>NC_139003.1:60929131-62228068 GCF_964374135.1 Grampus griseus | reverse complement strand
CTATATAAAGTTTGTGATCATGAAAACAGGAGCTATTACAAGGAAGAAATGGGCCTATCTAATGGATGGTTTGAGTGAAAAATTAAAGGAGCTTAAAAAAAAAAGGATATTTTTGCATAGGGAATGAGTATTGGGCTTGAGCCTAATGGATCACAAGCTTAAAAAGGGCTGTTCTGAGATATATCTGGGTTAAGATACAGTGGAATTGGGTATGAGTATCTTGACATCAACAGTCAAGCAGTTTTGTTATTATTGTTTATTGGTGACACTATCATTTAAGATTTTTTAAAGTGGCATGAGACATTTGGTACAAAATCTGACCCAAAAAAATCAATAGATAAAAGTAGAGAGAGCCTGGAATTGTGGGGAGGCATGAGGAGGAGTTTTCAACTGTTTATATTCTTTCCAAAGTGGGAGCAATTTTTTTTTTTTTTTTTGGTGGAAGGGACGAGAAAGCTGATTCTTTAGTGGTATATAGATAGGAATTCAAAGTTTTAAAGGATGTTTGAAGACAATACTTTAAAATATTTCATCTTTTGAAAGCACTTTCACACACATTATCAATAAACTCTCAAATAACATAAAAGGTGGAACAAGACAGATATTTCTTTCATTGCCGGGTATGAAAACTAAAAAACATAAGAACCATAGAATTTGCTCAGTCACAAATGTAGCAAGTGACAGACACCAAAGTGCAACCCATATTGCCTATCTCCTAGTTAATTACTTTTACCCCACTGTATCACACAATCTCTCAGATATATGTGTCACTGTTCCCTTTCCCGTATCAGGTAATTTTCTAACTTGCAGTTTATTTTCTCTGAGGGGGCTTTTGGAAATTATAGAAATAATAATCATAGAATATTTAAGCTTCATGAAAGGTAGAAATGTGCTTTATAAATATTAAATGGTAGGTGACTAGGAGTATAAAATAATTTTGCTCTAAGCTGCTAACAATGATTAAACATACTCCTTTAAGAGCTGCTTTTTTGAAATTCTACTTATTTTTAAATCCAGTGCTTACTTGGCAATGCTCTCCTTTAATGTTGCCTTTTGTAATGCCTGCTTCCTCCTACCCATAAAGTCTGTTAGATTATATTGACATAAATAAATGTAGGCGATATTATGCTTTAAAAAAAAAGATGGTGTTAATTGGGGACCACAGAAAAGAAAAACGCTGAGAATGAATGTCGCGAGGATATTTTAAATCCAAGAGAAGAACTGGCTTTGCTGATTGTTGAGAATAGTCTGTCCATAAGGAAGAGTGATTCCTAATGAGGATGGATGTACCACCTAAGTGTATACGAAACAGCAGCAGCAAGGAAGAAATTGTGATGCATGTAGAGAGGCTTTTCTTTGAACCATGCCTGTTATAAGGCTACGTTTGAAGCCAGTAGAAAGCATTCTCCTATGTATTGTACAATAAGTAAAATGGCATGATGGAAACAAATATCATCAAGCTCTAAGAGCCTAGAAATTGTGAGTTCTTTGTTTTCTGAACGAGAGAATTTTCCACTATCCAAAAGTCTGACAAGCAGACACTGAATTCTTTACTCAGTTGAGAATTTGTTTTAGTTTCATAATAAAGATGAATTGATACAGGATGAAAAGCTTATTTTGTAGGGGGATAAAACACATTTATGGGGCCGAGTATATTAATAACTAATGATTTTAGTTCTAATTTTATTGAAAATAATTGAGGCAGATAAAACAATAAACGTAAGAAAAGCATGATCTCTATCTACCTGATAGAAGCCTATAAATAATTATGTGTATTTGTTTTTACTTTCCAGTGATTTCAAAGAAAATTTAAATATATATATAGATAGATAGATAGATAGATATAGGAAATATTCATTCTCAAAACTGCACTCAAAATTTGCAGAGAAAAAAATTACAGTATACAAGTTTTTTTGTCTGTCATCCTATTATAAAAGGATAAGAAGTTCTATTTCATTTCCAAATAACAATAATACCACCTTATGGTTATATGGCACATTTTGTCTGAGAGCATAAAAGGTCAACTCCATGCAAGGTATAACAGGATTTTATCATTAAAATTAATGACATTTCTGGTAGTGAAAATTCAAAAGTGATAAATAGCATCTGATTTTTGCTAGGCTGGCACAATGCAGACACTGAGAAAAATTTAAAAATTTGTGACTTTGTATTTTCAGATATATAAAGAGATAAGGAGAATCATCTGGAAACTTCTACAAATTTTACATAAATTTTTCAGGAGTCCAGTTTGAATCCTAAAGGTTAAAAATATGTCATACATAAAAGGTTCATTTCAATTTGAAGTACTCATTTGAGACCATTTAAAATCTTTTCTTGGATCTGGAAATCTGTGAGATGGATACATTTCTAGGAATATCAAAGATGAAAATACTGTAGTATAATCTGAAATTCTCACACATCTCATCTGTCATAACATATTTCATATATATTTCAATATATTCTCAATATATTGGTGACAGCAGTAAACTCAAAATTATACTTTGGTCCCAAATTGGTGCAGCCACTATGGAGAACAGTATGGAGCGTCCTTAAAATAATACTAGAGTTACCATATGATCCAGCAATCCCACTCCTGGGCATATATCTGGAGAAAACTATAATTCAAAAAGATAAATGCACCCCAGTGTTCATTGCTGCACTATTTACAATAGCCAAGACATGGAAGCAACCTAAATGTCCACTGACATATGAACCAATAAAGAAGATGTGGTATAGATATGCAATGGAATATTACTCAGCCGTAAAAAGGATGAAATAATGCCATTAACAGTAACATGGATGGACCTAGAGATTATCATACTAAGTAAGCCAGACAGAGGAAGACAAATATCGTATAATATCGCTTATATGTGGAATCTAAAAAAAATGATATAAATGAACTTATTCATAAAACAGAAATAGACGAACAGACAGAAAATAAATTTATGGTTACCAAAGGAGAAAGTGGGGGGAGGAATAAATACGGAGTTTGGGATGAAAATATACACAATAATATATATAAGATAGATAAACAATAAGGACCTATTATATAGCACAGGGAACTATACTCAATATCTTGTAATAATTTATAAGGGAAAAGAGTCTGGAAAAGAATAATATACATATATATATATATATATAAAACTGAATCAGTTTTGTACACTTGAAACTAACACAACGTTGTAAATCAACTATACTTCAATTTAAAAAAATTATACTTCTGTCTCAATCAATGGATTATCTGTGGTCAGTAGTCCCCTGATTATTTTATCCATTGTTATCCTCCAGAAAAAGACATAGTGATATATTGTTAGTAAAGAAGATGAAAGACAAATGATAATGTTATATGTGCTTCCTGTAGTTGTCACTTATTAGTGATCCTTACACTGATTGATTACATTGATTACACTATAATTTCAGATGACACTTTAAAATATATAAACATATTCTCAAAAGGTATATTATATAACCACCACCTCTTAGAATTTCAGGGGAATAATGGACCCTAAGAATCATCTAATCTTTTGCCTAATTTTATAGCTAAGGAAACTGGAGTGCATAGAAATTAAAGTGACTTTGCCTTAGGTTTTGCAATATAAGTTGCTAGCAGAGCTAGTTCAAAAATTTAGGCCTGCTGATTCACTTTACTTACGTTATTCTATTGATTTAAGAGTAAATTAAGACGTGTAATTTATTTATTTGTGTACATTAAACAGATGTAAGTCTCAGAGAGCAATGAAATTTTTAGCATAGAACTGTTTTAATAATTTCTTACATGATTGATTTAATTAATTAAATCAGTTCTAACACTGCAACTAAAGTCACTGTGACCTGAATAAAATGTGACTGACCTTCAGTGAGTAATATGTACCCACTCACTCATTAAGTCACTATATAGTGTGTTTCTACTAAGTGCCAGGCAGTGTTTGAGGCATTCAGAGTATAGGGGTAAACAGAAATAAACCGGTTTTTATGCAAGTAATTTTTTTTTTTAATGAAGACATGGCATAAAATAAGTATGCTAGTTCATGATAAGCACTTTGGAGGAAAAAAAAGAAAACTGTGTAAGCAAGCCTAAGGCAAGATGGAGTTTCATTTGAATAGAGTGTACAGAAAGGTCTCAATTTAGAAGCTAAACCCATGAGGAAGAACATTAACGGCAGCAGGAATACAAAATGTGCTGATCCTTAATAGGAAGCGTGGCTGGTGTGCTCAAGAAACAATGAAATGTCTAGAGCAGTGGTATATGGGAGCACGTTACTAGTAGAGGAGATCAGAGAAGGGAGGTAAGCAAGCCATGGATTGGGGAAGATTATTAGGGTCCTGAGGCCATGGAGATGCCTTGGACTTTTAGATTTAAAGCCTTCAAAGAGCTTTGAGCAGAGAAATGATTTGATCTTTCTTTCTTTTTTTTTTTTTTTTTTTTTGCGGTACGCAGGCCTCTCACTGTTGTGGCCTCTCCCGTTGCAGAGCACAGGCTCTGGATGCGCAGGCTCAGCGGCCATGGCTCACGGGCCCAGCCGCTCCGCAGCAGGCAGACTCTCAACCACTGCGCCACCAGGGAAGCCCTGATCTTTCTTACATTAACAAGATCACTCTGGTTGCTGTGTAGGAGATAGACTTTAGTGGAACAAGAGTAGATGCAGCAGGAAGAACAACAGGAAGCTACTGCAACAAAGCAGACAAGAGATGATGCTGGCACCGAAGATTATTACACCACAACTAAGTACTCTGGGAAATCCATTTCCTATAGTGTAACAGCTCAGTCAGGAAACAGGTGGATCATTCAAATGTTATTTGAGGAGATTTTAATAAAGAGATTATTTCCAAGGGTGGACCAAGGTCATTAATAAATAGTGTAATACACTGAGGCTAGTTATAACAGGGATAAAGTACTACCCTCTAGGTCTAATGGGAGCAAGCTAGTACTGGAACCTAAAGAAGATAGCTATACGGAGAAGGCTTCTCAATGGAAGTAACAGCCAAAAGGGATACTGGTCACAAACTGGCGGAGAGGCATCCAGGGGAATTAATACCCCTATATCAGTCTCCTCTCTCCTTTGATCTCCTATTGGTACAGCCTGTTGACCAAACCCAAGCAGAAACCAGAGGGTAAGGAAATGCTTTGATGAGTCCCCCACAGGTTAGACTTTTGAGAATGGAACAAGGTGAAGAGTAAACTGGAAGCATAAACAGAAGATTGTCCTAACTCACACCAAGTACACTCACACACTAAACTGTTAAGAACTTACTATATCTTGTTTAAACACATACATGCAGAAATTTGAAATATATATATTCCAGGTAATAATTCATGAACACAACTAATTCATTAAAGTCATTAATGCGTTCTTACTCTTGAGCAATGATGTGTAAAGTTTAAATATTATGGCTTTTTAATGAAATTATTCTATTCAGGATGTCAGTGAAAAAATGATGTATGTGTGCTCATCTCTGTACTGTCAAATCAGACATTCAGGAATTATTATTAGGAGTTATTGCATGTGTCAGGCATTTAAGAGATTTTCCAGAATATAAAAACACTGAATTCACTCAAAGTTCTACTTATTTTCGTAACCAGTTTCTCTTCTCTCTCTCTTGACCCTTATAGTTCCTGCAGTCTGAACAGATATTTCAGATGCCAGAAAACCATCTCATTTTCCAAGATTAGGTAATATCCCAAGGTGTTTCCTACTTTCAGATTAATTCATAGTAAAATTAGTACCTCTTGGACCAGTAGAGTTCCTAAAGAGAAAATAACAGTACAATAAAAATAAATATTATGGTTTTTTTTAATTTTCTAAGTATTTCTGCATATAAGAACTCAGCTGGTAAGGAAAACATGAATAGTAAAAAGTACTTACAAACTTGGCCGAGGAGGCAGAATCTTTGGGTTTTATGAAAAATATATGTTGTCAGCAGTCCAAACAAAGATAACAGGCAAAAACAAGAGTCTAACACAAGTTCAAATTATTTCAGTTACTCAGAAATCACCTCCTGTCCCTACAATTCAGTGACGATTATAGTGTAAAGTTTCATGGCAGAAGGGCAATTTTCTCTGCCCTCTCACTCGACTATTCAGATGCTCTTCTGCTGTGGTTTGTAGGTGTACTTCCAGTTATTTAGCAATTAAACTGAACCAGGTAAATAGGAATGGAGAACCCATTTCACTGATAACTCACTGGAAGGTGTTATCTTTCTTCCATTTCCTGTTTTTAATCAACAAGCCATCTCCAACCTATATCACAAGAAATATTCGATACTTGTTTTTGCTCCTATTAGAAAATATATTCCAGGTTCTACTATGATGCATGGTCATTACTTTCTTTAATAGTCCACAAAATTCTATTTATTTGAATTATAGCATTACAAGAATTATAATTGCTTATTTTGCCCTGGGAAAATATATTATCACTTCCAAGAGGGGAGTCAGCAAACTGATATGTAGTTTGGGCTGGTGGAGCGGAAAGAATATGTACTTTAAAATCAGAGACTTACTTTATTTTACAAACACTTATATATTGCTCACCATGGGATTCTAAACACTTTATAAACGTTAACTTATAACAACCCTATGAAGAAGACTTTATCCCCCAAGGATCATCATTCTCAATCAAATTTCATGAATAAGGATACTGAGGCTCAAGTGGTTAAACAATTGACCAGGGCTTCCCTGGTGGCACAGTGGTTGGGAGTCCACCTGCCGATGCAGGGGACACGGGTTTGTGCCCCTCTCCGGGAAGGTCCCACATGCCGCAGAGCGGCTGGGCCCGTGAGCCATGGCCGCTGAGCCTGCGCGTCCGGAGCCTGTGCTCCGCAACGGGAGAGGCCACAGCAGTGAGAGGCCCGCGTACCGCAAAAAAAAAAAAACAATTGATCAAAAGTCACATAGCTTATAAGTGGTAGAATGAGGATTTTAAATCAATCAGTCTCTATTCCCGATATGGGGGAAACATATTCTACCTCAGTAAATTGTAAGGATTCAATGAGATGTTTAAGGGCTACCTCCTCTCCCTATGTTCTGCTTCCTTCCCTAGACAATGAAACATGCTCAGTATTCTTCCTTAAAACAAATGATTTAACAAACAAAAAACAACATTGTCTTACTCCACTTTCTTCTCTAAGTTTACCTGATTTCTCTGCTATTCATTGTCAAATTTATTGAAAGGACTACAGCTGATACCTCTATTTCCTCATCCACCCTTTACTCTCACTTACCAGCTCCTCCACTCTGTCTTTTGAGTCTTCTCCTCTTCACAGAATCTGTTTCTATTAATGGTCACTAATGACTTTCAAATTTCAAGTTCAATGGAGATTTTTAATCATTAGTTGGTCGCAGTCAACACATCTGATCACTCCTTATTCAGATTACTCTTTTCTTTTGGTGCCCTTGATTCAAAATTCAGAGTTCTGTCCTATGCTTCAATTTTCTCATACTACATACTCTGCTGACATGATAATATCCACTACTCTGACTTCAGTTTTCTTGTATGTAGGTTCTTGTGAAATACCGTGGGTTCCAGTGTTAGTATCTCTTGCCCTAATGCCCAGCTGCCATCAGCTGCTGACATCTGTAGCAAATAAAGCCTATGACTTGTTTCCGGATTTATCAGGCTAATAGCGCTCTTACCTAGTCTGACTAGGGAGACTACTATTTTGCCATGTGATATATTCAGTGGTCTTCAGATACCCACCTGGGCACCCTCTCTTCAGTCTCACAGCATTGTGGATACTGCAGAGGCATAACTGCTCCCTTTCCTCCCCATTTTCTGAGACTATTTTACCCAACTGGATAGACTTTGTTGTGGGGTGCTAAGCCAGATCACATCTCAGATATCTGCTTCCTCCTTCTCTAGGCTTAAAGGAAAACTAGAAAGTCCTGCAGAAAATTGCAAGTATGCCTTTGCCCTTTTTCAACTGGTCATGTTACTGCCTAACATACCACCTGGGTGGCCACATGTTACACTGGCATTCCCTCTAAGGGAAACTTGATTTTTTTTCTAATATGTAGGTAAGAAAGTGAGAAACAAACACGCTTGCTCAGAACTCCTGAAAAATTATCTGGTTGTTTCTATTGCTGGAATTATGATGTTGTGGACTGAATAAGAGAGGAGGGGAGGAGTAAAAGGACTGTTTTATCCTCCACTTTCTGTCTTTGCAGAGCCGGCTCCCCTCTGGCAATGGGAATAGCTACTTTCATTTTTCTGATACATTTCTGAACTTACAATTTGCTCTTCCCTATCCTGTGGCTAAGATATAGACATAGGTGATATAGATTTGTGACAAATACAAGTTCTATAGGTCCTTTAGAGCCTGTTGATAGATAAAAGAAGGTTAAATGAGATAGAGAATTAAACATGTTTCTAACTCTGGGGAAGTGTTCCATGGGGTAATACGGGCCAGTATACTGACCAGCATTAGCTGGTCACTCTGACCCTGTCCACTTGGCCCACCAGACTCTAGGGGAGAAACTGAAAGGAAACACTGCTAGTGCTCTCTATGACACAAAAGGATAACCAAGTAGAGGTTTTATGCATAAATTCACTAAATCTCCAAAGACAATTTTAATGACTTCTATTTCAGAAGTTGGAGATATGACATGATATGATTTCTGATCATGCCTTTCTGTGGGATTCTGGAACCTGTGGTAAAGATCACTGAAAGTTTGAAAACGGCATCTCTAAAATAAAATTGAGTAGCCTATGGTCATGTTTATTTGCCAAAGGCATGGTTGATGATATAAAAATATGATCTATCTCAGCTGGCTAGGCAGCATCTTAATAAATGCACTGACTCATGCTGATTTCAGTCACCTGAGATGCGTTTTTTGGATTAAACCCTTTTCCCCCTGATTCCAACTTATGTTTTGTCTTATCTTTACTACCTTCAGCAAATTTATGTAGACAGCCTGTGCAAATGGTGGAAGGAGGATAAAGAAACCTCTTTTGCTTTGTAAATTTGCATTTTGATTTGTGTGATATTAAAATTGTTCAGAGGTGGTTAAAATAGGGAAACATTTACCCAGAGGTAAGAACCTGAGTGAAAATGAGAAACAGCTGGGGATATCCAGCTAAATGGGTTTCTTATAAATATCCATTGGAATTATCTGCAACAAAAGAAGACAAAGATTTAGAAGTGTGATATACCAAAGGGCTCTAGAAATTGCTTAAAACAGATCTTTTCAGGCTAAAAGTAGAAAATAGGGAAGTGTTAAGAAGGCAATTATCACCTGTAATCTAAATATCAATTGACTACACATGTGGTAACTAATGGACTCAAACTATGAAAGTGAACTAAAGCTTCTTCAAGGAGTGAAAATAGCATATTCACTCATTTATTCAAAAATTATTTATTAAGAATCTGATATGTGACAGACACTGGGGCTTCAGTGACAAACTATAAATTGGTGAGACACAAAATAAGCAATGAAATACATGAATAAGCAAAACACCCAAAGGTTATATAGTAGGTTCTGTAGGAGAAGTAAGCAGATGTTTTGACAGAAAAAAGTTCAAAGTGGGGAATGTATTCCAGATAGGATGGTCAAGAAACACCTCTCTCAGGGTGTGACATTTCATCTGAGATCTAAGGAATAAGAAGAGCCATGGGAAAGTGGTCCAGATAGAGGTGAGAGTGGATATAAGGATCTAAGGCTAGAAAGGCTCCATGTCTTCAAAGAAGACAAAGAACAATGCAACTGAAGAAAAAGCTAGGGGGAGTACAATGGGTGAAAACCCAGACAAGAGTTAAAGCATGCAGTATCTTATAAATCAGGATAAGGAGTTTCGATTTTATTTGAGCACAACAGAAAACCATTAAGAGGTTTTAAGTAGGGAAGTGATGTGATCTGAATGGTTTTTCAAAAATATTTGTTTTGTGGAGAACTTAGAAGGAAGAAATGAGAAAGTCCTCAGACTAATTAGAATACTAACAGTAACACAGGCTAGAGATGATTGGGGCTTGGACTAGAGAGGGGCAGGGGAGGCAAAGAAGAGTGGATTGAATAGACATGTATTTCAGAGGTAGAACTAACAAACTTGAAACTGAGCAAAAACAGTTTACAGAGAAAGATGAATTAAGGATGATTCTTGGCTTGAGCAAGTGATGGTTCCATTGTAAAAACAAACAACAGCTTGTGGATAGAGTAATCAGATGATCTAGGTTTTTTCAACAGAGGCTTTTATCGCATCTTTAAAATATCACAAGAAGGTCTTAGGAGTCATCGGGCATCTTACTGTTTCCATAGATAGACAACTCTTAGACTTTATTCATCAGCCTGCTGGACTTTTCCTTTTTCAGAAACATAGACACCATCTCCAAATTTTCTGATATTCTCATTTATAACTGTTCTGGCTTGCTGAGTCAAAATAGCTAAATTTGATACATGTTTAGTACCGTTTCCTTCAAGATTAACTCATCATTCTGGACTCAAGATAGTGAACAAAGAATACCTTGTCTCATGCAAACCCTGCAGATGTAGTTTTCAACCAAGAAATTTCTAATTTCAACAAGAGACCCGTTCTACATAATGAGGTTGATGGGCAAGTGGCACAAATCTCATCTTGTAACAGGAGCCCACTGTGACACCCTTGATCATGTTCTATGCATGACTATAGATAGTGTGAACAGTAACCACTTCCTTTCTATTTCCCTACTATTTGTCAATGCTGGGGTCTCTTCACTCCAAGGAGACTGAATTCTACATTGATGTGCCTGAAGTTCCTCCACAGAGTTTCTCTGGGGTCCTTGAAAATAACTGTGCGTCCTTTCAGAGAGATGTCAACATTTCCTGGAATGTCAACAGTCTGATGAGAATCATCTTTGTTCTCACAGTAGAGGTAGCAAAAATCGTAAGTGATCTGTTTTGAATGTATTATGTTTGAATTACCCTAGGGGCGATGTCAGGAAGACAGCTGAATATATGTGACTGAAGCTTATAGAAGAGATCTGGACAAAAGATACAAATTTGGGAGTCATCAGCATGGAGGTAAATATTATTTATGGTCATAGGACTAGGTAAGATCATCTAAGTGCCATTTGTTACGATGAGTAACATATGTGTAGAAAATCTGAAAGTCTTTTGAGAATAAAATCTGAAACTTAAAACCATTTTTGCTAAAGAAATCATCACAGAGGAGTGACCCACACTAAATTTGGGTTTTGTTTCTTGATTCACCTATGCCTAAAATTTATTCTGTTTAGTTGTACAGGCTTCTTGCATTCAAAGAAACTCCCGTAATTCTATCACTTTATATACTATTTTCAAAGAATAAATTAGCATGTTAAAGACGTTGGTGATTTACATGAAGACTTCGTCAGAATAGTTAAATCTTCAAAAGACAAAGAGCTGGCTGATGAAAGTGTTGACAAAGGTAAGGGTTATGTGTTGAATGACAGAAATAGCTTTCACAAAAATGCAGTTCAGAGTGATGACTTGGAATGTTAGAAATAAATGATATTAGTTACATTAAAAGTTATATATTTCTGTTGAAACAATTATTGAAACAATCTGTTGAAACAATTATTCAAGAAGATTGGGGATACATATCTATGTAATAGTTTATTTTTTTTTAATTTGTAGGTTAAAAAAAATAAAGGCTAAACTTCAATTAACCATGTGAGGTAGGTACTTAAAATAAAATGTAAATTTAAGCTGTGTGGTAATCAGTTAAAATCAGATAGACCTGAAGTGTAATCCATGCCATCACGTCCCAGCAATGTGTCTTTGGAGTCTTACTATCTATGCCATTTGTCAAATTCTCATAATAACAGTCTAGAACATAAAGAGCTTTCCTCAAACATTGTTTGAAGGGATTTTTCCCTGTTACTAAGCATATTACAAAATTATTTTAATAGTTGCACAAGGGTCCATTTACTGAAAGTTCTAAGCCATCATTTATCTATTATCCTTCTGTTGGATATTTAGAATATTTTTCATTTTACATTATTATCATAATTTTTTATTTGTTTTGAATCTCAGCCCTTGGTATTCTGCAGAAGCTCTGCTATACATGCCCCCACCCAAGTCTATTCACTTGACCCTCTCTTACAAGATGTTTAGATAGCCTCTACTCCTTCACTCTCCTCTCATACCTCCAAGACCTCTTCTCTATTTTCCCCCTCAGCTTGATGATCTTGCTTCCTACGCTAAAAAAAGAAAAGAAAAGAGAAAAAGAAGCAAACAGAAGAAAACATTCCAAGCTGCTACAATCAAGTCACCTATTTGTATCTGTGCCTATACATTCTGTCTTCCCTTCTGTTACTTTGAATGAACAGCCTGTGTTTTCACTGAAGGACATTTCTTCCACTTGTACACCTGCTCCAACACATTGCTCCAGGAATTTTTGTCTTGGACATTATAACTTTCCCTCTTGACTAAATTATTCCAAGGGCATACAAGCATTCTGCTATTTCTCCCATCTTAAAAAAAAAATCAGAAAACAAAATTCAGTACCACATCCTTTTTCTACCTTATCTGCTCTCCTTTAGAGGAAAACGACTAAAAGTTTTCTTTATAAGCTGTCCTCAGTTCCTTTCTTTCCATTCTCTTGAATCCTGTCCAATTAGCATTTCACCCCATAGGCCATCAAAACTTCCCTCAAGGTTATCACTACCTCCATATTTTAAGCCAATAATAAATGCTCCATCCTCATCTTATCTAAAAGACCAGCAGTACTAATAAGGCTGAGGATGGTCTCCTTAATATACTCTCTTCACTCAGCATCCAGGTTTTCATGTGCTCTTCTTTCTCTCCCAATTTTTATAGCTTCTCCTCATTCAGTTTTGCTGAGTTTACAGTATCTCATGACCTCCAAACACTGGAAAAGCTCGAGCCTCAGTTCTACTCTTAAAACCTCTTGATTTTATACCATCACTGCCCTGTGATCTCATCCATGACTTTTTTATGCTGAAAACTTTCAAATTTATATCACCAGCTCAGACCCCTCTGAACTCTACACTTAGATGCACAACTTTCTAGTAAGATATACCTGTTGGATGTAAGAATTTCAAAGACTAAACTCATGATCCGTACCTCCAAACCTGCCCTTCCCACAATTTTTCTAAAAATCAATAAAATCAATCTTCTTAAAATTAATCAGTATATCAATACTCTGGTCTTTCCCACTTCTCAGGCCAAAAAAAAAAAAAAAGTTATTCATGATTTGATTGTTCTTTTTGCCTTTTATACTTTTCCTCTGTCAACACATTCTTTCCTTTCTACCTTCAAAATGCAGGCAGTGTCTGAACATTTTTCATTATTTCCATTACTCCTTTCCTAATACAAGCTATCACTATCACTCACTCAGATTACCATAATAACCTTCTGGTTCAGCGGTGTGCACTTTTACCCACAAGGATCAGATAGTGAGTGTTTTAGTTACTGTAGGCCATAAGGTCCTGTTGTAGCTACTTACCTCTGCCACAATGTGAAAACAGCTATCTACAGTATGCAATTTAATGAATGTAGCTGTGTTCCAATAAAACTATTTACTAAAACAGGAAGCTGGCCAGATGTGAACTATGGGCTGTAGTTTTCCAACACCTATTCTAGTTTGTCTCTCTGACTCATCTTTCTTTCCTAATATCTATTCTCAACACAAGGGCCACAGTGATCCCTTTGAAATGAAAATCAAAGCACATGATACATCTACTTAAAACTGCTTGTGCTCCCCATTTCACTCACAGGAAAAGCCAAAATTCTTAGTATAGCATACAAATTTCTAAACAATGTTTCCTCAATTTTGCTCCCTGTGATCCAGGCACATTGATCTTTCTGCTGGTCCTTGAACTTGCCACATGCATGACGGCATCTGTCCTTTCTATGTCCTGTCTGAGAACCCATGGAACTGCGAAGCTCACTTTCCACCTTCTTTAGGTCCCTGATCAAACGTCACATTTTCAAGGAAGCCTTTCCTCCCTAAGAAATTACCATCACCCTCCTCCCAACATGCCCCATTCTCTTTTCCTGCTTTATTCTTTTTCCACCATTACCAGCTGGTATGCTAAAAAGTTTAATTTTTATTTGTTCCCTCCTCAGAATACGTCCCACTACAATATTGGGATATACTTGAGGATAAGTTTGTTTTAATGGTTTTCTATTTTATCCCCAGAATCTAGAACAGTTTCTGGTATATGATTTGGGACCACTAAATAAATATTTGTTGAATGAAGCAACGTAAATGAACATGTGGAGGGCAAGAGAGAGTTCCTGGCCTAGATGTACCGAAGAGAAATTACTGCATCACATGGTAGAAGTTATTTAAAACTTCAAATGTAATATGCCAAGGTTTATCTCTAATTTTTTTACATAATGTTTTGATGTCCTTTCTTCCCTCTGTCTCTGTGATGCTTAATTTTTTGTGTCAATATGATTGAACTAAGGGATGCACTGATAGCTGGTAAAACATTATTTCTGGATGTTTCAATGAGGGAGTTTCTAGAAGAGGTTAGCATTTGAATTGAACTGAACAAAGCAGATGTCCCTCCCCAATGTGGAAAGGCATCAGCCAATCCCACTGGAGGCCCATACAGGGCAAAAAGGTGGAAGAAGGGTGAACTTCCTCTCTCTCTGGTTGATCTGAGACATCCATCTTCTCTTGCCCTCCTGATTCTCAGACTTTCTGACTCAGACCACTACTTACACCATTGGTCTCCTAATTCTAAGGCTTTCAGACTCAGACTGAATTCCACCACTGCCTTTCCTGGGTCTCCTGTTTGCAGACAGCACATCCTGGGACCTCTTGGCCTCCTTAACTATGTGATCCAATTCCTATAATAAATCTCCTTTTATCTCTATCTACATCTATATTTACTATTGGCTCTGTTTCTCTGGAGAACCTTGACTAATATAGCCTCCAAAATGAAAATGACTGTTTATTTAACATGCTTTCAGTATTACCCAACTGAACTACATGTACACGGTCATATCTATACTATTTCTAGTTATACTAATCTCATATTTTTCTCCTATTATGCTCACAAACGAAACAGACAGGTCCAATATTTTACTTAGGAGCAAAGAACTTCAGAGACAACTTTAAAGCATTCTGTGTATTATAGTACTTACCCCTCTAAACTCTAATCATTATTTTCATTGTTGACAACTCCCATTAGATCAGCATGCTGTTGAGTATATCTAACTAATTTAACTAGTAATTTAGTAACTAACTTAACTGGTAAGACCCAAGATCTCCCAATTTCAGGTGTGAGAAAAGCACAGAATGAATGAATGAATGAATAAACAGATGAATCAATGTTTAGCAGTACTGGCATCAGGGCTTGGGCTCTCTTACTTCTAGTATGGTCTTCTCTCCACTACAGCATGCTACTTTTACAGTGACTTCACAAATACTTGTTAAGAGGTAGAAAGTCCCCTAAACTTCGACTTCTAAAAACAATGACAGAAAACCAAAAGCCCTACACACCCAACTGCCATTCTAACTAGACAACAGATAATTCATGAAATGAAAAGACTAATAAAAGCAAACCACAGAATTGGTTTCACAAAGTTATTCTGAAAACAAATGCAGCAATAAATTAGTCAGTGGCTGGGTTTGAAAAGAGAACCTGGACAGAATTAAAAGGGCTGCTCCTGCATAGCACAGGGATATCAGCTCAGTGCTTTGTGACCGCCTGGAGGGGTGGGATAGGGAGGGTGGGAGGGAGGGAGACGCAAGAGGGAAGAGATATGGGGATATAAGTATACGTATAGCTGATTCACTTAGTTACACAGCAGAAACTAACACAACAATGTAAAGCAATTATACTCCAATAAAGATGCTAAAAAAAAAAACAAAGAAGGGCTGGTAGATAAATCCCTTCCATGATTCTATAATAGTAATTCTTAAATGTATTTTAGTTTTGGTTTCTGAACCCCTGGCATCAGTATCACACAGCATGCTTGTTAAGAATTCAGAGTTTGTGACCCCCAACCCAATCTCCGAATTTCTGGAGAGCTAATCCTGGAATCTGAATTTTAACTACCCCTCAGATTCTTGTATACACTTTAGATTTACAGGCAGAGCCTTGCTACTCAATGTGCTCTGGAACCAGCCACAAGGACACCACTGTGGAAGGTGCTAGTGATGATGCATATTCTCAGGCCTCTCCTCAATCCTACCCAAGTCTTCATTTTAACAAGATCCCTGGGTGATATGAATGCAAATTAAAATTTAAGAAGCACTACTCTTGAGATCACCTTTCCATACGCAATGAAACATAAAGGAACTATTATTTCCCCTATTAGCTAGTCTTTCTTTACACTTTCCATTAATCGCTCTCCAATGTTACTTTAGAGCCCTACATGGAAACCAGACCATTAATTTACATAAGATAGAATTATGTAATACATAAAAACAGAATGGTCGAAGAGGAAAGGACCTTAGAGAGCACCTCTTTGAACTCCTTCATTTTACAGATGCAGAGAAATCAGACCCAGAGAGGTCATCTGGGCTCATGAAGATAACTGATGGTTAAGCCAAGAATATATTTCAGGCCCCCTGATTCTGATTTCCTGGCTAATTATACGCTGCTTCCTTCCAGAAGAATTTTACTCATAATTGGGGTTTTATTAAAAATTTGGCCTTTAACTTATACAGTTTTTTTCAAAGCAAAGTCAAATAGTTAGCAAGTAAGAAATCCACTGTTAGTCAAATGTGACATCATCAGTCATCCTAAAAAGGGGACTAATTTAAAAAAAAGGACTAGGCTCCTCTATAATCAAGAAGATTATTTTTTAATCTAATTCATTTTTCAGAATAATTACTCCAAATGAATCACTGTCAGTTTATAGTAATAATCAGAGAGGAGTTAGAAAATATTGGTGATATTGCAGGGTTCAATTTCTTCCCAAGATAAGAAGATCAAATCAATCCAACAACTGGGAATTGCATTACAGCTATTTCTAAATGGAGTTTAGCTGCATCATTTTACATTCCAGGTCCTTTGGTCTCCAATGTTCAATTTTCTTGTGTGAAAAATATATGCACAGTGGATATAAGATGGTATTTTGGAACTAATTACAGCCTCTTTCAGCTTCCTAAAGGAGGCTTTCTTAGCACAAGCAAATGCCTTCCTTTATTTCTTTCTTTGCTTTTTGTCTAGTCAAAAAGGAATGACAAACAACTCAGTCCTGAATGATTCTCTTTTGAGTTGTGAAAGGGACAAATAAGAAAGGAATGTGCCAGTAAAGCAATAATACAGTGAATTTACATATTAATGATGATCCACTCACACAGGATTTGTTTCTCAAATAAACAGCCTAAGCTATTCTGCCTCTCCTAACATGTGAAATCATTTAGTATAGTGCCTAACACAGGGGTTCTAAATAAATATTACTGTTGTTTTTTATAAACCCCAGACCATAACATAAGCATTTCCCCCAAGTATTAAAGCAGATTTTTAAGGTCCAGTTAACTCTTTCAGAAGAGAGAACATTACATAACTCAAAATGTAACTGTTTGTACTTAGAAATTGTGAAATAATGTCGCTCAGGACGCAGTTTTAACAGAGGAACCCAATTGAGTGGATTCAGAGTGTGTGCTGGGGGAAGAAAACTGTGCTGACTCATGGTCCATCTGATATTGTTTTTCTGACCAAATGCTTCATTATATAAGAATTTCTTCTTTGATATGGCCACTTGCTGTTAAAACTGCTCACCGTGACCTCAAATGTCACAAGAAGCAATGAAAGCACATTGGGTTACTATTTGTGAGACAGATGACTCAGTTAGTCTAAAATGGTTTTAGAGGAATTGATCTTGAGATAGGATTAGATAGCCAGTTGTTAATTTTTTTAGCCTAAGCCTCAGTTTCTTCTCTAAATTGAGGATACAAATATCTACTTTAGAAGGTTTTTACGGAAAGGATTAATGTAATGCTGTAGGAAAGGTTTATATCAACTGCCTGACCTAAGTGAGACACTCAATATTACTGATCTCCTTCTCCCTTTATACATGCCGGTCTGGTGACTTCTTGTCTATGTTTGTAAAAACAGTAAAAACTATAGAAGTTGGCAACCTCTGTTCAATCCAAGCCAATTTATACATACAAGAGTAGACCAGCCCTATAATGGGCAGAACTGCCACAAAGGATAGTCAGCAATCAGGATAGTACCCCCTTGATTATGTCTAGCTCTATGTATGCAAACACATTTGGAATTCAGTCAAAACAACTGACACAAGAACTTTGAATTTAAGAGTCTTAATTTCAAAGAGTAAATGAATACCAGAGCTTCTATCTTGCCCAGCAATTTTTCACATGAAAGCAATAGCTAATTACTTTCTCAGTAGAAAATATCAGACTTTGGAAGTGCAAACTACTTGTAATTTTTCAGTGGTCACCAACAGTCTCAAGTAAAACCTAGTAAAAGCAGACAAATAAAAGGAAATCCTACAAGACTGAATTTAGCCATATTTCTATTTTATACACATGTATTTCACTTAATTGAGCTAAGAGGATACAGTATTCAATTGACGGTTTTAGTCAATTCAGGCTTTACAACAATGATTCAGTCAAAGGTTCATACTGGCAAACTCTGTAGCCTACCAACCCAGTGAAATATTGAAATCTTTGGGAGTATGTTCCCAGGCTGTGTAAGCATCATGAATTTAATTCAATAAAACTCTTTTTGCTAGATTTTTCTCTGCTAATAAAAGAGCTTCAACAGGAGACACTTGATGTTTTAGCATACCACAAAAATCAAAGTACATGTTGTAGAATTAAGGACTGGGCTCTTAAGAAACACAGCAAATAGTTAAGCCACTGCATGAATGTAGTATGCATATCTATACTACACTGGACAGTCAGCAGCTTGAAAACTTAGCTACATTGTAAATAGTGGTTTGATTGTACTGTGAAAATGATCTAATTCATACTAAGAGGATAAAAAAATATATTATCATGAAAGAGAAAATCTTGGGAAGATGGGAATTGTGTCAGTTTGCTAGGGCTGTCATGACAAAATACCACAGACTGGGTGACTTAAACAACAGAAATTTATTTCTCACAGTTTTGGAGACTGAAGTCCAAGATCAAGGTGTCAGCAGATTTGGTTTCTCCTGAGACCTCTTTTCTTGGCTTACAGATGGCAGGCCTCTTGGTGTGTCCTCACACGGCCTTTCTCTATATGTGTGCATCCCTGGTTCTCTTTCTCCTCTTATAAAGGATATCAATCATGTTGGATTAGGACTCTACTGGTCTCATTTTAACTTAATCACCTTTGAAGGTCCTATAGCCACATATAATCACATGAATTAAGATCACCCAAACAACCTCATTTAATTTAATTACCACTTAAAAGGCCCTATTGCTGAATATACTTACATTCTGTGGTACTGAGGGTTAGAATTTCAATATAAGAATTTGGTTGGCGTGGGAAGGGGATGGGGATAAGGGACACAATTCAGCCCATAATAGAAATATATCTGCATGTGGCCAGGTCATGGTTCCTGCTATGAATTTTCTACTGTTAAACTGATTTCCTTTTATGAAACAGTGAATTAGGAAATTCTTGCATGTTTTGTTACATATCTATCATTCTTATTATCACTCTTGTAGGTCTTTAGGTTAGCTATTGATAGGACACAGATGGTATATATTGTCAGACCTTTTTACTATGACTAAGAGTTTTGTAAAAATCTTTTACTTGGAATGAAGTTAATAGCCGAGCATAAAACTAAACAACACATTTGGCATCCAAGCTTCCTTCAAAATTCTCATTGGAACAAACTGCCAGGTTCAAACAATACAGTAACTTTCTCTTTTCCCTAAGTCAAAGGATAGGATTAGAAGTGTTGTTAGAGAAAATGTAATTGTCAGTGTTATGTAAATATAGACTTTGGAGGATTCTCAGAAAGAACCTTTGGTTGGTATTTCTGTATAGATTTAACTTCTAATAAATTGTAAGTCATATTGTGAAACGTGAAACTAATGTAGAGAACAGTAAATTCATTCAATGCTCCATAATTTTGGAGCCCTAAAAGGTGAATTTCTCTAATTTCTTTTGCTACAAAGTAAAGAGTAAGCTTTAACCAACTTTTTCGGTATTTGTTTCCTTTGGAGAAAAAGTAATTCGGATGTTAGATATAACACAAACTATTTTAAATATCTGCATTATCTTGGCTGAGCAGAGCCGTAAGCCTAGTTTCATAGGAACTGATGGTATTTCTCTAATCTTCTGTCTGATGCACGTTCAGCCTGACACTATGTCTATGACTTCCTCCTATAGCCTATTAGGATGGTACAAGACACCATCTGCCCTTCTGGGTTTCCCTTCATACAAATCTGGGTTCTACCCTCTCAAAGACAAGAAGGGGGTTTCTCTGCCTTTCCAAAGACATACTGAAAAACATTTACTTTAATACTGCTATGTTTTACCACGTATTTCATTTTCATTTCATCTCTATTTCATTCTTTTCCTAACTACTAAGAGTATTTTTTACTAAAAAAAATTAATACAAGAAAATGTTTCATTCTGAGAACACATTAAGTAACAGTAGAGATCAAGGTTAGAAGGTTTATAAAATGATCACAAATATTTCAAGACAGATAATTCATGCTGAGCATAACTCTGTAAACATCCAAATTTTTTTTTGGCCAGGGATCAGGGTAGGGAGAATCATTTTATTTTCTTATTTGTAAGTGGTCATTTAGTTGTAAGCAATAAAAAAAAAACCAACCCTCCCTCTCCAAAAAAGAAAAGAAAATATTTTAGGATTCTTAGTTCACAGAATTGAAGTTTAACATTCAGTTATAAGAAGAACAGAAATCATCAGAGCAGCTCTAGAGAGTTTTATCTCTTATAAATTGAGATACACAGAGACTGGAAATGCTACTAAAATAGGAATTTGCTAGAGATTACCAGATAATAAAGATACTGCAAAGATTTATGGCAAAAGAATGAGAAAACAAACATCCCTTAACTAAAATGCTATAAAATAATTCATTGTTTAGATCACTGGAAGCAAAAGATGGAAGCGAAGAGATTTATCCCATAGAAATAGTCCTAAAATAAGCATGGATCACCAAGATGGCACAAAGTTCTAAGATTTTCTTCTAACTTTCAAATCATACTGAATAGAAAGAAAGCTTTCGAAAAGTTAGTGGCTAAAATGGACTAACCCAGAGCTTTATCAGCATTTTTAAAAGATATGCTTTTATAAAAAAAAGAAACCACACAATAAAACATGACAAAATACAAGAAACAACAAGGCCCTCAACTTGGCTTATGCCATTAAGATCCTATACATTATTCTGTATAAAGCAAAAGATGTTTTACCCAACCAACACTAATCTATTCATGCAGGAACACTGACATTAGCCAAGTATTCAAGTCCACCTACAAACTTTCACCTAATTTATTATATTTAATATTTATACAATATTGTCTAACTCTATATCATATAAAAGTATAATTTATGAAAAAATATTACATAGATACATTTTATTTACAAGAAAAAGTACATAAAGTGTGACTCTGGGGAAAAATATAGAAAGGTAGAATAAATGGGCCAAAATAATTTAAAAATATAATTGAAGAACATTTCTGAAACTAGAGTTGAAATTGAATACTTAAAAGATAAAGCAAATTATATACAAATATGTTTTTATATGTTTTCTTTAGCCTCTTCCATAATAATACTCAACTTTAGAATATAGTAGAGTAATATCTAAAAAAATTTGAAAGGATGGTGGCACATCCTTTATGTATAGGCAATTTGTCTTTCAAAAATACAATAACAAACAGGCATTCTTTAGCAAGCCTGACACTGGGAATATAGCATATATGAAAATTATATTTGATGGTAAGTTAAAAGATTAATCAAACTGAAGAATCCTAGAATGGAGATATGTGATGAACAGATTTCAGGACTATAAAACTAATAATAAAGGAGAGAATGAAAGTTTCATAACTGTAAATAAGCAGTAGGTACCTTGACAATGTAAAAATAAAAGTATAATGAAACAATATACTATAGAGAAGGAGGAGAAAGAAATAAGTGAGATAATGTCCTTATAATTTTTGTCAAGAATTCAATACAGACTAAAACTGAAATATTAAGAGAAACACAATAATGAATTCATAACCTTAAGTGTCTTCATAATATTCTTTTACAAGTTGAGAAATTTCTTTAGATACTTACGTCATTTATTATAGAGAAATATTTATCAGAAATTAAGCAATTCCCTCAGTTTCATCTTATTTTCTTTTTGTAAGTACATTTACTTAATGGTTTATATAGAAACAGGAATAATGAAATACCAGGTTTTAAAATTATTTCTATTTATATGCTTTTATATTTTCATAGAGATAAGTCTGGAACAATGTTACCCAGTTGTTAACAAATGATTATATCTCAAATACTTTGTTTTCTTTTTTTTTCTTTATCCAATGCATGTTTTGGACTGCTTTTATACAACAGTTGCATATAGTCTTAACAGAAAAGTCACCATTCTTTCCAAAAAGTTTACTTCATACGATAGCATATATAGATAGAGTATTTAAAATATCAACTCATAAAATTATAAATTGGAGGGACTCATAGTATCTATCTTAGAGGTCATATGAAGATTTATTGTAAAAACTTAGAACAGTCCCTAGCACATAGTAATCATGCAATATGCATTAGCTACACCTTCAGCTAACCACATCTATGCTAGTAGAGCTATTATTTTTACTTAAGTGAGAATCTGATAAATTATAACTTGCAAATACTACTCATATTTTTTTTCTCTTGAAAAACAGAACAATAACTACTAAGCATTATTATGGGGGTTAAAAAAATCATTACTTAAAGGCAGATGCTGGGTTGTCTAGGCTAACTCTCTAAGTGATTCACTCTTTCATACCACCTCATTGTACCCATTTATAATTAAATACCTGCTGTGACTAAAATATTCTGTAAGGTACTCTAGACACAGTAGTGAACAACAGAGATTGCAGGTAGGCACTCATTTCTCATCAATAGTAAAAATTCTGTATGGTAAATCTTATAATATAAAATTTCTAATGTCCTGATTAGCATAGTCAATATATTTCAGTGTTGACTATGAAAGAATTCCAACGTTTAAACTACATTGTTATTAAGCTTATTTGCATCCATGTATAAATTAATTCTGATATAATATTCAGTCATAAGTTTTTGAAAGCATCAATAAGCTTTTAATATTTAATACTAATTCAAATGAGGTTTTGACTTACATCCTCATATGTTCCATATCATTTCTTTCAGAAGACTATGAGGCTATGCTAAAGAAAAATGAGTTGTAAGGTCAAGAGATCCCCATTTCCCAACAACCAATGACTTCCCAGTAGAAACCACTACATGTTCTTACTACAACTTAATTACTTTTTGACAAATTCTCTTAGTGTTTCATAAATTATCTTAATTAAGGCAATGCATTTTTTAATAAAAGGGCTTTATAATATACTGGCTCTGAAAATAATAAATTACCAAATATATAATGTCAAACAAAAAAAAATTCCAATAATGGACACATTCCCTATAAGTTATCTCTGTTTAATAATGAGTACAGGGCTTCCCTGGTGGCGCAGTGGTTGAGAGTCCGCCTGCCGATGCAGGGGACATGGGTTCGTGCCCCGGTCCGGGAGGATACCACATGCCATGAAGCGGCTGGGCCCGTGAGCCATGGGCGCTGAGCCTGCACGTCCGGAGCCTGTGCCCCACAACAGGAGAGGCCACATTAGTGAGAGGCCCGCGTACCACAAAAAAAAAAAAAAATGAGTACAAACCACTACCTAATACAGTCGTTAAGGGCCAAATTTTAAATTAGCTTAAAAATAGGGAATTTTTTAGATTAAAAGTTGAATACTTAAGCTAAATATTTGCAAATCCTCACACTTATAGTAAGAAAATTATGTTTTAGATGTTCAAGTCTTAAATATTTAATAATAGTAATTTGCCAGCTTGATACATGATTCACATAAATACTTTATTACTAGCAGTTTAGAGAAATGATGTTACTTTTGTAATTACAATTCACTTCTTTATCTTTTGATAGTGAGTGAGTTTTATTGAGTATGCTTGAAAATGTAAAATTCATAGACTAATTCTGAAATGTTATTCCAATAAAGTAAGTTCACTCTTGAGAGGAATTTTATCAGAATGATAAAGTGGTTTTAGTCAAGTTGTGAATCCAAGTCATTATGGGAAAGTGATAGTCTCCTTGGTTAGCAAGGAAGGTGTTGGAATTGGGTAAACAAATAAAAACTAAAATGTTAAGTGAACAGAGAATCAGGAGCATGAAAAGCCTATAGTAGAATGTCTTATCACACCAGCTAGGTAAGAATTATAAAAACTAAACCAGGAATAAGATTGCTAAAGAGAAGTCTTAACAAAATATTCCAGCTGAGAAAAAGATGCAGCAACTAGAAAGGAAAGCAGGCAGTAGAAATTGCCTTTGAAGCAACTTTACTGCCTCCAGAAGGAAATGTTTTCATGGGTGTGGCATTTTTTTTTTACCAAAAGCATAATGTTCAGACTGGAAGAGGCTTGGCACTCTCAAACGCCTCTGCTGGGAAAACAAATAGGTAAAATTTTTCTAAGTTTCAAATACATAGCACATAAAAAATTTTCAAGCAAACATGCCAATATCATATGATCACCACAGATGTAATATTTACAATTTAATATGAATATGCAAAAAAGATTTTCCTCCAACAGTATTTTTTGAGAGAACTGATCAGAGATTATTTTAATAGAAAACCTAAATAGTCAACAAAAGGCAGTTGGCTAAATTAATTATGATAATGCTATGTAATCATAAAAACTCTTTTGAAAAACTCCAGTAAATTGATATATATAGGGACATAGATGGCTGTCATGTATGGTGAAAAACGCAAATTGCACAACTATATGTATTATGTGAATACGTTATATATTCATATAATTATACATATACTTATACACATGTGCTTGCATATATTTGTATGCATAAATTATAGATTTTGTGTATAGATACATGTGTAGAATAGAATAAATAGCTAGATATTATCTATATGAGAGATTTTTTTTTGCATAATCAGTTTCTGTCTCAGTCAAGGTTGAGACAAGATCCAAAAGTTTTACCATTCCCCTCCAAATCATATTTATTTCATAAAGCTTCAGATAACTGTTTACTCAAGATACTGTAGAGAAAAAGAAGGGAAAACATTATGTGGAGCATAGAAAAATAATTTAATAACCCTCATGGGACATTTCTGTTCTCTTGCCAAATTCTCTTGTCATTTGTCTTCTCTCCCTCATCCTCATCTTCAATCCAGCTCTCTCTCTCTTTCCCTCATATTTCCTCCCTTTCTCTCTCTCTCTCTCTCTCTCTCTCTCTCTCTCCCACACACACACACACACACACACACACACACACACACACACACACACACACACACACACACACACACTTTCCTCCCAAGGCTTCTTATTCATCCCCTCATGTTGGTCTCTAAACCATTATTTTTTAAGCAGTTTTGCTTTTTTGCATTCTCACATTTCTAGCAACAGTGGATATAAAGTGTTCCTATTTCATAAATGGTTATCTCCCTGGGAAAAATAAAATTGCAATATAGTCTTTTGTGTATGAATACACATATGTTTTAAAAAATTATTGCATGGTATTCACCAAGCTGTTGATAATAGTTATAGTAAATTTCAGGGAGTTTGGTTGAGAACAGTTAGACTCACAATCTGTATATTCATACACGCCTGGCTTGTTCAAATACTTTGCAATAAAAATAAACTATTTTGTATATTTTGTGTAAAATGAATATTTCATTCCAATGTTTTCACTCATCTGTGTTATTCTTACAAGCCTCTATCTTGTCTTCTACCTCTAATCTTACCTCTTTCAATATACTGTTAATAGTGAAACCAGCATGATTATTTTTAAATGCAAAATTTATACTATTGCTCATTTTATACTCCTAAATGAATTGGTTTGATCTTAGGATAAAGGTCAGCTTTCTTAACAGAACTTATAGGCTTCTTATGAACTATTGTTACCTTTTTCCTCTTTAACCTCATCTATTGTCATTCTTTTGTCATATTTTTCTCTTTAGGTCTTTTAAAGGTCAATCCTTTCTTCTATGATATTTAATAATTTTTTTCATTGCTAAAATTTCTCTTTCCCTTTTCTTCCAAATCCCCCTATTCCCCACCTAACTCCTATTCAGTCTTCAGGATTATACTTAAATGTCCTTTCTTTTATTAATTCTTCCCTGAATTCACAAGTCCCAGTAAGTGCTCCTCATATCTATTCTTACAGCGCAATGAATCTTTGCTCTTAACACACTTGTAACACAATACTTTTTAAAACTTCTCTATATTCTTCATTAGATACTAAGTTCCCTGAGAAAAGCCATTATATGCACTTTATTCAATGCTACATCCCAAGTGCTTGGCATGTAGGAGGTGTTAAAACAGATGTTTCAATAATAATCATTAAACCATTTGGTAAGTGAACTGAATGTCTATTCACTATTCATGTAATAAATAATATATCAGACTGGCTCTATCAGCCAAAATGGGATAGCTTGTATCAGACTAACCTTCCCATCAAAAGCAAAGGTAAACTTTGAAAAATACAAAAAAAAAAATATCCTTTCAAAGCACAGAAGAGCAACTAAGATGCTCAGGATTTGAGAGACAAAGGTCTTAGAGGAAAAAAAGAAAAAATGTATTGAAGAGAGCTCTATGTTCACCACTGCTTTTTCCTCAGGGCATTTTTTTTTTCTAATTTGCATTGCAGGGCATAGAGGGCAAACAGAAAGTTGTGGCTTGGAGGGTGCAGGAGTCTTACTCAGTAAGGAAGTCAAATTTGGAGTTTGAAGCTCCAATGAAGCAAGAAGGAAGGCAGGAGCTCTTGGAGGTAAGGAGACAATAAAGATGAGGGTCCATTATTTTACACGGTCTCCCTCAAGGCATTTGCGGATTCCTCAACTGTACCTGCACTGAGTAAATATTTAAAAGATAGCTGCTATGAGGATAAAATGAGTTTCTGAAAATATTACAGTGTTAATGAGACAAAAGTAGAAGTTTAAAGTCCAGCAAAGAAGAAGAGTAGACCAGACACAGCAGAAGAGAGAATTAGATAACTGAAAAAGTGGTGAGTAGGTGAGTAGAAAAGTATCTAGACTGAAGCAAACACATGAATAAAAAGAATGGAAAATACAGAAAAAAAGTGAGATACATGGGGCATAATAAAAATTCTTTTGAAAATTAAAAATAAGATGAAAATTTAAAAGAAATATAAATATATTAATAATTGGAATATAAAAATGGTAAGAGAGAATATGAGGCAGAATAAATATTAAAGTAGGTATTGGTCAAAATTGTAAGTACTGGCCAAATTGATAAGTCATATCATGTCACACATAACACAAGCTCTTTGAATTCCAAACATGATTAGTTTTGTAATTTTTTTGTAACAAAAAAATTACACTCAGGTACATACATCATGGTAAAACTGCTATAAACCAGTGACAAGGAGAAAAATGAGAGAGGCAAAATCAAGAAGGAAGGGATTATTGTCAAAGGGCTAACAGTGAGATGGACAGCTGGATTTTTAAAGAAAACACTGAAAGCCAAAAGACTATAGAATGACAGCTTTAAAGGACAGAAAGTAAAGAACTGTCAACCTAGATCTGTATTCAGTAAAAATATCCTTTTGAAATGAATGAAATAAAAAGTTTTAAAATAAAAACTTTTTCCATTAAAAAAACAGAAATTTGTATAGATGAAACTCATGAGAGGAAAAAACCTCAAAACAATTCTTCAGGGAGAAGAAATACAATTCTAGATAAAGGTATTATAACATACAAATAAACAAAGGCTACCCAAAAGGATACATTTCCATATAAATCTAAATAAATATTGACTGTTTAAAGCAGTAATAATGATTTCAAATATATGTGGGAATGAAATGCATGAAAACAACAAAACCAAAGCAGAAAGGTATGAAGGAAAAGAAATTGCTAGAGATATTTATAACTATCATAGAAGAGGTAAAAGTATTTAAAATGTATTCTTATAAGTATGGATGTTATAATCTCTACATTTAGTAATTCATTTCTGATAAATAATACACAGTGAAATTGACACTGTTGGAGATCTGAGCCTAGGTCATAATAGTTGATACAGTTTTTGCTGGTTTCTCTCTCTCTCATTTCTATCTCTATCCTCTCTATCTCTATTTCTCTAGGTGCTTTCCCCAGAAATCCATGCATCATGCTGTGGGGAAGCCACACAGCCACATACCAATTCCCAATATATGTGTTTCTGTCATATTTCCAGTTGGGGTTCTAGCCAATGGGATCCCGGCATCAGTCACCAAACATATAAATCAGTGAAACTTCAGATGATTCCAGTCATCAGCATTCAAGTTGGCCCAGGTAATGTCGAGTGGAGCAAAGACAATTTATCCCACCTAGCCTTACCTAAATGGCTAATTTCTAAGGAAAATTAATGTTGTTTTTGTTTTAAGGCAATAGATGTAGATAACAGAATACCAAGTGTTGGGAAGAATATGAAAGAGCTGGAACTCCCATACACTTTTAGTGAAAATATAAATTGGTACATCCACTATGAAAACTATTTGTAATATATGCCAAAGAGTAACATAAAAAATATCCATGACCCAGTATTTCAATTTTAGCTGAATATCCAAATGAAATATATATGTATAGATATAACATACATCATGCATATATACACTGAAAGACATATTCATAGCAAAATTTTCATAATATCTAGAAACTGGCAACAATCTAAAAGTTAGAATGAATAAATTGGGGTTTATTCATACAATGTAATACATTGTAATTTATATAATACAATGCAATGTTACTATACCATAATATAAAGAACTAATGATACATTCATCAACACGATTATCTTTACAATCATAAAAATGGAAGCTTGACATAAAGAAGTATATATGGCATGATTTAAATGTGGGAAAAAAGTGTCTGGTTAGAATCCAGTTTAAAAAAAGAAAACAGAAACCATTGTAGTTATTTCATACGAAGAGCATTTAATATAGGGAATTAGATACAAAAGTAATGTAAAGCCTTAGAAAGAAATAAAAGGAAACTAGGATACTCAGAGAACAGCAAATGAAGGAAGGTGACATAAACTACTTAGACTAGAAAAACAAAAAGAAAATTAATGTAACTGAGAGTCCAGGACTGCTATGCTGCTGGGCCTGCCTAAGGAACCACCACCATGGCTGCTACAACGGAAGCCGAAATGCTAAACAACCACTGGCACTACGGAAGCCTGCAGAAGCCCATCCATGTTGCTGCTCCGGACAGAACCAGAACCTCGAATACCCTGTCACTGAGACTGAGAGAGCGCTCACTGCTGCTGTGTGCTCAGTGACTATCTGTGTCAAGCTGCTGAGGCTGCTGGAGTGACCAAGGTCATGATTTCTCATACTACTGCTGCCCAAGCAGATAGCCAGGTACCTGTACTTGCCTATCTCAGTTACTGTTTCCTGGGACTCTACCAGGAGCAAATAAAAAGTGGTTCTCCCTTTCTTCCCTGTTTTAATAACATGTCTGATGTTCCCATTTGAAGAATTTAACCAGAAACCTACTACTGTCAGCGAGGCCTGTTTAATCTTGCTTCCAGTTCCCTGCAGTATACATACCAGAGAGGATACAGTGCAGAATAACCATCATAGTCCAATCCATCCTGCTACACCCATTTAACCAGGGAATTTAATAGAGCATTAAAGTATTGAAAAAGCCAGGAAACAAATAAAATGTGTAAAAAAAAAAGAGACTACTCAGACATTAACATTAATAACTCAGGAAACTACTTACTACCCCTAGGTCAGGAGAAGCGAAAGGGAAAATCGTGTTACCCAGTGCCCACAAGCACCATGCTCTTGAGACTGCTGGAGCTGGCAGACTGCATGTGGGGATTAAGGAAAGGGAGGATTCTGGCTCACCCAACCAAGAGGATAGAGGTGCTATTCACTGAAATATGGAATGTTAGAGAAATATAATCAAGTCTTCTTTGCAGAAAGGTAAAAGTCTATGTACCAATCCCATTGGTGCTGCAGTGGACCAGGAACCCACAAACATAGCAGAGGGGAGCATGAACAGGCAGAAAAGTTGAGGAAGGCCAACTAACAAATAACCGACACAAGGAAAATGTTTTGTTGTTAAAAATATAAAAAATATTAAGCAATTAACATAAATTAGATTACTAGCAAGTCAATATTTTTGTGTTAATTTGAAATCTACAGTTATTAAAGTTTTCAGGAATATTAACAAGCATTTAAAATTATTCCAATGGCAATGTACATTTATGTACACAATAATACCAAATTCCATGCAGATTGATGAGACTAGTGTTTGCCCTAGAAATTATAAACAGAACTAATGTGGAAATTTAAATATAAACATTGCAGGTCAAGAGGTAATATGAGATACTAAATGCTTTCACTAGTTAATCTCCATGAGAGAGTAAATATCTTCAGATAATGATTTCAATCATGCTCCTGAACAAGCAGCTCTGTGATTTAAATATCTGAACTCAGCAGTTTTCCTGTTCATTTGCATTATCCAAAAAGACTTCTTCCTGCTCATAAAAGACACTTTGAAAGTAGGTCTTACTGATCTTGAATGTTTTCTAAAACTCATATTCTATGATATTGGACTCTATCTCCATCGTAAGAGGTGATGAACCATGTCACCTGTATGTTCTCCACAAGCATTCATTGAAAACCTACTACCTTACTATGCTCTATGTGTTGAGGGAGGAAAAAAGGAAAAAGTGAAATTGATAAATCTTTCTGCCCAATAGGTATTTCAGTCCAGTAGATAACTGACTACTATATTTGAAAAACTCAAAGGAGACGGAATTGTAATGTTTGTTTGTTTGTTTGTTTAAAGAAGCTGGACTTCAGGGGGGGTAGGAGTTTATTAATTTATTTTATTTATTTTTGCTGTTTTGGGTCTTCGTTTCTGTGCGAGGGCTTTCTCTAGTTGTGGCAACCGGGGGCTACTCTTCATCATGGTGCGCTGGCCTCTCACTATTGCGGCTCTCTTGCTGTGGAGCACAGGCTCCAAACGCGCAGGCTCAGTAGTTGTGGCTCATGGGCCTAGTTGCTCTGCGGCATGTGGGATCCTCCCAGACCAGGGCTCGAACCCGTGTCCCCTGCATTAGCAGGCAGATTCTCAACCACTGCGCCACTAGGGAAGCCCCAGGAATTGTAATGTTTAAAGAAGAGTAATGCTAAATGAGCCTGGGGAGATATATCACACCCAGTCATTCACGGCTAAGGGAGCAATATCAAAGAGTTTGGTCTTTATCTTAAGAAAGATAGGATGATATTAAAGAATATTTAATGACGTAGTGTCAAGATCAAATAAGTGTGCTTTGAAGGATCACTTTAGCTACTATGCAGAGAATGGATTCAATGATGTTACTGCAGTGGTTAAGCAGAGAGACACTGGTGGAACTGAAATGGACAAAGTGTTATGGGAAAGGAGAGTGGTAGGCAGATTTGAGACATTTAGTGAGTAAAATCAATATAAAGTGTTTATGGATTGGATGTGGAGAGTGGTGAAAAAGAAAGGAGGCACTTACTATAATGCCAAGGAATAAGACTGGCAAGAATGAATGAACACTGATACCAAACACTAGAGCAAAACACCTCATATCCTTTTATATTTGACTCTCATCCTCACTGCGACACCAGAAGGGGTTTCTCAAAGGCCCTTAATCATATTCTGTCTCCAAAACCAACAGTTATTTCTTGGTTTTCTTTCTTGGTGTTCTCTGAGCTATTAATAGGTACTCTTGGTTTCTCATATTTCTTTGGTCTGATTGTTCCCAATATTGAGTTTTCTTGGAGGATTTACTCTTAGCCAAATCTTTGGCCATGTTTCCTGTTTTCATTGATGGTAACACTAACCCCCCGCCCCAAGTACTGTAGTCAAAACCTTAGACTTGTTTTAACTCCTTTCTCTCCTGTCAAATTGACTGACAAGTCCTATTGATTTTTACATCTAAAGTATCTCTCTAATTTTCTCATACTCTTCATTACATACCTCCATGTCTATAGCACTTTTCTCCTCACAGTTCCCACCAACTCAAAATCTATCCCTCTCCATTTCAGTTTATACATGGTTGACATATTAACTGCAGATATCGTCTTAATTTTCTGTTCAAAAAGATTTAGTTTCTCTGAGAACAAATTCTCTACACCATCACCTACTATACAATGTTCTTTTTTCATCAGCTACTAACTTACATTCCAATCTCGATGGCAACTACCCACTATACTAGCCATTCTAAGATTTACCAGTCCATATACGACAGTATTATTTATGTTTTAACAAGTACATACACATATACCCATGAAAATACTAGTTCCATCCATGAACTGAAATCTATGACTTAGGAAGAGAGGTGAAAGGGAGACATATTTTGTTGTTGAATCATTCATGTTTTGTACTGTGTAGTATGTAATACGTCTTAAAAATATTCAAGTCATCTTTTCAGAATATAAAAATGCAATGGTGTCATTTTATTTCAATAGGCATAATATTTAAAGGACAAATTTAACCTTCAACAATATTCATAGAGTGAAATTATACCTGCCTTTGCAAATAAAATCAAGTTACCTTAAACCCAAAGAATTTTGTGCTAAGCAGTCTTGGGAACCACAGAGAAAATATGTGATCTTGGCATTTCTTGGAAATATTCCACCTTAGAAAAGCTAAGCCAATATCATCCATTTAGCTTACTCCTAAATTTTAAACTGGACCCACGATTTATATTTATATGTAATTAGTGTACACTTAACATAAAAAGTGAGCAGTAGAGTGAGATAACTACCTGCCATGCCAACCTATTTCCTTTTTGCTCTTTCAACATTTCTTCTGTTTTATTTTTTTAGATAACATTTCAGTTTTCCTCTGGAAAATCAACTGTTTTCTTTTTTAGTCTGTGTAGTCTGAGATGAGTTGATCCTAGCTGTCTCGGGTGTATGAGTTTACCCAACAGGGAAACCAAGAATCAGTCAGTGAACTTGACTGTGATCAATTCACAGACGGGCAGAATGTGCCAACGAATCCGTTCCTGGGCTTTTGCTGCAATGTTTAAGAAGCACTCCTTCTGTGTTATTAAGTAGACTATAAGCTTAGAATTGCCCATTTCTTAACTGGGTTGTTTGGTTTTTTTTTTTTTTTTTTTTGAGATTCAATTGTATGAGCTGCTTATATATTTTGGATATTAGCCCCTTGTTGGTCATATCATTTGCAGATATTTTCTCCCATTCTGTAGGTTGTACTTTAGTTTTATTAGGTTTTTTTCACGGTACGCGGGCCTCTCACTGTTATGACCTCTCCCGTTGCGGAGCACAGGCTCCGGACACGCAGGCTCAGTGGCCATGGCTCACGGGTCCAGCCGCTCCACGGCACGTGGGATCTTCCCGGACCGGGGCACGAACCCGTGTCCCCTGCATCGGCAGGCAGACTCTCAACCACTGAGCCACCAGGGAAGCCCTGTATTTTAGTTTTGTTGATGGCTTCTTTTGCTTTGCAAAAGCTTTGAGGTTTAATCAGGTCCCATTTGCTTATTTTTGCTTTTATGTGTTGCCTTAGGAGACATATCTAAAAAAATCTTTCTACAATTTATGTCAAAGAGTGCTCTACCAATGTTCTCTTCTAGGAGTTTTATGGTTTCAGGTTTTACATTTAGGTCTTTAAACCGTTTTGAGACATTGCTTTTTGTTTTGGTATATGGTGTGAGGAAATGTTCTAATTCTTTTTCATGAAGCTGTCCAGTTTTCCCAGCACCACTTACAAAAGAAACTGTCTTTTATCCATTATATATTCTTGCCTCCTTTGTCGTAGATTAATTCACTGTAAGTGCATGGACTCTCAGCATATATGTAGGGTGCACTGTGGTGGCGTGACCGCAATCAGAGATCCAGGCAGTTTCTGAGGTGCTGCCTGATTATATACCAACAATGGCCGCTGCCACCCTACTCAGGCTCCACCTCGGGACCAGGTTGCCTCTGCATCCCATGGTTGAGGCTTTTTCCTGGTCACGGCTGCCCCAGATCCAGTACCACACTGTGATACTGGGGTGTGCAGCAAGGTGGTCTTGGGACACCCAGCAGCCACTAGAGCAGACCTCTCCTCCTCCTTGCCTCTGGGACTAGCCTGCACAGGCGTGAGCATGTGCTCCTCCCAAGCAGAGTCCCAGCTTTCCACAGCCCTTCCATTTGTCCCAGCAGTCCTCCAACCAGCTGAGGCAGCTTCTCTTCTCTGTGTAGGACCCCAGGACTGAGGTGTCCAACTTGTGGCTCGAAATGCTCATTCCCCAGGGCCAATCTCCACCCACGTAATCATCATTTTCCTCTGAGTCCCCTCCCAGAGGCCCAGGTCCCGATCAGGCACAGGCACACTTTTCTTCCCCTCCTGTCTGACTATGTGTATATCTTCCATACAGCCTTGGTTGTATAGGAGTCCTGCTGGTTTCCAGTTAGCTTCCAGTGAGAACTGTTCCACATGTAGATGTATTTTTGACGTGTTCATGGTGGGAGGTGAGCTCCACATCCTCTTAGTCCACCATCTTTATCCTGCCTCCTACAGTGCACTATTTTTCATTACATTTCTTACAATTGTAACAAAATATTTCATTATTATTTATTGAAAAAATTATTATTTACAATTATTAACTCTACATTTGTTACTCTTACTAGGTTATAAACTCAAACGACAGCAGTTTACTCCTCTCCCCAGTCCTAGCAGACAGACAAAATGAATTAGAGTCAATTTCCAATAAACATTAAAATGCTTGGAAAATTGTATTTCAAATTCTGTTGTACTAAACACTTCAAGTAATGTTGATGGTAAACTGCCTCTTATTTTGTTGTTGTTGTTATAAATTAGCTCAATATAGAGACCAGCACCTAAAACAGAATGTCAAGCCTTGATTACATTTTCTGACCAAGCCAACTTGTTTGAGTCTCAGTTTTGGTAAGAATAATCTCAAGATTAAAAGTCACAAATGAGCTTTTAAAACTATTCTGAAAGTATATTGTCCAGAGAGAGGTCACATTTTCAAAAGAAATATTATATATGCTTCTATAATATGTTTTGAAATGTAAGTTTGAAGAATGTGCAATTTCTGGTATTGTTTTCTGTAAACGTTTAGATATTTTGCCCCTTCAAAATATATCCATAAGATTACATTCATCCCTTAATGCTTGTCTAAACGCCACTTATATGAATAACTTTACCTTTTGGTTTTCAAATACCAAGTTTTTTTCAATTATGTCCATATTGGATTTGATTTTTTTAATTGTGAATTTTAGCAATGGAAATAAGTGCCACGTTTCATGTGATAGCATTTTCATCATTATTTCAGATAAATTTTGCCTGAACTTATATCTATTGTGGGAGGTGGGGAAGGAGAGCAGATGAATATTAAACATATTCAACATAGATACGTCAGAAAGATTTCTATGCAATTTGTTTGCATACTTTTAAAATTTTCAATATACAATCTTACATTCTCCATGGCTGACCTTTTGTTTCTTAAGTGAATTTTATTAAAAGAACTACTTCTATCTCATTATTCTTTATGCTATCCACCACCTGCTAGGATGAAGCTACAGAGCAAAAGCTTATTATCATTAAAATATGTCAGCATTAGTAAGTACCACTAGAATTTTACAACTTTTATAACATACAGCCATTTATTTAAAGTTGCAAGCAGATTTTCTTTCCTTATTCACATTTGGCACCCTTGTAAAAAAAACACTGTCCATAGAAGTAGATGTTTATTTCTGGACTCTCAATTCTCTTCCATTGGTCTATTTGTCTATAAAGACCAATATAGAGACATATGCCCATGTCACACTGTTTTGGTTACTGTAGCTTCGTAGCAAATTTTAAAATTGGGAAGTGTGAGTCCTCCAACTTTGTTCCTTGTAAATACTGTTTTGGTTATTTGGGCTCCTTAAGTTCCATATGAATTTGAGAATCAGCTTTTCCACTTAAATAAAAAAAAAAGCTTATCCCTAAGCTTAAACATTTTCAGTGTTTCATAATTGAGTGTGATGTTAGCTGTAGGTTTTCCATAAATGCTCTTTATCCTGTTGAGGAAATTTTCTTCTATTCCTAGTTTATTGAGTGTTTTTACATGAAAGTGTATTGGACTATCTTAAGTGTCTTTTTTTCAATCAATTGAGTTTCTTTTTTTCCTTCTTACTAGTAATGTGGTGTATTACATTGACTGATTTTCTTATGCTGAATCACTCTTTAAATCCTGGGATAAAGCCCACTTGGTTAGATTATATAATTCTTTTAATATGCTGTTGGATTTGGTTTGCCAGTATTTTGTACCTGTATTTATAAGGGAAATTGGTCTGTAATTTTCTTTCTGATTATGTCTTTAACTGGCTTGATATCACAGTAATTTTGGCCTCATGGAATGAATTAGGAAGCGTTACCTTCTTTTCTATTAAACATTTTGTAGAATTCACCAGTGAAACCATCTGGTCCTGGACTTTTCTTTGTTTAGATGCTTTTGATTACTATACCAATCTCTTTGTTATAGCTCTGCTGAGATTTCTTTTTCTTCTTAAGTCAGTTTAGATTTAATCTGTCAGTTTAATTTGTTTTTAAGAATCTGTCCATTTCATCTACGTTCCCTAATTTGTTGACATACAGTGTTCAGAAAATTCTCTTATCATCCTTTTTACTTTTGGAAGGTTGGTAGTAATGTCCCCACTTTCATTTCTTATATTAGTTATTTGTGTCTCACAAGAGCTTCTGAAGTAACATTCAATGAAGTCTCAATTTTATGTCGTCCTATCCAGTAAATATTAATGCAATTAAGAACATGTATTTTATCGTTCAGTGATGTAAAAATGTGTGACATTTTTACCTCACTATGCCTAAGGAAATCATCAGAAATTCATATATTTAGTGAAAAAGATGTTTGTTTTAGAATCTTTACAATAGTAAACACAATCTAAATTACCAGCATTAGGAATTAAATAATACTAACTATGGTATCTCTTTGCAATTAAATATTATACAGATAACAAAAATGTAACATTATATTTAATGTATTTATTGAAATGGAAAACCTCAAAATATAAAAAAAATTTAAAGGGATATAAAATGTTGAAATGTTGTGGAAAGTACAAAGGTACCCCTAAGTTTTGAAAGATGACACAGGACATAGTTTTTGCTCTGATTTTCCTTGGTCTTACTGTCAAAGAGGATTCTGGACTACAGATAAGCTAAATATCTGACTTCAAATTCTCTACCTTAGGGAAAATAATTGAGTCAAATGAAAAATACTTAATTTGCACAGGCCTGAACATGAGTCATGGCTCTATGAGTTGGCTAAACTATTTTAGCTTGTGCTTGCCTAATTTGTGTATCAGGCTATCAGGAGCACAGCATTTTCTCACATTTTCAAAATTATGTTTTCCTGTAAACTTGACCAGCCTCATTCACTCCTTCAGAATAGTCTGAATTGAAACTGTGGATAGTGCTTTAGTAGAAAGAGTGTGACTTTGGTTTTTGCTGATTTTTAAAATTTTAAATACTTAATTGTTAGGATTTTTAAATTTTACTATTCTTTGAGGCCTAATGGAATTTAGCACAACTACAATAAACAGAAACATAAAATTATCTAATTATGTTACATGTTTAGAAAAATGCAAAAATACGTTCTTCTACTTAGACTGCATCAATGCCAGTGAAGCTTGCAATGATCAATCACTGCCACTCCTGCCTTGGGCCACAAGGCTCTGGGGTTATATCCTCCACCTTGAAGAGAGAGCTAAGAACGGTATATTATCTCACCATTCCGCTCACTACGCCAAAGCTGCTCACCCCTTTCTTCCCAGGCACCCTTCCTACATAAGCAGATCTAAAACTATTTGAGTGATGCTATTCCCACGTTCATAAAACCTAGAGGATTTCCTTGCAGGAATAATTTGGACTTAATTCTGCTAACAAATTTGTTATAATTTTTAAAATCTGTGAGCCCCAAGAAAATACTATTAAAGATATTTAAAATATTGCTACTATTACTACTGCTGCTGCCACTGTTAATAAAAAAGCAAACATCTGAAATGATAAACAAGAGACAAAAGAATTCTTAGTTTCTATGATAGATACTGTCATTACCAAGCAACCATCTGGTCTACTAGCTTTCAGTTCTGGACCACAGAGGGCAGAAAATGAGCCATGTACAGCATTTTCCTTTAACAAACAGCAGCACTGTTATCTATAACACCTATAAAGCTCTTAAGTGGCTCCTATGAGCTCTTTAAACTGATGGAAGTCTTGCCTTCCAGTTGAAGACATACTGCCTTAACACAAAGGCATGCCTGCTTAATATAGTTGAGTCAAAGGCCAAGGAGGAATGGCTTTAACTTTATTAACTTTCCCAGTAAAATGCAGGTCTAGAATTTTATGGCATACAGATGAGTCCAGGAATGGGAAGGGATTCCTGAAGAAAGGCCACAGAGATGACGGAGAAAACTGGTGCTGTTAACAGTGGACGTGTTCTAAATTTTTCTGTTTTTCCTTGGTGGAACTACATTTAACATTCAAAGAATGAGCTCTCTAAGCCAGGGCTATGGAAGTTCTAATATATTCTAAGGCAGGGGTATAAGTATTTGCATAATTCAATATTTTTTCCCCATTTGTTTGCTCTACTCATCCCCATAGAAATTTTGCAAGGTTTACATGAGAAACCCCAATGTAAAGTATCTGTTGTATGAAGACCAAAACATTATCAAAATGGTACTTCTGGCTGGTCAGGTCACCACACAGGTGACTGATTGGCAACCATGGCCTTTCTAATTGCTCTGCAATAGCTGAGCGGTTGTTTAACAAACTGCTTCATAAATGGTTTCAAGTATCCAAACTGAATAGTATCAGTTTAGTAAATTCACACCAATGTGGACAAAGAATCAAGCCTAGGTGGTCGACCTAAATGAGCTTGTATGATTTAAAGGAAAAGGAAGCACTAATTTTGGGGACTTATTACATGTTTGTCATTATGCTGAGCAATACATTCTGTCATTTATTTCTCACTCAAAGCCTGAAAAGTAATTTTTTTTAATTTCCATTCTACTCTTGAAAAATTTACACTCACAAGAGTTAAGAAATATGTCTGAGGTTACATGTTTTTTATGTGGGAGAACCCAGATTCAAACTGATCTGTTCCTTCCAAACCTAGTGTTCCTTATCTCACACTGTTTCTCACTAGCACTAATGTTCATGGCCAACTCAAAAGGGCATTATTATAATGAAGATGATGGATCTAAAGCCAAGTTTGAGATGGTACCCCTCACTATAATTTCCATTATGAACAAAAGAGCAAAAGAGCTGACTTTTTAAAATACCATGAGCTAAACATTTGACATGCATTATCTCATTTCTCTAACAATTCTATGTGAGTCCCTACTATTAAGTCCATTTTACAGATGAGAAACTGATATATAAAAAGATGAAGAAACTTACTGAAGGTCTTTTAGCCAGTACATGGTAACAACCCAAAGCCAGAACTGCTAACCATGCTGATGGGAGGTGGGCTGTATGTTTGTCTCCTTTTTAATAATTCTTTCATAGTAAATCTTTCATTAAATACTGTTTCTTGTCATTACTTTCACTGCCTCTTGTCACACTCTATTATTGTAGCTCCTTGACAAAAATACAGAGCAGATATATCTTCTTAAAATGCCCAAATGATTATCCACAAACAAGAAATTTGATATTGACCTTTATCTCTCCCAATTAAGACTATGCCAGCATGAGAATTGGGTAACATAACTTTGTCCAATATCTCAGTTTCTATACATTATACATCCATATCTTTAAGCATTTTTCTTGATATAATTATGTTGACAAGTAGAAACTTTAAAGAAAAAAAGCATTTTAGTAAATGTTAGAAACAAAACATTCATTCACTCTGGGCTTAGTCAGAAACCAAAGTATGCTTTAAGTATTCCATCAAAGGTTGAACCCATGTACACTTACAGAAGGATAATAATTAAAGTATCCTGTTAGTTAAAACTAAGATATGTTATTTGACATAATCTATCTGCTTATGTTACACTTTATTTTGTGCATGCTCTTTAAAATCTATCTTTTACAGTGACCACAACTTTTTACTATGATACGCTCAATTTGTTTAAAAATTCTCAGATTTAATGCATTTTGTGTTACTTTATCACTAGAACTGTATAATGGAGAAGTAAAGTAACAGAATATGATTTAAAATAAGAAAGCACTTTCAGAAATCAGGCAATAATGGTGTTAGGAGGATATTCAGAAATTTAAAAATATACAAAATACAAGAGAAAAGTAAACACAAATTACATTAATACAAATCTGCTCTACTGTATTTTATCAATGAGTCAGAATTAACCTCATCGGTCTTTCCTTGAAACTATGCACCATCCAAATATGTGTTCACTGTATTTTTTTCTTGCAAACAGATTTGTGTTTGGTCTTTACTACTCAAATAAAAACTATTTTCTTATTTATAAACAAAATCTGTGTGAAAACTGGAGCTTGCCTAAACCCACTGTAAAAGATAATTTTAGAAATAGCAGCTCACTTTAGATCACCATTAGGAAGCGGTAGAACTTTGTATGGGATAGGGGAGTGGAACGGTAAGCACTTCTGAGACGATCTCAGGAAAAAACCTTGCTTAACTTACAAACAGGACTTCTGGGCTAAAAGAAACTGATAGCCTTAAAAGAAATCAGCTGAGAGCCCATTATAACTTTCAATAATGCTTATTTGATAAAAATTTGTCAACACAATGTAATACTTTATAGTTGGAAGAAAACAAGACATTAGAGTCAAAAAGACCATTTGTACAGATAAGGACATATCTGTTCTAGGAACAGGTGCAGAACCTTGTGCAGATAGAGTGTGTCTGCTGCACAAGGTTCAAAGCAAGGTGTCATAGCTTATTTGACTGCAAAAGTAGCTTTATTAACTTTTCTGACATCTCCATTATACTGTGAGTGACCTGAAGGGAAAGACTGTCTTACTCATAGCTGCAAACCTAGAATAGCCTGGTCCATCATAGGAACCCAGTTAACATGTACAGAAAGGAAAGAATTAAGCAGGCTCCTCCTCTTGCTAAGAAACATAGACTATTCTGCAAACAATTTATAACAAGGTTTTTTTGACAAGTGAATATATTGATCCAAGTCTGGAGAGGGCCTGATAGAAGGAAGAAAGGAACAAGAGTTTAAAACAGTTGTAGTATTTTTAAAAAAATGAATGCAAGGCAATGGAAACAGGGCATAAATTAAAAAAGAAATTGGGGGAAACACCGCAAATGTTACAAAGGTAAATTCTGTGACTGCATATGACTTTTAAGAGAATGAGGGAAAACATAAGAATGAGAATGACTCCCCAATACTGCCCTATAGAAAATCTTTTTCCTAAGCTCTAAATTTATATTTCCAACTACCCACTGTTTGAAGACTCCCAGACAGTTCTGTCTCAGCATTCCCAAATTAATTTATTTTTAGACTCTTTCTCCATGTTCCCACCCACATAAATAGTCAACCTGTTTTGTTTCCCATTCTTGCCTTGTAACCAATACCATTGCCTCACCAATGAGTCCTCTCATTAATGCCATGAAAAAAGTCTGTAAGACAGAAAGCAAGAGTCTTCTTTCATTAAGTAGGGAAATAATAGCTTGTAAACGAGTTAAGGTTTTGAGTGACAGCTTTAGTTTTAAAAGTATAAAGAAGTTTATATGTGCTTATGTAGAGAGCAGGAGTATAGGAAGGAAGAATAATATAAGAGCAAAGAAGAAAATACAATAAAATGGACACAAACAATGCATTAAATTCCCAGGTAACAATAAGGGTCACAAGCAGACAAGAGATTTGCCATTCTCTTTTCCCTTTAGCTATTTGGCTTAAAAGAAGAAAAGACTGAGTACCAGGATCTAGGAGGGGAGTACCTAAAGGCCGTCTGTGAAAGTATAAAACTCTTGCTCTTAACACAGACGAGATGACTTGCACTATACAGGAAAGGATCTTGAGGAAAGATCATTAAAAACTCCAGAATTGGTATTTTTCTAAAACCCTAAGAGCCAAACCATTTGAGACCACCTATCTATGTCTGTTAATGACTCTGTGATATATTTGAATCTCAAAATAAACATCATAAGGAAGACACAAGGAAAAAGGAGAATGATTCTAAGAAATAGGAAATATGGGGGATATTGACAAAGATGTAATAGATGCTTCACCATCATCATCATCAATGGCTTTATTGATACTGCCAAAACTTAATAAAAAATGAAAATAAAATATGAAAAAAATTCTACTCATAATAAAACCAAAAACATAAAAGTCCAGGAATAAACAAAACGTAATATGCAAGAGCATGGAAGAACTCTAGACAGCAATACTGAGGGACAAGAAATAAGCACAACAAACAGAGAGTCATATACACGACCTTAAATTTGAAGACTTAAGCATTGCAAAGATGTTGTTTCTCTCCAAATCAAACAATAAAATTAATCTAATCTGTCCCCAACTAAATACTGAATTTTTTACTGGAGTATGAAAAGCAATTCTACAGTTTATTTGACATAAAATACAAAAACATTTAAAAAAAAGAAGAAATGTGGGAGGAACTGTCTTTCTTGAAACTTATTTAAAAACAAGGATAATTAAGGCATAAAATTTTAGCATATGAATGAAAATGGAATAAGAAGATCATGTGTTTATGTATGTGTATGTGTATATATACCCTAGGGAGTAATACACACACACACACACACACACACACACACAGAGTATGAATTTAGAATATGATTAAAGTGACTTCTCCAAGAAGTTCATAATGTGTTATTGAGTAAGTGGTATTGAGATGATAAACTTATGTGTATAAGAAACAAAACAAGCAAACAAAAAACTTAGATCTTATTGTATTAGTTTTCTAGGGCTTTTATAGCAATGTACCACAGACCGGGTAGCTTAAACAACAGAAATAATTTTTCCAACAGTTCCAGAGGTACAGTATCAGGGTATAAACCCTGTTGATTTCTTCTGAAGTCTCTTTCCTTGGCTTGCAGTTGGCTACCTTCTCCCTGTTTCTTCACATAGTCTTCCCTCTGTGTCTGTGTCTAATCTTCTCTTCTTACAGGGCCACAAGGTCCATTGGGTTAGATCCTACCCATATGATCTCATTTTACCTTATTTAAGGCCTCTCTAAAAGGGCCTTATCTCCAAATGTAGTCACATTCTGAGGTACTGAGGGCTAGGACTTCAACATGTGTATTTTGGCGGGACACAATTCAGCCCATAACACTTATATAAAATGCATTTTGAAGAATTAAGGAATTTTTTTTTCAAAAAAAATAACTAAAACAGTACTCTTTTGACCTCAATGCATAGGTTTCAGAGATTCTATGGACTTCCTGAAGTGTCGGGCAAAACTTTCTGTGTTTGAGCATTTGTGCATATTTTTGAGTGAGAGCCTTTATCTTTCATAAGCTTTACGAAAGTAGCTGTAATTAAAATTTTCTTTAAAGTTTAGAACATTAAACTAGCAGAACATATAAGTGATATTTACATAATATTGAAGTAGGTAAAGACTCCCTAAGCTTAACAGCAAAAGCACTTACCCTAAAGGAAAATATGGATGGATTTGACTATGTAAATATTAAACAATTTTTATGGAGAAAGAAATTGTTAACAAAGTTAAAAGTAAAATCCTGCTGGAAATAATTATAGCATAGATAGGGAGGTAGCATAAAATGGAGTTAAGCATACAGGTTTGAAATGGGATACACACACACACACACACACACACACACACACACCTTTAATACTACCCTATGACTAGCTATGTGACTTTCCAAAGATTGTTTTTCTCTCATTCTTTAAGTCTAAAATGGAGATCATAATACTATTTTATAGGGTTATCAAGAAAATTATATAGAATAAAATTTGTAAGAAGTTCATACGACTTGCATGTAGTATGAATCAATAAATATTAAGGCGGCAAAGATTCTATATAGCAATATAGATAATTGTATAGGATTCTTTTTAAAAATATGAAACAAATAAACACCTTGAAGAAAAATTGACATCAGACATGGACAGAAAATCTAGTAAAGTTGAGCAAATGGTGAAAATATCAAGAAACAACGTGCAGCCTCACACTCAGAATAGCAAACAGGCCAGTACAAGTGGCTTAGAGATGGTTCTAAATAGAACCTAGTTCATACATTATTAATGGATAATGCCTAGCATATGATAAGTATTTAATAAATAAGTATGAAATAAATAGTTTTTACTTCAAAAATATTAGGTAATAATTTAGCCCATATTAATGTTTTAGAAGTTAAGAAAAATAGAATAAACCATATGAATAAGTAAGATTAAAAGATAACTAATTTTAAAGGAAATAAATGCATGAAGCAAATGAGAAGACAGGATTTAAAAGGAACTCTAAAAAAAGAGTGCCAATCAAGACAGTAGAATGACTTATAACAACTCCAAGTTACAACAGGCTAAATATTTATAACAGAAACTCACAATGGTAACATCGTAAAATATTCCACAAGAAGGAGAAGGGTGGTGGGAAAGGAAGAATCAGTTGGAGTCAATCACTCATAAAAGTAGAATGAGTTTGTCAAAGTCTCATGTTTTGGAGAGTCCCACTCCTAGGGAAGGTGGAGAATATCAGCTCCTTTTCCCACCCTCACTCATCCTTTCCCATGACTCATTCTCCTTTCAGCTCATATTGTCATCACAGGTGCTATGGCTCTATAATTAAAATAGGGTCAACTGTGTCACTTGCAGATGGCACAGACAGCCCAGGATCTCACCTTCCAATATGGCAACCTCCTCCTTCATATGTTCAAAAATGATCCTGATTGGTTCATTGTGAGAAGGAAATTAGATGCCGTATGTGAATGCACTTCAAAATTAAAGTGCAATAGAATATTTTAACATTGTAAGTAATTATTTTGAAAGGGTGATTCAAAAAACATCTGACCATTGAGGTTTGAAAGGGTTCTGTTTAATGACTCAAACTCCTGTGACTCTCACTAACATTTAACCTCATCATTTATCTCACAGCAACGTATCATCATCACTCCACTTACACCTATCTGGAGAACTGGGATGCCAGCCTCCCATAAAGAGCATAGCAGTTCAGGAACCCCTGAAATCCTAGCTGACAAAAAAGGATAATGAGGCCACAAAACTGCTAATACTCCTATACTGGAAGATCCGAGTATACATTGATGTTTAAACATCAATGTTTAAGATCCGAGTATAAATCAATTAAGCATCTATGTTTTTGGTCCAATCAATTAGAAGAAAAAATAGATTACCGTGGAGTAGGAATAGGGAATGCAAGAAAAGGAAGGAAAAGTAAAATATGTGGACCCACATCACAATAGCAAGAACGTTATGTTCCAAGCCTCTAAGAGGGGAGTACAATAATTGACAGTTTTCACTCATAGGAGATCAGAGGAAAAAGCCACTTTAATTACATCGCTTAAGCCAGCCTCCTAACTCCCAGACTAGCTTCCCTTCCCCTAAGAAATGCCACTTCCCATTAGCCCCCATGTTTGTTAGTCTGAGTGTTTTACAAAGTGGACCATCTCATCCAGGAATTTATGAAACAGATTTTTGTCATAAGATTGGATCACTGTAAGCAGATGGGGTAATGTGAAGCTTCAAGTAACAGAAAGAGAGCTCCTTCTAAATTATTCATAGGAAATATGCCTCCAGACTGAAGAAATATCCCACGTGAGATGAACCCACATCAGCACACACACCTGCCCTATTTTTATTTTTCACTTTGGCTTGGCACCTTACACACACAAAGTCTCTCTGAGATTACTATGGTTTGGTTGACTGACAATCACTGATATTCCATCATTGAAATAAGAACTACATTAGCCATGCCTTTGATGTGCCCTGCATAAAGTGGAGATGGCAGAATATGTCCCTGAATATATGCAGCCTACATCTAACTGTGACAAGATACAGATTTCTTCTACACTCTGAGTTGCATTACTCAAAATGTTAATTTTCATGAGCTGAGATTGTTTTTAACCCACCAAATTAATTTTCTCAAACAGTAAAGTACAGTTGATAATCTTAACAATATAAAACTCTGCTCATTATTTTTCCAAGTTTAATTTTGCCCTATTTACAGCCCATTTAGATAAAGCAAGTTAAAGAGGCCATTCTTTTTGTGTATGTGTGCTAGACTGTACACTAGCATGTAAACGAGGAATATCTCAGCTAGGTAGGCAATTATTCATACTGAATATGTATTTGTGTCTAAATATTTATAAATGTATACATACCTTATTGCCACTTTGCAAAAAATACACCTGAATTTATTCTTAGGTGGGCTCAAGAAGACATTTTTCTTTTAATTTCTCTCAGAAGTAAAATTGTCTAGCTCCAGAATGTTGCTTACCATTACTGGTTGTGGCCTTAGGGACTGTTACTTTATTACCTTTCTGAACTGTATTTCAAAGAAATTAATTAATTGATGCTCTTAGCAGCCTCATCCTGACAAAAACATATGATACTCAAATGTTAAACATGGAACCTCAGATGAAACTGTCAAGAAAAAGCTGAAAGTGGTTATTAATATGGCTTTTGATAAATATCTGCTCAGCCTCACACTGTGCCTCGTCTGTTTTCATCATGGAGAGTAGTTAATCTGATTGATGAAGATCCTGGTTCAGACTGTCTCCCATGCTGAGTTGAATAACGGCACTTTATTTTTCCAAAAAAATTTCTTATTCTCAAGTGGAAATGTCTGTGCTTTCTCATTTGATTGTCTTCAGGAGCACAAACTTTAAGTGGGGTCCCTGACATTTCCTAAGAAGGTAGGAGTCCCTTACTGTCACACAACCCCATAAACATGAGAGATGGGGCTGGTTTCCAGGCCCTAGCTCTTCGCAAAGTGAGGGTTAATGAGAATGCTGTCAAGTACTCACGCTAACCCTCCAGGCATAGAAGAGCAAGCCCATCAGGACAAATCAGGCAGCCGGCACACATAGGCTATAAGCTTGGCTCATTATCATTATCCACCATCTCCCATGAGCCGTAACTTTTTTTTTTTTTATCATAATTCAAATAGTTCCACTTCTAGTTAAGCACAGTCGCAATGGCTGACACAATACAGAATGGGCTGTGCTTCATGGCATTCGTGCTCTAGCTATGGTGGAGCCTCTTAACTTCCCTCTTCCCACCTGAATTGCTAAGTGTTGGCACTCTTCACTGTCCCCAACTTAGTGAAAAAGAAATCTAATGCAAGAAGATAAGTCAAAAACTAGTCTGATTAGAAGCAGTAAAAGATCAGTTTTAAAATAATCTCTTAGTATCAGAGTAATGGCTAATTAGGGAAATTCAAGAAAAGAATGGAAAACTTTTCTTTTTTTGTAGTCAACCATTTTGGATAACAAACATGATCAAATTACGAATCAATGCTTGAGTGAAAGAGAGAACTCGGTGCTGAAGTCTCCGTTCTTTTGGTAAAAGGTCTACAATCACGCAGGCATCTACACTGTTGCATTGAGTTCATTATCACAAATCAAGCAGAACAATTGCTTGTCATTTTATTTGTTGATGCAGACTTCAACATCCTTGTGCACCATCTAGATATGTAACTTGGACCTTAAAATTCTGGAAGCTATGCACTCTAACTTGTCCAACAGTACCTTTTCTGTATCAGTTAATAAAGGATTGTTGGATAAGAAGCTTCTCTTCAATTATTTTCTAAATGCCCTTCTAAATGGTATGTGTGTATATGTTCATAAACTTCATATATACGTAAACCCACTTGCACACAGTCTCTAAAACAATGTGCATCTTAAAGAAATCAGTACTATTTTACATTAACTAATATTGAGTGGATAAGGTCAACACACTCTTAAATAAAACTGGCCTCTCTCTTAAACATATCTCTTACTGATTAGGACTTTTTGCTCTCCATATTAACCTTAATCATCTGGCTGGAGATAGCATTTGCTAGTTTTCTCCACTATAAAGTCATTTTTTTCTCTCCCTTCTACAATGTATTCTTTGGAAGGAAGTCACAATGCACATTCCACCCTCAGTGGGTGGGGAGTTATGCTTCATCTCCTAGAGGGCTAAGTATCTACAAAAATTATTTGGAATTTTTCTGCATTGCAGGTTTGTCTATTCTCCCTATTTATTTATTCAATCATTTATTTATGTCAAGACTCATAGATATTTATTTCATAATTTCAGTTATAAATTAATTATACTTTATTTTTTTTGCTCAAATTATTTCAGCTTTGGCCGTTGGGAGTGCTTTCAATTTATCTCTGGCCATCAGGAGTGCTTTGAATTTATTTCAGCGTCATTTTGACATAATTCTGTCACTGTAGATTTTGTGGGGTTTTGGGGGGAGTGGGGCACACTCCCTTACTTTCTAATACTACAAGATGCTCCAGGCTCATCTTGTATATTTCCTATCCCTATTCCTAGAATCAGCCACATCTCCAAGGAGATCCAGTACCATTTTTGGAGACTGGTATTAGAAACCAAGATCTAGGTACTAGGACTATTGGAAATTATGGTTTAATTGAAAAATCTCCATTTCAAAAAACCAATTGTTGATATCAGATGATATCATCTTAAAATAAATTGGGCATGGGGAGCAGTGTGAAACCTTAGGGGAAATTTAAATCATAAATTCAATGATGTGACAACCCACAAAACCTGTATAAGTGTTTCTCCTTGTAGAAGTACACTTAAACACTGAAATACTATATCTAGCCAAAAAGAATATGTTTTTTGAGGTATTGTTTCATTTTACCATTTGACTGTTTTCTTAAATTAAATGTTTAAAGGTTATTCCATACTTTAATTCCGAGTTAGTAGAAGAGGTAGGGGGTAGTGGGTAAGACAGGATGAACATTAGTGACTATCAGAAAAATTAAAAATGGAATTAAAGAACCTTGATAATGCCTTTTTAAAATTAAAATCAGTAAATTTAGTTGCATTATAAAGATATTGTTTTACAAAAAAGATAATTTGGAAAGCTTTTCTTTACAATCAAATACTTCTTAGATAAACATACAAGATTCCATTATTCCATCAGAGTAATTTAAATCTTGAAAATATAAAGTTCGTATCAGTGGCAACAAATTACTTAGTTTCATCCAAAAAGGATACCCTTTCCCCAAAACCCAGTCTGTTAAACCAAATGTTATTTATTCAAGAATGTGGAATTTAACAAGTGATAAAAAGGCCAGGATACTTCACTCAAGAGTCAAAGGAGGTTTTCATTCATTTTTTTTACAACAAAAGTACAGCTGAAGATATATAGAGAAATGCAAATAGAACCAGTGTCAAATGTTTATTAAGAATGAGATACACTGTATTTTATGAATACTTAGCTAAATAAATTGGTAAGGCAGAACAAGAACCTAAGAGATGACTCTGAGGAAGATAGAATAAAATTTCTTATATTTCATTTGAACTAAAAATGTTTCTTAAAAATAGTATGAATTTTAGTTCAAACTGTTCTTGTTCTGTGAAGCTTCTTTGACTACTTCAAATGTATACAGTATATATATGGTATTAAAATATACAGTATACCCTGTATTTACTGATTTTTATATTACTTAGCACATTGAATTATAATTGTGTTTTACATGTCTATTCTCTCAATTAAATTTATTTAATGTGCTTTCAACAATATTTATGAAGAGTTTATGATAGTTTTACGTAATGGTTAAGAGTACAGGCTCTGCAATTAAAATGCTACATTCGGATCCTGAATCTACTACTTACAAAGTGTGTATTGACCTTAGGCAAGCTGATTCACCTTCCTGAGTCTTAATTTCCTCTTGAAGGAAAGGGTATCATATCAGGATATGTCATATATTTATCATTTATAGCATATGATATGTTGTTATCATCATAGTTCTAGATGAGAAAATGCCCTGTATATTCTGGAGATTCAGTGCTAACATCATAGTTACTGCCCTCAGGGAGTTTTCATTCTATTGGACAGCAAACGAGTAAAAAGCAATTTTAATATACTATTATGATAAGACATACACAAAATACCAAGAACATACATGAATGGGCAAGTCACATAGAATTTGGGGATTTAGGGAAGTTTGACCCTCATTTCTTTCCTATTAATAGACAATTGGGCTAGTTGACCTTCAGGTCCCTTTCGGCTCTCTTTGTATATAGCACAATACCAGGGACAAAAGGTCAGGAGTACAGCCACAGTTGTTGAGATTTTGGTTCTCTCCCTTATAAATAACAAAGGTTACCAAAACTACACAGTTGAGGAGGCCTGCGAAATTGCAAACTTTCCTCGATTTTATTTTTATAGAAGCTTTTATACTTCTAAGATGGGAATTTTCACTTGGGCACTTTATAAAAATCCATCTGTTGATGAGTTAATGCTTCAGACAGCTGACAGCTGATCTCCAGAGTTGTTCTCTATCTACTCATCATTTTGTCCTATCAGACCTCCAGTTTCATGATCCTGCACAATTATACCTTAAACCAAATGTAGTTAGACAGTAATGCACAGCTTGCTGAAATAAACCTTCAATGTATAGTAATGGTAAAGAAACATTTGTAACTTAGTGATTTTAAATCAAAATATATTTAGGTAAATATAAGTCTATTCAAATTGCCTGTTTCTTATGCGAGTTTTGACAAATTCTACCTTTCAAGGAGTTGGCCCATTTCATCTAGGTTATCAAATTCGTGGTCAGAGTTGTTTATAAATACTGCTAAATTTTGTTGATAATTTTTTGCAGCTATGTTCATGAGATACCTTGACCCGTAGTTTTCTTTTCTTGTAATATCTTTTTCTGGTTTTGGTTATCAGGGTAATGCTGGGCATCAGAATGAGTTGGCAAGTATTCCTCTGCTTCTATCTTCTGGAAGAGATTGTAGAGAACTGGTATAATTTATTCCTTAAACGTATGGCAGATTTCACCAGTGAACCCATCTGGGCCTAGTGCTCTATGTTTTGGAAAGTTAATAATATTGGTTCAACTTCTCTAATGTCCATCAAACTGTCTATTTCTTCTTGTGTGAGTTTTGAGAGACTGTGTCTTTCAAGGGATTTGGTCCATTTCATCTAGATTATCAAATTTGTAATCACAAAGTTGTTCATATTATTCTGTTGTTATTCTTTTAAAGTCTATAGTATCTGTAGTAATGTCCCTGCTTTCGTTTCTGGTATTAGTAATTTGTGTTCTCTCTCTTTTTTCTTAGCCTGACTATAGGCTTTTCAATTTTATTGATTTTTTTTCCCAAAGAACTACCTTTTGGTTTTACTGATTTTCTCTAGTGATTTCCTGTTTTCAATTTCATTGATTTCTACTCTAATTTTTATTATTTTTCTTCTGCTTACGTTGGATTTAATTTTAATTCTTTGTCTAGTTTCCTAAGGTGGAAATTTAAGTTCTTGATTTTAGATTTTTCTTTTCTAATATATGCATTCAATGCTACAAATTTCCCTCTTAGCAGTTCTTTTACTGCATCCCACAAATTTAATAAGTTGTTTTTATTTTCATTTAGTCTCAATATTTTAAAATTTCTCTTGAGATTTCTTCTTTGACCCATGTGTTATTGAGAAGTATGTTGTTTAATCTCCATATATTTTGGGATTTTTTAAAGCTATCTTTCTGTTATTAGTTTCCAGTTTAATTCTACTGTGTTCTGAGAGCAGACATTGTAAAAAATTTTGTTCTCTTAAATTTGTTAAGGTGTGTTTTATGACCCAGAATGTTATGTATCTTGGGAATGTGTCGTGTGAGCTTCAGAAGAAGATGTATTCTTCTGTTGTTGAAGTAGTCAGTAGATGTCAATTATATCTAGTTGACTGATGTTACTATTGAGTTCAACTATGTACTTACTGATTTTCTGCCTGCTCAATCTGTCCATTTCTGATAGAGAAATGTTAGAATTTCCAATTGTAACAGTAATTCATCTATTTCTCCTTGTAATTCTATCAGATTTTGCCTCACAGTTTTTTTAAAATTTGATATTTTTTTTTCCTTGTGGCTACATTTATAAAAAATATATATTTTTAAGTATAGTTGATTTACAATATTGTTGCCTCACACGTTTTGATCCTCTGTTGTTAGGAGCATACATATTAACGACTGTTATGTCTTCTTGAATTGAACCCTTTATCATTATGTAAGGCCCCATTTCACCCTGATAACTTTCCTTGCTCTGAATCTTCTTTTTCTGAAATTAATATAGCTACTCACACTTTCTTTCAGTTAGTGTTACCATGGCATAAATTTTTCTACCCCTTTAATTTGAATCTACTTGTATAGTTATGTTTAAATTGGATTTCTTATGGACAACATATAATTATGTCTTTTTTTTTTTTTTTCCTATTTTTTGACCAGGCCACATGTTATGTGGGATCTTAGCTCCCCAACCATCCCTATTTTTTGTCTGCTGCTATCTGTCTGCCTTTTGTGGTTTTAACTGAGCATTTCAAATAATTCCATTTTCACTCCTTGTTTAGCATATCAGTTATCATTCTTTTTTTTCACCTGTTTTATTGGTTGCCCTAGAATTTATAATATGCATTTACAATTAATTCAACTCCTCTTTCAAATAACTCTATACTGCCTCATGGTAGTGCATGTCCCTTATAATAATTCTAATTCCCCTCTCCTATCTTATATCATTGCTGTCATTTATTTCATATATACATAACCTTAAATAGGCTTACTTATTCATAAGTATAGATAATTGAATGTAGTGTTGCTGTTTTTTTGAACAAACTGTTATCTGTTAGACCATTTAAGAAAATAAAAAATTATACTTATTTCTTCAATGCTCTTACTTTCTTTATATAAATCCGTTTCTGACGTATATCATTTTCCTCCTCTCTTAAGAACTATTTAATGTTTCTGTTTCTTTTTTTAATGTTTCGGTTTTTAATGTTTCTTTTCTGTTTTGGGTTTTTTTTAACATCTTTATTGGAGTATAATTTCTTTACAATGGTGTGTTAGTTTCTGCTTTATAACAAAGTGCATCAGCTATACATATACATATATTCCCATATCTCTTCCCTCTTGTGTCTCCCTCCCTCCCACTCTCCCTATCCCACCCCTCTAGGTGGTCACAAAGCACCAAAAAGACAGGCCTACTAGCAACAAATTCCCTCACATTTTGTCTGTAGAAGTCTTTATTTCTCCTTCACTTTTTTTAGTGAGATGCAGTTGATGTACAATATCACTTCACTTTTGAAGAATAATTTCACAGGGTAAAGAATTTTTTAATTATTTTCTCTCTCAACACCTTAAATATTTCACTCCACTCTCTTCTTGCTTGTGTAGTTTCTGAAAAGAAGTCACATGCAATTATTATCTTTGCTCCTCTATAGATAACTTTTTGTCTCCTCTGGCTTCTTTCAAGATTTTTTAATTCACCTTTGATTTTCTGTAGTTTGAATTTGATATGCCTAGGTATAAATCTTTTTTGCATTTATCTTATCATTTATCCTGGATCTATGGTTTGGTGTTTGACATTAATTTGGGGAAATTCTCAATCATTATTGTTTCAAATACATCTTCTTTTCCTTTCTTTCTTCCCTTTCTGGCATTCCTATTATACCTATGTTACACCGTTTGTAGTTGTCCCACAGGGCTGGTGTAATTTATTTATATGTTTTTAGTATTTTTTTCTTTTTGCCTTTCAGTATTAGAAGTTTCTGTTGACACATCCTCAAATTCACAAATTCTTTCCTCAGCTGAAAAATTATCGTTATATTTTTGCCCATCAGAGGCATCCTTCATTTCTGTTACAGTGTTTTTAATCTCTGGAATTATTTATTCTTTCTTAGAATTTCCAACTCTCTGCTTACAGTACTCATCTGTTCTTGCATGCTGTCTCTTTTATCCATTAGAGCCCCTAGCATAATAATCATAGTTGTTTAAGTTCACGTTCTGATAATGCTAACATCCCTGTCTTATCTGAGTCTGCTTCTAATGCTTTGTCTCTTCAAACTGGTTTTGACCTGTGGAATGCCTTGTAATTTTGTCTTTATAGTCAAACATGATGTACTGGGTAAAAGGAACTGAGGTAGATAAGACTTTAGTTAACATGGTGGTAAGTATGGGATGAGGGGAAGCATTCTACAGTGCTATAATTAAATCTTAGTCTTTTAGTGAACCTATGCTTCTGAACTGTGAACTTCACAACTGCTTCTCAGGTTTTCCTTGTCATTTTGTGGGACACTATACCTATAGTGGGCCTCCCCGACATGGAAAGTTACAGTGGGCTGAACCTTATTTCCCTTCCTCCACGTGGAAGGATACAGTGAGCAGGTGTTGAGCATTTCCCTTTCACTAGATCAGTTTGACTCTAATAATACTTCAGTAGTCTAGGCTCTTAAATAGCTTCTTCTAAGGGAAGGCTGTGTTAAGAAGGACAGGATGCTCTGGCATATTTCAAAATGGATCCTGTCCCCTCTTGCTGGAAGCATGAGGGTTTCTTCTCAATATTCACCATGAGAACTTAGTATAGCTCCTGGAGGTAAAACTCACAGAGCGTATCTAGTCAATCCCCACCACCTCCCACCCCCATGACTGGGTCCCCTTGTGGTTTTTACCTCTCTGAGTTTTCCACCCTGAGTCCCAACAATGTGTCAACTACAGTTCAGATTTTCCTATCCCAGTACTGCTTCCTGTGGAGATTTCTGCTTGAGAATTTAGGCTCCAGCAAGTTGTGATTCTTCATGTTTCCCTGTCTGTCCCTCCAATTTGGTGGCAGTGATTTGCCCTGTGACCTCACTTCTTGAAATAATCTGACAGTTGTTGATTTTTCAGTTTGTTCAGCTATTTACTTGTTAGGACAGAGTGACAATTTCTAAGCTCCTTATGTGCTGAACTGAAAACTGGAAAATTATCCTTATATTTTTGTTAGTCTCTTTAAGATAGAATACAACTGAATTTTTAAATCCTGTCTGGAATATTGTCTTTTAATTGCAAATTTTTGTGATTATTGATACACTTAGATTTCTTCCTCGCATTTTCTCTACTCTTTTTCTTGTTCCTTTTTCCTTTCTTCCTCCTCTGTTTATTTTGATGTATTTGTCATTTTTCATTTCATTTTGGATATATTCGATTTCTATTCTTTCAGTGATTTTGGCATTATATTTAACAAAAGTTATATTTTTCAGTATCTACATGCTCCTTTTAAGCAATACAGGAAAACAAATCACTCTCTCTCACGACCTCCCTAACTTACAAGGTAATGTTGTTCAGCATTTTAGTTATATCTTTTTTTCATATAACACTGTAAATGTTAAACTTTGTTTTTCATGCAAAGTTTATATATAACATACATATTAACCAGTACCTGTGTGCATCATTTATTCTTGCTTCTCAGCCTTTCCGAATTAAATCAAATTCCTTCTCCATGAAATATATTCTACAGGAAGAATTTTTGGTGTAAGTTCTATTAGTGTTAAATGTTTCTACTTCTGTTTGTCTGAAATTGTCTTGATTTTAAGCCCTAATTCTCAAAATATAACTTTGCTTGTTATATAATTTTAGGTTACAAGTTATTTTTTTTATCAGCACACAGAAAATATGATTTAACGGTCTTCTGCTGTGAGTTGGGTTGCCAGTTTACTTAAAAATAAACTGGGTGTTTTTTCCTTTTAATTCCTCTCTGACTTCTAAGAACTTAATTTTATACCTGGTGTTCTAAGTCTATGATATGTTTGGATCGGAGTATCCTTTTATTTATCTTGTGTGAAATAGTTAAATCTAGTGGGTCTCCTGAGTCTGTGTTTTGTTGTCTTGGTCATCAATTTTTACTTTGAATATCGTCCCTCGTATGTTTTACCTATTCTTTGTTGATTAGATATGTATTAGACATGCTCATTCTAATTTCAGTGCCTTCTAACCTCTCCTTCATATTTTTCATCTCTTTATCTTTCTGTGCTGTTTTGCAATTCCTCCCTCTGAATTTCACAAGCTTACTAATTCTTTCTTTACCTGGGTCGTTTTGCTGTTTAATCCAACCATACCATTTTTAATTTTTGTATTTTCCATTTCTGACATATTTTTCTCTTTAAAATATTGAATGTATCATGATATTGCAATATTTGAATGCTTTATAGATTTATTTCAGGTATCAATTGTTTTTGGCAGCTCTAGTCATAGAGGCTAGGTTCCTCCCCTATTTTGTGATTCTTATCTCTGGTTTCATATTCTTGTACTTTATGTTAATATTTTAAGTTGTGTATTGAAAATGCATTCCTCCAGAGATGATATACTTTTGCTTGCCAGGCTTCTGAGAGCACAACAAATTCAGGGCCATTTTTTAAAGTATTTTAGATTACAATTGTTTTGTGTTTTGTTTTTGTTTTCACCAGATATGAACAAATCTCAAGTGAGATCCAGAAATTGCTTTCAAATACTCAAAGTGAAGTTCCTCCCACACCCTCCCCATCTAGCACCAAGTTTAAATAGACACACTTTGTTTATTTTCCATTTGGGGGGTAAGGTTATTTTTAGTTCTCTCTTATATTGAGTTTGTACTCATCTGGGGTATCAGCTTTATTCCAGTGTCTTCAATTAGGTTTTCTACTTGGGCAGGTTGTAGGATTAGTCCTCTGACCTCTCCCTACCTCATGGTTATCAAAATAAGCTTCGTTTATCACCAGAGTGAAGGAGGAATCTACAGGTTCAAAACTGGCTTGAGTGCACCCTTACCTTTATGGATTCCAACATTCATGCTGTCTTTGCCTTTTGAGGATTCTTCATTTTCTAAGAAATTTATTAAATTTTCTTCCAAATTTGTCTGTTTGTTTATTAGCATTTGTTGTTTATGTTACTGCAACTGCTGTTTTCAGGGAAATGCTTATTCAGGTTATCAAGTTCTCCAAACTGCAGAAACAGAAGTTCCCATTCTTTCCTTAATCTCTCTCTTAATCTCTAAGTATCAGGATTTTATGCCCACAAATCCACTGAAACCACCCTTTTCAACTCCAAAGATTCCCATGTTGCCAAACCCAAATTTTATTCAATACTTCTTACTCAATACTCATCATCATATGACACTGTTACACTTCATTCTTTTTGAAACGCTTTTTTCCATTGGTTTCCAGGTATCACACTTCCATGGTTCTCGCCTTTTCACACATATTGCTCCTTTGCAGTCATCTCTTTCATCCTCCCCCCTTTATTCTTTACAGCATATTCAATCATAAATTGAAATGATAAGTTATTTTCTTACATGTTGTAGCTCCATTACATTTAGACTCTTAACCATCTTGTTTATTGCTATATTCTCGAAACCTAAAATAATGTCTGACACACAAAAAAAATAGTGCACCAGTGTGAAAAGCAGCTTAGCTAGTGTTTTAAGGGCAGTGGGGACTCTAGGGCCAGACTGGGCTCAAATCTTCATTCTACTGTGTGCTACAAACAAGTTACCAAATCTTCCCATAACTTACTGTAAAATGGAGATAATAATAGTATCCACCTTAGGACTAAATTGAGTCAATAAAAGTGCTAGAGCAGTTCCTGGCATAAAGTTAACACTCAATAAATATCAACATGGTATTGTAGTAGCAGGCAGCAAATAAATGTTGAATTATCTATGAAATAATTAAATAAATTAAAAACTCAGGAGCTAGTTATTTTTAAGATAGAATAGCTGGTATTAGATCTATTTTCTTTCCCTCTATGAGAAAACATTCTATAAAAAGAGAATATCCCCAAAATAAAAAGGTATATCATTAAGGAGTTAAGTATGGGCATGCTTACTTCAGAATCATAAACTAGGGTTTCTGTAAATATTTCAAATAAAAATGTTAACAGAAATTTTTACCATTGATTCTATGTCACATTTGATCAGTTACATTTCATTTTGATATTGTGTGGCAAGAGTTATTGTCAAATAATCAGAAATAATTGGGGTGAAGAGCATGATAACATTTCTGTCTTTTATTTTTATTCAAAAAATAAGAAAATAAATATCAGTGAATGGTCTTCGTCTACTTCAGCAAGTTGAAATACTTTTAAATTTGACTTGCTCACTGTATTAGTCAACTTCAAATAAGTTTTGCTGCAGTAGCAAATCCACATTCTCAATGAGTTTACCTTACAAGGGTAAAGGATTCTCACTTCGTGTCACATAATCATTGTGGGTTGGCTGCAAGGTAGCTTCTTTCCTCCTAACTTTGGGACTCAAGCAGTCTGGACTAAAGGAGCAGCCCCTAGCTACAGAATTGTGTCTTATGACAGAAGGAAAAGACACTATGGCAGAACCATACAGTGGCTCCAAGGTACATACTTAGATGTTGGCACAAAACCCCTTTACTCACATTTATGGCCCAGGCAAATCATATATCAAGAGTGGTGTCAGTGAAGCAGGAAGCCATAATCGTCTTGTGAAGAGGGGCAATGCAAGTCACATGTCCAAACATGATATTAAAAGTGTAGGGATGTATAATCTCAAAATACAGAGGAAATAATTATACTTAAATATCTCCCATACCAATATTAGAAGGAGGTAGGTGGGGGCACACATGTAATCTAAATATATACTTTAAATCATTCTTGAAAGACCATTTTCATAAACAATAAAAGAGAGCAGCTTTCATTATAGTTAATTCATCAATTTAACCAGTCATAATGACAATACATATTATTACATTATTTGCCTACAGTTATTACAATTAATTATGAAACTGGCAAAAATGGACAATTTGTGTTATGCCATAGTCTGTCATTCATTGGAAACAGAAATTAGGGCTCCTTGATTAATGAATTTAGACATGTAGTAAGACTCAACTTCTTCTAAAATTTTCCTATATAAACTGTACACTTTCTTCCTCCTACTGCTTAATTTATGATATTAGTTTCTTGAATAATTAGCTATACCAGGAACTGAGATACAAGAAAGATTGACTCAGCCTCCTTTATTTTTCAAAGCAAGACATCCAGAGACAAAGATGCAATAATTTTTGTAATTTCATGGAAATTTTCAGGGGAAAGTACCAATTTCACGGTGACATCTAGGGGAATGTGATGATTTCATGCAGATTTAATTCTCTGTGCCTAAACCATCCACAAACACAGCTCACATGAGTGTAAAAACAGACAGCTTTCTGTAGAATTTTCAGTATTCTAATTATAAAAATGAATGAAAAGGTGAAGTAGAGAACTTTGAAAGAGAATTTGCTGTTATAAAAATTAGAGGAATGATCATATATTCTCTTGAAGAAAACTATTCAAAAATATGAATTTAGATTAAAAAAACATTTCCAATCAAAAACAATTCCCCATTGGCAAATTTCTAATTTAATTTTGGTACAAATTGCCAATTTTTCCACAAGTAACACAAACTGTCATCTGACAACAGCTTACAAAATCTGTTTGATTACTGATGTAAAAAAAACTTTCAGTTAATTTTTAAATACATTTAAAAAATATTATATCATAAAAAAGGGAGGGCTTCCCTGGTGGCGCGGTGGTTGGGAGTCCACCTGCTGATGCAGGGGACACGGGTTCGTGCCCCGGTCCAGGATGATACCACATGCCGCGGAGCGGCTGGGCCCGTGAGCCACGGCACGTCCGGAGCCTGTGCATCCGGAGCCTGTGCTATGCAACGGGAGAGGCCACAACAGTGAGAGGCCCGCGTACCACACACACACACACAAAAAAAAAATAGGGAGAAGACTCAAATCAAAAGAATTAGAAATGAAAAAGGAGAAGTAACAACTGACATTGCAGAAATACAAAGGATCATAAGAGATTACTACAAGCAACTATATGCCAATAAAATGGACAACCTGGAAAAATGGACAAATTCTTAGAAATACACAACCTTCTGAGACTGAACCAGGAAGAAATAGAAAATATGAACAGACCAATCACAAGCACTGAAATTGAAACTGTGATTTAAAATGTTCCAACAAACAAAAGCCCAGGACAAGATGGCTTCACAGGCAAATTCCATCAAACATTTAGAGAAGAGCTAACACCTATCCTTCTCAAACTCTTCCAAAATATACCAGAGGGAGGAACACTCCCAAACTCATTCTACAAGGCCACCATCACCCTGATACCGAAACCAGACAAAGGTGTAACAAAGAAAGAAAACTACAGGCCAATATCACTGATGAACATAGATGCAAAAATCTTCAACAAAATACTGGCAAACAGAATTCAACAGCACATTAAAAGGATCATACAATATGATCAAGTGAGGTTTATCCCTGGAATGCAAGGATTCCTCAATATACGCAAATCAATGTGATACAGTATATTAACAAATTGAAGGAGAAAAACCATAGGATCATCTCAATAGATGCAGAGAAAGCTTTCGACAAAATTCAACACCCATTTATGATAAAAACCCTCCAGATAGTAGGCATAGAGGGAACTTACCTCAACATAATAAAGGCCATATATGACAAACCCACAGCCAACATCGTCCTCAATGGCGAAAAACTGAAAGCATTTCCACTAAGATCAGGAACAAGACAAGGTTGCCCACTCTCACCACTATTATTCAACATAGTTTTGGAAGTTTTAGCTTCAGCAATCAGAGAAGAAAAAGAAATAAAAGGAATCCAAATCGGAAAACAAGGAGTAAAGCTGTCACTGTTTGCAGATGTAATGATATACTATGCACAGAGAATCCTAAAGATGCTACCAGAAAACTACTAAAGCTAATCAATGAATTTGGTAAAGTATCAGGATACAAAATTAATGCACAGAAATCTCTTGCATTCCTATACACTAATGATGAAAAATCTGTAAGTGAAATTAAGAAAACACTCCCATTTACCATTGCAACAAAAGGAATAAAGTATCTAGGAATAAACATACCTAAGGAGACAAAAGACCTGTATGCAGAAAATTATAAGGCACTGATGAAAGAAATTAAAGATGATACAAGTGGATGGAGAGATATACCATTTTCTTGGATTGGAAGAATCAACATTGTGAAAAAGACTCTAATTCCCAAAGCAATCTACAGATTCAATGCAATCCCTATCAAACTACCAATGGAATTTTTCACAGAACTAGAGCAAAATATCTCACAAGTTATATGGAAACACAAAAGACCCTGAATAGCCACAGCAATCTTGAGAAAGAAAAACTGAGCTGGAGGAATCAGGCTCCCTGACTTCAGACTATACTACAAAGCTACAGTAATCAAGACTGTATGATACTGGCACAAAAACAGAAATATAGATCAATGGAACAGAATAGAAAGCCCAGAGATAAACCCACACAGATATGGTCACCTTATCTTTGATAAAGGAGGCAAGAATATACAATGGAGAAAAGACAGCCTCTTCGATAAGTGGTGCTGGCAAAACTGGACAGCTATATGTAAAAGAATGAAATTAGAACACTCCCTAACACCATACACAAAAATAAACTCAAAATGGATTAAAGACCTAAATGAAGGCCAGACACTATTAAATTCTTAGAGGAAAACATAGGCAAAAAACCCCATGACATAAATCACAGCAAGACCCTTTTTGACCCACCTCCTAGAGAAATGGAAATAAAAACAAAAATGAACAAATGGGACCTAATGAAACGTCAAAGCTTTCGCACAGCAAAGGAAACCATAAACAAGATGAAAAGACAACCCTCAGAATGGGAGAAAATATTTGCAAATGAAGCAACTGACAAAGGCTTAATCGCCAAAATTTACAAGCAGCTCATGCAGTGCAATATCAAGAAAACAAACAACCCAATCCAAAAATGGGCAGAAGACCTAAACAGACATTTATACAAAGAAGATATACAGATTGCCAACAAACACATGAAAGGATGCTCAACATCACTAATCATTAGGGAAATGCAAATGAAAACGACAATGAGGTATCACCTCACACTGGTATGGCCATCATCAAAAAATCTAGAAACAATAAATGCTGGAGAGGATGTAGAGAAAAGGGAACCCTCTTGCACTTTTGGTGGGAATGTAAACTGATACAGCCACTATGGAAAACAGTATGGAGGTTCCTTATAAAACTAAAAATAGAACTACCATACAACCCAGGAATCCCACTACTGGGCATATACCCTGAGAAAACCATAATTCAAAAAGTCATGTAGCACAATGTTCATTGCAGCTCTATTTACAATAGACAGGACATGGAAGCAACCTAAGTGTCCATGAACAGATGAATGGATAAAGAAGTTGTGGCACATATGTACAATGGAATATTACTCAGCCATAAAAAGAAACAAAATTGAGTTATTTGTAGTGAGGTGGATGGACCTAGAGTCTGTCATACAGAGTGAAGTAAGTCAGAAAGAGAAAAACAAATACCGTATGCTAACACATATATATGGAATCTAAACCAAAAAAAAAAATAATGGTCATGAAGAACCTAGGGGCAAAGCGGGAATTAAGATATAGACCTACTAGAGAATGGACTTGAGCATATGGGGAGGGGGAAGAGTAAGCTGGGACAAAGTGAGAGAGTGGCATGGGCATATATACACTACCAAATGTAAAACAGAGAGCTAGTGGGAAGCAGCCGCATAGCACAGGGAGATCAGCTCGGTGGTTTGTGACCACCTAGAGGGGTGGGATAGGGAGGGTGGGAGGGAGGGAGATGCAAGAGGGAGGAGATATGGGGATATATGTATATGTGATTCACCTTATTATAAGGCAGAAACTAACACACCAGTGTAAAGCAATTATACTCCAATAAAGATGTTAAAAAATATTATGATATGACTACTCACGGATCTGTGTACATATGGATATTGCTGTGTATGATCTTCGTTACTACATCAGGACATAAACAGCCAGGCCTTCAGTTTCAGTTTTTGTCCCACATAAAAATGATAAATTCTCACTAAATCTTTTTCAGACACAGTTCTTATAACAGCTGACAGCTAATAGAAGCAACACACAAAGAAATGATGCAACAAAAACTTCTTAAGGGTCAAACTACCTCCTGCATAAAGATTTTCTTCAAAGCCCCCTTCTTAGTGTATCTCCAGAACCTATTATTTTTCGATTCTATGTTAGCTCATTAGAAGACCTCACTAAAGTCTTTTCATCTTGGCAAGAGAAGGAAATAAAGGAATTAGGTTAAGGAAGCAATAGGAATATACAAGGTAACACAGTTATTAGTGTTCTTGGCATCTCCTAACCAGACTGCAGCAACTGAAACTTCCTTGTTTAACTCCCTGCTTTACACACAATGCAGTTATTCACACATGAAAAAATATTCAGTAAATATTAAATTACAAAACAAGGAATTGTGTCTGTGAATATAATGTAATAAGAGGTATCCTGATGATGGTAACCAGACCAAAAGTAAAACCAAGAAAAAAGTACTAAAAATGACTTGGGTAGGTAACTTTTTTAAAGTCAACTATGATTGTGGAAAAGTTAAAGTGACTACTTTAAAATCTGCTAAAATTGTGAAACATCTGTATTTTTTCCAGAAACACAACTCACTTTAAGTATAGGGACAACCTGTGTATAATTATATTTGCACCTTGACTGTTTTCCTATGAGTGAAGTTACACATTTATATCTGTACATCCATACAAACTCATGAATTATGTCAAGAATCACAACTCAACCATTTTCAGACTTTTATGATAAAATAAAAATATACCAATGAACATTTCTAGTGATTATGACTGCTTTGGTTTTCTTTATTAGTGGTAATGGGAACTGAATTACAGCAATTATTCTCCATATAATTCTCTCCTTTCCCTTTAAGTTGGCAAGACACATTATTTTCTCTGCTATCCCAGTTAGTACTTAAAAAATATCTTATTAACTATGTACTTTTGATTATCAAAGACACTGTTGCCAGAACATACCAAGCACAGAATAGAGTGGCACAAATAGGGTGTGGGAAGGTAGGTAGATAGTCAGGACCAGATCGTGCACAGTCCTTCAGCTGGGAAATGGAGGTCAGATTGTATTTTAGAAGCAGTAGGAAGCTTACAGCATTGTTTTTATAAGCAGTGTTGGAACATGCTCTGATTTACATTTTGAATATGTCCCTCTGGTGTACGTGGAGAATGGTTTGGAAGTGGGCATGAGTAGAAGCCTTGCATGTCAGGCTAACGTGTCTGGAGTAATGAGATAATTGCTAACAGTAGAGGAATAGGACCAATTCTATACATTTTCTAAAGAGAATTCTTTAGAATTCTAAAAGCTATTGGAAAGCTATTGTAAATAGGCAAATGTGTGTGGAAACAATATGGCCTGAAGTAGAGAAATGGCAGTAGGAGTGAAAAATACAACACCTACATGACAGAAAATAGAAAAATTTGCCTATTTTGGTAACTTAGACACGGAGGTTAGGATGAGAGGACAAATAAAGCCATTACCAATATCTTATGCTAGCAATCTGTAGGGGATAACAATTTAAGAAACATAAGATGTTGAACAGAATTTGGGGGAGCAACTCAAAGTTTGAAGATGTTGTAATAAAAAATAAATGACATGAAGACATAGAACAAATTGTTGAAAATTATCTTTAGTAAAGAAGTCTAGATTTGACAGCCATTAAGATAGCTAAAAGTCATAAGAATACATAAATTCACTCAAGGCAAGTATAAAGATGAAAAGAGAGATGGTGATAGAACCTTGAACATCAACTATATGTAAGCAATGGGTCAAGGCTGAAAGCATATACCAGGTCTCTCTAAACAGCCTATGATAATATCTTCTGTAATCAAGTGAATAATGCATCATGTGATTTAGGCTAATTAATGTCCCACAATTCTAAATAGCAAACTGAGGACATTTAGTCCCTATCTTAATATCTTAATAACATCTGATAAACAATATACTCAACTATTTCTAAATGTCTCTTCAGTGTCCTCATCAATAATGGATATTGAACTTTTATATTTTGGCTAATGTTCTCAAAGACATGAGATAGCACCAGTTGCTGGTAGCAAATTTTTTTAACTTGCAACAGCATGAACAGAAATCTGTTAAATACACTGACATTATCAATGTGGAAATAGCTATTATGGAATAGCAACTGATCATCACTACTGAACCCGAAAGACCATGGTTGGTTCAGGGAAAGTATTTCCTATGGTCAGACTAAATTATTGCCATGTGCATTATTTATTTTCTCTGCACTGCCATGACAATAACAACTCAGAAAAAAACAGGAATGTTTTAATTTTCTGAGCTTGGCATTGGGGGTCTTGTAAATGAATATGGATTTTTTAAAAAGCTCTCAAGCAACACGTGGGTGAGGAGTACAACTCGAAGCTGTAAGAAATGGAATTATAATAAAAATTATTTCAGTGCTTCTAGGGTAAAATTTGGACTTTCTGATTCTAGGTAAAGTTATTATATCCTAAATGGTAAAGCTGACTATAGGTGCAAGAAAACTTGGGTCACTTGATAATACTAATTATGCATTATTTTAAACCAATACTTGATATAACGTGACCCTTATGAAGACAGCAACCAGTTACAGTTTTGCTCACCACTGTGCCTGGAACTGAATAAATTTTAAAATATTTATTAAATCAATATATGAATGAATACATGCATGTATACAATGCAGTAATTTAACCATAACACTAAATTCATGGTAAGAAAGATGTTCCTATCAAAAAAAAAAAGGAAGCAACAGAGAACCCAAGAAACTCTAATTCCAGTTGAAGAGATTAATTTACATTTTTTGTACACATTCATATCAATGCCTCTAACTCAAAGTGATGTTTCATATTTTATGGATTTCTGGGGAAAATAATACTGACTTGTTTGCTTCTCAAATTAATTTTTTCTTTAAAATAAAATACAGCTTACAACTCTAACATATTCTCCTTAAATGGACTGGATAACATATGTTGTTGGAAACAGACATACTTGATTAGACAGCCTAGTTAACTGATAGTGCTGGCTAATGTGATCAGTGCATATAGCTGAAACAGTCAATTATGAAACTGAGGAAGACAAAATGAAGGCCAATATTTCAGAGTTCTATTGCAGAGTGAAATAAATGAATAGTTACCCTGGTGTTTGGATTCTGTTTGAAATGTTACATGTGGCATTTTCCCACAAAAGATGCAATTAACGTCACGGCTGGCACCGTCATACTGCATCGGAAACACTTCACTGGATGTCTGTCAAAATCAAAGCAGCTGTCACAATTTAACATAAAGAAAACTATTATAAAGAATTTCCTGTATACTGATGTGAAGTCAAACCAGTAATTATACAGATAACAGCCAGAAATTCAGACTAGAAAATTAATGTATTTTTCCCCGCAAAATACTTTTGCTTTACCCTTTCTTGAGATTTTTTTTGAAGATGTGACTTTGAAAAAGGAGCAACTCACAAAGTTGGTAGTACTATTATGACATTAACTTGCCATTCTAAGGAGCAAAAGGCATTTTTTCCCCACCAAGCACCACTTCAGTTGCCTGCCGTAAAAAATGTAGCATTTTAGTTCTTATAACTTGCCTATCCTTAGGACAACATGTTACTCCTTTCAGTCTCAAGATTATTGGGTTTCTACAGAGACATTCATTCCAGTTATTGAGAAGAAGCATAGACAACTCACAAAGCAAGCAAGTGATCTTACAAATAAAGATAAACTTCAGGGACCTGAGATTGTATATATTGTATATTTGTGAAATACAAGTACACAATTTCACACTTGTGAAATACAATTTCCTTTTTTCTTTCACTATTCTACAAATAAAAAGCTTTTGAACATAAAATCTAAGAGAAGACACATTTATGCATTTCTGGAATGTAGTTAGCATTTTGCAGGTGCCTGTCTGTGAGACATTTAAAGATACATTGTAAATAGACCTGGACCAGAACTTTCTGATATGACCTTGAGAGAGTCGTTTTACCTTCCTAATTCCACATTCCTTTGCTTTCAAAAACAGGGATTTTTCCCCTTCTTCTTTAATTTAAGCTTTAGAAAAACAAAACATTATATGGTTATTAAAAATATCCTATCCCCAAGAGATACTGATTTTAAGGTCACATAAGTATGGGAACCATATCTACTTCATCCCCTTCTCAGTGACTAAAACATCTTTCATTTGAAGTATATGACAAAAATTTGTTTTAATTTGAGGAACGCCGTGAACTGCACCTTACTGAATAAGAACAAATCATCTTGGTATCTATGAGAAGCCTTTCTTGGAAGAATGGATTGAGAGTTAGTAGCTCAATACCTAGAAAAGAAGTTCCAAAGACTTTTGTGTTTTCAGAATTTAAAAGATAATTTACCAACTCATTGGTTAAAAGACCACTACAGACTCTGCAAGGATCTGAAGCTGCAAGGACTCATTACCCATTACTGCAGGGCACAGGCTGCATCTGTCAGACCAATCTCCAGACATAATTTTGTTTGGCAGTAAGATAAAATAATAATAATAGATCAATCCCATGCCAATTGACTTCAAAGAATCCAAAAGACCCCATTTGAACTATGTAAATTTTTTTGACAATAAAATATAAAATACATAAGCAAGTTTAAAAGGTAGAGTTGCTGATATTCCTGTTAATAAGGTAAGTGAGAATTTAGGTAACTGATTGAAAAAATAAGAGAATGGTCACCAATTCTGTGTTGTTTTTGTCTGGGTACAAAGTCATATGATGGCATGTAGAGTGTGGGAGGAGTCTGACCAAAGTGCCCACCCCCCAGAAAAACAAAAATCACTTTAGTTTGGAAAGGGGAGCTAAACTCTGCTTCATTTGAAATTCTGTCATTCTTTTTTTAAAAAAAGGCTGCACAAATCAATCAACAAAACTTTTCAACAAATAGTGATGAAGCAATTGGATATCCAAAGGCAAAACAAATTAAACTTAACCTAAGAATCACATTTTATACAAACATAACTCAAAATGAATCACAAACCTAAATGTAAAATTAAAACTATAAAGCAAAATTTTGATAAATTGGACATCGATAACAGTATCAACTTGCTTTGCTAGAGGCCCTGTTAAAGGATGAAAATACAAGCTACAGACAGAGGACAAAATACGTGTTTGCAAATCACATATCCAACAAAGGATGAGGCTATAGAATACATAACTCCCAAAACTCAACGATTTAAAAAAAAACAATTAGAAATGGGAAAATCACAGGTGTGAATGTAAAAAGGTACAGCCCTCTGGAAAACAATTTGACAGTCTCTTTAAAAATTAAACATGCAATTACCATATGACTCTGCAGTTGTACTTCTGGGCATTTATCCCAGAGGAAAGAATAGTTACACTCACACCCATAAAAAAACAGTACGCAAATGTTTATAGCAGTTTATTTGTAATAGCTAATAACTGGAAACAGCACAGACGTCCTTCAACAGGTAAACGATTAAACAAACCACAGTAAATCCAGAGCAGAGAATACTACTCAGCAATAAAAAAAAAAGTAGTACTGATACACACAAAAACTTGGATAAATCAGAGAATTATGATGAGTGAAAAAAAATCAATCCCCAAAGGTTCGATATTATATATTATAGACTGAAAGTTTTGTGTCCCTCCAAAATTCCTATGTTGAAGCCCTAACCCCGCAATGTGATGGTATTGACAGGGTTAGATGGGGTCATGAGGGTGAAGACTTCATGATGGGAATAGTGCCCTATGAGAAGAGATACCAGAGAGCTTGCTGACACTCTCTCTCCATAACGTGAGAACACAATTAGAAGGCACTCTTCTCCAAGAAGAGAGCTCTCATTAGGAACTGAATCGGCCAATACCTTCATCTTGGACTTTCCAGCCTCCAGAACTGTGAGAAAATAAATTGCTGTTGTTTAAGCCATCAAATCTATTATATTTTGTTATGGCAGCATAAGCAGACTAAGACACTGTATGATTCCATTTATATGACTTTTTTTTCTGGTATGCCAGCCTCTCACTGTTGTGGCCTCTCCCGTTGCGGAGCACAGGCTCCGGACGCGCAGGCTCAGCAGCCATGGCTCACGGGCCTAGCCGCTCCATGGCACGTGCGATCTTCCCGGACTGGGGCACGAACCCGTGTCCCCTGCATCGGCAGGCGGACTCTCAACCACTGCGCCACCAGGGAAGCCCTATATGACATTTTTGAAGACAAAATTATGGGACTAGAAAACTGATTATTGGTTGCCAGGGGTTAAGGAATGGGTAGGGACAGGAGAAAAAGTGTGGCTAAAAAATAACAATATGAGGGATTGTTATGGTGGGGAAAACGTTTTGCTTCTACACTCTCTCAATGTTAATATCCTGGTTATTGTATTATAGCTTAGAAAAATGCTGCTATTGGAGCAAACAGAGTAAAGGGTACATAAGATCTCGCTGTATTATGCCTTATAAGTAATACATGTGAATCTACAATATCTCAAAATTTAAAAAAGTTTAATTAAAACTGGATATGAATCTCAAAGAAAGAAAGGAAGAGGGAGAGAAAATAATAGGATCTAGTATTCCCAGTAAGAATCAAAAGATACAGATGAATCAGGATAAAATTCCTACTGTAATAAAGGAGACTCTGCCTCCTTTTCATACTTACAAAAGAGAGTAGAATTTAGAAGGGATTTGGTTTGGAGAAAGTCCCCTCAAGCAAAGAATATTCTTTATTTTCAAGATGCATTGCTTTTTAGAATAACCCATCAAGCATCCAAAATGGTCATCTGCCCTTACAAATTGCCAGGGATTTTACTGTTAGCTCAATGTTCTCTTTGCTAAAGTATTTCATATAACAACATTTGCTTTATGGGTTTTGTTAGCCAAGGTATCAATGAGAAAGAAGTTCCTGTGTCATAGACAAAAAACTGCAAAACATTTTGGGGTATTATGATATATAAAAAGGGCTTGATTCTACACTTCACAAATGAAATTGAATGCCAACCTTCCCCTAATGAAATAAATAAGTAAAAGAGTAATCGGATAGAAAATTACATGGTTTGCATTACAGGTATTATCACTTGTCAAAGGTAGAAAGGGAGAGAAACAGCTGAACTCTTCACTATTCTATTTACTATTTTATCCTTTTACCAAGTAAATTTCCATTAAATCTGCGTTTTATGGGCTGATTTCACAGCAGGAACACCCAGAAACAGCCTTTAGAAAGGAAAGAATTGTCTTTTTAAAGTGTAAAGGAATCCATGCATTTATTGATTTTCTTGTCTTTCCCTTCAAATCCTTTGAAATATGATCAAAAAAGTGTCTCCATTTTATATACCACAATCTCCCTTTAATAGCTTTTTCTCCACAACAGAGTCAGAGCTCTGCCTTTCTAACTAAAGAGGAAAAAGCTGTCTCAGAGGGAAAAATAACAACAAGTTAAGCCAACTCTAAGCCACCATTAAACATGTGAACATTTGGAAGGTCAGGAAAGGGCTGTCTGGTGGCTCAACTCTGTCTTGGCTACTCTGCCCAGCAGAGCCCCACAGGGCACAGACCTAGATGACCTGGTTGATTCTTTTCCCTCATTTCCTAGGCACTGCACACCTACCCTCATTTCCCATGCTACACCCATGGTATTACAATACCTCCCAGTCCCAGCAGCAAGAAGGAACAATCTTCTGTCAAGTCATGTAATGTTTAGGCCCTTAAACATGTGTGTTTTAACTAGTTCCTGATTTTTGAATTCCACCAACAAAACTCTTGCCAGAATATATCAACAAACACAATGTGGGGAAATTTCCAGATATGGAAAATTTGTTCTCTCACAAAAGCATTTTTGAAATTATTTTTAGACAGCTCTGACAGGTAGAAATAACTTTTTATATTGAAGTGAAAATATGTGCCAGATGCTTCTAATTCTAATCCTTGGGGCTATTCAAGATAAGTTAATCCCTCTCTTATGTGACAGCCTGCATAATACTTGAAGACAGTAAACATAGCCACCCTAAAATTTCTCTTCATCATGTCTTGTCCCACTCTATTCTCATATGGCTTTAGCGTTACTCTAAGATTTTTTCCATCCTGATTTTTACCTGTTGGGTAAGCAACCATTAGACTGTAATCGTTTTAAAGAACCGTATCCTTTGGTAAACGTGTGGGTTAAGTATGGATTCAAAACTTGACTCTGGCACTTACTAACTCCATGGCTTTTGGAAGTAGTCCACCCCTGTATTGCCTCAATTTCTTCATTTGTGGAATACTGAAGACACAAGTACATATCTCATAAGGTTTTCATGTGGATTAAATGTGTTCATACATGTAAAGAATCTAAACAGTGGCTGGCAGATAGTGATCATTAACTGTTTGCTACCATCATCACTGCCCCTGATATACTCTTAGAAGCATTAGGTGAAACAGGACGGTCACTACACTCATTCTTCACTAATCTTCTTTAATGTGGGCTAAGCTCTGATTTGACTTTTGATACTTAAATAACATATAACTCATTAAGTCTCTAAGAATTCAAGAAAATGGACAAAGGATAAGCACCTAAGGCTTTGATGAAGAAGTTGGTCTTGAAGTAGATACTAGAATAGAATTAAGTTTGGACAGAGCAATGTCAGGATCCTTTTTAAGTAGGGTAAGTTGGAAATGGTGTGTGCTTGCAGACCATCACATAGCCTGCCTAGTTGAAACAGAAAAGACAAATGATTGATTAGAGAAAGATAATTTGTAAAAGGTCCATTGAAACCAATGCAATTATGAAAGACTTTGGACTCTGCTGCAATGGGAGTTTCAGGTAGAGCATGGTCTGTGCTCACTCTAGGTTTCTGACACAGCTAGAAGCAGGAGGAAATTGGATATTGGACTAATATTAATGTCTAGTACACTGCCTCTGTAGTTTTCATTTTTTTAACTAGGAAACAACTCTTGTTGTTTAAGTTAGTTTAACTTGGATTTTAAGGTACTTACAACTAAAAAAGAGTGAGGGGCCATATAGCAGTGTTAACATAAAGCATGGGCTTGGCACCAAATGGAGCTGAATTCAAATCCTGCATCTGCCATTTAAGAGCAAATTATTTAACCTTCCTAATTTCATTAAAAAACAAAAAACAGAATTTCAAAGGATTGTCATTGGTTCTAAACAGAACACATGGAGTGACATTTTTCTAAAGAAAAAAAAAAAACATCTGAATTGGCTGAGGTGGAGACAGAAATACAGAAAATTGCCTTTTGGGAGGGGTCACATTTACCTTGGCAAACAGCTTGTATGTAACTTTGACATTCTAATCAGAATTACAGAAATAACTATATTAGTTCTATTTTCCTATCCATCCCCGACTCCCCTCAAATTAGATATTTTGGTCCCTGTTAGGAACTGCTTTATTGAAGCAGGTCCCTGCCCTTGGTCTATAAGGAATCTCTCTTTTAAATTATATTATCTGATTTTATACACACACACACACATATTCTCATATTCAGTTCTACCTCTTCAGAAAATGTTGCAAATGTTATGTGATCAGGAGTGTGGTGGTATTGCAGGTTCTATGCAATGTGATTCAAAGGAGCATAGACACTACCCTTTTGACAATTTTGCCTAGGAAAAACTTAAATGACCTCATTAATTCCTTTCTGGTTCAATGGTTGAAGAAATTCTCCCCAGAGTTTGGCAGTGCAACCACAGTGTAAGTTACTACATTCTCACCTGAATACGGGCCTTGACTCTTCCACCATTACCTACCCATGTCTGCTTAAATAGTTTTAGGTTGAATTACGGAGTTAAGAACAACTCTGTCACGGATAAAAATTGTACTTAGCAGCAAGGAGAGAAAAGGTCCATCACCATGTGATCTCTACCTTCCGCAAGGGAGAGAGCTAGAGTACATTTGTAAATGACTTTAAAATGTGAAACAGAACAGGGAGATTTCCCTCACCACTCCCAGGTCCCACTGGGGTCCTGACAGCCTCACCCTGCACTGGGGAGTATCCTAATGAAGGAAAGGAGAGAAGCCCTGTTGGTGAGATCATTGTTACACAAATCACTGTTATTCACAGATGAGGCAAACTTGCACTTCCACACCCTGCCAGCTCTTTCTCCCAGCTTTACTTTCTCAGACACACTATTATTAGGAATGACATCTTGGCACAGAAAATGCCAATTATCTAGCGCTGTAATGACATTTCTGGAAGTACTGTATAAGAAAATGTTCCATAAAATTGTGTTTTAGGGGCCAGGTCAGGGACTACAGAATAAAAGAGATAAAATATCATTTTTGTGAGTTTATTACATGAAGAGAAATCATCATAACTACGAATCTGAAACTGAAGTTGATAGCACTTTCTATTTACTTGTCAGGAAACTAGAATAAGATGGGAAGGAAGTCATATTATTTTATTTCATTCTTTACCTTGTAAAACAAAGAATTCTGGCTTTAAGCAAGCTGCAGTTATTCAGTACTATTTAAGGCACACAAAATAATGCAGTGACAACACATAACACAGAGGATTAATATGATAATAATATGATAATAATAAATATGAGGACCAGATCATGACATAATTTTTAAAAGGTAATTTTATAACCATATTTTGGCTATAATATTGGCTATAATATTTTAGGTTAGTTGGCTATAATATTGGGTACTTGGCTATAATATTTAAATAAGTATAATATTTATTTAAATATTTTAAATATATATTTAAATTTAGGTACTTGGCTATAATATTTTAGGTTAGTTGCAGATAAGTAAGCAAACCTACCCTTTGCATTCTAGAAACTGATGCTTTCAAGTACACTTATATGAAAGAATTAATGACCACGTTCAGTGCTGTTTTTATGAAAACTACATATAAGTTCTGGAACATACTCATTCCTCATCTCCTGACACCTCGTGATTCTTCTCCAATAAAACTGAATTTAATGATTTAGATTTAATTTGATTAACGTTAAATTTTAAACTCTAATGAAATATCAATTTAAATAAATCATAATGCTTAACTTTTAATGAGGATTAAAAAGTTAAATCATAAAACTTAAATATTAATGATGAGAGAAAATGTATAATCTATTGAATTCCTTAATACAATGAATATACTTTCTCATAAAACAATGCCAAAATCCACTACCTACATAAAATTCTGTACCTTGGCCATGTTCTCATTTCCCTCACTGTCAACAATGGAGAAGAACTAGCAGTATCCACAATGATTTTAAGTATTTTATTTTGCGTGGAGAAGAACTACAAAGGCACAGTAGAAATTCTACTTAACTACATTCTAAGAATCTATTATCAAACATCCCCCTTGTTTGCTGGTATTCTTCTGTGATAGACAACAATGAGATATTCTGTATTCATTCACATAAAGAGAAATGAGAATGATGCACTAACTTAAAGGAAGGTGTATTACAAAAATATTGTTTATATTATACAGGAATAAATGAAAAGGACTATATCTATTTTGACAAATGGTAATTCTTCTAAACTAAAAAATAATAAAACTATTCTTGTTGAATAAAGCAGAAATTCATAAAGTAAAAATTAGTCTCCCATGACCTTTGACCAGTCCTACACTTTAAAGACGTATTTACCATATTTTAACTAATCCCCTATGACGTATATCAATCATTTAACTTCTATTTTTACACTGTTTTAGTATTTCTTATTTTCAGCAATGTGGTAATCAACATTACTGAACACAAATCTTTGCACACAGTGTTAGCGTCTAAACACTGAATCCCTGGAACTGGAGTTGCTGAGTCAATGAGGTCTGCACATTAAGAAATCTTGATAGATATAAACCAGACTTAAAACTGAACAAATTTACATTGCCACAAATAGTGTATGAGAGTTTTTCTTATTTTAATTTACTATAAACTGTCTATCAAAAGTATTCTCTTTGCTAAGCTAGTTAATGATTTTCTAAAAAGTGTTTCATTATTTTACATTTATTTAACTAGGAAGACTGAGCAGCCTTTTATATGTTTAGCAGTTTTCACATTTCTTCTTCTATGTTCTTTGTAACTACATTTAGAAAAGTGAAAAAGATATTATGACAAATACATTAATATTGCTCCCAGTAAACAAAAGAATTAATGGTGACATCTGTCAATATTTCCTTATTTTTAAGAAATAAAAAACAGCACTGATGAGGTTGAAGTTCTTTGGCTTCTCCAAGTTTCCATCCCTCCTCTTTTCTCTTTTCCCAGACACAAATTCACTGACTCATATTTGAGTATATACTTTCTATCTACATATTTCTAGTTATATACCCTTAGTGGTTTTGTTTTATATAAATGTCAAATGGTACTTATTGTCCTATAACTTAGTGTTTTATTCAACATTATATATTTTTAAGTGATCAGTATTGAGACTGTAGCTCTAGCTCATGAATTTTAACTGCTAAATATTTCATTGTATATTTCATTTTATTCATCCATTTTTTAAAAAATTGATATTTATGTTGTTTTTCTATTTGTCTCTTTAAGAATAAATCAAAAATTTTATACATATTTCCTTGAAAGGAACGTGAAAGTCTCCCTAGGGCAAGGCTTCTTAAATTTTAATGTTCACAAAAACGACCAGGGGATCTTGGTAAACTCTAGGTTCTGATTTAAGGGGTCTGAGAGGCTACATTTCTAACATATTCCCAGGTGATGCTGCCGCTACTGGTCCAAGGACCTCACTCTGAGTTGAAAGGGTAGCATGTAACTAGAAAAACAACTGCTGGGTATACCATGTACGTAGCAGATATCTAGGAGACAATAAGTAGTTTTCAATACTAGTAGATGTCTAAGAGAATTTCACCCCTCATTCTCACCAACACTTAGCACTGGGATACACCTTTCTTTTAAAGTGTGTAGCATGTCATATCTGGGATTTTCTTTCAAACAATTGAAGCCTATTGTGCAAATTTTAATTCATTTTACTTTTTGACTTGATCCTAGTTATTTTTCCCTTTGATTGAATCATACATTGTTATAAATTAAACAGTTTCTATTCAAAGAAAACAAGAAATTGCTAGTAATGTCTGATGCTTTAACAATAGTTCTATTCAAATCAGTCACTCTAGATACTCACACTACGTTTTCATTTACTCCAAAAGGTGAGCCAATTTCTCCTGCCTTGAGCTGCATTTCTTGGAGAGTGGTATCAACATAAATAGAAATAAAAATGGATATTACTGTGTTGAGATGACAACCGTTACCTGGTTGATGGCAATTGTAAGATGCCACTGCCTTTAGGACACATCATGGTTTCAAAAATGTCTAAATGAAAAAAGTGCATTTTATAACTTCTTATGGTGACATGTCAATTATCCCAACGCTATTTATTGAACAGGTAATTATTTTTCCACTGACCTGTGGTATTTCTTATATTCAAGATGCATGCATGCTTGGGTCTTCCTCAGGAATTTCTATTCTTTCCACTAATCTATTTCTTTATCCCTGCATCAGTAATATATATACTCTTCTATCCATGAGAGTATATGTCTTGATAACTAGATGGGTGCATCACCACAATACTTCTCTTTCTTAATGCGTATTTTCTTTATCATCTTGGTTCTTCTTAGACATTTATTATTGTATTTGAACTTTAAATTCAGCTACTCAAATTCCATATGCAAACCATATTGGGGTTTTGACAGGAATTGTAGCAAAATTTTGGCATAAATTGAGCCTTCTCATCCCTCAGTATTCTTCATGCTGATATATCTTTCAATAGCATTTTAATTTTTTTCACTAATATTCTGCACATGCCTTGAGAAATTATTTCTGAAAACTACTAGTTTTATGGCTGCTGTGAAGAGACTTGATAGTCTCATTGAAAATGCTGGTGACAAAATATTTTTATATGTTAATCCTTTTATACATCACTATTTCTTAATTATCTTATTCTAATTGGATTTTCTATGTAGGCATCATAATATCGATAAGAATCAACAATCTTATTTCTTCTCCCATCCATATCCCTCTCCCTCTCACATTTTTATTCAATAGCTTTGACCAGTACCTTTGGTACAATACTGAATGGAAAGAGTGGCAACAGGCATCCTTGTCCTGTTTCTGACTTTGCTGAAATGCTTCTAAAAATCATGATTAACTTGCTATAGGTAAATACACTTTATCAATTAAACGCATGCTCTTCCATTCTGAGTTGATTTAATTTTTTTATGAATGAGTGTTAAATTTCACTAAATGTCCTTTGTTTAACTTTTAAAATTATTACTGGGTTTTATCCCTCAATCCATTAACATGGTGGCTTCCATCAATAGATTTTTTCTGACATTGGCTCACCTGTTCATTTGTGGAAAATGCTCAATTTGGTCAAGATATTTTTTATTTTTATATACTACTTCAATTTGCTAGGAGTTTATTTAGGAATTTTGTATCTATGTTTCTTCATGAAGCTAAGCTGTAGCTTTAGAGTCTATCAAGTTCTTGCAATGTTTTCCTGTCAAGGTAATAATAATCCAATGAAAAGTTGGGGAAGATTTTTCATATTATTCTCTGGAAGAGTTTTTATATGATATGCATCATGTGTTCCTTTGATGTTCAAAAATAAGAATTTCTGATTTCAAGTTTTTTGAAACAAGATATTTTAAATGTTAATTTAACTTATATAACTATAAAAGTTCCAATTAGATTTATATTACTTATTGAGCCATACTTTCCTGGGAAGTTGTCCATTCCATCTGGGTTTTCAAAAAAACTGACTTAAAGATATAGAGGCCATTCCATTTTTATTTATTTATTTATTTATTTTACTTTCATGCTTGAGGTATAATTTATAAGTAAATTGTATATATTTTAAGTGTATATCATGGTGATTTGATATATGCATACACTGTGAAAGGACACCCCCATCTAGTTCATAACACATCCATCACCTCACATATTTATCTTTTTTTGGGTGGGAGCATTTAAGCCTATTCTCTTAGCAAATTTTAATTATAGAATACAATATGCATCAAAAAAAAACGTGGGAATAAGCCTACCTAAGGAGGTAAAAAACCTGAAACCTGCACTTCCCTGGTGGCGCAGTGGTTAAGAATCCGCCTGCCAATGCAGGGGACATGGGTTCGAGCCCTGGTCCAGGAAGATCCCACATGCCACAGAGCAACTAAGCCCATGTGCCACAACTACCGAGCCTGCGCTCTAGAGCCCACGAGCCACAACTACTGAACCTGCGTGCCACAACCATTGAAGCCCACGTGCCTATAGCCCATGCTCCGCAACAAGAGAAGCCACCGTAATGAGAAGCCCACGCACCTCAATGAAGAGTAGCCCCTGCTCGCCACAACTAGAGAAAGGCTATGCCCAGCAACGAAGACCCAACACTGCCAAAAAACGTTTCCCTTTAAAAAGGGAAACTTGTTTTTTTAGCAAGCATTTTTTTTTAACAAGAGATTGAAACAGTAAAATGCAAATGAACTGTGGAACTCAAAAAGTTCCAATTGCTAAGTTGCAAAATGAACACATAATGGAAAAATTCATTGACATTTAAAAATATAAGATTACTTCTTTTCACTGAATTCCTCTACTTGCATTGGCAAATAGAGAGTGGTGCACCCGTCTCAGGGCTTCAGTAGCCTTAGCAAGATCTTCTTTTAACTTGTTGTACTGCACCACATCAAAATGCTGTTGCTTTGATTTCTTATGAAAGAAGTGAAGAAATCTGTCTGAAAACTATAAGACACTTATGAAAGAAATTGAAGACCACACCAACAGATGGAAAGATATACTATGTTCTTGAATTGGGAGAATATTGTTAAAATGGCCATACTACCCAAGGCAATCTACAGATTCAATGCAATCCCTATCAAAATACAATTGGCATTTGTCACAGAAGTAGAACAAATACTTTTAAAATCTGTATGGAAACACAAAGAACCAAAATAGTCAAAACATTCTTGAGAAAGAAGAACAAAGCTGGAAGAATCATGCTCCCTGACTTCAGACTATACTACAAACTACAGTAACCCAAACGTTATGGTGCTGGCACAAAAACAGACACATAAATAGAGAGCCTAGAAATAAACCCACTCATTTAAGTCAGTTAATCTATGACAAAGGAGGCAAGACTACACAGTAGAACAAAGAGTCTCTACAATAAATGGTGCTGGGAAAACTGGACAGCTACATGAAAAAGAATGAAATTAGAACATTCTCTAACACCATATACAAAAATAAACTCAAAATGGATTAAGGACTTAAATGTAAGACCAGAAACCATAAAACTCCTAGAGGAAAACATAGGCAGAACACTCCGACATAAACCAGAGCAATATTTTTTGGATCCTCTTCTAAGGCAAAAGAAATAAAAGCAAAAATAAACAAGTGGGACCTAATTAAAGTTAAAAGCTTTTGCACAGCAAAGGAAACCAACAACAAATGAAAAGACAACCTACTGAATGGGAGAAGATATTTGCAAATGATATGACCAATAAGCAGTTAATATCTAACATATATAAACAGTTCATACAATTCAACATCCAAAAAACAAACAGCCTGATTAAAAAACAAGCAGAAGAACTGAGTAGATATTTTTCCAAAGAAGAAATGCAGATACTTTTCATATGCCTACTGGCACATGAAAAGGTAGTCAAATATCACTAAACATCAGGGAAATGCAAATCAAAACCACAATGAGATATCACTTCACACCTGTTAGAATGGCTACCATCAAAAAGAACACAAATAACAAATGTTGACAAGGATGTGGGAAAAAAGGAACTCTTGTACATTGTTGGTGGGAATGTAAATTGGTGTAGCCACTGTGGAAAACAGTATGGAGATTTCTCAAAAACTAAACAAAGGACTACAATATGACCTGGCAATACCACTCCTAGGTATATATATGAAAAAAAACCCCACTAATTCAAAAAGATACATGCACCCCAATGTTTATAGCAGCATTATTTACAATTGCCAATATATAGAAGCAACCTAAGTGTCCATCAGCAAATGAAGGGACAAAGAAGATGTGGTATAGAGGAGCTAAAAATGCAAACAGTAGCATAAGTATCTTTACAAACCAAGCAAAGAACTGTTACAAAGGCTTTGAGTTTGGAGTAGGCATTTTAGGGCAATGTGAGAATACAGGGGTATCTGTAGCTCAGCCACTAAGAGTGGATTGAAATGAGGTAAAAGGATTATGCACTGCCAGATCATGCAGAAATGTATGCCCCATAGTAAGTAGTCTGTATTTTATTCTAAGGGTCATGGTTAGTCGTTCAAGAGTTTTCATTAGTTTTGATTTGAGACCAACTTGCAATGATATAGAGAATCAAGAGTAGGGCAAGATACAGAGAAAAAAGGGAATTAGAGGCTGTGGTTGATTTGGAGACCTAGAAGGGAGTGAAAGTAATAGAAATGGAAAGAGGGGGATAAATTTGTGAAATATTCTCAAGGCAAAAATATCACTAATTACTGAGGTCAGAAAAGGAATCAAAGCAATTGGAGGGATGATAGTTTAAAGATTAAAGATAATGAATATAAAATACCTGGCACATAGTAGGTATTTAAAACAGTAAATTTTAGTTTCATTACTTCCCAATTCATTGTTTTCTAATATAATTTCAATTTCTGTGATGTTTCTGACACAGAGAACTACTGCAACAATGTAATTAAAATTATGTTTTTCAATGACCACCACAGTTTATAGATCTATGACTGTTAAAAGCATAAAAAGCATACGTTAAAAGCATAAAATTTCAAATAATAAAGCATGCCCTCCTAAAAACATTTTGTTCCCAGGGAACAATTTGCTATTTTCATAGCGAAACCAGGGGTGTGTATGCATCTTTGTGTAAGACAGAGAGACTTATTTTTCCCCTGTAATAAAGATTTTGGAGGAAAATTTTTAATATTCATTTTTTGTCATTTTGAATACAACTTCCCTAATTAGCTGAATTATACAGATATATTTTACTACCTGCCTGCACTTGGAATTATTCTCTACACCCATTCCACTAATTTGAACTTTTTCCAATGGTGGTGTTTTCTATTTTTTCCCATTAGGCAATATTTCACAATGAAAATCTTTGATACAGACATTCTTCCTAATTAATAATCTGATAAACAGAAACTCCGGCAGGCACACACACATGTATTCTTTGTGCTTTTTGGGTGAAATTGTTCATTCTGTGCTAAGAAGTACATATGTATTATTCTAATAATACAGAAAAAAATGTTAAATAACAAAGTAAAGGTTTTTTATTGTTTTGCATTTTATTAGCTTTTATTTTTGTTTTGTTTTTTTTTGACAGAGACTTAAAAGACTATTAGATGTTTTAACATTTCTCATCCACTTTTTCAGTCCATCCTCAGAATATCACTGTGTATTGTGCAGAAACTGCTTGGGTCCTCATTAACAAGCCTCACTGCTGACTCACTTTCTGATAAGGTTTTGTGAGCTTTTAGGATTAAAAGACTTCAGAAACTAATCCTACTATTTCCACAGCAATGCCATTCTACAGTATTTCCTCTGCCAATTCCTTTCTCTTAGATGTGACATATACCAGTATGAATAACCTGACAAAGTATCATACTGCTTGATACCTTAATACAGTGCTGAGTTTTTATTATTTATTTAATTTCTGAATAGATAGTATATGCACATGACACAAAATTTGAAAAATTTAGAGTACACACATTAAAACAAATAATGTGATTGATCTCCCTCCTTCCCCTGTCCCCTAAACACTCATTTCCCTGTTCTGGAGGCAACAACTTTTATACATTTCCTTCATCTCCATCCAGAAATATTCTATTTATTTACAAACATATACATGCGTGTGTGCCTGTTTGTGCATAAATGCATACATACAAACCTATTTTATATATTTGTGTGCATCGATTAACTACTGCTACAGCGTTCAACACCCCAAAATTAGTGGCTTAAAATAACAACCATTTTCTTTACTCGTCCTTTAGTAATTTGAGTTGGGCTGACATCACCTGGGTAGTTTTTCCACGAATGTCCTTTGGAGTCACTTAAATCATCAGGAGCTTAAATGGGCCCGAAAAGTCAGACATGGCCTCACTTCCATTTCTGATAATTGGTCCTGATGGTCCAGCTGGACCTTTGTTTCTACATGGTCTCTCATCCCAGAAGAGCCAAGCCTGGCTTCTTCATATGGTGGTCTCAGGATGTCTAGAGGGCAAGATTCCATATATATGGGAGGAGGAAGGGTAAGCTAGGAAAAAGTGAGAGAGTGGCATGGACATATATACACTACCAAATGTAAAATAGATAGCTAGTGGGAAGCAGCCGCATAGCACAGGGACATCAGCTCGGTGCTTTGTGACCACCTAGAGGGGTGGGATAGGGAGGGTGGGTGGGAGACACAAGAGGGAAGAGATATGGGAACATATGTATATGTATAGCTGATTCGCTTTGTTATAAAGTGGAGGCTGGCATACTATTGTGAGGCAATTATACTCCAATAAAGATGTTAAAAAAAAAAAAAGAGGGCAAGAGCAGAAGAACCCTAGGCTTGAAAATCATCTGTACTCTGTTGGTCAAAACTAGTCACAAAGTCAGCCCAGAATGAAGGGAGGGGGAATTGATGCCACCTTTTTATGGAAGAAGCTGCAAAATATTGCAGATATGCTTTCATAAGCATGTGTGTGTGTGTGTGTATACATACACAAATGCATTCATACAAACGGTAAAATATCATACAACTGTTTTACACCTTGCTCTTAACAGTATAACTTAGTAATATTTCTATGGATACATATAGATCTTCTTCATTTCTCAGTTATCTATTAGTGGTCATCCATTAGTGTTTCCAGCCTTTTACTATTATACTGAATGCTGCAATTAATTTATATGTTTATTGCATCTCCACACATATGAGCCTACCTATAGAATACCTAGTGTTGATTTAATGGCTCTGTGCATTTTAAATTTTGACACATATTTGTAAATAATTTTCTGCTATGAGTTGAAATCTGTCATCTCCCCCAAATTCAGTAACCCCAGTACCTCAGGATATGACTTTATTTGGCAACAGTGTCAATGCAGATGTATTTGTTGAGATGAGGTCATATTGGAGTAGGGTTGGTTCCTAATCCAATAGGACTGATGTCATTATTAAAAGGGGAAGTTTAGAAACAGATACACACTCACAGGAATGCCATGTGAAGATTGGAGTTGTGCTACCACAGGTGTCTGATAGTGTCAGGGAACTACCAGAAGCTAGGAGAAAAGGCTGCAATGGATCCTTCCCTAGAGGTTTCAGAGAGAGCATGGCCTTGATTTTGAACTCTGGGCCTCCAGAATTGTGAGATATTAACTTCTGTCCAAAGCCACCCAAACTTTTGCTATAGCAGTTGTAGAAAATTAACACACTCTCCATGAATACTGTACCAATGTATATGTTTGTTAGCAACATGCATGAGTGTACCCCTTTCTCCACATGCTTGCCAGTTTTTGACTTCTGCCAATTTGATAGGTAAAAAAAAATCTTGTAGCATTTTTTCTATTCCTCTTTTTTAAGTAAGACTGAGTGCCTTGGGACTTCCCTGGTGGCGCAGTGGTTAAGAATCCTCCTGCCAATGCAGGGGACATGGGTTCGAGCCCTGGTCCAGGAAGATCCCACATGCCATGGAGCAACTAAGCCTGTGTGCCACAACTACTGAAGCCCACGTGCCTAGAGCCTGTGCTCCACAACGAGAAGCCACCGCAGTGAGAAGCCCATGCACCACAACAAAGAGTGCCTCCACTCGCTGCAACTAGAGAAAGCCCGCGTACAGCAAGGAAGACCCAACGCAGCCAAAGCTAAATTTAATTAATTTTTTAAAAGACTGAGTGCCTTTATCATGTATTTAATAGCCATTTGTATTTTTTTTCAGAGAATTAGCAACTTGGAATAAACTAGGTCTTAGAAATAAAATTTCAACATTGTTTCTCTAAACAATACATTTCTTAGTGATTTAGTGGTCTATGGAATAAAAATGTGCTTAATTATATAATATCATGTTTTTTTTTTTAAACTATCGTCTCTCACTTGAGAACACTGAACTTTATCTTCTTTCTCAACCTGCCCTTTTCTTTATATTCTTGCTCCAGAGTACTTGTGCACTTTTATCAGTGTTACCTATGCCTCCTCCAAGGTGTCAGAAAAAGAGTTGTGTGCGTGTGCCACAGTGATGGTGACGGATCACAGAGGCAACCTCGACAAGGAAATGTATAATTAGAAGTCAGTAGAAGTACCTGATAATTACAGAATAACTGCCCTAGCAGGAAGTAAATGGAGGCTTTATTTTAAAGGAATGAACATGTGTTCTGAAGCCCACTCCTTGTTAACTAACCAAGGTATGGAAAGAGGGTTCTGAAGGCAGTCAACTCTATCCCAGAGAAAGTGCTATACTTTGGAAGGGGACAGCAGTAAAGTACTGATGAGGGGCAGGGCCCCTGTCCCATATGAATGAGATGTAAAAGCATTTCTGTGGCTCAGTGGTCTTTAGGCGGCACCTGTACAGTGTATCATGCCCAATTCACTGTTTGTTACATATTGTTAAATAATAATCCCATCTTCTCATTGCATGAACTTGTATTTAAGACTTTTGTGGAACACGGAGAATTGTTCAGTCAAATTAGATTTATAATCCAATGAAGAAAAAATGACAGATTGTAGTCCAAGTGGGGAGACACTGACTTTTTAAAAAATCATTCTATAATTTTGGGTGGAAATTCTGAAGATTATGTGTAGTGGAAATCACTTAGTGGTTCTGAACTGCAATGCAGCAAATGTTTTGTTGCCTAAAGTATCAGTGACCCCTATGGAAAATCACATAAAATCCTGCCGATAACTTATTTTATCCTACTATTGCAAATGTTTATCCCTATCCTCTCTCCCTAACTATTGCTTTCAAAAAGACTAACAAAACCAAATTACCTGATGTTACTTTTATTTTTCACATTCCCAGTATAACATTAATAGGGACGTAAAATCCATGACATGGGCAGAAGAAATTTGAAGAAAATAAGAGTGAAATCATAAACTGCTATTTCCTAGATAAGCAAGGACTGAATTAATCAATACCATGCAATTTAAAGTGTGTATAACATCATTTTCTTTTTATCAAATGCTGTGTAACAAATCACTCCAAAACTTAGTGGCTTAAAACAGTAACAATATTTAGTCTCCTCACAGATCCGCAGTATGAGAAGGACTTGGTGGGGGCAGCTTTTCTCTATTCTATTTAGTGTCAGCTTGAAAACTAGGGATGGAATCATCTAAAAGCTTGCTCACTCATATATCTGGCAGCAGATGCTGGGGAGACAAATAGCTGGGAGCTTGAACTGCTTGGGGTCTTCAGGCAGCTATCTTTTTGTGGCCTCTAAATGTGGTCTCTCTAGCATGGCAGCGTCAGGAATCCCAATTTCTTACAATCTTACAGCTCCCTAGATACATTTCCTGAGGGAGAGCGCCAGGTGGAAGCTTAATCCCCCTGTTATGACATAATCTTAAAAATCACATAGTGTCACTTGCACGACATTCTATTCATCAAGGCAGTGACAAAGCCCCACCAGGTTCAAAGGGAAGCAAAACAGACTCCACTGCTTTTGTGGTTTGATGAGGTTCTAGGATATGTAGGACCAGAAATATTACTGTAGCCAATTTTTAAAAATATACTCTGCCTCATATGTCAAGTTAGTAACTAATTTTACCCTGGACTACTTTCTACCTCTTTACAACCCTAGCTCTTATGTATTGCTCCTCATAGAACTAAATAAACACAAACCACTGTGATAAATTGGGCTCTATCACAAGTACGTTTTGAAATAATACACACATAGATTAGATTAAATGGAATTAATGTATTCAGTGTATCTTCCCACTACCTAGTTTCTTCTGTTCCTTATTAAATTGCTACTGTATTTACACAAATTCATTTTTTTTTTAAGTACAAGCTTCTTAGCAAATGCAAGTGACTAATTCAATCTGGTTTATTATAAAGAAGATAGAGCTCAGAAATTTTTACAGGGTCAGTTAAAACAGAGCTGGACCGAATGGCAAATTTCACTCTAGCTCCTAGCTTTTGTTTATGTCTGATTCAGCTAAAACTCAGATTCATTTTTCCTTCTGCTTCCAAAGCATGAATATTAGGTACTGGAAAAGATCGATTAAGAAGTTCAAATGGAAAATAAGAAACCTGTTCCAACACTTCTCTGGGAGGGCTTTGAAGTTCATGGCTAGGGGGAGTTATGAGACTACAGATTTAAGCTACTTGTAATGAAACGGATGGTTTTCATTTTACCAGTTAAACTAAATTCTTGCCTTTAGAAATAACTTTTCTCCAGAACTAGTGTCGTGGTGTAAAAACTTTCTTTTCTTTTTCTTTTGCTATGATTTGGAATCTCTCTTGGAGTAGAAAATGAGGAATTTTTAATATCAGAAATCTATAAAATGAAGTTATATAATTAATATTGTATCAGGAAGTCAACTCTTTTCTCTCAGACAGATGATTGATAAAAAGATATAGATATATCTCAAAGGACATGAATGAGCATCTATGTCATTTCAAAATCATATATAACCCATATGCATAAGAGAATGTTAAATGGTTACAATGGGGATATCTAGTAGTATAGCAGAAAAGTCCTTGGATTTGTAAATTAGAAAACAGAATTTGATTCCTGAGTCAATCCTTGAGTTGTTCTGTGACCTTCAGCAAATCACTTTAATTAATCTTCCCACCTGTTAAATGGAGATATTAACTGTCTTATTTCTTGCACTATTTTGCTATGAGGATAAACTGGCATCCTTCAAATACATTGAAGTCACTTTGAAAATACAAATAATGGTATGATTGCATGGTTATACAGCTAATACTGGACTTGATATCTTCCTTTTCCCAATCTGCCTATACTTGCACCATGATAAAGAGCATCATCATTCACTCAGTCACCCAGTCCAGAAATCCAGGGTCTCACTAGACCCTTCCTCTCTTAGGTGCTCTCTATCCTGAGTGCCCTTTTGCATGTTCCCCAATGCCAGGCCTACACTTTCCCTGATTCTGGGGCTGACTGAATTAATGCATCCTGTGCAATAATTATGAAGCTTATCCTCTGAGAAACATTTTATGACATTCTAGTCCTATTAGAGAAGTGGAAGTTTGGGTGAATTTTAAATAATTTCCCTGGATTTCCTTTTGTAATATGCTCATTGATTTAGGGTAAAAATTACCTTTACAGCATTAGTAAGCTGATAATAAAGCTGATATGTTAAATGTGAGGGGCAAAAATAATTAACCTTTTATTGTTAACAAGTTTTCACCCTGTTAAAGAAAATCTTCATAATCAAATTAATATAATTATGTAGTCTCTATTCTCTCACCATAATACAATAAAATTAGACATTAATTTAAGAATATGAACCCATGTCCCCTGCCTCGGCAGGCGGACTCTCAACCACTGCGCCACCAGGGAAGCCCCTGCCTGAATCTTTAGGTGTCTTCTGGGCTCCAAAATATAAATTCTACATCTGCAAACACTACTATTACATAACCCACACCGCCTCCATAATAGTTTCCAAACTTTAAAATACCCAACCATTTTGAGTCATAATGGATAGTTATAAACTTGTACTGGTGTTTGTTCTGTTGGTTTATTCATTCATTCATTCACTTACTTATTATTTCCAGGCATTAAAGCGTTATAAAGCCCCATTTTAATGTTTATAAAGAACAGGGTGTCAGAAAAGTCCCTGGATGGCAACTATCTAACAGGATGTGTAGGGGAATAAGTTCTTAACTTTTGGGGCCAAACAAGCCCACAGTCACTCTGCCTTTTTTTTGAGAAGCCAAGCATCTTCCTAGTAAAAATACTTATGCCAAAATTCCACAGAAGTCTGAAACTCTTTTCTTTTTAAATAAGCAGGTAACTCTCAAATAATTTCAGATTCTCAGATAATTGCCTAACATAACATGGGTGTTACCATCACTGAACATCAAGATAAAATACGCCAATTTTGATAAAGGTTGCCTCAACATACCTTTATTAATTGGTGAATAAACTTGAAATAGAACTCTAAGACTATAAACTTTTATGTTGTCCTAACTTACCCACAGGCTGCATTCCTTTACCAATTATATGTAGTAAATCAGACATGAGTTTCTATGCATCTGAATACGTAAGTCAACGGTGCATGGAAAGTTGTAAGCTCAATTCCAGTTCAAATCAATGAGTAGAGCTCAGAAGGCCATGGAGAAGCTCAAGCATGAAGCAAGCACCATGATATAAATATAAACTTGACTCTTACATGCTAAACTTTTCTCTTTACAGTGCCAAACTGCCTAATCAAGAAGGTCAAAGACTGCAGACAAAGTGAAGGGCAAAATAATGGGGTTAACACACTAAAGGCGTGAGGCCCATTCCATACACTCTTGTTTCACATGATACAGCAGGCATATATCCCAGGCTTTCACACTGATTGTTAAACCAAATTAAGAGTGGTATATACTCTACACTCCTGAATAGTAGTAATTTTATCTCATTTTACAAGGGCTTTCAAAAAAACTGTTTCTTGGAAACAGTTTAGTTACATTAGCTCCTTGGTGAAAATTCCTTAGACATGAGTTTGTAAACCATAAAAAATCAAATCCTAGGGCTTCCCTGTTGGCGCAGTGGTTGAGAGTCTGCCTGCCGATGCAGGGGACACAGGTTCGTGCCCCAGTCCGGGAAGATCCCACATGCCGCGGAGCGGCTGGGCCCGTGAGCCATGGCCGCTGAGCCGGCGCGTCCAGAGCCTGTGCTCCGCAACGGGAGAGGCCACAACAGTGAGAGGCCCGCGTACCACAAAAAAAAAAAAAAAAAAAAAAATCAAATCCTAAATATGAGCAGATTCTTACACAAGACTTTCTTTATATACGGTATAATCAAAAGCAGTGTAATACTATCACTTGGAAATATCTCGGCAGAAAACAATAAAACAGGAGAAACTAAGATAGCTATATATTATTGATAAATTTAAGGTGTGTCAAGCTGAAATTCCAACAGAGCGTGGTAGTCGTAATGCATAGCATTGATTTTCATCCACAGAAATTGAGAATTCACTACACATACCAGGGATCTCACAAATGCTTGAAAGCTTAATGCTGAATATAAGATCTGAATAACTGACCATGACATGTCTCTCAGAATTCTAACACCTAAACCTTTGTCCTTCAAACTATTTCATTATTATATGACAGATATTCCCTTCACCTTATACTAAGATAAGTATCCCTCTGAAATCCAGATGCTGATACTATAAAGGATGGTTTGGTTTGATTATGTCAATCCTAATCATAGCCTAAATCCCATCTCTTCTTTCATCTTCAGACACTACTGGATTATAAACTGAAAAAAAAATTGACATTCTATCTCTGTTAACCTTTGGAGATACTCAAGGAACTATTCCTTGTTTGTGAAGCCATCTAATTGCTAATCTATAATCCTTTTAATATGCTCTGCCTTTTGGATTGATCCATTGCCAGCTGACCTAACACTGCCCATAGCTGTATTAATCCTATTACTCCCATCCTATTACAGAGTATCAGTGAAACTCTTTAATGAATCCTGAAAAGCTTGCTTGCCAGATAACAATATTAAGGACAATTACACATGTATTCATTCTTTTATTCTTAATTATACAGTTTCTGATTGTATTAATTATATTCAGTGGGATTCAGAGTTTTTCTTCTCCACATCTATCTGTGAGCTTACACTAGGTTTTGGAAAATATCAGTTTCTAAATGTCATTACCATACCTATTGTTTTGATCCTTCTTAATGGTAAATAAATTCACAAGATAAAAAGCTGTAGTATATTTTGAGAGTAAATCCTGTTGTAAGATAAATAAAGTGTGTTGGTTATGGTAGAATTAAGTAGGGTTTATCAAGGGTAGGTAAAATATCCTAGAGAAAGGTCTGCATTTTGAGTTCCTGATATATTCACAGTACCATTAATCCCCTAATAGGATGGATAAATCTGTCTTGGATGATAAGCGTACTTGTTAAGGGAAGTACATTCTCTGCTGAATTAATCACCCCATATGAAAACGGAAAGTGTCATCAGCCTGAAAAACTATGATACTTTATCATCAATTTTAGTCTGATGAGTAGATAAAGAGAATAGATTTTTTTTAAATTGAAATCTATTGGCAATGAGACTCCTTTTAAAAAAAATCTGAAAAAGTAGGTTTATAGAAAAAGAACACTATTGTTGTTGATGATGATGTAACTGTGTTTCATGAAAGAGTAAACAGATGGGGTTCTATGGTGATTAAAGGTCCTGGGGACTGGAGCTTGTGGTTAGATGAGGAGTTTGGAATCTGCAGAATGGAAGCAAGTGTCTATATAATGAGAGTCAAGCCAGTACCAAGGAGCTATGGGTCTTGGAAGTACTTAGAATCTTGAGAGACAGTTAAAGACAAATATGCACATACATGGGTGTCGTTGCAACCTCCCTCTAGAAATTTTGTTATGTAGAGCACATTCAATAATGTAAAGCCATCACTGCCCACTAATATATACTCATTGCCCCTTTGCCAAATCATAATGATACCATGAGTTATATTTAAAGACTAAGGTCTTAAGCAAAATTTTACATTGGTCTATTTCTAGTCATTGATCATCAGAAAATACCACCACCGTGTTTCCACCTGGGTATTCGAGTGTATGAAAAATAGGATGTCAATGAAATACAGGACATCAGGTTAAATCAAATGGATACGTTTCAAATATGGAATGGTACATAAATATACAAAACAAAGCATTTACTGTATATCTAAAATTCAAATTTAACTTGGTACTATGTACTTTTATTTACTAAATATGGCAACTCTAGAGAAGGGGCCTGAAAGTTTTGGGGAAAAGATAGAAGAAACAATCTATACCAATACTGCAGGTGCTTCTTTAGATATGGCTCTTCATGTGCTGGCTCAACAGTAAGGAAGCTACCTCCAAAGATGTGGCTTTGTGATAATAACTTTAAAATTATCCATCTTAGTGTTTCACCATTTTGGTGGACACTTGTTTTTTCTCTCCCTGGCTTTACTTTTTAATTTTCACTTTGAAGCAGTATTATTTAACTCAGCCTGTTGAAACATGATTTAAAAGAAAGACTACATACAAAAGTAAAGTAATATTGAATTAAATGAGACCTTTCGCTGTACAGGTGCAATTATCAAAACAGCAAGACAGAGAGATTTTATACAGTAAAGTAAAAGCATTTAGAATTGAAACTCAAACCAACTAAAATAAATTCACACTTCAACTATGACCTTCATAGCTCCCTAAATGCATTTTAAACAGTAGGTTGCTTTTATTTTTATAGTGTAGAGCTGCATGTGATCATAAAGGAGAATGGCAAATGTATACACTGAGTAAGTTATACAGGGAATATGACAGGTCCACATTCTGTCACCTGCCGGCACTACTTCTATTCTGATGTGTTTATCGGAGAACTAGAACTAGAGTTTGACAAACAGTACAAAGTTACGGTGAAATAGGCATATAAATGCACGTACCCACTCTTGCGCATAGTCCACAGTTACTCAAAGTCACCAGCTCTGGTAGAAAGAGAACTGAGGTATAGTTTAAACTGAATAGACATAGGGAGTTTTATATGAGGTTTTTTAAAAATATAGTCCAGGAGGTTCACAAATTTCTCTTTTATGGCACTACTGTTTATTTTACTTAGCAGTTTTGCCATTCCTAGCTTTTTGGAGATCCTTAATACAGAGAAATTACCTTAGGTCCAGACATCCAAATATATGATATCTCTTTCCCTCTCCCTCACAGATACACTGAGATTTTTTTACTCCTTCCTTTATTGATTTCATTCACATCATTTTCCAAACCTCTATTATAACAGTCATTTTTTCCACAGTATATCATTGTTATAATTTTGTTATTTCTTATTAGTAACTTGTTATTATAGAATCATTAAATTTTATAAAGTTCATAGCATCCTACAATTTACTCACTAATGTTCAAAAATTTTAAAACATTTTCCAAGGGTATTATAGAAATTTAGAGACAAAGATCAAATGCATGCTTGGTAAGGAAATCAATACATATCTTGAAAGACTCTTCGGAAATATTCAGTTTGTGTATATTGAAAAACAAAACAAAACAAAATCCAGTTGGATTCAATGCAATAGGCCAACAGATGAGTGGTAATATACAGCCCTACTCATTCAGTTTATATATTAGGAAGTCAGTGAATAAAACTATTAATAGCAAGATACTTTCCAAAAAATAAAAATAATAATTTAGGTCATTTGCTGAAGGACAAGTCATCGTCTCTTTTTGGACCAGTATTCAAAATTAACGTTTTACTGGACCGAAAAAAAAAAAAACAAAACCAAACAAACTAAAAAAAACACTACATGGTCAAAAGTAATATATTTAGAATTCTAGGAATAAAATATTTTCCCATTGCCTTTTTTTGTTTCTGTTTTTCTATTTTTTCTGACTGAAAAAAATTCACTTAATGGATAGATCTTGATTATAGAACTCTGAGCTTTGATGTGTCTGCTGCAACCACCCAAGCAAAATACATAATATTCCCATCACCACAGAAAGCTTTCTTGTGCTCCCTTCTAATCAATCCCCAATCACAGATAACTACTGTTCTCATTCTATTCAACATTGATTAACCTGGTCTGTGTTTGAACTTCATAAAAATGGATTCATTCAGTATATCTGCTTTCAAGTTCTTGTATGCTAGTTCCAATATCTGAGACATCTTGTGGTCTGATTCTACTGACTACTTTTTCCCTTGACCTTTAATCACTCCCATGTCTTTGTATGGTACACTGGTTTGTTTCAAGTTATTTTTGGTATATCAGACATTGTAGATGAAGCATTATAGGAGCTTTGGACTCCTCTGAAGTGTATGGATTTTCCTTCTAGCAACAAGTTCAATTGATGATTTATCTTCCTTTATACATTTCTAGAAAGAGTCTGTTTCAGTTTTGGTCTTAGTCTGAAGCAAAAGTTTCAGTCCTGAAATTTAATCACTAATCCTAAAATGTGGTATTATTTTGAGTTTCAAAATAAAACCCACAGTATTTATTACCAAATATCTCAGATATGGGAGAATTCAAACTACAGTGGGAAGATAGTCAAATTCATGCTGAGCTATTCAGAGTTCAGCTGTTGTTTTTACTTGGACTTTTGGATTCCCCTCTACATGTGTGTAGGACTTTAGGAGAGGATATCACAGATGTTTTGGTTCCTCCTCTGTGAATCCTTACCATTTATAATTCTCTCTCTTAATTGATAGCTGCTTTTACAGCCCTGAACTCCATACTCTGAGACCAGAAGCTTTCTTCTTGACTTCTAGCTACCCCTTACACACAATATTGGGAATGCTCTCTGGGTGAAAGTCACCTTAATATTGATACATATTTCATCCAATGGTGTTTTCTTACTTTAAGGGTTAGATGCTCACCAGTTTCTGCTGGAGTTAGTTTTCAATGTCTTAAAATATACATTTTAATATTTTTACCAGAGATTATAATTGTTATCTCCATGAGGGATAGTCTGGTAAAAAGCCAGTTTTCTATTTCTAGACACAAAACTCCAAAAAGACAATTTTTGAATGCATTAAATTAACATTTACCTCTTCTGCATCAGTTATCATGACAGGTCACAAAGTTGTAGAGGTGCATCAGATATGACACCTTATTTGGTGAAGAAAACACACATGAGGCTTTATAATAAGCAAATTTATAATCAATGATATATATATATATACACAAATATTGATGACAGATATATCACTTTTGAATAACTATCTTATCTCATTAGCTGAACATGTACTAATATTCTTTTAACTGCAAGCATTTGCTTTTATAAAACATGTATAACAAAGATGCACAAGATATACAATCTCTAATCCTTCTCTCACCCTTACACAATATAAATATTTGTGTTTAGTGTGACAGAAACGATAGAATCTAAAAAGAAAGCAAAGTGGACACGTAATTTTGTTGCATGGCACTGAAAATTACATAAATGTGAACATTAAGGTATTTTAGGAAGATATTTGACAATATAGAAACAAAATTTAGAAACAAATTTTCATATAAATTTAATGAGGATTTCTGTGTACCTATAAACCAGAGATTATGCTATAATTATTAGAAAATATGAAAAGTGTCAAAAGAGGAATACATACAGTGCTGTGCTAACTCAGAAGGGTGGCTAATCAAGCATGCATTGGTAAGGTTGATAAGAAGTTTATTAGTGAAGCTGTCTCAAAGAAGATAACATTAATGCTAAGCAAGCAATCCTGTGAGCAATCCTTCAGAGTTTATGATAACGATCCAGAAATAGTTCCCTTGGCTTTCCAATGATGTGTGAAATGCTCCTGTTGTACAGACTCAGTAAAAGCTGAAGCGAGTAACTGAATAGAACTATGGGTTCTTTGAAGTATTGCTAGCGAATAGACACACCATAGTATGGTGTCATCTCAGGAGGTAGATGAAAAAGCTAAAAGATGCTTTAGGTTTTACTTTTCAAAATTACTAACAGTGGAAAAAATAACATTGTCATTGAATACAATTTGTGTGTGTTACAATTAATTTTGGTGTGTGGCCAGTGAATGACTTAAATTCCTTGGCTTTCTCTGAAAAAACATCTCAAGAGGGAAAGGAGAAATGGTTCTTAATTTTGTGGCATTTACAAAGATCTATGGCATCTAAATTATCCTATAAAAACTTATTCTAAAATAAAGGTGAAGAGAATTATGATAAATTTAAAATTTAATATTCATTATACAGTATATGAAACAATACTACATTTATATTCTTTATGCATACTTTATAACAAGTGTATTTCATCACCTCCTATAATCAATGTAATGAACGTGGTATATTTATACCTATTACAGTCCTATTTTTTTTTAATAATTAAATATACACACAATAGTTGTTTCTCTACTTTAGAACATCTATTTACTCATGACTATGATTTATTTAACATTGAACTTGGCCAGAAACACAGAAAGAAAAAATAGTTTTATTCTGAAAAAAAAGAAAAAAGTGTCACCCATTACAATATGCAGCATTGAAAAAGTGAAATTGTCTCCATATGTATGTATATTGGGTGGAGGAAGAAAGAAAAGGATATTATATTTAAGCATAATAAAATATTAGCTTCATTTTATGGAAGGAAAAAAATTTTAATTATATTTAATGGACCTATTTTCTGAAACTTAAATATTGCTTTGATATTAACATAAATGATATTATTTGGTTTCTAACATCAAATAATCATCCATTTATTAATTCACCAAATATATGTTGAATGTCTCCTTTGGGGTAGGCATTGGTCACACACCAGTGAACAAAACAAACAAAAAACTTTGCCTTCATATAAATCCTAGTGTCAGAGGCAGACAATAAGTAAAATAAAGAAATTATAGTGTTTTAGATATTGATGATTCATATGGCAAGACCTAAGACGAAAAAGGAAAGGAGGATACAGGGTCAGTGAGGGAAATTGAGATTTTATTTAAGATGGCCAGAGATGGTGGTTTTTAACCAAATACTAAAAGAGCAGCAAGTTTAAAGGTCCTGAGGTGGATGCATGTTTGGAGTGTTCAAGGAATAGCAAGGAAATTAGTATGCTTCTAGTGGAATAATTTTATTGGGTTTTGTAGGCCATTTAAAGAGGAAGATATTGTAAAAGAGGAAGATACTGAAGGGTTTTGAACAGAGACTTCTTGGCCTGACTTATTTTTAAAAGATTTTACTACAGCGACTCTGTTGAGAATAAATGTTAGAGAATCGAGGACAGAGGCAGAGAAACAAGTTAGGACAGCACTGAAATACATGGGCAAAAAATGTTGCTTGCCATGTCCATGCTGGTAGCAATGTTGATTACAGTGGGATGCGGTGAAACTTTGGAAATGTTATAAATGTGGAGTCAATAGAATATGTTAAAGATTGGGTTTTAAAAGTGAGAAATGGAGGATTTAAGGATGATGCTGAAGCTCTTGAACTCAGTAATTGGGGTAATGGAGTTGTCATTTAATGAGATGGGGAAGACTTTGGATAAAGCAAGTTCTAAGGAAAGGTCCGAAGTTCAGTTTCAAACATGTTAACTTTGAGACATCAGTTAGGCATTCAAATGAAGATGTCAGGCAGGCATTTGGAGAAAGTAGCCGGGAGTGTAGGGAGAGGACTTTTTTTTGCACTCACGCAGCAGAGTCTAGTTTATTTTAAGACATCAGATATGATGGATTTCTAATAAGTGCTCCTGCGGGGCAGAGGCAGCCCTCATCAGGAAAGCTGTTGTCTGGGCTTCCTCCAGGCTGGTACCTAGAGAAGGGCCTTCTTGGGTGCATCCAGCCCCAGCATGTACATGTTCACCTCCAGTCTCCTTGGGGAAGGGACACATCACCTCCTGGCACATACAGGGCCAGATGGACAAAGTAAGTGCTCCGTAAATGTTGAGAGGAACTGACACATGAAGTGGCCAACTGCCTTTGCCCATCTTCCTCAGCAGCCAAGATGCCCAAAATGTGTCAACAGGATTTCACATGTATCAGTGTTGCTGCTTTTCTTCTGATCGTCACAGGACAGTCAGATGTCCATCTCAAACTGAGCATCATCCACAACTGCATGCTTCCTGTCATGACTGTTCAAGTTGTTCAAATTGTTTACTTCTAGTTTGGAGTCTTCAGCCGGGGCTGGTGACTCCTGGAAAGAAGTCCTTTTCCATATTTGTTTATATCTTGGGAGCTCTGTCTCAGCCTTAGATACAGTGGCTACTCCTTATATTTGCCTTCTTATATTCTTTACTTCTCTCTTTCCCTTAGTAGGCAATCCTCTGTTACGTATGATAATTATTTATATTAAACTTTCTATGTTCATATTACTATGTGGTTCTGTGTTCTGATCTGATTTTGCTAGTACAATGGTATTTAAAGCCAGGAACCTCAAACAAATAGAGGGCCTCCTATAAGAAAAGAGCCTTGCACTCTCCAACACCTAAGGGTTGAACAGATAAGGAAGACTAAGCACTGGAATCTCATAAAAAGGTGACAACAAAATAAAAGACCAAAAGGAGATGGACATCCAAGTGCAGAAATTGTTTCAAGGACAAAGGAATGATCAGTTCTGTCAAATGCAACTGATAGGTCAAGTAAGACACAAACTGAGAATTAAGCATTGCATTTCACCATGTGAGTCATTGTGATCTTGACAGTAGTAATTTCCATGACTGCTTGGAGAGAAAGGCAGATATACACAGGTTTAAGAGTAAGAAGAAAGGAACTGAAGATTGCAAACTTAGATTTAAATTGTTAGAGGATGTTTTCAATTATGAGAAGTATTGTAATGGAGTATCACGTGAATGGAAAAGCACAATCTAAAGATCATTCTAATTGTTATTGTTTATGATAGGAGAACTAACAGCATATTTCACTACTAATGTGAATAATCATTGTGATAGAAAAAATTAATGATGCAGGGAGAGAGAGGCAACTAAATTATTTTGCGAAACAATAATTCTTAAGATTTGAAATCACTTGTAATGGTCATCCAACAAGTTAATGGAGCATTTAGGATTAGAACTCAAGATTCAGGCCAAAGTCCTGCCTGCTGCAAGAAAACCTTTGATGAATCAGAATTCTGATGTAAAAGTGATACAAATTCAATTACATATAATATTTATATATAATGCTTATGTATAAAATTAAGCACTTAACTTATGATATAACTGCTTAAAACGGTACTTCATTTTGAAAATAGCTATAAACAGAAAATTATTTCAAAAAAAGTTATGAAAATTTTTTATAATTGCTTTAGACATTGTCAGCATTTAAGGATCATTCACTTTAAGGCTATATAGCTATGTATATTTTATGTGATCACAAATGTGAAAAGAAATATGAATAATTTAGGTGTGTATAACCAGGAATATACACATGAGTAATGAGTGATAAAACAGCACCTACATTTAATGTGGCCTGTGTCTCCTTACTGTTAATCACAATATACTTATGCATGAATTATCTCAAGGAAAGAGCCATAGTTAGTTCAAGTTAGTAAGATTTAGAAAGCCACTTTAATATATCTACTGCTTTGTTATATTTTCTATTAGTGGACATTATGAGAATAAGTAGTTAATTTTTTCTGACTACAGCACTTCATTTCACACAAAAGCATAATTATCAGATATGGGGGCTCCATGTTTCTCCTCCCCGCCAGCCTAGCTACATAGTGTAACCACTTCTCCTTCTCTGCAGAGTATTATTTTGTGTATTATGGACAAAGAATCATGGAGTTCTGATTGATCTGAGCCACAATCACTATTGAGCCCCTCCTGAGTTCTTCTGAATTGCTTAGTCCCGATATTTTCAAAATCATCACTGTGTGAGGAAATAGCCAGTAGTACTTACAATCAACATGAATATTGTTCTTTCAAGTCATGTGGATCTTCCAAAAGAGTCTCTTTTTCTTTCTATCTAACATATACTACCAGTTAAACCATAGGACACTGACAGAAAATAATAATAATACTGATTTCCTCAAGTCAACAGAGTGTTCTGCACCCGGAGAGCATATTAAACTTTTGTCTTGCTTTTTCTTTCAAGATGATGTAAAATCTTAGATCCATTTTTTATATCCTTTGTGAAATATGGTAATGCTTTGTTTATTGGCAATCTGACTCATTTGATTAATATGCTACAATAAGTACTGCATATGCTGACAAAGTTTCTAGGCAAGAGTAGCTGATCATTCGTATTTGGCTATGTTTTTGTTTTTATCAGTCAATTTTTGCATTAATTACAAAGTATTTATACTGATTTATGTAAGCCAGTACCAATAGTGCTCAAAGCTCTCCTTTGGATTTCTGACATCTTCCCCAGCCATGAGCCAAATGAAATCATCCATCTGAAAAATTTACCTGCGTGGACACCAAAATGTATCTCTCCAAATATTAGTCCCTTTTCAGGTTCAAAGAAGCACTCATTAACTGCATAAATATGCACAGACTGCAAATGACCTTTAGTTGTCTGTATTTGATTGTGTTGGTATTTACCTTTGAATTCTAAAATTGTGTTTTATATATAATATTGTACACAAAATAATAATATTTTGAGGATGTTTACTATGCAGTACCTTTTGTCTTCTTAAAAATAATGAAAGGCCTCATATAGAATTCAATAATACACTAATCTATCTACCATGTACTCTTTCAACATCCTATACTCTGCTGTATTGTATGAGAATATTCAAATACTTTTATAAAAATAAAAAGTTTCAGATACATGGACAGCTAGCATGAGTTACACTAAAGAGTCTCTGAAATATATTATTATGTAACTTTTTGATTGAAAGATGTTTGTAAATGTTTACAACTATCTGATAGGAGAATTGATCAATCTGACAAGCTTAAATGGCATTATGTTCCACAAAACAGTTATAACCTTGAGGCAAAGCCATCAAATAGAAATAGCAACATTAATCAAAAAACAGCTCTCCACAATAATTGGAACTTTAATAAGTGTACTGAAGCAAAACAGTTGGTTAAAACTGTATACAATGCTGAATAAGCAAGCCTGTCTTTACATTTGCTGTAATAGAGAGGATCTTCCTCAAAATGATGGACTCTAATCCCTTCTGGGAGCTAAGTTTCACCATCAAATCAGCCTTGCTTTTCTGCTGAATATTGCAATTCAACAAGTAGATACATAAAATGTGTTGAATGATATATTGAACTCAAGTTTGTCTTTTTTCCTTAAGTGATAAAAAGATCAGACCAATGAAATTCTTATTGTAATACTGTATGTAAACCAGTCATATTTTTTAAATTATTTCATGGCCAAAATTTGTAAGTGTTGATTAGTTTCTGTGACAAGGACACTTTTTAATTGGAAAATTATGAGGGTTTAATTATTAAATACATACTGGTCAGCTAAAAATATGGCCCATCTATATTACTGTTTTATTGCCAACAAGTTCAACATAAATAGACATTTTCAACTATATAAAGCATAAGAGAAGTCAGCCATTGTATTATAACCCATTATTCATTTTTTTAACTAATGTTTGAGGACTTTCTCTATACTAGTATTTCAAGGCTTCCAAATGTTCCATGGTTAAAATATGAAGTCTAATTCTAGATTTCTAATGCTCTCTGGATATAGCTACTCAAAACATAGGTTACTTCTATATCAGCCTATATCTATTGCAGTCTCCTTTGATGTCCATTACTTTCCACGTCTGAGCAATTTTTCCTGTCGTCCCCTGCATATAGTAGTCTTACACCATCCTTCCAACCACCAGATATGTTCATTCTACTCCTTATTTCTCACTGCAAAATTCACTTAGTTGTGAGATATTATTCAGTCAACACAAGCCAGGCACTGATCCATACACTTAATTTTAAGACTATGTTTGTTTTTTCAATGTAAGTTCACGCTTATTTTATACATGAGTGTGTCTATATGTCATTTTCTTGGATGACAAAAGAACACGGGTTAATGTCCAAATACATGAAAGAGCTATAAGCAAAGTTCATCACTGCTGTTTTTTTATTAATAGCTATATTGTAAAGCGTAACTCTCTAATAATCTAATCTCTAACCCTATTATGTTGGAGAAGTGTCATGCTGTGAAATATTGCCCAGAATGAGTCCCTTCTGCCAAATGTAAGCCAGAACTGTTCACATATTTGTATAATACTGAGAGGCAGTAATGAGAGTAATATAACAGGAAGATCTAAATTAGAACACATATTTTTTCATGACAATAGAAATGCAAATATGATACTAATTAATTAATATGCTAATATCTCTTCTCTATTTATGGATATTAACTCAAGTCATCTTGGATTAATACCTAAGCAATATCTTTACATTCTGTTCTCCAATGAATAAGTACGATTCCTGAAGGTAGGAACAAAGACTAACCTATATTCTATAACTTTTTCATAGAAAATGTGCTGTTCAATAAAGATGTGATTATATTAATATAACTGTGGTATTGCTTAAATCTATTAAAATCTCAGACTTTATTATCAGGTGCTATGTTAGTTGAGGAAAATAAGGCTGGAAAAACACCTTTGACTTTTTCTAGGCATAAGGGTTATCAGGTAACTTTGCAGTTACTTGTGAATCTAGTCATTAATTCATTTAGATTACCCACTTACATAATGTCAGAAAACTGAGTTTCTAAAGGTAGTATACGAAGAGCTTTGTTGTCCTATTCTTTCTACTTGCGTGTGTGTGTGTGAGAAATTATCTACAATAAAATTTTAAAATGAAAAAGAAGGAAATGCCAATCTTCTGTTATAGAGAAATAGATACGTCTTAAAAAAAAAAACTTGACACAATATAGATTTAAGTGTCATAGAAAAAAGCTAATATTTATAATCTAGGGATGCTATCTGATTTTCATTCTGTCAAACTTTTTCACACAAGGATATACCAGCATCTCCCTTGAAAATATGTAGAAATATATTTTTTACTGTGGCTGATAGAGTACAATTAGAATACATATTGTCCTGGTAATTCCTAAATAGAAATCTGATATGAGCTCCAAGGGATATTAAGAAAACAACTCCCTGGTAGTAGAATTCTGTGCCAGGTTACCAGAGAAGGTAGCAAGGATGCAAAGGCGGTAAAGAAAAAATACTTCCTGGCAAGCCATTTACCAAAGCGAAGAAATCTTAAGATTCCATTTTTTTTTTTTATGTTACTTGTAACACAACACCACCATAGTGTTTTTCAAGGCAAAAACAACTGGACTAACAACAAAGCAAAATATACTATTAGAGCATGACAACCAATTTAACTAGGAGGGGAAATCCTCTTCTGTTTGGAGGAATTCTAATTTTCTCATATTAAATAGCTACTATCTACTCTGATGAAGAATTCAATTTCAAGCACAAGAGGAATAAAACATCAGTCTTAATAATAGATTTCAATCTGGAATGGAAGACAAACAATAGGTGCATGTATTAAAATATGTTAATTTTACTGTTCACATAATATCATGTTTTTAATGTACTTTGACAAACTGGAAACAACCAACATTAACAGAAAATAAATGTCATTAGTCTATGCGTCCAGTTGTTAATTCACAAGCAGATTATTGTATTTATTGTCATGCATGCATTTATAATGAAATAGCAGCAAAGTAAATTAATCTTAAAAAAGTAAAGAGTGGCTGCTTCCCACTAGCTATCTACCTTACATTTGGTAGTGTATATATGTCCATTCCTCTCTCGCTTTGTCACAGCTCACCCTTCCCCCCCCCATATCCTCAATTCCGTTCTCCAGTAGGTCTGTGTCTTTATTCCTGTCTTACCCCTAGGTTCTTCATGACATTTTTTTCTTAAATTCCATATATATGTGTTAGCATACAGTATTTATCTTTCTCTTTATGACTTACTTCACTCTGTATGACAGACTCTAGGTCTATCCACCTCATCACAAATAGCTCAATTTCGTTTCTTTTTATGGCTGAGTAATATTCCATTGTATGTATGTGCCACATAAGTCAGAAAAAGAAAAACAAATACCGTATGCTAACACATATATATGGAATTCAAAAAAAAAAAAAGGTTATGAAGAACGTAGGGGCAGGACAGGAATAAAGATGCAGATGTAGAGAATGGACTTGAGGACATAGGAAGGGGGAAGGGTAAGCTGGGACGAAGTGAGAGAGTGGCATAGACTTATATATACTACCAAATGTAGGAAGCAGCTTCATAGCACAGGGAGATCAGCTCGGTACTTTGTGACCACCTAGCGGGGTGGGATAGGGAGGGTGGGAGGGAGATGCAAGAGCGGGGAGATATGGGGATATATGTATAGCTGATTCACTTTGTTATAAAGCAGAAACTAACACACCATTGTAAAGCAATTATACTCCAATAAAGATGTTAAAAAAAAATTCAAAAAAAAAGAAAAAAGTAAAGAGTGGGCGCTATAGTTGAATTTATCAACACTCCAGAACCTAAAAGAAATAAATGGGAAAAAACAAGAAATCCGTTTTATGTATATTCAATTACTAGCACAAAAGAGTTCAACTGAATATGTGGGAAAGTTGCCAGAGCCCTGGGAAAATGTATTCCTTTTAACCTGTCAATAGGAAACGCCATCAGCTTGATAGAATGACACTGATAACTCCATTCACAAGGAATGGTCAATGTAAAATATGATTTTCTTAATATAAAGGGACATAATACTGATAATTAAATAAATTTTTAATAATGAAAATGTCACAGATATATAACTGCTATGAATCATTCATACTTGACTTGAAGTAAAAGGTGAAAAATGGTAGACTCATTTACAGAATTTCCTTTGCCTATTTTGGAAGCATTTTATCAATTTGATTTAAGCTGTAACCACAGTAATTTTATTCTGTCCTTAAATGCTACAGAAATTGAATAAATGACAGTCATGATCAAATGATGAGCCAGCAAGAATAAAACCAATTTTTAGAGTACACTTCTCACTAACTGAGCATCATTCCCAGAGATGCCATGGGTATTATTTAGTAACAATAGTTCCTGAAGCACTTCATCTTATTTCCATTTTTCATTTATTCAACCAACCAATATTAACTACTTATTTACTAGATGCCAGACAACAGTTAGGTTCTATATATAAAATAATCTATTCAATAATTTATTCTTTAGACAGTTCAATCATTTAAAGTGGGTGTTGAAAGTAGTTATGAGTATTTGGGGGAGGAGCAGAGATTTCGTTATTGTTTCTTAGTAATTATAAGATTGTTTTTAAAATATAATTCTATCAATACTGATATAGCAACACAATTCATCTGCTATTCATCTATTATTCATTTATGCTTGTTAGTGCTTAGATTTTTAAATGTTTCTTAACTGAATATTTTGTAAAGAAGGGACATGTATTACAACAGGAAATTCTAAACATGAGCACAATCCTCTGCATAGAGGCACTGTTAAATCATTTGTCAACAAAAATAACATTTTAAGTAAATCTAACACAGCAACTTCAGGTTTCCAGAGCTATGAAGTACTATGCAATTTGCTATAACTTGGGAGAAGAAGCCATTTTGGTTGATTTACATCATCCTTCTCCTGAAGGGAAAGGGGGATAAATCCTACTCTGCTGCTTCCTGACTCTATGACTTTTAGTTTCTTAATGACTCAATTTCCTAAATTAAAGTAGAATCTTTTTCATCACGAAAAATTAGAGGACTAAAGTAAAAACAGCTGACCCATAGATAGTATTCAATATATTGTAGGGTTTTTTCTCTCCCATTTTCACAACTGCCCCAATTTGTAATGCCTTGAAAACCTTCACATTCCCTAGCAATGGGTAGCAAAAGGAAAGAATATCTGCTTTAGTGTAGATTTGGCCCTCTTGGAATTGCTGCATTCTCTACATACAGTCAGTAAATGGAGTGTGATGTAAGGCTTAGGCGGACGCCATAAGGAGAAGCCACTGGAGTAGAATTCTGATAGTTTTAAATGCTGCATCTAAAATAGTTTCATGTACTTAATAGCTTTCCACCCCTCCCCTACCAACTATATTTCAGAGAAGAGAAACTTATCAACTCCCTGCCATTTCCCTTCTTGCTTCTCTATCCATATTTTCTTTCAATTCAGCTAGGAATAGGTGTTTCTCCTCAAATTAAAGTCTTCATACCTTCTCCCTAAATAATACCAATCATCCTATAGTCTTCAAAACCACACCTTTGCTAATGACCCCTTAACTTGTATCTCTACCTTGAATATCCATTCTGACCTACAAAATCAAATAGCCAACCACTTTGTGTTGTGAATTCTCTCTGCCCCATCTTCCTTGGTCACTTTTCAGTTGGCCCTTCTCTAAGACATGGATTATAGCTCTCCTTTTCCCCCAACCTTCCACACAATCATGGATATACCATTGTAAGTAACACTTTATCACAACCACAAATAACCTAAAATGCATTTCTCTGTGCTCAAATCTAGGGCTGACTTGACCTATCTATGGTCAGCCCAAACTCCTGGGCCTCAGCATTAGACAGAGCTCTGGGATCTTACTTGCTCAATACATGCCTCTTCTGGAACTTCTTAAGTGCACCCTCTTTGTAGCAGGCACCTATTAACTAGGAGAGTATTAAGATTCTTCCTAGTTTAGCACATGGTTGCTTAATCAGGAGTGAGAGAATCCACATGTTTGGAGAAGATCTGATTCCTACCTATTAGGCACTCTGAAGGTACTAAAGTATCCAGGAAAAAAAGCTGAGTTGATCTCATGTCTGCTTGATGTACATTTTAATACTGTTCCTCTTCCCTACTTCTACCCAAACTATCTGCGTAAGACTTCTAATGAAGAGACGTGAGGATATCAAACTTTCTCAGATAGTACGCTAAGCTTTTGAAATGAAGTTATTTTTTTAAAGTGGAAGTTAATTCTAAGTTAGCTTATGCTTTTTACCCCTAGAGTAGGATAAGTGTGCAATTGATTTTAATTTAATATTTATGGTGTATTATAACTGCCAGAGAATATAAGAATTTTTCTAAAGAAAGAAAGCTCAGACTGAACCTAAACGTACCCTTAGAATTATCAACAGAGTTGCAAGGACATTCTGAAACACTAAAGAGCATGTATATAGGAAGTAACTGATTAAACATAGTTTTAAAAGGCAGTGCCCACACCAAACATTCAAAAGCAGTTATATGCTATGGAGACCTCAAACAGAGCGTTTTCACTACGTCATGATCTACTTGGTACAAAAGTAATGCTGCAGTATCTCCTCATACAGATTTTCACCTGGAACATTACCACCCAGATGTTGGCTGACCCTTCCCAGTTCAAACATCACTTCCTCGGAGGGAACCTCCCTAACCACTTATTTAAGCATATACCCCCCTCCCTCTTATAGCATTTATCACTATATGAAATTACCGTTTATTCATTTGTGCTTTTTTCTCCCTCCACCATAGGAGCACACTCAAATATAAGCTCCACAAGAACATGGACATTGTCTACATTCATCACTAGAGCAATGACAACCATTCCCCGCATATATGTATGTATTACACTTACCTACAGCACTGTGTGACACAGAACTACTTGACTCTTTCTAAAAGTCAGCGTCCTCACCTAGAGAGTGAGTCTAAATCTTAATCTACAAGATTGTTGTAAAAGTAAAATGTGTGACAATATTTTATACATGGAAAAATCATTTACATATAAATTCAAACTGCAAATGCACATTGATCCTATAGTGATATATAAAATGAACATTTAACAGGCGTTACCGTTACTAAGTGGTACCTAGAACCAGTGTGAAACTGTCTGATTAACGCCTCTGAGTCCTTGGCTCACAAGGTACAATTTAAGGGCTATATTATGAACTACAGAGGTTTTTCTTTGTTTTATTTTCCCCATAAGTGTTGTCCCATGTCTCAAGTTCTCCTCCATTTATTTCCATTAATCTGCTAACTCACATACTGCTGTTAAATAAATGATGAATTAGTGTTGCATCTCGCTGTGGCAAATTCTATTAGCTCATTGTATAGAAACGGTTTAACACTTAAAATGACACTTCTTCTTCAAGCAGGTCTAATACTTTCAAATCAATTTGCAAAAGGGCTAGTACTTTGATGCCAACTTTATTTCATTTTATTTTTAACCTAAAAATTTCGAGAGAAAACAAAAAAAAAAATATGATAGCATTTTCCCTTTGATCCTCACATTGACGGCAACATCATTTTTCTCAACAATAAAATAAGTTGGTCGAGGTCATTAAAAGGCAAGTAAGAAGAACATAAGAGACGCAAATGAATAAGTTTATGATGGCGTATTTTGCTCTTAAAAAGTGAGTTTTAGTCCAAAGATCCCAAGCATGTTGTGCAAACAGAGATTAAAAGGCGTCAAAGGGATATATGAAGACAGAGATTTTAGGCCATACTTAAGTGGTTTAGCTGGATAAACAAATCACAAATGTGAAGGAGTTTATCAGGTGTATCACAGAGGATTTGTCAGTAGTTTTTCAGATCAGGACCCATTCAATCTTGCACAAATGTCACCTGCCCCAGAAGCCTTGCCTGACCTCTCTAAGCAAGATAAAGCACTTTTTCCTCATTCGTGTGAACATGAAAATCTCTCACCTTTCTAAAAAAATTTTCTTAAAACATTTCTTTCTCCCACTGCACTGAGAACTCCTGGAAGGCAGGAAGTTTATATTTTTAGGTTGAATGGTTATTGAATGACTAAAGTTTTCATAATATACATCTATTTTGTTATGTTAAACAGAACTGGCTTTAGCGCCTATACAAATATGTGGGTCATTTTTCTTTACTACTTCATGTACCCCTGGGCTTTATTTTCTGAGGCCTTATGTTTGCTTGTAGACATTTTTTCTCTTCTATCTCTACTGTTATATGTACATGTAGCAACATTTATTACTCTTATGTCTAGTTTAATATGCACATGGAAACCACATAGGTTCCTCCTGGATGAAAATAAGACTATGTAGTCAATTCCTAAGCATCTGCCTGACTATGACTCTTGGGGAAGGACTTTGTCACATCTATCTGGGATTCTTCTGGCCTTCCTTACCTTCCTTCCTTACCATTTTTGACATATCTCAGATGGAATTCATTCACTCTTTAATTGAATTCTTATTATGTTTAGACTTATTGCAGAGATTAGGAAGCTGGACCACACAAAGGGTTAACTAATTTGCCTAGGCCTACACAGCTACTACTAGCAAAGCAGAGACCAGCCTCCGCTCTGCCTGACTCCCAACCTAGTGTGCTTCTCATTACCGCTCTGTGGATGAAAGTTGTCTTTCTGTCTTACTACTTATCCAACATTTTACTTGACATTTTTTTTAAACGCTTTTTGTGACTCTTTAAAATACTTTATATTGGAACTTCTAGACACATACACATGGACAATGCGCTTGTCCTAACATTAATACTAAGGGATACAATTTCCCAAATTGTCAAAAGAATTATACATGCCCCCACACTCATGCATCTAAAGAAGAACTAATACCAACCAAGATATCTGTTAAAATACCGTAAAGATATCTTTAAGTACTTCATGGATTTACAGGCTGGAATCAAATTGTAAAACCCGAAACAAGAGCTTGCTAAATACTCTGTCACCTGTTAGAAGGCCACTAAATAGGAATTCATTTATTCAACAAATAATTCTGGAGGCCATGTATGTATCAGGTGTTATTCTAGGCACTGGATTCAATAGTGAAAAAGACAGGGGAATCTGTGTTCTCATGGGCTATACATGTGTTTTATGCATTAGCTATAGTGGTTCTCATTCTGATCTTTAAATAAACCAAGGTCTTTCCTACCACTAAGTCTTCACACATGCTTTTGCCCTCCGCCTGGAATATTCTGCCATACCACCTGCTCAAGCAATCACAAAACCCATTATACCTGGCTAGCTCTTATTTGTCTCTCGATTCTCATAAACACCATTTTTCCTCTCAAATAATACATTTTTTCCTCATCAGAATCACATTTTTTTTTCAACCAAATGTTGAACCAGCACTATCTAGAATTATGGTTCCCTTTCCCCCAAGATCAACCACAGAGAAACAAAAGAGAAGAAATACCAGAGAAAGAAAATGTATGAGAAATCCATGGGTTGATGGGAGGATTTTGTGCTGGTATGATTTTGACTTGGGGCAGAAGGCAGCCAGGACAGTTGCAGGAGCTTAAGTTGGAAAGAACTTTTAGAGTTTTTTTTTTTCTTATCCCTGCAATTTCCTTAAAACAAAGAATGCTTGTCTCCTAATAGTCAAAGACTCAGAACTTTTGCCCAAGCATTTTTTTTTTTTTTTTTTCTTTTTGCAGTACGCGGGCCTCTCACTGTTGTGGCCTCTCCCGTTGCGGAGCACAGGCTCCGGACGCGCAGGCTCAGCGGCCATGGCTCACGGGCCCAACCGCTCCGCGGCATGTGGGATCTTCCCGGTCCAGGGCACGAACCCGTGTCCCCTGCATCGGCAGGCGGACTCTCAACCACTGCGCCACCAGGGAAGCCCTCCCCAAGCATTGTTACAAGTAAATCAGTACTGTGCAAATGTCCTTTGTCCTTTCACAGTTCCTCAAGGAACTGTGAAAAAAATAAAGATATATTTCCTGGAAGCAAAGGGAGATGAGTAATCAGTATTTACTGAGCATATTTTCCATGCCAAATTACAAAGTGCTATGTTGTCTTTATCTTCTTCAGTCTATTCTCTTCCCTTGAGTGGAAGCCTGAGTAATCACCATTTTAGAGATGAGTAAACTGAGACTCGTTAATTACTTAACCATATCACTGTGTTACAAGGATCTAAAGAGAATATAAACCTATTTATATATAATTTCAAGGCACAAGCCTTTTCAAATACACCAAAATTCTGTTAAGGTATTCAAAGTCATAGTACAACACATAATACCATCGATTGTGCGGTGTTCTAAAAGTATTGTAAGTAAATATCCCATAAGCAAATAAAATTTTTTGTCATAGATTTGTTTTTATTTTTATATTTGACATTGTTCATGAAAATTCTATCATCAATAGACATCACTAGTCAGATCCTCTAGCAGCAGAATGTAGGTGATAGAGCCAGACACTCACTTAATTTAGACCTAAAAACTTGTTCTGAAAAAAAAAAAAAAAAAAACTTGCTCTGACTTGAATCAAGTTGGAAAAGAAATTATTTCTCTATATCCAGGAAAAAGGGATCTATTTCAACTACCTTGTGTTTTTTAATAGGGATCTAGCTCTTTGTTATATTGTTTTTTAATAGCACCTAGCAAAAATACTATAGGCACCACTCAAAACATGCCTGGGAAGTATAACTATCCATGTGACTTTGAGTTTTATTAGAAATGCAAATTAATATACACAAAAGCTAAGAGAAACCAAGATTACCCACAGAAGAAAATCTCTTTGTTTACCAGGGCTACCTCATGTTTACATACTTTTTTCCTGTCTTGACAAAGTGTTAAATATTAAAGAAAATGACTAAATACGGGTGAACTTAAAAAAGGTTGCTGGATGCAAACATAGTGATTTATTAGGTGACAACACATGCAGAGTAAGACTTCTCTGAAAAACATTTATAATAGTGATAACACTAAATATTGTAAGAACTGCACACATCCATTTGCTAGAAATGCAGGTACCCTTTTGCTACTTTCCCTTCTCCAGTCTTTCATTCTTCCAGAATGGCATTGTACACTACAATGTGTTGAAGACACAAAACCTTGGTGATTTGATTTAGTCATTAGCAAATGAGCAATTGTCCATTGCTGTGGTCCTGTCATTTCAGATGTCTAGATTTGACTAACAAATCAAATTTTCATTTCATATTGAAAGTGAAAAGAGGAATCAGTGTTCCTCTCACACCATCCTAAGGTATTTAGTCACTTATTTTTAGAAGAAAAATTCATTTGTAATTGTTAAGACTACCATTCAATTCTATTCACTGCCACCATTTTACGTGATGATAAGTCACTTGATCCTGACTCAAAATCCTCAAATAATTTCAATAGCAATTCGGTGTACATATTTAATACCAAGATCAAGGGGGATGGATTCTGTTCCCATTTCACAGCGTCTTCTGCTATCCTAGGAATCATTTCCCCTGCAGACACCACCTAGTTAGACTGAAACAATTGTTGTGAAGGGTTGCTTTGTGTCACATTCATTTTTAACTACTAATCAGAAAAACCTAATTAGATGTTCTATTTTCTTATTCCTCAATTTTTGAAAGTAGAGGCTTAAAAAGAATTCCTCCTCACTTGTTTCAATTATCAAGTTTTGTTTTAGTGAAGATATAAAATTTGGGTGTTGATTTCCCTGACATCTCAAACCAAAATTTTTAGGTGAAAAAAAAAAGCTATTAGAAACTTATTTGTAATAAAATTATGCTAGCTCTACTTGACTACAGCTAAAGCTTTAGAACTAAAGCTTTGAAATCTGTCACATGTCTTAAAAATAAAATTGCTTGAGTAGCTGAGGAGAACTGTATTAAAATGCAAATTTCCAGCTGTTAATATTTCTTCAAAAACCAATAATCCCACAAGGCCACCAATGTGTCATAATACTTAATGGAAAAATATCCCTCAGGCAGAATGGCCTTTCTAAGTTGACTTTTGATTAAACTTAAAATATTATATGGTAAAAATAATTAAAATAAAAAAGGAACGTAAATATAGGACTCAAATGAAAAGTCATCCAACATGCAATGAAATGGGATGGGGAGACCCATCTTATGTCACTAATTTATGAGAAATACACCCTGTTTGAAAATTACCCATAATAATTGGTAACATAAAGTATATGCCTCTTCCAAAACCATTCAACAATTACATATTTGTGTTGGTTTAGTGTATGAAAGGATATTCCATTTTGGAACTGGTAATAGAATTATTTTTGGTAACATATACTCATTGGACAGAATGACAGAAACTAGACATAAGAATTAAATAGCTATATTTTTTATACAAGACTTCCATAGGTATTAGAATACAGAATAGTGGAGTTTTGTGAAGAGTTTATCTATTGTGTGATATTTATGGAATTTATAAGAAATGAGACCCAATTATTTTAATATTTTATGAAAATTTTTGAATGTTCAGAGAAATTGAAAGAATTATACATTGTACATCTATATATCTCCTACCTAGATTCTACAAATAACTTTTTTTTTTTACTTGCTTGGTTACATGTGTAAGCATTTGTACATTATAATGAGTAAGATTCTTACTCCAGAATGATTGATCCTGCATTGGTAAGGGTCTAGCCAATTCACTGGTTAATTAACTGAGTGGTTAAAAATTGAAAGATTCTCCTTGACATAGAATTTTCTAAAATTCACATTTTAAGTAGCTATATTAGAGCAATATCAATATATGGTTAGGGTAATTCAGTCAAATCTCTGATCCAAATGTGTCTGTGAATCTATTAAAAATAATAACCCAAATAGAGCAAATAGATGAATCACATTACTTAAAACACCTTTAAATTTCTCCTAAACAAAGAAAACCCTTGATCTAGTGTAGTTTTTTAATGTTATTTGTAGAATCTAGGTAGGAGATATATAGATGTACAATGTATAATTCTTTGAGAAATTAAGTAGTCCAATTCACTGATCTTCAATCCACCATAGGTAAATACCTCTAAATTTCTTCCTGTCATCCAAAGTGCTTTCTGTCACATCAACTGTCATTACTTTGCTCCAAGGTGTTATTTGCCTACCAACTAATGGCAACAAAGGGAACTAGTCATGAATTGTGTGTGTTCATCAATGAAAACACACATCCACTATGTGCTAGACAACCTCACAGGTGCAGCTGAATATAAGTGCTCCCCGGTTGCAGATAAATGACAAGGAGCATGTAACAAGTAATGTTTTAGATCTGAAAAATTCTCATTAATAAGGCACAAATGGTGTTTACAGTTAAAAAAAAACTGTAAAAGAACTAAAACTTTCCATTTTGTTTAATTAATATTAAACTTGGTCAAATAAACAAGTTTTTATATGGCACCTCAGATTTACTTAATGCTACATAGAGTGATCTTTAAGACCTGCCTCTTCTAACTATTGATACCCCAACTACTTTTTTTTTAACAAAGTTATAGTTGTGTATACCTTACACATTAAAAAAAAAATTAATGACAAATAAACTGAGAACAAATCAGAAACCATACCACTTTTGATATTTATATGTCTAATAAATGGGTTTTTAAAAAATAAACTAGGATTAATATTTGAAAGATTCTTAGTTTACCAAGATCACTTGAAGAAAATAATAAATAAAATAATTTACTTTAGAATAACCCCCAATTCCTAAGATGAAAATCTTGTGAATATAACAGCTGTGCTTTCTCGTGACTTTCCAGCATGAAAACAATATTGATATTTAAATGAATCAAAATAGAAATAAGTGCCTATGCAGGAAATCACAGCATAAATAACACTATATACTCTATCTCCTTAAGTAAACTATATTCTAATTAATTAATAAAGCCCATTGAGCTACTTCCAATCCTCCAAACTATTGTGAATAGTTCCAGGGAGTTGGGAGAATTATTTGTTATCCAAATATTCCATGTCTCTGACCATGAACTCATCACTACTTCCAGTAAATTTGATAGAGATGTTCCGACACTTATCTTCTTCCCCTCAATCTTCTATTAAATATACTGCTGAAACAATTTTCCAATTCCTGATTCATTTCAAGAATGAAAAGAAACCTTGAAACAATCCCCAAAAACAAATTCACTTTTCACGGGTTTGGAGCAGGCCCTATTCTAAGAGAGAATACATCACATTCTGATTGTACATCATATTCCCTTATCTCTTCTGATACACAGTATGAGGTAGCAACAACCTTATATTCCCAATTTTTCTTTTCTACTTATCCAATTCATGGAGAAAACTATATGTATATATAATATATACTCAGTATGTATTCTTATATATTATACATATATATTTAACTGTGAAAAATGATAATCTACTCAACAAATGGAGTTGAAAAAATTGGATGCCCCCCCAAAAAAAGAAAAATGAACCTCAAACATTATCTTAGCCCATATGCAAAAGTTGATTTGGAATATATCATCAAATTTATTTGATGATAATACATCATCAAATTTATATCATAAATTTAAAAATGAAAACTGAATCTTAGACTCATTAAGATTTGTGTTCTAAGTCCCTTCTCCTTCAACCTGGGTAGGCTTGTGACTGCTTGACCCATAGATGTTGCTGAAAGGTTTATTCATGACTTCTGAGAACAGGCCATAAAAAGTGCAGCAGCTTCTGCTTTGATCACTAATTGAAACTCCAAGCCATTATATAAGAAACTCAACTACTTTGTGGCCATCATACTGTAAGGAAGCCAAAGCCACATGGAGAGGTAGTGTATTATAGTCCAAGTTGAGCCCAGTCTTTGAAATATCTCAGGCGTGTGCCAAGCCTCCATGTGTTTGCAGCTCCTAGTTGCTCAAGTCACCCCCATTCTATTCTTCCCAGCTGAGGCTCCAAATATTTTGGAAAAGAGACATGATATCATTACTACGACTTGCCTGGATTCCTGTTCCACAGAATCCATGAGCATAAAAAAATTTGTTTTTTCTGACACCACTACCAAGATAGTTTGTTACCAAGCAATAGATAACTGGAATATATACATGCACAAACTTCATATTTATAAAAATTTCCTGTTTAGAAAGCACAGGGAAATTACTCTTTAATTATACTAACAGAAGCAAATTGCTGGTAACTTCAAATTTTCATAACCTGTTCAGACTGAGTTCTGTGTCATAATAGAATTTTTTTTAAATTAATTTATTTTTGGCTGCATTGGGTCTTCCTTGCTGCGTGCAGGCTTTCTCTAGTTGCAGCGAGTGGGGGCTACTCTTTGTTGAGGTGTGTGGGCTTCTCATTGCGGTGGCTTCTCCTGCAGTGGAGCACGGGCTCTAGGTGCACCGGCTTCAGTAGTTGTGGCACACGGGCTTAGTTGCACTGTGGCTTGTGGGATCTTCCCGGACCAGGGCTCGAACCCGTGTGCCCTGCATTGGCAGGGTGATTCTTAACCACTGCGCCATCAGGGAAGCCTGATGACAGAATTTTAAATTTACTTAGCTCCACCATTTGCTAAGATAAATTGTTTTAAAATAATTTTTGTAAAGCCTAGTAAAACACCATAATATCTTAGTTACTTCTTATTTTCTGTCTCAGCCTTAAGAAATTAGTTTTTATAATAGCTGAGAAGTTTTGGGGGTTTTTTCTTCCTCACTTTATTGGTTTTAAAAAAAACCCTATGATCTTCCAAATCTTTTAAAAAAGAGTGAAAATGTTTCCTTATATCTACTCAAAAGAGGAAGGATTAAAAAAAAAAAAGAGGAAGGATAAGAATCAGTGACCAATATAGTAATTATTTTTGTAGTTTACAAACTCCATCCATATGCATTTTTATTTGTTCTTCGTAACTACTCAACAAAGTAAGGAGAGAAAGTATTTATTTCCCCATTTTATAGGTGAGTAAGCCAAGTTCAAAATAATTGATGTTCAAAGGTGTTAAAACCGTTCACTAAGACAGCAATTTTAGGTCTCACTCTGACAGCCTTGAGAATGTACCTTTGTAGTAACTGTGATATATTTTACCACCTTTGTGTAATTGCTTTTGCTACTGTTTTCTTTTCTTGCTTGTATAAAATTGTACAAAACACTGTTATTTGGAAACAATACTGTACTCACCATAAGATGTGATTTCTAGGGGTAGGAGGAACGAACACCCAAGAGCCGTGACTATATGCCAGGAAGTGTTAAACTAATACTATCTCCATTTTGGTAATGATAAAATCCATTAACAAGAACACGTCAAATTTTAGAAATAAAGAAGCACAGAAAAGTTTTGTAATGTACTCAGGATCCCACAGGTAAAACACGTAAAGTCTGAGTTAATGCCCAAATCTTACTAAATCCAAAGGTTTCCGCTTTTTCTATGCCAGAAAGTCCTCTTGAGAATTACCTGTATGTCCATTTCATGTGTCAGTGTGGCCAGGCTGCAGTCCTCAGTTATTCAACCAAACACTGATCTAGGTGCTGTTTTGAACATATTTTAACAGATGTGATTCAATTCTATAACTAGTTGACTTTAAGTAACGGAGATTATCCCAGATAATTTGCGTGGGCTTGATTCAGTAAGTTGAAATACATTAAAAGCAGAGCTGAGGCTTCCCTGAAGAAGTAGGAATTCTACCGGTGCACAGTAGCTTCAGCCCATGCCTGAGTGTTCCAGCTTGCCCTTCCTGACAACCTGCCCTATGGATTTTGGACTTGACTAGTCAGCACTCACAATTCTGTAAGGCAAATCATTTAAATAAGTTGTTAATATGTATCTCCTATTGATTCTGTTTCTCTGCTTGGACTCTGACTGATACATACCCAAACAGTTAAATGTTTTGAACCTTTGTTTCATAAAGTTGATCTCTGTACCAGGAAAAAATTCTTTCTAAAAGTGGTTTCTTGCTTGATCAGTGTTGCTCTAGTCCTAGTTACCGGCCACCTCTCTACAGTTTGTTAATCACCCAATAGGTGTTATTCGCATATTTACAGGATCTTCAGCAGTATCCTGGATGTATTGGGAATACACTGAAGATCTTATCTGCTTTTTACCGCTAGGCCAAGGGAGTAAAGAGTTTTAGTAAGAAAATAGTGAAAAGCATCAGTGAAATTTCAGTTCACTTATGATTGCAGAGTGAATTCATGATTCCTAAATTCTCCTAGCTTTGTCATTCAGTCACTACTCCTGCCATTAATAATTTTAATTATATGATAGACAAATTGGAAATTGACAAAAGGTCCAATGAAGGTAAGCAAATTCTTGCAGGTTTTCAAAGAGTAGCTAGACTGTCATCTCTACCCAACAAGCATGGGCTTCTGATATCTTGGTAAAAAATTATGTCTAAAGAGTTTAGAAATAAGAGGATGAAAGGACAGAAAATGTATTTCCTTTTTTTTCTTTAGAAGTTGTGTAGCTAACTCAGGCCTATAAATAACTCACCCTTGTCCATATGTTAGAGCTGCTCAATTATTTGAAGGTTATATTTTGGGTTTTGTTCTTACTGGATAGAGGTTTTTACCCCACCTATCTTGATGCTTCATCTCCAATAAAGACTTAGAAAACAAAGATTCATCTAATCAATTATGACAGATGTCTAAATATCCAGGAATATTTTCTAGATTTTAAAATTGTGAAATTGGTCCATCATGGTCCCATCAATTGCTCTGTAATAAATGCATAGCATCTGATAAGATTCTTCCCTAATTGCAGGCTACCATAATGAGTAAGCACATCATACAATCTTTACACAATTTTCTAATGCCAGAATATAACAAATCTCCCCAAACAGACCTCTAAAATTATAATGCAATTCACTATGAAAGCCTCCAAATCCTAAAGTTGCTTTCAAGCATAGTTTTGTGCTGCCAGCTGAGTCACTGATTTTTCAGCTCTCTCTTATAAAATATTTCTTTTTTTTCCTGTTTCTGATCCTCTACCTTGCTGGGCAGCCTCAAGCCTGGTAGGATTCTTTAGTCTCAAACTAATTGGCAAAAATCCTCCTGGGAAGACGGATTTCCAGCATTTTAACATCTCAGACTATGTCTGTGATCTCGCCTATATAAGGGCTGTTGGACATAAGCAACTCAATGTTCAATCTGTCTAATGGCAAAATTAATGTGAAACTTGATTTTATTGTTATATTGTTCCTAGAGCCCCCCGGTGCTTGCATATTAACATCAGAGTGAATTTCATTATTTTTCTGAGTTTTTTATTATATTCAGAACACTTAATCTTTTTTATACATTCAAACTAGAATACCATTCTTTTATTTTCCAAATTGTTCTCACAGAGATTATGTACTCTCAAAGTCATATTAAATCCTAAAGCAAGGAATAAAGTTTGGTTTTCTGCTATTTAATTCAATTTGCTTATGTATATTTGCTCTGCCTACTTTTTTGTTTTTTTGCTTCCCCTTCTTCTCATTCCATACTTGGTGACACCTCTCTAAAAAGAAATAAGCTTAAAGAAAAGAAAAATAAGCATACGTATGTCAGAATAAGTGCTCTGACACTTATGTGTTGACAATCCCTCCCTCCCCACCCTCATATCATTGGCTGGCATGTACATCATGCAAAACAGCTCGCCGTTTTGAGGGGTTTAGAGGTTCTCAGGTGCAAAGTATCATTACAGAGTAATAATAATGCGCTTTTGTCACACATCAGTCTGGACTGGAACCAGGATTGACTGAGGAGTCTGACCTCATGACCTCAATTGTTTTTAATGTCCTCTCAGTTCTTGTTTATTGTCCTCTCTATAGTTTTCTACCATTTTTTTTTTACAGAGAATTTTATATTCCACTCAAAGTATTTCAAAGTGATGTTCTATGTAATTATAAATCTGTATCTGATATAAATCAGATCTGTAGCTAAATGTATTATACAAAGCACTCGAGTCAATGCTGTTAGCTTTTGGAAGGTGCCCAAGTGACGTGTTTTCCAAAACAAAACAAAGTCCTGTTTCCATAAAACTTATTTATAGAATATGAATACCAAAAAAAATTCCTGAAAACAGCTAATTCCTTGTTTTATAATAAGTAAACTGCAACTTATTAACAAAGTTTCTCAAAAATCACTTTAAGGAAATTTCACGGAAGCTCAATCTCCAAAAATCTTATTTTATACATTGTAAATCTTTGAAAGTGACTTACAACTAATAGAACACAAAACTTATTTAAAATTAAGTTGGTATTAATTTATATTACAGTTCAAATTTTCCAAACTATACAGTAAATGAATTCCAGATTTCAAAAAGAAAGCCTCCAAATAAAATTTTATTTTAACTCATAAAGTTATATTTAAAATTTATATACTTAGAGAAACGACAATACTCTAGGCCTATAAGATAAATAGGGTTTCAAAATCACTTTCAACTATATACACTTATATATAATAAATATGCACATATAAATGCATACATTTGGCTAAATTAATAAAGTTATTATGAATTCCTACAGCAAAAGTCTATTTCATATCTGCTTTCTAAAGATTGGTTGGGCTTATGCAAAATTAATCCACATAATTTTATGATGACATCACTATTCTAGAGTTATTTACCCTTACTAATTTGAGTAAGGGCTATGAAAAAGAAGGAAAACAAATTTCTATCATGGAAATATACCAATTTGCAGCTAGAGGTGCCTCCTGTTTGTTGTAATTTAGATATATCTGGAAAATGCTGGTAAATATTGGATATTCCCTAAATATGATTTTATTCAAAGTAATCTATCATGAAAAATGAAGAGATCATTTCACGATAAGATTTTACTGGTGTAACTGTGAAACAAACATTATCAATCATTTACTCTGGGCTTAGGTCATTAGAAAGAAGAACAAAATCATTGAACTATTGTTGCTTGAGATAACACTGCTTGAAATTAAGGGATAGCTACTTTTTCGTTTTTGTCATTTTCAGGAAGCAATGCTCTTTGAACAAAAAACATTTTTTAAAATGCTGTTCATGCAGCAAAGAACTACTATAATTTTAAAACTGCCATTCACTAATCTTCTGTGGGTATAATATCTTATATCCAGTACCAAAGGCTGGCGGCCCAAGAAAAACAAAAATCACCCGCATTCCATCTGAATATTGTAGCTGATTTATTACTTCATGAGGTCTAATCAAAGCCCCACCCTCACCCTATAGCTTAATTTTAAAAATCAAATTGCTTCTCAGTAATTGTCTGTTCTATAATACACTTAATAGTTGCAGCTTATCTATTTCTCAATGAAAAAAGAAAATTTTAGTAAGAAAAAGAGTTCAGTACTTGTATGTATTGATAGTTGCATGGCAAACACCTCTGGCAAGAAAATCCACCACTAAACCTCATATTGTTAATTTACCAAGCCCTTGGGTGTGCAGCACAAAAGTAAAGAAAAATGATAACAATTACGTTAGTGAGTTATATTCAAATTGGTCCGTATACAACTTTGCTCTCCCTCATGAGGAGAGACAGTGCTAAACAATAACAGGAAACCAGGCTGCAAGCTAAGAATCTTGGCTTTAGTTGAAATTAGGTATGTGGTTACTACACAGTCAAGCTAGTACTAGTGATGCAGGGGTGTATAGCATTAGACAAAAATAGACTAAAATCCAGAAGTGGTCTCAGGGTTGAAGAAACTAAGATTCTTTATTTCCTAAGGATTTAAGTCTTTAACTCTGGGGACTTGTCCTAACACTTAATTTAGTCAATTCTTTGACGATCTGATTTCCCATTTCCTTAATACTTGTGAGTATCCATCCTAATAAATGAAATTCTTCTGCAGTGCAACCTGCAAGTAGCTATGGAAGTAAAGTAAGGGACTGCAGAACCACCAGTCCTTACCGAAGTAAGCCAATTCCTTGACCTTGAAAACTACAGCTGATCACCAGCCCAGAAGCTACGTAACTTTTATTTGCATAAGTGATGTTTTGGTCATTGTTAGTGCTTCTGATAAGACTTGTACACTTTAACTTATAAGTCATCTGATAACTGAGTTTAAAGGTTAGCATCTGATTAGCACCACAGCAATACTCTGAGAACAAGAAGCCCTCAATTTGTTTTTATATTCTCCTGGCATAAAGTGGACAGCTGTTGAAAGTCAAGGCTTCAGAGAACCTTGTTCATTCCAGTGAATCTTGTTCCAGTGGCTCCAAACAGGATTTTAAAAGATGTGACAACTAACAGTATCATGGACATTCAGCATCTCCTAATTCATCTAATGTATCCTCCTCTTAATCATCTAGAGCAATAACAAGCTAAGTAAAAAAAAAAAAAAAAAAAGTAAGATAAAAAGACAATTGATTATTACAATATTAACCAATATAAAAAAGGCACATAGTCATTTGAGAACATGAAAACATGAGAATTCAGGGAACAAAAGCTTCAGCCTCAACGTAAGGCCAGACTAGTCCATGACCCAGGTAAGAGGAACACGAGAAAAATCACCAAGTTGAAGCTGAATTTCCAAAGAACATTTGGTGTCAGGAGCATACACATTATTTTCAATTTGTCAGAATACATGACATTTATATATTAGTTTGGATTTCCTCTGGAGTAGAACATTGGCATTGGGATATTTCTGGGCTAAGTATTATCCTCATTTTATTTTACCTCAAATGAGTGTAGTGGAAAGTAAACAGGTTTGAGGCGTGAACAGAATGAGTTTGAATTCAAGACCTCCTTTGTATCCATCCTCTCAAACAAATTATTTTTCCTCCCTGAGACTTTTATTTAACTTTAAGAAATGAAGTATTTAATGTCCACATCACAAAGATGTTTTTAAGGTTTAAATGAGATAACGTGTGTTAAATATTGAGCAGTTGCTCAATAATCTATATTCTGCTTCCACAATTTAAAATGAATATTAAAGGGATGCCAATAGCAATATTTGAACTTACACTCCAATATTCTCTAGAATCTTCGCTTTTAATAAAACAGTAGTTATCATGAGAAAAACCATGATTTTCCATCCTAAAAGATGGGGAACAGTATCTGTAAGGGTAAGCCTACTCTCAATTTTATTAAGGCACTCCCCAGAACTAACCACTCCACCCTTGAGCACCTTCTGAAAACTTATGGACAGTGTAGCTCCAAAATGCATAATAAAGAGGAATTTCTCGTATAAACAACCTAACTTTACACCTTGAAGAGCTAAAGAAAGAGCAAACTAAGTACAAAGTTAGCAGAAGAAAAGAAATAAAGATTAGAGCAGAAATAAATGAAACAGAGACCAGAAAAGAAGAATCAATAAAACTAAGAGTTGTTTTTTGAAAAGATAAACAAAATTGACAAACTTTTAGCTAGACTAACCAAGAAGAAGATTCAAATAAATAAAATTATAAATTAAAGAGGAGACATTATAACTGATACCACAAAAATACAAAGGATCATAACAGACTACTATAAGCAATTATATGCCAACAAATTATATAACCTAAAAAAAAATGGATAAATTTTACTAATAATTGAATCATGAGGAAATATAAAATCTGAACAGACCATTAATGAGTAAGGAGATTGAATCAGTAGTCAAAAATGTCCCAACCAAGAAAAACCCAGGACAATATGGCTTCATTGGTAAGTTCTACCAAATATTTAAAGAATTAACACCAATCCTTCTCAAACTCTTTCAGAAGGAAGGAAAAAGGAATGCTCCCAAACTTATTTCTCCAGGCCAGCATCACCCTGATAACAAAGCCAGATAAAAACAGTTTAAGAAAAGAAAATTACAGGCAAACATCCATGATGAATATAGATGTAAAAATTCTTGATACTAGCAAACTGAATTCAACAGCACATTAAAAAGATCATATATCATGACCAAGTGGGATTTATGCCTGGAATGTAAAAATAGTTCAGCATATGCAAATCCACAAATGTGATACACCACATTCATAGAAAGGAGGATAAAAATCACACAAATGTCTCAATAGATGAAGAAAAAGTACTTGACAAAATTCAGCCTTCTTTCATGATAAAAACTCAGCAAATTAGGTATAGAAGAAATGCATACCAACAGAATAAAGACAATATATGACACACCACAACTAGTATCATGTTCAATGGATGATCAGATTGATCCTCCAAGAGCAAGAACAGACTGATTCTCTAAGATCAGGAGTAAAACAAGGGTGTCTACCCCAACCACTTCTATTCAATGTATTACTGGAGGTCCCAGCAAGAGTAATTAGGCAAGAAAAAGATATAAAAGGCATCCAAATAGGAAAGGAAGAAGTAAAATTATCTCTGCTTGCAGACAACAAATTAGGAATGTAAAAATGGAATGTAAAAATAGTTCAACATATGCAAATTAACAAATGTGATATACCACATTAATAGAAAGGAGGATAAAAATCAGTTTATTGGTGCTCTTTAGTGTTTTCCATGTATAAGACAGAAAACATTAAGACCACCAATAAACTGTTACAAAACACTATATACATAGTGTATACATAGAAAACATTACATACATAGTGTATACATAGAAAACACTAAAGACTGCCAATAAACTGTTAGAACTAATAAACAAATTTGGTAAAGTTGCAGAATGAAAAATCAACACACAAAAATCAGTTGCATTTCTATACACTGACAAGAAACTACCTGGAAAAGAAAAAATAATTCCATTTACAACAGCATCAAAACAATAAAATATTTTGAAATAAATTTAACAAAGAACATTAAAGACCAGTACACTGAAAACTGTAAGACTAAGACTTTGATGCAAGAAATTAAAGAAGACACAAATAAATGAAAAGATATCCCATGTTCATGGATCTGAATGATTAATATTGTTAAAATGGCCATGCTACCAAAGCAATCTATAGATTCAATTCAATCTCTATCAAAATTTCAATGGCATTTTTCATAGAAATAGAAAAAAACTATCCTGAAATTCATAAGGAACTTCAAAGTTTTTGAATATTCAAAGCCACCATGAAAAAAAAGAACAAAGCTGGAGGCATCACACTTCCTGATCTCAAACTAAGCTACAAAGCTATAATAATGAACACAGTATGGTACTGGCATGAAAACAGACACATAAACAAATGGAAGAGAATAAGGAGCCCAGAAATAAGCCCATGCATATATGTTCAACCCCTTTTTGATGAGGCAGCCAAGAATACACAATGGGGAAATGATATTCTCTTCAACAAATGGTGCTGAGAAAACTGGATGTCCACAACTTGCAAAAGAATGAAATCAGACCTCTATCTTACACCACTCAGAAAAATTAACTCGAAATGGAATAAAGACTTAAATGTAAGACCTGAAACTTTAAAACTCCTAAAAGAACAGAGAGGAAAAGCTCCTTAACATCAGTCTTGACAATGATTGACTGATTGATTTATGGCTGCGTTGGGTGCTGTGCGTGGGCTTTCTCTAGTTGTGGAAAGCAGGGGTTACTCTTCATTGTGGTGCACGGGCTTCTCTTGTTGTGGAGCATGGGCTCTAGGGTACATAGGCTTCAGTAGATGTGGCATGTGGGCTTTAGTAGTTGGGGCTCATGGGCTCTAGAGCACAGGCTCAGTAGTTGTGGCGCACGGGCTTAGTTTCTCCGCAGCATGTGGGATCTTCCCAGACCAGGGCTCAGACCCATGTCCCTTGCATTGGTAGGCAGATTCTTAACCACTGCACCAAAAGGGAAGCCCAATGATGACATTTTTATACACAACACCAAATGCCCAAGTTATGAAAGCAAAATCAAGAAGGGCTACATCAAACTAGAAAGCTTCTGCACAGCAAAAAAAAATAATCAACAAAATGAAATGGTAACACATGGAATGGGAGAGAATACTTGAAAACCATATATCTGATATGGAGTTAAAATCCAAAGTATATAAGGAACTCATATAATTCAATAGCAAAAGAAAAAAAAAGAATGCAATTAAAAAAGACTAAGAACCTGAAGAGACATTTTTCCAAGGAAGACATACAAATGGCCAACAGATACATGAAAAGGTGCTCAATATCACTAGTCAAAAAATCAAATCAAAACCACAAATGAGGTTTATTCCTAGATATTTTATTCTTTTTGTTGCAATGGTAAATGGGAGTGTTTTCTTGATTTCACTTTCAGATTTTTCATCATTGGTGTATAGGAATGCCAGAGACTTCTGTGCATTAATTTTGTATCCTGCTACTTTACCAAATTCATTGAGTAGCTCTAGTAGTTTTCTGGTAGCACCTTTAGGATTCTCTATGTATAGTATCATGTCATCTGCAAACAGTGACAGCTTTACTTCTTCCTTTCTGATTGGGATTCCTTTTATTTCCTTTTCTTCTCTGATTGCTGTGGCTAAAACTTCCAAAACTATGTTGAATAAGAGTGGTGAGAGTGGGCAACCTTGTTTTGTTCCTGATCTTAGTGGAAATGCTTTCAGTTTGTCACCACTGAGGACAATGTTGGCTGTGGGTTTGTCATATATGGCCTTTATTATGTTGAGGAAAGTTCCCTCTATGCCTACTTTCTGCAGGGTTTTTTATCATAAAATGGGTGTTGAATTTTGTCGAAAGCTTTCTCTGCATCTATTGAGATGATCCTATGGTTTTTCTCCTTCAGTTTGTTAATATGGTGTATCACGTTGATTGATTTGTGTATATTGAAGAATCCTTGCATTCCTGGAATAAACCCCACTTGATCATGGTGTATGATCCTTTTAATGGGCTGTTGGATTCTGTTTGCTTGTATTTTGTTCAGGATTTTTGCATCTATGTTCATCAGTGATATTGGCCTGTAGTTTTCTTTCTTTGTGACATCCTTGTCTGGTTTTGGTATCAGGGTGATGGTGGCCTCATAGAATGAGTTTGGGAGTGTTCCTCCCTCTGCTATATTTTGGAAGAGCTTGAGAAGGATAGGTGTTAGCTCTTCTCTACATGTTTGATAGAATTCGCCTGGGAAGCCATCTGGTCCTGAGATTTTGTTTGTTGGAAGATTTTTAATCACATTTTCAATTTCAGTGTATGTGATTGGTCTGTTCATATTTTCTATTTCTTCCTGATTCAGTCTTGGCAGGTTGTGCATTTGTAAGAATTTGTCCATTTCTTCCAGGTTGTCCATTTTATTGGCATAGAGTTGCTTGTAGTAATCTCTCATGATCTTTTGTATTTCTGCAGTGTTGGTTGTTATTTCTCCTTTTTCATTTCTAATTCTACTGATTTGAGTCTTCTCCCTTTTTTTCTTGATGAGTCTGGCTAATGGTTTATCAATTTTGTTTATCTTCTCAAAGAACCAGCTTTCAGTTTTACTGATCTTTGCTATCATTTCCTTCATTTATTTTTCATTTATTTCTGATCTGATTTTTATGATTTCTTTCCTTCTGCTAACTTTGGGGGTTTTTTGTTCTTCTTTCTCTAATTGCTTTATGTGCAAGGTTAGGTTGTTTATTCGAGATGTTTCCTGTTTTTTAAGGTAGGACTGTATTGCTATAAACTTCCCTCTTAGAACTGCTTTTGCTGCATTCCATAGATTTTGGGTCATCGTGTCTCCATTGTCATTTGTTTCTCGGTATTTTTTGATTTCCTCTTTGATTTCTTCAGTGATCAGAAATTAAAGATGATACAAATAGATGGAGAGATACAGCATGTTTTTTGATTGGAAGAATCAACATTGTGAAAATGACCATTCTACCCAAAGCAATCTATAGATTCAATGCAATCCCTATCAAACAACCACTGGCATTTTTCACAGAACTAGAACAAAAAATTGCACAATTTGTATGGAAACACAAAAGACCCCGAATAGCCAAAGCAATCTTAAGAATGAAAAACAGAGCTGGAGCAACCAGGCTCCCTGACTTCAGACTATACTACAAAGCTACAGTAATCAAGACAGTATGGTACTGGCACAAAAACAGAAAGATAGATCAATGGAACAGGATAGAAAACCCAGAGATAAACCCATGCACATATGGTCACCTTATCTTTGATAAAGGAGGCAGGAATGTACAGTGGAGAAAGGACAGCCTCTTCAATAAGTGCTGCTGGGAAACCTGGACAGCTACATGTAAAAGTATGAGATTAGATCACTCCCTAACACCATACACAAAAATAAGCTCAAAATGGATTAAAGACCTAAATGTAAGGCCAGAAACTATCAAACTCTTAGAGGAAAACACAGGCAGGACACTCTATGACATAAATCACAGCAAGATCCTTTTTGACCCACCTCCTAGAGAAACGGAAATAAAAACAAAAATAAACCAATGGGACCTAATGAAACTTCAAAGCTTTTGCACAGCAAAGGAAACCATAAACAAGATCAAAAGACAACCCTCAGAATGGGAGAAAATATTTGCAAATGAAGCAACTGACAAAGGATTAATTTCCAAAATTTACAAGCAGCTCATGCAGCTCAATATCAAAAAAACAAACAACCCATTCCAAAAATGGGCAGAAGACCTGGATAGACATTTCTCCAAAGAAGATATACAGACTGCCAACAAACACATGAAAGGTTGCTCAACATCACTAATCATTAGAGAAATGCAAATCAAAACTACAATGAGATATCATCTCACACCAGTCAGAATGGCCATCATCAAAAAATCTAGAAACAATAAATGCTGGAGAGGCTGTAGAGAAAAGGGAACCCTCTTGCACTGTTGGTGGGAATGTAAATTGATACAGCCACTGTGGAGAACAGTATGGAGGTTCCTTAAAAAACTACAAATAGAACTACCATATGACCCAGCAATCCCACTACTGGGCATATACCCTGAGAAAACCATAATTCCAAAAGAGTCATGTACCAAAATGTTCATTGCAGCTCTATTTACAATAGCCCGGAAATGGAAACAACCTAAGTGTCCATCATCGGATGAATGGATAAAGAAGATGTGGCACATATATACAATGGAATATTACTCAACCATAAAAAGAAACTAAATTGAGCTATTTGTAATGAGGTGGATAGACCTAGAGTCTGTCATACAGAGTGAAGTAAGTCAGAAAGAGAAAGACAAATACCGTATGCTAACACATATATATGGAATTTAAGAAAAAAAAAATGTCATGAAGAACCTAGGGGTAAGACAGGAATAAAAACACAGACCTATTAGAGCATGGACTTGAGGATATGGGGAGTGGGAAGGGTAAGCTGTGACAAAGCGAGAGAGGAATGGACATATATACACTACCAAACGTAAGGTAGATAGCTAGTGGGAAGCAGCCACATAGCACAGGGAGATCAGCTCGGTGCTTTGTGACCGCCTGGAGGGGTGGGATAGGGAGGGTGGGAGGGAGGGAGACGCAAGAGGGAAGAGATATGGGAACATATGTATATATATAACTGATTCATTTTGTTGTAAAGCAGAAAGTAACACACTATTGTAAGGCAATTATACTCCAATAAAGATGTTAAAAAAAATGCTTCATAATAGGAATTTTGGATTAAGAGACAAAACACATGGGGAAAAAAACCCAATCACATTTTTTAAAATATAAATTTATTTATTTATTAAAATAAAAACCACAATGAGAAACACACTTCACACCTTTTAGAACAATTATGACCATAAAGACAAGAGATAATACATGTTGCTGAGGATGCAGAAAAGAGAGAATCCTTGTGCACTGTTGGTGGAAATGTAAATTGGTACAACCACTATAGGAAGCAATATGCAAGTTCCTCAAAATCTTAAAAGTACTAGAATTACCATATGATTTGGCAATTCCACTTCTGGGTATATATTCAAAGGAGAAAAGATTACCACCTTGAAGAGATATCTGCAGCCCCACATTCATTGTAGGATTATTCACAAGAACCAAGACATGGAAAAAATCTAAGTGTCCATGGAGAGATGAATAAAGACAATATGATATATAGACGTAGACATAGATATATACAATGGAGTATTTTTTAGTGATGAAAAGTAAGGAAATCTTGCCATTTGCAACAACATGGATGAACATGAGGGCATTACTTTAACCAAAGTAAGTCAGACATAGAAAGACAAATGTTGTATGACCTCACTTATAACTGGAACTTCAAAAAGTTGAACTCATTAAAGCAAAGAGTAGATTGGTCATTTCCAAGGGCTGTGGAATAAGGGAAATGGGGAGATGTGAGTCAAAGGGCACAAACTTTCAATTGTAAGTTTAATAAATTCTGGAGATCTACAGTATAGAATGGTGATTATAATTAAGAACACTTTATTGTACACTTGAAATTTGCTCAGAGAATAGATTTTAAGTGTTCTTATCACAAAAATAAAGTAACTATGAGGTGATGGATGTGGTAACTAACTTTATTGCAGTAATTATTTATATATAATCTTTGACTTTTACACCTTAATTTCTTTTTCATTTAAATTTACACAATGTTATCTGTCAATTACACCTCAATAAATCTGGAGGAAAAAGTGCATAATGTCTTAATTAAATGAACTCCACGGCTCAATGTACAACTGAGTAAAACTTGACACCCCATTTGTTACAGACTCAATTCATTTACCACTCAGATTTGGTCAGCTGCACCTGCTCCCTAGGCATTGGCCACTTGATCAAAGGTGGGTCCGGGCCATCATCACCTTGTCCTCATCACTATCACCCCAGTTTGTTCAGGCTCCTCTGCAACAGGCATAAATTAATGCACTCTCAAGAACTTAGTGAATAACATTATAATTTTAAAAGTAGCTTATGTTCTCCTTATATGTTAAAAAATCATTCTCCCACCATCACATCCAACTTCTTAATTATGAAACACTTACTTAAGAGTAGGAAACACCTAATGTGTTCATTTGCTATCATATACCTTCCTTTAAAACCTATTCTCATATTTAAGTCTTTGATTATTGTAAAAGTATCTATAAGAAAACTATTTCAATTTTTTTTTCGCTTTTGCTTTTTCCTAATTCTTTAATACTACTACATTTGTGGCTTCAGAAATATTTGAAAATCCTGAGAACAGGCACAATAGCATTAAAAGGTTTAAAGAAGCTATACAATGAATAGATGGGCGGTGAAATTTACAAAAATGTGCACTGACATTTTAGGAGAAGGCCTAATTGTATTTTTTAAATATAATAACTAAGGATTATTAAATAATCAATCTCATTCTGCCTGCCTCACACTTGAACTTCTTTCTCGTTATCTCAAGTGAATTGTTTTGTGAACTTCTGTCAGGTTCACTCAATCTCTGCTAATGTTTTACTGATGTTTTGATTCAACGTAGCAGATATTTTATCTTTTCTTACATTTTCAAACATCCATTTGAGACACTATTACTTTTCCCAGAATATGCTTGTGTTTGGGTAGTAATGAAGAGAAGAGAAGGGCATAGACAATTTAAAGTATGGCTAATCCCAATGCTATGTAGATCTAATTTTATAAAGTAGTTTAATAATTATAGTCAAATACAAATAAACATGGTTTTCTGTGAATTTTCTTCAAATGAAATGACCAGGTTCTGTATGATCTGACCTTACCTGCCTTATGCAACTCATTTCATGGCATTCCCCTCATTTCCCCCCTGCATTCGTTCTTTGAAGATATAGTGCATCTTTCCTCCTGAAGGCCCTTGGACATGTTTTTATTTTTGCTAGAATGTTGTTTCTACTCTCTCCTCTTTTGCATATTAATCGCTTCTCCTCTTTCAAAGCTCAAACCAAACATCACTTCCTCAATGTTGTCTTTCTACAGCTATATATTAGGTTGTGCAGAGAAGCAGAACCAAAAGGATGTGAATAAAGAAAGATTTATTTTAAGGAATTGGCTCACACAATAGTGGGGGATGCCAACTCCAAAATTTGCAAGGCAGTCCAGCAGGCTGGAGACCCAAAGAGTCGATGTTGTAGTATTGAGTTCAAAGGCAATCTGGAAGCAGAATTCCTTCTTCCTTGGGGACCTCAGCCTTTTTTTCTCAAAGCTTTCAACTGATTACATGGGGTCCACCCATATGTGGAAGAGGTAATCGGCTTTACTCGAAGTCTACTGATTTAAATGTTAATCTTATCCAAACAATACCTTCAAAGCAACATCTACACTAGTGTTTGACCAAATATCTGGGTACTGTGGTCGAGCCACGTTGACACGTAGGATTAGCCATCACAGATTGACAATTCTCCACACACAATTTGGCCAAGATTCCCTGTTTTAAGTGTCTACTCCTGTCATTATTTTCCCTTATAGCACCTATAAAAATTGTAATTCAATGACCCATTATGTAATTACTTGTATAATGTATTCTTCCAACTCTGAAATGCTATGTCCATTAAACCAAAAGCCTACTTACAAGTTGTGTCATCTTTATAGATGAATACTCAGTAAACATTCAGTCATCTACTCAGTAAGTTTTATAGAGTCTCCTCTTAGTAATTGGTACTGAGGACTTAACATTTTAAAAGACACAGTCTCCACCCTCTTAGAGAGTAGTAAGAAGGACAGTAAATAGACAGTTTTAATGTAGTGTGATAAATGTCAGCTGGGTTCTGTGCGAACTTACAGAGAAGAGGCACTGAACCTAACCTGGAGGTTTAGGGAAAGCTCTCAGAAAAAGTGGTACCTAAATGGAGACATCAAGAAATAATAGTATTTAATCAGGCAAGGTTATATGCAAGGGAAGGGAAAAGCTACCCAAAGGTGAAAACATACTTGGAATATTGATGAAATTTTGGAACTCTGTAGGATAGAAGAGTATGTTAGGGGTAAACAGAGTGGCAAACCTCAGTGAAGTTTGCTCTTGGACTGTGAGGGTAATATTGACACTATCCTGCTCACTGTTAAGAGTTCCAATTTTCTATATTCCTGGCTCCACTTCTTCCATATGTAGTTCCTCTGACAACTCTACTAGGTAGGGTTCACATGACTGTTGGTAGAATGTATTTTTTTTTTTTTTTTTTTTGCAGTACATGGGCGTCTCACTGTTGTGGCCTCTCCCGCTGCGGAGCGCAGGCTCCAGACGCGCAGGCTCAGCGGCCATGGCTCACAGGCCCAGCCGCTTCGCGGCATGTGGGATCCTCCCGGACCGGGGCACGAACCCGCGTCCCCTGCATCAGCAGGCGGACTCTCAACCACTGCGCCACCAGGGAAGCCCTGGAATGTATTTTTGATTCATTAAAACTGCCAAATATTTCCCTACATTAATACGTTCCAGGATTTGCCTACATTAATTTTTTCAGTCTAGAACTTTTGACATTCTCAATGAATTTTTGTTCATGATAGTGAAGACTCATATTGTACCCAGTGAAATAGTTATAACTTAAATAGTCCCTAAAATTAAACTTAGAATATTTTTTATGTAGGGTGACTACAAGTACTTATGCAAATACATAATTTTAATTCTTAATGTTATTATTTAAAATATTCAAATTTTTTAAAAAATAACCCTTTCAAGTTTTTTAAAGAGTCATTCAGGCAACAAAATAATTATCTGATGCATAGCAGGCACTGGGCTAGGTAGTGAACACAAAAATAAAAAAGATACAGCTGAATTCCAGTGAAATTTATTCTATTAAACACATTATTTTATACATTATATGTGACTCCACTATCATTAGTTTTATTCAACATTATCTATTTTTCCATACCCCCACTGTAAAAGGCAGTTAATTCACGTTGAAAACACTAAAAGCTTAGTGGATTGGTGAGGTGTAGAATTAAAAATGAAAGGAGTGGTTGCTAACTGGTATATATAGAATGGCAGGTAAAAAAAAAAAAAAAATTTAGAGAATTGGAAAGGAAGAAATAAAATTGTTATTATCCACAGACAATATAAACTATATTTTAAATCCCCCCAAAAGCTCTGGTTGAATTACTGGTATTAATAATAATAAATTTTAAAAGCCCACTGAATTCAGATTTAATTTTTTTTTTTTTTTTTTTGCGGTATGTGGGCCCTCTCACTGTTGTGGCCTCTCCCGTTGCGGAGCACAGGCTCCAGACGCACAGGCCCAGCAGCCATGGCTCATGGGCCCAGCCACTCCGCGGCATGTGGGATCTTCCCAGACCGGGGCACGAACCCGTGTCACCTGCATTGGCAGGCAGACTCTCAACCACTGCGCCACCAGGGAAGCCCCCAGATTCAATTTTTAAAAGTCAATTGTATTTCTAAATACTGTGAAGCAATATTTAGAAAAAATTAACATACCATTTAAATATATCATTAAAAAGAAAGCAATAAATCTGATAAAGAACATGCAAGATATCAGAGTAAAACTGTAAATCATTAATGAAAAACTAAAGAAATTCTCAATAAATGGGGTAATATAGATTTTTATGCTTTAGAAGATCATACACACAAAATCCCATCTCCTCTTTCTCTAGAAACTATAGAAAGATGCACAGCTTGTGCACAATGAGGGCATAGCAGCAAGGTGGAAATCTGAATACCAGACACAGAACACACATGCTCCAACCAGGGGAATAGAATAAGCAAGTCCCAGAATGACAACTGGAGAACATCCAGTCCAAACTGGAGCAGAAAGATGGAGGGATTTCAGAGAGATGTCTCCAAGGAAATGGGCAAGGGAAAGGGCAGAGGGCAGAATTCTAATAAATTTGGATTTACATAAAATATTTACAATTTTGATGGAAAATTTGGTAAAAATAAGTGATGACAGAAACCTGAGCAAAGAAAAAAATAATTACAGGAAAACTGAACAAAAAACAGAAATGCAATCTATAATATACATTTGGGCAGGAAACATACTTACATAGCTCTAATAATAAGAATGTTGAATATTGATTTAAACAACTGGATGCAGGAGGGCTATCTTATCTTCTCTAATAGGAAATCAATTTTACATGTAAAATTGACAACCAAGTGGTATGAGTAGAAACACATTACTTAGCCATATGAAGTTGCAAATTTGGGAAGGGGTCTTGGAAATATTGATGACTGGATCAAATATTACATTTTCCTATAAAGGAAAGTAGATATATGTACCTATAATTATATGTGTATATTTATAGATATGTACATTAAAAATATACATGTATTACTTTGATACAAATAATAATTTTAAAATAAGACACTGTCCCTACTTTCAAGTTGACCACAATTTTTTAACTATCTCTGAGACCTCACTCTTCACAGCATTTTAAAATCTTATTAATGTGAATAATATTTAACACCAAATATTACAGGTGTTTCCAGATATTCAATTAAGAAACTTGCCAAACTGGGTTTATCTCTGAGATGGTGTACTTGCAATTCAGACCAGTTACCTCCAGAGGGTGGCGATGTCTTGCTTTCTAGTTATCCAATGTATGGCAATATAAATATATCCTTTGTTCCCTAATTTAAAATCGTTTCCCTATTTACTTTAATGAATGTGAGATTTTGATTTCCATTTATTCTAGAACAATTAGGATTCAGACGTCACATACTGGCAACCAGCATCTAAAGTGTTGATTTGGGGGGGGCTTCCCTGGTGGTGCAGTGGTTAAGAAACCGCCTGCCAATGCAGGGGACATGGGTTCGAGCCCTGGGCCAGGAGGATTCTACATGCCGTGGAGCAACTAAGTCCATGTGCCACAGCTACTGATCCTCGCTCTAGAGCCCCTGAGCCACAACCACTGAGCCTGCGTGCCTAGAGCCCACGCTCCATAACAAGAGAAGACACCGCAATGAGAAGCCTACACACCACAGCAAAGAGTAGTCCCTGCTTGCTGCAACTAGAGAAAGCCTGCGCACAGCAATGAAGACCCGACACAGCCAAAAATAAACTTATTTTTTTTTAAAAAAGTATTGATTTGGGGAAAAGTCCCTATTTGTGTTATACCCACCCTCCCAATCCCTGTCCTACCATCATTCCCCTCTCCCTTTATGTGTTTACCTCAACCTGCCTGATTCCTAAAGATCATTGCTTTTAGAATTCCAGGTAGGTATCAAAAAGTAACCCTAGGTCTAGTATTTTACCTTTCCCCTATTAATGCCACTTCAATGGGAGAGTCTGTTTTTCATCATTAGCTTTTTCAAGCTGGGTAACACAACTGTTGTTTCTCTGGAGTATGAGGTATAACTATGCCAGTTGCATCATATAGTTAGATTTTATTTATGTATCCAGCACACAGAAAGAGGAATCCCTGCATCCAACTTCTTGCTCTCAAGATTACTAATATATCCTTTCTTCATGCTTGCTTTCCTCTATTTTATTTTGCTGTTTATATCTATTTAAATACTGAACTCCAAATCCTATAAATCTTTTGAATTTTGCCATAGATATAAGGAATTAGTGATTTATAAACACAATTATATTTTAATCAAAAGATTCATTTTACAGCAGTATAAAAACTAAAGGAAGTCATTAAAAAAGCATTGTTTCTATCTCAAGATTCACCTTAGTGCAGCAACTGTCTACCTGTATAGTTTAGTAACCTACAAATCATTATTTTCCTCTAGCCGCAAATGCAGAACAACATAAACGCTAACAGAAGTATCTGTGAAGATGGAAATGTTCTATATCTGCACTGTGTAATATAGTAGCCATTAGCCACATATGGTTATTAAACACTTAACATGTGACTAATGCAACTCATTGAATTTTTAATTTAATTAATTTTAATTTAAATAGCCACATTTGGCTAGTAGCTATCACATCAGACAGTACAGGTCTATAGACTAAAATCAGCATGAAAGTAATTCTTTCCCACAGTGTGCCCAAGAGAGGAAAACGTTGCACACTCTCCTAGTCTTGGGGCACTACAATGTGCATTAGCATGGTAAAAGCCCTAAGAGGGCTTAGTAAGAGAAACTGGTTTGATTGATTAACCCATCACTTCTCAAAACATATTCAGCCAAGGACCCCCCTGTATGAGTTACTACCTCATGAGACTTTTATTCCAGGGAATAGAGTTTAGAAAATGCAACTCTGAAAGTTGAACCTAATAAATTAATAATATTTTTGTGACAAATTCAGTAAGCTCAAAAATTTTTCTAGAAAGAAACTAATTAGGTGGTACACAGGCTTTGACATCAGACTACCCGGTTTCAAATTCTGACTCTAGCTTTTGGCAAACTGCCTAAACACTCAGTCTCTGCAGCCATAAATACAAGGGAAAATGAGTATTCCACAGGATTACTTTGAAAATAAATATGATACCATATAAATTACATAGAACTATTGCTGGCATATTGAAGTTCTCAATAAACACTTGCCATTATTATAATCTACTATTCTTTGGCAAGGTCTTTTATTTATCATTCCTTATGGTATCAATGTGTGCATAATAAACATAATTATGCTGATATCAACACAATATCAATATCAAAGACAGCATCATACTAGCTCACTCCACCTTTGCTATGAACACTTGAATTAGGTAAAGAACCAGAAACTTTAGATGTGGAAAGAGAAAAAGTTAAAGACTGCCGACACAAGAGATGTTACAGAGAAAGTTAAGAAATTTCTCCTATAGAAGTCTTTAAAATGATACCTAACAAAGGTTCACTTAGAAATGCAACCAGGTCTTCCTATCTTGGCTCTTACACGTGTAAAGGCACATACTGCAGCTATTTCAATTTGCATAGAGAAAACCAGAGTAAGTAAAGAAGTAATCTGGATGAGATACTATTATTCCCTTTTTATCCACACCTCAACCCTCCCAAATGGATTCAAGAAACTGGGATTGTTAGTTATAGGGAGACCCAAAGTTGTTCTTCATATTTTACAATGATTAAATTTCACACTGTTAGGTACCCAATGACAATAAAAATAGTTGGCTATTTATTCTGATCAGTAATTGATAATAATTTTTGACATTGAGTAGTACGATACACATATAGATTATATTGATATTCAGCTTGAAAGACAGTAATTATAGATTTTTTTAAATTTTGTTTTCTGTTTTTTTCCCATTCACTCTTGTAATAACTGCCATCTTCTCATAGCCATTGCTTCTTCAACCATAAGACAATGAGGGTAAATAGGAGTGCCCTTGCAAATATTTGTACTTACTTCATTGTATTTATTGAGATGCTACCGTTGCTTGGCTAAGAACCATCTTTATTAAATTCTCATGATTCAGTGATTCTTAGATCAACATGATTCATGATTCTTAGATCAACACATACTAATAGCTTTTTCTCTCTCTCTAGATAATGGAAAACTGATATTTAAAGGTATTAGCTCTACAGAAGGGACCAAAAAAGTAAAAAACCTGTAATAAAAAAGGCTCCTTTATGATAGTTCCTTTCCCAAAGCAAACATGGGAAAGTTTGCAAAGTCCATTTATAAGAATTTCCAATTTCTATGTTTTAAAACAAAATTATGGACTTCTTAATGACAGAGACTGTATTTTGCTTCATGAAGCATGCTTAGCTACTGTTTGGAAATAAGGAGCCCTCTGAAATTAGAAAAAGCTAGAGCTAAAAGTGCTTCAAACACAAAAACCTGCAAAACAAACATACACTCATCAGTACTTTGACATCTAATGCAGCATTGGTTCCGGGAAACCTTGAGAAGTATAAAAGTTCATTACTAACAGTCGTTTAATTGTTGGGTTAATCCACACAACTAGTATTCTGTGGCTACTTCTCAGTCCCCTAAGGTTTTTAGCTCCCACTCGTGGGAATTCAGCATGCCTGGCAAGGAAATTCTGCCAAGGGTCTAGAGTACCAGACGAACTGACTGATTTGTTTGTTCTGGGTAAGCAAATCCTATATAAGCCTGTCTAAGACTCTGGACCATGGTTGTAAGAAGGATAGCAAAAGGGCATGCTCATTCCCAGTTCATAAGTGTAAGGTGAAGTTACAAATAAGAAGACAAAGATAGAATCCATTAAAAAAAAAAAAAAAAAAAGACAGACTGGGCTTCCCTGGTGGCGCAGTGGTTGAGAGTCCGCCTGCCAATGCAGGGGACACGGGTTCGTGCCCCGGTCTGGGAAGATCCCACATGCCGCGGAGTGGCTGGGCCCGTGAGCCATGGCTGCTGGACCTGCGCGTCCGGAGCCTGTGCTCCGCAATGGGAGAGGCCACAACAGTGAGAGGCCCGCGTACCACAAAAAGAGAAAAAAAAAGACAGACTAAGTATGATTAGATTATTTCATTCATGCATTCATTTATCCATTAATTCAAAACTGATGATTAAGCATCTCCTTTGTGTTAGGTGTTGGTGATAGGTTAGTGAATAGTGTGCACTAAGGGACAACTACTTTTTCCATAATAATTCATTTAGGTAGTAAATTCAATCACAGTAATGAGTGGTGTCCAAATAATGTGCTACGCCTCCCTCTCATTATTGAGAAATACAAAAATCGGAACTAGCAAGTTAAAACAGACCTTCATCATCCATGCTGATGAGAAAACTGCAAAAACCTCAAACACCTAGCTCAATTGCATGTAGCCGGGTCATTCACTGGTAAATCCTAATTAGATCTCAGGTTTCTTGATTCTCAGTCTAGGATTTTTTCCATGCTACAACTTTTTCTGTATTCTTCTATGAATAATGGCCCTGTCACCTTAGGATCCTCAAACTCAAGGAACAGTCGACTCTGATCAGTCAATAGAAGAGTTGTATCTTGATAAAACACTGATCGAGATATTGGTGAGCCCAGGAAACTTTGTTGCATCCTTAAATCATTTACAACTCCATCTGGGCAGAGAGCCAACCCTGACTTTGCAGGACCTGATATCAGGGTTTCCTCTAAGTACCAGTACGGAGAAGAAAAAAATATGTCCAGTTACCTAGCACTGTGCTCTAGAACAGGGATTGGCAGAAGGTCCAACTGCAATGCAAAATTTGCATAAAAGGAAAAGCAAACTATTTTAATTGGGTCCGGTATTCCACTAAGACATGGTCCTTAACAGTACTCCTAACTGCCCTTCGGATACAGTTCTTAAATTCCTTTTGAAAAAAAAAAAACATTTCTAGTCTTTAAGAAGTTTATAGTAATACATCATAATGTGAGAGCTCTTTATTTTCCTTCCTTTGCATTGTAAGCTAGAAGCTCCAAAACCACTATCCTTGTGATTTAGTATGGCAAGTGTAGTTTCTGTAGTCAAAAGGTGTGCTTTTCTTCTCCTGCCCATCCTTAACCTAAATGGCACCCTATTATACCAATCAGAAGTGTAACAAAGCGTTTCAGTTCTTTCCAAATCTAAAGGAATGATCTGTGGCAAATAGGAAATGCCCTTACACAGCCAAGGAAGGTAATTTGAAAAAAAATGTAATGAGTTTCAGGTTCATGAAATGTGATATTGACAACAACAGAAATAAATTGCTCCTATTTAACTGCAGTCCAGTGCAGAAGAGATCAGCATAAGCCATGCTGATGCTGGACCCTGAGAGACAGACTCTATTAAGACCCAAGTGCTATTAAGGAGACAGACTTACATTGTAAAGTTGGAAAGGTGGAAGAGAAGAAGAAAGCCTCAGTCTATACATCTCAGGGACTTGACAGCACTTGGATTCTTATAAATCTGTCTAAGTAAAGTTATTAAGTGGCTGAGAAATGTACCGCTGGCAGCCAACCTGGGACAGCAATGGAAAATGGATAGCCAATAGACAAGACAGACAAGTAAAAGGACCAGGAAAGATGCTTGCTCACAGATTCTGAGAGGTAATAAACACTGCAAATGGGATTTGGGCTGCATCTTTCTGCACTAAGAAACAGCAGATTCTGAACAGAAACTAAACAGTTGCATTATCATCTGCTATTTCCTAAATATGGTTGAGTTAGAAGATCTGAAGTCTATTGGAAAATGGTCTAGAATTTACTAGTTATAATAAATGTGCAGAACAAAGTCAAAGAAAAGACACAAGGAAAGCTCATTCTTTGAAATCTAGGAGAAAAATTAAAAGTAATAAAAGGAGCACATCATCACTATGAGTTAATGCCTCTATCCATGGTTATTTGTTATGTTTGAAGTACATAAATGTCCAGAATGGAGGCTGCTAGAATGTACAAGATGAGCCACATCTTATCCCATAGATGTGTTTTGATTGGTCCAAGCTGTGTAAACCAACAATATATTGTTAATTTTTAAAATTAATTTCCATCTCTTAAAAATGTTTTTTTTTTAATTTCTCATACAAATTAATTTCAATCTCTTAAGAATATGGAGCCCTCTTGGGAAAAAAAATAATCAGATCCAGAAACACTGAGTCTTTATTCCTACACTGCAACAATAAGCTGCCATTTATCACATATGCACAGTTTTCTTAAAGCAAAGTTAAGAGAAAAATTAAACATTTCTTAGACTCATCTTTCTATCAAAATTTAAAAATAAAATATAACATTACCAAGAGGACCATGGATTTCAGGAAAACTGGAAGACTACATATACACCTTCTGAGAAGTAAAGACTAGCACTACATATATAACCTGCAAATAAAATGGTACGAAAAAAATTCAACTTAGTCAATTATGGATACCATTTTGTAAGAGTCCCCATGTACTTCACTCATATATGCTAGTAGGCATTAAATTTTGCAAACCTGGTCTGAAGAAAAAGCCATAATGGTTTGGATGAAGAAACCCAATGGTTAGAAAAGTCATTGAACTTCTCTCACATCACTCTCCCACAAACCACAGCTGCACTTTATTTCCCAGCATTTCACATAAATTGTTGGCTTTTAAATAATAATCCTCAATGTAAACACAGAAAAAAGTCAGAGGATTATCTTCCCAAATTTTTATGAATGTTACAGAGGTGTCTTTTAGATCCCAGAAGAGGGATTTCTGTGAACTAGATGAAAAGCATTCATGTAGTGATATATACTCCCTTTGCTGAATGAGTCAAGATTGCCAGAGTCTTTGCATATGGAGGAAATTAGACTAGAATAACTCAAAGGTCTACATTGTTAGAAACGTAAAAGGGAAGAGGGAGGAAACATTTACTCCTCATACTATTTCTGAAAATTAATCCATAAGCACAACGTTAAATGCAACAAGAGGGGGGACATTTACCCCATTTTACTAAAGGCATAACATTTCCAAAACTAATCTTCAAATACAGTAGCAGTTGCCACATTGGTCTGACCATCAGAAGTGATCCCTATCATACAGATAACCCATTTCAGGACTCTAATTGAGTAGGACTGGGGCAGGACCTCAGTTTCTGTATGTCTTGAAATGCCACAGGTGATTTTGATTATCATCCAGTGTTAGTAACTACTGAACTATTTTATATTACAGCTATTCTCAAGAATGAATTATATACTTATATTTGTGAATTGTCTGAACAATGACATAGACTTATAAAAACCTTACCAAAAATTCTTAGTAAGAATCCTACAGACCTAAGAGAAAGACCATTCTACTGACAGTAGTAAAAATAATCATTTGGAATTCATCTTTTAAGTGTGATTGTTAGGAAACTTGAATCCTATGACATGTTCCCTTCACTTCTAGTAAATGATTTAATCCCAAACCAAAGTAAAGCATTACAATAATAAGTAGTAGTAAGAACAGTACCAAAAACAGCAAATTAAAATAATAATCACTAGGCTTCAAGTCTCAGTACATAACACATACATAGACAATGCACACATTGTTGTCTTTGTTCAACTTCAATTACCCAGTGAGATGGCTATTATTTTTCCCATTTTATAGACAAAGAAACAGACTCGAGATTAAATAATTTACAATTTATTCTTTTTGATGCAATTTAAACAGGGTTTTGTTGTTTTTTTTTTTTTTTTTTTGCTTTCTCTGTCTGATAGTTCATTATTAGTGTATAGAAAAGCAACAGATTCCTGTATATTAATCTTGTACCCTGCAACTTTACTGAATTAATTCATTAATTTTAATAGTCTTTTTGTGGAGACTATAGGTTTTCTATATACAGTTTCATGTCATCTGCAAACAGTGATAGATTTAATTCTTTCTTTCCAATTCGGATGCTACTTTATTTTTCTTATCTGATTTCTGTGGCTAGGACTTCCATTACTATGTTAAACAGAAGTGGTGACAGTGGACATCCTTGTCTTGTTCCTAAGTTGAGAGGAAAGGTATTCAGCTTTTCACCACTGAGTACGTTAGCTGTGCGTCTGTCATAGATGGCCTTCATTATGTTGAGGTATGTTCCCTCTATACCAACTTTGATTAGAGTTTTGTTTTGTTTCGTTTTTTTGCGGTATGCGGGCCTCTCACTGTTGTGGCCTCTCCCGTTGCAGAGCACCGGCTCCGGACGCACAGGCTCAGTGGCCATGACTCAGGGGCCCAGCCGCTCCGTGGCATGTGAGATCTTCCCGGACTGGGGCATGAACCCATGTCCTCTGCATCGGCAGGTGGACTCTCAACCACTATGCCACCAGGGAAGCCCTGATTAGAGTTTTTATATGAAACGATGTTGAATTTTGTCAAATGCTTTTTCTGCGACTATTGAGATGATCATGTGATTTCTACCCATCCTCTCGTTAATGTGGTGTATCACACATCAATTGTCTTGAATCAATATCGAACCATCCTTGCATCCCTGGATTAAATTCCACTTGACCATGGTGTATGATCCTTTATATTGTTGGACTCAGTTTGTTAATATTTTGTTGAGAATTTTTGCATCTATATTCAAAGATATTAGCCTGTAATTTTATGTTTTTGTAATGTCTTTGCCTGGTTTTGGCATCAAGTAATGGTGGCCTGTAGAATAAACCTGGGAGTGTTCTACCATCTTCAGTTTTTGGAGTAGTTTGTGGATAGGTATTAGCTCTTCTTTATATGTTGGTAGAATTCCCCTTTGAAGCTATCTGGTCCTGGAATTTTGTTAGCTGGGAGGTTTTTTGTTTTGGGGTTTTATTTTTTTTATTATTACAAATTGAATTTCACTATAGAGATTAGTCTATTCAAATTGTCTGTCTCTTCCTGATTCAGTTCTGGAAGGCTGTATATTCCTGGAAATTTATACATTTCTTCTAGGTTGTACAGTTTGTTGGAATATAACTGTTCATAGTATTCTCTTATTATTTTTTGTATATCTGTGGTATCGGCTGTGATTTCTCCTCTTTCATTTTTTACTTTGTTTATTTGGGTCCTCTCTCTCCTTTCTTCTTGATGAGCCTGGTTAATGGTTTATCAATTTTGTTTCTTTTCAGAAAAACAGCTCTTGGTTTCATTGAACTTTTCTATTACTTTTTTGGTCTCTGTTTCCTCTCTGACCTTTACTATTTCCTTCCTTCTGCTGATTTCGGGCTTGCTTTCTTCTTTTTCTAATTCCTTCAGTTAGTATGTTAGGTTGATTATTTGATATTTTTCTTATTTTTTTTTGAGGAAGGCCTGTTATCACTATCAACTTCCCTCTTAGAACTGCTTTTGCTGCATGCTGTGGATTTTGCAAAGTTTTGTTTCCATGTTTATTAATGTCTAGGTATTTTCTGATTTCCTCTTTGATTTCTTCATTGACCCATTGGTTTTTTAGTAGCATATTGTTTAGTCTCTCTATGTTTGTTCTTTCCTCTTTTCGTTTTCCCTGTGATTGACTTCTAGTTTCATGTCATTGTGGTCAGGAAAAAAAATGCTTGATATAATTTCTATCCTCCCAAATTTGAGACCTACTTGTTTTGAGGCCTAGCAGGTGATATATCCTGGAGAACGTTCCATGAGGACTTAAAAAGAATGTGTATCCTGCTGTTTTGGGATGGAATGTCCTACAGATTATCTATTAAGTCCAATTTGTTTATTGTGTCATTTAAGACCACTGTAGCCTTATTGATTTTCTGTCTCAATGATCTGTAAGTGGGGCATCAAAAAAATAAATACAATACTTAGGAATAAACTTAATCAAGGAGGTCAAAGATCTATACTCTGAAAACTATAAAACACTGATGAAGGAAATTAACGATACAAATTAACAGAAAGATATCCCATGTTCTTGAACAGGGAGAATTAATATTGTTAAAATGGCCATATTACCAAAAGCAATCTACAGATTTAATGCAATTGCAATCAAATTACCATGACAGTTTTCACAGAACTACAACAATTAATCCTAAAAAGTATATAGAATCACAAGAGACCCCAATTACCAAAGCTACCTTGAGGAAAAAAAGAACAAAGCTAGAAGTATCATGCTGCCTGATTTTAGACTATACTACAAAGATACAGTAATCAAAACAGCATGGTTCTAGCACAAAAACAGACACATAGATCAATGGAATGGAATAGAAAAGCCAGAAATAAACTCACACACTTGTGGTCAATTAATCTATGACAAAGGAAGCAAGAGTATACAATGGAGAAAAGAGTCTCTTCAAGAAGTGGTGCTGGAAAACTGGACAGCTACCTGTAAAAGAATAAAATCAGGGGCTTCCCTGCTGGTGCAGTGGTTGAGAGTCCGCCTGTCGATGCAGGGGACATGGGTTTGTGCCTTGGTCCAGGAAGATCCCACATGCCACGGAGCAGCTGGGCCCGTAAGCCATGGCCACTGAGCCTGCATGTCCAGAGCCTGTGCTCCTCAACAGGAGAGGCCACAACAGCAAGAGGCCCGCGTACAGCAAAAAAATAAAAAATAAATAAAATCAGAACATTCCCTAACACCATATACAAAAATAAACTCAAAATGGATTAAAAACCTAAATGTAAGACCTGAAATCATAAAACTCCCAGAAGAGAATATTAGGCACAATACTCTGACATAAAACACAGCAATATTTTTTGGATCTATGGCAAAGGAAACAAAAGCAAAAATAAATAAATGGGACCTAATAAAGGCTTTTGCACACTGAAAGAAATCATTGACAAAACAAAACAAAAAACAACCTACAGGATGGGAGAAGATATTTACAAATGATATGACCAATAAGAAGGTAATATCTAAAATATATAAACTGCACATACAACTCAATATCAAAAAAACAAACAACCCAATTAAAAAAGTGGGCAGAAGACCTGAATAGACTTTTTCTAAAAAAGACATACAGATGGCTAACAGGCACATGCAAAGATGCTCATCATTGCTAATTATAAGATAAATAAAAATCAAAACAACGAGATATCACCTCGAAACTGTTAAAATGGCTATCATCAAAAAGTCTACAAATAACAAATGTTGATGAATATGTGGAGAAAAGGGAACTTTTGTACACTGTTGGTGGGAATGTAAATTGGTGTAGTTACTATGGAAGACAGTATGAGGTTCCTCAAAAATCTGAAAATAGAACTACCATCTGATCCAGCAATTCCCCTCCTGGGTTTATATTCAAAATAACAAAAACATTAATTTGAAAAGATGCATGCACCCCAATGTTCACAGAAGCACTATTTACAATAGCCAGAATAGAGAAATAATCCAAGTGTCTATCAACCAATGAATGGATAAAGGTGTGACACAGAGACAGAAAGACACACACACACACACACACACACACACACACACTAGAGTATTACTCAGCCATAAAAAAGAATGAAATTCTGCCATTTGCAACAACATGGATGGACCTAGAGAGTATTATGCTTAGTGAAATAATTTAGGCAGAGAAAGACAAATATTGTACGTTATTATCACATATGTGGAATCTAAAAAGTGAATGTATATAGCAAAACAGAAAGAGGCTCACAGATATAGAAAACAAACTAGTAGGGACTTCTCTGGTGGCACATTGGTTAAGAATCTGCCTGCCAATGCAGGGGACATGGGTTTGATCCCTGGTCCAGGAAGATCCCACATGCCGCAGAGCAACTAAGCCCGTGTGCCACAACTACTGAGCCTGTGCTCTAGAGCCCACAAGCAACAACTACTGAATCCATGCACCACAACTACTGAAGCCTGCACGGCCTAGAGGCCATGCTCCACAACAAGAGAAGCCACTGCACTGAGTAGCCCGCACACTGCAACTACAGAAAGCCTGCATGCAGCAACGAAGACCCAACACAGTCAAACTAAAATATAAATAAATAAATTAAAAAAAAAAGAAAAACTAGTGGATAATAGGAAAAGGATGGGGAGAGTGGCAAGACAGAGGTGTGGGGATATGGGATTAAGAGATACTATGTATAAAATGGATAAAAAATGAGGATACATCACAGGAATTATAGCCACTATATTGTAATAACTTTAAATGGAGTATAACCCATAAAAATACTAAATCACTGTGCTGTATATCTGAAACTAATATTGTAAATCAACTATACTGCAATAAAAAATTAGAACTTAAAATTTAACTAGTTAGAGATGGATGAGATTCAGCCACTGCGATGCCCAAGCCCATGGTCTTATCTGTTTTTCTGAGCATTTCAGGCTAAGAAGGAAATGGGTATCTTTACAAGCCTAAGTTAGAAACACAGAGTAAAGGAGTAACAGCATTGGAGAGATTCAGGCTCGTTAACTTCTATCCCCTCTCTCCCCTCATTGCCATAATTAGCCCTTCACCCATGCTGCCTGAGTGAGTAGTTTCTCCAGCCTGTCAGACAAGGCAGTAATAAGCAGCCTGTCATAGAACTCCCATTTTGAGTTAAAAGTAACCAAAATCACAAAACTTTTTTAAATTTCATTTTAAAGTCCAGGTTGATTTTAAGCTATTGAATTTTCTTCCCCTCACTAGCAATACTGAAAAACAGTAAGTAGCCCATGAGTGCTCAAATGAAAAAATCTCCATCCTATTTTGCTTTATTTTATCCTCTCCAATTTGTAATGCATTGCAATTTCATCTACAATTTGCACTCTCACTTTTATAGCAGATCAATTAAAGATAACTGGACAAATGCTCGATTATATTCTGAAAGGAAATTTTAATATTACCTCCTGATAAAAGCTGAATCTTATCAAAGATGTAATTTCTCTTATTTTCATTTTACTTACTGGGAGTTTTAAGTATTGTAAATCAACTAAGTGGTTTTTTTTTTTTAGTGGTTTTTATAATATACATGGAATTCTGTTTATCAGTTCTCTATCACGCATGCTAAATAAATAATAAAGAATAAAACTGGAAAAAATGAGTCACAGAACTAGAATTCTAGTAACACCCTGACATTAAATATGAATTTCATATTATACAAAAGCAAGCAAATTTAGCAAGAGTTTGAATAACTTAAAGAAGAAAAATTCTTTCAAAGTTTCCAGAAATATCTCAAAGTTGAGAAGAAAATCAACTAGTCTAATTAAGAACAACTTGGCACATTTTGACACGCCCTGTGTTGATAACTCATGACTTTCTGTTGTTTTGTGAAATAAGAGAAGATTAAGACATGGAAGCTAGCAATAGTTGTATGTAGTTAAAAGATACATTTTAAAAATGCCACTTATGCATCATTGAAACTCCAACTATCAATACATTGGTGGAACTATGTACAAATCAATATATCTATTTTCAAAGACAATTTTGCAGTATATTTTAAAACTCAAACTGTGCCCACCTTTTGATCCAGATTTCCACAGTTAGGGATTTCTCCTAGAGAAAATTATCAGACATCCTCACACAGGTAAAATTCAAAGATAATCATCTTGATTTTATACATAATGTAGTGACTTCTAACAATAGGAGACTGGTTATAATATGTTCCATATCACTTAGGTGCAGGAAACCTTAGATGGATTATTTTTCCTAAATCACTCAGGTTTATGCCCCACTTACCAATGATACAAAAACCTTACCATAATCATATTTGGCAGCGGGGCATTCCCACTCCCTACAATACACAAGTCTCCAAGGGCTTACGAGGTTGAACTTTGGGTTCTCCTTCTACTATACCTGGCTGCCTTAGAGCCTGCTCTCTGCAACATATGAACCCTTGAAAGCCTGGTGGACAGAGGGGCCAGAAAAGCAAACCTGGAATCAGCCGCTACTTCGCCCCTTAAGGTCGCCATTCAGAGTAACCATGGCAACCCGAGCCATCCAAGTCCCCACTTTCCAATCTCTGAGCAAGTAGACCAGTCTCTGAAATTTCCAAACCAAATTTCTCCTTTGCCCAATTACAGGAAAGATCACTGGAGCAGACACGATCAGACCCTGCCCCTATGTCTTGGACCTTTTATTGTTCTCTGATGAACTTCCCTTTGTCTGAGGAATTTTTCTTTTTTTCCAGAGCCAGGAAAAGGCTTCCTCCTACCTAGCAGTCTGGAAATTCCAGGGAATTAACACCACTTTCCCACTGGAACAGGCCTCAACCCGCTGAAGGTGGTAGCTAAATACTCCAGCTCTCTCACCCTTCTGTGGTAGATGAGAGGAGAAGGGTTGCAGAGGTGAAACTGAGTCAGGTGTTTACACCAGTTTATAGTTTCCTTACAGGATTGAGCTCCAGTTGCCCTTGGGGGACAGTAGGCTGAGTAATAGTGTACCTTTTGTCTCCTTCCCTTCCCTGCACCACCTCTCCTCTCCTTTATTTTCTGTACTTCCCAAATGAAGCTCTGGCACTCAAATTCCTTTCTCAGTGTCTGCCTCTGGGATAACCTAAACTAACACAATTTTCTTTTTCTTAGATCTGGGCACTCAGCCACTTCAACTCGAAGAACTAGCCTCTCTCAGTGGATGAAGACAAAGCAAATTCTTATCATCATCACAAAATACCAAGGTTAGGGGCTTTCCTGGTGGCACAGTGGTTGGGGGTCCGCCTGCCGATGCAGGGCACACGGGTTCGTTCCCCGGTTCAGGTAGATCCCACATGCGGCGGAGCGGCTGGGCCCGTGAGCCATGGCCGCTGAGCCTGCGCGTCCGGAGCCTGTGCTCCGCAACGGGAGAGGCCACAACAGTGAGAGGCCCGCGTACTGCGCAAAAAAAAAAAAAAAAAAAAAAACCAAGGTCCCCAAAGATCATCTGATGCAAAGAAGCCCACATTCAGGACACAAAACTGGCTACATTTTTGGAATAAGAAGGGAAATTTACTTATCTCTCTACTTATTTTTCTGGTTTTCTCTAGCTATAGAGATAATAACAAAAACAAATACTCAATATCTTGCCTCACGTAGGAAAATATTATTCTATATTATTGTTCCAAAATAATAACATAATTTTTTATTTTCACTGTGTTTGTATTTATATTTATATATAGCATAGACATGAGTGGATATGCTAACTTTTTTTTATGTGAAACAAATTACTCCATACTTTAGTGACTTGAAACCATACTTATTAATCCTCACAATTCTTCTGGTCTGGGTTTATTTGCGTGATAGCTGTATTCAGATATCAGACAGATACAAGTGAACCCACAGGTCAGATCTATCCTTATGTTGGTGGTTGGCAGGCTTTTTTTGAAAGATTTTCTCTAGAATATATGACTAGGGGTAGAATTACTGGACTGCATGTTATCTGCACCCTCAATTATATTAGATATTGCCAAATTCCTTTTTATGAGGTTATACTAATTTGTATTGACATCATGTATGAGAGCTATTAAACTTAGACTTTTACTGGAGTTGAAAAAGTCTCTCACTGATGTCTTATTTTCACTTCTTTACTATTAAAAATATACACTTTTTCATATGTTCGTTGGACATTCCGATTTCCTTTTCTTCAGATTGTCTCTTTATGTCTTTTGCCCAGTTTTCTTTGGAGTTGTCTTTTGCTGAATATAAGAATCTTTATATATTCTGCGTCTTGGTGTTTTGGGGGGTACCATGCATTGCAAGTTTCTTTTTTAGCCTCTGGCTTATCTTTGAAGTTTGTGTATGCACTTTTTTTTTGGCTTGAATGTAAATTACTCAATTAGTAATAAAACAAATTATCAATGTTTTTCTTTTTTGTTTGTTGTTTTGTATTTATTGAGGCCGGATAATCTGAGGCATCAATCCTCCAAGTACGGGTGTAGAGTTTGAGTTCTGCTGGCATCAAAAAAAGTACTAAAAAACCATTTTCACATTTGTAATACAAATACATATGTGTTTTATTTTTCTTTCAGAATGTTACATAATCTTTGAAAAAAATTTTTTTCTGGAACAAGAAAGGGAGTTGGTTGCATTACGACAACCTAATTGTAATCAAGGGACTTCTTCCTTTTCATACAGAATCGAGTAAATCTGCCTGGTACATTGACTCAACTCCAGAGGTCATGGAGTCAACTACCAAAGCTGGTTCTAAAGAGAGATAAATAATTTCTTGCTAAATAACAAATTTTTAGTTATTGAGCTAAGATAATAATCAAGTCTCATACGTCACGACCTGGGCTGATCAGCAGCAACATCACTATGGAATTCCCCGCCTCATGGTACAGTATCCTGCTGCCTGAGCTCAGCAGTGGAAAGGGAAAGTTCCTCCTCTCCAAACACCTAGCATTGCCCCCAGAAGCAGCAAAGAGGAGAAATACATTTTTAAAAGAGCAGACAAAATATAACTAAATGAAAATTTCTTTTTACTCCCCTAATCCAAATCATATGAACATCTTTAACATACCAAAATCTAAGTGAAAATAAATGTGTAACAGCCATAAAGTGTTCATGCACTTATTTCTACTAGAAAGATATTCCACAGGAAAATATGACTTTACTATAGAGTTCAACATATAATAGATTTTAGATACCTATCAAGTGGTCATTTGCATTTACCCTTGTAATGGTTATAATGGCTACATGTATAATCTAACTTTGATGCTGGGCTTTGAGATAACTCATGTAGATCTCAGATTCTACACCCAGATTTGGAGGTCAGTCCTTTCCTCCTCTGTGTCAAAAGCATCCAGTTTCATTTTGATTTTTCTAGTGCAGATGAACAGATGATATACATCAAAATAGTTCAAAAACCCACAAGAAAATTAGCAACTGAGCAACCTGTGGGCAAAAATCTCCAAAGTGAAGAAATAGTATAACCTAAAGATTATTTTGGGATGTTGGTTCTTATGATAATGAGTTGAAATAACTAGAATTAGAGATTATACAATGTGAAAAAGGCCTTTTTCAAGTCGTACTTACTTCTCATAAATTTATTAAACACCCACCACATGCTACTCATTCATGGTTCTTAAAGTCTGTTGAAGAACCTCAAGTCTCATGAAAGAACCTCATTCATGGTTCTTAAAGTCTATTGAAGAGATGGACAATAAACATTAAAAATAGCAATTATGTAGTAAGTCAGGTAGTAAACGTGTTTTGGGGAAAGAAGAATACGAATAAACAGAATAACAGGAATGGGTTAGTTCTGAAATGAGAGTCATATAGAAGAGGGATCTCTAATAAAATTTAGAGAGGCAGAGATATTTGAAGTAGTTTTAAAACATTGAATTACTTGATTCTCTGATGCCAGGTGGTAAAATTACCCAAGATTCTATGAGCCAGGATATGGTTACCATGGGTAGGCCCTGTAACAACTATCAGTTTACAAAATTTGACTTTAAGGATTTATAAATGTGTCACTTAAAATAGCAAATGAAACCAAAAAATAAGAATCTTAAATGGACTATCCTATAGCAATCAAAAATAATTTTATAGAAAATTATTTAATGACATCGAAAAATTCAGACTATTTACTGGGAAGGGAAGTTCACAAAATGATATGAACTGTGTTAGCCTACATTTATAATCCTATACACATGGAAATTTGTACGGAAAGCTATGCCAGACTTTTAATAGTGATATCTCTTAGGGAGAAACAATGAGAGTTAGTTTTTATTTTCTTTTACTTTTTGATTTGCTATTTTATAATAATTTTTATCTTAGAATAAAATGACAAAAATAAGAAAACCAGATCTAAAGTTTAGCCAAAGCCTAACAGTGTGTTATAAGATTGTAAGAAGAATACATGTAGATCTAAGTTATATTTTGGTGCTAAAATTGACTCAGGAATTTTTTTCCAATGCTAAGAGAAGAATCCCATAGGTCATATAATGCCAGATACCCATAGATTGTGATGGGTTTTGTATTATCAACCTTGGTTTATTTTGTTCTATTCTTTAATCTTCAAACTGCTCTAACTTGAGCTTGAATGGAATTTATATGCTCTAAGTTTATATCTGTACATATGAACTATACATAAGTTTATATACTTATATAGAAGCTATAATTATTTACTTTGAAACTCCTAAGACATTCCGATTAGCAAAGCCTAACATTAATAGATTACGACATGCAAAAGTAATTCAATGTATAAGTGGTATTTACCAGTGTCTTTATTAGTATGTGTTCTACCAGAAGTAGACTGTTGGACAAAGATTTTAGTGCAAGTAACTTATTTTGGAGATGATCCCAAGAAATGAGTCAAGGCAAATGTAAGAGGGAAGGAAAGAGAACCAATAAAGGATGAATTATCTGGCAAGTTACCACTGTGAGTTACAGGATCTTAACTTCTTTGAGGAACACCTTATATAGACCCCAACCTAGGGACAAAGGAATTGTAACACTTATACATCAAATTTCCTCCATAACAGGTTGAGAGGGCTGCTCCTAGACTTTTATTAATTCTCTGAATTTATGGTATGCAGTGAAGAGATAAGGAAGAGGGGATATGGGTGGGGTATTAACCAGCAGTCCTCTTCATTACAAGTACTTTGAAGGCTCTGTTTGTAAACATGGTACAAATAAAGAAATGGGAAATTGATATGGAGGATGGTTTCAAAATATAGGTTATTTTATAGTATTCATAGGATAAAATTTATGCTGATGACACACACTTTAACATCTTGCCCTCCTACTGACAAAAAAAAAGTTTAAATTTGCTTCTTGAACAATGAATGGAAATTTACTAAGTGGTGTGGGGGGCAGAGAAAGTCTGGGGACAACAATTCAAGCAGGGAAAACTGAATATTCAGAGGTAAGCCTACAAGCACATAAGGAAATGTTTGAAGTGCAGCAAACTGTCCAGTATTACTGGAGCACTGAATGCCACAGGGAAGGTGACACTGAGTAGCCAGGAAACAAACCCCACAGGACCTCTTATTCTAAGGTACTAGCAGCTTATTCTAAAGGCAATGGGAGACCACTGAAAGATTTAAGTCAAGATTTAAGCATTTTTTAAAAGAATTTTCTGATAGGAAATTGAAGAAAAATGGGAAAGAAAGAGAAGCAGCAAATTGGGTTGCCAGAAATAATGGTGGTTTTCACTGACAGTGACAAAGAGAGAAGAGAACATTATTTCAAAGATATTTAGGAGGCAGAAAACTGAGGAAGAAGAAAATTTTACAGAAAAAAAAACTAGATTTGCCTTCATATACTAGATGTATAAAAACCGAATGACAGGCAATATCTTCTCTGGTCTGAAATAGAAAGTTCCTTATAGCTAATGTTACATATTATGGTATTTTGTACACTATATGTTTTAAATTATTATTTCTTTACTTAACTAAATTGAGGCATGTAATTCAATTATGAAATTGAAGGAGGGAGGGGTAAAGGGAATGAAATATTCATTAGGAAGCATTTCCCATCAACCACTTGTTCATGCTTAGATCAAACTGATCTAATAACTTTTTGTTAAATTCATCAGTTTTCATTAGAAGAGTAATTGTAGTTGGTAAAAGGTAATGGTTACAGTGTGTTACACAATTAACAGACTGTGAAATGAACTAAAATATGTTCTCTATAGATGATTTTCTGGAAACACTAGATACTGGGTTTAGGATATATAAATGTAAGATTTTGCTAAACACTATCATTTTGTTAAATCAAATCAAGGCTTATTTATATTTCCATTGAAAACTAGTGCTGTCGTTTAGACTTTACAAAAACTGATGATGTTTTAACAGATTGGTCAGGGCTAAGAGAACGAAGTTTGATTTTTGTAAATGATCATGTCTGTACAAAAGACCAGAGGAAATAGCTTGGACTCATGTTAAACCTAGCAGGTCAAAACCTAATGTGTATACTTCAGCCCTGAAAACCCAATTGTTAATTTTCTATTTTAGTAGTTTTCTATTTATAAGTCAAAATAATTTATAAAATTATGTAAAGAATAATATTGAGAAGAAAACACTATTATTAAAAAGAAAATATTTGCAAAAGATTCATGTGATAAAGGACTGTTATCCAAAATATACAAAGAACACTTAAAACTGAACAGTATGAAAACAACCCAATTAAAAAAATGGGTCAAAGACTTTAACAGACACCTCACCAAAGAAAATATACAGAAGGGAAATAAGCATCTGAAAAGATGCTCCCCATATGTCATCAGGGAAATGCAAATTGAAACAATGAGATACACATCTATCAAAATCTGGAACAATGACAACACCAAGCGCTGACGAGGATGTGGAGGAACAGGAAATCCCATTCATTTCTAGTGGGAATGGAAAATCATACAGACACTCTAGATGATAATTCGGTGGTTTCTAACTAATATAAACAAACTCTTGCCAAACAATCCAGCAACTGCTCTCCTTGGTATTTATCCAAAGGAGTTGAAAACATATGTCTACATAAAAACCTGCACACAGATGTTTACAGCAGCTTTATTCAGAACTGCCCAAACTTGGAAGCAACCACGATGTTCTTTAGTAGGTGAATGGATAAACTGTGGTACATCCAGACAACAGTATATTATTCAGCATTAAAAAGAAATGAGTGACCAAGCCATGGAAAGACAAGTAGGAATCTTAAATGCATATTGCTAAGTGAAAAACCAATCTAAAAAGGTTACACACTGTATGCTTTCATCTATATGGCATTCTAGAAAGGAAAAAAAAATAAACTATAGAGACATGAAAAGATCAGTGGCTCCAGAGATTGGGGTGGAGATAGGGATAAACAGGCAAAACAAAGAGGACTTTTAGAACAGTGAAAATACTCTGGATGACACCATAATGATGGATACATGTAATTATACATTCGTCCAAACCTATCGACTATACAACGTTGAAAGTAAACCATGGTAGACTATGGACTTCGGGTGATTATGATGTGTTAATGTAGGTACATCAATTGTAACAAATGTATCACTCTGGTGGGGGAGGTTGGGAATGGGGAGACTGGGGGAGAAGGGGTGGGAGTATATGGGAAATCTCCATCTCCCCCTCAATTTTGCTGTGAACCTAAAACTTCTCTAAAAACAAAGTCTTAATTTCTTAAAGAGTTCAAAGTCCTTATTTATACTTTATATTTGAAAGAATTTTTGATGGAACTCTAAATTGACAGTTATTTTTTCCCTTTGAACACTTTAATGATGTCATTCCATTGCCTTGGGTCTTGTATAGTTTCTGATAAAAAAATATTTTATTTCCCTTATGCTTATTCCCTTGTGATACATGTATCTTTTTTCTCTGCTTTTTAACATTTTATCCTGATTACTGGTTTTAATCTATTTGATTTTGATATATGTGTATCCTGTTTGGGTTTAGTTAAAAGGAAACATCTGAAAGCCACACTTTATTAAATATTCTCCAACATTTACAATATGCGGGTTGTATTCCACAGCATGGAAATACTATAATTTTAATCATTGATTCCTTGCTATTCAACATTTAGATGCTACTTCAGCTCAAGGGTTTTGTTTTTTCAGAGAGCAACAAGTACAGGTGGTTTATATAAACTCATCAATTATCAGGAAATAAGAAGCCATAGTGGAAGTGAGGAAAAGACCTAGATTTTCCGGGGGTGGTGGTTTCCTCACCCTATCTCCACATGTAAATGATAGAAATTATATGTCTTTCATAACAATTTCATTTCAAAAGTAGTATGATAACCATAAGAATAAAAACAGTCAATACACTTAATTCTCATCAGATGAACAAAGATTTAAAATACATCACTTTAAACGTCCAAGACAATTTAAGAATACAATAGAGTACTTTTTCTACATGATAGGTGCCAAATTGCACAAATATAAATCATAGAATCAGTGAACCACTGAAGTCAGCAGTCCATATACAAGTTGCTTATCAATGTGAGCAGTTTCTGACTATCCAAATAGAGATAGCAAGCTCACGGATATATGTCAGATCTTTAAAGGTTCTATAAACTCTTCTTGTTGACTACATTTCTTAGTATTTATAATGAAAAACTTCAGTGGGGTACAAGTGCATAAAAATCCAGAGACTACAATTCTGCAATGAGAATGAACATCCCAAAATCTGGAAAAAAACAGAATGGGAATTAAGAAACTAAATCAATTACAAACTCAGATTTTCAGATCTGAGGCTTAGAAACCAAGATCAATTTTAAAAATTTAGTAATTACTATAAATTCTTCTCTATCCTGCACAGATTTCCTGAAGAAGTCTGAAGGATGAGAAAGGTGTAGTATTACCATATAGTGCCTGGTACAAGACATGTCCTGGCAGCTAAAATGAGTGAAATCTTGATGGAGGGACCCTACAGAGGCCTTAGACATGCTGTTTGTAATATTCACAAAATGCTTAAATACAAATGGAATGCACTGAATTCCATTACATTTGCTCTTCATCATTCAGAATCAGCGTTAATGCTTGTGGTGGGTCAAATGACATCATTTGTGTATATTTTGATACGTACTCAGAGCCACATCTTTTGGTCCAACAAATCTACTTCACTTAAAATTTCTGACCATGTACTGAGTATATTTTCAGTCTCTGACCAGCTGTGGCAGCTCAGGTTATCATCCCTGAGTAATAAAGTCTATCTTTTTTATTTTCTTTATTTTTACTGCCATTTTAAAAAATAATCAGAGGGTTAGTTTCAAGGTAAAAGGGTCTATATGGGAATAGGTTGTCACCTAGCATTATATATTCACAGTTAGAACCTGAGGTTTAAGAGATGTGGTAGTATTTATTGATGGTTAGAGACTTGAAGCTCACATTTTAGTTGAGATGAAGCCAAAAATTCCCTTTTCACGTATTTACCATGAATGTCCATGAAACATATTGCTTCCATTTAGATTGTGAGCATACGTAAACAATGACTTTGTAGTATTTAAGACGTAATTCCCATATATACTTGTTGAGACTAGTTTAGATGAAACATGTTTTTGGGATATAGGAAATTTGATATTTGATGTAGTAAATATCTAACTTACTTAATTGCATATAGTTACGTATTTTTTTATTACTACATCAATACCTGCTTTGCAATGTCTTAGGTAACTATCCTTCTCATGACACATCATGCCCACTCTGCTATGGTGCGTCCTTACTTCTCCAGCTCCTTTCTTAACACTACTTCCTCATATAAAGCTACTGTCAGTATCATGGTTCTCTTACATGTTTGAATCTTTAATCGTATTGTGCCTTCTTCTGAAATACTGTTCCTTCTCTTGCCTGCTTGAGCCTCTTTAAGACCTACTTGTCGTTCAATATTCAGGTGAAGTTTCTCTTGCAGTAAAGTCTTTTCTGACTAGCCTATGGCCCATCTTCACAGAATGACCAGGTCCTTATTTGTGTTTTACTAACTACTTAATAAATGTCCCTTGAGTGAATGGATATATATATATAAATAAGTCATATTTGAGAGATAGCACAAACAAAATATTAAAGTCTACAGTTCCAACAAATGTGAATTCCGACTCCCAGGAAAAAAGTGGACCTCAACAATTTTTCATAAATTTTGGTATCTTTCATATGATAGAACTATGATGATTTGTACTGTATAGTTTCAAAATAAATATAGGGTATGATGCTTAAACCTAAAAAAATCAAAATGTAATTGGGGAAACTAGACTATGAAGTAGTTATTGTTCACTGTTCCAAAATATCAGCATTATAATGGATTTTAAAAATATTTTCCAATAAAAGACTGAAATAATACATTCCAAAATATTAAAGAATTTTCTGGGCAATAGGATCATGGTAATGTTGGTTTTGTTTTTCTCTGCAATTTCCTGTTTTTATAGGTTTTTTCATTAAGCATGAAATTTTTCCAATATTAAAAACGCAAAAATATATTCTTTCTGACAAAAATGTAAAAGGAGTTAAAAACATTACTATTCGAGTAATGCAAATTTGGAAGTGGAAAACACAAATTGATAAGCAGTATTTGGAAAGGCAATTTGGCAATATATCAAGACATAAGAGCTGAAACATACCCTTTGACACATAATTCCCCACAAATATACTAAAAGTTATAAAAAGACAAGAATGTCCATTGCAGTGTTACTCAAAATAATTCAAGAAATAGATGCAAAACAAATGTCCCCAAAAAAGCAAATGATTTAGTAGATTGTAATATATTATTTTGATGAACTAATCTGCATTCATTAAAGTAATGAAAACTATGGAAACATGGAGAAACATTAAACACACTGTAGATTAAAAGCATAATACTTATTATTAACTGTAACTACAATGATGTAAAATATATATTTGTAAAAACGAAAAACATGCAAGGTAAAATATCTATGTTACAGAAAGGTGCTATGTGTTCTTTCTTTGCAAAACTTTTAATGTCATAGTTTTGTTATTGTTTTTTAATTTAAACAATGATTTTTAAATAGAAGGTAAACTATATGATTCAAGTAAATTATTTTCTATGAGCAGCATTTTTCATGTCATTTTAAAATTCCTTATATATTAGCTCTGTTCACATTATTTAATGCATATATCAATGTCATGGGTCCACTTAATCCCAGGTTTAATATCCTATATTGTGATACTGCCTTCTGTATGATGTTATATTATTTAGAGGATTCCACTTTAATTCATGTTAATTCTAAGACTACCTATCAGACATTTAATGGATACATTCTGTTTAATTGACATGTCTTCAAATATAACCACCAACAAATTTCACTAGGATAGCTTCTGTTCTTAAAAATCTTACTCTGTTATCTCCTTTAACTTCTTTTTATACCCTGGTTTATTGATTCTTAATCCATTATCAAATTTAGGAGACCCCCACAATGTTAAAAATTCACTTTTCCTTATATTGTCTGGCTACTGTTTTGTTTATTTTTTAAGAAAGCTAATTTACAGAAAAAGGATTACTTGGTTATTTTTTAACAAAGTAAGAAAAACCACACAAACAATTCCAGAAAAGCAGGAGAGCACATAAGAGACTGAGACTAAGAACTTGGGTCTCTCCAAATGACTCTTTGTGGAGCATGTATCCATCTAACACCAGATGGATAAAACTGGACAGGATGGCAGATGAAGGGGTAATTCCCCAGTGGGAGTACTGTTTCCCCACTCTCATAGAGCAGGTGTACTGAAGACAGAAGAGATCAGAACTTGTTAATAGTACAGGCCAAAAAATTCAGGAATTTGCAAATTGAACAGGTGAAAATGTAACTGGTGATAATTGAAAGCTAATTATCATCAGCTAGCAACTGGCAACCAGGTGTTCTGAGTCACCTAAAAGGCAAAGCAGGGAGGACTGTGAAGATATTTGCTTTTGGCACAGATGAGACGAGTGAGTTTCCTGTGTGAGGCTTCAGTATAGGAGAACGATTAGTCTGTTTACTGCTGCTATGTTTTAGCGTGTCTAGGCGGCTAGCCATGAACGAGAAAGGGTTGCAAAGCAAAGTAGTTATGGCTTTGGTATAAGAAGTGCCTTATACTTTTTCTAAATTGGCTTTTTCCAAATGAGTGAAGCAGAGATATATAGTAACCACCAAAGCCACATCTACTGGCAGTAGGCCATCCTGGGATTACAGTGGCTTTACTCTTTAAGTAGTGCTAAACACAAAAAGTTTTAGGAAAAGAAAAAGCTCTAGGTCAATTGATACATACATTCCTTAAAGCCATTTTTTAGAAGCTCAGGATTAGATAAATTAATGTATTCAAGGACATAATGCTAGTAAGCAGTAAATTTAGGATTCAAACTCAAAACTGCCTGTTCCCAAAATCCATCTTTTATTGTACAATCTTGCGTTTTTATTTTTTCCTTGCTTAAAATAAGAGTTTTTTCCCCACAATTCTCTGTAACTCTAAATATTACAAATTATAGGCATTACCAAAATTATTAATAAAGGTCTATATTCAAGTACAACATTTATATAGAAAAGCACACACAGCTTACAGGTACTGCTCAATGAATGTACATAGGGTGAATACACCCACCTAACTCTCCCCAGCCAAGAAACAGTACTATCAAGTCAAAAAGTCCTTTGTGCCCCTCTCAGACATGACCTCTTCACCACTGCAATAATTTGTTTCCTGATTCCTAACATAAGAGATTTCTCCTGCCAAGGTTTGAATTTTATTTATATGGAATAATACAGTTTGTACACTTTTGTTTCAGCCTTCTTTCACTAAATGTTCTGTTTGTGAGATATGACCTTTCTATTAGTGTAGAAGTAATTCATTCACATCCATTGCTATACAGTATTCCATTATATTAATATATCTCAATGTATTTATCCATCTTACCTTTGGTGAACATTGGGGTAGATTCCAGTTTCTATTACTATTAATGCTGTGAACATTCTTTTTTTTAATTTTAATGAACATGTGTATGCCTTTCTGATGGTTATTTACCCAGATGTGTTAATACTGAGTCATAGGGTTTGGCTAGGTTCAGCTTTATAAGATACTGTCAGTTCTCCAAAGTGGTTGTACCAATCTGCACTCCCACCAGCAAGCATGAGACTTTCTATTACCCCCACTACCTTGCCAGTCCTGAGTAATACCAGTCTTTAGTTTCAGCCATTATGCAAGATGTGCAGTTGGAACTCATGGATTTAATTTACCTTAATTTGAGAACTAATAAAGTTGAGCTTCTTTTCATATGTTATTTTGACCATTTGACTAACCTCTTTTGTTACGTACCTAGTTCAAGTATTTTGCCCTTTTTTTTTCCTTCTTGACTTATAACAGACCATTATATATTCTAGATAAGAGCTCAATTTTTCCATTATACAATAATATTGTACAATCTTCTTGAATCTCTGGATTTTTTTTTTTTTACCACATAATGGGGACTTTGGGTGAAAAAAAATTATTTTTATAAAGTGTAACATAGCTTTCCTTTCCGTACTGTTTATCAGGGTTTTTTTTTGGTCCTATTTAATAAATATTTGTATGTCCAAAGCCCATGAATATGCCTGCTCTCCTGTGATTAGTTTTAGAAGACTTTTCATATACATTTTCAATTGTCTCGCCAGCACTTATGGAAAAGCCTATCCTTTGCCTGCTGCCGTGAAATTCTGCCCTTGTCATAAATCAAGTGTTTGTGTACATGTGGTTCTTTATTCTGCATAGCTTTCTGGTAAATTGATCTATTTTTCTCTCCTTGCATGAATAAAATAATTTTTGATTAATAGAACTTAACAAGTCCTGATAACTTGTTTTAGGTCTTAGAGCTTTGATCTTTGTCCAGTTTGCCTTGGCTATTTTCACATGTGTAACCATATGAACTCTAGACTAATCTCCTCAATTTTACCAAAAGAAAAAATGTTGAGATTTTGGTTAGAATTGCATTAAATCTATGAATCACTTTAAGGAGAACTGACACTTGTATAACATGGAGACTTCCAATCCAAGAATATACTATATTCTGACATTTAATTAAGTCTGATTTAACATCAAGATTCCACAATTAAATATGATTTTTGCTTTAGCTTTTGTGTATACTCTTTATCATATTAAGAAAATTCTTTTCTACTCCTAATTTTCCAAGAGTTATTATCATGATTCGGTAAAGAAATTATCAAGTGACTGTTCTGCATCTATTATTCTCTTGATGTACTGAATCCATCAAACTGTCAGAAGTTTGCATTCCTGGATATAATATCCTTTTCATATGCCACCAGCGCTCAGTTTGCTAATATTGTGTTAAAGATTTTTGCATATATGTTCATGAAGAGTTTGGTATGTAATTTTCCCTTTTTCTTTTAAAGCCCTTGTCAAATTGTATTATCAAGATTATACTGACATGTTGGTGTTCACTCTTCTTCTATTTTTGGAAGAGACTGTATAGAATTGATATAATTTCTTCCTAAAAACTATTTGAAGAAATATTTCACCAGGAAAGTCACCTGAGCCTAAAAGTTTTCTTTGTGGCAAGTTTTAAAATTATGCAGTGTTTTTTTAATACATCTGCTACTTATTATTTTGTTAGTTTTGATTATTTTTCTAAGAGCTCTCTCATGACTAAATTTTCAGTTTTAATAGCACAATGTTGTTCATAATATTTCCTAATAATCATTAGAAAGTCTGTAGAATTTCTACGTATATTAATTTTTCATTACTGATACTGATGTTGAAATTTTATACCTCTTCCCTCTCCCTCCCTATTTCCCTCTCCCTCCCTATCTCCCCTCCCTCCACCACCCTCCACCCTCCACCTAGCTTGCTAGAACTGTACTGATTTTATTTATCTTTATAAAGAATTAACTACTGGCTCTGCTGATCCTCTCTACTGTTAGGTCTGCTTATTATTTTATTGATCTTTGCCACATCTTTATTATTTTTCTTCCTTCTAATTTCTTTAGATTTAATTGACTGTTCTTTTTCTAATGTATGGAATCAATGGATCAGTACTTATATTTAATCTTGTTTTTAATATATTTAAAGCTGTAAGTTTTTCTATTAGCCCTGATTTGCTGCATCCCACAAGCTCTAAAGTGGTATCTTTTCATTATCCCGATATTAAAATATTTTATTAAATTTATTATGATTTATTTCTTTACCCAGATTTTTTAGAAAAGTTACTTAATTTAAAATTTTCAATGTATCTTTCTGTTAAGTTCTAGTTTAATATCAATGCCAGAAATCAGTTTGTAATATTTCAAATCCTAAGATTTGTTAAAGCTTGTCATATGCAGCATTATGTGGTCAATTTTGGAACTGGAAATTTGGGGAATTTTCCAAATTCCAAAATTTGGCAAATTTGACAAATTTTCCAAGTGCCCCTGAAAGATGACATGTTTTGCAATTATTAGTTATATAACATTACACACATTTTTTGTGTTTCTGTGTATATTTATATGTTTGTATAATATATACAAGTAAGCTTACATATATTATACAAACTTGTATTAATTATATACTTGTTTGTTACATTCTTGAAATCTTCTACATACTTAAAATCTTCTACACACTTATCTTTTGTCTGTTTATTCTATTATTTATTCAAAGAAACACATCCAAATCTCAGACTATGGAATTAGGAAGTTCTCTCTATGTTACTGCTTCATATGCTTTGAAGATATGTTATTAGATACATACAAATATAGAATAATATGTCTTCCTGATATACTGTCTTAAATTAACCCTCTACCTCTAGAATGTGTCCTTAAAATCTACATTTTAGGGGGGACCTTCAAGAAGGCAGAGGAGTAAGACGTGGAGATCACCTTCCACCCAACAAATACATCAAAAATACATCTACATGTGGAACAACTCCTACAGAACACCTACTGAATGCTGGCAGAAAACCTCAGACTTCCCAAAAGGCAAGAAACTCCCCACATACCTGGGTAGGGCAAAAGAAAAAAAAAAAAAACAGAGACAAAAGAATATGGATGGGACCTGCACCACTGGGAGAGAGCTGTGAAGGAGAAAAAGTTTCCACACACTAGGAAGCCCCTTCAATGGTGGAAACGGCGGGTGGGCGGGGGGGACGGTTCGGAGCCATGGAGGAGAGAACAGCAACAGGGGTGCAAAGGGCAAAGTGGAGAAATTTCTGTCGGTGCCGACCAGCACTCACCAGCCCGAGAGGCTTGTCTGCTCACCTGCCGGGGCTGGGAGCTGAGGTTCTGGCTTTGGAGGTCAGATCCCAGGGAGAGGACTGGGGTTGGCTGCGTGAACAAAACCTGAAGGGGGCTAGTGTGCCACAGCTAACTGGAAGGGAGTCCAGGGAACAGTCTGGAACTGGCTAAGAGGAAAGAGACCATTGTTTTGGGGTGTACGAGAAGAGGCGATTCAGAGCACTGCCTAAATGAGCTCCAGAGACAGGCACGAGCTGTGGATATCAGCGCGGAACCATCAATGGACATGAAACGCTAAGGCTGCTGCTACAGCCACCAAGAAGCCTGTATGCTAGCACAGGTCACTATCCACACCTCCCCTCCCAGGAGCCTGTGCAGCCTGCCACTGCCAGGGTCCCGTGATACAAGGACAACTTATCCGGGAGAACACATGGTGCGCCTCAGGCTGGTGCAACCTCACGCCAGCCTCTGCTCCTGCAGGATCACCCCACATTCTGAGCCCCTCTCTCCCCCTGGCCTGAGTGAGCAGAGCCCCCTAATCAGCCATTCCTTTAACCCTCTCCTGTCTGGGCAGGGAACAGATGCCCTCAGGCAACCTACACGCAGTGGCAGGGCCAAATCCAAAGCTGAACCCCAGGAGCTCTGTGAACAAACAAGAGAAAGGGAAATTTCTCCCAGCAGCCTCAGGAGCAGCAGATTAAATCTCCACAATCAACTGGATGAACCCTGCATCTGTAGAATAACAAACTGGACAACAAATCATCCCAAAATTGAGGCGGTGGACATTGGGAGCAACTGTACACCTGGGGTTTGCTTTCTGCATCTAATTTGTTTCCAGTTTCATGTTTATCATACTTTACTATTTAGACATTATCATTGGTAGATTTGTTTACTGATTCGGTTGCTCTCTTCCTTTTTTTTATATATATTGTTTTTTTTTTCCTTTATCTCTTTTTGTGACAGTGTATGTGTATACTTCTTTCTGTGATTTTGTCTGTATAACTTTGCTTTTACCATTTGTCCTAGGGTTCCGTCTGTCCGCTTTTGTTTTGCTTTTGGTATAGTTTTTAGCACTTGTTATCATTGTTGGATTTGTCTTTAGGTTTGGTTGTCCTCTTCTTTCTTTCTTCCTTTTTTTAAAATTACTTTTTATTTTTTATATTTAATAATTTAAAAAATTTTTATTTTAAAAATTTATTTTACTTTACTTTATTTTTTTCTTTCATTCTTTATTTTTTTTTCTCCCTTTTCTTCTGAGCCGTGTGGCTGACAGGGTCTTAGTGCTCCAGCTGGGTGTCAAGCCTGAGGTGGGAGAGCTGAGTTCAGGACATTGGTCCACCAGAAACCTCCGAGCTCCATGTAACATCAAACAGCAGAAGCTCTCCCAGAGACTTCCATCTCAATGCTAAGACCCAGCTCCACTCAATGACCAGCAAACTACAGTGCTAGACACGCTATGCCAAACAACTTGCAAGACAGGAACACAACCCCACCCATTAGCAGAGAGGCTGCCTAAAATCATAATAAGGTCACAGACACCCCAAACACACCACTGGACACAGTCCTGCCCACCAGAAAGACAAGATCCAGCCTCAACACAAGCACCAGTCCCCTCCACCAGGAAGCCTACACAACCCACTGAACCAACCTTAGCCACTGGGGGAAGACACCAAAAAAAACGGGAACTATGAACCCACAGCCTGTGAAAAGGAGACACCAAACACAGTAAGTTAAGCAAAATAAGAAGACAGAGAAACACAGCAGAAGAAGGAGCAAGGTAAAAACCCACCAGACCTAACAAATGAAGAGGAAACAGGCAGTCTACCTGAAAAAGAATTCAGAGTAATGATAGTAAAGATGATCCAAAATCTTGGAAACAGAATGGAGAAAATACAAGAAACATTTAAAAAGGACCTAGAAGAACTAAAGAGCTAACAAACAATGATGAACAAGACAATAAATGAAATAAAAAATGCTCTAGAAGGAATCAATAGCAGAATACCTGAGGCAGAAGAACGGATAAGTGACCTGGAAGATAAAATAGTGGAAATAACTACTTCAGAGCAGAATAAAGAAAAAAGAATGAAAAGAATTGAGGACAGTCTCAGAGACCTCTGGGACAACAATAAATGTACCAACATTTGAATTATAGGGGTCCCAGAAGAAGAAGAGAAAAAGAAAGAGATTGAGAAAATATTTGAAGAGATTATAGTTGAAAACTTCCCTAATATGGGAAAGGAAATAGTCAATCAAGCTCAGGAAGCACAGAGAGTCCCATATAGGATAAATCCAAGGAAGAACATGCCAAGAAACATATTAATCAAACTATCAAAAATTAAATACAAAGAAAAAATATTAAAAGCATTAAGGGAAAAGCAACAAATAACAAAGGAATGCCCATAAGGTTAACAGCTGATCTTTCAGCAGAAACTCTGCAAGCCAGAAGGGAGTGTCAGCACATACTTAAAGTGATGAAAGGGAAAAACCTACAACCCAGTTTACTCAACCCAACAAGGATCTCATTCAGATTTGACAGAGAAACTAAAACCTCTACAGACAAGGAAAAGCTAAGAGAATTCAGCACCACCAAACCAGCTTTACAACAAATGCTAAAGGAACTTCTCTAGGAAGGAAACACAAGAGAAGGAAAACACCTACAATAACAAACCCAAAACAATTAATGGTAATAGGAACATACATATCAGTAACTACCTTAAATGTAAATGGATTAAATGCTTCCACCAAAAGACACAGATTGGCTGAATGGATACAAAAACAAGACCCATATATATGCTGTCTACAAGAGACCCACTTCAGGACACATACAGACTGAAAGTGAGGGGATGGAAAAAGATATTCTATGCAAATGGAAATCAAAAGAAAGCTGGAGTAGCAATTTTCATATCAGACAAAATAGATTTTAAAATAAAAACTATTACAAGAGAGAAAGAAGGACACTACATAATGATCAAGGGATCAATCCTAGAAGAAGATATAACAATGGTAAATATTTATGCACCCAACATAGGGGCACCTCAATACATAAGGCAAATACTAACAGCCATAAAAGGGGAAATGGACAGTAACACAATCATAGTAGGGGACTTTAACACCCCACTTTCACGAATGGACAGATCATCCATAATGAAAATAAATAAGGAAACACAAGCTTTAAACGATACATTAAACAAGATGGACTTAATTGAGATTTATAGGACATTCCACCCAAAAACAACAGGATACACCTTCTCCTCAAGTGCTCATGGAACATTCTCCAGGATAGATCTTATCTTGGGTCGCAAATCAAGCCTTGGTAAATTTAAGAAAACTGAAATCATATTAAGTATCTTTTCCGTCCACAATGCTATGAGACTGGATATCATTACAGGAAAAAAAATATTTAAAAAGTGCAAACACATGGAGGCTAAAAAATACACTCCTAAATAACCAAGAGATCACTGAAGAAATCAAAGAGGAAAACCAAAAATACCTAGAAACAAATGACAGTGAAAACACGATGACCCAAAACTTATGGGATGCAGCAAAAGCAGTTCTAAGAGGGAAGTTTATAGCAATAAAATCCTACATCAAGAAACAAGAAACATCTCAAATAAAGAACCTAAACTTACACCTAAAGGAATTAGAGAAAGAAGAACAAAAAAACCCAAAGTTAGCAGAAGGAAAGAAATCATAAAGATCAGATCAGAAACAAATGAAAAAGAAATGAAGGAAATGAGAGCAAAGATCAATAAAACTAAAAGCTGGTTCTTTGAGAAGATAAACAAAATTGATAAACCATTAGCCAGACTAATCAAGAAAAAAAGGGGGCTTCCCTGGTGGCGCAGTGGTTGAGAGTTCGCCTGCTGATGCAGGGGACACGGGTTCGTGCCCCGGTCCGGGAAGATCCCACATGCCATGGAGCGGCTGAGCCCGTAAGCCATGGCTGCTGAACCTGTGCATCCAGAGCCTGTGCTCTGCAATGGCAGAGGCCACAACAGTGAGAGGCCTGTGTACCGCAAAAAAAAAAAAAAAAAAAAAAAAAAAAGGGAGAAGACTCAAATTGGTAGAACTAGAAATGAAAAAGAAGTAAATACAGACACTGCAGAAAGTGAAAGATCTCATGATCTCACAAACGATCATGAGCGATTACTACAAGCAACTCTATGCCAATAAAATGGACAACCTGGAAGAAATGGACAAATTCTTAGAAAAGCACAACCTTCCCAGACTGAACCAGGAAGCAGTAGAAACTATAAACAGACCAATCACAAGCACTGAATTTGAAACTGTGTTTAAAAATCTTCCAACAAACAAAAGCTGAGGACCAAATGGCTTCACAAGTGAATTCTATCAAATATTTAGAGAAGAGCTAACACCTATCCTTCTCAAACTCTTCCAAAATATAGCAGAGGGAGGAACACTCCCAAACTCACTCTAGGAGGCCACCATCATCCTGATTCCAAAACCAGACAAGGGTGTCACAAAAATAAAAAACTACAGGCCAATATCACTAATGCACATACATGCAAAAATCCTCAACAAAACACTAGCAAACAGAAACAGCACATTAAAGGGTCATACACCATGATCAAGTGGGGTTTATCCCAGGAATGCAAGGATTCTTCAATATATGCAAATCAATGTGATAAACCATATTAACATATTGAAGGAGAAAAACGATATGATCGTCTCAATAGATGTAGAAAAAGCTTTCAACAAAATTCAACACCCATTTATGATAAAAACCCTCCAGAAGGCAGGCACTGAGGGAACTTACCTCAACATAATAAAGGCCATATATGACAAACTCACAGCCAGCATCTATGCAATGGTGAAAAATTGAAACCATTTCCACTAAGATCAGGAACAAGACAAGGTTGTCCACTCTCACCACTATTATTCAACATAGTTTTGGAAGTTTTAGCCACAGCAATCAGAGAAGAAAAAGAAAAGGAATTCAAATCAGAAAAGAAGAACTAAAATTGTCACTGTTTGCAGATGACATGATACTATACATAGAGAATCCTAAAGATGCTACCAGAAAACTACTAGAGCTAATCAATGAATTTGGTGAAGTTACAGGATACAAAATTAATGCACAGAAATCACTTACAACCCTATAGACTAATGATGAAACATCTGAAAGAGAAATTAAGGAAACACTCTCATTTTCCACTGCAACAGAAAGAATAAAATATCTAGGAATAAACCTACCTAAGGAGACAAAAGACCTGTATGCAGAAAACTATAAGATGCTGATGAAAGAAATTAAAGATGATACCAACAGATGGAGAGATATACCATGTTCTTGGGTTGGAAGAATCAGCATTGTGAAAATGACTCTACTTCCCAAAGCAATCTACAGATTCAATGCCATCCCTATCAAACTATCACTGGCATTTTTCACAGAACTAAAACAAAAAATTTCACAATCTATATGGAAACACAAAAGACCCCAAATAGCCAAAGCAATCTTGAGAAAGAAAAATGGAGCTGGAGGAATCAGGCCCCCAGACTTCAGACTATACTAAAAAGCTACAGTAATCCAGACAGTATGGTCCTGGCACAAAACCAGAAATATAGATCAATGGAACAGGATAGAAAGGCCAAAGATAAACACATGCACATATGGTCACCTTATCTTTGATAAAGGAAGCAAGAATATAAAATTGAGAAAAGATAGCCTCTTCAATAAGTGGTGCTGAGAAAAACGGGCAGCCACATGTAAAAGAATGAAATCAGAGCACTCCCTAATACCATACACAAAAATAAACTCAAAATGGATTAAAGACCTAAATGTAAGGACAGACACTATAAAACTCTTAGAGGAAAACATAGGCAGAACACTATATGGCATAAATCACAGCAAGATCCTTTTTGACCCATCTCCTAGAGAAATGGAAATGAAAACAAAAATAAACAAATGGGGCCTAATGAAACTTCAAAGCTTTTGCACATTAAAGGAAACCATAAAGCAGATGAAAAGACAACCTTCAGAATGGGACAAAATATTTGCCAAAGAAGCAACTGACAAAGGATTAATCTCCAAAATATACAAGCAGCTCATGCAGCTCAGTATCAAAAAAACAAACAACCCAATCCAAAAATGGGCAGAAGACCTAAATAGACATTTATACAAAGCAGATATACAGATTGCCAACAAACACATGAAAGGATGCTCAACAACACTAATCCTTAGAGAAATGCAAATCAAAACTACAATGAGGTATCACCTCACACCAGTCAGAACGGCCATCATCAAAATATCTACAAACAATAAATGCCAGAGAGGGTATGGAGAAAAGGGAACCCTCTTGCACTGTTGGTAGGAATGTAAATTGATACAGCCACTGTGGAGGACAGTATGGAAGTTCTTTAAAAAACTAAACATAGAACTACCATACGACCCAGCAATCTCACTACTGGGCATATACTCTGAGAAAACCATAACTCAAAAAGAGTCATGTACCACAACATTCATTGCAGCTCTACTTACAATAGCCAGGACATGGAAGCAACCTAAGTGTCCATCAACAGATGAATGGATAAAGAAGATGTGGCACATATGTACAATGGAATATTACTCAGCCATAAAAAGAAACGAAATTGAGTTATTTGTAGTGAGGTGGATGGACCTAGAGTCTGTCATACAGAGTGAAGTAAGTCAGAAAGAGAAAAACAAATACCGTATGCTAACACATATATATGGAATCTAAAAAAAAAAAAAAAAATGGTTCCAAGGAACCTAGGGGCAGGACAGGAATAAAGACGCAGATGTAGAGAATGGACTTGAGGATACGGGGAGGGGGAAGGGTAAGCTGGGACAAAGTGAAAGAGTGGCATGGTCTTATATATACTACCAAACGTAAAATAGCTAGTGGGAAGCAGCCGCATAGCACAGGGAGATCAGCATGGTGCTTTGTGACCACCTAGAGGGGTGGGATAGGGAGGGTGGGAGTGAGATGCAAGAGGGAGGGCATATGGGGATATATGTATATGTATACGTATAGCTGATTCACTTTATCATACAGCAGAAACTAACACACCATTTTAAAGCAACTGTACTCCAATTACGATGTTAAAAAAATTAAATCAAATTAAAATAAACTCAAATATGAAAGAAAATGAGATATCCATATCTTCTTTGTGTAGAAAAGAACTTTTCACTTTCAACAAAAATAATTCATTTTCTTTGTAATAAAACAGAAAAAATACAGAGAAGTATCAAGAAGAAAATGAAGAATATTTGCAATTCTACTGCCCAGAGATTTCTGGGTATTCTTTTCAGTCTTAAATAATTTTTCAATTACAAAAATTTGAAAAGAATTTTAAAACAGAAAAGCAAAACCAGAAATAAGAAATCCCTTGCGATGTCACCATTCTGATATGTGTAATAAAATATCAGCAGAGGTTTATATTCCATTATTTTTCTCTTTTCCATTCCCTCTTCCTCCCTTCTTTTCTTCCTTCTTTCTCCCTCAAAATAATAGTATCATATTTTAATACTCTTCTGTGGTCTTCTTTTTTAACCTTTTTTGGACATATCAAATATTCTGTATTTCAATAAATATTCATCTAAAACCTGAAAAAAAAAATCTACTTTTTATTATATTAGCTGTATTAGCCTCTTTTGGTTAGTATCTTTTACATTTTACTTTCAACTTTATCATAACTTTAAGCTACCCCTTCTTGTAAGCAATATCTAAATTATTTTTAATCTTTTAACTTATTCTGGCAATATTTTTAATTATGGTATTTTATTCCCTTTATGTTTATGCAATTGTTGATAATTTAAGGTTTAAATATTACTACTTCACAAATACACACACACATACAAAACACATCTGTATGTATATGTATGTAAACTCCACAAGTTATTATTTTTATTTTGATCATTCAGTATTTGATTTTCCCCACATATTTACTCTTTCATGTCAAAAATTCTGTGTGATTTGATAAATCTCCTAATGAGTTCGGATTATTTTTGAATACAGTGTTACTGACTGTTCTTTCTCAGAAGTTACAAGGAAGTTCACCAAAACTAGTAAACAAAAAGGTATTTGTGAACCATGAGTCAACACAACTCACTATAGATACAGCAGTAACTTGAAAAAAGACCTCATTTAAATATTGGAGAGATGTGATGGTCTCAAGCAGAGGATTTTAAAGTAGAAATGAAATAGATATAACCTTATCATCCTCCTTTTGCAGATGAGAAAACTAAGGCTTTGAGAGTTTATTCAAGTTTACTCAGTGGAAGAACTGGGATGGAAGCCAGTCCGCCTCCATAACCTGGGCTCCTCAGAAAGGAATAAGATCATGCAAATCAAAACTACAATGAGTTATCACCTCACACAAGCCAGAAGAGCTATAATTTAAAAATCTACAAACAATAAATGCTGGAGAGGGTGTGGAGAAAAGAGAACCCTCCTACACTGTTGGTAGGAATGTAAATTGGTACAATCACTATGGAGAACAGTATGGAGGTTCCTTAAAAAACTAAAAATAGCATTACCATATGATTTAGCAATCCCACTCCTGGGCATATATTCCAGAGAAAACCATACTTCAGAAAGATACATGCACCCCAATGTACACTGCAGCACTACCGGAGCCAAGACATGGAAGCAACCTAAATGTCCATAGACAGATGAATGGAAAAAGAAGATGTGGTTAAATATATACAATGGAATATTACTCAACCATTGAAAAGAATGAAATAATGCCATTTGCAGCAACATGGATGGACCTAGAGACTGTCATACAGAGTGAAGTAAGTCAGAGTAAGAGAAATGTTGTATGATATCACTTATATGTGGAATCTAGAAGAAATGATATAAATGAACTTATTAACAAAACAGAAACAGACTCAGAGAACGAACTTATGGTTACCGGTGGGGAAGGATGGGGAAAAGGGATAGTTACGGAATTTGGGATTGATATGTACACACTGCTATATTCAAAATGAATAACCAACAAGGACCTACTGTATAGCACAGGTTCAACACATACTGTTTTGAACTCTGATCAATATTATGTAACAACCTAAATGTGAAAAGAATTTGAAATAGAATAGATACATGTATAACTGAATCACTTTGCTGTATACCTGAAACTCTCACAACTTTGTTAATCAACTCTACTCCAATATAAAATAAAAAGTTAAAAAAATTCCTGTGCAATTTCTGACCCAAATTAAAGATCTCACAAAATGGAATCTATATAAAATTCATGGACAGAATACACAATATACAAGAGTTTCTTTAAAAGTTTTTAAAATTTTAACTTAAAAATATGCCTTAGTTTAATCCTGCCTCCATGAAAACTGTGCTGTTCCTTCATTTTAAAATTTCAGTTGCTTACAGACATGCTTCTATAGTCTTAGACATACACCTTCATATAACATATATCAAAATTGATTTGTTCATGTTTGTTTACTTGCCAGTCTCCCTTCTAGACTAAGTCCATCAGAGTAGAGAGGACTTTGCTACACATTCTGTATCTCCAACACTTAGTACAGTATGACCTCTGTAAACATTTATTCAGTGGTTTTAAAATTTCATACAAAGATACTTTATTGGCCAGAGGAATGGACCAGGATTTCTAAACAATACTAAAAGTCAATCTGAAGTTGAAAGGCATGAATTTATAGAAGCAGCAATCTGTTTTATTGTAGTATTTTCTCCAAAACCTCTGTGCTACTTGGGCACAACTAAAAATAAAACAGGTATTTGGGTTCACCCAGGAATGGGATTCTGCCAGAGCGGTGTGACAAAAGGAAAGGGAAAAGAAAATTATATTAGTGAGAGTTTTTTGATGTGATAGGGCTTGTGATTTAAACTGACTATGAGGGTGGTGAAGAAAAGAGGAAGCTGATGAAAGGAAAATGAGTCAGGGGATGGAAGGATCTGTAAAGATTTAAGAATAGCCATTATGAGAGTTACTGACAAGTAAGTTGGAAAGAGGAGATTTGGGTTAGAAAGCTGTATTCCTGAATTAGCAATTACAGGATGGAGCACTTACAGGGCAAAATATGACAATGGAAATAGGTTGTCCAGGTGAAAGGAAAAGGACGTAACTGGAAATGAGGAGGTCAACGAATTGACAAGTGAAACACAGTGATCTACTTTCCACATAGATTATAAAACACTCAAGTCTGGAGCTCTTTTCTTTCAAGGGGAATTGGCCACTCAGCCTCACTCCTGTATTCTCTAATGTTTCAGATGTAGTACTTCTGTGGAAACCCTAGCATCAAGGGTTTGAAAAAAACATTGGTTTAAGTTAGTGAATGGTATTTCTTTTAAAAAAGTAATAAATTATTTCCCTCATTTTTCTGCCAATGTCAAAGCAGACAACTGTTCAGTGGAGAGGGTCTCATTTAGGGAAGTAGCTCCTGAAATGACACATGTCAAACCACAGTTACATAAATCCATTAAAAACTAGTTTGCATATTTTCATTGTTGAGCCACTACTTCAGCATCAAAATGGTAGTACCTTCCCAGCAGCGCCACTGTTACTTCACCCAAAGCTAAAGGTGGTGTGAAGAGAAGACCATTATACTTTACCCCTAGTTACAATCCTGGATTACCCACAGGGGAAAGAAAATGTTCCTCTACCTATAAATCCTCATTCTTTCACACATACTAAAGGGAGGAAAGAAACTCCAGCAGGCTTTCGTCCACAAGAAAAGGCACAAAGGGTTAAATTTTACATGGTTTGCCTCTAAGGACATTTATATTCTCATTACTAAGGAAGCAAAGCAATATACTAAGGGTGCAGTTTGTGAAAAGAGAATAAAACAGCACAAATAGAAACAAGACAAATAACCACTTCTGAATTGCTAGCAGAGGGTGAGGAAAGGTTAAGTACCAAGTAGTTTCCAGGAAAGATTCATAGAACTAATTCAGCTTGCTCTACTTTGGCAGGGAAAAATTCATGTCCCTGTAACCACACCAATAGTTTGGGAAGAAGAGTGAGTCCTCTTGCCCTACACACAGTAGGTCACAGACATTCCAGGTAATGCTGGATTATTTAAGCGTTCATTATCTTCTTCATGAGTTTCCCCTTAGACCTTTCTTCTCTACCTTTTCCTTATTCACGTCCATGGTTTGGTCATTTCACTGCTCGTCAGCATATAAATTAAAGAGTTGGAACTTAGGTTAAGTTGAGATTTGTTAGATTCTCTGAGGAAAAAAGGTAGGAGAGTAACAGCATGTTTAGGAATAAGGCTCAGCTAGTGATTCAGAGGTGCCCGTTATTTTTTTCCTGCCCCTACATGTCCTCCCTGGAGAACCTTTGTATTCTCTCTTGTTAGGCCCTCTGCTCTACATCCCTACTAAGTGGGTGCTGGCCCATGTGACCCAGCACCCTGGCCTTAAATGATGGGAGTGGGCTAGTAGTTGATTCAAGATGAATTAATTAGTATTTCTTTCCTGTAATTCTGGAATTGTGTTACAGGGATATTAGCTATTTTTATTGGGGTCTTGACTGGAGATATTGCACAGAACTGTGACTGGGACCTCCAGTTCACACGTAAAGAGAGCCAGTCTTTAGAGACAGAAGAACTGAAACGGGTGCCTGAGAAAAGCAGAGTTAAGAGATCATGCAGGTCTGGAGGAAGACATAGCACAAAAACTGACTTTCTAATTTCTGGTTCTTGTAGCTCACATGCCTGCCAATAACTCCTGGCCCTGAGTTTAAAGTCTGACTCCTGAACCTTTCCCAAAACTCCTCTCAGTTTTTCTCTTTTTAAGTAAGTTGAATTCTGCTCCTAATGTCTAAAAAACACTTTGTATCCAAAAAAATCATGACTGGAGCATTAAAAAAACTTGGGTCCCAATTAGTATTAATGATTTTTTTTAAACTAAACTATTGCCATGCGCCAGGAAGTGATATTGCATTGTATATGAATTAAAGGGTCACTGAAGATTTTATTCCATCAATACAGATATATGGAAGGTTGAAAAAACTGTTAAGAGGAAAGAGTCTGACAGCTCTATGAAGGATGAATGGGGGGGAAGGTCTGAACATGTGATTAATAAAGCCAATACACTCCCAGTACAAGGCAGCTTCAGTTTTGACTGCATAATACATTTCACTTTGGGAAAAATTTTAATTACATCATGCCAAGAAAAAAAATTAAAGATATAAAAGAGACACATGATTGAAGAAGTAAAGCTAGTCTATCAAGAAGCAAAGTGTCATGAGCAGAAAATGAGTCATCTTTACCACCCAAAGACCTAGATCCCAGAAGCATCTACTTCCTTGCCTTGCCACAAGCAGAATCACCACTATTCCCTTAAACAAGGAGAGAAAACCTCTGACCTCTGCCTCCAAATGGTGAATTATTAATAACAAAAGTGAATATCATCTATAGCATTGTAGTATGCCTATCACACTCGAACAGCCCCTCTCCACCACCACCATGCTCAACTGCCGAGCCCCAAAAATCCCTCCAACACTGAATTCTGTAGTATCTCCCTCCCCTGCTCCCTCCTCCCCCCACATCCTTACCACCTGATGTGTTGAATGCCCCCCACCCTAACCATGACCATATGCCTGATAGGGTCCAACCCATGAGCTCCCTTAATAAGATTTATCAATGCCACTCACTGCCTACAGGATAAAATCTCAACTCCTTAGCCTGGCATACAAAGTTTCTTAGGATCTGGCTCCTGCCCACTTCTCTAGCCTCATTCCATGCCAACCCCTTACATACTCGTTCTAACTAATCTCAACTGTCAGAATTCAACATGTTCCCTCTCACTCTGCCCCACTGCACATACTGTAACTTCTACCTGAAATGTCCTACCCCTTCAGTTCAACAGGCCTGACTATCAGTCACCTTTAAAAACTCAATTCAGATTCATTTCCTCTGGAAACATTCATGAATTGCCATTCCCTCCCTGCTCTCTGAGACTGCACAGGCATAACTCTCTATTTACTGTGCTTTCTCCTCTATTTCACTATAATCTCTTTAGGAAAGGGACTATCACACTGATTTCTATCTTACCAGCATCTATCATAATGCTTCTCCCATAATATAAGATGAATACATGTCAGCTTGACAGATATTAATTTGTTTGGTTTTGATAGCTGATATGTCTAACAAGTTCATTGTGGGCCCTCTATTTAATAGGATTAAAATTTAAAAGCTGTTTGGCTCTTACTTCAAAGCTCACTTTTACTGGATTAGTTTTAGAGATAACAAAGTATATTATTGATATTAATTTCCTTCATGATCCAGCCACTCATCTGAACTTTAGTCTAGAACAAGTGGTTTCTCTGCACAAATGAAATACAATTTTTAAATGTTAATGATATTTTAATAAGAAAAGATAACAACTCTATACAGGACAAGAAATCTACTCATTGGCTTTATAACATCTTAATTAGCAGCACAAGTAAACAAGGCATAGCCTGATTTTATTTTGCCCATACGATGCAGTTCCTTTTTCAGAGAGGCAGTTCTGATTGTATTAGCATAGCCTGTCAGGTATCTAAAACCCAGGTCATTACAGTCTTCCTCATCTTGGGAAATGCGGCTGCTCATCTTTAATAAGAAGACTCTCCTAGGAAAAAGACTCCCAGGTGGAGAAACCCAACATTAGATGCAAAGCAGTGTAATTCTGCTCAAGATGGCCTTGAGATGGAACCCAGTCATGGATTTCAGCATCCATGAAATTGGAAGAATAACCATACCCTGAAAATGGTTTTATTTTCTTTTAGCAAGTAGAATAGTACTTTCTTGCTTTGCTGCTTCTTGAAAGTTTTTGTATCTTCAAGTGGCATTAAAACCTAGAGAATGGAAAACAAAAATTGCAAGCAATTGCCCAGCTAATGTGTGCCTCGGATGCAAAGTCGGGGAAAAGTAGAACATCTTCCAAGAGTGTAATCAGCTTGAAACGAGCGATAAAAATTCGATTATCTACCAGTGCAAATTTGTGCAACAAACTGCCATCAGCCATGTATGGCCTAGGAACCTATTTGTTACTTTCAAATCATTTTGACTTTCAATAGAAAAAAAAATCACAAAAACATCAAAAATATTTTTCAGGTTTGTCAATGCCTACCAAATACAGCTTTATGCATCATTTATGAACTTCAAGTAAATGCTCTTAACATAATTATCCTTTTAGTATAAAACAAACCATTTTACAGTAATGTTTTCAAAATATATTTATGAGATGATAATTACTGTTTCTTGAAACAAAAAAAACATGAAAAGAAATAAACTAGATTTCATGGTCAAAACATTTTAGAAAGCTCTGAGTAAGCAAAGGTAAAGAGGTTTCTTTACTGTTGGATATCTTAGAGACTTTATTGGACCAACATGCCTTGAAAACATCCATGAGAGAAATGGTTTTCCAAACTCATCTGACCATTAAATCTTTTTTCCAGGAGTATCGCAAGAGACTATTATTCTACATTTCCCTAATAAAGGCCATATTAAGTATTTGTGACCAAACAGTAACAAAACACACAATCTCCATGGTACTTCATTGGATTTTGCTTCTGTGTTTCTGTGTTTTGTTTCACTTCAGTTGCTATTACAATATGTTGCAGTGATTCAGGAAGAGCCAATTGTCAACATAATGTCAAGAGACTTCTAACCAGATGGTCTGATCACTTGGCTTGGAAATAAATAAAATCAGTAATATTAGAGGGGAATAACAAGTTATCATGAGGTCCATTATGACCAGCATTTTCACTGTTCATCTCCATAGCTCATCTCTAACCCACTTCCACTTCCACGTTTTTCCAACCAGAGAGTGGAGTAAATTCTTTCTGGATAATTATTCTCAATCTAGGCACTCTGTAGATTACCTGAACTAAAAGAATTGAGAGGACTCTATTTTGACCCTAAAACTCTAGAATTTTCAATCTTAAATCACATAACTCAAAGCTGCATAAAGATAACGTGCTCAAACTTCCCAGACCTGGTAAAGTCCCTGTAACGTCACTACAAAATAACCACTTTCTTCTTCTAAAATGTACCTGGATCAGCAATAACGTGTCTGTATTTCACTGGTTTTGTTACTCATTTTTCTTCGAGGTTTTAACTTTAGAATAGATTTACATCCTAAGACGGTGAGGCTTTTTGTATTTTGTGTTAATTGATGTATCCCAAGTGCCTGTAACAGTGCCTGACATTTATTAGACAGTATAAAATATTGCTGGGTGAAGGAATTAATTTTAGAAAATAAACTCCCTTATTTCTGATGTTAAAACCCTCTTCTAACTATTACAAGTAAAAGGAAAGTCAGCAGAGGTGAGGGAGATTGGCCATTCTGATTTTACTCAATACCAGCTGGATCATTACTTAGATCCCAGGCTTATATAACAAATTCTGCTCTTTACAACTATAAATGATAAGACAAGTGGTATTACCTTGCCCTTTGAAATTAAAAAAAAAAATCGGCTTTTGTCAGCCAAACGTGAAGGAGTATCTCTCTAAATGTCTCTTAGAATTCTTGGGGGCTTACATCCCTCCTAGTCATCACTGCCTTCAAGTTCTTTCCTCTTAATTAGTTCAGCTTCTCTTGCTGTCCCGTATATTCTGTCCCTTTCCTTTACTGAATCGCTCCATCCTGGAAAGTATCCTGATTGCTTCATTTCTCAAAATAGCCACTGATGTAAGGCTATGTCTGCAACTGACTTTAACTGGAGATAAGAGTCAATGGATGAGACTGACATCACAGCAGAATAAGCAAACAGGAATTGAACACTCTGTATCGCTGCTCTTAAAATTCCTTTGGCTATCCCACTACAAGGAATGTGCAACTGAGCATTCTCTTCACAGATTCCTGTGTTGGTTTATAAAAGGATGCTCAGAAAAGAAAATTAAAATATCAAGAAAACTAACATATTACCCTATTGTCCTACCATTTTTTTCTATACAGGGCTCCTCATGCAAAGTTGTTAAAACTCTATGTAGATTCATTGATAGATGCTTTTTCACTTAAAATATCTTAAGCATTTAGAAAAATGTTGTATTTTTTATATCTGCACAATAGTCCATTGGTAAATATACTATAATCAATTTAATGATTATTCCAGTAGATACTTAGCTCACATCTAATATTTTTCCACTGAAAGTTAACACTTCACTAAACATATTTTTACATTAAATTAGTTCAATATTTAAGATTTTTTCTTTACGATTCATCTTCAGAATTGAAATTAGTAAATCCAAAACTATGAACCTTTCTATGGCTCATTATATGTATTAACTGCTTCTGAAACAGTTATATTTTTTCTCACATTATGATGCTTAAAACTTTACTACATCAGCTTTTTTATTGTTTGATCGGAACCAAATATTTGCTACTACCAAGGTTATTGAACTTGAGAATAACAGAGCTGACACAAAGCATTTGAGTTTGGCATGAGGTCAGTGGAGGCTTCTGAATATCTTTCATCTTCCTCTGTTTGCCTGGGATGACCTGCTCTCTCATTTACGAAGCAGTCACCTTGCAGGCTGTGTTCCCCCAGGTAATAAGAAATAATTGTGCTTTTAAATGATGTTTTTTGGGGTCTGTTGTTATCTTTGCTAAGCTACATAGAATGAAACAGATTTCTTCTGTAACATGTTTCTAATAGCAAAATTATACATATTTACTGTAAAAAGATGGAAAGATATAGAAAATTATAAGGAAGAAATGCTTAATTACTAGTAGTATCACAAGCTAGCAATAATCTCTTAACATTCAGTACATTTCTTTCTGAATGTATTAAAACATTACAATGCCACACTCACAGTGTTGCTACCACCACATCACAACAACCAGGACCATATCTACCAACAGTCTACAATCCTGAGTTTTGCAGGTTACATCATACTATGAGAATTCTTCATACCATTAAATACCTTTTGAAAATACAAATTTAAAAAGCAAGTAACATCCCATGGTATGGATACACGATAATTTATTTAAGTTATGTTATTAGACATTTAACCTTTTTTTTATCATTTTGCATTGTGTTCTTGCATGTTAAAAGATATAATAAAAGTCCTTAAACTTAATCTTTGTATAGAATTTTGATTATTACCTAAGGATAAATTCTTCAAGGAATCTGAGCCAAAATTTATGAGTTTTTTTAATAACATCTTTATTGGAGTATAATCGCTTTACAATGGTGTGTTAGTTTCTGCCTATAACAAAGTGAATCAGCTATACATATACATATATCCCCATATCCCCTACCTCTTGCGTCTCCCTCCCACCCTCCCTATCCCACCCCTCTAGGTGGACACAAAGCACTGAGCTGATCTCCCTGTGCTATGCAGCAGCTTCCCACTAGCTATCTATTTTACATTTGGAAGTGTATGTATGTCAATGTCACTCTCTCACTTCATCCCAGCCTACCTTCCCCCTCCCCGTGTCCTCAAGTCCATTCTCTACATCTGTGTCTTCATTCCTGTCCTGACCCTAGGCTCTTCAGAACAATTTTTTTTTTTTAGATTCCATATATATGTGTTAGCATACGGTATTTGTTTTTCTCTTTCTGATATACTTCACTCTGTATGACAGTCTCTAGGTCCACCCACCTCACTACAAATAACTCAATTTCTTTTTTTATTGCTGAGTAATAGTCCATTGTATATGTGCCATATCTTCTTTCTCCATTCATCTGTCAATGGACACTTAGGTTGCTTCCATGTCCCGGCTATTGTAAATAGAGCTGCAATGAACATTGCGGTACATGACTCTTTTTGAATTATGGTTTTCTCAGGGTATATGCCCAGTAGTGGGATTGCTGGGTCGTATGGCAGTTCTATGTTTAGTTTTTTAAGGAACCTCCATACTGTTCTCCATAGTGGCTGTATCAATTTGCATTCTCACCAACAGCGTAAGAGGGTTCCCTTTTCTCCACACCCTCTCCAGCATTTATTGTTTGTAGATTTCTTGATGATGGCCATTCTGACTGGTGTGAGGTGATACCTCATTGTAGTTTTGATTTGCATTTCTCTAATGATTAGTGATGTTGAGCATCCTTTCATGTGTTTGTTGGCTATCTGTATATCTTCTTTGTATAAATGTCTATTTAGGTCTTCTGCCCATTTTTGGATTGGGTTGTTTTTTTGATATTGAGCTGCATGAGCTGCTTGCACATTTTGGAGATTAATCCTTTGTCAGTTGGTTCGTTTGCAAATATTTTCTCCCATTCTGAGGGTTGTCTTTTTGAAGTGTTTTTCAATACCATGATTTATAATTTTAGAAAACATTCATTTGTTTGTCCATCATTCTCCTCAGTGTAGTCCACATATCAATCTATCTGCTATCCCTGATAATGCCACATCCTTCCTTTAGGCATTAACACCTTCATTTCTCACTGAACAAAATATTATGGATTAATGTAATCAACTGTTGGATAGATTCCAGAAAAGAAAATAGTTGTGGTTCTTACTCAGCTCACAGATAATTTATAGCATAGTGTATTTTTACGATTACCATGACCAATGCACAGTCTTTTTAGAGGGAATAAGAAGGTGAAGTGATACACATTAACTGTTTCTAAAAAGCTTTATGCTACGCATGCCATCTAGGTATGTCGGTGTATACATTCACTATAATACATATGTATCTGCAAAGAGAAATGCGTTATTCTAGTCATCAAGGATATACCAGTTTTACACAAAGTGACAGCTATCTGAATCACGTGGGAATAAAAAAAATCAGTTATTACCCACACTGAAGTTACTGTCATAAGAGTCCTAATAATGTCCAGATTTACAATGCCAACATGGACAGAAATACTGATGCCCTAAATGAACAGTACTGCTGACTGACTGGGGGAATATTAATATGATCTAGGATCAGAAAAACTGATCAAATCCTGGGCTTCAGAGTCAAAGCAAACTTTGGCTATATCAACTAAGTTGGGCACCTGGTTGATTCCAAATTGATCTGATAATAGAACATGCATCTCCCTTCTCTCACTCTGGTTAAGTAGACCAAACCCCAAATTAGCATCCGGGTAAATGATTTATAGAGGAAAACAAAGAAAAAGCAGCTAGCCATATAAAATCTCCAGGTCTTGCTATTTCTCACCTGTTAAATTTTTCTGAGATCAGCTTTAGCTAAGAGTTGACCACGTTTTGTTTTGTTTTGTTTTATTCAAATAATGGTAAAACAAAGGGCATATTAGTAATTGATAACCTGCCATTTTTTGTGTTTCTCCAATTGAAAATTCCCTTGTCTACTTCCCAACAAGCCAATTAAGCAGATCTTCTAAACCTGACTTTATTGCAAGTTTCTAATCTTGCTCATAACCTAGGCAGTAAAGGTTTAGGGAGTGTGATTAGGCATTACATTCTAAGATGTCACTCATATTCTTAACCTAAATTGTCTTACTACAAACAATTTATATTTCAGTCTTGAAGCCAGATGGACAGTAGGCCAAATGTTTTCATCTTTCACTGCAACCCACTTGATGATCCTTTAAAGACTACCAATACATGGACTCCACCCTAGAGGTTTAAGTGGATCTGAGTATCTGTTTTATTTTTAAAGCTCCCTTGTCGAATCTAACATGCAGGTGGTTGGGAACTACTGGTTTAGACTAAAGGTGCATTTATGGACACATAAACATAGGTAAAAAGGAGAGTTATTTATGAATAAGTTTGACTCAAAGATCTTCAAATGCTTATTTACTTGCTTTAGTGGTAAATTTAAAATAAACAATATTGTGTTGTCATTAACATTATATCTGGATTCTCAGGTTAAAAGATATCCTGTATTAAAATCAGTAATAGCAGCTAGCATTCGCGGACAATCCACTATGTGTAAAGCACCATACTGGGTTACTTTATTAACTTTATTTAATCCTTATAACCCTCGGAGGTAAGTTATCACATGTATTTCACAGATTAGGAATCCAAAACTCAAGAGAGGTAAAATGATTTATACTAAGTGAAACCAAAACAGCTTAAAAAGCAAATCCATATAAAACATCTTTCCCAACCTCCCTCTCCTTTCCAATTCTACCTTCAATTTCTTAAAAACAGGTCCAGCTTTATATCTACTTGTTGTGAAATCAAGTTCACACGTTTCAGAGTGTGGGAACTGTCCTCCTCAAATAATTAATATAAAGAATCAAATGCTAACATAATGTACTTTGGCTTCAAAAATATTTCAATAGGGGCTTCCCTGGTGGCGCAGTGGTTGAGAGTCCATCTGCCGATGCAGGGGACACGGGTTCGTGCCCCGGTCCGGGAAGATCCCACATGCCGCGGAGCGGCTGGGCCCGTGAGCCATGGCCGCTGAGCCTGCGCGTCCGGAGCCTGTGCTCCGCAGCGGGAGAGGCCACAACAGTGAGAGGCCCGCGTACCGCAAAAAAAAAAAAAAAAAAAAAAAAAAAATTCAATAATGGGAGCAAACTTTAAGAAAACACCCTCAAAAATTCATATTAATTATTTTCTCCCTATCTTGGAAGGCTTGAGTCCAAAATGAGATGCCTCCTGCCTGCTGAAGAACAGGTGGAAACAGGAAGCTATTTAAAGCCATAAATATGCTCCAGAGTGATGGCTTACAGGACTTACTTGGACATAAATCACCTCAGAAACAGACCTAAATCCATGCATTTCCATATACTTTTCAGCTACTAGTAAATAGCAACTCTTAACTAAAACCCTCATTTAAAAAAAAAAAAATGAAAGGACCCAAAACAGTAGAATCCTTTACTATCAACTGATAAACAAAATTTGTTCAAAAATAAAAATCTTTCCTCCAGGCTAAATGTTTCATCAGCCTAGCTTCAGCTAAAGGGGATGTTTGACCCATAACATGTCATGCAAATTAGTAGAAGACGAACCTCTTATGAGTGAAGTCCTTCGCACTGAAGTTATAAAATCATGTTTAGAGACGCTGTATTATCAAGTTATCCCCTTCCTGTTTCACAAGAGATCACTTTTCAGAAATCAGGAGGATGTTCATGTTTACTTCCTTCACAATCTTCAATAAAGAACCTCTTTTACAGTAGTTTTTAATCCACTGATTAGTGGGGAAGTATATCAAAGAACATTTCATCTTCAAATATCAAGTGAAAGAACATTTTTAAATATTTATAAGAGAGTGGTATTCTTCTATTTATATCATGCTAGAGTTTTTCTAGAAAACTGATGCCACCTCAGCACCCTATCTCAAAGTCAAAGACATGAATTGGATTCAGGCTCAAGGAAACCATTTTGCACAAAATATTGTCATTCAGTCCTTTCTGCACGACTCCAAACTAACTCAATCCAGTAAGAGAAAATATGTCTATAACATTCATTTTGAATAATGTCAGTTCCTTCATATTATCATTCTTAACGTGCTTAAGTTACTTTCTTTTCTTTTCACTTTTAATTAACTGTACTGACCTGTGTATATGGACTTCACAATGTACTTAGTAAGAAATAAGACCACAGTGTAAAGGGTAATGGACTGAGAGTCAGAACACTCAAGTTCAACTCCCAGTTTTCTCTAGACTTATGCCTTGATCCAATGACATAACACTTCACTTTCCTCATCTCTCATATTCTGCTATTAGGGCCAACCTAGTATCAGTTGAGAAGACAAATGTGATAACAAAATAAAATTACATATAGGAAACAATTTTAAAAACACAATTTCCCAAAGCATGATGCAAAGAAAACTGGTCCCATGAAGTGGTGTGTGAAAAGAAAGGATGGCAGTCAAGTAAGTTTTGAAAATGCTAGGAAATTCACAGTTGATATTCAAATGCCAAATATTTTAAGAAGTCCTATAGTTATAGTGAGGAAACCTGTAAAACTTGATTTTTGCCTCGTATTTCCCCAACTAATTTGACCATGCTACTTTTTGACTGTGAGCATCCTGCTGCTTAGATGTGCTATAGAGTATAATTTGGAAGATGGTGTAGAGTACATTAAATTAAAAATTATTGTGATATTGTTTTAACTAGGCTTAATTTGGAACAAAGTTAAATTTCAGTTAAGTGTATTATTAAAACTGAGTTTCTAATTTATTAATTAGAAAAAACACTGTGCCCAAAATGTAATGACCAAATTTTAAACAAACAGAAAATTCTCAGTTTAAGGGATGTTTTGACACTGTGATTTCCCCCATATCATGAGTGGCTATAAAGTATTTTTTCATTTTGTCCTAAGCAATAACAACCCCCCAATTGTTTCTTCTAATGGGAAAAATATTAGATCAAATTCTCTAATCTTTCTAACCTCTAATATCTTTTATATAATCCCTATAAAAGAGGAAACATCTCTCCCCTGCCACTACTCCAACACAAACCCTGATTTCCATAAGGAAAAATCTATTCTGAAGATAACTCTTGGCCTCTCTCTACTCCTTCACTATCTCCACCCCTGAAGAGCAAAGTGGTGTACCTGACAAATAACTAGACACGTTTAAGTCTGCAGTACCCTTTCTTCTACTTGAGAATAAGCTTGCCCTCCAAGAGTAAGAATTCTCACCCTGCTCCGTCTTCCCTGGGCAGGCCAACCATGTGGAGAAGTGCAATGCCCCAACCACTGGTTAAAAGCCTCTTTCTGGGGTATGAATATCTGATGGATTTGGCTCTCACAATAAACTACATTCTTATAGAGAGCTGCTATCAGTGAGAATTTATCTTTGATCTCCAAATTTATTCTTTACTTAATTTCTAAAATTATGTAGAATCTGGGTAGAAAAGAATGTTGCTATTTTGGGAGAGTCTCTTATCAACCCGAACAATCTGACTCACAAATTCTCATCAAATTCTAAGCAGAAAAGAATAAAAGCTATCCAGTTGCTTCATAGAACATGCCCACAGATGAGCTATTTGTAGGAGAGACCAGTTTCACACTGGTCTGATATTTTCAAGTTGTGCCTTCAAAGTGCACTGGACTGATTAGGAAAATTCTGAAATGTATGTATCTTGAGAAAGAGCTCACTAAGGTCACTTTTTTCTATAGTAATGTTTTCAGTTTGAGCCCCCCAAAATCTTTTGTTCTTTGTCTTAGAACCAAGGTAGAGTGCTTTAATTAAGGTTCCCAGTTAGTGTTACAGCTTTCAGAGGATGCTCAACTTACTTCTATGCTCTTTCCAGTCCCATGTGTAACAGTTACCTCTGCTTACCTATAAGCTCCCTTTATTGGCTGTCCTTCCTTCCCAATCTCCCTTCTCTACTTTCCAAATAAATACTTGCATTCAATCATGTGATGCAGGATCTATGAATGGGGGAACATATACTAAAATGCCCTCCCATACTATCTACAGGCAAAATATTTTATTTCTTCATCATGGCTCCAAAAGCAATACACCTTACATATTATATCATGTTATTATCATATTATATTACCAATCATGTGATATAAATTGCTTTTACCCTTCTACAGTATGTCAACTCTTAAAAACATTCATCTTGGTCTTCTCAGCACCTAGCATGATGCCTAGAATAATATAAGTGCTCAATAATTACTTAAGTGAAATGTTAAAGTATAACCGCAAAAAGGCAAAACTATAAAGACAGTAAAAATATTAGTGGTCACCAGGCATCGGGGAGGAAAGAGGGATGAATAGGCAGAGCACAGAAGATTTTCAGGGCAGTGAAAATATTCTGTATTCTACCATAATGATGGATACATTTCATTATACATTTGTCCAAACCCACAGAATATACAACACCAGGAGTTAACCTTAACGGAAGCTATGGACTTTGGGTGATAAAATTGATAAACCTACATTCACATATCATGAACAAACATACCACTCTGATAGGGGCTGTTGATAAGGGGGGAGACTATGTATGTGTGGAACAAGAGGTATGAGAATCTCTGTACCTTCCCTTCAATTTTCTGGTGAACTTTCAACTATTCTAAAAAAATAAACTCAATAAAGTTAAAAATTAAAAAAAATACAACGGCAACAAATAAAGAGCCTAGAATTTTAAAATACTATTTGATCTCTTCAAATACTTCTAATAAAGTGAATAATCATTAATATGAAAGAAAAAAGACATACATTCTGGGTAGAATAAAGCTAAGCAACAGTTGAGAAACAGAATATTAAGCCAAGATTATAACCGTGCATTAGCCTTGCCAGATAAATCTGTGGTATGTCATAAACTAATCGTCTTTATGTGAAAATCCATATGCTTTTTAACATATGTATTTCCTTGCAATTTATTCACTTTAGGGAAAAAAATAGTTTATCTGGTTTCCATAGCATTAAAGATCGCTGTTACTTTGCTCATTATGCCTTACTAATGCCAAACTATGCTATGTACACATTTCTATTCCTATATACATGCAAATGCTACCGTAAATAGTCACCTTGAGAGAGAAAAGGTCCTCAAGTCACAACCTCAGTTATGTCAAATCTCTGATATTGCTAGTGGGTTGTTAGTATAAATATTATATCATGGCCCCTTGATTCAGGATAAGGGTATAAATATAAAGCAAGTACATTTTTAAATTCTAATAATTCAGAAACAAGTTTACATTAATTTTTCCAGGTCAAAGTTAAATAGTTCACGTACATCATTTGGAAAAAAATGTTTATATAACCTTCTTCAAATACAAACTCAGTGGTTCTCTATAAATCTCTTTATACATCTTTACCAACAAGAAAAACTATATATATCAGCATTTTTTCTAGGTGTCTAGGAAATCAGTACCTAAAACCTGTTTACATCCAACATGGATTTAATTATGTCCAAAAATTTAAAACAAAATAATAGTATTTAAGATGAGCACCCTGTTTGGACTCAGACTAAATCTCTCTAAACCTCAGTTTCACCATCAGTAAAACATGAATGATTGTAACTATGGATCTCACAGCATTACTTTTAGGATTAAAAGAGATAACTGATGTAAAATACCTATGATAGTGACTGAGGCGTAGTATACATTCAATGAATGTTTCCTACCTTTTAAAGTCAGCTATCAAATTGGAAATTGACCACCTTTGAAAACTAACAATTCATATATGCCATATAAGTATTCTGGTGTGAAACTTTCAGAGGATAGATGAATAAACTAAACATGCAGCTGTTTTGAGGCTGCTGATGAGAATCTACAAGATTTTGCCAGAAAGTTCTGACATTTTATTTTGATTCTGTTTCATATAAGTCAATTCCTTAAAGAGCTGGTATATTTTACAGAAAATAAGACCCTTCCTAGATTAATACATATGATCCATTCGCAAACAACATGACAAAGGCCAGATTTCACTGATTAACGTAAAATAGGAAGCTTAATAGCACAAATGCCTCTTAAAATCTTAAACATTTGCAGATAATTATTTGATTTTCTATAGAATTTAATGCAAGCATCAAAACAAAGCTGGAGTGTAAAGGTGATTCACAACACAGAGTACTAACCACTAAACGATTACGGCTAGTAAAGTTGATTCAGAAGGAAGCATATTCTACAAGGAACCAAAATACTCAAATTAGCTTTATTTTCTCCTAATATGTCAACTGGAGCCAGAAATGTAATTTCTCAAAAGAAATGATGAGGCAAACTTCTGAAGCAGACGCAATTCATGAAGAAACTGAAAGCTGAAGACTGTCCACTGACAGCACTCTCAAAGGCTGGGCTCTAAGTCTTTCATTGAAGGAGAATGTGGGTGACACACCACAGTGTCCACAACAGCCAACACATGGCTGTCTATCAGGAACACAGTGTAAAAATAAAGCCATAGATAGGTTAAGGATAAAAGGATTTTTAAGAATTACACTGTGAAAACACAAATCAAAAGAAAGATGAATTGGCTGTATTAAATTTAAGTATACTTAAGATTCCTGAATATTACCAGGAATAAAAGGATATTTCATAATGAAAAAAGCCTTGATTTGTCAGGAAGCCATAACATACTTAAATGTGTATGTAACTAATAGTAGAAATTCAAAATATCAATACATGCAGCAAAAAGTGGTACAAGTGAGAGAATAGACAAAACTAAAAATAATAGTTTCAGGCTTTGACCAGTCCCTCCCATCAGGAAACTAACACAAGCCTCTTAGACAGCCTCATCCACCAGAGGGCAGACAGCAGAAGCAAGAAGAACTACAATCCTGCAGCCTATGGAACAAAAACCACATTCACAGAAAGACAGACAAGATGAAAAGGCAGAGAGCCATGTACCAGATGAAGGAACAAGATAAAACCCCAGAAAAACAACTAAATGAAGTGGAGATAGGCAACCTTCCAGAAAAAGAATTCAGAATAATGATAGCGAAGATGATCCAGGACCTCGGAAAAAGAATGGAGGCAAAGATCGAGAAGATGCAAGAAATGTTTAACAAAGATCTAGAAGAATTAAAGACCAAACAAACAGAAATGAACAATACAATAACTGAAATGAAATCTACATTAGAAGGAATCAATAGCAGAATAACTGAGGCAGAATGGCTAAGTGACCTGGAAGACAGAATGGTGGAATTCACTGCTGTGGAACAGAATAAAGAAAAAAGAATGAAAAGAACTGAAGACAGCCTAAGAGACCTCTGGGACAACATTAAACGCAACAACATTCACATTATAGGGGTCCCAGAAGGAAAAGAGAGAGAGAAAGGACCCAAGAATATATTTGAAGAGATTATAGTAGAAAACTTCCCTAACATGGGAAAGGAATTAGCCACCCAAGTAGAGAAAGCACAGCGAGTTCCATACAGGATAAACCCAAGGAGAAACATGCCAAGACACACAGCTTTCAAATTGGCAAAAATTAAAGACAAAGAAAAATTATTGAAAGCAGCAAGGGAAAAACAACAAATAACATACAAAGGAACTCCCATAAGGTTAAGAGCTGATTTCTCAGCAGAAACACTACAAGCCAGAAGGGACTGGCATCACATACTTAAAGTGATGAAAGAGAAGAATCTACAACCAAGATTACTCTAGCCAGCAAGGATCTCATTCAGATTCGATGGAGAAACCAAAAGCTTTACAGACAAGCAAAGGCTAAGAGAATTCAGCACCACCAAACCAGCTCCACAACAAATGCTAAAGGAACTCCTCTGAGTGGGAAATGCAAGAGAAGAAAAGGACCTACAAAAACAAACCCAAAACCATTAAGAACATGGTCATAGGAACATAAATATCGATAATTACCTTAAACATGAATGGATTAAATGCTCCAACCAAGAGACACAGGCTTGCCGAATGGATACAAAAACAAGACCCATCTATATGCTGTCTACAAGAGACCCACTTCAGACCTAGGGACACAAACAGACTGAAAGTGAGGGGATGGAAAAACATATTCCCTGCCAATGGAAATCAAAAGAAAGCAGGAGTAGCAATACTCATATGAGATAAGATAGACTTTAAAATAAAGAATGTTACAAGAGACAAGAAAGAACACTACATAATGATCAAGGGATCAATCCAAGAACAATATGTAACAATTATAAATATATATGCACCCAACATAGGAGCACCTCAATACATAAGGCAACTGCTAACAGCTATAAAAGAGGAAATCGACAGTAACACAACAATAGTGGGGGACTTTAACACCTCACCTACACCAATGGACAGATCATCCAAAATGAAAATAAATAAGGAAACACAAGCTTTAAGTGACACAACAGACCAGACAGAATTAATTGATATTTATAGGACATTCCATCCAAAAACAGCAGATTACACTTTCTTCTCAAGTGCGCACAGAACATTCTCCAGGATAGATCACATCTGGGGTCACAAATCAAGCCTCATTAAATGTAAGAAAACTGAAATCATATCAAGCATCTTTTCTGACCACAACACTATGAGATTAGAAATCAATTACAGGGAAAAAAATGTAAAAAACACAAACACATGGAGGCTAAACAATACATTACTAAATAACCAAGAGATCACTGAAGAAATCAAAGAGGAAATCAAAAAATACCTAGAGAAAATGACAATGAAAACACGATGATCCAAAACCTATGGGATGCAGCAAAAGCAGTTCTAAGAGGGTAGTTTATGGCTATACAAGCCTACCTCAAGCAACAAGAAAAATCTCAAATAAACAATCTAACCTTACACCTAAAGGGACTAGAGAAAGAACAACAAACAAATCCCAAATGCAGAAAACTATAAGACACTGATGAAAGAAATTAAAGATGATAACCAACAGATGGAGAGATATACCATGTTCTTGGATTGGAAGAATCAATATTGTGAAAATGACTATACTACCCAAAGCAATCTATAGATTCAACGCAATCCCTATCAAATTACCAATGGAATTTTTTAAGGAACTAGAACAAATTATCTTAAAATTTGTATGGAGACACAAAGACCCCGAATAGGCAAAGCAGTCTTGAAGGAAATAAATGGAGCGGGAGGAATCAGACTCCCTGACTTCAGACCATACTACAAATCTACAGTAATCAAGACAATATGGTATTGGCACGAAAACAGAAATATAGGTCAGTGGAACAAGATAGAAAGCCCAGAGATAAACCCACACGCACCTATGGTCAACTAATCTATGACAAAGGAGACAAGGATATACAATGGAGAAAAGACAGTCTCTTCAATAAGTGGTGCTGGGAAAACTGGACAGCTACATGTAAAAGAATGAAATTAGAATACTCCCTAATACCATACGCAAAAATAAACTCAAAATGGATTAGAGACCTAAATTTAAGACTGGACACTATAAAACTCTTAGAGGAAAACATAGGAAGAACACTCTTTGACATAAATCACAGCAAGATCTTTTTTGATCCACCTCCTAGAGTAATGGTAATAAAAACAAAAATAAGCAAATGGGACCTAATCAAACTTAAAAGCTTTTGCACAGCAAAGGAAACCATAAACAAGATGAAAAGACAACCCTCAGAATAGGAGAAACTATTTGCAAACGAATCAACGGATAAAGGATTAATCTCCAAAATATATAAACAGCTCATGCAGCTCAATATTAAAAAAAAAAAACAGCCCAATCCAAAAATGGGCAGAAGACCTAAATAGACATTTCTTCACAGAAGACATACGGATGGCCAAGAAGCACATGAAAAGCTGCTCAACTCACTATTAGAGAAATGCAAATCAAAACTACAATGAGGTATCACCTCACACCAGTTAGAATGGGCATCATCAGAAAATCTACGAACAACAAATGCTGGAGAGGGTGTGGAGAAAAGGGAACCCTCCTGCACTGTTGGTGGGAATGTAAATTGATAGAACCACTATGGAGAACACTATGGAGGTTCCTTAAAAACTAAACATAGAATTACCATATGATCCAGCAATCCCACTATTGGGCATATACCCAGAGAAAACCATAATTCAAAAAGACACATGCACCCCAATGTTCACTGCAGCACTATTTACAATAGCCAGGTCATGGAAGCAACCTAAATGCCCATCGACAGACGAATGGATAAAGAAGATGTGGTACATATATACAATGGAATATTACTCAGCCATAAAAAGGAACGAGATTGGGTCATTTGTTGAGACGTGGATGGATCTAGAGACTGTCATGCAGAGTGAAGTAAGTCAGAAAGAGGAAAACAAATATCGTATATTCACGCATGTATGTGGAACCTAGAAAAAAGGTACAGATGAACCAGTTTGCAGGGCAGAAGTTGAGACACAGATGTACAGAACAAACGTATGGACACCAAGGGGGGAAAGTGGTGGCAGCTGGGGGTGGTGGTGTGATGAACTGGGAGATTGGGATTGACATGTATACACTGATGTGTATATAACTGATGACTAATAAGAACCTGCTGTATAAAAAAGTAAATAAAATAAAATTCAAAAAAATAGTTTCAGGCTATTATACTCTTTTATCAGTAATAGAGAAAACAGATATGCACATAATTGGTAAGGATATAGAATACTTAAACATTATCAACCAACTTTACATAAATGACATTATACAACATTATAACAAACAATAGCAGAACACATACTTTTGCCAAGTGCATATGAACCAGCTACTAAAATAAACCATATGCTGACCCATAAAATAAATCTCAGTAAATCGAGACACTGAAACCATGCTGAGTATATTCTGACCGTAATTGGATTAAAGCAAATATCAGTAACAAAAAATGTCCGAAAAATTCACAAATATTTGGTGACCATTTCTAAGTGTACCATGAATCCCTAAAATGATAAAGAAACATAAAATATATCAAAATGAAGAAAAATGAAATCAAAACAAAATGTATACACATATAAATCAATGGAACAGAACAGTGTTCAAAAGGAGACTCCATATATACATTCAATTAATTTTTGCAAAGTTGTCCTAATAATCCAATGGGGAAAAGATAGTCTTTTCAATAACTGTTGCTGGAAAAACTGTATGTCCTCTTGAAATACTTCAACCCTTACTTCATACCACAAACAAAAGCCAACTTCAAATGCATCACCAGTCAAAACAAAAAAAGTAAAACTCTAATGCTTCTGGAAGCCGACCAAGATTTCTTAGGCAGAACACCAAAAAACACTACCCGTAAAAAAAAAAACCAATAAATTAAACTCTGCTCTTCTAAAGACACTACTAAGAAAATGAAAAGGCAAGCTAAGACCAAGGGAAATTATTTGCAGTGCATATAACTAAAAGCTAGTATCCAGAATATATTAAAAATTTCTAAACTCAATCATTTAAAAATGGGCAAGTATTTCAGACACTTAACAAAAACAAACTATCTAAATAACCAATAAGCATCTGAAAAGACACTCAACGTCATGAGAGATCATAAGGAAAATGCAAATTAAAATTAAAAGCATAATCATATTGAGACACTATTATATATCCACTAGAATTGCTAAGATTAAAAAGACTGACAATACCTTGTGTTGAGGAAGACATAGGGCAACTATAACTCTTATAGAATGTTGGCAGAAATGTAAAACGTATAACATAACTTTATCATCAAATCCAGGAATTCCAACCCAGCAATTCCATGCTTAGAAATGAAAACAGGTCCACAAAAAGCAGCTTTTTTCTTAGTAGTCAAAACTGGAAGCAACCGAAGTGTGAATGGATGAGCAAATTGTAGTGTTTCTATACAATGGGATATTACTTAGCAATTAAAATAAAATTATTGATTCATAGAACACACAACAAATAAATCTCAAAAACATAATTCAAAGCAAAGGAAGCCAGACAAATATTTTCTCTATGTGAAATTCTAGAAGAAAAACTAACCTGTAATGAGAGAGGGCAGATTGAGTGTGGTGGAGGATTGACTACAAAGGGGTATGAAGGAGATTTTTAGGGTGATGGAGATGTTCTGTATCTTGATTGTGATGGTGGCAGTTACAGTTGTACACAAACTTACTGAACTATACACCTAAAATGATTGCACTTTATACCTCAATTAACGTGATTTAAAGTCTATATTCATAAAAAGATATTACATTTATGACCAAAAGCAAATATCACAATAGAATACAAGTTGTGAAATCTACTTTTTTCTTAATGTGGATTCCCACAAACATTTCCTGAGACAAAGGTTTGAATGAAAGTAGTTTATACTGGAGATGATTATAGAAGGCATCAGTAATGGAGTGAAAAAGTGAGACAGATAAGGGAATTCAATAAGGTGTGCTCCACGAAGTAAGTTACTACTGTGGGATTTGGTGAACCAGTGTACAGCGCACACATAAAAAAAATTATCCCACCTGAGGATCACTGGTTGAGGGCTGTTCCAGTCATCTTTGGAAGCCTGTCCCTGTGCTCCTGCAGAGTGTTAGTTCCTGGGCACATCTGACCTGCTGCACAAGCAGCAAAGCAGGCTCCAGTAGACAGAGAAAGCCTTTGGGGGAAAAAAAAATGCAGGTACTGACGGTTGGAAGTTGAGCTAATATGGACTGAAGTGGTAGGGGAGCATGGACTTGGGCAGGACACCGTCAGTGCCTGCTACAATATTACCAGAAAAGAACACTCAACAATTCAAAATACATTGGTGATTCAGAAATTTTAGGCATACAGGTATTAGAGTTAAGGACAACTTCGGATCCTTTATACTTTTATTTCCACTTTGTTTTCAAGACTAACACATTTTTTTTTTACAAATATAGAGATGTAAGCCACAGGAACTGACCACAAAGTCAGATATATGCTATTCGAATATGCTGGAAAATGCAAAATTCATTGTATTTAGCCATCAAATTAAATACACATCATTGTGAAGAAAATATACTAATTCTTTTTCCCCACAATAGTCTTATTTGGCATAGACCTACATCCTCCCCAGGATCAATCATTCACAGCAATATATTTAGAAATATAGTATTTAAGACACTTCACTGTTATAGCTAACAATTATTCTATAACAAGAGAGCACTACATGTTATCCCAGAGGCTTAAGAGAATAAAAATTCCCACATTTGAAGTGAAACAATTAGATTTTTTATTATTGTTTTGTTTTTTTAATGACATAAGAGTCAGCATCAACCAATGGCTATAACTGGCTATTCAACTACCACATATATTTAAATTTCTAAATGAATATAAATTCTACATATTCAATCTCCAGGCACAATACTTTTGAATCAATTGTCTGATAGTACATCTATATGGATTAAATGCACTAGCCAGGACATAATTACATGAGCATTACACAGTCCATTTTTTCTAGACATATGAATTACTATAGCCTTTCCATTTCGTGATTAGTAGACTCTCAGTTTTCAGAGTTTTGATTGAACATTTCTGGAAAAAACTGAGTTCAGGTCTAATGTTAGTACTCACAGATTTTGAAAAGGCTTGTAGATTAACATAATTCTGGTGCCAACACCTGATTTTAAAGTATGCCTCAAATATGCTTCCAGACATTTTAGGATGAGGTAATATTTTAAAAGTTTAAATTAGTTTTTCAATTTTTATTCAGAGGTTAAATATTAAAATGAAAACCTTTTCTAGCTATATCAAAAGTATTTTTAAAATTGCAAGTGGTTAAGTATAAAATAGATTCACTTTTAAGTAATGCTCCATAACATCTTTCAAAATTTCCTTTTGTTGCTAACATAGGTTCGGCCTATCAGTTCATAATATCTTATTACCCAATTTTGCTGTTCTTGACCTTCTTTACTTTTAAAAACTTTTGTAAATATGATGGAAATTTGGATCTTTCTTCCAATAAAAAAGGAATATATATACAATTGGCAGAATTTCTTGGCCTCCATAGAAGTCAGCTCTGGAACCCATACACTACTTGCAGATTATATGCAGGTCTGCATAGACATTAACTGAGCTTAAAAGTGAACATGAAGAATTTACAGGTACATTTTCCTATTTACTTGTTCCCTCCAATTTACATCAAAGCATATTTCCCTCAGATTTTCACAATGGATCAGTACAAGTCATACTATATGAAAGAGCTCTTCATGTATTTTTAAAATGCAACATCTAAAGACAGAAACATCAAACCTCACAATGCTTTTAAGAGCAATAAAGTGACTGTCAGAATGCACAAAGTATACGGACTTTTCAAAAAATAAAATGAATTCCTTTCCCTTCCACAGTTCCAAAGAGATAGAACAAACTTATTAGTTAATCAAGATCAGAAGGGGCATGCTTATTTGTAACTTCCAGCTAATTCCAAAGCAGGTGTTAAAATGATTGTTTCTACAAAGCATCTATCTTTATATGTAACCTGAAGATAAAAAATAAAAAAGGCATCACTGATTTCTCTCACACATCAGAACCAGTCCATCAGTCAATCCTAGGTTCTATATCCAGGATGTGGTGATTTCTCACTGCCAATATTGCTACCCCTATGTCCTAAATTTGAGCCATCATCATCTCCCACCTGCTTTATTACAGTAGCTTCACACCTGGCCTCCATTATATTCCGTTCTCCACATTGCAGTCAGAGTGGTCCTTTTAAAACATAAATCACATCAAGTCACTCATCTGCTCTAAACCCTCCAAAGGTTCCCTCCAGTGCTAACTCCGTTCCAGTGACTCTAACCATTTTGCCTTTCCTTAGAAGCACACCAAGCCAGCCTTTGACTCAGGCATTTGCAACTGCTTTTCCCTGTCCATGGAATGCTCCTGCCCTAGATATCCATATGACCACCTCCATCACTGTCTTCAAATATCACCACAGATGAGCCACTTTTCCAAACCACCAATATTAAAAAAAGAAAGAAAGAAAGAAAGAAAAAACCTAATAAACCTCTACACTCTCTCTGCTTCGTTCGTCTTCATAGTATTAATTCCCACCAGACATACAATATATTCATTTGGTAAATGCTTTCTCCTTCCACTAGATTCTAAGCTGCCTGAGCGCAGCGACCTTGTCTGTATTGTTCACTGATGTATCCTCAGGACCTATACCAATGCATGACACATAGTAGACATTCCATAAATCTGTGTCAAATGAATAAGTGAATACTTGAGTGAAAAGTTAAGCAGATGGCTCAGTACCACCCCCTCCTTGGCCTCCATGTCCCCCTCTAAAGGCTCAGAAGGCACCTCTTTGGAAATTTAGTGATTCTTGGAACACGCTTGTAAACCATGAATCTAGTTCTAGAAACATTTTTTTTTTTAAACAAATATACAAGCAGGAGCTCCTAAGAAGAGTGGGCAAAGTATAATTACAGTGTAATGGTGTGTTAGACTTGAAGTGTTAGAGTGTGAGACTTGAAGCCTGAGTTAGGTTGAGCTCTATTCTCACTACCAGGCATTTCCCTTGACAGGGCCCTGTAAAATATCCTCAACATTCTATTCCTTTCAGTGTGCCAGTGCTTGGAAATAAGCTCTATATTTATTCATAACCTGTAAAAACATGACTGAGAAAGGGAGGATAAAAAGAATGATTAAAGGTGTGAGTTGAAAATATTTACCTTTTCACCATCTCCTTCATATCTCTATAATTATCCCTTTCATCCAAAACCATTATTTATAAAGGTTATTTAAGCCAATATAAAATTAAAGATTTATATTGGGGCTTCCCTGGTGGTGCAGTGGTTGAGAATCTGCCTGCCAATGCAGGGGACACAGGTTCGAGCCCTGGTCTGGGAAGGTCCCACATGCCGTGGAGTAACTGGTTCCGTGAGCCACAACTACTGAGCCTGCGCGTGTGGAGCCCGTGCTCCACAACAAGAGAGGCCGCGATAGTGAGAGGCCCGCGCACCGCTTTGAAGAGTGGCCCCCATTCGCTGCAACTAGAGAAAGCCCTCGCACAGAAATGAACACCCAACACAGACAATAATAAAATTAATTAATTAATTAAAAAAAGAAGACTAAGTAGTCATGGCTATAAAAAAAAAATTATATTGGATGGAAATCATCATATAGGTCACAAAATCCTCCTGCATTTTAATAAATTACTTTGTCCTTCAGTATAGGTATCTCTAGATTAAAACATGTCTGTTTCAGAATCAGTGTGCTAGGGCTGCACCTTCCACAAAACAGATATCAACACCTTCTATCAAATGAATGAAAATATCTAGCAGATGTTAATTTCAAGTCACATTATCAATTGTGGAATAGATGTAATTTTTACCTTTCTACAACTTAATTTTTATCTTAAGCCCAAACTCTACCATACGGAGAACACTAAAATCTCAGCCAACTGAAGCCAATTTAAGCCTATCTAGGGGCTCTCCAACCTATTCCCAAAATTACAAAAAACTTTCACATGGTGTTGGCAAGAGATGACACCTGATCCTCATTCCTCATCAGCCCACACAGGCCTCCCAGAGACACACATCCATCTGGGCTCCAGTAGTCAGGTCTGGTAGACTGCTCCTGCCAATCCTGTCCCAAACTCAAGGCCTTGTGGGTATACTGGGCTCTCTCAAGTTTACACCACTCTAAGATAACAAAAGAAAACTTCGTTGTTTTCATGACACTTTTTATATCCCATTTCCAATGGCCTAGATACTCCGCACAGCGATCTCAACTCTGCTGCAAGACTTCCAGCTTCCCTAGATTCCATCCCAAAATATTTCTATTCTCAGAACAAAGCCCGAGAGCACGAGGCTCTTTCCCAGAATCATACTGGTATTTATAATCTTGCCTTCCACGAGTAAATTCCTTTTCTTCACCCTGTAAACAAGGAGCACCTATTCTGAGTGTGAGAAATGAGTATGGAGGAACTGGCTCTGTATAATCTTAACTTTTTCTATTACATATAAAGTAGAATTTGTGCTCTAATGCTCCAAGGTCTCCCTTTTTATATACTTCACCCAAGCTAAAAGAAGAGAAAGCAACAAACACTTTTTTTGGTCAAACCCAATAACTCTGCTAAATTTTGGAAAAAAAAAAAACTCACAGAAGCAGCGAGTTGGAAAGCTGTAGTTGCCTATGTCAAGGAAAGCCCACGTGGTCCAAAGAAGTAAATGCATGTATGGAGGGGTTGGGAGCATTACTTCAAAAGGCCCTGCATGAAAAATAGCTGGCAAATACCAAGGAAGGAAGGAAGGAGGAAGGGAGAAAGGGAGGGAAGGAAAAACCTGTGAACTCAAGAAAATGAAGAACTATATTTGTAAACTCAACTCATCCCTTAGTTTTCATAACTTACGTACAGTAAAATATTATAAACATTACAGATTGAAACACAAGTGTTATTTTAATGATATATTTGATTTTTCCCTAAAATCTGTGGAAAAATGAAAAGGTGGAGCTCAAGCTCAGTTAACAATGAAGAGAGGGCTCATAAATTATTTACGACATGATAGAATTTCAGGACAGTTAAACCAATGGAGTATAACTTGCCTTCACACTTAGGGGTTCTCTCAAAGTGTGCTAATTTTGAACATGAGCAAAACATGAGTAAGAGAAAAAAGAGGAACACATATCACTGTTACAGGCAGAGGGCCAGGGTATTAAGAGTATTCTAAATCCCTGTTTTTGTGTTTAGAGCTAGATCTTTAAAAGACTTGAGGAATTAAAGCAAGAAAATTGTTACAATTTTTTCGGTGTGTTTGTTTCAAGAATAAGACGCAGCAGAAGAAAAACTAAGTATGTCAGAAAAGAAGATTGAGCAAATCCTTCCGAATCTCCCCATCCACTAAGCTTTACATAGAAAATAAAATGTGGTTTTGTTTTCCCTCTGTGAGAAAAAGACTTTAAAGCTTAGAGCAGAAGGGCAAAAAGACACATTTTGAAATGATACAAAAAGCTGACTGAAAACCATATTAAAATTACTTGACTCATTTTTGAGGAAAAATGGAAACCATGGTCTGAAATTTCCTAAACATACAGGAAGATTTCCCTGAAAGGAGATTCTGACGCAGGGACTGGGTGACGGTGACACTGACACACGCGCGCGCGCGCACACACACACACACACACACACACACACAGGTTTGGGGGGCCACAACGGGTTGGCTGGCCTGGGCTGCCCAGCCACCGCAGAGGCAACTAACCGGGCCACACGGGACTCTGAGGGGCCTGGACAAGAGAAACAGCAAGCCGCTGAAGAAAAACAAATGGATTCAAGGAATTTTTCATCTCTTCTTTATATAATTATACTATATGTTCATACTAGATGTGCTAATTTTGCATATACGTTTTTTCACAGAGTAACAGAGAGAAGTAGCAGCTTCAAAGTCAGACTCTGGGGTCCTGAAGATGGGATTTGACTCCTGGATGTATCACGAGTTGTACTGCTTTGGGCGAAGTCACTCCATGTCTCCAAGCATCAAACTTTTCACGGCAAGGGGGGCCTCGGAAGAGTCTCTATAACCTCGGCTTAAGTGAGGGGACACACGGAAATGGCCGGGCACAGTCAAGGGCTCATCCTTACGTGTTCAACAACTATTAGCCATTATGAGAAACTTGCACTCCTTCCTCTTTTGGGTGAAGAAAGTAAGAGAGAATAATAACTGCTTACCTCACGTAACAGGTTTATGAGGCACTGCGGCTCAGACGGCAACACAGATACTGAACTCGGCTCCTCCCACGGACAAACTGAGTCGACAGCTACATAGGGAACGATTTTCTCTGAGAAAAACCCCCAAAACTCGTGGAGCCGCTGCTGCACGGCGGGCAAGCAGACAGACGGAAACCGCATCAACGCAGGTAGAAGGCTGAGACACAGTCTTTCCACGGTGACCCACAATCTGAGCGAGCTCAGAACCTGAAGCTTCTCCCTGAGGACCGAAGGAGTCCTACTCCACGGCGGGTACGCCAACTATTAAGACCTGCACCTGAGAGGCAAGCCCTTAAAAGGCCTCGCTTGGAAAAATCTCGAGAGAGCTCATGCCCATGAGCTCGCGAGAACCACGGGCTGCGGCCACGGAAGGACGGCTCTTAAAGGGTCCGCACACAGACTCACCTGCCACAGTGCCCAGCACAGAAGCAGCCCTTTGAAAAGTGCCATAGTTTGTGTGAAAGAAGCTTATTTGCTAATTTTAAAGCAGGTCGACTGAGGGGCAGGGGCTTGCTGGGATCCCCTCTGGCAATGGAGGCTGGTGGGCACCATCTTCACTAAAGCAGGCAGGAGCCATTTTTTTTTTTCTTGTTAAAATCAAACCCAAATGGAGAACAGGCTTGAAAATTCCCTGAGCAGGCAAAACCACTTAAGTAATACAAACCTTAATTTAGCTTATTTTGCAACACTAACTTGACCTGAGTCATTTCATGCTTATGGCTCTGGAAATCATAGGCAAAACTTAAACCGTTTCCCAAAATTGATATGAGGTAACCGCTAACCAATGCCCTATCAGTGAAGAGAATTCAAATATAACCAGTCACTGTGAAGAATAAACAGTCACTGCCTTCTCACTACATAAGCTGCTTTATAACAATGTACTCCTGATCCTCATTCCACGTTCTGGTTTGAGTGCTGCCAGTTTGCAAACTGCCCTTTTGGTGTGTGCACAATAAACTTTTATTAATTACTACTTCAGGGATTTATTGGTCTTACTTCTGTTATTTCTGAACATTTACCAGTTCATAGCATTAAGAGTGGGATCCAAAGAAGACCCCGTATGACCCTGAGGCTAGTGAGCAAACTCATGCTGGTACCTACAGAGTCCACTGAGTTCAGTGCTTTCTTGTCAACCCTGGAATTTGAGGGTAATTCTCTTTTGGGCCCAGGCTCTGCTGCCTTTGCATTTTGAGCTGTCCCACTTTATTGTGCATACCTCTATTTTGTTTGTTAAAGCTTCTTGGTAAGTCACCCCATTCTGTTCAAAAGTGAGGAAAACGTGAGTCCCGGTGTTTTGGAACAGCTGTTAAGAAACTCCCCTTGCAGTTATGAACTCTCAGGGAATCTAAATGCAAAGATGGTTTCCACCTGGTCTAAAACTTTTTCTCCATCTCGCTCAGAAAACTCCTGCTTTCTATATGTATACCCCCTATGGATCAGAATCTTGTGCCTTTTTGGAAAATGGGTGAACTTTTGGATAATTTGGAATTGTGGTGGCCACTTGGAACTTTAATTTGGATAAGTCTACCTTGAGGCACATTCTTGGCAAGAGAGAATCTCAGACCTCCCAGAGACAATGGAATGCAGTCTTTGATCATACAGAGAAGCTTCTAAAAGACAAAATGACTCCAAAAATAGCTCTAAAACCATACAAATAAAAACTCTTTAGGAAAAAACTTCAATAAATAGTGTTGGGAAAACTGGACATCATATGTAAAAGAATAAAAACCGGACTACTATCTTACACTGTACACAATTTCTTTTTTGCCTTCTACCGCAAACTTTTATAAAGTGCATAAAAGAAATTAATTGTAATAATAAAACTGAATTTCAGAAAATTGGCAAAGTGAATCTTGGCAGTAACAGAAACAATGGTAGATATATATGTATATTACATATACATACATACATATTTAAAACTTATTTGAGAATAGAGGCTCTCTAACAACTTTCTGGCATTATTTCTTGAAATAGTCACTCTCTCAATGGCCAAATTTACTCATGTGTTTGGGTCAAGGAATTTGAGTATCAAAAATCAGTAATTCCAGTTGTCTATTGAGGCGCCTTACACAGAATTAGGAATTAGAAATCCAGCAACTGTCAGGTGAGGTTGATGTGAACAGAGCTTTGGCTGTATGTCTAATTTTGGGAGAATGTACACTTGGCACCTCCAACCATGACAGCCACTACAGCCAATGAAAGGAAGTCTCTGTATCCTTTGCCTTTAGGGCCTTTACAGTCATCCTGCAATCCAGCAGTAATAAAGGGCATAATCCTCTAAATGCAGAATTATAAATATTAAACTGCTTTCCATCAAACTTGGCCAGTTACTTGGCACAAGTACTCTCCTAATTTTAGGTGATTTCTTTAGACTTTGTTCACACAAACACATTGAAACTAAAACTCTCATGGGATTTCTGTTCTTTGCCATCCTAGTAAAAATAAAAGTAACTGTAAATTTGTTACTTAAAAGTATTTCTGATAGTACTGGATATAAAAAGCAATGATACACCACAATTTTAAATTGAGAAGGACTGTTTTCCTTATGCTCCCAAGCCCTGAAATCATTCTTTGATATGCATGTGACTCCTGAGAAAAGCTGACCTAGCAATCAGTTTTTCAGGATTCAGTTCTGTTAAGGTCCTCAATTTTTGTCACCTACAAACTAGGTAAATAGTAATATTTTTTATGCAAATTAATGCGTTTAAATGTTTAATTTTTGATCTACTGATTTTCATTTTATTTGAATAAAAATATAAAGATAAAAATAAATATAAAATAGATAAAAAGACTGATAATTGAATAAATATCAATAAATGTCTGAAACTAGTACATTAACCAAGTCTTTCCAAAGTTAATAAACACAGCCATTTGAATTTGCTTCAGGCTAAAACTTGTCATTCAGAGTTGATGGTGGAGATGCAAATTGTTTCTCCAAAGAGCTGTTTATATCGGTTAAGCTGCTGCTTACATGTAAAGCAGTGGGGAAAAGGGAAAAGACAAACACTTTCTCAGGCTTCTCATGATTTTTTTAATCTATCTGTGTAAAAATATGGCTTACAGTTTATTGCTGAAATGTAGGAACCTGAAGACTCCTGTCCACAGTTTTAAATTTAACAACTATTTCAATTACTTCCAGAATAATCACTTCCAGAACTTTAGTACTGTACTATTAATAGTTATGCCCCTTCTACTCATGCAGAGAAATTCTCACAGGAGTCATGGACCCCAAAATGCCCAACTGAAACCATACCATGACAATTCATTGCTTTTTATCATAAATAGATAAAGCAGTAACTTGTATCATTTTTCTTCCATGAGGTGAGAAGTTGCAATAATCATTTCTTTATAATAATTTCAATTTTACTAAAATGTTTCTGAAAATAACAATAAATGATGACACACCCATGTTTGCATCAGATGCTATCTATTTCCATCTTGACTTTTTTTCTATATCTTAGCAAAGGTGTGAAAGAATATTTAAGACTCTAGAAAAAGCAATTTCCTTAGGGAAGCTTTAAGTTTATTTTTTCCAAATAACAAATGATTTTCTAGCATAACTAAAACTTAACTAACCAGTTTGTTGAAGCAACAAGTTGGCCTAGTAAATTTTTTAATGCGAACCTTTGAATTTTCTTACTCATCATCTTTCTTCATCCTCTTCCTTGTCTAAAACAGAAGTATATTAGATACAAATAATCTTTTGAATCAAAGTTCTATATCATCACAACTTTTCTATATCACAGATGGAGGTGCTGATGATATAGGAGTTAGGGATATGTGAGTACAGGCCCAGAAAAAGTCTTAAAAGTTTAAATTTTTAAAAATTGGAATCTTCATTAGGGAATTGCTAATTTTCTCCTTTTTCCTTCTAAAGAAAAACTACAGAAAAATAATTCAATGCATTGTTAATTAGCTGCATTCTATATGTTTATAAAAATGTAAAAGCAATATTTCATAAGAACTTTGGAGAGTAGGGCAGATGGGTGAAGACTGAAGCATATATATTTTTTTTTTCTGAAACATATTTTCATCTTATCTTGAATGCTGGATTACAGGACAGATAACACCACATAATGAAAGTCACAGGCCACTAATCAAATGATCCAAAAAAAAAAAAGAAAAGATTTTTGCCTTCTTACTTATCCTCCTTTTTGTTAAGAGAGAACTGACTCTTAAGTGATCACTTTGATAAATAAACCCCAGAATAACAAGGTTTAATCTGTGGAAAATATGTTCTGCAGCTGGGACTCATGAAGCTCTTCCTGCCAATTGTGCCAGAGAAGTCTGTTGTAACATCAGCTTCTAAATTCCACAGCAAATTAATTAATACATTGATATAAATGGTTGTCTAGCTATGTTGGAGGATTTTGAGAGATGGACACTTAACAGAATGATGTGTCTTTAATTGGCAATTAAAGGCTCTCTTCAGTCAAATCAGTCATTGAGTTCTCACTTTAGAACTCTGTGGTATTGGGTTCCCTGTAGAACTTCTATTATTCTCTGTATGAAAACATACTTACCCCTATGCAGCATGAAGGGAAAATGAGAATGGGTGAATGTTCTTAATTTGACCTCTTCGGTTAACCTTTGAGAATTTTCATATCCCAATCCCCAATTTGTGACCTTAAGTATGGGTTATTACTTTACATATTTTTTCTTCTGTTTATTTTGCTGGGATTGTGTATGGTAATTAGTTTTAAAAAGTAAAGCTTAATGCCCCAAAATAATGCTATATAGATAAATCGATCCCTTTTGCTATATGTAAATTGAGCATAGAAGCCCTTCACTGTAATTGTAATTTTCTCAGTTGAGTCAATACAGTAGAATCAGGGAAAGTCAGCCACAATCTTCAGACATCTTGGCTTTCTTTTAAGGAAAAAAAAAAATTACCTTCTCAATATTCTGCTAAATAAAGACGCTGTACAAGAAAACAACAACAACAACAACTAGCTATAATTAATTTAGGAGACCTCAACCATCTCCTTATGTTCATTGATTTTTGGTATTCTTGGACAACTAGCATGACAGCAAACCAAAAATGTATGTAATACTGAATGCCACAACTGTTTCCCAGTTTTGAGACTTAAACTCCTAAGTTGTTTTGACTGGGCAACTAATAGCAATTTAGATAGTTCTGTACAAATTTAGAGACATGAGATGCAAAACCATGACTGTATTCCAACACATTTTTCTTGTCAGAACCATTTAAATCACCATCTTACACAAGTACATATTGAAACTCAAATTTAAGCATTTTATTTTTATGTACATTTCATTTGTCCAGAAATAAAATATCTAAATACAGACAGACTGTAATGTTGTATATGTATAGCTGTCAACAATACTTGAGCTGAATAAATGCTTTGTACATTAAGTTTGTCTTTTTAATGGGGTTCACAGCTACATTGATAGAATGGATTCCTCATATCCTTTTTTTTTCTTTTTTAACCAATAACAAGCAGAGAGACAAGTACATAGTTAATATTAATAAGCAGCTCAAATAACACTTGGTTAAACTATGTACAATACAAACCATTCATACAAATGAAGACTAGGATATTGACTTTGTTACAATATGTGTAGTAAAGATAAGACAGACACATAACTTACATGGTGTCTGTCAGGCATTTCCCTTCTTATATAATGATCAGAACTTATTTTAAGCAACCTTAGCTGGTCTCAACTTTGCAAAAGTCCAATGATTGGTGATGAAAGCTGTAATCCAGTGTCTGCCCACGTGTAAATTCCAAATGTTTGCTCATCTTTACTGAGAACAGGCTCCCTCCATAGAAAAAAGAGCCATCTTGTATCACCTTGAATGTGCCTACTGAATGCTGGAAAAAGTTACTACACTTGTTGTGTTCATAAAATAAAGAATACTGAGCTCTAAAGACACATTTTTTTTTTCCAATTTTAACAAGCATATACTCCTACAGTAGTATTTACCAGTACAGCTACTCCAAGCAGTAGAAATGCATGAGTGGGGATTATTGATTAGCATGTACTCAAGACTTTAAAGGAGATTTCCATAACAGCAAGTGCTAAAAACCATTCACTGTCTAGTTAATCCTTTTGCTTGATGATCGTTTATCCTGAACCATTATGAGTCAGACAACGAAAGCCCTCTTGACAAGAATCATGACGGATGCCAGCTGAAATGTATATGAGAGTGTGTCTGTGTACATCTATGTGTGAGAGCATGTCTTCAAGTGTGGCTTTAGAATCTGTGGTGATTTACAACTATACTGAGAGATGAAGCTGACTGGGCAGAAATTACATCAGATTGTTTTCCACGAGCGTATTTGCAGCCAGTTGACGAGAGCAGCAGTGTAGACACATTCCAGGCAACAGATGGGACCTTCCTCTTGAGGTAACAGCCCTGTCATGTGACCTTGAATTCCTCAGGCTTCAGTCTCACCCCTACATTCATCCTCATCCAGAGGGGAAGTAAGGTGTGTCGCTGTGGTAGTTGTAGTCGGGGCACACTTTCTGTACGAGTTTATAATCTGTACTATAAAAGGAAATGTAAATACAGATCACCTTAAAGGGCTTGGAGCAGAGCCAGGACACATGACTTTGGGTCTGCTCCTGGTAACAGGTTTTTGAAGGGTCATAGTTGCAGAGTGTGTTCTTGGTAGCCTTGTCAACCTTTTCATATTCAATGCGACAATTAAAGGACTTGGAATCTTTGGCATCAATCACGGTTTGCTGTGCCAAGTCGAATTCCACTATTTTCGTAGGGGGCACCAAGCTGACAGATACGTTCCCTTGACCAGTGGAATTATGCCTGAAATAAACACTAAATGTCCCATTGCCATGATCTACAATTTTCCCAGTTATCAATAGGTTTAGCTTCACTGTTTTGATGTTGGAATGAAAATCACCCCATCCAAACATTTTCTTAAACTTGCCCGTCTTAACAATGGGCCTTCGCTTGGCCCTGGGCCGAGGCTCTTGAAGGTCTGTGGAGTTCCTCAGCCAGTCCCAGAGGTCTTGCTCAGAATAAGGTTCTGGGGTGTCATATCGCAGGTCTAAATCTGTATCATTTTCTTTGCCACGAAAAGTCTGTGACAGGAGTCGGCTGATAGACAAGTCTTTGCTGCTTTCTGTCCATATATGCTTTAGTGTGGATTTGCTGCTTCCTGATTTTAGAAGTTCTGACTTTCCACCGTTTGTTAAATTGGCACATGTGACCTGCAAATGGAACAGAAAAATGGCGTTTACATCTCTGTATCTGAGAACACCCAACACAAAGATCCAAGCCCTTTCTCAGAGGCTGGGAATTAAAGTACCTTCAGCACCTAGCCAATATTTATTAGGCCATGATAAAGTACCACTTCTATTTCATACAATGATGGGAGAGAGGGGGTGTAGGTGGATAAAAGCCACTAAACATGACAGAAAGACTATATAAAAACATTTGACGAGAAAAAGGCCACCTAACATGAATAAAGCAAATTAAATTCAAACATAAATCACACTAAAGTAATTACTTCTCAGCACCAAAATCCAAACACTCTTAAAATAAAATTTTACAAACGATTATGTTACTTTTTTACTTCAAGATCACCATAAGCTTTATAATAGTATGATTCTCAGAAATACGTCGACTGACGTACTATAGGCTTTTGGTAGTCCACAGCCACAGTCACATAAGGAAAGTTAGTTTGGCAAGGAGGCTGTAGTATATTTTATCTGGTCAAAACAAAATAACATGTTTATGATCACCCATTATTAGCAAGAAACATACTGTATAAGACAATTGTTTCCATTAAGGAATTTAAAATGCGATCTAGGAAGACAAACATTAACTGATAAGAGTAGTGCAGATCTTTTGATTTTAGAGTTTATTTTTGTCTTTGTTTGTTTTGTTTCAATGAAATTTAATCAATTGGTCAAACATCCAAATCTGTACTTGCCTAATTCTATAGGCATTGTTCTTATTGCAGCCTCTATATTTATCTTTAGTATAAAAGAAATGAATACATATCCTAATCTCTAGAATTACATAGATAGTTTCCCATTCTTCAGGTGGCAAAAAGAATAAATACAAGCATGCATTTGGTAATGGCTTGGTACTTGTGTCTCATCATCAACACAGTTGATCAAGGAGAGGGGCTGTAATGAGATGCATCATGGTGCGCTGGCTCATGAAGCAGTAATGAAATTGTCCCAAAGAAGAAGTGAAAAGGGATTTAGAGTTCATTTACCAGCAGCATATAGGGAGTAAAAAAAAAAGGGAAGTGTCAGATTTCAAGGAGAAAGAACCAACCTATTGAAGAGGATGCTAAGATTCTGATAGCAGAACAACCTCTGATTTTCAGGTAGAATAGAAATTTACTTCTAAATTATACTCTCCACAGCTATAGTGATTATGACTCTGGAGTCTGACACCCGGGAATTCCAATCCAGGCTGTGATCCTTCACAGCTGTATAGTGTGGGCAAGTTGCTTAACTTGTTTATACTTCTGTTTTTCTCTTCTACAGAGTAGGAGAATGATGCCGCTTTCCCTCACATGGCTGTTTTGAGAATTAAATAGGACACTCCATTTAAAGCACTAATGGACAGTCACCTGGACACGATGAGTGTTCAACATTAGTATTCTAACTATTATCATCCTCAAACATTTTATCTCTGAATTCCACTGACTAATATTTTATGTAAATGAATAACTTACAGTAGGATTTGAGAGCAAAGGGTATCTTTATAAGAAAATCTCCCTTTTATATAACCAAAAACCTAAAGCAAACAATTTAAATATATATATACTTTTGAAAGTGCTGCTGTAACAATCTAAAAACATAACAAGTTGAGTAGATAGTAAAACTCAGGTTAATAAGACATGAGCATAAGTTCATCTATTAAACTGTTCAACTATCAAATGCAATGAATGTATTAGCCTTCAATGGTGTGATGTGAACAGCTTCCAGTGGTGCAGACAGTCAAGAAACCTCTCTGGAATATCTCAGTTTGGGTACAGAATCAAAGCAAGTTGTAGTCATCAACACTGCCTTCAATATTCTTATTCTCTCTTCTCTTCCCTTTCAGGGCAATGTCTCAAAGAGAATACCAGTCATGAAAAATCAGGGAGGGTCCTTAGGAAATTCCCCAGATCTGTTCAGTATACAAAACACTGATTCATTTTGTCTTATTAATTCAATAACTATATAGTGAGATTCCGCTAATATTCAGTAAAATAATAGTAATACAAAGGTAAATGAAACATGGTTCTTGCCCTCAAGATGTTCAAAATCTAATAGTGAAATCAGTTAAGCAAATAGCAGTGTGATGTAACCAACACTATGTATGATATTCTTGGAGTCATAGTCAAAGTTAAAAGATAGAGAAGATGTAACAGAGGAGATGATACTCAGATCTGGCAGATAAAAAAGAGGTTCAGAACTTCAACAGATAGTGAATAGGCCAGAGAAGTTCTCCTAAGTATAAGGAACATACCATGTAAAAGTAAAAAGTTGAGAAGGAACATGTCACACGTAAGAATAGAAAATTGTTCCTTACCTCTGAACATTAGGGAGAATTGACTGGGAGGATAAAGAGAAGAAAAGGTTGCAAGAAGTCAGCAGAACCTGAAGAAGGTAGGCTAGGGTCAAATTATGAAGGTTCTAGGGTCAATTTGTGAAGGCATTTAAAATTATTATTATATATGATGGGGAACCCCTAAATTTCGGCATGTTTTGCTTTTAAGTAGGTCATCCTGGCTGTAGAAAAATCACCGATTGGACATTGAAAGGTGGATTGGTAGGGAGAGAACTTGAGGGAATAATTAGTTAAATAACAAATTGCAATACTTCATTCGGGAAAGTAAATGAGCTTGAACCAAGGCAGTGGCAGAGAAAAAGAAAAAGAAAAAATGGATATAAGAGATATTTTAGAGGTAGGATTAACTCAACTTGATGATTTACTGGCTAAGCAGGAGCAGGAAAAAGTTGCAAATTAATGAGTTTGCTCACATCTGTAAGGAATACAAAAGTAACAAGTTAAAAAAAAAGTATAAACACTTGAAAAGAAGCCTCTTGATTTTTGAATTCACTACAAAGGACCTTCTTGGAGCAAGTTTCAGTAGTGGTAAAGAGACAATGTAAGATGACAAAGAACAGCAGCAAGCTTAACACATCTACTCCCAGATGCAATCAGGAATCCTTGGCTTTCTCACTCTATTATATTGCTTACATCTTAAGCATTTTCATTTTTGCAACACATAAATGTACACATAAAATTGAAATCGATTTTGAGCCTTACTGAATAAACAATACCATTTTTTTTAAAAAACCCTTATACTGAGAACACCCTGTACCATTGATTTTACAAACACAATAAAAGAGTTTCTTTTTAAAAGTCACCTAAAGATCCTTCCACGTCAGTATATCAAATGATAACAGAGGTGGCAAAGACTATGGCATAAAATGAGACCAAAAGAAAAATCTGACAATTTCTAATTGACTAAATTCCAAAAAGGCAAAGCATCGTGAACCTTCTTTTCTACAAAGAGTAATTTTTCCTATAACATTGAAAACACCAAAGATACTTCCTAACTGAATATAATTTTCCAAGGCAAAAGTGGCCAATGCCCGCCCACTCCAAAGGAGTTGACCCACTAGTCCAGTGATACCATTTCCACAAATTATGTGATTTGCCTGTTTTAGAAACAATGAGAATCATAAAGACTCAACATGATTAGGTATATGCATTTTAAAGCTTATGTTTCTTTTGAGAACATTCAAATATAGGTGCAAAGAGAAGCGTCATTTTCTTCAACCGTAAACAAAGACAGAGCTAGGATCTAACATGAAGGGAGCATGTATGAGGCAGGACCTGTGTGTGGAGCTGGGGAGAAAAGACTACTGTTGACTGGTGGGAGTGTAAGTATATAAGAAGTTGCAATGATCTTGATCTAGCTCCTCCTTTATATACCTCAGGGTCATGCTTTCGCATTGCTTTCTCTAACATCTTTTCATTGCAGGCTTACAATCATAATGTCAATATATTATCTTTTAAAATATTGTTGAGGGCTTCCCTGGTGGCGCAGTGGTTGAGAGTCCGCCTGCCGATGCAGGGGACACAGGCTCGTGCCCTGGTCCGGGAAGATCCCACATGCCGCAGAGCAGCTGGGCCCATGAGCCATGGCCGCTGAGCCTGCGCGTCCGGAGCCTGTGCTCCGCAACAGGAGAGGCCACAACAGTGAGAGGCCCGCGTACCGCAAAAAAAAAAAAAAAAAAAAAAAAAAAAAGATGTTAAAATATTGTTGAAAGGCACCACTTGGGAAAAATAAACTTCACTGCCACTTCAACTATGCTCCTGCCCTTATGAGATTTTATACAAACATTTCACTCTTTTACATGTACATCTCCAACTAGAGGCGCCTCCAGATGTCTGTGTCCCTCTTTTTACAAAAGAGCAATAAGATGCCTTTTAATTTCTACCAAACCACACATTTACTGTTGATCTATTACTGTTCAATATAAATTATCTCAAGATTACTTTGAAAATCATGTATTTATTTCATCAACTGTATGAGTATTTAAGCCAAACAAAAATTTTAGATAACCTGATGCTTAAGCAGTATCTCTGATCAGTGAATAACTAATCAACAAAACGGCCTTGCTCTGTGATTACAACTTCATTTTGGCAGTTTTATGATTTCCTAGGTTGAATATATGTTGCATACTATTAACTGCTATTGGTTAAGGACATACTATATTCCAGACATTGTAATTAGCATCTTACATATGGCATTGCATTTCATTTAAACCACACACACGCACTCACTCATTCACTCACTCACACACAGACTTTAAGATCAATATTGTTATTTTCAGCTTACAGGCAGAGATATGGAAGCTCAAAAAAGACTTATCCAAGATTACTGCTGGTAAATGAAAGAGCTACTGCTTAGCTACTCCACAGGGTATTTCCTTTATTTTTAAAATCATTTTAATCATTCAATTGTACATTAATATATGTTTATCAAAACATTTAAACATTATAGGATTTATGAACTAAAAATTAAAAGCCTATCTTCATCATCAACCCCTGTTCCCTTACAATCCCACCTCTCTCTCCAAAGGTAAAACCTCAAATTTTTGATGTATATTGTTTCTAAATATTTTCACTATTTTTTCATGTATAAATATTTTACATAAATAGTGTCATATTTTATGATTTGCATTTTGTATTTTTCCAGTCAACAAAGTATCTTGGAGATGCATACGTCTTAGTACATCCAGGTATATCATCTTTATTAAATGGGAAATAGAATTTTAGAATATGAATGTATCATACTTCTATTTTGGGGATACCTTTTGTGATAGATCCCTAATTATTACATTGTTTCACAGCCAGGTTACCTAGACTTATTTTTTTAGCCTGGATTCCATTGGTTTTTCTGCTCATTGTTGCTTCAGATAACTTACTCCCTCCTCTCTTGAGCTGGATTTTCATTTCTATGGTTGTATAGATTTGTGTGATTCTTTTAAAAAGAGTTCAAAAGAGATAAACTATCTGAGTTGTCCCATGCCTAAAAATGTCTTTACTGGCCATAGGCTTACACTGGGCAGAATAGTCATTCATCTCTTAACTCATTTTGTTGTGTTTTATTTTCTTCTCTCTCCAAAAAATGTAGGATTTTTTTCTATTTCAGGTATTGTGAAATCCCACAAGGTGGGCTACGTGTGCTCATGCTTTCTCCAGACCCTTTCTTAACTAGTTTAGGGAAAAGCACACAGATATTTATAGACACGTTAGACTCTTTTTCATAGAGTTCCACCAAGAGGACTATAATCTCTTTGAGGGATGCTCTTTCTGTATTATGCCATTTTGTAACTTGGGAGAGAGAGTACCTCGCATAGAGTAAGTACTCAATAAATGACATATATGGTTTATATTCTTATTTACATCTATTTCAATAGTGAAGGTTCATTGATTCTTTAGCCACAACCAAGATTTTGGTGGGATATGTGGCCCATAGAGGTCTCTCTCCTACAAGTTTAGAGCATAGACTTCATTGACAATACTTGGAGTTCCTGTATTATATGTGATAAGCCAGAGGAAATGGGTTAGTATTTTAATACATCAAAAACACATCATTTCCTTCTGCTACAAAGCAGTGCTCCAAGAGTAGCAGTGCTGCCTTAACAATAGAAAAGCAGAAAAGGAACTCATGCCTCTCCCTTAACCTAGTAGTTGCTGGAGGCTGTATTGCATAGGAACTAAGAAAATGGGGTTTGCAGTCAGAGATCACAGGGCTAAATCCAAAATCTGCTGCTTTATCACCAGTGACCCCTTAGAGCCATATTGTTTTCCAACTAGAAAATAGAGATGATACCTTACTCACTGTGTTTTCGTGAAGATAAAATAAAAGCTTTTATATGTGGCACAAATAAAAGTATGGAAAGTAGTATGAGTTCAACACCTGAGAGCTATCATGCTTAGCTAGGTTATGAAGCCCCGAAGAAAAGGAAAACAAGGCTTTCAGAATGCGCACGGCTATTCTATCCCCATCTTCTGACTGGAGACATTACATCTGCTCAAACGGTCCAAACAAACTGAGATGGAAATTAGCATAATTGTAACAACTCTGTGGTCATCTTTAGTAGTAGGTGGTGGTAGGAGACCACCCTGATTATGTACATTACAATTTAGTATTGGCAAATATTGGCAATAATTAATCTTTAACTTAACAACTTTAAAAGAAGACATTCTGATCAGCCTGCACATTCCATGCCATCCTTAAAAACTAGAAACATGGTATGTTTCCATCACTTGAAGAAATGGCTAAGAATTTTAGTATGTTACTCCATGAGTTCTCATGATCCCATGCAGGATGGCTCACTTCCAACATAGGGCACCAACTATTCCCTACATTATTGTATTGGAGATTGGTCCTGAGTCATAGGTAATTGAGTACCTCACAAGTTTGTATAACTATACAGTTAGTTTTCCCTTTGATTCTTCCTCCTGTAGGTTCTCTCATGAAAATTATCTTGAAAATGTTTTTGGTTCTTTAACTGCAGGAGAAAAAGCATGCCTTGTGAAGAGCCATGAACTACTGTTTCTGCTACTGAGAAACAGAATTTTTCATCTTACAAAAATATTGTCTCTTCCCTCATGCTCACTTTATAAACATATAGATATAAGTTTTGATATATAGACACATTAACGTTGGTGAGAAATTAAAAATTATATTCTACATAGTCCCACTTAACCCATTCTCTCAAAACATAATTACAGATTACCTTACCCAGATTTGCATTGCAAAAGTTGCTTCTTTTTTTAGCATTTTACATTACTTCCATTTAAAATGTATAAGGAATATCTCATGTGAGTACTCCTGGATACTTGGTTATAATAATGAACAAAACACTTAAAATAACATGTTGAAAAACTATTTCCTGTCTGAAACAAAGCCACTTCAGCATTATTTTTTCATTATGCATAAAGAGATTTTAATTTGTCAGTAAATCTAGCTGTCTTTAAGGAAAAGACAAATACTGCATATGTAGGAATAGCTGGGTTAGATTCAGGGTCTTTCTTTCTGAACTGGAGGCCAATATGAGTGATTGTCCATAATAAGGCATGTACATGGAGGCTTTTGAAAGTTTATAGCTTCTTAAAGTCCAACAAAGTACACACCTATCTAGAATGGACCAAATGAGGAAGGACTGACTCACTTTCCAATCCTATTTCCAGCAACCTATACATACATATGTTCTCATATACAGCGATGGTATAAGAGAACATACTGAATTCACTTTATCCAATAGAACTCAAATTCCTCAGGAAATAATAACTTTGATATTTTTGAGACAATATGCCTACTTAACACCCTTTGATTTTCCAGAGGTTGATCTGAAAACCCTCCAAAAGAAGTCGTTATATAAAGAAAGTGATAGAGACTAGTTGCAGTGGAATATCATCCCTGTACCGTTTAGATCCTGGATTCATTCAAAAATTCTTCTAGGACTTCTTTCTTATCAGGCTAGAAGGTGTGGAGACTGATCAGAGCTTCACGGGTACAGAGTGGACAACAAGGCAGACGATCAACCCAGAAATACAAAAGGGGATGCAGATTCTGGAAATACGGTCCCTGCACATTCCTGTAAAAGTACTGTGAACTGGGAATCTCCAGCTTCCCGAAGTGGAACAAATCCAATGTCCTGTGAACAGACAAAACCAACAAAGAGAATCGACCCCTCACCCTTTTATCAAAGGATGGTGATGCTGGAGTTTTAGTTAGGTAAAACCTTTTGACATTGAGTAAATATATATCTTTGGATCATGCCTTGACCAGAGCAAGATGTGGTAAAGCATATCCAGCCTAGAGCACCAGGCCCCACTATGGCTCTAAGGCATAGCTCAGGGAAGACACAACTCATGCACTGAAGGAACTTCAAAGGTCCCTATGTCCATGAGAAAACAATTCCCTTGAAAGCTCTTAAACCAACCTGTTCTTTTCTGAAGTCCCTCTGATAAGATTAGCATCCGTTCTTTGATATTTGTTTCTTCCATGTAACATTCTTAGCACTCGGGAAACACAAATCTCTTACCCAATTATTGTCAGTTTGGGAACCAGATACACCATGAGTCTGGGCTACATTTCACTTCGGTCTTGGCCCTACCCTTTCCCCCTATTCCCAGTTTCTTAAAGCATGGTATGTGGAATCTCATATCAAAAACCCAAGTGCTGAGGGAAAAGGATGCTTAGGCAGAGAGATCTCATCAACAAGGAAAAAGATGACCTCTGGATTTAGGTGCTGTGGCTTTAAGTTAATCAGATGTAAAACTGAGTGGTATGCCTAGATTCCAAAAAGAAAAGTACTTGGCTCTTTCTGTTACCAAGGAAATTAAGTGGACCGTTTCACTAAATCAAAGAAGGATATTCACCCAGATTATGTTACAGGAGGAGAAGAGATGGGTCATGGAGAGATAGAGCAAACAGAGCCCAAAGAGACTGAGGACGATGTAAGAGTAGTCTCAATAGAAAGGATGGATGGAGGAAAGTGTGTGTGCAAGCAGAGCTCTGAGATTCCCTTGACCTTTAATGTACTTTAAAATGACTTATCACAGCATTAATGTGAACTGCTGTGAACACTGTGGATAGAAGGAATCATAGGAGAATTGAAAGAAGGACAGGCTGTTAGAGTAGAATTTCCTCTCCTCCCCGACCCCCCACCCATTATGTCCCCACATGCATACTTCCAAACTCTGAGAGGGCGTTTACCCTTTTCAAAAGAGCTGGGTAACACTCCACCTGCCACTAGAGGGCACAGCTAGGACATCTGACAGCTGTCTCTATTCCTGGTGCTGAAGTCAGATGGAATTGTGTCACTAGGGGCCCCAGAGCTCTTTGAAAAAAGAAGATGGACCAGGAACCTTTGTGGTACCTGCTGACTGTTGCAGCCCCTGGAAGCTACCTCTTCTATGAGCTGCAGAGACCAGGAAGGTCACTGTTGCTCAAGAAACTACTACAGAAGCCATCACCAACTAAAGAAGCAGTTGTGAGCCTTTGATTCCTCACAGAGGGTATGTTCGGGGTCTAGGTCAATGCAATGTATTTCTACAACTCCAGCTGCATTTTGGCTGCTCTTCCCTTTGGCCTCAGAGTTCAGATCACATCGGACTTTTTTATGTGTTCTCTTTCTTCCAACTTCAGGACCTTTGCATGGGCTGCTTCTCCATCCTGGAATCCTTTCTACCCACTCCCATTTGCTTAGCTAACTCCTACTCACCCTCTAGCCCAACCTAAAGTTCATTTCTACAGGAATGGTTGATCCTCTCAGAGAACCTTGTGCTATTTTTGTTCATAAAAGTAATACTATTATCTATACCTATACCTATATCCTTATCTATCTATCATCTATCTATCTATTCATCTTCTTTCTCTGAACTGTCATCTCCATGGGGGTGGGAGTGGTCATTTAATACCTTAGTCACTACTACTACACTTTATAAAATGCCAGGTTCCAAGTAGGTGCTCTATAAATATCAGCTGAATGAATAAATGCATGTTTGAATGGAGTGCCTACCTACACCTAATGATGTTCCTTCACAGATGAGCTTGCCCCATAAACAGATAAACAGCTCATTTTCTGGCATAAATAAAAGTGTTTATATTGTAAGCCTTCATGGAGGCTTTGTGTAATTCTGTAAACATCCACAGTGGTGCAAGAGAAAAGGTGATAGTTTTCTAAGAAAATACAAGTGAGTTGATGCTATAGGTCATTATAACCAGACAGGAATGTTACATCAAAAGTCTCCAAATAAATGTGAGTATTATTTAAATCAAAGTGAAAAGTGAATAAGAGCAAAAATGCCTATATGAACATAACTATTTTGGAGGCTTTACAAATATCAGAAAAGCTTAATGAAACAATGAGTGTGGTCTCTTGGATGGCAGGAAAGTTAGTGTCATCTTCTGGATTTTCTCTCTTGAATTTCCAGAAATTTGATGCTAAGACAGAAATGAAAGAAAATGCTGATGGGATTCTAAGAGCAGAGGTTCCTTCAACAGGAATCTGCCAGACTTTCCGGGGGCATTATGTTTGCACTATTCAAGTGGATACTGTATTGACAAATAGTAATTGAAATAGGCAGTTAGGCATGTGTTAGGCTATTTCTTTGCATAAATGCCCACTTTCTTGGAAAATGCAGTGGGGTTTTATAAACTTGAAGCAATACAACCAGTTTTATGGATGTGTTTGCAAAGGCTCAAATGGAGCTACAAAAATGTTCATTAACAGTACAAATTAAATTGTTATTAAAAAATATGAGTCTTACAGGAATGTTTGGCTTTACTCTAGAGTTGACAGAGTATAAATACAGTACAACTGTGACATTTCTGCTTTTTGTCTATATCACTAAAATCCATGATTGTTGAGAGTTAGAATCACAAAACATCTGAAGCTAAAAGGGACCTTGAAAATAATTTCATGACTTAGGAAGCTGAGTCCCATAGAGCTGAAGTAACTCACCTAAAGTTCCCACGGTGGTTAGGGGCAGAGTTAAAACTATAGTGAAGGTTTCCTAGTATTCAGTCCACTCTTGTTGAGTTCTAAAGTTTCCATAAGAGCTGGTACCTTATGTCTCCTCCAGAGTTTACTGAAACTGGAAATCAGGGTGTCAACTTCAAAATAAGGAACTGGCTTATCTTTGCTCTTAATTTTGTGGAAGGAGGGGATACTATGGAAATTTGCCATCGTTTGCTAACCCTGAAACAAAGAGGCACTAACCCAGTGAGTGTATCTCAATTACAGCTTGGAGTCTCCTGGATTGACTATGTGCACAAACCTATGCTCAGACCTCCTGAGACTTAAGTCTGAACAGTGACTGCTCTGAGGGGAGAGAGAATCAAAACGAGCAAACAGTTGTCATAGGTTTTCAGTTAAGCAAATGATAACACAGAGGGAGTTATTCTTTAGTCTCTAAAAGAGAAAGTGCTTTATATTTGTTTCCAAAAAATTTGTCAGTTCCTATTTTCAGAAGACTTATTATTTTTTTTAAAAAAAAGCAAAGTTAAAGCAAAAGTTTGTCAGATTCTCTCTTCTATAAGTCCATCAGCAAGCATTTGTTAAATAACCATGATTTTTTTTAATTTTAAAAAATTAACCTCAGGGAAGTTATTGTACTCAGTCTAAATCTGTATGTCTGCTCATTCTAGATAACCTACATCAGTACTTTAGACTCTCTTATAGATAAGGTCCTACTACTTTGGAGCTGCCCTCCTGTTATGAGCCTTGAAAGTCAGTGATTCCCAAAAGAGATTACTAAAGTAAAGCCAGGGTAACGTGAGCTGTAATATATACTGAGGATTATAGCAGAATTGGTAGTGGGGGTGTTGGAATGTGTACTGTATTAAAAAGCTTATTCCAAGTGTATCATTGATTTGCCTCTAGTCAGAATATTTATTTCATAGTTTGACATAATGTTAAAGGAAGGTGTGAGATATATGTTTTTTTCTCAAAGTGGAGGCTGGTTTAAACAGTCAAGAAATGTATTTACAAGTGAAATCATCTTTTGCTAAGTAATCTTGGTTCTTTAGACAGACTGCAAGCATGATCTATCTTAGTTGGAATCTGCACAGAAAACAGTATTTATGTTTATATAGTTTTGTAATTTAAAAATTTCAATATAATTTCCAACTTACAGAAGGTTGCAAGAAACTTCCATACACTCTTTACCCAGATTCACCAATTAATTCCATTTGATCACACATCATTTTATTGCTTTCTCTCTCTTTCATTTATATACACATGTATATTTATATGTACATGTATATATGTACACGTTTATATGTACACGTGTGCGTTATCTATATTTCTGTGCGTCTAGGCCATTTTCAGAGTAAGTTGGAGACAGCATGCCAATTTACTCTTAAAGAAGTTCTAAAGTAATTCCTGAGAAATATTACATTTTCTTATATACACATAATACAGCTATCAAAAAAAATTAACCTTGATACTTTACTATAATTTAATCTATAGTCAATATCAAATTGTCCCAACAATACCCTTTACACTTACTAATTTTTCTGGTCCAATCCACTGTCATGCATTGCATTTAGTTCTTATGGCCATTCAGTAGCCTTTCTTTCTGTTTCTTGTCCTTTACATTTTTGTAAAATGTAAACATTATAGGCTACTTAATTTGTGAAATATTCCTCAGTTTGGGTTTGTGTGCTGCAAATCACTTTATAATAAAGTTCTAGAGCTTTCGACTGACAAAGACGATAATGGGAAAAGAGTGTTCCTGGATTTGACAGTGAAGGAAGCAATGCTTTGAGTAGTTGTAGAGAGAATAATATTATTGTACTATGCTAAATCATAGCCTTGCAAGTCATTTGGACTATTTAATATAATTTTACAGATAATTAATTTGCATTACGTATAATTGTTTTACTATTTTTGATAATAAACTCATTTAATTTTGTCATTTTATGGCTCTTTCATTTCACATTTTGTTTAAATGAAGCTAAAGTTTAAAAAAAAAAACCTGTTTCCTGGATTAACTAATCAATCTGAGGCTGACATTCTTTTAAGTCAGAAGGATTTTTAAAGTAATATTTGCATAGTATTTACTTTCCAATCAAAAACTAGTATGTTATATGAGTAGATTGAACTCTGACAACCTCCCTGGGATGTTGATACCAATAATCCAATGATAGGTTGCAGGAAACTAAGACCCTAAGTCTCTGGCAAAGAGACTTCCTTCGAATCACACATCCAAGAAGCAACATTCAGATTCTGTGTCAAAAACCCCAGATTGCTCTGCTGTTACCACAATGTACTGCTATTTAACAAGAGTATACATGGTCATTCAGTTCCTTGAATGGGCATGAGCCAATTGACCTTGACCAAGTAGAGGTATCCTCATGCTTCAACCCTGTATGTAGAACTTCAAGTATTACTTGAATCATCATTCTTCCAAAAGAGCTGACTAGCATATCACTGTTCATTACCCACCAGGTACTCAGGTATACAGACACTCAGTTAATTTCAAAGCAATAATCTCTTAAACCTCAATTTTCTCATTATAATTGATATGAATACCTTGCCCCAGCATTATTTTGAGAATTAGAAACAATGTATGTGAATATTTCTTCTCAATAAATGGTAGTTGTTAATAATACTTGCTCTGATTTGGTGTTTTTTAAACTCATCCAGATAGTTACATTGATCCGTGTGGTTATTTTGTATAGAAGAGTCTAATTTCCATAATTTAACGTCATGTAGAAAAAAACTGTACATTTTAGGTATCTTGGAGTAGTGGTAAAAGCAGGGGCTCTGGAGCCAGGCCATAGGCTCTCATCCCAGCTCTTAAGGCAGATGCCCTTGTCCATGGGAATTGCCTAAATGGTGACATCCCAAGTCATTCTGGCAACCAGTGCACTGTTATTCCCTTGAAGTGGTAATACTCCAAGCGCAATATGATTTTCACTAATGATCCTAGTTTTAGAATGTGAAATTATGACTTTACAAAGAAACTTGATTTAAACTGTAGATTTTTAAAATTTTCTTTTCCTTCCTTCCTTCCTCCCTTCCTTCCTTTCTCTTTTCTTTGTTTCTTTGTCTTCCTTCCTTTCTTTCTTTTTAATGATACAGTATAGAGAAATACCACCCAATGCCCCCATCAGAGTTGTACTATCTAATCCATGACATTTTCTTTTTTTTCCCCCGATACGCGGGCCTCTCACTGTTGTAGCCTCTCCCTTTGCGGAGCACAGGCTCCGGACGCGCAGGCTCAGTGGCCATGGCTCACGGGCCCAGCCGCGTCCGCGGCATGTGGGATCTTCCCGGACCGGGGCACGAACCCATGTCCCCTGCATCGGCAGGCAGACTCTCAACCACTGCGCCACCAGGGAAGCCCTCCATGACATTTTTGATGTATTCTTTACAGAGCATCCCATTAGAGTTCCAGAGAAACCCTTACTTTCTATTATGTCAACGACACCTTTGTTCTCCTGGAGCCATCATCAGCTCTCAAGCACTGAACCATGAAGCAATATCTCTGTAACTAGGCCAAATAGGCCATGACCTGACAGGCTATAAAGTGGTCATTATCTCCTATTAAATCTGAAATCTGTGCTTTGCATATTTTAAAACAACTATCCAGTTGCGCTATAGAGGTACAACTGCCAAATGAATAATTAGATTTTTAGGAAACTATAAAGAGAACCCAACTGCTTTCTACTGTGCCAAAAACAAAGTCAATTCAGATTTACTTTCTCTCCTCCCCTGTTTTTATCCTCACTCTCTGGCAGTCAGACCAAAAATATTTTAATAACCGATAAATAGACTTCTATTGCATAATTTAACTGTATAAAACCAAGTCAGGGTTTGTTCTATGGGTGCCAAAGCATTCCATGTTGTGCACTTTTGGGCTGCTTTCTTGTATAGTTGCACAGAATACTGTAGATGGTTGGCACCTAATACTTGCTTTGTTTGGTCACTGTGATTACAAAGAGGGTTTTATAAAATGTAAAATGACTGAATGGGCCACTTAAATGTCAAAGCTCAGAAGAGATTTGCTTTTATGGTTTAAAATTTGTGTCTTTTTTTTCCTTCCCTGCTCCCTGGAGATGTCTAAGTAACTCATTTTGCATAGCTTTAATGGTAGAGATGTAAGGGACTTTAGAAAGATTTGTAATAGGATTGAAATATAACTATATAAAATATCCTATTAACTCTTGCCCCCTGTTTTACATTTTGAAGATTTTTAACTAAACTCTTGAAGCTCAGTACCTATGATGTCATTAAACATTTTTCACTTCAGTGGATTGTGACTCTGGAAAATTTGTAACTACTCTTGTCAGCAGGGGATTAAACTTTCAGGGAATAAATTAAATTGGGTTAAAGTGTCTAACAGAGTTTTCAGATGAGTGCTTTATTCAAGTAGCACAGAAACATGTTAACTTTGAAATGAAACTCTAGTTAGGTAAATAACTTTTGTCAAGAACCTATTGCTTAGGTGCTGCACTGCTCTAAGCCTACGTTATTAATATTGGTTTGCAATCTTCAGTACAGGTGCAGAAAGGAATTTTAAATGCAATTAAAGCTGAGCTAGAAGGTCACACAACTACGTTTTAATCAAAAGCTGAGTTCATGCCTGCTTTACATATAATATGTGCAAAGAAAGATCCCCTTTTCACATTGAATATGACTACATAAATACTCTGTTTTGAGAGAGGGCAAATGCGCTTCAAGAAGAAATGCAAAGGAATAACACTGTCGCATTATAAGAAATGTTATAAGCACCTAAAGAAATACCGTGCCAGGAATACATTAATATATTATTAAGTATTACGAGTTATGACTTTTTAAATAAACCCTGAATATGTTTATATGTGTGTGTGTGTAAGTACATACACACATCAATATGGGGTTTTTTTGTGTCTGTACACACACACATATACATACACACATGATCCAGTTTTTTAATTTTATAGTTTAACATTTATTAGGGAAATCTAGAATCCATTATTCTCAAATCCATTTAAAACTAGACATAAATGTTGTAAAAAGCAAAATGTTTGCCATTATTCAATCGTATTCACAAGTGGTAGCATAAAATAAGGCAAGAAGATAGGAAATGAGTATACCTGGAGGCATCCTTAATTCAAGAGAAAGGATGTATCATTTCCAAAGTCGTACTTTTATGCTCCCTTGGGAGCCTATGAATGGAGGAGAAACATAGGGAGAAAGATGTAAGAATAAGAAAACTTGAGTAAGAGAAGAAATGGCTACCTTTCCTAGCACGTTCAACCAATTACCTTGGCGTGTTAAATCGTTAACAACTGTATCAGCACCAGGATGAGTGCTGGGGCACCTGACTGTCCCGGAGCCTTCCTTCTGTGCTAGTCAACTCTTCAGGTGCTGGACTTTAGGGAGGGGAAGGAATTGTCTTGGGGGGAAGGGCCAGAGGCTAGAGTGGCCAGAGTGCCCAGAATAGCAGAGAGAAGTATGGGGGACACTCTAATGGCTCAGGACAGTGGCTATTTACCAATTAATACATAAGTATTTAAATAGTTTAACACTGGTGCCTACTAGCTGAATATCCATCCTCTTTTCTTCATCAGTCACAGTTCACCATTCATCAGCCTACAACACAAATACAGGTTATCCTTGAATACCATGAGGGTTAGGGGCAGATCCTCAGTGTAGTCAAAAATCCCCACAGAGGGACTTCCCTGGTGGTTTGGTGGTTAAGACTCCATGGGTGGTTAAGACTCCATGCTTCCACTGCAGGGGGTGTGGGTTCGATCCCTGGTTGGGGAACTAAGATCCCACATACCGTGTGCTGTGGCCAAAAGAACCCAAAAAATCCCCATAGACCTTGTACTAGGCCCTCCATATTTGCAGTTCCTCCACATCCGTGGTTTCAGCCAACCACAGATGGAGTGGTACTATAATATCTACTACTGAAAAAAATCTGCAAATACATGGACCTGAAAAGTTCAAACCCATGTTGTTCAAGGGTCAACTGTATATCTCAACAGTATTCATTTACCTCCAAAGGCCAAGGAATTCAGAATGGCTAAAAGGCAATGGAAAGCACAGAAATATACTTTCTTTACTAGTTACACTTCTGTAATGCATTGGTATAATTCTTCTGAATTATTGCTATCTGATAAAATAAACTGGATCAAAATCTACTCTACTTAATTATGTTTAGTTATAAATTTTCTAAGTAAATATTTTTGTTAAACTAACCCTTTCATGAGATTATGAAACAATGTTGGTCCTTTGGTTTTTTTTTTTTTTTTTTTTTTTTTTTTTAAATCCATTAATCCTAATCCCACAGCTTAGGGTTTGGAAAAATTATATTAGCTCAATTCCCTTGCCTGGTACTTTTACACAGAGAATTATAGATTAATGTTATATTCAGAGCTGCCTTGAAGGGGAAATGACATAAGAGGGCTTCCTGACGTTTGGGGGTGTGTGATATGGAAAAGAGGAGGCTGAAGTCACCCGACACTCACACTACTTTACTACTGTGAGGAAAGTGTTAGAGAATGATTTGACGTTAACATCTAGAGAGGCCCAGTCTGTCTCCCTGTCTGCTTTCCCCCTTTGTTGTCTTCACCGCATAAACCCACATCAGCGTTCAGCACCACAAGTCACCATCACCTCAATATGCATATGTCAATCACATTATACGTGCCCAGCACTAAATATTATAAGCAGGATTTCAAGTCCTAGTAATGCATTTAATTTGGGGACACATCTTCCTCCATCAGTCACCTCAGCTCACTATTCCTGTATACTGCCCCACACTTGTAGCCTGTTGTATTCTGATTACAAGTCTACCATTTTCCCGATCTGGAATGTTCTCCTGAAGACTCTTTCCTAATCTGTGTTACTTTCTTTTTCATGACTTCAAATTATGACTCTATATAGCCTTCCCCAATCACTCTACTTCGAATTAAAAGACAATAACTTTGGCCTTTTTTGCCTTCTCATAACTAATTACAGCAGCCTGAAAAGAAACCTGGCTCAAAAGTTAGAGAGACACAAGTTTAAATTCTGGCTCTGCCATTGTGTGACCATGAACAAGATAGCTAACCATTCTGGGCCTTAGATTCCTCATCTGCAAAATTAGGAATTCTAATACTATAATCCACAGGGCTGATACAAGAAGTAAGTTAGATGTTTGTGACGTGAGATGTTTGTGTGTCTGGTACAGAGTAATTATTTGATCCAGAGCTATTCCTATTTTAGGGGTCTTTTTAGGTTTTAGTTTAATTTTTAATTTGTGCTTTTCCTTCTTCCCTCATTCTGTTGCAGTCTTACCAAGGGCAGACTGCTCATTTAACACTTTGTATCTTCCCAAGGCACAGAGGGAAGAATTCTTATTCAGTGGGCACTGTACCAATATTGACAAACTTTTTGAAGGAGTTTGAACTGCTCGTTTGTCTGAGCAGTTGATTTACTTTGCTACCTTAGAATGTCATGAAAATGTAACAATATGAAATCTGGTGAGATTATGATAGCTGCTGACACAAAGATTTATTACCTAGATGAGATATTTAATATATGCTTATTTCAGGAAAACAAGCCTTGTAAAAATGTTGGATATTTTGCTGAAAAAAAAGAAGAGACAGAGGGAATTGATCCTGAAATTAAGCATACTGAATTTAACATCGATTTAGGGATGCATACTTAATTGTGTTCACTGTCAACCTAAACGTAAAGATAGTTGAATCTAGTACCTAATAGGCAATACCAGTGCTGTGGTCACATTAGCACACATTCAGTAAATCAAACCTGACCTCTCATCTCTCTTTTGGCAAAGGACAACACTGAGCTTTCAGAAAAAGAAAAGAAAATAAACAACAACAACAACAAAAATATGATCAAGTAGACTTTCTGGTTGTGAAACCAGAAAATGAATGGCAAATAATATAAACAACTGTCTCAGGACTGGAATTCACTCAAACCAGTATCCCCGACCCCAGCCCCTGTCTGCTCAAATTCACTTTCTATACTGTAACCATATTATTCTTCCCAAAATATGCTTTCAACATGCCAATTATCTACTCAGAAAAGTCAATGGTCTCCTAATCTCTGTAAGATATTATTTAGCCTGGCATTCAAGTTCTTCAAGGATCAGACTCCTATCTACCTAAGCGTGTTCCCTATTATCATCAAAACATATCCCGGTCCTTCCCAGTTCATTCTTTGCTCCTTCTTGAATTTAAGTCTTTGTTCATTCTGCAGCAATCTGCATCCCCCACTACGTGCATGTCCCTACACATGTACACACGTCCATGCACACTCTCATGCCCATACACAGTACCCCTTTTCCTACACCCCTACGAAATATACATACTCTTCAGGCCCAGAGGCAGTCTTGCTTCCTGTCTTGAATCATGCCAGACCATGCTGATATCTCTTCTCCTGAACATACATAGACCTCATTGACACTTAACCTGACAATAATATGACTTAACTGGGAATTCTCTGGCAGTCCAGTGGTTAGGACTCCGCACTTTCACTGCAGGGGGCATGGGTTCGATCCCTGGTCAGGGAACTAAGATACTGCAAGTCACGCGGTGTGGCCAGTAATGATAATAATAACATGACTTAACCGTATGTAGTGGTCTGTCCTATGACCCCAATCAGATTATAGCATCTAAAGGGAAAAGTTACTGCCTTCATTTCAATTTCCATGCCTGCCTCAGTGTCAGGCTCATAGGAAAAATACAGTAAATCCTTTGACGGAAAATCATAATATTTTGCATTATAAGTAAATACATTTAACCCACTGCTGGACTAGCCGCACAATAATATTTGACTGGTTTCAAAGTGAAAACAGAGAAAGGCAAAGCAAACCAAATATGCAAACATCTGCAAGGCTAGTGGAGTCAATAAATAGGTATGTCAATAAAGTTTTGGTTTTCATCTCTAGGAGTATTGAGTATCAAGGTCGCTCATATGCAGTCATTATTTGGAAATGATTCATTCTTCAGATTTCCTTTTACTAGAAACACTCCTGGGATATGACTTGAAAGTTATTTTGCTTTATCTAAGTTTAAAACTGCTGAATATGGGGGGGGTGGGTAGCAGCAGGATACAGGAAATAAAATTTATTTCCCATGGAATACAGTATCCTTGCATTATCACAAACCATGTTTGACATGCTTCGTTCAGTAACCACGTAGGCAAACCTGCAAAGATTTATTTGTTTGGCAGTTGATCACACTTGACCTCTAATGCCATTTGATTAACAAGTTTCCCCTTGAGCCTGTTTTACTGAAAAAAACAACAAAAAAACAAAAACAAGGTTTAATTCCCCAATGTTAGAGAAATGTGCCTTTTTAAAATGTAAAATGTGACTTGTAGAAGAGAGAGAATGAACCTCCCACATTAGTAAACCACTCTACCCTCCCACCACCACCTTACAAGGAGGCTTGATTAACAGATAAAAATCCACCTCAAGATTCCCAGGTAGGCAAGGAGGCTCATTTGCCCCAGCTGCCTGGAGACATTTTAACAGCAGGAACTTTGAGCTTTTAATGAAAATCAAGTTGAACAGTGTGGCATCAGGAAGCTGCCCAACCTGTCTGCCTGCCAGAATGAACTGCTCAACTGGCAGCACCCTCCTCTTCTAATCAAGAGCTCAAACACCCACCCTACAAAGTCCCAGAATTGTTCTTAAAACCAATGCTGATACTTAAGAAGGCTCTAAAAACATCAATACAGCCTAATTATTCAATTCTCTTCATAGGGCAAAGAAGATTCTTTTTTAACCCCTACAGTGATTAATTTATGCCCCAAAGCATAATATTTGATTACCCCTCTCTTAGCGTATATAACGTGTGACCCTTAATACTGGTCATAAAATTATTCAGCCACAATAGTCAGTTCAGCGGCTTCCTGAGGCAGTAAGTTCAACTGTTTGGCTGCCTGCTGGTAAAAATATATAGCCTGACATTATCTCAGAATTTACCTGCTACTTGTTTTATCAGTACATGTTTGACGTAAATTATTTCTAAATTCCTAGATAATGATTGAATCCAGTTAAAAAAAATAGAAAAATAATTTGTCTATAAAAAGCCTGATATTCACCAGTGTGCTCACAAAATGGGATGTTTTAATTGAAGTGAATGTTCTCATTTAGTCAGAAATCTTTTGGGTTTTCCACTCTTGTTTAAAATCTTTATAAAACACATTAATCCATGTTTCTGGCTCAGTAAATACAGTATAGTGTGCTGAGTATAATTAATACTTCTCTGATAACTGTACCCCCCAGAGTATCTCAGGATCTTCATACTGAACATTAATTATGATGCTCAGAAGGGTAGGTGGCGAAGAGGGAAGTGTCTAGGTTTGCAATGCTTAAATCATATAACAAATCCTGGAAATATTTAGGCTGTTTACGTTGGTTTTATTTCTTTTTACTTTACCTCATTCCACAAAGGATTTGAAGCACTCAGTAAACCACATAACGTTTTTGTTTAATTGAAAGTATCCAGGCAAAGGGAAAATGTGGATGGCATACAAATGAACAAGCAAAAGGATAAGAAAGGTACTTGCAAAGAGGCCATGACGCAGTGCTCAACAGATGTAACATGGACTATATGATGTGGCCAAGGCAGAGAGGAAAATGGGATCAATCACAAAGTTCATAGCATTCAAAAGATTGAAAAACAACTATAACAAAAATCTCTTGTTTTGGAGATGCACAGATTTATTCCTTGATTATGTGTACTCATAATAATAATTTTATTATTATTTTATGATAAAATAATTTTATGAGGAATATCATAAAGAAGACACCACTGGGTGATGTCCTGCTTCTCACACTTTAACGTGCATATGGACCATCACGGGATCTGATTAAAAGGCAAATTCTGACTCAGAATATCTACAGTTGGAACCTATGATTCTGAATTTCTAATAAGCTTTTGGGTAAGGCCAAGGCTGCTGGTCCATGGGATCCTGATATTATAATATCATTTAGTAATCACTTCTATAAAAGTAATCTTAGGGCTTCCCTGGTGGCGCAGTGGCTGAGAGTCCGCCTGCCGATGCAGGGGACACGGGTTCGTGCTCCCGTCGGGGAAGATCCCACATGCCGCGGAGCGGCTGGGCCCGTGAGCCATGGCCGCTGAGCCTGCGCGTCCGGAGCCTGTGCTCCGCAACGGGAGAGGCCACAGCAGCGAGAGGCCCGCGTACCGCAAAAAAATAAAGTAATTTTATTAGTAAAGTATAAAAACATGCATTCCCGGTACACATTAACATCTACCTTGACCCAAAGGCAAAATTTAAAACACCTAGGTGAGTAAAGGGTGAACAACATATCTTACTTCATATCAGCTGAATGAACTAATAGGCGTTAAGTTCCACATATGTGACGATTTTTTCTGAGTGAAGAAAAAAATTAAGAGTTCTTGATAGACTGATTCGGTTGTTTGTCACTATAGTGATTCAAAATGTGTGAGGAATCTTTGTGATAGCATGTTATAAATATTTTCAGTTTCAAATTAATTCAATTTAAAATTTGCATATTCATATATACGAATGCATATTAAATTATTTAAAGATTTATATTTTCTATCCAAGCAAAGTTTCAACCATTGATCATCTTCAAAAGAAAAAATCTTTCATTTGCAATATTGAAGCAATTATTCTAAACTATGTAAAAATAATAAGAAAGGACATTTTTTAAGTTAATTGTTTCTATAATACAATTTATTTATTGTTCGGAGTAAATCATGAAACAGTAGAATTACATTGTTAAAAGAAGCCTCCTCTTAAAAAAGAAGAAACTGAGGCTCAGGGAGATTAACTGACTTTCTCATGGTCACACAGCTAACAAATCCCAGAGTTAGGCCTTTGACTAAGTCTCTCACATGTCACACTGCTTCACTATCATTATTCAAATTGACCTACGAACCTCAACAGCATTATGATTCAATATAGTGGAAAAAATAGAAAACATAGAAAGAGGGGCATATTCCATTCAGTCACTGAATATGTATTAAGAACCACTGACGTGATAGTGGTAGTCAATGACGTGATAGTCATTGACTTGGTGGCCGAAGGACAGTATGCAATAATGGATAGCATTTTCTTGCTATGCTTTGATTTACTCAACAAACATGATGGATCAGCATGCTCAGTTGTGATATGTGCTGTCTCCCAAATCCAAATTAGCCAACCAAGTTTTGTGCCACCATAATCTTTGAGGACTAAATTAAGGCAGAGAGAAGGTGTGTCAACACAACCCTAAGACAGTACTGTGAAGAAGGACTGTTGATCTTGTTAGGTAAAAGTAAATAAGCACACTGCTGGTGATCTTTGCAAATTGTTACAGAGACAAAAGCATTTTCCAGATTAATAGTTTTGCACCAGGTCCAAGGAGCCGTGTTGATTTGCTTCAGTAAAGAAACCACATCTGGAACTGCAGCTGCAATTGGAATCACTGCCTGGTTATATTTAAGATAATCCACAGTAATTCTCTAAGATACATCCATCTTCTTCAAAGTGCAACCAAGTGAATTCAATGAGGGTATAATGGAAATCACTACCCCTGCACATTTCAAGTTTTTGATAGTGGCACTGATCTGCAGTTTTTCTAGGGCTATAATTCTAATTTAGGTTTGCCATCCTGGCAGAGAAAGGAATGTCTGTCACGCAGCATTTTGTCAGGAAAACCAAAACCAAACCAAGTATTTCCAAAGAGAGCCAACAGCATGGGGGACTGGTTTCATAGGTATTGAAGGACTACAAAAGCACAAAGGGAACACTAAAGCAACATGGACAAATAATTATAAAAAGCAGCTACCACCTCTAAGGCTAGAGATATAGAGGGCATGGGTTGTGGTTATCAGAAGGTAGAAGGTAATAGGAGGGACTAGAGACTCAGAGAGCTGAACAGAGGCACTGCCCTACTGGTGCTGGTAGTCCTGAGGAGATATAATGTGATTGGTTCTGGGAAGGCCGAAAGAAGCTTCTATTCAACTTCTGTTGCTAGCTATATGCTGACAAGAACAGCAAGCAGAATATTACTCTCCTAATATCCAGTCTCCCCCATGTACTCCATGTTGGCAGAACCCAACAAGAAGCCAACTGGTAGAGAACAGAACTCTGCAAAGTCTTAGCCCCGGTACAAATCAGAGTATGGAAGGGTAGCTTTAGAACCAAGAGACAACAGCTTGATAATAAGTATGTATTTTATATGAAGAAAACAAAATCACAGAAAAATTACATTGGTTCAGGAACTAGGTTTTAGCCTCAGCCACGTTGCTAACAAACTGTACGAATTTTAGCAGGTAATTTCAACTTTCTGAGCATCAGTTTTACTTGAAAAAATCACTGTAACAATACCACCAATGCTTTCCTTCCAGGAGGCATAATGTAGGTGAAAGCACTCTGAATAAGTATAGAGTACTATATAATCATAAGCTTGTCTCATTATTATTATCCATACTAAATGGAGCCAGGAAAATATAGATGAATGAAACTTATAGATAATCTTAAAATCTTCTTTTAGATGGTTTTATATTCTTTCCCATTTAACCAGTCTTTACAGGGCACATGCAAAATAGGTAAGTTCCATGTCTAGCCTTCTATGAAGATGCTAACAAACAGTAATGTGAATCCAAAGACAGTACCAGGGGAGAAAGATAGGATATGAGGAGCTTAGTTAATTCTCCAAACAAACGGCCAGTTTGACTAATTGAAACATAGACACAAACTGTTTATGTATAACCTGCTCCTCCTGAAAGCTGAATTTGAAAATTTAACTATTGCTTACAGAAATAGTAAAAATAAATAAGTAAATAGTAGGCCAACTTAAAATAAATAGCAAATTTGGTATAGAAAAGACTTTCTTTTCATGATACATTGAGGTCATAAATAGTTATTTGGGAAGGAAATAGTTAATAGATAAATTGATGCACTTGATTCAATAACTTTGCAAGTTAAGAAACCACAAAATTAAACAGGGAGAACTACAACAATTGGAGATGCCTATCAGAGACTTTTGGGTAACCATTCACAAGATTCAAAGTTTCATTCCAGACCAGATAGAATTAACAGACTTGATTGTTATTATTTTATAATTTTAGATCTGCTAAATTAAACTGAAGAATCTCTCTAAAAGTATGAGCACTTATTTATTCAGCCAGCAAATATTTACTATCTTCTTTATAAGAAATTCTAGGTTCTAGGATACAAAAGTGAGAAAGAGCTCTGATATCTATGCAGATGATGACACCACAAAAGAAGTGGAAGTGGGAGAACAATTAACTTTACCTGAAGGCTCTAAAAAAGGATTTTTAAATGTGACATTTAAGCTGAGTCTCAAAAATTTAATTCAAGTTTGCTATTTAGAAAGTAGTAAAAGGGCAGTAAAGAAAAAGGCAGCTGCATTACAAAGGCAGAGAGGCATGAAAGGCAGCAACATATCAGGAGGACAATAAGAAGTACTGTTTTGTGGGAATTTAGGATGCAAGGGTGGGAGTGGAGGGTACAGGCAGCCAACGGAGATGAAACTGGAGAAAAAGTCAGGGCCAATGAATGAAGGGATTTGTTACAATGATAAGGAGCTTGGACTTAATTCTGTGGGAAGCAGGGTCCCAATGCCACCTTTAATAGGGGAGTGAAATGACCTAATCTATTGATTTTCACACGATAGCTTTGATACTAACAGAATTTGAATTTTATTAGAGAGAAACTGGGGTTAAGAAGAAATATTGCAGTTGTCTAGGAAACAGGCAGTAAGGACCTATATGCTAAAGTTGTAGAAATAGAATAAAGAAGAGGAGTCTGGTCTTGAGATATTCCTTATATATATCAATAGGATATGCATCTGAATAAGAGGAAAGGCTGGAAGATAATTCAGAGGTTTTGATATTGGGAGATTAAGAGTTGAGAGAGTGGTGAAATTTCCATTCAAATAGAGTAGAAGTCAGCAAACTTTTTCTGTAAAGGGCCAGATAGCGTAGGTTATTTTAAGCCTTTGAGAGCTAGACCGTCTTCAACACAACTACTCCTTTCTGCTACTGAAGCACAAAGGCAGCCATAGGCAATACGTAAACAAATAAGTGTGGCTGTATTCCAATAAAACATTTTATGGATATAGATATCTGAATTTCATCTAATTTTCACGTCATGAAATATTTTCATTTTCTTTTAAAGATGTGAAAATTATTCTCACCTTTCTGAAAGGCCATGCAAAAACAGGCAGTGAGATAGATTTGGCCCAAGGACCATAATCTGCCAACCTCTATAATAGAGCAAGCAGAGGAAGGAACAGCATTCGAGTTAAGTTTAAGGTGTTGTGGGACATCCAGGTGATGGTGTGCAGAAGGCAGGTGTTCCGGGCTGGACCTCAGTGAAAAGAGGGCGACCAAAATGCTCTACGAACACTGTTCTTCATGGTCATAAAGAACCAAAACTATATGAGAAGGCAAATACAACAGAGAAATAAAAGACAATATCATACCCTAATGCTGTTTTTAAAGTACTCTTTAATTGAAGGTAAGGTAATATTTGAGGATTTTATATTATCAAACCCAGACACTTATCTCTATAATAGGCAGTTAGAAGCCATGGCTAAAGAACTAAAGGATTTATGACAGAACTTATAAAAGTAATGAAAGACGATAGAGTACAGGAACTGTCTAGGAAGCAAATAATGTTTCATCCTTTATGGGTGAAAGACAGAAATGAAGCTGGATTTAACTTTAGAAAAGCAATTTCATTTGTTACCTGTCAAATACTGATGCAAAAGATAAATAGAAGTCATAGAAATCTTCTTAGACAGTATGCAACACTACTCCACAGCCCTATGCTTGTTAAGTAACATTCAAACCACTCATACAGGATCCTAAATAGGAATAGTTTACAATTCATTTTGGTAAAGAAAGGATGACAGTTTCTCAGACGCCTCACTGGAGAGCTTTTGGACATGTGCTGCCCTGTCTTTCACAGGCAGAGTAATGAAAAGTAAATTTATCTTGAGGTTTTACCATTTATTTGGTTGAGGCGCAGTATCTCTGGTCCACATTGGATTTTTAACAGATGAAATATTTCCTAAACCAAGTAATTTGATTCTGTGCAGATAGTAACCACAGGCAGTATAATTAATTTCTTTTATATCTTCAACACAGTAAGTAAGTGGATCTTCCCTTTCTAACCATAAGACAAAGCCAGACACAAATCACTGTGAAGAGCAAGGTGCATCATGAAGATTAAGAAATCTCCTATGATGCTGTGGATCCAAGCTATTCATTGCCTCATAATAAAGGTGAAATGTTAAAAATCATTTTTTTAATACCAGGTCAATTTCCAATGCAAAATGGCCCAAATAGAAGAAGACAGATTTTGTTTTTTAACTTCTATTTTTCCCATTGTCAAAACCCTATCAAAAACCCCTTTGATACAATAATAAAATATTGTTGATATACTCAACAATATATTCAATATATTCATAACTGTTAAAAAATACTTTTTTACATGACAGTTACTGCTTAGTTAATTCCTTCTCAGTTATTCTTCTACAGGATAATAATATTGTTGGTACTTCATAAGATAAAACATTGACACTAAAATGAATATTTTATTAGGTGAATTTCTATATACAAAGGGAAAATCAGGGATAAAAACTGAGCAGCTTTTCTACTAAACAAGTATCAGTTTTAAAATCTTAGAGTCAGGTACATGTAAAAGTATGAAATTAGATCACTCCCTAACACCATACACAAAATTAAGCTCAAAATGGATTAAAGACCTAAATGTAAGGCCAGACACTATCAAACTCTTAGAGGAAAACAGGCAGAACACTCTATGACATAAATCACAGCAAGATCCTTTTTGACCCACCTCCTAGAGAAATGGAAATAAAAACAAAAATAAACAAATGGGACCTAATGAAACTTCAAAGCTTTTGCACAGCAAAGGAAATCATAAACAAGACCAAAAGACAACCCTCAGAATGGGAGAAAATATTTGCAAATGAAGCAACTGACAAAGGATTAATCTCCAAAATTTACAAGCAGCTCATGCAGCTCAATAACAAAAAAACAAACAACCCAATCCAAAAATGGGCAGAAGACCTAAATAGACATTTCTCCAAAGAAGATATACAGACTGCCAACAAACACATGAAAGAATGCTCAACATCATTAATCATTAGAGAAATGCAATCAAAACTACAATGAGATATCATCTCACACCAGTCAGAATGGCCATCATCAAAAAATCTAGAAACAATAAATGCTGGAGAGGGTGTGGAGAAAAGGGAACACTCTTGCACTGCTGGTGGGAATGTGAATTGGTTCAGCCACTATGGAGAACAGTATGGAGGTTCCTTAAAAAACTAAAAAAGAACTACCATATGACCCAGCAATCTCACTACTGGGCATATACCCTGAGAAAACCAAAATTCAAAAAGAGTCATGTACCAAAATGTTCATTGCAGCTCTATTTACAACAGCCCCGAGATGGAAACAACCTAAGAGCCCATCATTGGATGAATGGATAAAGAAGATGTGGCACATATATTCAATGGAATATTACTCAGCCATAAAAAGAAACGAAATTGAGCTATTTGTAATGAGGTGGATAGACCTAGAGTCTGTCATACAGAGTGAAGTAAGTCAGAAAGAGAAAGACAAATACCGTATGCTAACACATATATATGGAATTTAAGAAAAAAAAAGGTCATGAAGAACCTAGGGGTAAGACAGGAATAAAGACACAGACCTACTAGAGAATGGACTTGAGGATATGGGGAGTGGGAAGGATAAGCTGTGACAAAGCGAGAGAGAGGCATGGACATATATACGCTACCAAACGTAAGGTAGATAGCTAGTGGGAAGCAGCCGCATAGCACAGGGATATCAGCTCAGTGCTTTGTGACCGCCTGGAGGGGTGGGATAGGGAGGGTGGGAGGGAGGGAGACGTAAGAGGGAAGAGATATGGGAACATATGTATATGTATAACTGATCCACTTTGTTATAAAGCAGAAACTAACACACCATTGTAAAGCAATTATACCCCAATAAAGATGTTAAAAGAAAATCTTAAGAGTAAAAATCTATATGTGTTTTCTATTTGTAACAATCAATAAGCATTTACCTAACCAATATGGGAGAAATTTGTGATAAGGGGAAGATAATCAAAAAAAAATAGAGGGCTTCCCTGGTGGCGCAGTGGTTGAGAGTCCGCCTGCCGATGCAGGGGACACGGGTTCATGCCCCGGTCCGGGAAGATCCCACATGCCGCAGAGCGGCTAGGCCCGTGAGCCATGGCCGCTGAGCCTGCGCGTCCGGAGCCTGTGCTTCGCAATGGGATAGGCCACAACAGGGAGAGGCCCGCATACCGCAAAAAAAAAAAAACAAATAGAAACATATTTTCAAGTTTAAATTAGAAACCATAATAAAACCTAGTCTTTTCTACAAGGTTTCCCAACAATTAAAAGTGAAGAAAAGCCACAATCAGGATTTGTTCTTAATATAATGGACCAAACAATTACTATATCTGTTCTTACTCTCCAAATTTAATTATTTTAATCACTAAATTGGCTGAATTAACACCTTTATCTTATATTACCAGCAGAGACACAGCTTTAAAGTATTTTCATTGGGCCAAGAATTTAAGCAGGACACTACAATGAACAAACTTCTGAAAATAAATCTTTTCACTGATGGGTATGATATAATCAAGATGGGCTTTGGAGACATTCTGAGCTGGGTTCAAAACCAGCATCTGTGGCTAATTAGCTATGTGTTCTTGGGCAAATTACATTAACCCAAGAGACCATTAGGTCTAATTCCATCTAGTTTAACATCAGTCAGCAGAAACTTAAGCTTCCTGGGTTATCCACTATTACCTAGATCTGAGGTTCTCGATTTATCAGATTCATGGCTCCCTTTACATAACAATAGTTTAATCACTCTGAAATAAAACTCATCAATATTGTAACCTATTTTTCAAAAAGTCAGTATAGTGTCCCGTAAGATGTATTCCAATATGTAAATATACGGATACTACTACTCTACAAGACACGTTGGTATCAGATGCTTGAACTCATCCATAGAGCCATCAATAAGATAATTACAAATGCAGGTAGATACAGATGTGAGGTATTGGCCACTTAAATATCATAGGTGACACTGCCGTCAATGACTTGATTTTTCCAAATGTGAACATCTATTAGCACAGTTCAGTAGAGAACAAGTACAGTATTTCCTTCAATATACACAATACTTGCATTTCTAGAAAATTTAGTGTAGACTAAAACTATGCACAAAGGATTTGTGTTTATATAAAATATATAATTGTAAACAGATTTTTTACCTCTATAACTCTCCAGGAGGGTGCTCATAGGTCACGTAAAACATGGGTGAGAAAATGTGTGATTGTGCAGAACTCATCCACACATTACAAGATACCTCACATCCCTGCCTCCGATAACCTTCTAATGACTTCCTTTTCCCTCTTCTTCTACTCTTGCTCCTTGCACCACCCTCTTCCCCATCAATTCATCACATAACAGTGAGAGTGATTCTTTAAAAAGTGTTTATCAGACTTCGTAACTTGGGCTAAACCCATCAATTATTTCCTGTCACAGAATACAATCCAAACTCTTTTGCATGACCTTCAAGTCCTGAATGATCCTGCCTGTAGCCAACCTCTGTAACCTCATTTACCAGTATCCCGCTTGCTTCATGCTCCAGATAGACTGGCTCTCTTGATGGTCCTAAAACTCATCAAAATTATTCCATACTTGGCATTTTATATTTGCAGTTCTCTCTTTATGGAGCACTCTCAGCTGAGTTTTTCTCTCACTCCTGTACCCTACCTGACTTCTTCACCTGAAAGGTGAATTTCCCAAAATGGAGATTGGTTCACTTGCTCCTCAAATCATCATCCTGCCTATCTTACCAAATGGCACATCCAGTTGGCTCAGGCTAAAATCTTTGACAATTTTCTCCTTATCCAAATGCCTTTGTCCACCTAATCAATGAATAAGTCCTTTCCTCTTTATCTCTAAAACATATCCCAAATTTATCACAGCAACTGCTACTATTTCTGTCTGAGTCATCTCTCACCCATATTATTTTACAGGCCGCCTAGTTGGTCACCATTGCTTCCGTTCTTACTCTCTATAATCCTTTCTCCACACAGCAAAATCAGATCATGTCATTCCCCCATTTCAAGAGATCCACTGACATCTTTCATACTTAGATAGAACCCAAACTCTGGCCACAATAATCTACAAAGGCTTTGACATCTGGTCCCCTTGCCTCATCATTCACCTTCCTTCCACTCACTCTCTATATAAACAGCTTTTTTCTGATAAAAGAACAAGTCACACTCATTCTCACTCTAGGACTTTTGCTGTATCCTGAAACTATATGCCTGGAAATTACTGTGACACATATTTGTACGGCTGGCTTCTTCCTATCATTCAGGTGTCAGTTTAAATGTCACATCCCCAGAAAGGTCTTTCCCAATCTACCATGTCTGAAGAAATCCCCACTTACTCCCTTTCACAATACCTTCCTTTATTTTCATCATAGAACTGATTAGTGTTGGGGTTTTTTTGGTTTTGTTTTGTTTTGTTGCTTACTTAGTTATTTATTAATGACTATCCCTTGAATATAAGACCCATGGAAGCAAGAATCTTGATGAAATTAACTATAAGTCTGTACCCAATGCCTGAGAAGTCATTACTCAGAATGAACACTGAAAAAATATTTGTTGAATAAATAAATGAAGGAGTGGCTCAGTATTCTAACAAGATTTTCCTGGAGAAAATTCTTTAACTTCACACTTTTCAAACTGGAGTATGTGCATCACCAGAAAACATGAGTCAGTCTGTTCAAACCCCAGGAAAATATGGAATACCTTCCAAGTATTTAAACAATATATTTATATAAAAAGATTAAAATACATAATGAATTAGAATATAATATTTATATGGGTTTTTAATATAAAACAAGATTTCTGTGAAACTTCATAATTTTAGCACTTGCTTCAGACTATGTCTCCAAATCTCCCAATATAAGGTGTCATTCTTCTCAGTTTTTTTTGTTTTTTGTTTTGTTTTGTTTGTTTTTTTGCGGTACACGGGCCTCTCACTGTTGTGGCCTCTCCTGTTGCGGAGCACAGGCTCCGGACGCGCAGGCTCAGCGGCCGTGGCTCACGGGCCCAGCCACTCCGCGGCATGTGGGATCTTCCCGGTCCGGGGCACGAACCCGTATCCCCTGCATTGGTAGGCGGACTCTCAACCACTGCACCACCAGGGAAGCCCCTTCTCAGTTTTAAGGAGTACATATGTACTCCTTAATTTAAAAAATTAGGAAGCAAGGCATTAAGTAAGGCAAATGGTTAGGAAGCCCCATGTTTAATGTTATATTAAAAACATTACCATATAGATAAGCAAAGTTTCCTATTTGTTGAGTAATTTCTAATATTGTGAATCATAACATTTGTGAGTTGTTTTTTTCTTTATAGAACAGCTATGAGTGCCGCTAGTTCCTGTCAGTGGTAGAAAATGTTAACTCTGGTATCAAATGCTTAGTGTATTAGAGGTCAAGCTGGAAGACCAGGACCAAGAGACATACAAATTTCCTTAACAAGGAAAGCCAGAGTGGTCTCATATCTACCTACCCTTCAGGAAAGTAAGAGGTAGGGGTGATACAAATAACAGTGCAATAAAGTCTAATGATGACAATCTGCTGAATAAGGGATGAAAAGGTGTTCGACAAGCAGTTAGGTCAGCAGTAACTTGTGACTCCCACTAAAGTAATGATGACATCTAGGAAGAAAATATAATAACGATCATCCTGGTAAACAAATTGCATTCTGTAAAACAGTGGGTAATAGCAAAACCTGGCATTGAAAACTGTCTCTGTCAATAACTAACTGTGTGACTTTGACCCAATTACTAGCCTCATCTGTAATATGAACATAATAATACCTAACTCTTAAGAAGATTGGTAAGATTACATGAGACAGTATATATCAGAGACCTAGCATCCACAAAGCCCTTAAACTGTAGCTATTATTGTTACAGAATAATGTACCTACCATTACAAAAATTAAAAGTATCCTATTCTAATTCCAGATTTAATATAAAAGGAAGTTTGGTTTAATATTAGCAATGAATATTTCACGCTTTTTTTCTAAAGGAAATGTTTTAATAAAAGTTCATACCCTACTGCTGCCAGACAGCTAAAATTATAGCCAATGGTTTTATAAGTCTAAATCATCTAATATTGGGGTTTAAAGTAATATTGCATTCAGAGATTTTCTTTGCTAGATGGACTGAATAATCAAAACAATCCCAAATCCTATCCTGAAGTATTCACTTTTTAACTTAATTTAGCACTTATTTTTTCAATCAAATTCTCATTTTCTTCAACTTTTTTTTCATGTCTACACCTGTAAGAAGTTAGCAAGCTACCTAAGGCAGAGGTTGTTTTGTGTGACTGCTTTATATGAATTTTTAGTTACATAGTGGGGAGAATAAGTTGGTGTAGGGAGGGAAGTGAGATGAATGTTTACAATGCCTGGGTTTTGTTAATTATAACACGAATTCCTCTATTCCTTCCCTGCCAAAACGTACAGTAATCAATTGAATTATGAATCAAATATCACTCTATGAAAAAAATAGGTAAGTGTTATCATAACCTGTTTAAGCAGAAATGAAATATTCAGGATTCAAAGTTTCATGTTTTCTCCAATCTGACATGGTGCTAGGGCTAGGTCCAGATTAAATGTTTAAAAGAACTTTTTCCTCCACCAAATGGACAGGCTGAGAAATGAAATCATCATGCCAGAAAAATGCCATCCCAGTGGTTGCTCCCGGACAACCCTGCTGTATTTTCTGTTGGGACATAGAAAAAGCTCATTTTCCCAAAGGAAGCTGTGGTTCTTTGACAAGCACACATGACATGGGTGGCAAGAGACAATTCAACCTCTCCCTACATGCATGTAATGGCACCTGAAACACAAAGACAACTCTGCATCTGCGCTTGGGAGAGAGTGAAGCCATGAATGTTTTCCAACATCACAAGCACTTTCATAAAATGCAGCTTGAGGATGTACCCATAGAAGTGCATTTGGTTTGCCCCAGAATGTTCTAGGAATGACAGGTTTTCATCAGCGCCCCCATCCATCAGGGCTTGCTGGTGGATTCACTGTCTGTTTGGTAAGCAAGACACTACATTTTTCAGAAAATCACTTTTACAAATGTAATCTTGACTTGACCCTTCCATCACAGAGCAGTAAGTTTTCCAAAGATATGTATTTTATATTACATATTGAATGATTACATGAGTAACAAGAACCATGAGTGGAATGACCACATAATTTGTTGTTCAAACCAGGACACTTGAGAGCGAAAAGGGAAACTATTAATAATTATGCCAAAAACAGAGGAAGAAATCACATAGGATTTCTTAGGAGAAAAAGTTTAAAGCAAGCATGTATTTATTTATGCAAACTTGTAGACTAAAATTTGAACATTGTGGGGGAAAAGGATTTTTCTGTAATGGAGGAGGTGTGGTAAAGTGATACAAGGGTTGAAGGAAAGAAAATAGCAGAAAGAAAATAATATTGATTGATTGCCTGCTTTAGACCAATCTTTTAAATAATAAAAACTCCAACAATTATAGTATGTATGGTAATGATAACCTTTTAGACAACAATCTGTGAGGAAGATATTAGCCATGTTTTACGTTAAGGAAACCAAAGTTTTAAAGGGTTAAGTCTCGTGCTTTGTGACCACCTACAGGGGTGTGATAAGGAGGGTGGGAGGGAGACACAAGAGGGAGGAGATATGGGAACATATGTATATGTATAGCTGATTCACTTTGCTATAAAGCAGAAACTAACACACCATCGTAAAGCAATTATACTCCAACAAAGATGTTAAAAAAAAAAAAAGGGTTAAGTCTCTTGCCAAAGACCTGTAGATAAAAAGATGGAACTTGGATTCAAACACGATGCTAGTTCATTAAATTTGTTCCAAAGTTACTATGATTTTATGACTCTCCATTTTATAAATGGTATTACATCTCCATATTATAAATGAGGAAACTGAGGCTCAGAGACTGTGTCTTGTTCAAGGATTCACATATAATATGGAATGTGGATTCAAATTCAGGCCTGCCTGATTCTTAAGTCAATGTTCTTACTTCCAAAATATCGACTGGGATTTGTTCAGGCTTTGTTTGTTTGAGTTTTGTATGGGGGTTTTTCTGAGGGGAATGAGGCAAGGATCTCTTCCCTTCTTCTTACGTGGACTCTGCTTAAGCTCCATTTGCACTCTAAAATTTCCCCTCCTTGCCTCCTTTTTTCTCTTTTCCTCAGAGCTCCTTCTAAATATTTAATCAAGATGTCAGAACTGGGCTTGTCAGAAACCTTAGCTTACTAGTAAGGAGCTTCCGTAGTGTATCCTTCACATCACTTGCAGTCTGTGTTTCGTCTAATTTGTGTTTGTTTACATACCCTTATTTCTTATGAAATTCATTCAGTATGGGGCATTTCATGCTCCACATCAGCTTATCCACAGCATCTCATTCTACTATACTTGTCCTACTTTCAACTTGGCTTGAGAAGTTATCATCACCCTTTTCTAAATAGCATGAAAATCTATTAACCACACTGTGTACACAAAGATGCAGGGAGGTAACACAAACCACTCTCACACTATGAGCAGATTGAAAGGAATTTCCCCACAGTATTATATGAGAAAGTTTAAGTAGCACTATTCTAGACAAGAGGCCAAGAAAACGAATGAAAGAAGAGTATAGCAAGGGCACATGTAAATTCCTCTTGAGTTCTTACCCAGGCAGTCTTGTTCCGTTAATAAGAAACAAACTATGCTCTGATGCTAGTCGTTGACGATTACATTCATCTAGAGTGTATTCTGAAGTTAAATACCCACCAAAGCAAGACTTGTCCCCATTCTGCCTACTTCTCTCCATCCTTGTCACCAGTACCCTAGTGCAAGCCACCACCATCGCTCACTGGGGGTGCAACAGCTTGTCAATGGTCTCCAGGCTTCCACTCTTGCCCCTTTTTGGTTAATTCTCCACCCAGTAGCCGGAGTATCTTTTAAATCTGTTTATCAGATCTTGTTATTCCCTTATGTAATTCCCTCCAGTTATATCCCATAGCACTTAGAACAAAATCTGAACTCCTTATCCCACCTTACAAACCCCAATAGGACCTTGCAGGCTCCTCCTACCATCCTATCATACTTTTTCTCCAGGCCCACTTCAGCCTCCCCGACCTTCGTCCAATACCTGAAATGGGCCAGGCTGTTTCCAGCCCCAGAGCCTTTGTATATACTATTCCTGCTGATGGACAAGGTGCCTCCCCAGATGGTGGCTTGTCTGGTGCCTCTTGTTACTCAGACCTTGGCTTGAACGTCGCCTCCTCCAAAAGACCTTCCTTAACCTAAAGGGCAGCCACTCCATTATTCCCTAACATACTAATCTCCACATAGCACCTAATACTCTCTGACAGTTTATTTTTTATTTACTTGTTTTATAGTTGCTTACTGCTTATTTCCCCTACTGCCACTGTAAACTCCATCAGACTAGAGAACATGCTCATCTTAGCCACCACTGTATCCCCTATGTCTAGAAGAACATCTGGTGCATAGCAGGACTCAGAAAGCATTAGTGAACAAATAAATAAATTAGTCAACCAATTTATTTATGAATTTTTGCTTTACCTTTATATCATAATAACTGGATAAGATTTTTTTGATTTCCACTTTTCAATATAAAAACGTATTTGATAACAAAAATATTTTCTTATGATTACATATGACTTTTAAAAAGTGTGTTTACCAATGTCAAATTGTATAAATTCTTTGATTCTGTTTTGTGGATGTGACCTCAAAAAGTTCCAGAAAGAACTCACCACAACTACAAGCTCTTGCATAAACATATCGTAAAAAACTAGTGAGGCCCTGAATCTGTATTTTAGGAAGGCTCAACCCTTAATTGGGACTGTGACCAATCTTGGTTTAAGAGGCTTTCTGATAGCATGCTATCAATTAAAGGACACAAAATCCTGCCTCTAGAAGTCTGTATCTGTAACTGCACCGTAACTCTAGAGAGTTAAGCCTTCATTGAATGCACAGAACTGGTCGAATGACCAGGTTAAATGCTTTCTTACCAATAAAATGTTTAATTAAAAAAATTTCACTGGAAAATTAGTAAGCATTTTCCTTAAAGAATATATCCTACCTTCCAATAGGGTTGCAGAAACACTAGGGCTGAGTGATCCATATGTCATCCCAACCAATTAGAGTCATAGTCAAGTGACTTTCCTAATCGTTAACTAAAAAGAAGTCTCTGGAGGAAAAAAGTAAGTCCCTCCTTGAGGACCTTATTCAAATCTGGATGGATGGCAAAGGAGCAATGCAAGAGCCTATGAGCACAGAGACTCATGTAAGCTGAACAAAGGTAATGGTATCAAGAAAGTCAGTAAGCCAGGAGCAAGGTCACCAGAGGTGGGTTCAAGCCCACGCTGCCCTTGACTTCAGGGAACTTCAAAAGAAAGCATCAGATCACTGATGTTGACAGGGTTGTCACAAACAGGGCATTAAAAACACAAATATGTAAGCTGAAATACTGAGAAGCAGAAATAACTAAGGTTGTTTATTTCCCAAGTATGTGGTTCAAAATTCTAGCCAAGACTTGTTTAGAAGGTAAACCACAAGCAATTTTCACAATTAGAGCTTCCTTTGTTCCAAATCTGCTCCATCACATTTGATCATATTGTTGTTTCTTGGCTTAACTAAAATTATTTTTATCTTTGAACTTCAATGTACCTATCTGCATACGTGGAAATGTTTGCTGATCTCTTTAATTCCTTGCACTCATTAGTATTCCTTTTCTTGTTCTGTGTTATATATAATGACATTGCAAACCACTCCTGGGCCATCACCAATATTTACCAAGACTGAAAATATTAATCACAGGTATCTTCCGAATCAAAGCAACCAACGCTGTAGTAATTGGTTTTAAGATATAAATAAGACAGAAGGGCCATGGCCAGAAAGAATAAATAGCTCACCAAATTCCCCTGTGCATAGTACGTACGTTCCACTTATTGAATAACAGACTCTCTCTTGCCTCCACTGTCTTCAGCATTCAAACGAGGTTTCTAAGCAGAGGGAGCCTACTAAACAAGATAATCAGGTCTTAGGTTTAAAGATAACCTAAATCCTTCACATTCTTCTGGCAGACATTAGCAGGGGACTCAGTAATAACTGCCAACTTTGGAAAGCCTGCCACAGGGAGATGAGTCTAAATTGCTTTGTTAAAATAACCCAAACTTCTGTCTCAAAATATCCACATTGCTCTATTGTAAGAGGAGAAAATTTGAAACGTGGTGAAGAAAGGGAAAGATTTACCACATTTACCTACTCTTATCATGTTCTGTTAGTAAGGTGACAATAAGCCCTGATTCTTCTGGTACAGTTCTATTTTCTGCCTGTTGTCCCTGTGCAATTACTAATTGTAGTGTCCCCTTTCATTCTCAAAAATGTTGCAATTTAGATAATAAATTATATGGTTATCCTGTGTGTTCAGTAGCAAGTACTATGCTCATGATGGATCCACAGATAGACAGAGAAAGAGAGAGAGAGAGAAAGATATTTTTCTCTATTCCACCATTCTCCATTCCACAGAGGCTAATCTGTATCACCTGTATTATTGTGTCCCTTCTGAGTGATTTGGGCCACTCAGAGGCACTAGCAGGAAATACGAGGGTGGGAATAAAGAAAAGTAGTCAGGATATTTATTCCCTGATCTCACTCCCTGCCTGGCTATGGTCTAGCTGGTATGGTCCCTCTACTAAAGACCACAGCTCCAAATGGCTCTTTTGTACAAGCACAGCCCTATATCTGGCTGAACCCTTCACTCCATTGCTTCTTCAGATCTAGACTTAGCAGTGATTCTGTTGCTAGCCCTACAATGCTTCATAATACCTTGTAGATGTCCTTTAACCTTGTCCATACCTTTGTAGAGTAGTTTCTTTCCTCAATTTCCCATTTGAGTGTTCCCTATGTTTCCTGCCTAGAAGCTGACTAAGGGAATTTTTTTTTTTACTTCATCTACACAGAAATCCTATGTATTAGAAAGCATACCCATTTTACTTGTGAAAAAATTAAGGTACAGAAAAGCTACTTTATTTTTCCAGCTAGATAGAAGAGATTCAAATCTGGGTGCCCCGGACTCTGAAATCTGTGGGTTATCCTCCTATATCAAGCTAGTCAATCTACAGACTCCCTTCCTATATTAGATAATGACGGACACAATAAGCTCTAAAATTCCAGTGATATATGAACATATATTTATTCAACAAATACTTTTGAGCAAGTGACCAGTATGAATTAGGTAATGTGCTCATTAGGAAAAGCACTAGAGGAGGTCAAAACAAAAGCCATGGAAAACAAAGGTACCTTGAACATTAACTGATATCAGGTTTAAATGGGACAATACAGCAGTCAGGAGCATCTTTAGAAGGATGTGCCTGGGAGCAATGATCCGGTTCTGTAACACTTATTGACTACCTTCTGATAAATGGAAATCCTGATTCTTAATTGCGTCCTAACAAGGAAAATTTATCTGCAATCTCAAAATCAGTCTCTCAATAAGACTGTCAGATGATAAACTGGGTAACAACAGGACCCATGCTTCCCCTTTTCTATCATGGGCTCCCCCTCCGTTTTAAGGATGACTAAGTCTTGATGAGTGCCAAAGTCTCAAAGGTAAAAGAAGATAAATCCATTTATCTCATTTGAATACAACACGTTAAGTTCCAATATCACTTACTATCACCTCTTTTGCCTGCTGAGCCCAGATCAGTTCAAGGACCTGTGACCCTTTCTTTCCTTAACTATATTTCCCAGTCCTGTTGAGAAAGTTTGGATTTGAGAAATTTGCAGATTGGTTTGGACTAAGGAGAGGAGGATGTGAAAAATAAAAGCAGAAGCAGCAACCTAAGATACTATGTTAATTGGAAAACATGACAACCACATTTACCAAGATTCATTCTATAGTATATTAAATAATAGGAGAGAACAAATTTATTGAAAATGTTGAGTTAACCATAAGATATGTAAAGGAATTTATGATGTATAACAAATCAGTTCCATGACTTACATTAGTGCTATTTTTAAAGTTTACATTTCTATTTATCAAGTTTCTGAATAATGAGTTTTACCCACATTGAGAATATCAAGTCCCAGGGCATCCGTCAGCTAATTTTGAAGATATCCTTTTATACATAGAGCTCTGCAAAGTAAGCAGGGGTCCCTGTCCAAGATGCCAGGGAGAAGCAGGTCACAATGCACATTTCATAATAAGTACATTTATTAAAATATCCACATTCATTTTCAAATACGGAAGCTTTAAATTTCCTGACATAAACAGGATAGAGCAAGACTCTCTTTACTTACTTTTTTGACATCAAGTTAACTATGCATACACTTGTACCATATGAGAAAAACAGAACGACACAGCCCGATGGTTCTGATTTCAAAGACAAAGAGAAATGAAACTACATTTATTTGTGTGAAGTCTGACTAATAGACTTAGTTCCAGAAAGAAATATTTTTCAGAATATGTCAGAAGAGGGCTAACTTTATCAATAATAATGATTCTAGCTGATACTGAACATTTACCATGTACCACCTCATGTGCAAATATCACCATATTTCTCCTCAAAAATCTCATCAAAATCATTATATCAATTTCACAAATGAAAAAAAAAAAGGATGGTCAGTGCAGTTATTTCACTTGCCCAGGATCACTTTACTCCTAAGTAGCAATACCAGTATTTAAACCCATTTCCCTCTGATTCGGTGTCCATGCATTTTGAGGGAAACGCTCAGACACATAAATTTGACAGAAAGAACCATATTTCTATGGTTAGAAAAATGAGGCTAAAATTATGTTTCAATATAACATTGTAGCATAGTTTTAAGTCAAAGAAGGGAGCTCTTTTGGAGAATGCGAGTCCTTTATTTAGAACTTCCTAAACTATACCATACTGGCAGTGATTTACTTTGTCTTTACGAAAAATCTATCTTATCAAATTCTTGCCCACTTTTGTTGGTTAAAACAACTTCTTGGGCTTCCCTGGTGGCGCAGTGGTTGAGAGTCCGCCTGCCGATGCAGGCGGACGCGGGTTCGTGCCCCGGTCTGGTAAGATCCCACATGCCGCAGAGCGGCTGGGCCCGTGAGCCGTGGCCGCTGAGCCGGCGCGTCCAGAGCCTGTGCTCTGCAACGGGAGAGGCCACAACAGTGAGAGGCTCGCGGACCGCAAAAAAAAACCCAACAACAACAAAAAAACAACTTCTTATAGGCAGAAAAATTAGCATAATTTGTTCACCATAACATGTAAGCCAGAATAAAATGCAGCATTCTCAGTCACAAATACAATAGTGACATGAATGACATCAGTTCAAGTTTATCATAAAATTAAGCTGATTTGAAGGAACGTAGTTCGAGTTGCATTCTCCTAACACAGCATTTTTAATATTATCCTCTTCCCTAATTTGACAAGATTAGCATTAAAAGCAGGTGAAAACATGTCACTAGTCCCTTTGTCTTTAACATATTCATGGTGCTAACCATCTTTGGTTTTTCACTTACTTATCAGAGCAGGAAAACAATTCTCATATGCACAATTGTATAAAGAAACTAAGATTTTCTGTGTGCAGATGACCTTCTGTTCTGTCAGACCTCTCCATCGGTCCTCCAACACAGTCAGGCACTTTCCAATATTATTTTCCCAAAGGTCATATTCAAGTGTAACAAATCCACCTGACATTTTCTACATTATTTGCATGTAATTTGCTTATGCCTAAACGGACTATGATTTTGAAGAGTACAAATCTAATTTAAATTTTCCTGAACTACCACAATGAAATGATAACTGTGCTTTTTGAATTTTGACAGCAGTACAGAATTTTCATTAAATGTAAGTAGAAAACACCGAACACTTAAGGAATGGAATATATTCTAAGTGCAAACTAGAAGCAGGAAGCTTGTAGGTATAAAATATCAGGCACATTTGTTAAACTTAAGGTCATACCTAACAAGGAGCTTTAGAAATGCAAAGAAAAAAAATGACTCTTTTTGATTGGGTAGGAAGAGGGTAAAGAGTACCTTATTTATTTTAAGGAGCCAGGAATGTCCCTCTACCTCAAACATAACCAATTAGAAAATAACTCCTTTGGGTAACATAAGCTGTTAAAAGCAAACAAGCATTTTAAAGGAAACCCACTGAGAGATATCAGTTTATTAAACCTTTGTGTGAATGAGTTTAAGAGAACATTATCTAAGAACAGGTTTTGAAGGGAACAGGTAGAAACTGCTCCTGAGAGAAAAGTGAAGGCCACTAGCAAGAAAGGGAAGGGAGGAGAAGACAAGGCTAAGAAATGAGAAGATAAAGTTCTTCTACTTCCAGTTCTGCCCAGAACCAGTCCAAAATACACCTAATGCAGGTAGACAAAATAGCACAGTGAATTGGAGTTATTTAAAACTCACATTTCTGATTACCCATTCTCCAAACCCACATGTTATTTTTGTTGGAAGATATTTAAACAATTAGCAAAGCAAACACAACCCGTGGAAGATTCTAAATGTCACCAAAGCAGCAAAATTAATAGATTTAAAAGAGGTAAGCAAAATCGTTGCCAGGGGAATAGGATAAATAGCATAGGAAACTGAACAGTGGAGAAAATTATTTGGAATTTTCTTTTCACAGTGACAGAAACTGGTTTTCAAATATAATTAATGATTAGGTCTGGTTTGTTCTTTAAAGTACAGCTTCTTCAAACATATACAATCTCTTCTTGCAGTTACAGATCTGTAAGTCTGCCAGGGTTGTTAGGAAGAAAACAATGAAGCTCTAAACATCTAGAATCTCTAGTACTTAGTACCAGGAGACCTAGATTTTTCTCTTTTATTCCAAGCAACAGTCCTTTCTTCCAACCTATACACCATCTTGAAACAGACTGAAAGGGATAAGATTATGAATTAATAAAATCAGAGTATGGCCTGAGAGAAAACAGTCAAGAAAATAAAAAGACTGAACCTAACCTTTAGCATCCCAGTATCACATATCAAAGGCCAAATTTCAAAGCCAGGATACGAGTCAAATGTCTTCCTGAAAATAAGCCCTGGTGTGACGAAACATATACAGACTATTGTGGTAATCACAGCTAACAGCAAAGGTGCCTCGTAGGCAGAAATAAGAAATTAACAAGCCCAGAAATGGCCTGATCTGTAGAAAATTGCTACCCATAAGCCTCACTACAGGTGCTACGAATTACAAATCCAACCCATCTCTTCAGCTCATTTCCCAGTGATCTCCTTCGCATGTCCTGCACACAAAGCTAAATTATTCACTGTTCTCTAAATATGATCCAGTTCCTTCACTCTCTGTGCCTGAAATGCTGTTCCCCAACAAATTTCTAATTCCAAATCCTACCTGAACTTCAGGATGCAAATCACCTGCCATCTCCATAAATATGAATCACACCAGATTTAGACAGATCTCTTGTCTGAATTATTATGATAATCATCATTTTCTAACATATTGTTTCTACTTTTTTGGACACTGTATTTTTCTCTACTAATCTCTAAATTCCTTGGCAATAGACTTTCATAGTAAATATCCCAATGTCTTGAATATAATTTGTGTTAATAAATATTTGTTAAATGAATGAATGACTAGTTAGGATGGTATATAAAATGAAAATAGATTAGGGACCTAGGAAAAAACAAGTTTTCTTTTTCTTTAATTAAAAGAGCTTTAAGGATTTAGGGAATATAAATTCTAAGTTACAATGACAAATAAAATAGAATATTAGATCTTGGGAAACTTTGGAGATTTAACCCTGTTCCTTTCTGTGTCAGTAACTGAGTGAGGGGTAGTGCCCGGATTTCTTGAAGTGAAATCAAGGGCTTTTTTGCTGGAACAAGCTGCCTCATGGTAAATCCATCTTCTCTGATGTCTGAAAATATTCAACATCACATTCTAATGACTTGAAATATAAAAAGGTTAATAGTGTGTGCATTCCTTTAAATGGCATATTTTGTGTTACATTTCTGAAGAGGCATCACTCATCCTTTATAAAATGCTACAATGATTTCTTCTGACTACTGGTCAATACTTCTATTTATTCATGCCCAGAGTCTACTCAGTGTGTACTCATTTCCACTAAGCACTGAGGGCATGAGATTATTTTCAATTTTGTATATGTGTGTTGATCTCACTTATGCTTATTGCAAGTGATAGTTTTGTTTTTTGTTTGTTTGTTTATAATGGTCTAAGAGTAGAAGAGGAAAGTCTTGCCTTTTATTTTTATGATATTTATATAGACCAAAGAAATTTGGTAAAGTGAAGGTAATCTCTTGTAATCATTCCAGAGACTTCATTAAACATTAAAATACAATCATTGAATTATTTTGTTTGTACTGTAAAGAATTTCCAGAGGAGTGTGCCCCAAATCCAGTTGTGTATCAGAATCTTTTAGAATGCCTTTTGAAAACACAGATTTCTGATCTGGACCAAAGACCTACAAAGCCAGAATGTATCTCTTAACCACTACCCTGGGAATCTGATCCCAAGGAGCTTCTAATGCATAATTTGGTTAGGGAATTACTACTCCAAAAACCTGTGCCCCTTATAGGCGTTTGAATTCCTGAATTCTCCTCCAAACTGCATACCCACTCAGATTTTGCTCTTCTTGCACCAGCCACATTAGCTTGGAGCTATTCATTCTCACATCCCCACCCAAAGTATCCTAGGGGATTTTTTATGTCCCTGTGTTTGGATTAGACTCTGGCCTCTGATTCTCCCCAGGACCCTGAGAAACCACATTCCATCGTCATTACTTGCTCTGGCCCTTGCGTGCCCTTTCAATGACCCAGTCTCACCCAGGTATACCACCTCTACCCCCAGGACTCTTCCAGACCACTCTTCTGCTGGCCTGCTCACCCATCACTTCTACTCTTCTCCTGTTTCTTTCCTCTCCTGCCTCTCCCGTCAAGCTCCCATAGTAGAGGGAGACTTAGCAAAAGTGGGCTACACAGGCGATATCTCCAAACCATCTAGGATCCAGCCTGACAAGGTGCTAATGTTTCTCAAGGATTGTGACTTCCCTTTAATAACAATTATAAAATTCTTAATGTAGTAAAAAAAGAAAAATTAAGACTGTATGTTTCCATACGTTTTATTTATTTATTTTTTAACATCTTTATTGGAGTATAATTGCTTCACAATGGTGTGTTAGTTTCTGCTGTATAACAAAGTGAATCAGCTATACATATATCCCCATATCTCCTCCCTCTTGCATCTCCCTCCCACCCTCCCTACCCCATCCCTCTAGGTGGTCACAAAGCACCGAGCTGATCTCCCTGTGCTATGCAGCTGCTTTCCACTAGCTATCTATTTTACACTTCGTAGTGTATATAAGTCCATGTGACTCTCTCACTTCATCCCAGCTTACCCTTCCCCCTCCCTGTGTCCTCAAGTCCATTCTCTACGTCTGCGTCTTGATTCCTGTCCTGCCTCTAGGTTCTTCAGAACCTTTTTTTTTTTTTTTTTTTAGATTCCATATATATGTGTTACCATATGGTATTTGTTTTCTCTTTCTGACTTACTTCACTCTATGACAGACTCTAGGTCCACCCACCTCACTACAAATAATTCAATTTCATTTCTTTTTATGGCTGAGTATTATTGTATTATATATATGTGCCACATCTTCTTTATCCACTCATCCCATGATGCACACTTAGGTTGCTTCCATCTCCTGGCTATTGTAAATAGAACTGCAATGAACATTTTGGTACATGACTCTTTTTGAATTTTGGTTTTCTCAGGGTATATGCCCAGCAGTGGGATTGCTGGGTCATCCATACATTTTATATTATGAAATCAAAATCCTTAGACTTGGTAGTTCACACTGAAGAAATGCCTCCCCTCATGTAATTGCCCTCCACAAGCCATATCTCTCCCAGAAGACCTGTGACCTTACTATCTAGTCATGGATACCCACGGTCTGCTGATCCAGTAGAGGTTAGGATAGTGGCACTGTCTGACCTAATGAGCTTTCCCCACTCTGAGCAGTTTTATTAAATTATATATTAAAGCATATATCTTACATATGTATTATAATAAATATGAGGTCCCTTGGGTCTCTGGGAAGCTAAAGAAATTGCATTAGTGGTAAAATTGTCTCAAAATATTACTTAACTTTCACTGGAAAAAACCATAAATCAATTCCAGTTGAAAATTAGTATTTCTGCATTGTATATCACCTTGATTAGAAAATAAGTACAGGAGTACCTCATTTTATTATGCTTTGCTTTATTGCACTTCACAGATACTGGATTTTTTTTACAAATTGAAGGTTTGTGGCAACCCTGCACTGAGCAAGTCTTTTGGCACCATTTTTCCAACAACATTTGCTCACTTCACGTCTCTGTCACATTTTGGTAATTCTCATATTTCAAACTTTCTCATTAATATTATATCTGTTATGGTGACCTCTGATCAGTGATCTTTGATGTTACTATTGTAATTGTTTTGGGGCGCCACGAACCATGCCCATGCAAGATGGTGAACTTAATTAATAAATGTTGTGTGTGTTCTGACTGCTCCACCGGCTGGCCATTCCCCAGTCTCTCTCCCTGTCCTCGGGCCTCCCTAGTCCCTGAGACACAACAATATTGAAATTAGGCCAATTAATAACCCTCCAACGGCCTCTAAGTGTTCAAGTGAAAGGAAGAGTCACATGTCTTTCTTTAAATCAAAAGCTAAAAATGACTAATCTTAGCCAGGAAGGCATATCAAAAGCTAAGATAGAGCAAAAGCTGGACCTCTTGTGCCAAAGATGTGAGTGCAAAGGAAAAGTTCTTGAGGGAAATTAAAAGTGCAACTCCAGTGAACACACGAATAATAAGAAAGCAAAACAACTTTACTGCTGATATGGAGAAAGTTTTTTAGTAGTCTGGTTAGAAGATGAAACCCGCCACAATGTTCCCTTAAGCCAAAGCCTAGTCCAGAGCAAGGTCTTAACCCTCTTCAATTGTATGAAGGCTGAGAGACATGAGGAATCTGCAGAAGAAAAGTTTTAAGCTAGCAAAGGTTGGTTCATGCTGTTGAAGGAAGAAGTCATCTCTAGAACATAAATGTACAAGATGAAGCAGCAAGTGCGAATGCAGAAGCTACAAAATATTATACAGAAGATCTAGCTAAGATAATGAATGAAGGTGGCTACTGTAAACAACAGGCTTTCAATGCAGATGTTGAAAGAAGATGTAATCTAGGACTTTCATAGCTAGAGAGGAGAAGTCAATGCCTGCCTTTAAAGCTTCAAAAGACAGGCTGACTCTCTTGTTAGGGGCTAATACAGCTGCTGACTTTAAGTTGAAGCCATTGCTTATTTACCATTCTGAAAGTCCTCGGGCCCTTAAGAATTGTGCAAAATCTACTCTTCCTCCTCTATACATGGAGAAACAAAGCCTGGATGACAGCACATCTGTTTACAACATTGTTTACTGGATATATTAAGCCCACTGTTGAGACCTACTGCTCAGAAAAAAATATTTCTTTCAAAATATTACTGCTCATTGACAATGCACCTGGTCACCCACGAGCTCTGATGGAGATGCACAATAAGATTAATGTTGTTTTCATGCCTGCAAACACAACATCCATTCTGTAGCTCATGGATCAAGGAGTAATTTCGACTTTCAAGTCTTATTATTTAAGAAATATATTTGGTAAGGCTGTAGCTGCCATAGATAGTGATTCTTCTGATAGATCTGGGCAAAGTAAATTAATAACCTTCTGGAAAGGATTCACCATTCTAGATGCCATTAAGAACATCCATGATTCATGAAAAGAGATCAAAATATCACCATTAACAGGAGTTTAGAAGAAGTTGATTCCATGGATGACTTTGAGGGGTTCAAGACTTCAGTGGAGGGAATAACTGCAGATGTGGCAGAAATAGCAAGAGAACTAGAATTAGAAGTGGAGTCTGAAGATGTGACTGAATTGCTTCAATCTCATAATAAAATCGAAGGGCTAAGGAGTTGATTCTTATGGATGAGCAAAGAGAATGGTTCCTTGAGATAGAATCTAGTCCTGGTGAAGATTATTAAAATGGCAACAAAGGATTTAGAATAGTACTAAATAAACTAAAGCAGAAGCAGGGTTTGAGAGGACTGACTTCAAATTTGAAAAAAGTTCTACTGTGGGTAGATGCTATCAAACAGCAATGCATGCTACAGAGAAACTGTTCGTGAAAGGAAGAGTCAATCAATGCATCAAACTCATTATTGTCTTGTTTTAAGTAATCGTCACAGCCACCCTAAAATTCAGCAACCACCACCCTGATCAGTCAGCAGCATCAACAACAAGGCAAGACTCTCCACCAGCAAAAAGATGATAACTCACTGAAGGCTCAGATGATGATTAAAATTTTTTAGCAATTAAGTATTTTTTAGTTAAGGTATGTACACTGTTTTTTTAGACATATGTTATTGCACACTTAACAGACTATAATATAGTATAAACTCAACTTTTATATGCAGTGGAAAATCAAACACTTCATGTGACTCACTTTATTGAGATACTCACTTTATTGCAGTGATCTGGAACCAAACCTGCAATATCTCTGATTTATACCTATACTTATTCACAAATGGTGATATGATATGATAGAAAGATCTCAAAGCTAAAAGTAAAAGGGCTGCTTTTTATTATTATTATAACTCTGAAACTAAGTGACTTTGAAAGGCCACTTAATTCTCTCACAAATATCTACTTATTTAACTACCTAATATGTGATATAATAAAAATATATGTACAGTGTCCCTCGGTATTCAAAGGGGACTGGTTCCAGGACCCATTGAAGATTCCAAAATCTGAGGATGCTCAAGTCTCAGTGTCAGCCCAGCCTCCTCAGGTTCCACATCTGGGGCTTCAACACTGCCAACCTTAATCATAGTACACAATTCAAGAATGTGGAATCTGAAGATACGGAGGGCTGGCTATATTTGTTCTTCATCCCTGGTTCCTGGCACAGAACTCCTCATGTAATACAATAAATTAATATTTGTTTTTTTGTCCAGATTACTGCCACAGAGCTTCTAGGACCCTTAGAATTTCCTGAATGATAGAAGGTTAGTGGTGTCTTTTATTATTTACAGCAAGTCCTTATTAATTGTACTTGAGTTTATGTTAAGGAAGTGACTCCTGGAGGATGGGAGCTGGTTACCAGAAAAGCCAACAATGTGCATGTGCTTCCAGGGTTAGAACTTTCAGCTCCACCTCCCAGACTTCCCAGGAGGAAAGAGGGGTTAGAGACAGAGTTCAATCACCAATGGTCAATGATTTAATAGATTATTCTTGTGTAATGGAATCTCCATAAAAACTTCATATGAAGGGGTTGGGAGAGCTATCAGGCTGTTAAACACATGGAGGTGCGGGGAGAGGGCATGGAAGCTCAGCAGCCCTTCCCCACTCCTTGTCTTATGCTTCCCTTCCATTTGGCAGTTCCTGAATTATATCCTTTTTAGTAAAACTGGTCATAGTAAGTAAAGCATTTTCCTGAGTTCTGTCAACCATTCTAACAAATAATTGAACCTAAGGAGGGGACTGTGGGAATCCCAATTCATTTTCTGTTGATCAGAAGTACAGGTGACAATCCTGGGGGCTGTGGCTGGCATCTGAAGTGGGGCTTGAGATGTTCAGGGCTCAGTCTTGAAGAACTGAGCCCTGAACAATGCAGAGTCTTCACTAACTCCAGGTAGTTAGTGTCAGAATTGCAATGTGTGAAAAACCTACACATTCAGTGTCAAAAGTGTTGAGTATGGAAAAAGCTTTTCTTTAACTGATATAAAGGAAATGGACAGGGGTAGCAAAATCTATGAGAAGAGTACTGGACACTAGTACCAGCTCTATTACTAACCAGCTGTCTGACTTTGAGCAAATCACTTTACCTCTCTGAACCTCAGCTTGCTCATCTATAAAATAAGGGATCGAATTAAATATTCTCTTAATTCTCTATTCTGTCCTAGTTGAAGTATTCAGAAGGTTTCTGATAGCTTCGGATCACAGCAATCCTTTTCTAGCACTAACATTCTGTTAATAGAAATTTCCCTTATGGATTATGAGGGAGCTGTTTTAGCACTTCTTTTCTTATAAAAGATGCTGATAGCAGGTACTTTCAACTGAAGCTACCTCATTAGCAGTGGCAGCTCCAGGTGTTAACTTCATATCAATAACTCTTACAATGATCTCTTGTATTATGAGAATTCTCTCCTTTGATTATTGCATGATGATTCTACAGTTTTCCTCAGTCACTACCAAGTCTCTTGACAAAGTACTTCATTTTCTGAAACATATCTACACCATCTTCCTAATTCTACCAGGAACATATTTTGTTTTCATTTTGTTTGCAGATGCTTTCCTGTCATCAAATGCATTTTACCTGAGCATGTGTGTATGCTACCTAGCATTTATTCTTGAATCACTTGGGGGAATAATCTATAAGCCATGAGATTTGTTTTGCTCATTGAAATCTGCAATCTTAAAGTGTATGGCTTGAAGGAACAGACTCCCTACCTTCATAACTTTAGCTGCGGCTAACTGTTCATCTGATGTCACACAGGCCCTGCATTTTCCACACTCTATGCTTTCTGCACTTGCTATTTCTTCCATCTGAAACAAACACCCTCTCTCCTCCCTTCATCACCAGTGCACCATTACCACCTTTAATGCATCGCCATATCCCCAAGGCCTGTTATAACACCTTATGCACAAAATATTTGAAATGAATTTAACTTCTTTTGTACAGTTACCAAGATAGGCAAACCCACAAGTGGCACTGAATGAAAGGTTTCTCATGTTGGTGGTAGTAACCACCCCATGAATGAATACAACCCCATGTCTGAAGAAATAATAAATTTTCAAACATCTGATTTAGATTAAATCTTAATGAAAAGGATGAAACAAATAGACCTGGATGATATGTCCAACAAAAAACAATCCTTCACCCCATTCAGACACATCTGATCAAATATATACTAATCTTAACCAAAGGACTTTCAACTCATACCAAAAATAATAACAAAAATTAGTTTATGACAAACACAAATTAAGAGAGAAAATTGAAAATAAGATTTGAACAATTCTTCTGTGACTGGAGTGCCCCTTCTTTATTTTACCTGATAATTTATCAATTAAACATATTAAACTGATTAAGATAAAATCCTGGCCAATATGTAAGACATACATAAATAAAATGCAGGTCCTATTTCATAAAGATTTCTAGTACCTCAGCACCTTGAGAATATATTTGTCTAGTCCACCAAGCCAAAAATTGCAGTGAATTACATTTAAATGTAAATATTTCTAAAAGTGTTAGGGAACACTGAAATATCATGGTAAGTTAAGTAAAGCAAAGATAAACCTAGGAAGGTGAATAAAAATAAAGGGAGGAAAGGGCTGAGAATAAAACAGATGTTAGTACTAGAGCCCCAAGCAATTCTGCTATGGGACCACTTTAAATAAGCAAAATTACAACAATAAGAGAAAATCATTTATTTTATTATGAGTAGTTCACGTCCAGACCACCAACCTAGAGGCAATGGTGACAGCCTGAAGTTGCAAATTGCAGAAGCAGCAATTAGTACAAGATGACCCATTACCCAGCAGGAGGCCCCACAGGATCTACTGGGAGTCTATGATTTGGCTGAGAACCGTGGAGTGAGAGAAGTAAGAGATGGGATCCAGAAGAGGGGGTTGCTCCTGAACACTAGCAGTGCTGCCCATTGGTGCAAGCATCTCCAATGCAGGCTTCAGGAAACAACAACCAGAGAAAGTTAAAATGTAACTGGAGAAAACCTATACTGTAGATGCAGAAACTGTATATGAGAAACTCCCACAGACTTCCAGAGATATTCTGGAATTGAGGACGGTGCGTCAGAGAGGCAAAAGGGCAAAGTCCAAGGTCCTAGGCAGAAAACAAGAAATGGAAAAATATCCCTACTCTGGCGAGAGATGTAAACTTATATATTGGCAGTTAGACTGAGCACCAAGTGGTGGGGTATACTGAGACTTCGGACTGCCAGCATAACCTTCTTTTGTACCCATAAACCTGGTGAGTCCTTTGACCCCTGGGCTACTAAATAATAGTACTAGAAATCTAAGAAACTTAGGAAATCACTTTCTCTAGAAAGTGCTTGAAATAAGGATGAATTTCTTCCTCTTGTTCAACAGATTATCTTAGAAATTTCCTCCAGCTCCTTCACACTTTAACTCATTCTATATCTATTACACACTAATTCCTTGGCCAACTGTATGGCACCATAATCTAATCACATTGATTACATAACATGTTGAATTGAGTGCACATTTTCCCAATTCTTTTTATATGAGTAAGCTTTATATGAATAAGTTTCAAATAAGCCTTGATTAATTTATAGTCTGCAAATGCATGGTTTTATTATCAATAAAAAATCTCATTTTCATAGCTAAATCTATCTTTGGTTTTCTTGTTCTAAATTAAATATATTTGAGTTTACTTTAAATTTGAGGTCTTGTTTCTTTGGAAACCAAGGATGGGGAGAAAGGTTCATCTCTTCCCTTTTCCATTTCACAATTATGAGATGGGCTCCATATGGCTTGGAGTTTTTGTCAGATTTCCCATTCTAATACCTTGATCATCTGGTTTTGTGCTATCATAGTTCTTTTCCTCTCTAGGGAACTTCATGTCTGTTGCTGGCATCTGTCCCCTGATTTTCCCTGTAAATCTCTTAGCAAATAATTTATTTAATTCCTACTGTTCCTATTAACAAATTAGCACTTTCTCTTTGGTCCGTCATTTCTTAAATGAACTTCTAAATATCTTTCCATTAAAAATCTATACAGTTTCTATATGCATACTCCGATAACTTTTTACTTAAATGGAATCCAACTGATACACATACTCACTAAAGAATCAAGAATTCTTACATCATAACTTTAGGAAATTCTGCCGTTATCAATCTGGTTAAATGTAGCATGGGGGATTTCTGCAAAAATTGCCCTTCATAATTGTTGTCTTAGTTTCTTTAGGTCTCAATACCAGATTAGGAAGAATAAAGTACATCTATAAACCTGCTGCTCTCTATTGTCAAGAGAACTCTGATCTCTCAGACAGGACACCACAGATGGCTATGCTTTAACCTGTAGCACTCATTCAGAGACTACAACTTAAATGAGGTTCTTGAAATGAACAAAATACAGACATCCAATATTTGCTCAAGAATATAAATAAACAGGGTTAGTTTTTCTGCACTGGCCCATATACTTTAGAATGACAAGTAAATTTACATTTGGTTCAGAATCTTTTCTCCCCCTTGATGACTTTAGTTGGCTTTTTCTAGTTCTTGATAAATAATAAGATTTGAAACAACAGAGTATAACACTACAGGTCTCATCCCTAAGTTTTCTTCTGGCCTTAAATTCCCATATCATGAAGTATCAGATTTATTTAAATAAATATTTTACCCATTTAAGCAATTAACCAATATGTCATAAACACTGGGAATTATACAGATACAGCCAAGCTCTATATAAATCAATAAGCAACCCTTGAAATGTTGAGTCGTGGGCTATCACTTCTTTTCTTTTCTAGTAATGTAAATGTATATATTCAGCATTTTTTCTATAATATCCATGTATTTCCCTGTACTTAGACTTTGCTAGGCAAAGCAATACTTTAAAGAAGTGTATTCCAATAATATACAAACAAAAGGACCTTTTTATCCAAAAGCTCTTTTCTAACATTTTTTTCCTTACTAAAATAAAAATCACAATTTTATAGGTAAGGACTGATTTGGGGCTCTCAGGAGGATCATTATGCAAATGACTTCAGTTTTTGGCTGCTCACTTTAGCTCACACAAGCCAACTAAGGTACGGAGCTCCAGAACTCTATCCTTTGCTCTGAAAGAATACCTTGAACAAAACTTAAACAGTGTTTTTAAGCTGGTTCCATTATAGCACATGAATGTGCCTAGGATAACACACATCTTAAGAATAGGAAGGCATAATTCTTTCTGGTTATTCAATCTATAATACTCTTTTTTTAAGGCTGTCTACAAACTATAGTAGCAACTCTTTTGAAATGTTAATACCTAATAAAACTTTACACATTTTTTAAACTAAGACATCTGTGGCACTGACCACAGTAGTTAAATTGTTTAGAAAACCATCTAAGACTGTGCCTGCAATTCTAGATCTTAGCCCTACAGCTTGGATAGTTTACACACGGCCAAGCAGCATAGAAAACTTCTGAGAATTAGTTGTGGATGGAAGCAAGGGTGGGAGGCAATGAGTGAAAAAAGAGAGACTAAATGGAAATGTGTGTCTTTGACTAGGGTTGAATTGACTAATTTATTGGAAGCCATTTAAAACTTACAACTGGCCTTTACAATACATGAAAGAGATCCATGGTTGTCTACACAAGACCTTCATATCTTTGTATATGTTACCCTTTTTGGGGAATATACCATTACCGTAACCTTCCTTTACTTGGTTAACCCATACTCATACTGTAGGAGGCTCTACAGATAACCCAATACTCCACCTGTCCTAGCTGTTCCCTTAGCATCCTGTACTCATCACACTGAATTGAAGTTTTCCATTAATTCTGCAGCGATCAGTGACCAATGCAGAAGCAGAGGCTGTGTCCTCTATCTCTAAAATCTCAGGACCTGGCCCAGTTCCTGGCACATTGTAAATGCTCATTACCTGATTGCTGAATGAATCCTTTCCCTTTAGGAAAGGAGCAAGGAATGTCAGGAAATTGTAATTGGGAAAAGACAGATAGTACACTGTATATCAATTCTTGTCTCTAAATAGAAGGGGACCGATAGAACAATTATTTATTAAATAGTTGTTGTATGCCAGGGCATTACATACGACATCTTAAGCATTTTGCATTAAGTATTCTTAATCCCATTTTAGAGATGAAAAAACTTACCAAGATACTAAGTAACATACCCAATTCTACAGCAAATAAATGGAAGAGCTGGAATTTGAATGTTAGGGCTCTGACACCAGAGTTCCTATTCTCTTCCCTTCACCCGAGACTGGGAAGATTTAGCCTACGCTAGCTTTGTTCTATTTTAGGACTTACCCATGCACACCATGTCCATAAAACCCTGTCAGCAGTGGTAGGAAAAAGTCAGGATTGCTCTGTCACTAAGTTGGCTTAGAAAAAGCACATATTTCATCTGGAGCTGGCTACACTGATAGGGCTTGGCTATAAGATACCCCTTGAAAGACTGGTCTTGGTTTCTAGGTCAATTGTTCTTGATGAGCGTTCGTTCATACCTCATCAGAGTGATGCACGGAACCTCATTAGTGGCATCCCTTCTGTGATAGGCCTCCAGAGAGCATGATTTACTCTTTGGTGCACGCTGCTGGCTGTCAGCATGATTCACCCAAAATTGACAAGAACCTGCTTCATTAACGCAGCTACAATCCCACCTCTCTGTCGCTATGGTCATATATTACCAGTTGGTTACCAGAAGCTGCTGATCAACTTCTCCCGGGCTTCTGCTTTAGTGATGCCCAGAGCCCTGGATTTCTTTAGGGTTAGTTTACTTCCCTTTCTGCCTCCAACCCCCAGACCTTCAGTGGCTCTCCATCTGAACACACCCTTGTTTCTTAATAGAGATTGAGTTATAAAAATGAACTTTCTTTTTAAATATGATACATTTTCTGAACATAACAAAATATAGCAAAGATCCGTAGAGTGACATAACAGCAATACTTTCAGGAAATGAAGGCACTTTAGAGAGACAAAGTGACCCAATAAGGAGTCAAGAAATCTCCCACATAGTGTGTGTCTTAAGCAAGCCACAAAAATCTTGCTAATCTTCAGTTTTCTCATCTGTACAATAGAAATATTAAGAAATGCCTTGCAGATTTGCAGCAAGCATTGAATTGAGTGTTTGTGTGTGTGTGTGTGTGTGTGTGTGTGTGTACCAGGAACTCAGATTAGAGTTGCATCTTATAATAAAATAAAGGTATGATTCATGTTTTCACCATAGATTTATACCTCATTTAAAAAATGAAAAAAATCATCTTTTAAATTTAGGTGCAACCCCAATACTGTATTTTGTTTGCAAATTCAAATAGATGCTAGATCCTTACTCTGTCACATGAATGTAGCTTTCCAAACTATAGCTCTCTTTAACTTCTTTATCAGTGAGTAAGGTACTGATAATACTGATCTCCTTATTTTAGCCTCAAATTGTGGCCTTTTCTAGTCTTTTGAAGATATTCAACATTTAATCAGCATTAGCCATAAAATAATTCTGGGAAGGTTACCAAACATAATCATTTCCAAGTAGCACTATCTCCCTGCACCTACTATCACTACTAATGATAATGATAACAGTACTTAATAAATATAAAGCATTTATTCTTTGCCAAGCAGTGTTGTAATCCCTTTGTATTTACTCAGTTAATTACCACACATGCATGCACATACATATAAACTATATTGCACAGAACTGTTATTATCCCAAATTTACACAGGAAAGCATGAAGCACAAAGCAGTTACGCAGCCTCCCCAAGGTAACAGAGCTACTAACTGATGAACCTGGAATACAAACCCTGGTACTCAGCTCCAGGACCTGTACTCTTTTGTTATTGTTGTTTGTCTGATAATACATTTTTTAATTTTTATTTTATTTATTTTTATTGAAGTATAGTTGATTTACAATATTATATTAGTTTCAGGTATGCAACATAGTGATTCAATGTTTTTATAGATTATACTCCATTTAAAGTTATTAAAAACAGAGCCCATACTCTTAACTTCCATGCTACATAGCTTCTCTAACTTGGAAAACAACACGTGCAAAACTACACTTGGCTTTCCTAGATAAACATACAACCTCAATATACACTTCAATTTTTAAGAATATATCCAAAATATTTTTCCAGAGTGGCCTCCAATTTAGGAAGATTACTAGAGGATCTATCATCAAATTATATTTGAAAACTTAATGCTATTGTCAGTATTTATTTAGTTTAAAAGCCTACATCTCAATTGAAACTGTTTATGTTAATAATACTTGCTTCTTTTTATTTTGGGATATCTCTTTCAAATATCTTTTCCTTTTATTTATCATGTATTCCTTTTTTAGAGCCAATTTGTTTCCCTTTTATCAGGCTTAAAATAATTATATTCAAATTGGCAGTGGTATTTCAACACGACATACGAAAATAGAACAATAATGCCTAATAATTATTGAGAATTCATTTTGTGTCAGCAACTGTGCTAGGATGTTTTCCAGATATCATCTCATTTTGTACCAGCTTTGAGAGGTAGAGTTTATTTCAGTGTTCTCACATGAGGATATATAACTTGACAAAGGAAATCCTGATGCTAAGTGACGAAGATGCAAACCCAGGTCTGCCTGATGCAAATTCATGTGCTTTTCATTCTGCCACCTTGTCCCTTCCCTTAACAGCACACGGGAGAAAGCAAAGATGCTGGGGCTGGAGAAGGTCATGTGGAAAGAGATAGCAGAGGGGACCATGGGACAAGAAAGGTACAAAATCCTCAAAGTTGGAAAGTGAGAAAAGACCCCTCATGCAACCCACAGCAGTTGGCACATAATGTTGAAACTACTTAGGTCACTTCTATAAAAAAGCTGATACTTGGCTTTGGTTATCACTTTTTATTTCTTCAAAATATAAACCTCTTTTATTAACTGCCTCAACCAGCCTAGCAATTGAGCTGTATAGAGATTAGAAAGCAACTGGACAAGACAATTTAGAATTTCTCTTTTAAGTTCTTTTCTAAAGAGGCAACAGAGTATTTACATTTATTATTTCTTTTATCCTTAAACATTTTCTTCAAAAATAGTGAAAGAATTAAGATTTACCCAATAACTTTATGACAGAGCCAGCACCAGACCCAATTTCTCCGAATAGGAATGTTTTTCTGAACCAAACTTATCTAAGACATTAGAAGTATTCAAAACAAGACCTAGAATGACCTCAGAAATCATCAAAGAATCACTCCTTCACTGCAGAAAAGAGCTTCATTAAGAACTCCAGGAATATAAATAGCCATTCTGTTTTTAAAGGCCTTAATGGGAGGCAATTATATGACCTTCCACAGTCTCTCATTCCAGTGCTCTAAAGTGTTTCTCTCGCTAAAACTGAGGGAAAGCATCAGTAGTTTCATTCTTTCTGGCAAATATAGGAGCGAGAGTCCCTGAAGCCAAACTCTACTGGCAATCAGAAAAGTGCTTTTAGAAAGCTCAGGCACATATCTGTCCAAGAAAGCTTCAATGGCCGAAGACAGCTGGGTGCTTAATATGATAAAATCCTTAGTCAAACTTATGGTCTTCTCCACATGATAGTACTTTCCTATAATAACTTTCCCAATTTTTTTCATATAGAAATCAAACTGTTTATTTAAGCAACACAATACAGAAAAACAGTATGTGCTATGTATTTAACATATTTGTACAGAAATATTTTTGCCATTATAATAAGGGATCTAAAATATGCACATCATTTATTAGAGCTGAATGACATGTATCTGTGGAATGCCTGGCTTGACTTTGTCCACAGACCAGGGTAGGGCAATTTTTAAGGGACCTCTTGTTAAAGACCATGATGACAATTCAGGAAGATGGGAACATCACAGATAGGTCAGACTACATCAAAGGTGATATCATCTTGGGTGCACCTAACACACCATATATTGATCGCAAGATTACAAAGCAATCCCAGAGGGATGCACATACGGAAAGATGTTACAGGCCAGAAATCCTTGGAGAACTAGGAACAAAGACACCCCTGTCCCTATCCCCTTATATTGAACAAAAAAACTCTTCTGTGATGCAGGTATTTCAAGAATCAAAAAGTTGTTCAAATTGCTTTTATATTGTTATATGCTGTGTATCAGACCCTGTTTTACCATTGACTTCCATTTCAAAGACTACGTTTTTCTTTAAATGAGGCTATTGGGCAGCCTAAAAGTGAAGCAAATAGAATTAATGTTCAATTGAAATAGTGAAAGAAGAATTTAAGTGAGATTAAATGGAAAGGAAAGGAGGAAATAGGAAGGAATTGGTTATGTTGGCAGAAAAGATGAATGAGAAGGAGTTTACATGAGAATCTTTGTGTTGGACAATTCAGACAATGGTTTGTACCATTAAAAGAATCTGGAGGTCACAAAAAGTACTGAATTTGGGTTAGTTAAGTTCAATCTTATATAAACTTGGGTAAGTTCAATCTGGCTTTAAACACTGGTTTTAGGTAAAAATGTTTAATAAGAAAAGAGGTGATAGAACTTGTGAGAGACTTCAAGACTGAAAACGTAGATTTGGGAAAAGTGAATTTTCCAGAGGAGACTGTTGAGATAAAGCCAAGGATACTCCTCCTCAACAGAGGAGACTCTGTTGAGATAAAGCCAAGGATACTGCCTGAAGTTATGGTACATAACAAAATACTAAACAACCATTAAAAATCATATTTTCAAATAATAAATGAGACCTGTTTTGTGGCCTAGTATATGATCTGTGCTGGAGAATGTTCCCTGTCCACCTGAAATAAATGTGTATTCTGCTGTTTCCTATGAGCTGAGTAAGTTTCCATGCTACAGAGATATGCAAAAAGATTATAATATCTATTAATATTAATATACAATTTCACAATAGTATATATGATTATATATATACTTATATATAGCATAGTGTGTATATATATATATCTCATAGTGTATATGTATAATCCTCTTCTAAAAGGAAATCAAGATTAGGATGAGGGGCTTCAAGAGATGGAAGCTACTTCCATGAACCAAGACCATCAGACACTGGAAACCTGATTATTTCTTTGTATCACAGGATTAGACTCCCTTTAGCTCAGTTAGGTTTGAGAAAGCTAACTTTGGGTCCCCTGGCTGATGAGTCCAGTAACTAATGCACTTCTCATGAATTTCCATAAATTACAATATTAGGTTAACTTTTAAGTTTGTGCGGGATACCTTTTGTGTTGGTAACTGAAGAACCTGGAATAAATTGAATACAGGTCTTTTCGCCTCCAAACTGTATGGTATGTGACAGAAGCAGACCTTAGCTATTATTTGTGTATAATGACTTATACAAAAAGCCCACTGTAGATGAAAAAGCCACAGAATTTTTGAGGAAGAAAGGGCCTTGGAATTCATCTACATTAGGGCCAGACAAGTAATAATCATGTGAATCAGACAGATTGTTAGGACTAGAGAGAGTATGGGACGCAGGGTGGAATGTCAAGTGTGTGTTCCCTCTAGAGGATTTAAAAAGGAAAACTGTGTGCATTATGCCAAAGGAGAGAGAAGGAAGAATCAGCCAGCAGACACCATGGGGAACACTTCACCTCATTTTTACAAGTAATAATATTTGATACTCATATACATAAGTGACTCCAGGTATATGAAATAACTCCCAGGGCCCAATTTTCTAGCTCCCTGTTCAACCACACCTTTATGCCCCTGACCTTGTTGTCAATCATTTGTAAGCAGTCATTCTGTCTCCCAGCACATTGAAATATTACACCCTTATCAGATCAGAGTATTGCACCCACTCCATCCATTCTTTAGCACTTACTGTACTATAACCACTGAACATCCTGAGAAAGAGAAAAACAGATAACATGGATGGTCTTTAGTAGACACACCTTCACTTGTTTAAAAAGGCATTACCTGTATGGAGGTCCTCAAAATATTAAAAATAAAACTACCACATGATCAAGCAATCCCACTACTGGGGATATATCCTAAGGAAATGAAATCAGTATCTTGAAGAATTTGTTCACAATAGCCAAGACACAGAAACAACCTAAGTTCGTCAACTGATGAATGAATAAAGAAATGTTGTATAAATATACAATGTAATATAATTCAGCCATAAAAAGGAAGGAAATCCTGTCATTTTTGACAACATGGATGAACCTTGAGGGTATTATGCTATGTGAAATAAAGCAGACGGAGAAAGACAAATGCTATATGATCTCACTTATGTGTGGAATCTAAAAAAGAACACACAGAACCAGATTGGTGTTTACCAGGGACTGGGGATGGGGGAAATGGGGAGATGTTGGTCAAAGGGTACAAACTTTCAGTTATAAAATGAAAACATTCTGGGGATCTAATATACAGCATGGTGATTATAGTTAATGATACTGTATTTCATACCGAAATTTGTTAAGAGAGTAGATCTTAAGAGTTCTCATCCCCTTCACACACAAAAAGATAACTACGAGAGGTGATGAATGTGTTAATTACCGTGATTATGGGAATCATTCACAATGGGTAAGTATATCAAACCATCACATTGACACCTTAAATATATACAATTTTTATTTTTCAATTATACCCTAATAAAGCTGGAAAATAATGCACAACCTTTTTGTTTCACCTTCCAAATAGTTAATGATTACACACATTTATGAATATTTAGTTAATAACACTGGCAGTAGTACACATATAGCAAATTATGGCTCTGGATAACACTGCAGTATTAAATAGATTTAAAACAGTAGTCGTGGTTTCGTGGAAAAGTACTGAACCTAAAGTCAGATACCCATAGTTTAAGCCCTGACTCTGACATTTACTTTCTATCTGACATTAGGCCAAGTAACTTCACTTCCCAGTTTTCTTATTTGCAAAAGCATAACTCAATAATGCCAACCTATGACCCAGAGTTGATGAAGAATTAAAAGCCTTTCCTTCACAAACTTTACAAATATTTCTACATATAGGTGAAATTTTTAATTTTTCACAATTTTCCTTTAAGAAATAAAATCATAATTATGTTTGAAATTGTCCCTGTACACTTTCTCATTCTGGTTAAATAAGCTCATGAATAAGTTTTAGTAACTTAAGCCAGACTCATCTCCAATGACACAACCTGGTCTGACAGTTATAAACTGAATTAAATGACAAGCAATGGCCCGCCTTTCTCATTTATGGGAATCACAGGCATTAACATCATTTACTGTCAGTTACAAGTTTATACAGCAGTGCTGAAGCCAACAGGGAAACAAATACAGACTATGCAGCTCCTCTTGATAGCTCAAAAAATATGTAATATCTCAAAGAATATGCAATACTCATTTTAACTGGAAATACGAGCCAAGGCATAAAGCACTTACAAAGTCATTTTCAATTTCCTGAGCAAGTTTTTGGTAAGAAGCTACCTGAAAAGTCTTTACATTTTTATTTACTTAACATATGTTATTTAATTTACTATTTTAAGTTAATTGCTTCTTTTTTTGTACGTGGTGTGTACCAGATATCTATAAGTTTTCCTCAGTTTTAAGATGCATAATTCTATGTGTCAGTCATACTTCATAGTTTATTATTTAGAAACATGTACAATGAATTATTTTAATACTATAAAGGACCTACAGCTTCTTATCATTTAGGAAATTTAAAACTTAGCAATATCATTATACTTGAGGAATTTTTTATTTTTATTTATTTATTTATTTATTTATTTTTTTGCGGTACGCGGGCCTCTCACTGTTGTGGCCTCTCCCGTTGCGGAGCACAGGCTCCGGATGCGCAGGCTCAGCGGCCATGGCTCACGGGCCCAGCCGCTCCGCGGCATGTGGGATCTTCCCGGACCAGGGCACGAACCCGCGTCCCCTGCATCGGCAGGCGGACTCTCAACCACTGCGCCACCAGGGAAGCCCTACTTGAGGAATTTTTATCTCAATTTGGTTATTTCTTTTAGTTGCTACATATTTGGGGTATAATTGGACCAAAGTCATTAATTCCATTTACATTTTGTTTTGCCTTTGTTTTGCAGTGCACTTTTAATGCCCTCCTTTTTATTAATTATTACTCAAGGCAGTTGTTAGATTCAACTAGATTGCATTCTTTTGATACGTCTGGATTTGATAAGTCAAACTGTTATTTAAGAATCAGTAGATGCAGGATATTATCACTTTGAGATTGGTGTTACTCCGGATGAAAAAATGACTTTTTATAACCCATCCTCAGTCCCAGCTATTCTCCATCAATATCATTTTGTGTGTTGTAACTTTAAGAGAAGGGTGGGAAAGGGAGGGTGGGAGGGAGACACAAGCAGGAGGAGATATAGGGATATATGTATATGTATAGCTGATTCACTTTGTTATACAGCAGAAACTAACACACCATTGTAAAGCAATTATACTCCAATAAAGATGTTAAAAAAAAAAGAACTAAAATTTTCAAATCCATATTGTGAGGATAAAATAACTAATGAAATGTTCTAAGGTTAGAAAATGAAGACACCTCAATATTCCAAGTTATTCTTGCTTTGACTACTTATTATTCAGACATGATTTGGAGAGGGAGCAATCACGCTGCTGTCCTTTTCTATGCCACTGAGCAGCTTCTTAATCAAAAGAGATTACCTGAGGAAATGATCACTCCATCTAAGGTTATGTTATGTATAATGGTATTAGCCACTTTTTAAAAAATAAGGGACTGATATATAAATTATGTCCTCTGCTTTTCATGAAATTGGCATTTCTCTTCATTTGTAAAAGTAACCATTTTTAAGATGGAAAATTTTGACACACAGAAGACAAATAGGAAAACTAAAAATCAAATATTTAAGCTTCAAACCTAAACCTTAAACTGGTTCCTACACTGCATTACAAAGATGTTTGCCTACTTCCAAACCTATTATTGGAAGGGTTGTGAATCGTTTCTTTGTCTGGTACAGCTGCTTCAATCGTACATAAATATTTCACAATTATTCTTGTGCCAAAGAAGCCATCAATTGCTATTATTGAAAAGGATTTCTGTTCTAGTGAGTGGCTTCACTGCTGTCCAATTCATTTTAAATTTACATTTCTTGTCCTCAGATGCCAAAAAGTGAGTTTTACATTTGAGTCTTATTGATCTAAAAAATTCAACAAGTTTGCCATTGTAACTGTTTTCAAAACTTATAGCTACTTGAATGTAGGAGAGTTGTTCTTAATATTGAGCAGTGGTGTGTTAGCTGTGCACACTCTGTGTTCCTACTTAATGTCTTCTTTCAGAAGTTTCACGTATGTATTTATGAAAGTTAACGTATAGTTTTAGTTTGTGCCCTTCTCTACTCCTGACTAGTTCTGTAACCATTAGACAGGTACTCAACTTTTTAAGTCTCACTCCTTATCTGGAAAATAATAGCAACAACAAAACAAACCAGTGCCTATCCAGCAGGGTAGTTTTAAGGATTAAAATGAGATAATGCACATAAAACATTTTCCCAGGGCTGACACATAACAAGATGCTAGATATATGTTAGGCCATTACCATTATCATATTATGAGCAATTTAATTAATTTAAAGTTATATTGCCAGTTGCAGAAAGTAACACAGGGTATTTTTCCAAGCACGATTATGCCATTCCTATGTGTTCCCAAAAGACTCTACACCAGTCCCATCCCAGCACTTCTCTCTGTATTGTGGAGTGTCCTGAATTGCTCACTGGTGTGACCACTCACACATCCCTAGCACTGGATGATGAGTGTCATCAGGGCTGAGACTATCTGGTTTACTGTGCATCTTCAGGCAACTTCACAATAAGCAATAATTTTGAGTTGGTTAAATAAATAAATAAATGCATTTTTTACTAGATTATATTAATCCATTCCTCTTAAAGGCTATTTCCTTCTGATTTTTAATAAAGGGTCTAAGAAATAACAACCCTTAGTACTGGGGACATCCAAAGGTTTTCTGAATAGTAATGTTTCCTGGACTAATAAACCTGTTTAGGTTCCTTTTCACCTTTACTTAGTTCTTAGCAGTAGCACTGTGGTTATCTTCCATTTTAACTATGTTAATTAGCCTACAAAACCTCCAGGGCTCTCCCACAGCCCATCAGGTAGGGCTCAAAACCATCATAGACTCATAAAGCCACCTGTCATTTGGCTCCAAGTCATGAAACAAACCCAGTTGCCAGTTTATCCAGTTCAAACTTTTCTACTTCAGCCAAAAAATTGTTCTTATGCCAACTTTCCTTCTACCGTTCTTCCATGAGTCACAGCATCCAAATATTAAAGATCTGATACGAATCTTACCTGTATAATTTATCATTTCTTTTAGACTATTCAAAACTAATCTATCCTCTCCTAAAATATTCTTATACAATCAAACAATTCTGCCTCACATTGTTTTATAGATACTTTATTCTATATTATTTTATTTTCTCATATGTAACCTAAATTGATTGACCTTTTTTTCATACTAGGGTATAAACACCTGGAGAACAGGTCCATATGTAATATTATAAAATAACAGACTTCTGAGTTGAGAGCTGGATATAAATAAGTTGTTATAAATAACTGGTGTTATAGGAACAAGGATGGGTTTCAAATGACTTTTTTAGTCTTACTTGATTGTATATTGTACAAATCAATGACAAGGATAGATAAGGGGCTTATTTTTTTAAATGTTTGAATGTGGCCACATTTAATCTACATTTTTTTTTCAATCTCAAAATCAGTTCATAACCAGCAATCAGAATAAAACAAAGTTTCCTTGGTGTGGTGTGCTTTATATCACAGTAGATTTATTGCAGCTGTGGTTACAATCTGTTCTGATATGATAAACATATTAAAACTCAAGAAAGACTTCCTTAAATTCTTAACACTACTAATATTCTAAATGGAAATTTGTTCATCCACTGAGTACTTACTATAAATTAGACACTATGATAAGTACCAAGGATAAAAAGATGAATAAAACATAGCATTAGGAATTCATAATTGAGGGGCTTAGATAATATATGAACATATAAGTATTAGGACTAATTTGATTCAAAATTTACACAGAAAGTATACATGAGTGTACCTATTCGTTATATTGTATTTCCAAACTCATCAAATACTTGTCTGAAAATGGGTGTGTAAAGTGAAATTAATTTTGAATTGTTGCATTTTACCGATTTTTTCTTCTCCTTCTCAGCATTCGCATTCTTATTGAGACCAAGAAATTTTTAATTTCTGAAACTTATGATATTGGAGTTTTCTTTGATGTCTCTTGCTGTTAGACTGTTGATTATAAATGATACCTTATTCTCCAGCCTGCTTCCCTTCTAGCTGCCATGACGTCATCTCTGATTTGGCGGGTCCCCACTCCACCATCCCCAGCCCTGCCTCTACCCACTGCCTCCTCCGCTCTCACATTTCTTGTCGTTCCCAAGACAAGTGCTCAGACGCTTCCTGTGTAAGGAAAAGTCCTGCAAATCACTGCTGAAAAGCAGTTAGGGATGACCAAAAACAACACTAATTGGGGAGTTTCAAAATCTCTTACAAAATTATCAAAGCCAACTGTCCTGGCTATTCCCACACACAATGATTTCTCTCACTTTAGAATTCATAGCTCATTTTGCTTGTAATATTTCTTTGCCATTTATACTATCTTATGTAATTTATGGTACTGTTTTTTGCTCTTTTAATTCAGAATTGCATGTCAAACGTTTGTTGGCTTTTATAGGTAAAATGCTGTGTTAGGTAGATATTATGAGACTAAGAAATGAGTGAAACACAATTGCTGCCCTTAAATAGCCAAGACTATATGTCCTATAGCAGCTAGTACAACATTATCTGCCTAAAAGTTCAATAAGTCTTAAATCAGAGAGGCACCAACTATGGAAACTCAGTGCTTATTCTGCCATACATAACTGGAATAAGGACCAAAATAAAAAATGCATTAATGGATTTAAAAAGAAGAACTATAAATCCATTGATGAAGAACTATAAGTTGACAGACAATACGTAGAGGGGTTAAGAGCATAGTGAGAAAATGAATAAGACGGACCTCAGCCAAATACTGGCTCTACTGCTTATAAGCTATCTGATTTTAGTAAAGTTACTTAATTTATTTGAGTCTATTTTCTCATCTCTACAATGGAGATCATAATACCTCACTCACAGAGTAATAAAAGAGAAATGAGATAATGTAAATAAAGTAATTTACTCAGTGCCTAGCACATATTAAGTATTTCAAAAACAAGCTTATATTCATTATTCATTTACTCTACAAATATTACTAAATACCTACTGTGTGTTTTTGTAATAAAAAAACAAATAATATTTCAATATTCACTGTCAATCACGCTTACTATTCATATTATCAGGAGTAAAGTAGATAAGTCTTCCTTAGCAACATTTCCTACATATGTCTGGCTTCTATAACCAACCAAGACATAAACCTAAACTGAAGCCAGTGATATATGTCACTTAAATTAAGAGCATTCATTCAATAAAATTTTATCTTACATCTAATTTGTGCCAGCAAATTGCTGTGCACTGGAGATACCAGAGATCAGATGCTACCATCTCCTATATTTTTTTCATGTACTCAGAAATTGGTCAATTTCCAGAAAAAAAAGATACAGTGGAGCGTCTCGCCTTCATGGGTAGCTGAATTTTTCAGACTATGCAATAAACAATCTGGATAATTATGGTTTCTTGCCTTTGGATCTTCCAAACAGCTTTCTTTGCATTTCATTTTTCTTATATTATGAGACCCAATCAGCCACCCACCTCCCCACCCTCCACAAGGGAGACTGTCAAAATCATTCAGCCGGTAATGCCCCAAACCCCTTCTTTTATATTCCCACCCTGAATATCCAAATCTCCAGCTCAGAGAGACAGATCGAATCACCATGGATGTCAGTGGGAATGATTTGGAGCTGACAAAGGTATTACATATACAGTACCTCCCCCGAAACTCAAAGTATATGGCTAAGCAAAGAGGTGACTTGAGTGGGAATGAAAAGATTAGCAGAGATGAGACCACCAAAACTGTAGCCATTGCCTCATGCCTCATGGAAGGTTTTATGGGCCACACAAATCCTTCTATCAACAGCTGGGGATAAGCTGATTTCCAAAGGAGTGAGTTTTCCCTTTGCACCTGAATCCCTCAGTGTTACACTATATAGTAATAAATTTGTATTATATGTTCCTTTAGTAGAATGTGGTCTTAATGGTGTAAATTCAAATTAGGAATAATAAGATAATCATATTCATTTTGTAACCTTTTAAAAATCAGATCATTTTCAGAACAGTCGAGCTGTAATAAGTGCTTGTCCCTTCTCTCTTTGTCTTTAACTCCAGCTAAAAATCCTCCCAGAATGTCAGTTAAAAATGTAAATACTAGTTGGAATCTGACCTTATGAAAACTGTAGTAAGTGAGTCACTTGAAAAAAATCTAATAGAGTTTGTTTTTTCCAAAAAGAAAAAAAAATTATTGAACACTAATTCTGAATTCTCCCAGGAAAAATGGCAGAAGAAATTGAGAATATCCAAAGCAACTTGAAGAGTTTGTCAAGAGTTAAAGGCTAGAGAGATCTTTGACTTCTAATGCCCTCCTGGTATTCCATCTTCTGCAAATAGATTTATATATCAAGAGAGATGACAAAAGCAAAACTACAGTGAAAGTCCAATTGAATCCAACATGGTTAACTAACTGTTGTGTTAATATTACCACTTTTAGTCTACATTCTCCTAATGATAATAGTTAACCCTGGCCACGCAAAAGTACATGGAGGGGGAATAGTCACCTGTGTATTATAAGAAATGAAGATAAGAAAATGTCCAAGGGTATACCATCTTTCTGATAAAATGAAAAATCCTCTGAAAAAGTTCTTCTATCAGTTTATGGGACAACTTGACAGTTAAGAAAAGTCCCTGAGGAGGTGGATAGACTCCCCTTCTGCATTTGAGAGGGCAAACATTCCCCAGAATCTAGAGGAGAGAAATGAAATATAGATTGTTAGTACAGACTATGCTTAATTGAAAATCCTGCCATTCCTATGATTGAGAAAACAGTACAACATATTTAAGGGAAATCAGAACCAGAAGCTGAGAGCCTGCATGGATGTGTGTATATCAACAAGGTTTGAAGTCATTTGAGTCAGTCTTAAGAACTGTTTTATGATAGTGCAAAGCCTCCCTGTTCAGAGCTGGCAAGCACTGTAGAAATCATCCAGTCAAACTCTGTTTTATGGTTGAGGATATAGAAGCAACACCGCACAGAGCATCACTGGAGTACAAAGTGGCTTTTTAAAATTCTACCACCAAAACAACTACTAAAATATATATAGCCTATAAGAGTCAGATAAAATTATACTGTAATTTGTATGTACCAAAATGTGTTCAGTTAGGAGCATTTATTTTGAATGAGTGACATGAAAAGATGACTCTGAAGTAAATACCTACTAATAATTCCAGCTATGCTTTCAGAGTTCTACAAGAACAGTAATTTCTCTGTACAATCAGCATCTTCAAACAAAAGCACAGAAACCTAAGAGTTACTTGTAGCATTAAGGAGTAGAAGGATGGAGAAGTACACCTAAGCATGTTTTCCCTTAAGTTGTATAAAAAGGATCATCTGAAGACAACAAACTAAGGTACCTATGTGATCATGGGAGAGTAGGTCACCCAAAGAAGAGATTATTTGAATGCTACTCTCCAAAAATAAGCTCCATATGAGCAAAAATTTATCTATCCTTATTTTGCTAAACTCTGGTGCCTAGAATACGGACTGGCACATAGTAGATACTCAGACCATGTGTTTAATAAATTAATGATCTTAGAAACCTCCTGAAATTCTAGTAACTGAGGATTAGTATAGTGAATCTTGGCACATCCATGTAATTGAATTTGAACAGATATAAAATATGTTCTAGAGGTATATTTATTGATATGGAGAGATGCCCATGAAGGAGGTTTCTCTCTATGATGTAGGTTGAATGACTAAAAAGAGATCATAAAATCATAGGAAGTATGATTCCATTTATTTCTATATATAAGGTAAATAAAATATGTAATGGCTCTATTAACATATAAACACTTTGAGGAGTATATATCAAAATGTAGCATCGGTTATTTCTAGGTATGGAGACATAGGTGATTTTGTTATAGCTTTTTCTTATTTCTATGTTTTATGATAATAATTTATTGCATGTGGACTTTTCAAATCATTTTTAAAGGAAGCTCGGCCCAGTGAAGTTTTACATGGAAGGCTGATTTGGTCAAGTAAAGGTTGAGGCTAAAGCTAGGAGCTCCAGAAATTGAAAGTCCTTCATAGAATGGTGAAAACTTAAAAACTGATTAAAAGAAGTAAAAATCCTCTGGGATTAAAAAAAGAAAAAGAGCAGGGAATGGGGGTGTGAGGATAAATGACCCTATGTTGTTCTGTGTGCCAGAAAAATAATACCAATAAAAAGTCAAAATAGGAAAAACTCTCCAAAAGAAAATTATACTCACTCTCAATAATTTATACACTACACATAAAAGTGGATGAGGTAAATACTTTAACCATAAATTATCCATTACAACTGTTTTCAAAATGTATTGAAAAAACGCTTCTAGTGTTCTGATAATGATCAGAGAGTTGATAAAACTCTGATTTGGAAGGGTTTTGAAACATTTTCCTTCAAGTATCACAACATAAGATAAAGACAAAATATGAACTTGAAATGATGAACCAAAGTTACATGTTCTAAAGTCAATCATCCAAAAGGCTTGCAGGTACAGAGGAATTCTATTTGACAACTTAAAATTACAGAATTCCAAAGTAAATCTCATCTTTTGCATAAATCTTCAATGATTTGTTTCCAACATTTTATCCATGCAGTTTAATTGTGTTTATCTTCTTCACATTTGACCTCATAATTAGTACAATGAATGTCTAATTAAAGCTAAAGATTTGCTGCTTTGGCTCATCTTAATGGCTTCCACCTTTGTTGCAATAGCACTGTCATTTCTCTTTTTCTAGTCATTGCCTATACGATACCGAATAATGACAGGCATGTTGTCAAAACTGAACTGACGGATGTAAGAGAATATTGTCATGTGGCAACGTAAAATATTTATTAAAATGGCAAAGAGAGCATAATGTATTGTAATATATAGACAGGCAAGTATATTTAAAGTCAAACATAAGAAGAAGAGGGCTGCAAAGACCCCACTATATTCTCATACCTCTGGAAGTAAGGTTAGGCAGGTATTGTAGAAGACAAAGTTGAAACACAGAAATTGACCAACTTGCAACAATGAAAAGATGATATTAAAACTCAGACTGCCTATCTTGCTGATTATTGCTCATTCAAAGATACTGAGTCTTTAGATCACAAGACAGTCTTTTAAATTTTATAGAAATCTCATGTGGTAGAGGCTTTTTAAATTGAATCTGCTTTTTCTATGTAGATGAAAATCACCTAGTAAACCTTAATACTTTACTAAGCAGTCTTTTAATTTGTCATATTTTCAGCTAATAATTTCGTTAGGAAAAGAAGAATAAAAGAAGACTTGGAAGTTTTTAATTCATTTTAATCTCAAATTTTGCAGATAAAGCATTAAGAACAAAAGTCGCTGGATAAAATTTTTCTATATCACTCAAAGACTGCATCTTTTTCTCTTTTAAATAAAAAGAAATTAAAATAAATTCACTGCTTCCTATTTGTATAGCTGCCCCAAAATACCAGCAACACAGCTCCTGAGTCATGAAGACAGACACCCCAGGTGAATGGGTTTCACTAAGTATCACTGTCCCCAATATCCAGTTTACGCATTACACGTCACAGCTTCTCAGTCCCTCCTTAATTTAAGCCCTGTTTACCTGTACAGAGAACAGCATGGAAAAGGGGGTGGAGAATAAAAGAGCATTTGGAGCTTCTGTTTCTGGCAAGGTGGCGGATTAAACATCCCCAAAATATCCCCGCTACCAAACACCAAAAATATTTAAATGTATATCTGATTCTGCAAACAAGTAAGGAAAATAGTCATAAGAGAATAATGAAGTAGGAGTAAAGTAGAAAATTTTAAGCAATAACTTAAGCCTGTGGCCACAATAAGGGTGTCTGCTAGTCCAAGAAATCTATTTCTAATATAGCCAATGAGGACAAGAAACAAGGTCTTGACTCACTTGCAGCAGACGGGGAACCTGGGCACATAAAGCTGGAAAAAAAATCCCTCTCTAAAGGGCTACACAATCAGTGAAAAAGTAAATTAAAAAGAATCCACCCTCCAGAAGGCTCTTGGCTGGAGGAACAGACTCCACGCTGCTGAGAGCTGTTCCAGAGGGATGCTGCCAGAGGTCCTGTTGGAGCAGAGCATGACTTACCACTTATGTCTGTTGGAGACTTGTTGCCAGATCAGAGACTGTCTCTCCTACTGAGACTTCGTGGAATGGTCCATTACCCTTTTTCCCTACTTTGACTAAACTGTGTTGTATGCTAATTGTGTCCAGTAAGCTAAGTAATTTGTGATTTTTTTTTTAAAACTCCACCCTCCAAAGGGAGATGGTAAGGAATTATTTTTCATGGTCTTGGTTCTGTATGTGTTTATGTGTATGTCTGTGCACATGCAGGGGTGTAGAAAGGCATAGTGGTTTTTGTCTGTGTCAAATAGGTGAGTTCAGTGTAAAGTTTTAAATGAAGGGGAAAAATAAAATAAGATAAACATTGAATACTACAAAAGGAAAGAAGTTTTTAATGTAAAAATCACATAACAAATAAAAAGCACAAAAAGGATAGCAAAAATAAATTCAAATATATTGATAATCACAATGAGTGTAAACAGACTAAATTATCTAGTTAAAAGAAAAATTTACTCAGAGAATTTTAAATTTTTTTCAATCAAGCTTTGGGTTGTTTTAAAGAGATGTATATAAAGGTTAAGAAAAACTCTATAAAATATATCTATTAAATGACATCAAAAGCGAAGGATATAAATATATCACAAAGATGGATTTTAACTCAAAAAAGCATAGTGGTGAAAAAAGTCCTCATAATAATTATGCTTTAATCTAAGACAGGGACATACCAATTTGAAGCTTGTATGTATTTAACAACACAGCTTCAATTATATATAAAGCAAAAATTAATAGAAGTACAAGAAATTGACAAATTCACCTTCATAGTATTGGCTTTCTGAGTAGGTCCCTCTCTCAATAATTGATAGATTAAGCAAACAAAAGAAAAATGAATTAGGTTCAGATGTTTCCAAGGCAATTTACACATTTGATCTAATAAACATAGAGAAAGAAACATAATAAACACAGAAGGCAAGAAATTAATATATATACCTATATATATATGTGTGTATATATATATATAATATATATATATGTGGCACCAAACTGGTCTTATTCCAGGTATGAAGATTAATATACCATTATGAAATTTATTAATGCATTTTATATTACCATATCTAACAAGAAAAAATCATATGATCACCTTAACAGATTAAGGAAAGCAAATGGGAAAATTAAATTGATATTCATGATTTTCTTAAACTCAGAAATCAGGAATAGAAGAGAATGCCTTGAACTTGATTAAAAAATATAACCATAAACAATACAATAAAGCTTATATGCATATTTTCTTAAAAGAAAAGGATGTTCTCTATTACCATAGCCAAGAAAATGAGACAAGAAAATGAAACAAAATAGCTCAAAATAGGAAAGGAGGAAACAATATTGTCATTAGTCACAGATTATAAGCATAAAAAGCCTGAAATAATATACAGACATACTGTAAGAATTAGTAAGAATTTAACAAGATGGCTGGATATGAAATAAATGCAAAAAAAATCAATTGCACTTATATGTAACAGTCTTAAAGAGTTAAAAATGTGTCTCTAGTAAGTTTATTTACAATAAGAAATTAAATAAATAATAGGTACCTAGTAACACATCTAAGAAAAGTGGTGAGTAACCTTCACAGAAAAACATAAAATCTTTGCTAAAAGACATTGAGGAAGATCTTTTTAAAAGTAGAGGAATTGCCCACATTTATGGATAGAATGATTATATTTAAAAGCTGTCAGTTTTCCAAAATTAATTGATTTAATATGTATCAAAATCATATCTACAGGATTTTTAAAGGACTTAACAAGATGATACTAAGATACACACAGAAAAGATAAGACGTACACTGTGTTAGCACTTATTATAAAAATAAGTACTTAGCACTTATTATAAAAATATAATCAACACAATATGGGATTAGCAAAAAAGATGACAAAGAGACAACAGAACAGAAAGAATTGGACCCACAAATACTATAGGTAAACTTGATACATGACAGGTGGAATTGTTGATCAGCAGGAGAATAACAGTGCTGGTAATTCCATTTGGAAAAAAGTCCATAAAATTGTGTAACTACCTTGTAACATACCCCAAAACTCAATTCTAGTTGGATTAAACACTCAAATATAAGAAATAAAATTTTTAAACTTTTAGAAGAAAATATAGAAGAATGACTTTAAGATCTCAAGATAGGGAGAGATTTCTATAAAAAGACAAGGGCTTCCCTGGTGGCACAGTGGTTGAGAGTACGCCTGCCGATGCAGGGGACATGGGTTCGTGCCCCGGTCCGGGAAGATCCCACATGCCGCGGAGCGGCTGGGCCCATGAGCCATGGCCACTGAGCCTGCGCGTCCGGAGCCTGTGCCCCACAACGGGAGAGGCCACAACAGTGAGAGGCCCTCATACCGCAAAAAAAAAAAAAAAAAAAAGACAAACTTGAAGAAAAAGATTGAAGAAATTAAAAGATGAACCAAAAATCAGGAAGGAATGTATCAGTAGTAAGTACATTATGTATCATCAAGGAAGGATTGATATCTAAAATTTATTTTAGTAAATTCCTACAAATAAATTAAAAATACAAAAAGTGAAAAAATGTGCAAGTGATATAGAGAAGCATTTAATAGAAGAAGGAATATCCATAACAAATGAAAAGATGCTCAAGCTTATTAGTAATCAAGAAATTGTAAACTAAAAGCACAGTGAAATATAGCCTTATACACAATATATTTGCAGAAATTTAAAAGCTTAAAAATGTTGCTGAGGGTATGGAGACTTGCAAACTTTTACATAAGACTTGTGGGAATGTAACAGTTACAATCTTTTGGAAAAATAATTTATCTAACAAAATTAAAGATGTGTATCTCATTACCCACTCATTCTAATCCTATTCATATAAGCTCTAAGAATTCTCCCACATGTATACTAGGAGAAAAGCAAGGGAATCATAGCAGTATTGTTTATAATTTTAAAAGATCTAGAAACCACTCAGATGTTCACCAACAAGAGAATGAGCACTATCTTTATTCAGTGGAATACTCTACATCTGCAAAAATAACAAATGAACTAGAACTGCATTTGCCAGCAAGATGAATCTCACAGAAAGTACAGTAAACAAAAAGGTAAGCTTCCAAAGAAGACAATCCATTTATGTAAAACACATAAATATGAAAAATTAGATACAGTGTTTAGAGATATAAACATTTAGAGCAAAATCATTACGAAAAGCAAGGGAACAATTTGAAAAAAAAATTTAAGTTAGAGGTTACCACTTGGAGAGGAGAGAGGTGTATTGGGCAGTAATACACGGTGAGAACCAACGGTTAGTTTACTCTTCTAATTCTTTAACTGTGTGGAAATTATCATATTACTTCTTATATTTAGATATTTTAGGTAATTTATATCTTTTTAAAAAAACTTTATCTTTTAAAGCGTGCGACAAGATCAATTCGAGACAGATTGAGCACATTCTTATAAATTCCAATATGGCAGAAAAAATAGATCTTTAAAAAAGAATTCATCAAAAACTGTAGTCATCAGAAGAAAGGATGCCATAAACAAGCCAGAAATAGAGAAGAATTTCTAAAAGAGACAATAAAGATGGCACAAGCTAACAGAAAGAACAGTGAGAAAACTTCGACCCAAATGGCCTGAGAGAAGGCCATTGCCAAGGTGAGAACCTTTCTTCCCAAAGGAGCTGCAGAGAAACTCCAAGCTCAGGAAATTTAAAGAGCAGGATAATGATCAGAACAATTAATTAAAAGACCATCCGTCAAACAGCAGCTGCTGTGCCAGTATTGGTCCTCCTTCTCTGAGACAAAAGCAAAGCAGCTGGAAACAGGGGCTTTTGCTTGCCAGGATAAAGCTTAAGAATTACTTTCAAAACAAAGGAGAATCTTCCCTGAGAGAGTTTTTAGACGAGATATCCAGGCTGGAAGCAAAAGAAAACCAAATTTCCACAAAGGAAATTGGAATGTGAGGCCCAGAAGCGAACACACCAAACTTCTCAATCCCCAGAGCAAAGACTTCCATCCTGTTGTTGCCCGGGAACCCAAAGGAAAGCCTTCTATGAACATACACTATTGTTATCACATAAAATGTAATACCAATACAAGACCAAAAGCATTAATGAGATAATATGAATATTTATATTGGTAAAAGGCATAATCCACATACAGTTACAAATATTGTAAATCAAACAACATAGTATTCGAAATTAAAACTCTTTAGATATATAAGAAGATATTATCAAAAATTATAATCACAATGGGGCACATTAATATACTGCTATGCAAAAATAGTAAAGTAATAAAATTCCCAGGGGGAGGGATAAATTAGGAGCTTGGGATTAACATACGTACACTGCTATATATAAAACAGATAACCAATAAGAATCTACTGTATAGCAAAGGGAACTCTACTCAATATTCTGTAATAACTTATATGGGAAAAGAATCTGAAAAAGAATGAATATATGTATAACTGAATCACTATGCTGTCACCTGAAACTAACACAACATTGTAAATCAACTATACTCCAATAAATTTTTTTAAAAAAAGACTTAGAATGAAAATATAAGATTGTAAAATATCTCAAAAATGTTTAAATTGGTTACATATTGAAATGATAATATTTTGGAAGCATGGGATTAAATAAAATATGATAATAAAATTTAAAAAATAAAAATAAAATTCTCAAAAGTAAAACTTTAGTTATTTTAATACTTATTAATTTACAATAAGTAGATGTGTTGAGAAATTTTGTATATGAGAGAAATTATGTGTTATTTCAAATGTCCTTTGCAATAATTATAATAAAATCTGAATATGCATTAGGCTAATAAAAAAAACTCACTACATTCATATAAGTGATATTTAAACTATCCAAATTCTCAGATTTACAAACAAAGGCTAACCAGAAATTTTCTAAAGGCTAACATAACCCAATAGCCAAACAGGAGGAGGAAAGCATAAAAAAGATAGTTTCAGAACATCTCTTTTGTGCATATTTATGTAAAATTATTAAAAATCAGCAACAATCCACCAGTTTCTTAATAAAACAGTGCATCATAGCCTCAGATGAATTCTCCAAGAAGGCAAAATTATATGTACATATATGCATATATATTATTAAAAACTGATGCCAAAGTAGATTAGCATAAACTTAACACTTATTCCTGATGCTAATCATATTAAGCTAGAAATGAAAGGAAATTTCCTTAACTTAAAAGATATATTCCCAGATATCCATAGCAGAATACTAGGAATATTCTCATTAAAGTGAGTAAAAAGAAAAGGATCTCTGCTACTACAGTTACTATTCTCCATTGGTTTAGATATCCCAACCAATGAAATAAGACAAGAAAAAAATGAGGAATAAATATGGAAATACGGAACTATAAAGAGAAGTCATTATTTGTTGATCATAATATTGCCTATCTAAAATAACCAAGAAAATCAACAGAAAACTTTATAATTAAAAAATTCAGTCCAGGGCTTCCCTGGTGGCACAGTGGTTGAGAGTCCGCCTGCCAATGCAGAGGACATGGGTTCGAGCCCTGGTCTGGGAAGATCCCACATGCCGTGGAGCGGCTGGGCCCGTGAGCCATGGCCTCTGAGCCCGTGCGTCCGGAGCCTGTGCTCTGCAACGGGGGAGGCCACAACAGTGAGAGGCCCACGTACCACAAAAAAAAAAAATTCAGTCCGATGGCCAAACAAAAGACAACATTATAAAATAAAAAAGCTTTTCTATATATTTTCAGTAACTAATTTTTAAAACATTTAAAAGTCCCAGAGGGAACCAGTAAAGCACTCCCACACTCAAAAGATCTACCAAATGAATGGAAAAAATGCCTACCTAAGGCATATCATTTTAGTTTAAGAATGCCCAGGATTAAAAAAAAAATCTTAAAAGATTCCAGACAGAACTAAAGGGCCACCTACAAACAATTTGGAATGAGAATGACATCAAACTTTTTAACAGCAACATTGGAAGCTATAAAGTAATAAATCAATGTCTTTAAAAGTTCAAGAGGAAAATGACTCCCAAATTGAATGCTATCCTCAAGTATGAGGTAAGAATAAAGATACTTTTAGTCCTGCAAAGTCTGAGAAAAAAATGTACCTCTTTTAAGGAAGCTAATTGAGAATGCCTCAAAATGAAGGAAAAAGAAATCCCAGTGGACAGAAGCAAAAGGAATTCCTATAGTATGAAGAAGAGCCTAGGGATAACACTTGTACTGTAGACCTAGAGAGAAGAATGGAACAGGAAGATGGAGGGCTCCAGAAGGAAAATCTCCAAAGGGAAAGAAATAAAACTTATACTAACTACCCAGTGTGTCTGACTTTATTGAGAAGGGTTTCACATATTTGGTTGTGAGTATAGGCAATTCACAGAAAACTAGGCAGAGAAAAATAAACAATTATTAACTTGAATAAGAATGAAGGGATTGTATAAGAACAGAAACAAAATTATAGTATATAATATAGCTCATGCGAAAATTTATAGTCCTAATATTGTGCCTTAATAATAAATTAACTTAAAATGTGATGCAACTATAATGTAATGGGAAGGAGAGGCATGTACATGTAAGAAAGTGAAGTTATCACCTAGGGTAGGAAGTAAATATCATAAACAATGTCTAAAAAGTAAAAAACACCTTACCAGCAAAGCATGATATTTAGAAACAGATATACATAGCTGAAGATATTGCTAAAAATGTTGAACATTGTTTCTGGGGGTGGGAAGTGGAGTGGAGTAGTGCAACTCCAGAAGTAGGCTGGTAAATGCTTAAAATTTGCTCTCTCAAAAAAAATCAAAACCCTGATTTGCAATATGTGACAATTTTTGTGTTGGAAATACTCTCACTGTGGCTGATTTAAAGCTACCAATGTGTTGTTCCTGAACACAGAATTGGGGAAAAGCCCACAAAAACTGGCTCCAGTACATCAGTGTTCTAGATACAAGGATAATTATTTTTTATTTGATGTTAAAAGTCTGTACATGTATTACTTTAAAATAATAAATAAGTAATTAAATAGATTAGTCGGTATGATAGCTTAAAATAAAAAAGTATTATAAAAATGATCTCATTATCATAAATAATAAAAATTATAAAATACCTAGGAATAGGAATAGATGTTATTGGAAATGTTAAAGATACACATCAAGAAAATTAGCAAATTTAACTAAAGATATTTAAAGGCCAAAAAGAGACTTTGTTCTTACATGGAAGACTCAAGTAATTAAAATACTAAAGCTTCACAAATTAATTTTTTAATTAACTGGAAGCTCAACCTAATCTAAATAGTTTTTAAATAGAACTTTATATGCTGATCCTACATTTAACGTAAAAAGAGTAAGAATTATATGAGACTATCACGTAAATAAAAAGAGTTAGCCTGTGCCATAGTATGTTAAAGCATACCATAAAGCCATATTTATTTAAAGATTATATTGTTGGCATAGGCACAGAATATACAAATACATTAATAAATATAATATGCAATTCAGTGAGGAGAAAATGGACTACTCAAAAGCTACATGAGGACCACTAGATATTCTTAAAGGGAAAATATTAAGCTGAATTGTTAATTTAGATTTCTACTTCATATAATATTAAAAAATCAATTTCAAATAAAAATCTAAACATTTTTTAAAATGTTAAAAGCATTTAAAACACAGATATTTCTTTAAATTTGGAGTTGAGAAGATCTTCCTAAATTAGACATAAAACCCAAAGGCCTTAAAGGAACGAATTCACACTGACATAAACAGTAATAACTTCTATGGATTAAAATAAAACAGAATCAAAAATTAAAAGGCAGGTAACATTGGGAATAAAGGTCTGCAACATACATTATGAATCAATATCTATATAAAAAGAGTTCCTATAAATCAATAAGAAAAAAACAATCCAGTAGAAAAGTAGTCAAAGCATAAGATCAAACAATTCACAGAAGTTAAGTAAATAGTCAATAATATAAAAAGGATGCTCGGCCTCACTAATAATTAATGTCAATGAAAACAATGATGAGAACAATTTTTAGCCACCAAATTGGCAAAAATTAAAAAGGATGTAGAGAAACATTTTCTTTCTTTCTTTCTTCCTTCCTTCCTTCCTTCCTTCCTTCCTTCCTTCCTTTCTTTCTTTCTTTCTTTCTTTCACACTGCTAGTAATAATGTAAATTGGTACAATCTTTTGGAGGAAAATTTAGCAATATCTTTCTAAAGTAAATGCTTAGGCCTTTTGTCATAGTGTCTGGGGTCAAGGTGTGAAAGTCTATTTGCATACACAGAATCTAATTTACCAGATAATTCCTCATATGTCCATTTGCCCGTACAGATGCAGCTATCAGACAACAATTTTTCTAAAATTAAACCAGTTCTAGACAGGTCTGAAGTTTGATAATGTGATATTACAAAAGTCAGAACTCTCAAAATATTAATTCCATTATTAATTAGTTACTAAAGGTTTCATTTTTAGTTTATATAAAATTTTAAAAATAATTATGCAGTTATTTTTATGTATATGTAGCTCTCACAGAAAAAGAAATGTACCAATCACTTATTGACAGCTTGCTCCATGCCAAAAACTATATTAAACACTTTATATAAACTTCATTTCATAGTTTTAATATGTTTATGAGGTAAGTATTATGATCCTCACTTTGAAGATGTGGTTCAGAGAGCCTAAGTAACTTATCCAAGGTCACACAGCAACTTAGAGGGTAATTCAAGCCCACATCTCCAAAGATCTCAACCCCTATGTCATGATTGTAAAATATGAGCAATAAAAAAGTTGCAAAGGATAAAGAATAATGCAGTCAAGACTGTTAAAGTATGAATTTTTAATCACATAGAATTAACTATAGGATCCATTGTTAAAGTCATACTACTGAGACATTTAAAAAATCATTCACTGAATTAATATTCACAACACTATACAGATAGAGCAAGGGAGCCTTTTTTTTTTTTTTTTGCGGTACGCGGGCCTCTCACTGTTCTGGCCTCTCCCGTTGCGGAGCACAGGCTCCGGACGTCCAGGCTCAGCGGCCATGGCTCACGGGCCCAGCCCCTCCGCGCCATGTGGGATCTTCCCAGACCAGGGCACGAACCCATGTCCCCTGCATCGGCAGGCGGACTCTCAACCACTGTGCCACCAGGGAAGCCCCAAGGGAGCTTTTAATGTGCTCTTTTCTCTCCCTCTTAAGAAAACCTCAAAGTGTTTATCTATCCAAAATTACAACTACTTGTGAAAATTATTTATGATACCACAATCAATCCCTACATAAGGCAGTCATTCATTCTACTGATGCTCCTTTAAAGGTTCCCACTGTAGATTACAACTTCTTAATATAATATCTTACATAATTCCTTGGTTTGCTGTTATATTTAAATAAGAATAGCACCAGCAGTGGCTAATATGCAAACTTCAAGAGACTTCCTGGCACCAGGAGGACTCTAATTCTCTCCAGGGATTGCTGGCCCACACAGTGAATGCAAGCATCTACAGACTGGTGGTCTCTCTGCTTTTTCTGATACGTCCAAGACAATGAGCTTTGTAGTGCCAATTCGTGTTCCTAGCTGTCTGACACGGTTGCCAAGGTGTTTGTTTGCTTTTATTAGTTCATTGTAGATGCTGGCTCTCCTCCCAGATTTGCTGCTTTGTTTTCCCAGCTCGTGTTTGTTTGGACCATCTGCTTCACTAGATCAGCATTCTCCTCCCCAGGTTCTTCATCTCTGTTGCTACAAGTTGGGGTATTTTCTTTTCAAAGTAATGGCCACCTACACCTTATCCATTTTTGTATTCAATGCTCCAATTCTCTTCAGCAGACTTTTCATTTTTGGAGAAGTTTGTGTTATTCAGTTTGAGAGTCTAGAATGGGATTTCTATTCCAGGTATGGGCTGAGCTTGTTCAATGCAACTTTGTAACCCAATACCACATTTAAAATAAATTCCTTTGATTTGCTTTATATCATGTCACTAGAGGTCCTCCTATTAATATTATATTTACCTAGGTAGATACCCTATTTCTTTTCTGTCTTAAACCACATACCTAACAGAAATATCAATCTCTATTTTAGCAATAAATTCAATGAAGCTGAAGAGCACGTGAAGCACTGTGAGTTCATTCCACAAATTAATCAAGGTTAGAGTAGCTAAAAGCCTAAAAGATGACAGGCACAATATCTAAATGACAAGAAGCTGTCAGAGGAGCAGATCAGTCTGTGGTAAAAGCTCACCAGGGACAGTCCAGCCTCACTGGTCAGAACAGGAAATAAGTCAGTCTCAGCAACAGGCAAGATGAGGGATGTAAGGTGTGAGGGACATGGTTTTTAAGGGATTGTAGCCACACAAAAGGCAGAGATCCAGAAGTTCCTTGGTTTGTGTAAAATATGACCACATGCGTGTGGTCTGTGCCAAGTCTCTGCTCCCTAGAAGGAGAGGGCAGACCAAAGTTAGCACTGGAGTACGATACACAGGGTTCCCAGGGAGAGGAAACCAGGATATTCACCTAGAACTGTAACACAAAATAAGGTTATGGTCGTAACATCAAAGCCACATCCCTCGTTTTAGAACTTGAGGACCAAGTTAGCAAAGCTGGCCTGTTCTTGAACCTTCAATTATTACTCCGATTCTAAAATTTCACTGATTGTCGGTATCCAATGCCCTTAGAATCTGATGAATTGAGTATTCAGTTGGGCCTATGTAGCCCAAATTAAGGGAAGATGAATGACGTAGATCAGAAAACCAAACAGGTCACTATGATTGTAGGCCTTTAAAACCTGATGTTGAGGACTTAAGCTAGAGGTGGAATATGTCAACCTTAGAACATATGTTCAAATACGAGACTTGCTATCCAAGGCCACGGCAGACATCAAAAATCAATCACAGCACGTTTTCCCACTGACTGCAGATACATTCTCATTGTCTTAGCCTGTAACTGATGCCACATACTAATTGATTGGAATTGGCGTTCCATTGGAAGTGAAATCAATTTGCCGTCCTTGATTTGCCCTTTCCTTTTTAATCCTTTGCTCTTCAGTTTTTATGGAAAAATTTAAAGGAATGTCTTTACCTCCTGTAGACAGATGTAGTTTCTTTACCTAGTAACGTGGGAAGCTGTCTTGAAAACATCAGAGGCCCTATTGGAAATTCTGCTGACTGACGAATACTTTTGCAGTCCAAAAAGTATTTTTTGCATCTTATCTGGAAGGAAGTTCTACAGATAAATTTCTTTAAATATTCCCATAGTGTCCTGAGTTAAACTTTTGTTTAAAGGGAACACAGAGAAAAACACAAGGAGCTTTCACTTACATTTACCCAAATATCCCAAAGGGCTGTGGCTGGAGTTTGGCTATTGAGTGAAATAGTCTCCTGAGTCTATAAGCTCAAACACCATTCTTTTCAGGGTGTAAATGAAGCTGGGCACAATTAGGCAGACAATTATATCTTTAAAGGAAAAAGAAAGTCTATGCAGGCTGCAGTCCAACTTCAATAAAAAATAAATGGGAGAAAGAAAAGCCCTACCCTTGGATAAATAAAGTGACCTTCAGCGGGTATAAGTAAGAAGCATTACTTTTAAGCATCTTATTCCTTGGATTCTCTCTTTCTCTCTCAAATAACACTCTTTAACAAATAAGAGATAAAATTAATACACATTTTAAAACTCAGTTAATTCAAACAATTGGGCAACCTCTTTGTTGGACCAATATTTTTAACTGTTCAAAAAAACTGTTTTATCTTTTCATTGGTTAAAGCCTTAAGATAAATGCTTCCAAAACACAATTCAGTAGAATGAGATACAATGTCCACAGGGTGTTGATTTCTTTTAATATTTTCTTTTACTTATTTAAATACTACCAATGTATTTACACCTAATGTTGCCACAGTCATTCTCCAACATTCCAGGAGATAACTGAGCAATGGTTCTTCATCCAAATTATCTAGCTTGATATGTCTTTATTTTCTTTCTTCTATGACCATGGCATTGCTCTTAAGATTTAACAGCCATTTTCATAATGAAGGAAGCCTCAGAAACCAATTACTAAGATCTTGTAGAATTTAATAGAATAATTCAAATGCTGCCCAAGAGATTGAATGTATTTATAACACCAAAAGGAGAAAGGTAGAAAAAGAAACTTGAAAGAAACTCCAAAGTTCTTTTGAGTCCAATAGCTGTCTAAATAAATGGAATGTGATTTGAGATTTTAGGGCAAAAGGCAGCAAAGGCTGCTGTGTATTAGTTCTTAAAGAATTGTACCTCCAGCCTGCTAATAGCTGTTATTCCCATAACCTTTGAAGAAATGCAAATAGCACTCAGGCTCCAAGTTTCCCTTCACCTCAGTGACAAAGCATTTTTTCTATCTGCAAGTCTTATTCAGCATTTTGGGTTGTTTCTTAAAAAACTGCCTACTGGTTGACTGCTTCAGATAGATAAGACTTCTAGACTGCTTTTGACAAAAATAATTACAAATCGCTATTTTGAAAAATTCCCAACGTTATAACTACGTCCTCAAAATATTGTTTGTGCTCCAGTAACATGCTGATGATAGGAAGCAAAAGAGTCATTTCTACATATGGCAGAAAGTTATAGAGAAATTACTAGGTATTCAAGTATTTCAAAAGTGCTTGGCGAAGGATTTGGAACTTCTGCATTCTGGAGTTCTCAATACTAATTCTTGGGAAAATCATCAGATATTTGGACCAGAGATGAACATTTTGTGTCTTCTTGCTTTCCTAATAGGTAAGCAAATAAATATAAACCCTATCGTTTCCTGGTCCATTTTCATTTCAAAGAAAATCACTTAGTGAAGGAGAGGCAGCTCTCTTTGGAAAGAAATCTTCTGGACAATCTCTATAATGCAAATGACTGCAGAAGAAAGATTTCACTCCAAAGGATTTCATTCCTATAACCTTGTAAATTAATACAGACGTGGCCACATCTTGGGCCCAAAACACTCAGACAAGTGTGATAGCAAAACAAAACAAACTTTATCGTTATCAGGGAAAATATAAATAAATAGGAGTTATCATGAGACAGATTTCAGCCATCAAACTCAACTTTCAAACAATTAGAATTGCCCTATAATAGAATAAACATCTCCATTTGGGGGAAAAAATCCCCATCTACAGATGTTCTTAAGTAAAGACTTTTTAATAAATACGAAAACTGGGCCCAGTATGTAACCTAGGAGTTCAGATTCTTAAGCAAATACTTCACACACAAAAATTATTTATCTTTAGTACAACCTGACAAGCCACTTCCACCTATAGAACTCATTTTTTCATCTGCAAAAAGAAGGTTCCACTGAAATGGGGATTGTCAAATATGTGCATTGTTGTCAGTTCACACAGGGCCAGCTTGATGAGCCACGGACTGTATACAAATCACAAGTCTTCTCCTCAGTTCTTATGGGTAATTGGCTGGAAACTTCTTTTTACAAATTACTGAAGCCTACTAAATATCATTTTGAATGGTTTATTAAATGTTTCTAAAATTTCTGAAGTTCCCAGTTCATAAGCAAATGTTGGCTCATTACTAGAGCACATTGAGGCTGAAATTAACTCTTCTATTAAGAAATTTGGTTGTCACACAACACTGGGGTATAATGTGTATGCACTTTCACATTCCCATAATTTTGGGGAAGGAAGCTTTGTTGTCAGATCAACAGGAACATCTTGAGCTGACTGTAGCTTTCACTTGCTGTTCTTATTTCAATAATACGTTACGGTTTTATTAATTCCATTATTATTAATTGAGTTCATATGAGTTGTTTGGTTGCATGTGCAAGTGCATGGATTCATCATTGGTAATGTCTGTAAAATTTTATTAATTAGTCTTCCACATAGTAGACACATAAATCCATGACATTTTGAAAAAGAATCATTCAGACATCTATGACCAAAGTGATGTAATACCGCACAGAGCAGTAAAGAATCTTCCGCAAAATATATTTGCCTTGTTTTCTTTTCATCACTAGGTACTCGAACTACAAGAATGCGGATCTAAATAAAGTATGTCTCAAAAAAATTATATATTAAAAACTTTCTAGCAAACTGGAAGATTTCTAGGAGCCTTCAGAGCCCTACTTTACAATTCCAACTCTACACCATGGAAACCCTTCTCATGTTGGGAAGGAAGGCTTAAGGGTGAGTTGAAATGACGCAGTGTTAACTTAGAAGAAAGCTAGTCACACAGCTGCCATATTTGAGGAGAGCACTTTCTAGTTCAGAAGAGCCATGAGGAATCGAGAACAGAGAGATTTCATGCGCCAGTCACTGTTCCAGCTGCTACATTTGGGAAACAAAAGGATGCTCACCATTAAGTGCATAAGTGAGAAAAATCAAAGCCTAGCACCTAAAGTGACTGATATCCTACTCACCTCAGGTAAGCTTCAGAGTAGCCAGAAGTGAGGCTTTCGGAGAAAAAGACTTATAGACACAGAATTATAGGTAAACTTACACGTACACAGGTGAACAACAGGACCAAGAACATCAATACTGAAGTCAATAGCAATTTTAGAAAAACTACTGCCAGCCATGAGATGTTTTATATTTTAAATAAATCTTCCTCAAGCTAAAATTCTTTGCTTAGTCACCATCAAGAGATTTTTCTAATTTGGTATATTTATTTTAAATAAAGAGATTAATTAGAAGGCAGAAATTTTCAATTATGAGTAAATCCCTGAACCCAGCTACCAGTCCCTGGAGAAAAAAGGAAGTACAAGGCAACTTTCCACTTTGCTGCAGCCATCTGATGGCAGCTCCCTGAATGGCAGGTACAAGGTCTCAGGGCTTACGAGAGTTCTAGCTCTTTATGAGTACTGTAGATATCTCAGGGTGCACTAAAGAATATCCTGTAACCTACACATGTTTGAGCGTGTCCTCTGTCAGACCACGGGATGGAGGGCATTTGTACTATGAAAGATGCAATACTCATTTTGATCAAATACATTTGAAATAATGCAAACACATTAAAATTACAAGTATGATTTTCATGTCCTGACTGTAATTATAAGGTATAACTTGCTTCTAACCAGAGAACATTGGGAAAGAATGGAATAGAATTAAAATGAGTTAATACCTGGAATATCCAATAATCCATGGCCCTGTTGATGCTGACCACAGTACTTGCGAGTAACAATGTTGGGATGACAGAAAATTGTTAAAGTGCTTGGGAGCAGTAATTTCATGTACACACTACTAACAAAACAGCAACCCAAAGCAAAGTAATTGAAAGTGAAAAGTTGAAATAGCACTAATTCTATTAATAATGGCATGCTGGAAAAAAAATCCCTGTGTTTGTACTTTCAAACAATAAAATGAAGTCAAATTATGCATAATCTTCAATAGTTTGACTTTGTTTGGATCAACATCACAGGCAAAAACAGAACTAAAAATTTCAATACTCATAAAAATCTGTTCAACATTTTTAAAGAGAGTGGGCATATTTCTTTTGGTGGTAAAAATGACAACTTACTGAGAATGTTAACTAATGACTTTTATTACCTATGCTTATAAAATATTTTTATAAATATCCTGTCAAACTGCCTAGTTCTTTTTGCATTACTTCTTCAAAATATTTGTTTGTTGTTTTTTTACTTTGGTCAAATCTTAGATCATTCATGGGAATGCACTGCATTTGGAACAACATTCAGTATTAAGCACAAAATGCAGCATTAAATGTCTTGAGAACAGTGAGTAATTACAAAACGTAAAATTTTAATGCTTCAGTTGGCTTTTCATTCAGTATTGGATTCAATTTAACTCAACCCTTATAATTTTAGAAAATTTCTTAGTAGTAATGACTTTGTATGTGAAGTCTCTTACCTATTACAATACTATTATATCAGTGTGATGCTACAGAACTACTCTCAGGAAGCCCCTTACAGCATGAGTTGTTCTGGCAAAGTTAAGAGTATATTTTCTTTCTAAGACTTAGGGGTGAAATGTGGGGGAGGGAACTATTCACCAAGCCCCCCATCTTGGCTTTTTTAGCACAGTACAACCAAATCAGGCAAAGAGATATATAAATGTAAAGCTATTATATAGGGTAATCAGGGCAAGCATATCTAATTCTCAGAGAGAAGTGTTGTCGGACTTAAATTATCCACAGTGACTACCTAAGCTGATAAATGTACCAGATAATTTCTAAACTCTCTACTTCACTTTGTCTATGTAGCTACAACTGTGTTTAGAGTTCTCCACACATGGCTTTAAATTGACTCATTTGTAATATACTGCAGATGGTACTTCCTTTCATTACTGAGTGTTGCTCTGCACTGTGTCACAACTTCAGCCTTTGGACAGCAATTTGAACATTTTTCACCAGTGCACCCTACGTTATAGACAATAAATACTGTGTAGTTATTACCTACCTATATAAAGAGCAACTTCAGTAATTTCAATGAACAGCTTGTAATATTATTTCATAGAGCAAAGTTAAAAATGAGTTTGCATTATTTTCAACTAGCTCTGAAAACCTATCCAAAGATTTTAAATGAAGTAGTATCTCCCTCAACTGCACATAAGTCATTATAAACCTTATGTCAGAAAGCATTCATTATGGCTCCTACCAATTAAACTTTTTTAGCAATTATAAAGTGCGTATAATTTCTAGAAGTTGTTCTCAGTTCAATAAACTTTCCAGAACTATGCTAACTAACCTTTTTTCAATGTCCACGCACTGTAATTTTCAAAACTCTTAACTTTAAAAACTGGAAACTTTTGTGTATAAAAGGAAAACTTAAGAAACAAATGTATAATGTTTTGCATTTCTCTACTGGATTTTCATAAATATATGATTAAAAATTTTCTGTGACCATAAGATTCTACAATAATATGTATAAACAATAATCTTTCTTAGAATTGTTTTGATAATGCAACAGTATTTCTGAAATAGAATCCCATGTACTTGATTTGTTTTTATTCATTCCTTAGTTCTTTTTATTCCTTCCTTCCAAAAACAGCACAAAGCTATTAGAACAGTTCACTAGATTTGTCTTAAATTTTGCCAAGACTTAGAATGCATGTGGCCTTGACCAATCTCATTAGCCTAATGATAGTGAGATATATGAGGTTTCGTCCTCCCATACCATATGGGGTCTGGCTTCAAGGGAAAATGCAGCCATTATAAAATAACCTGGGCAGCTAACAACTGTAACACAGTCTGTTCAAACCAAGACATCAAATCTCTGCTAAATTTACACATTCCAGTTCCAAACTTACGTTCTTTGTTAATCCAGGAAACATTGATTTGCATTTCTTTTTTATCCTAATCCAACGACCTTTTTGTATACCACTCAAGAGCATACTTGAATCTCCCTGAAGATAACCTATGCATTGTTTTTTGGCATATGAATAGAATCATTTCTTTCACATCCCATAGTTCTTAGTTCCCTTTCTTTACACTTACACAGAAAGGCCTCATTTAGGGCTTCCCTGGTGGTACACTGGTTAAGAATCTGCCTGCCAATGCAGGGGACATGGCTTCAAGCCCTGGTCCGGGAAGATCCCACATGCCACAGAGCAACTAAGCCTGTGTGCCACAACTACTGAGCCCGCGTGCCACAACTACTGAAGCCCACGTGCCTAGAGCCCGCGCTCCGCAACAAGAGAAGCCACCGCAATGAGAAGCCCGTGCACCGCAACGAAGAGTAGCCGCTGCTCGCAGCAACCATAGAAAGCCTGCGCACAGCAATGAAGACCCAATGAAGCCAAAAATAAATAAATAAATTTATTTATTTAAAAAAAGGCCTCATTTAAGTCAGAGGAAATAAAAGTTCTAGTTTAACTAGTAAATTTTTTTCAATCATATTATCAGAAGTGACATTCTTGCCACTGACGTTCCTCTTTTTTAAAAAGTTTGTTTTGTTGGCTTTGAGTTCTTTTTTTTTTTTTTAATGTGTGCTATTTTGTTTACGATGACTCTTCTGACCTTAAATTATCAAGGAACAATGCCTAAGTGCCTCAATGTTCCCTACCTGGTTGAATCACTTAGAACAAAGTACTTGCGTAGAATTTCACTGAAATGTTTGAAGACAGATGACATCTAACTCTGTAATACATTAGTGATGTTTTTATTTGCACCGTCTGATCTCTCTTCACTGTGAAAACCTTTTGAGGAAATATTCTCAAGTTGTCAAGTCATCCACATATTCTCCCTTTACATTTCCCTTAGTTTGATTCAGGAAAAAAAAAACATATTCCTTATGATAAAAAAAATAATAATAACTTCTGAATACTTTAATGATTCTAGCTGTCATGATTTCTCATTTTGACTTTGGCAATTATCTCATATATACCCAAGATAACCTATCCAGTCTAGACATTACTTCTTCCTTGTCCTCTTTTCATAAAAATACTTTATATCCGTGCCGTGCCTTTCATCTTAAGAACCCAAAGTGGTTCTTTTTCTCTAGTATGCCTTTATATTCTCTAGAGACCAAAGAGGCTTTTTTTTATTATTATTATTTTTGTAGCTCTAGCCTTCTTTTATGGGTTAAAAATCTGGTCTGGTTGCTAAGCATGGATTTGAATTCACTCTCTAGCAGCTTCTACCCTTTCAGTTTTAAAATGGTTATTTTTTTTAATCCATTGAAGTGCATTTGACTATCATTTTTAAAAATCTCCTTTTAAAAGTCAAAACGCAACTCTCTGGAAACCAATGAATCTCATTGCCACGGTATGGTAGGTTCTCCTGCTCCAAGATCTATAATCATTTCTTCAGTGTCAGTAATAAAATGCTTCAGTAACCTCTCCCAGCCCTTTGGCAATCGGCCTACTAGTGTCAGGCCATTCTCCCTGCAATCCTACTACTCAAACAGCCAAGACTGATGGTGCTGCTACCATGGCAACTTGGAGCATTGAAGGTCTGGAAGTCTTTTCTTTGTTTTATATGAGATATTAGCTAAAGAATGTATATTGCATAATTAAGAAGCTTATTTTGTTGACAACTTCCCCAAGTATATTTTCCACTCCCATATATACTTACCGATATACATATGGCCTTTATTTCTAGACTAACAAGTGGTTCCTTATCCTGCTTCATTTAAGCAATGAGCATTCCCTTGTTACCTTGACCAAAGTCACACACAAGTGCCCGGTTACCCAAAAAAATTACTGGGACACCAAGTATACATGAAAATTTGCATGAGTCGGCAATTTTATTCTTCCTTCCAAGTAGGCCAGTTCACCTTAACATGGATTAATCAATTACTGTGTGCCAAACACAGTGCTACGTATTAGAATACAAAGATTAAGAAAATCCTAGCCTTGTTTTCAAGGAGAAGATAGATAGGATGTAGATGGAAACTCAAGTGCTTGCTCAAGGGTCCTCCAGGGCAGTGAAAAAGTCATGGATTCTAAGCAGGTGGCAAGTTACCCTCTGCAGATAGAAGGACCTGGACTAGAGAAAGTATTAGAAGTTGCCAAAAAGAAAGTAAACTGCATGACAATGATTACATTCTTCTGAAATGTCAGACTGATGCTCTATGAAATTCAACAAAGTTGCAGGTCACAACAGAGACTAGGACCCAAAGCTATGTAACTCATTATGCTTGTCCAACAATGCTGCATCACACCCACTATGATGTGCATGCCAGCACTTCCTTTACCAAAAGTTTCTTGCTCTTTTCAGGATTGATTTTCCTTAACAGTTTTAATGCATCCTTTGTTTGCAGTGAAGTCTGGTGTGCTTAAAGAGAAAGAGGTCTCTTAGCAGAAATGTAAACAATAATCGGTCTCCCCAAAACATGAGAAATAACAGCACCTTGCATTTCCTATACTCCTAAACCAACAAAAAGAAAAGCAGTGTCCATATATCACAGAGAACAGATTCACAAACCAAAAGAAGATTATGCAACTAATTTGAAGGTCATAGAGAAAATCAGTCATCTCAAGATTAGAGTCCAGGCCACCGACTCAATGTTTAAAATCCCCCATTATGTCACTTATCTAATGGAATGTGGGTTACTCTACAATTGCACTTTGCCAAAATCCTTTCTAAAAATCTTTAGCTTGACATTGATCTAGGATAACAGATGATGCCTGAATCATAAGAAGCATTTCAGACTTTTTATCTCTTTTTGTGATAACAAAGATCTGAAAGCTTTGTTAAGAAAACTGGTTATGAGCCAGTTTCTGCTCAAGCCTCTGGTAAATGTTCTGAGAAATAGGGAACTGTAGAGTTAAAAGGAGTTGGTAGATTTCTAACACAACGCTATCCTCTTCAGAAGATCTGTAATTCATATATTTTATAGTTTACTTGAGACTATGTTCCACAGCATTTCTTTTAGTCACTGAGAGCTCTGGCAGAGGTTAATTGACCAAAGAAAGCATTTATCATTCCAGGTTTGTCATTTAAGCAGAATGGTACCATCCGCATAATTTTTTTCTGCATATTTGGACCTAATATGATGTACAATTTTATAATGGAGTAGGGAAAAGGTACAGAGTTTTGCATAAGTCTTCCCCTAACTTCCTACTAGAAATAGCTACTAATGCATAGCCACTGATTATGACAGGTTCTTTAAAAAAAAAACACCAGAATCTTTGATAGTGGAAATTAAAAAAATAAAACATAGTTTTGCAATTCAATCAAGTCACATTTTGTTTATATCAAAATATTGTATGGATATATGTATTGACTATTTCAATAATTGATTATAAATGCATGAGTTTGCAAAAAAGAGAGAAAAATATTTCTAATCTTACATATGGTCTCAGTGGTCAACACAATTATGGACACATAGGATTCTCAAACTGACACCATAATATGAAACTTAGTCCTGTCTACATACTCTTTTTAAAATGTAAGGGCCAATAGAATGTGAGTGTTGAGAGAAATACCGTACATCACTTAGTCCAACCACTTTTTTATGGAAATAAAAATTGAAGCCCAGGGAAGTCTTTTATGAGTTAGGAGTCATGACTTGAACCCAGGTTTTTCTATCTCCAAGCTGCCCATAGGAGCCATCCTCAACTCACCTTTTCTTCTCAATACTGACTTGTGCTTCCCCAATGACCACTGCAATATCCTCCCAGAAACCTCTTGTCTGAGTTTAAAATAACCTCTTAAATTTCTTAACTTCTAATCCCAAATGCCTTTTTGTTAACTTCCCAATTTTCTTAACTGCTCTGTATCTTTTGACTCTGATGAACTTCACTCCTTTGTAAAACTCCATTTATCCATTTGTTCAGAAATATTTATGGAGTGCCTGCTGTTTGTCATGTCCTCCTTCAATTTTTCCACGTGACACTAACCTATTTCCTTCTGACATGGCCTGCTCTGTCTGCTCTGTGGCCACCACTTTTTCTTCCCCCCACCTAAATTTCTAGGCATTTCTCAAGACTTCTCTCAGTTTCCCTTTTGTATACTCCCTTACTCCTAACTTGCATCCAATTCCATGATTTCAACATTCACCCTCTGTGACTAAATGACAAAGTGACATCTCTGGTCCAGCTCTGTCTCCTCAGAGCTTGGGCCACCTTCCACAGCAAGTGTTCACCTGGAAAGCTCAGATTCACTCAAAACTAAACCTGAAACTGAATACATAGTCTCTCCTGAATCTAAGTCCCTTGAAGACTTTCCTGTCTTGATATAAAATGTGACCAGATCCAATCAGCAAGGCCTTAATGTCACACTCATGCTTAAGAGAGTCCTCTGATGCTCTGAGTTAAACAAATTGCCAAGAGTTGCCAATTATCCCTGCACATCTGCTCCTTTTCCACTCATACTGCATCTGCTTTAGGCTCCAAGGTCTGATTTATTTCTCTTTCTCTTTGGCTCAATTATTATTATAAAAATCTTCAACATACTGAAAAATTAAAGAATAACACAGTGCTCATCTGTATACACACAAACCAGGTTTCATGGTTTGTAACATTATATCATATATATATATCATATATATTTTCTTTTTCTGTACCTATATCTGGATCTAGCTATAAGTATAGGGATAAAGATACGGATGAGTATGGGTATAGGTATAGGTGTGAATATACATATAGACATAGACAAGATGTAGATAAAGATATAGATACAATACAAATATATATATATATATATATATATACATTATACATACACATATATTTTCCCAAGCAATTTGAAAGGAAGGAGCAGATATTAAGAGACTTCTCAGCACACATCACTCATCTCTTAAGAATAAGAACTTTCTCTTACATTACCACAATATCATTATCAAAACTATAAATTAACAACAATCCACTAATGTTATCTAAAATCCAGCCCACATTCAAATATCCCCATTGATTCCCCACCAAATGGCTTTTATAGCTATCGTGGGTTTTTTTTTTTTAACTATGATTCAATCACAATTTACAAGTTGTAGTTGTATTTAATTATCCTATTTCTTTGATCTCCTTTTTATTTTCTTCCCTCCTGTTTATTATTCATGACAGTTTACTTTGTCTAAGAGAATGTCAGATAACTTGAGTATATCTGATTGTTTACTTGAAATGCATTTGTCTTTTACCTCTTCCCCTATAACTTGTAGAGGCTAGATCTGTTCCAATCACTTTCTAATGGGTCCTCATTATTTCATCTAATTTCCCCAATCTCTTATATACAGAGTGAATCTTTATCTCCTCCCCCCTCATGTTTTAATTCCTTGGCTAAAATCCTCCCTGTTCCCACCCCTCTGCACCAACCCCTCCCAACCACCATTCCCCTCCTGCATCATAAAATCTTAGTTTTCCTTTTAAGACCTCCTCAGGCTCGTCTAACTGTTCCCCTGGTCTAACTGTTTATCCTTAACTGTTCCCCTACTTAAACCTTGGTTTCAGACAAACTGCTCCCTGGAGCATACCACGTACTTCCCTATTTCCAGCTTTTATTCCTTCTGATTTCAGCATGCTCTCATCTCTTCGAGTCCTACCTTCCAGACTTAGTTCAAATACTTCTTTCATGAAGCTTCTCCAGACCACTCCAATGCCTACAACTATTTTCTTCCTCTGAACTCATAGTCCTTAATATTCATGTGACATCATTCATTTGGCAATTAGTTATGTACTGCCTCAGAACAGTTGTTTAATACTTTCTCATAGATCATGAATCTCTTGTACCATATAACTGTTCACGTACTGCTGTATAAATTTCCACCTGGTCCCTTGACCATATTTTAAGTTCCATTAGCATAGAGTTCACACAAAGTTTTTTTTTAAGTTGATGCATAGTATTACTTGAAAACAGGTACTCAATAAATATTTGTTATCTGATTTGTTAATAGATTATTTAAAAACTAACCAAATGAGAATTCCAAATGAGAAGTACAGTTTGAAAGAAGATTAATCTCTGTCAAATCATCACTAATATTCAATAAGTACTTTGAATTTTTATGCTAACTAGTAATAAATCCAAATGTCAAATTTCAGAACCATACCCTTCAGCCACTGGTAGCCTAAAGTAATGGAAAAGAACTGGACGTTAAAGGGCCTGAGTTCAAGTCACAGTTCTCGCCACCCTAACTGTATGTTCTTAGGCAAGCTACTTAAATACTTTTGATCTCAGTTTTATTGTCCATACAATGGGAGTAATAATGACAGTTACCTTCCCTGCTTGTTGGAGAAAAATGAAATAATAATGATACAAGTGCATTAACTCAATCCCTAGCTACTGTGATGTTCTCAATAACTGTTGGTTGAATCTAATTCATGAGATTTCACTCTCTTGTTTAAAGTCTAGAAGAAATGACAATGCATCTCCTGTTACAAGAGAGGCTCTTCAAATGCTCAAAATCCAGTCACTCTAAGAATGTGTAGATAGTCACTCTGAATATTAAACGTGCCAAAAATATGAATACTCATTGAACCGTGAGAGCACAATTATCGACTAGCTTGTACGAAGTGACTGCTCTGTTTGTATGTCTTAGAGAGGAGAGGGAATTTCATGACCAGAGGAACTGCATATGTTTCAGAGGCACACTAACCTAGTTGGGTCTGCCTCACCCACTCACAGGTTTGGTAAACAAGTGCAACTCTAAATAAGTTGTAGACAGCAATAATAACTACCTCAAAGGTACTAATATTAAGTAAGATGATCCATGTGAAGTGTTTAACCTAATACCATCTGTATAATAAGTGCTCAAAGGTTGCTATCATGTTGTTGTTTCTCAATGCAAACCCTAAGCAAAGAGTTGTTCTCAGAAGTAACAGATGTAATTTTCCAAGCTATTTTTTCCTCACCCTATTCATCTGCTGCATCCCATCCTGTTTAGTCACACCTTCCTCCATCACCATTCTCTCCAGCCTCCGAGTCCTTGCCTGTGCTATGCTTCAGCTCTTGGAAGGACTTCTTCCACGTCACCTGCCCAAATCCTAAAGATTTGACTCTAGCCCTGTCTCTTTCACGGAGATTATCATTTTTCAATCTTTGATGGCCTTGCTCTGCTTTGATTTCTCCAGTGACACTCATATCACATTTAGTTATATACTGACTTGTATCTACTTTTGTTTCCACAATAAAGTTATCTTTTCTACCAACTAAATTACAAATATTTTGAGGGCAAGGATGATGTCTTGTTCTCTAGCCTAGTTCAGTGTCATGACAATAATTATTTGTTGAATTAATACAGGTAACTGACTGTGACAAAAGCCCCTTCTGGAAACTCACAGATTTTGTGAAACTTTAAACAGTGATAGTTTTTATTCATAGGTTATGAATCATCTATCCAGAGGTAGATGAAAAACACAAACTGGAAGAGATTAGATCAAATGGCAACGTTCAATTCTAAATCTCTCCTGTCTCCACAAGGCCCTTAAAGTGACAAATCAAAAATTTTAACCATTTGTGAAAGACTGCAGATGACTTTTTGTGCTGTTCAAGCAGAAATATATTAGGATTCTTCAGGCTTCAAGTGACAAAACAACCTAATCCAATTATTTTAAGGAAAGGGGGAATTTTTTGGTTCATATAACTCTGAAGTGCAGAATTAGCGTGGGCTGTTTTGACATCAAATGATATCAGCAGGGTTCAGTTTATCTCTCAGCTCCCCTCAGCTACAGTCTCAGCTTCAGAAGAAGTCACGATGGTGGCAGCAGCTCCAGTCTGTGTGCTTCCTGGTTGAGCTCCAGAAGGGTGGCAGTATTCTCTTCCCAAAAGTCACAGAGAAAGTCTCTCTGGTTGAATCCAATCACCAGGACAAGAAGAGACAGCACACAGACCTACTGAGGCCCACACCTCCATGTATGCCCACACCTCTGGGTCACATGTGTTGTTAGTTGGCTTCCTGGGGCCACACAGACTGAGAGTGAGCGGGGGTGGCTCCTTAGAGGGAAATGAATACAGGTATCAGAGGGTGACTGCATGCATACTGGAGGAATATTTCCAGAACTCACGGACTGTTATGCACACAGTAATCTTTCAATAAGCTCATTCACTGACTTAAGCAGGTTTCTCTTCTTCCATTAAGTGCTAAGACTGTGCTTCTAAGCTTTTTTAATGTCATGGTATACAGAAAATAATAATAGTCCTGTGTTACACTAAATGCGGAGAGAGTCAGTGTCTCAACACTGCATGAAGGGCAACCTGTGAGTGGGAAAGCTCTAGCTGGGAGGCAGCATGATTTTGTGGAAAGACCACCCAATCAAGTGAAGTCTCAAGTGTTGGCTTTTAGATCCAGATTTACCACTTACTTATTGTAAGTAGTTGAGGCAAGTCTCAATTTCTCTGTACTTTAGTTTCCTCATTGGTAAAATAAGGATAATAATACCTGTCCAGCTTACCTCACAGAATTGCTGGGAAAAAAGTCACATAACATAATGCTTATCAGTGTATTTTATAAACTACAGAGTGTTATACAAATGTGAGACATTATTCCTATTTTCTGGGACTCGGTTTTCCCATTTGAAAAATAAGTTGGGAGATAGGAGATCTCTCCAATACTTTTCTACACTGAGTTTATACTATTATCTGATTTTGCTTCATAGCTAAATGAATCCATAGGTGTCAATGAGGTTGCTCAATGTAGATACAACTAACACTATGAACACATGTTGGTCAACAGGGTCAGCCAGGATATGCAAACTTATTAAAGCTTAAATTATTGATCCCATTACTTTAAAAGATATCTGAAAGAACACTAAGCCTCATTTGCCTAAGCAAACATAAACAAAGTAGGACCAGAATTAACCAAAACCATAGTAAAGTGTTCACAATGGACATATAATTATAAGCTTCAGCCCCTAAGCAGGAACAAATGTTAACAGAAACATAGAAGCAAATTACAGAAGTTAAGTGGGGGGAATAGAAGATTTCAAGGGCAACCTGGACAAGGAGACAAGACAAGGAGTGCTGACTATACAGAAGGCCTGATTTCTTCTGAATAGAAATTAGTGCTCCGTCAAAATGAAGAACTATGCCATGAACATGTGGCATATGTAGCAATGTTCACCACAACAGACACAATCAAGCTCAGTGAGTTCTCAACTTCCTTTGCAAAAAGAGAAAATAACCAACTGATGCCACAGGAATTCATTAATCCCACCTCTCTTGTCCCTCCTAAACTCTTGCTGCCTAAAAATAGTAAAATATAAAATGAAAAGATTTGAATTTTACAATTTTCCTTTTCTACCATACCCCTGCTGTGAAATGTGCTTTGGGAGAAGAGAAGAAACTGGGTCCAGACAACTTCAGTTGAGGTACACAGAATTAGACATTACTTGAATTCTGTGTGGCGTGCTTAGCATAAATTCAAACAAATAAAATAGAAAAAAAAAATACATAGAAAGAATACAATGAGTTCTTCTTATGCAGATTCAACATATAGTAATACAGAATTAAATATCTTGTATAATCTCAGGAGGCCCTCAAGACGAAAGAATGATACAGTGATTACACTTCTGGGAACAATACATTAGCAAAAGGCTGAATATTGACTCCTCATTTGCAGCCCCTCTCCTAGTTTGCAAGCAATATTTAAGCCTCACAAATATCTCAGTGCCTCAAAGTTTGTTCCATTAAAAAAATACAGCTAAATTGGCCTCTTCCTGTCAATACAAGGACATAAATAGTATGAAGGGAAAATGCATGTGGAAGTGTTTGAGCTCCTTTATAAAAAGTTAAGAAAATATTTAATTATATAGTCAGTTGGACATCCAAATTCTGCTAGAAGAGTGTTAATGTTCTCAAAGGATGGATTCAATGGCTATTTTGATCTTCGTTGCTCTGAGAATCAGTGCCACACATATCAGCCGTGTGAATACAGTCAGTGACTCAGTGACATCAATTAGTTGAGTGAAATATCAAACCAAATGTTATCATTCCTAACCTCCATACTGCTACCATAAAATATATCCCAAATATCCACATCCCAATCATAAAGTACAAACATGATTAACCATTCCACCTTTTCAGTTGGTGGTGCTACTGTCAAAGACAAGAGAAGACATAGGATGGACAGAAATCAATGATTCCATATGGGCAGAATAACCTAGTAGTATTATAATTCTACAGTGAATGATACTTTTATCCATTTAGTAATGCAAGCCCCAAATCTAGGAGTTACCCATAATACCTCCATTCCTTAACCCCCATATCTACTCCAATGAGTTTTTACCTCATGCACCTCTAAAACAGAGTTTCTCAGTTCTCAGCACTATTGACATTAGGGCTGGATAATTAATTCTTTGTTGTGCAGGCTGTCCTGTGCATTGTTGAGTGTTTTGCAGCATCCCTGCAAAACACTAGGTCTCTACTTGCTAGATGCCATTAGCATCATCATCACCCTGCCCCCCACTCAACTGAGATGACAAAAATATATATGGCCAGATACTGCCAAATATCCACTGGGAGGCATAACTGCTGCAGCTGATAACTACTGGTCTTAAACCGTCCACTCCTCTTCTGATCCACTGAAGCCCTGTGTAAGTGGCCACCATCTCTTGGACACACAACTACTGTAACAGACTCCTAATTGATCTACCCATATCCACTCTGTTCCTCTCCAACTTTATAGCCACACTGTAGCTAGAGTGAGGTTTATTTATTTATTTTTTGTTTTTCTAACAAAAATTTATCATGTTAATCCACGCCCTGCTTAAAATAATTTAGTAACTTCTGTTTGTGTTTAGGGAAAAATATTTTTTTTTATTGAGGTATAATTGACATATAACTTTATATTAGTTTCGGGTATACTACATAATGATTTGATATTTGTATATATTGCAAAACGATCACCACTATAAATCCAGTTAACATCCATCACCATACATAGTCACAGAATCTTTTTTCTTGTGATGAGAACTTTAAAGATCTACTCTCTTAGCAACTTTTGAATATGCAGTACAGTATTATGAACTACAGACACCATGCTGTACATTACATCCCCATGACTCATTTATTTTATAACTGGAAGTTTGTACCTTGTGACTCCTTTTACCCATTTCAAAGTCCATCCCCCATGTCCCACCTCTGGCAACCACCAATCTGTTCTCTCTGTATCTAAGAACTTCCTTTTTTTAAATTCCATATGTAAGTGAGATCACATGGTATTTGTCTTTCTCTTTCTGACTTGTTTCACTTAGCATAATACCCTAAAGTTCCATTCATGTTGTTGCAAATGGCAAGATTTCAGAAAAATTCTTAATAATTGCTTGAGCCAGTCCTTACCTACCTTTGAAGTCTCTATCACTCCATAATCTCTTTTGTTCTCTCTATTCAACAGCAGCCCTGTCCTTCCCTTAGCTTGTCTTAGCCGGCATTCTTCCACCTGCCTTGGGGCCTTTGCACATGCTTCTCCCCCAGTTCTAAATACTCTTACCTCCATATCTCTTCATCCTTCATTCATTCTTCAAATACTGAATGAGTGCCTAATCACTTTCAGGCACTTTTCTGCAAGCTGGGACTTCAGCAGTAAACACAAACCCCTGACCTCTTGGAGTTTTCAACCAGTTGAGTAGAGATGGGGAAGGAAAACCAAACATAAATAAACAGGTAAAATTATAAAATGTGAAATGGCAGTAAATACAGTGTAAAGGTGATGTGGAGTGCTGATGAAGTTAAAGTTACTGTTTTGAGTAGGGTCATCAGGGAGGATCTCACTGATGAGGGGGCATCTGGAGAAGAGTGTTTGGGGCACAGAGCAGCAAGACGAGAGATTCTGAGGTGGAGTTTACCTGTGTCTTCAGGGAACATCATGGAGGCCAGTGTGGCTGGAGAGGAATATGCAGGAAGAAAGTGGAAGAAGATGAGGTCAGATAGGTAGCAAGAGCCAATCACATAGGGCTCTATAAAGCCAAGCTAAGGACTGTGAGACTCACTCTAAGTGAGATGAGAAGTCATGATGAGAAAGATTTGAGTAGAGGTCGAATGTAATCTGGCTTTCATCTTAATGGGATGACTCTGGCTTCTATGTGGAGGACAGACTGTAAGCAGCAATAGCAGATATAGGGAGACTATTTAAAGGTCTACTGCTTCATCTATTTGACTCCTATACTTTCTTTATATCTCTGTTTCAATTCCTCAGGGAAGTCTCTCTAATCTTCTATATACTCTTGTAACCCATATACCTGTCATTAACATAGCACTTGGCATCCTTGTAATTCTGTATTTATCTGTGTGATTATCTGATTAATATTTTTCTCCTCCACTAGTCTACAAGTTCCTTCAGGAAAGGGATTCAATCAGTTTTTCCTTCTCCAATGTCTAGCAGAGTATAGAAAACAGGTGGTGTACAATAAATAGGAAGGAAGGAAGGAAGAAAGGAAGGAAGAAAGAAATGGAGGGAGGGAGGAAAAATATAGACACAAGAGTTATTTTGCCAATTCTGGTATGTTTGCTTCAAAATGATGCAATAATTTGGGGCAAACAGAGTAGGAGTTTTTGCCAAAGATACAGGAAAGGTTATGCCCTACCATCCGAGGAAAGTGTGGTTCACCAAGAGATATCAGTAAAAGCTAACATTTATTGAGAGCTTACTAGGTCTCAAGTACTTTATTTAAATTATCTTGTTGAATCCTCTCAACAGCCTTAAGGAGTTTGTATTATTACATTTTTCAGATGAACAAATGTACACAAGAGAGGTTAGTTACACAGCCAATAAGCTACAGATCTTAGAGTTCAAACCTTCCTGTTTAGCTGCGATGCACACTGCCTCCTGCAGGGACAATCAATAGCAATTTTATTAAAGATTTAGCTCCTGCAATCCCATTTCTGAAAATCCATTGTGTCAAACAAATAGCAGGGTTCAAATACAGATGAAATTCTGCCGCACATCTAGTGTGTACATTTCCCCCCAACAGAAACAATTCCAATCAGTGTCATACAGTTCCATTTGAAATTTTAATGAGGCACAACAAGTAAAAAGGAGAAAGGGAAGAGAATGGGAAATCAGAGCCACCTAACAGTAGATCTAAGAAACTGTATTTGCTGCAGTATTAAAGCACTAAACAGAATTTTTCATCTCAAACACCATTTAAAAGACCTTGGTTTGTTTAATATATTAACAAAGAATATAATTTAATGTCACTTTGAGGCATAAAATAATTCTTACTTCAAAGTGTTCAATAAGAACAACAATTGCCACAAAAATGAACCTCTCCTTTTGATAAATCTTTAGAGAGAAATAGGAAAAAAGTTTTAGGCTATACTTTGGAATTCTTTCATCACAGCTGCATAATAAAACATAAAGTTTCTAAAATATTTAAGGAAACTTTCATTATTTAAATATTTCCAGTGAGTTTTATTTTCCCAAGGAGAAACTTTCTTTTTTTTCTTAAAAAATACATGTATATGTATATATATGGTTAGAGATAGAGACAGAGATACATATGTATATAGGTATGTGTATGTCTATAGATATGAATACATATATAGCTTCGTCTCATAAACAGCTGGCAGGAACATAAACTGGTTCAACCTTTTATAAGGCAATGAAACATACATGAATTTTTTATAACTTTCATATTCTTGATTCAATAATACAATGTCTATGATACTATACATAGAAAATCCTAAAGATGTCACCAGACAACTACTAGACCTCATTTATGAATTTGGCAAAGTTAGGATACAAAATTAATAAACACTCTTGCATTTAAATCTTTTGCATTTCTATACACTAACAACAAACTAGCACAAAGAGAAATTAAGGAAACAATTCCATTTACCATTGCATCAAAAAGAAGAAAATACCTAGGAATAAACCTACCTAAGGAGGCAAAAGACCTGTACTCAGAAAACTATAAGACATTGATGAAAGAAATGGAAGATGACACAAACAGTTGGAAAGATATACCATGTTCTTGGGTTGAAGAACCAATATTGTTAAAATGACCATACTACCCAAGGCAATCTACAGATTCAATGCAATCTCTATCAAAATACCAATGGCATTTTTCACAGAACTAGAGCAAATAAATTTAAAATCTGTATGGAAACACAAAAGACCCTGAATAACCAAAAAAATCTTGAGAAAGAAGAAGAGAGCTGGAGGAATCATGCTCCCTGACTTCAGACTATACTACAAAGCTACAATAATCAAAACAATATGGTACTGGCACAAAAACAGACACATAGATCAGTGGAACAGATTGCCCAGAAATAAACCCATGTACTTATGGTCAATTAATCTCAACAAAGGATGCAAAAATATACAATGGAGAAGGCAGTCTCTTCAATAAGTGGTGCTGGGAACACTGGACAGATACATGTGAAAGAATAAAATTAGAACATTCTCTAACATCATGTACAAAAATAAACTCAAAATGGAGTAAAGACCTAAATGTAAGATCGTACACTGTAACACTCTTAGAGGAAAACATAGGCAGAACACTCTTTGACATAAATCACAGCAATATTTTTTTTGGATTCATTTCCTAATGTAAAGAAAATAAAAGCAAAAATAAACTAATGGGATCTAATTAAACTTAAAAGCTTTTGCACAAAAAAGAAAACCATCGACAAAACGAAAAGACAACCTAGTGAAAGGCAAGAAAATATTTTCAAATGATATGATGGATAAGTGTTTAATATGCAACATATGTAAATAATTTGTACAACTCAACATCAAAAAATCAAAGAACCCAACTGAAAAAATGACCAGAAGAACTGAATAGACATTTCTCCAAGGAGGAAATGCAGATGAAAATGTGCTCAACATCACTAATTGGAAATGCCAATCAAAACCAAAGTGAGATATCACCTCACACCTGTCAGAATGGTCATCATCAAAAAGAACTCAAACAACAAATGTTGGGAAGGTTGTGGAGAAAAGGGAACACTTGCATACTGCTGGTGGGAATGTAAATTGGTGCATCCAATGGAAAACTGCATACTGTGGAAAACAGTATGGAGGTTGCTCAAAAAACTAAAAATAGAACTACTATATGACCCAGCAATTCCACTCCTGGGTATATATCTGAAGAAAAAGAAAACACTAATTCAAAAAGTTACATGCATCCCAATGTTCATAGCAGCATTATTTACAATTGCTAAGAAATTAAAGCAACCTAAGTGTCCATCAACAGATGAATGGAAAAAGATGTTTTATACACACACACACACACACACACACACACACACACACACACACACACAATGGAATACAACTCAGCCATAAAAAAGAATGAAATTTTGCCATTTGCAGCAACATGGATGGATCTGAAGGGCATTATGCTAAATGAAATAAGTCAGACAGGGAAAGACAAATGCTGTATGCTATCACTCATATGTGGAATATAAAACAAACTAGTGAATATAAGAAAAAAGAAGCAGACTCACAGATATAGAGAGCAAACTAGTGGTTACCAGTGAGGAGAGGGAAGAGGGGTGGGACAATTTAGGGGTACAAACCATTAGGTATAAAATAAGTGACAAGGATATATTGTACAACACAGGGAATATAGCCAATATTTTATAATCACTATAAATGGAGTACAACTTTTAAAAACTGTGAGTCACTATTTTGTACACCTGTAACTTATATAATACCGTACAGCAAGTATACTTCAATAAAAATAGTAATAATAATACATTGTTTAGTCATTTATCTTATGACTATACAGAAAGATTTAACTATAAGTGTAGTTATCCTGGTATTGTTTACAGTAAAAACAACAAAGATATAATCTATCTAACTAGAGACAATCAGTCATAAATTATGGCACATCCAGATACTGGAATACTGTTCAGCCCTTAGAAATGATGCTGTAAAAGCACATTTGTTGACTTGGGACTATGTTAACAGTACATTATTAAGTGAAAAAAAAAAATAGTAAGCATAGGAATTCCCTGGCAGTCCAGCGGTTAGGACTCTGCGCTTTCACTGCTGAGGGCATGGGTTCAATCCCTGGTTGGGGAACTAAGATCCCACAAGCCACGTGGTGTGGCCAAAATAAATAAATAAATAAATAATTAAAAAAAATAGTAAACATGTTTCCACTTTTGTAAAAATGTACATGTTATACACAGAAATAAGTGTGAGAGAACAATTATCAAAATAATACTAGTTGTATATGGAAACTGAGATTATGAATTATATGTGTGTGTGCTTATAATGTATGTATGTGATGTATGTCTGTGTGTCTATAGATACAAAGATAAATATAAATGATTTTCACAATTTTCCAATGAAAAAAACTGGCCAAGGTTTACGTTTCTGTTCCAGGAAAAAAAAAAACTACAAATCTTAATTTTTACAAATTGAATCCTTTATAGCCAGTTAAAAACTATGAGAAATAAAATGTATACAACAAAGTCAAAAGCTTAAGATATTTAATAAAATGCACTTAATAAAATAATATTTACCTAACAATCTCGCCTAACTATATATTGAACCTTACATAAATAATGGTTACTTATTCCTTTTTACAAAAATATCCTACATTAGCTAGTCATTTTACCTCATCTGCATTTTCCTTAGGTCTTTTTAGAATGTTCAGAAGCTACATCAATTGCCTTTCTATAATAAAAATACGACTCTGTTCCCACTCAGCTTGTTAAGAAATCAAAGAAAGAAATTAAGTTAGTTTGGCATGAATTTGTTTTTGATGAGCTCATGTTGCCTCCTAATTATCACATTATTTTCCTCCAGGTGTTTGCAAATTGAGTGAGCACAGAGATTCTCTTTGTTGACATGCACCATGAAAGTCCTGGACAATAGACCATGTTTGAAAGCTTTCGAGTTACTGAGTTTGCTAGCATTTAAAATGGCTGAAGAAACAAGTGTGCACATACTTTAACACATGACTATAATTATTAAAATTGGTTATGTAAAAATAATGAGCTAGCATCTCACAGGGAGATCAGCTCAGTGCTGTGTGACCACCTAGAAAGGTAGGATAGGGAGGGTGGGAGGGAAATGAAAGAGGGAGGAGATATGGGGATACATGTATATGTATAACTGATTCACTTTGTTATACAGCAGAAACTAACACACCATTGTAAAGCAATTGTACTCCAATAAAGATGTTAAAAAAAGATAATAATGAGCTAATGACGAAAAACACCTCTGAAACCTATACACTAAGGAAAATGCAGGATCATGTGCTCTTAACCACCTAAACAAATACAAAGTAATAGCAGCATGAAAATGCAAACATACAATTACAATTATATAAACATAGACACATATCTATATAGCTACAGGTAAAAACACATACATATCTGTAATTTGGCAACACACTGATCATCTTTATTATGGTTTATTCAGTTTATGCAGTTTCATTGCAGCATATAGTCCTCTGGTGCATAATTGAGGCCTAACTTCGGGCAAAGTAGCAAGGAAATAAAGCTGCATTGTTTCCAATACTTTTATCTATTATCAGCAATAACAGTGAGTGGACAGAACATCTGCCAAGACTATTGACCTCCAAGTCTCTTTATCTACAAAGCAAGGTTAATGATTCCAGACTGGGGAAAGGGTTTGATGAATGAACGAGACATACTGTGAAAACAGAATACTAACAAATTAAGTAGTAATCTAATATCAAAAAAAAGGAAAAATCAAGACATAAACATATAATAATTTAAATATTCCCTTTGAATTGTAACAGAAGTGGAAGCACGAGTTACTGTGGGGCTGCAGAACTGATTTGTTCGTTTTATAACCTAAGAAATATAAATGCCTATTAATTTACTCTTGGCAAAAGTGTCCAAGTCAATACTTTCATAGATATAATGTGATAGCATTGGAACACTTACGAAATTACAAGGCAAGGAAAGTTTCTCTTTAGTGCTCCTATAAGCCATTACTCTATCTCCTCTCCTCACAGCTATTTTTGAGAGAATGACAGAGAAGCAGGAATTCACCAAAAAATCCTTTATTACAGCCAAAATCCCTGAGCTGGTTGATTATATCACTATAAATATTCAAAAAGGAAAAAGAAGGAAGGAAGAAAGAAAGAGCGAAAAGGAGGGGGAAGTAAGAAACAGAAGGGAAGGGAAGGGAAGGAAGGGAAGGGAAAGAAAATAAAGAATATAAACTCAAATGATCAACATGCCTATAAAATAAACTCCACATACTCGCTTACCTTTGTAACACCCTGGATTCCCAGGGGGTCATTCTTGTTATTCTTTATTATCTTGAAAACTTCAAGAAATTCACAATTTTGAAATGTTTATAAGTACATCCGACTTATTCTGCAATTACATTCTCTTCCTGAGTAACATGTGTGCTGGGAATTTCCTGACACCACAAAATAACTTTCCATATTATTGTAGACTTTGTAGTACTAGGTCAAACAACAAAACCCTGCTGAGAAGCAGACACTGAGTAGTTGGTTAGCTGCATCTACTAGCTAACCAAGGCTCCCATCATCACTTAGCCATGAATTTCATTTAACTGTAACAAAATTATAAATTCCAATATGAGTGGAATTTCTAACTAAGTGACCACTTGGAATATTGAAAACATATTTCTTCATTGTGCCACAAAGATCAAGGCACAGAACATAGTCTTTATTTTACTTTCCCTTTTTTAGCATCTTCTTTCACAAACTCCCACCAAGCATGTAGGATTCTCACACTGAATCTTGGTGACTCAGAACCCTCCACGGCAATTCCTTCAAGTAACCACTACTCATAGTGATCCACAATGCACACCGTGCTGTCTTCTTTCCTCTGTCAAGATTCTTGTTTTATGCCCATTTCTTCAGAGATTTGATTTCTGGCAGGTAATCTGTGTATGATGATTGTCTCTCCCATGTAACACATTTATTTTTTTAAGATGCTTTCTGAAGACAAAATTATTTAACCCAAAGGAAAATTGGGGATGGGGGGACCGTAAGCCCTCGGACTGGCTGGTAGAGAGAGATTTGGGGTAAAAGGGAACTCACAGAACCCATCAAATCATATCATGTAGATAGCTATCTGGCCTTCAGTCAAAAAGTTGTAAGTATTGTGCCTGTACTCCTAACAAGTCAAGGGTGATATAATCATGGGAATGAAGATTTGGAAATAGATACTAATGAATTAAAAACAAATGGGGAGGGGCTTCCCTGGTGGTGCAGTGGGTGAGAGTCCACCTGCCGATGCAGGGGACACGGGTTCGTGGCCCGGTCCGGGAAGATCCCACATGCCGCGGAGTGGCTGGGCCCGTGAGCCATGGCCGCTGAGCCTGCGCGTCTGGAGCCTGTGCTCCACAACGGGAGAGCCCACAACAGTGAGAGGCCCACATACCGCAAAAAAAAAACAAATGGGGAGAATGTTTATAGGTGTATAAAATGGCATTGAAATGTAAATTACTATCTAATTCAACCTTCATGTTGTACCATGGAAAGTGCTTGAATCACATACAGCTGTATATCTCAAGCTATGCTTTGGTTCATAGATAAGCACTCAGCTCTTTTTAGAAAGTTCAAAGAGAAATACTTGCCACCTCCCATAATTGGAATCATCGCTCTTAATGCTGATAGCCAAATGTGAAATTGCAACCAAACTGTCTCAAAAAAGCTATAAAGTACATTTATTACTGTTAGCAATATTAAAATAAAATGTTATATTCCCTTCAAAGCTATCACTCTAGCAAGCAAATAAATCAAAATTAAACTTCAAAACTCATACCATGTCCAACAGCAATACTTCTAAATCAAACAAGTAAATTTGAATAGTGCAATACCTTCTTCACCAAGGGATTTGAAAGTCTTAGTGGCAAAAATAATCATCCTCATTTACTTTAACTGCAAAAATGTTTTTCCTTTTCCTAGCATAAAGTAAAAGACAAAGATAGTTCTCCCTTAGAACTGCAAAATAAGAAAACTACAGTCTCTGTTATGAGGCATTAATAGAAAAACTAGTTCTCAGAGCTTAGAAGAAATTTTATCATGTAGAGCTCATTCTTGGCTTACATAAAATCATGAGACCAGTAAAATCCAGGTACACAATGGAGGATTACACAGGTGATAAGGATTTTCCTTTGTAATATTAGTTCAAAGATAACTGTCCAAAATGTCACCAATAAGAATGTACTTTGGACCATGAAACATCTTTGCACTTAAGCCCTTCTGAGAGTATCTCAAAGTACTGCACAGTCATAACCCCAGTCTTTTCCCCTCTAGAAGATCTGTTTGCATGACACCAGCTTCTTGTTATTTGAGGCAATTCCATGAATTAGCTTAGGCTTGTGTTTCTCTTCCTTCCTCCTCCCACTGACAATCTTTTAGACTGTTTCCTAATTGTTACATTCTCCATCTACAAAGAGAAGAGCTGTAAAGCTCTCATTTATGATGACTGCCCTAGTTTTAGAGTAAAAGGTTGAAGAATCATCAAAAGGATGTTTTTATTTTTTTAGTTGCTTACATATGAGTTTCTAAGCTTTTCCTAGCTTAGCTAGCATGGACATCAACTATACCTAGAAAGATTAGAAAGCCTGAGTTATATCTTTGGACTGATATATGGTTAAATTATACATATATATATATATAAATATAAATAATTTAGTTGTAAATAAATATAAATAATGTAAGATAAAAATTAATAAAATAAAAAAATATATATATATTTTTTAATTTCTCTGGCTCTCATTTTAATGCTGTATCACCTATACAAGTGATTTTTAAATGTGACCCAAAACTCCCCTAGTGTAACTGTCAATCACAAAATATGACTCATTGGATTTATATATAAATTACTAAAATTATTTGTAATCATTTGCCATTCATATCACATCAAAAACATATTTTTATTTGGGGTTCATTTTCTCTGAAGTTTGTGGTAGTTTTATGGTGGGGTAGTTTTGTCAACAGCAATGTGTAATGCGTGAAAAACTTCCAATTTTTCAAATTGGCATAACAAAAAAGACAAAACCGGGCTTCCCTGGTGGTGCAGTGGTTGGGAGTCCGCCTGCCAATGCAGGGGACGCGGGTTTGTGCCCCGGTCCAGGAGGATCCCACATGCCGCGGAGCGGCTGGGCCCGTGGGCCGTGGCCGCTGAGCCTGCGCGTCCTGAGCCTGTGCTCCGCAACGGGAGAGGCCACAGCAGTGGGAGGCCCGCGTACAGCAAAAAAAAAAAAAAAAAAAAAAAAAAAAAGACAAAACCCCCATACATTTTAAAGGCACAGAAAAGGCTTTTTCACTTGAATAACTTACTCCAATTTCTGTATTTTAATTCTACCTCTGTCTCTCCGTCTCTTGCCCCTTCCTTGCCACTACCCTCATTTCTATTACTCTGATATAAATCTCACTCATTTTTGAGAGTTTGTCCTGATGAACAACATGACGTCTGAGTCTCCCATTTATCCCTGAGAATAGCTGAGCACTTTCTCCTTGCTAGCTAAGCAGTTAACAATTGCTGGTTAACAATTCAAGTAAGAAATCTGTATTTGTTTCCTCAGGCTGCTGTAACAAAGTATCACAAACTGGGTGGCTTAAAACAACAGGGGTTTACTCTCCCATAGTTATGGGAGGTAGAAGTCAAACATCAATGTGTTGACAGGGCTATACCCAGGCTGAGACTCTGGGTAGAATCCTCCGTACCTCTTCCTAGCTCCTGGTGGTCACTGCCAATCCTTGGCACTCTGGATTGCAGCCATATCACTTCAGTCTCTGCTTCTGTCACCACATGGCATTCTCCCTCTGTCTCTTCTCCTCTGTTAAGTACACTAGTCATACTGGATTAAGGGTCTACCCTACTCTAGTATGGCCCCATCTTAATTTACATCTGCAAAGACCCTAGTTCGAAATAAGTTCACATCACAAGTACCAGGGGTTAGGACTTCAACATATCTTTTGGGGAACACAATTCAACCCGCCACATCACCTCATAAAGGCATAGTCAACCATAACAAAACAAAGTTGTCTAGCAAAACAGTTCCAAAGGAGAGTGTCAAAACTACTGCAACTAGGTATGTGGAATATCCAAAGTATTTCCTGGAGGACTTAATGGTGAGTTTTTTTGGTATTTGTTTTTTGCGATACGCGGGCCTGTCACTGTTGTGGCCTCTCCCGTTGTGGAGCACAGGCTCCGGACGCACAGGCTCAGCGGCCATGGCTCATGGGCCCAGCCGCTCCGCGGCATGTGGAATCTTCCCGGACCGGGGCACAAACCCGTGTCCCCTGCATCGGCAGGCGGACTCTCAACCACTGTGCCACTAGGGAAACCCGTGATAGTGAGTTTTTAAAGAGAAGAGCCAAGGTTATTTTCAGAGCTAAACCGAGTTCTTGTCTTCCTAGCCAGTTCTCCTAAGAATAAGTTGCAGAAGTCTACTGCATTAATAACCAAGGGCAAAATGTAGTATGTAGTAATTATACTGATAACATGATCAACTAATGAAGTTCATTAGTCTAGCTGATGGAAACAGGGCTTTATTGACTTTTTTATTTGTCACTGGTAAATGAGTACTGTAAAGACAGACACCATCCAGGCAAAGTATGAAACAAAATGCATTCTTTCAGCATCTCACTGGTCTTAATTAAATTGTGCTTTTAACTCATTTAAGCTAAAATTATCCAGAGCATGTAAAATTTAAATACCTATTTAAGCAATAATACATACAAGTATGTATTAATTACAGACAGGTCAATCATTTTTCCTAAATTTAAAATGACCCAAGGTGATTTCACACTGCTCAGGTTCAAACTACTTTGAATTAATTTTATTAATATTTACTATATCATTAAATTTCTTGGTCCCAGAACAAACAAGAATCAAAGCCCCAAGTAAAATTGTCCAATAAAATATGTCTTCAGATTATTAAATTTACTTAAAATAGATTATACCCCCAAAACACAAGAAAATAGTCATTAAAGGCAGCATTCTACTTCTCAAGATAGAAAAATATCTAAGAAAAGGAAAGCTGATCTTCTTCAATATTCCAAGGACCTACATGTTCTCCTTGTGTAATCACAGGTTCTTACCAACTCTATGACCTCATAGGTTCTTCAAATATTGTCATCAGTATCACTTCTTGATTTACACATACTATTCTATACATATTCACTGATCAAACAGGATATACACTTAGATTTGAACTAAGGACCCTGTGTAAATATTTCAAATTTCTGTATAACGGAGCCAATTCATTTAACAAGCTTTGAAAAGGCAGAGTGTGAGAGGGCAGCAGTCCTGTACATTTGCCTATTATAAAAAGAGGGACAAACACCATGTCTTAGCTTCCAATGCCTGTGAGGGATTTTATGTTGTGCTTGTACCAGACTGTTTTCTTGATCCCCATTATGCTGTTAGCTCAGTAGAGGAAACAGACAGTTTAAAAAATGTCAGTGGGAAGTGTTTTAATATTGAGTGGTAAATCCCCAGAGGCAAATGTAAAATATATTCACATTGTTAACAGTGCCTTTGAAGCAGGGACAAGATTGTTAAAATAAGTGACTTGGGTTTCTTTCCTTTCATTGAAGTTGTTTGTGGTTTGAGGTTGCTTGGGGTTGGGGAAAAGGAAAAATGTTTCCCATACAGTGTAATTATTTTTGTATTCTTAGATATTTTATATTGTACCTTAAAATATAAAAATCTTCCTTCTCATCTTCCCTCCACATTTCCTAAAATTTAAAGTAAAATATACATAGAACAAACAGTGATTTTAAATTGAGTACTGAACACCTCAAAATGTAAGCTTCTCTGTTGTATTGTGTTTAATAGCATCATTGTAGGTCATTGCCACCCTAACCCCACAGGCAATCACCAAGAACAATTTTTACATATTTAACACAGGAAAGATTGTAAATATTCAAAGACAATCTAATTAGTGTTCTAGAATTGCAGAATCTGTCTTTCAAGGAAAAAAATATGGCCTCATTTCACACATCGTACTGAAGAAAATAACAAAGGTATCTCAGACTACAGTCTCTGGAAATTAAAATCAAGAATAGGTACTTCTACAGAGCTGGAAATAAAACTATTAAGATCTTCTGAAACTTCCACACATCCCTTTCTGATGTCTTTGATGCTCTTTCTTCCTTATCTCATTTGATTGTTATTGTCCTCTCTCTAAAAGATTTAACTTATCTATTTGCAAAAGTGATTAGGTTTTTGGTATCCATTGCAACTCCTTCGTGGGCAAAATTGGTATTTTGATCTCTGACGTTGAACATCTGCAAACTAAATTTATATGCATGGTAATGACACACAATCATACAGGATGTGAAATAATCTGTCTGTGTTACAACAGATGTCAATTTTTGTTGCTTGTTATTACTAAAAGGGGAAATGGAGCTCCTCTCTGTGATAAGTCATGTTGCTTCTAATTCCTAGCAATAAATGCACCTAGAGTATGTGCAGAAGTGGCACTCAGCCTGAATATCCATCACCATTTTGATTGTTTGAAATGCATCTGGTCCCTTTGAGTATATTTACTGTGATTACCCAGTTCAAGCCTTTTCACACTATTGTATGTGTCATCAAACGACAGTAATGAAAATAACTGCAACCATTATTATAGGTTTTAGGACTTTGCCATCTGTTGAGTATTAGCCTTTGCCATTCCCCAACTGGCATTCCAGTGAGCCAAAATTACACAGAAGCTACCCCACAATACTGTATTTCTATATCACCTTTCATTTCACACATACCAAAGATAAGGCATCCCTTAAACAGTTCTACTAGAATCAAGTAATTAAGAATGAATGTGAATAAACTCACTTGATGTGATTTCAAACCTTAAAGTACAGGTATAAAACCCTAGAAATAAGCATAGCATATGCTACGCAGTTCCAAGAATTAGCAGTGATGTATAATGCTGTGATATTTGAACATCAATCTAAAATGGTAAAAAATGACAGGTATGTTATTATTTCCATGTAATGTAAATTATTTTGAAGAAACCTATATATCTCTTTTATGTAATAAGTAAGTATGGTTAGGCTTATGTTAGGCTACAGACTTCTAATTTGCCAGAATGTCAGCATTTTGACCAGCCATAAATTTGTTAGGATTTGATTTGTATTCACAGATCCAAAGAATGATATTTGATTAGGCTATTGTCAGCAGTAGTCCATTACCATACTAGAATCTTAGTATAACACCTTCTTTTAAAAAGTATTCAACAAAAATTCCAATCAAAAATAGGGTGATAACAAAACTCAAAATGGATTAAAGACATAAATGTAAGGCCAGACACTATAAAACTCTTAGAGGAAAACCTAGGCAGAACACTGTATGACATCAATCACAGCAAGATCCTTTTTGACCCACCTCCTAGAGAAATGGAAATAAAAACAAAAATAAACAAATGGGACTTAATGAAACTTAAAAGCCTTTGCACAGCAAAGGAAAACATAAACAAGAAGAAAAGACAACCCTCAGAATGGGAGAAAATATTTGCAAATGAAGCAACTGACAAAGGATTAATCTCCAAAATTTACAAGCGGCTCATGCAGCTCAATATCCAAAAAACAAACAACCCAATCTAAAAATGGGCCCAAGACCTAAACAGACATTTCTCCAAAGAAGATATACAGATTGCCAACAAACACATGAAAGGATGCTCAACATCACTAATCATTAGAGAAATGCAAATCAAAACTACAATGAGGTATAATCTCACCCCAGTAAGAATGGCCATCATCAAAAAATCTACAAACAATAAATGCTGGAGAGGGTGTGGAGAAAAGGGAACCCTCTTGCTCTGTTGGTGGGAATGTAAAGTGATACAGCCACTGTGGAGAACAGTATGGAGGTTCTTTAAAAAACTAAAAATAGAACAACCATACAACCCAGCAATCCCACTACTGGGCCTATACCTTGAGAAAACAATAATTCAAAAAGAGTCATGTACCACAATGTTCATTGCAGCTCTATTTACAATAGCCAGGACATGGAAGCAACCTAAATGTCCATCGACAGATGAATAGATAAAGACGATGTAGCACATATACAATGGAATATTACTCAGCCATAAAAAGAAATGAAATTGAGTTATTTGTAGTGAGGTGGGTGGACCTAGAGCCTGTCATACAGAGTGAAGTAAGTCAGAAAGAGAAGAACAAATACCGTATGCTAACACATATATATGGAATCTAAAATAAGAAAAAAAAATGGTTCTGAAGGACCTAAGGGCAAGACAGGAATAAAGACGCAGATGTAGAGAATGCACTTGAGGACATGGGGAGGGGTAAGGGCAAGCTGGGACGAAGTGAGAGAGTGGCATGGACTCATATATACTACCAAATGTAAAATAGATAGCTAGTGGGAAGCAGCCACAGAGCACAAGGAGATCAGATCAGCTCGGGGCTTTGTGACCACGTAGAGAGGGGGACAGTGGGGTGAGAGGGAGATGCAAGAGGGAGGAAAAGGCTTCCCTGGTGGTGCAGTGGTTGAGAGTCCGCCTGCCGATGCAGGGGACACGGGTTCGTGGTCCGGTCCCAATCTGGGAAGATCCCACATGCCGCGGAGCGGCTGGGCCCGTGAGCCATGGCCGCTGAGCCTGCGCGTCCAGAGCCGGTGCCCCACAACGGGAGAGGCCGCAACAGTGAGAGGCCAGCGTACCGCAAAAAAAAAAAAAAAAAAAAAAAAAAAGGGAGGAGACATGGGGATATATGTATATGTATAGCTGATTCACTTTGTTATACAGCAGAAACTAACACACGATTGTAAAGCAATTATACTCTAATAAAGATGTTTAAAAAAATAGGGTGATAAAATATTAGAAATTCCAAAATGCAAAGGAAAAATTATAAACTTAAAGCTCAAACTTTGACTGAAAGTTATATTTTGCAATATTGTTTGTTTCAAAGTCCCTTTTGCACAATTTTAACCAGACAAGTGTGAGAGAAAAGCAGACTGCTATGGAAAAGAACAAGGCAATCATATAGTAAGAAAGCAAGAACAGTGCAATTAAAGAAGAAATGCAGATGAAAATTTCTCTAATTGCAAATTCTTACACTCCATTTGTACCCCTCTGAGAGTCCACCTCAGTTTGGGTATATTTTAAGCACTCAAGAAATAACTGCCAAAGATAACTGGAAATTAAAGGACTAGGCTACATTAGAAATGGCCATAGAGAATGTTGAATCAACAGACTTTTTTTTTAAACACAGGGTGTTTTATAACAACTGAATACAAATCACTCCTTATTACATAAAAGTTAGAATTTATTAAATAGCACATGACCCTGACCCAGAAAATACCAACTTTGAAGGCAGATGCCAGTTCAGTCTTTAGAAGAAGGGATAGAACCACTCATACTGTTTTCATTTTTTTCTCAATTACATGCACTTTTGCTAATACAACATAGCTAACACTCTATCATAATTGCATTTGTCCCATGAGAAAACAATAATCTGGGGCATTCATTTTAAAGAATGCAAAAGAATAGATTTCAATAAGAATTTTTTTTTTCAGACAGATCTGAAGACTAACTTTTCTCAATTAGCTTTCCAGAAAGTAAATGAAAAAAGAAGGAAGAATAAGGAAAAAATATAACCAGGTGTAATTTTTTTTAATTAAAAGAAAAACCCAACAAACAAAGGAAGAGAGACTGAGGAGACTGCACACTGTGACATAAAATAAAATGTACTATTTCTTAGGATCCTAGAAAGAGTGAGAAAATTATGTACCTTTCAATGTCACTTAGAGAGCAACCAAAACAAGTTAAATCATTTTCTATCCAAAAGTAGACTTGGAAAGATAATTCTAACCATAATAGGTAAAATCTGAAAAAGTAACATGAATTGTGGAAGACCTAAGCAAATGACAAAAATGACCAATAAAACTCAAAATAATGGAGGCAGACTCGAGTGGTCTTCTTAAGTAAATGGGTAGTACTTTGTCTGGAATGTAGCTGATGACACAATTATTGATCCAATTTTAATGATGATGTGGTCAGCTGAATAAAAAACAAAAATAGTAAGAGCAATAACGTCTCAAAAGTTTATGGTGGCTACTGAGGTCACTAAGAACACCCTGTAATACCCACTGCTCCCTGGAATAATATTTACTTACTGTATTTCTATTCAAAATGCTATATACTCCTGAATAAGTTTCAAAGTAATGAGCGTATTTCCTTTGAAAATGTTCCAAAGAATTTGGACAAGCCATAGCACTTTGGTGTTTGACCCATGCCTGCTCCTTATTTGTGGGCAATAAATAATTCAATTCAACCAATATCTCTTAGGCATTACTAAGTTCTAGGCACCGTGCTAGGAACTGCAAACAACACAAGGGTAAATGGGACTCAAATATTGTTGAGTCTGAACTATTTATATGCCCAACCAACAGGAGCATTGTGTTGGAGCTATAAAGGTGGCCCCTGTCTTTATGTGGATTATAGGAGAGTGGAAAAAACTGACATTAAACAAGTCATCACAACAAAGTGTGAGAATGATAATCCCCTCCCTCCAGACTCAAAATCTACTGGAGAAAGCAGGCACGCAAACACAAAGCTAAGGTACAGCTGACGTGAGAGATGCTTAAAATAGAGAGAAACGAGTTGTGAAACAGAGTGAAGCAAGGCATTAATTCTAAATGAGGACATTCTGAGGGAAGGAGGATTTGAATAGGCTTAGCAAGATGGATAATGATGGGGGAAGGACATTTGAGACAAAGGGACCAAGTACGTAAAGCAGTACCTGTTGAAATGACAGAGACCAGAGGATGGATCAGAAGGTTTAAGGGAGATAGAAAGCCATGAAAGGTTTTAAAAGCCAAGCCAAGGAACCTGAGTCTATTCTGTAGGCAAGGGAAGGCAAGTAACGTTTTTCGAGTTAAGCAATAATGTGATCAGACCTCTGGTTCAGAAAGAAATTTTTGGAAAGCTTTTCTGGACCATTTTAAATACAGAGAGAAATGACTACAAGAACATATACTAAAATATTCACAAAAGTGGTATTTTTGAATGATAACAGGTAATGACCTCTGCTTATTGATACTTCCTAAGTGTTTCGCAATCAACATGAACGCCGTCAGTATTTTTTAAAGCCAGTAGTATAATTTTCTGATATACTATATCCATCAATATAAATATACTATTTATTATTACTATTACCTAAATAAGAGGTTGGAGGCCAAAAAAAAAATCCAAAGCCATATTTAACTTTCATTATCGATTAAGCCAAAATGCAGCCATTGGTCTTTGGTCAGGACTTTTACTGAAATTGATTTAAAGCCAAATATTTCCAGCAGCCAGCAAATGATGGCACTTTCCCGAATACCCTGCAGTCTAGTCTTCGAATAGCACTGTGACTCCCTGAGTTACAGGAAGAAGAACCAGTTGGATCACAAATCTGGGAAGTAAAGGAGTTTCTCATCACAAAGCATGAAGGCATCAGATAAGCACAAGGGCACACTGACTTCCTGGTTTTACAGAATCAAGTCCTGATATAATATATTCCAGAGTGACTAGATGTCTCCCTTTAAAGGGTTCAGTCCCCATATTTAATAAAAGGCAATCTAGATATAACACTGGTGAAGAAAAGGAGCAGCATCACTTACCTCTCCTGGTATAATATTACTTGCTCTCCACTTGCAGAGGGAAAAAAAAAAAAAAAAAAACAGTGAAGGGACTTCTGAGAGATATCATCCTGAAGAATGGGTATCACACACTGAGAACTTTGGTAACTTCAGGGTCACTGGATATTTCACTTTGGTGGTATTATTTTAGTTCTTTTCCCTTAATGTATTAAGAAGTAATTTTGAAAAAAAAAATTCTTTTTACGTCCTCTTAGTCTGGTTCCTCTATGACTTAACACCATAGTAGATTAAAATTCAAATAATAAAAAAGAAGTTTGATTACTTTTTAAAGAGAGATTTAAAAAAATACCCAAAGCAGAGGAATGATGGTAATATTACATAAACTTCAGGAAAGAAAAGTATGATCACCGTACGGAAAAAAGAAAAAATATATATATACACACTTTTCCTTTAACAAATGGAATATCTGCATTTCTATGGAGTCTCCTGAAGAGAACAAAACAGTCTATTCATATTATGCAATAAAATTTAAATATTCTTGTCTAATCAAAGGTCAAACATAACTCATTAATTGTTGAGTGGAGAGAAGAGTCAATGAAGGCAACTGGCTTAAAGTTAACTTAGGTCTGGTTGGTCAGTCCACATAATCCACAAATCTGCCCTGAACATCTCTGTCTGATTAACCCACCCCACCCTGAGTGGACAGAGCCTAGAAGTTGCTGCAGGTCTGCAGCAGGTCTGTGACCCAGTTTAGGTCAGAGCAATGGACCTCCCACCTGTCAAGTGAATGGCACAGGAATGCAATAACCAATAACCAGGCCTAAATAGATCAGAAAGGAGAGCCAACACCACAAGAAACCAAGTGGATCAAGCACTGAGTGAGCTGAAGCATAAAGAGGAAATAAACTGAGCCTTGCAAAATCCTCTGAGCTGTTTTCCAAATTAGCTTTTTACATGGTTTCTCTCAATCACTGGCATGGGTTTACCAGGATCCATTAAAAGAGTCAACACAGGGAAAAACAAACAGGCAGAGGCCCCAGATCAAGCATGTACCAGCGTCTTGCAATTGGTCTTTTTTCGGTAATTACTGAATGAATCCAACTTTTAATTTGAGGACCAAATAAATACATATTTTCTTAGTAAGGGATGTGTGGATGTTAGAAATACCCTCTACCATGTCACTTTCTCCCTTTCAACTAATATTCCCCACAGATAGGTCTTGTTCCCCCAATCCTTTGTTCTTTCACTTCTTAAGCTCTTTCTTCAAAATTAACCTATTCTAGAATCGGCTTCATTATTATGACTAAAAGATACATAAATAATCATTAAAGCTGGAAATTCTATTTACTGATAAATTAACACCAACAACCCTTCCCCCCCAAAAAAAAAATCCCTACTGCTGAGGATAAGATGGGCACAACTAGATATGAATAAGGTTGGTTAAGCACCATTTCAGGTTGTTACTTTCCCGCTCCATTCACACTAGCCTGCAGTACTAGTTGAGTAAACCAGGTCTTGACCTCTAACTATAACAGTGATGGAAGTGATTGAACTTAGTATTTGGCAGGCAGATGAGAGAAGAAAGCGTTAAAGGCAGAAAGACAAATAGGTGTAAACAGATGCTTGCCAAATAGGTGATCCTGAGTTAGACTGCAGAAAGACATGAAATGGCAGACACAGGTATCTATCAGACCATGGTAGGTGTCATATACTAAGACAGGAATCTCAGGCTTTATTTGGGGGGCAGTGGTATACTCTTGTACTTAACAAGCAGAGGAGACAGGATGAAACTAGTAAGTTATAGAGCTTACTATGGTGGCAATATGGAGAAAGAGATAAAAAATGAATGAGACTAGGGAGGGGGGAGGGTAAACTGGGACAAAGTGAGAGAGTGGCATGGACATATATACACTACCAAATGTAAAGCAGATAGCTAGTGGGAAGCAGCCACATAGCACAGGGAGATCAGCTCGGTGCTTTGTGACCACCTAGAGGGGTGGGATAGGGAGGGTGACAGGGAGATGCAAGAGGGAGGAGATATGGGGATATATGTATACATATAGCTGATTCACTTTGTTATACAGCAGAAACTAACACACCATTGTAAAGCAATTATACTCCAATAAAGATGTTAAAAAAAAAATGAATGAGACTGGAAGAGCAGTACAACAATAGGAAAGAGGAGAATCCTGAAGACCAGGACAAAAGCAGTGGCAGAGAATGGTTAAGAAGATTAAATCATAGAGTGTGACGACATTCGTTACCGCTATGGCACTCCCTCAGCCTGAATGCTCAGCCCCATGCTACCTGTAAAATATCTTCTTACTCTCAAGGTTCAGCTCAAAGGTTTCTTCTCCCATGAAGTCATCTCTTTGAGAACTCTTCCTTTGTTCTCTCACAGCCTTTTGTTTGCTCTGTACGGTCAGGCCACTCAAGGTGGCTCTTCTCTTGCTCTTGGTACATCCCCTGCTCTACCTGCTTCACATACACCCTACCCACATGACTGACCTTCCTACATACTTATCCCACCCCAGCTAAGGAGTGTTCTAACTTTACATCAGAACATCTCCACCTGTTAGCTTATTAAAGAGGAGGTGAGGGGTGTGCCCCTCTCCTGGTTTCCCTGGTAACCCTTGAGCCAACCTGACATCAATTCCCCTTGTAACTGGTGGCCGCCCCACTACCCCCACCAGCAAAGACTGCCACCACGTCCTGCCCATCGTCTGCCACATTTCCAGGTCCTTGCTTTAGAAAGGTAATGATCCCCCATCATTTAAGCCATTGATGTCTCTGTTGCTGACTCCAGGCTCTCTCTTCAGTCTTAAACTGGGCAAGTACAGGCCTTGTAGGCCTGTGGGGTGCAGCCCAGCATCCTCTTATAACATTTAGTTCATTCAGCCCTGTGTTAGAGTTAGCCCTTTACATGTGCACTGCCTCAGTTACACCACAAACTCCCTGAAATAGGGTCCTTGGCTGATCCATCCAGTCATTCCCCTTCACCCAAGAACGTCTAGCACGGTACCTTGCACATAATAGTTTGGACGAATAAATAAAGTAATTGAAATGCCTCAAAGAAACACTTTGCTAGCTTTGCATTGCTATAGAGATAATGAAATTCCAGAGTGAAAAGCAAGCATAAAATGGTGAGGAGCAACTGGACTAACTTCAGAAAACCCAAACTAAGCTATAGAGAAAAAAAGGAGTAATTGGAACATGAGATATTTCTTAGTAAGCACTGACATTTTTTTCTTTATCGAAATATTTCTCTGTGCATCTCCCTGCAAATCATGACAATAGTAAAAGAGATCCAAGGCCATTTTACTTGTAAACTGAAACAAACAAACAAAAAAACTGGCATTATACAAAGACAATTGTGATTCACTGAGAAAATAAAATGTTTTACCTCTCCCCTCCCTCCACTTCAACATTAAAATGGAAAAAGAAAATTCCCTAGTTAGCAATAAACACAAGCCCTTGGGGCTCCAGAAGAGTCTAGTTATGAGGGAAGAGGGGGAAGTGGCAAAGATACAGCTTCTCTCTTTTAATTACAACTTTACCACCAAGGAAAGGAACTATGTTTATCTTCCCCAATATTAACTGAAGAGGAGGTTGAATACTAAGCCATTCATTAACAACTTATCAGGCATTTTGGATCTCATAATTGAGAAGGGGTGAAACACAAAAGGAGAACCATCTAGGGTTAATGGCTTCCTAAGAATTCCTCAGTATTAATACCACTCCCCTTAAATCCCTTTGAGGATAGCTGCTTAGATGCTGAGAGAAAATAATTGAACAATTTCATGGTGACATTAAACAGCAGCTCATAATTGACCTCAATATGAATAGCAATAAAGATGGAGAGAACAACATATGCTCTATACAGTGAGTGTGGGCAGGATTCAAATCCTAATGCCTTTAAGTCCAGCAAGGAAGGAGCACATGAGAAAACCGCTTAATAATCATACAAAGTCTATCTGCTTTCTATCGCAGAGCTGGACATTTTCATATTACCTCTGCTAATTGACTGCACTGAAATGATAGGACCACTTTCTGCAGCAAAAAAACTCTCAGATTTGCACCTATCTAGGAATTGACCAATTTGGTAATGCCACTCGTTTCCTAAAAGGGCATTTCAATTGGCCAAACCAAAGTGAAGTGTTGTGCAATTTTCTGTATAATCAGCATTAACAGCAGCTAAAGAAGGACTGGTCTTCAACTCAGAAAGCATGCTGCCAACTATAGAGGTTATAGCTGCTACTCCCTGTCCCGTCCTTTTATATCTTGGATCTGACTATATGAGCAGAGCTGGAGACACTTACTCAGACTGTTCTGATTCTTCTTTAGACAACTCTGAAGTCTGGGTGTGCAAATAGAGAGAGGCTGTTTGGTTTTTAACACTGGCTCCCCTGAGTATCTGTCCCCACAAAATAGATCATTCAGAGTCAATTCAGTAGCCCCCCTTATCCATGGGGAATACGTTCTCAGATCCCCAGTGGATGGCTGAAACCGTAGACAGTACCAAACACTACACTATTTTTTCCTATATATACATACCTATGATAAAGTTTAATTTATAAATTAGGCATAGTAAAAGATTAACAACAATAACTAATAATAAAATAGAACAATTATAACAATATACTGTAATAAATGTGGTTTCTCTCTTTCTCTCTCAGAATATCTTATTGCACAGATTCAATGTCTTTTCCATCTTAACCAAGCACTTATCAGGCATTGTGGCCATAATATTTGCAGTTTGAGGTGTGACAGCAAAAACTAGCATGAATTTCCTTTTCCTTCTTCCCAATTTCAGAATAGAAGATTCTTCCTTATCACATCCTCAGCATACAATTTTATTTTCTTCCCTTATTAAGTCAAGAGCTTTTACCTTTTCACTTAAAGAAAGCACTTTACAGCTTCTCTTTGGTATATCCAAATTGCCAGCATCACTACTTTTGTGCTTTGGGGCCATTATTAAGTGAAATAAGGGCAGTTGATCTGATAACATAGAGGACTAAGTGACTAACAGGTAGGATACGTGGGGCAAAGGGATGATTCACGTCCTACGCGGGATGGAGCAGGAAGGCCGGAGATTTAACCACGCTACTCAGAATGGTGCACAATTTAAAATTGATGAATTGTTCATTGCTAGAATTTTCCATTTAATATTTTCAGACTGCGGTTGACCATGGGTAACTGAAACCATGGAAACAAAATCAAGGATAAGGGGGACTACTGTATTTAGAACACTTGCATATTAAAATGTGTATTAAAGGAAATTCTAGACAAAGAGGAAATAAAAAATACTACCAAAGTGACTCAACTAGTAATCGTATAACTAAACTCACTATCTTCCCTGACCTGTTCTTGCTGTTGCATTCTCTAACACAGATGCTCCACCATTCACCTGACTGCCCACCCCAGAGCTGGTATTGCCCTTGGTTAGATTCCTATATTGGCCCCCTTACTGGTGTCTCATCCACCCCATCTGCCCACCACAAATATGTCTACCTAAGCAATCTAGCTAATTAACAAATCTCACCCTTTAATGGCTGAAGCCCCTTACTCCAGTTGAAGACCTACCTCTCCTGTTTGTTGCCTTTCTCTTTATTCTCATCTCCTGGTCTCTCCACCCTCTCTAACATCATTCTACATTAACCATTACTGAACTAAATACTTATAGTTACACACTCATCTTGTAGTGCCAGGCCTCCTGCATTTGCGTAGATTCTTCCCTCAGCTATGAATGGCCATCCCTACTTGGCCCACTTGGAAAGTTTCTCTTTAGCCTCAATACTTTGCCTAGGTTATCACTGGCTCTGTAAATTCCTTCCACAAAACTACCCACATAAGCAATACCAGCAGTCCTTTTTCTTTCTTTTTTTTTTTTTTTTGTAGTATTCCTGCATCTTGTGCACAGTTCTTTGATCGCATTTATCCTACCATATTATGAGCACGTATTTCCTGTTCTCTTCTACAAAATGGTAGCTGTTTAAGTGCTTCTCCTGAAGTCAAAGAGTGATGAGAAACATGGGCTCTGGAGCTCCCAGATTTCAAATCCTGCACCACTCTTTACCTAACCTCTCTGTGACTCAGTGTCCTCAACTGTAAAATGAGGATCAGGTCAATATATACCTTAGAGAGCTATGGTGAGGATTAGAAAATCTGATTTCTGTAAAGCATAATCAATGTTTAATGAATGTTATTTACCAGATTGAAAAATCAATGCCATTCATATTTCAGTTCCAGTGGAGACATGGTAAAGATCTAGACATGATAGTTGAACTGGACTGCAAAAACTGACTTGGAGAAAGGTAGTAAAGTTCATTCCAATAGAAACACTCTGGCAGTGGTGGATGCTGGATTTTGTGAGCCATTTAAGCAGCAAACAGTCTTTCAAGAGCCCTAATACCTACACGTCTTCATTAACTCCTTCCAGTACTGCTATTCTGTGTCTTTTCAAACTTTGATTCTCAAGCACATTCATCCTGGGATTTCCCTGGTGGCGCAGTGGTTAAGAATCCGTCTGCCAATGCGGGGGACACGGGTTTAAGCCCTGGTCCGGGAAGATCCCACGTGCCGCCGCAGAGCACCTAAGCCTGTGTGCCACAACTACTGAGCCTGCGTGCCATAACTACTGAAGCCCATGTGCCTAGAGCCCTGCTCTGCAACAAGAGAAGCCACCGCAATGAGAAGCCCATGCACCGCATTGCAATGCAATGAAGGGTAGACCCTGCTCGCCATAACTAGAGAAAGTCCATGCACAGCAACAAAGACCCAACACAGCCAAAAATAAAAATAAATAAATAAATTTATTTTTTTAAAAAAAAACATTCATCCTTTCTAAGGTCTTATTTTCATACCAATGCTGTCTTTCTTGTCCTGAACAGAACTTCCCCAGGTAAGTTAGAAAGAGCTAATGAGCTTAATTACTAATTCAGCAGGAAATAACTTCCCAATCTCAGCTTTACTGCTCATCTTGGAAAAAACATAATTTCATGAGCCCTTAACCTTACCTAACTTTATATCATTATATCAAAGAAATAATACAAGATCCCCAAGAAAAAATGTGTAATGTTTAAGTGGATACACATACATACCATTTGTCTTTCCTGTGATATGCATGCCACAGACACGTCAAACTTATAAACTAAGATTTTTAAGTTTTGAGTGTTAATACAATATTAATTTATAAATTAATTCATCTGAGTAGCTTAAAAATCATTGAATCTATTACTTATCTGTTCTCATAATAACCTTTTAAGAATAAACAACACATTGTAAAACTGAGCCACGAATGGGTACATGACCCATTAAAAGCAGTGGTGAAGGGTAGTCTTTGTTCAATGCTCTTTTTTAGGACATGAAATTTAAAATTCAAAAGAAAAACAGCTCTGCCAAAAAACACAACAAAAAACTAAGCTCAACTAAATACACTCTAGAATCAGTAGATGTGAGTTATACCTTCACAAATTGTGGAAAGTTCCAGCATTAGAAATTCAATTTTACTAAACACCTTCCAAATACCTAGCAGATTAAGTCAATATCTTATACCCAATTACCAATTTATAATTACAGTGTTTAATAGGTTTCCTCAATATAGACTAAATTATGAAATCCCCACATACATATATTTTTTAAAATGTTAGACAATTTTACTAAATTATTTCCAAATGGTTGTCATTTTTCAGCTTTTCAACTTGTGGTAAATATGACTTTAACATCCATTTTTTTCTCAAGTCAAAAATAAATTATTATTTGTAAATCCAATCACATTTTTTAAACGTACTAAAATTCAGTTCATGTATTCTTTAAATCCATATTTGTCTTTATTTCCTATTTTCTTATACTGGGGTTTCTCAAAATGAGATAACTCTAAATTCTTAAAATCAAAGGTTCCTCTTTATACCACAAAAAAACTTAGTATTGTTCTAGATATACGTATGTTTACAAGAAGATTGTGATGATGTTGCAATTAAAAAATTGAGGCCAAATAATCCACCAGAGTGACCTTTAAGTTCTACTTAATGGTGTATAAGTTAAAAGTTTGTTTTTGTTAACCTAGGTAGCTTTTAGTCAGGTTCTTGAACTCTGGAGTTTTACCTAGGCTAGCTCGTCTTTTGGCTTCTTTGCTTTCTGCCTTGCTAATTAATGGAAATACATACTCAGCCAGCAGCAAATTCATGAAGTTTATTCCCCATGAAAACCTAATGAAAAGGCTGTGCCTCCACAAGACAATAATTTGTTTAAATTTGGAAGTGCCAAGTGGAAACAGTATTGATTCTTTGGGGACATCAGGGCTCTATTAAGTACAATCTTCCTTCACTGAATCTCAGTAAAGTCAAGTCGTCTTCCAAAGAAATACAACTAGCTACCAACTCTCCCTTGAGAAGACTCACTGAGACCAAAACAAACTTCATTTCTCTTCCCATCAGTCCTTGCTATCATTTTGCGGAAATCAGCTGCTGAGGTCAGAACCTATTCAATTTATTTTTTTCATGGTCTTGTCCCACAAACAAGCAAAGAGGAACATATTTTTAAACTTGAATGGCTGCTTTATAGGCATATAGACTATGCATCTATACTGCTGAGGTAACTGTAGTTAAGAAAATATGCTTTCTTCGTTTCTAGACTTCTAAACTGGGTAAAGTTAACTCCCTTCTCCAGCTGGTCAAGGCAGTTATCTTCTCCAGCTGTTTACCATTTTTAACAATAACATACTCCTGCATGTCTGAAATATGGGAAACGTCAAAACAGTCCTTTCATGTCCCTATCCAGAACAAACATCAAAAAAATTTCCTCTTTCTGCAAATACCAGAAAATGAAATAGACTTATTGCAAAACTACTGTAGCTTGTGGGCGTGTCATTTCATTTTTATCCTCTTATGCTTACATTTACCATTCAAGCAAATGTGGAGGTGGAGAGGGTAGTCCAGTAAAACATATGACTCTAAAGGCAGATAGTCATTAGGGATCTTGAAGAAGTCCAGCCTCAGAGGAACCCTTTTAAAAGAAATTCCCTAAACCAGTGAACTTCACAATTTGTTGCTATCATACCCTCCAAAAGAATTTTGAAACATTGTATCCACTCACACATTTTTAAGTTGACATCTTAAAATTTTATCAAAAGCTGAAGTGTTGTAAAAGATATGTATTCTGGCATGTGACATATTGTATATCTGCTTTAAATATACTTTTCATCAAATCCTCACTACTATGTAGTTTAGGTCTTTTGATCTACAGAAAATGTCTGCATAACCAGTACCTTAAATAACAAAACATCTCCACTTGTAACTCAGTAAAAAGTGACAAAAAGAAAAATAAAAAAAAGTCAGTTCTCATTGTTAAAACAATCAGCTATATTCTAGATGTTAATACCCCTGTGACAACTTTGTCACATCTGAATTTTAATTTTAAGGTAACTAGGGAGAGAGATGGAGAGCCAGAGAGACAGTAAGACAGACTGTCTACCTACATATTATTAAACGATTACCAATTGTTTCAAGCATTTTTCATTTATTTACTCATTTTTTAGGTTTTAAAAGCTCCTACGTTCCCCTTTAATAGACTCCACAGGCACAATTTCAAAACAAGAAATTAAAGAAATCCCCCGTGGTCTAGGGGACTAAAGGGCAATTTATCTCACAAAGGAAAAGAAATAAACTTTTTTGTGTTTTATAAGATTTGCATGTGAAAACGCATAAAATGACACTAATTCTATAAATGTGACATAAGAGTTGCACTTAGAATTTTAATCATTTTTCTAATCAGTCTTCAGGGCAGCATTTTAGGGGACTAAATTATGTTGGCAATAGAAATACGATTGCTGTGTATTCCCCCAAATCCTACAGTTCTGAGTCACTTCAGATAAACTGTTTGAAGGACAATTAAGCCACTTTTGAATATCTGCTACAAGCCCATCATTGCTATAGAGGGAAATAAGACATACAGAAGAAAGAGTGTCTTCCTCTGAGAAACAAGCAATCTGATTGGGGAATAGGACTTATACACCAGAAACAATTCGGAAATCATTCCAGGAACCCAACAGAATTGTTAATGCTATGAGTTATTTGGATTAAAAACATGGAACTTGGAATCTACCAGACCTGAGATCCAATTCTGGTTATAAATTACTTCTCACTGACCTCAGCTTCCTTGTCAGTTAAACACGGACAACCAGGACAGGGACAGGCAAGCTACGGCCCATGGGCCAAATCCTGCCTAGAGCCTGTTTTTGTATGAGTTGTGAGCTAAGAATAGTTCTCACATTTTTAAATGGTTAAGTAAGTTTTTTAAAGAATATTTGATAATATTTTTAAAATATATAACATTCAAATTTCAGTGTCCAGAAATAAAGTTTTATCAGAACACAGCCACACCCGTTCATTTACATATTGTGTATAGCTGCTTTTTTGTTAAAACAGCGAAGTTGAATAGTTGCAACAGACGTCCTGTGTCCTACAAAACTTATAATACTTTCTATCAGGCTCTTTACAGAAAACTTTGCCGAGACCCTTGTTGTACAGAATTAAAAGAAATAGTATGGGAGGACCTTCAAGATGGCGGAGGAGTAAGACGTGGAGATCACCTTCCTCCCCACAAATATATCAGAAATACATCTACATGTGGAACAACTCCTATAGAACACCTACTGAACGCTGGCAGAAGACCTCAGACCACCCCAAAGGCAAGAAACTCTCCCACGTACCTGGGTAGGGCAAAAGAAAAAGGGAAAAACAGAGGCAAAAGAATAGGGACGGGACCTGCACCAGTGGGAGGGAGCTGTGAAGGAGGAAAAGTTTCCACATACTAGGAAGCCCCTTGGCGGGCGGAGACTGCGGGTGGCGGAGCAGGGGAGCTTCGGAGCCGCGGAGGAGAGCACAGCAACAGGGGTGCGGAGGGCAAAGAGGAGAGACTCCCGCACAGAAGATCGGCGCCGACCAGCTCTCACCAGCCCGAGAGGCTTGTCTGCTCACCCGCCGGGGTGGGCGGGGCTGCGAGCTGAGGCTCAGGCTTCGTTCGGTTGGATCCCAGGGAGAGGACTGGGGTTGGCAGCGTGAACACAGCCTGCAGGGGCTTAGTGCACCACAGCTAGACGGGACGGAGTCCGGGGAAAGGTCTGGAACTGCCTAAGAGGAAAGAGACAGTTGCTTCGGGGTGCGTGAGGAAAGGGGATTCAGAGCACCGCATAAATGAGCTCCAGAGACAGACGCGAGCCGCGGCGCGGACCCCAGAGACGGGCATGAGACGCTAAGGCTGCTGTTGCCGCCACCAAGAAGCCTGTGTGCGAGCACAGGTCACTCTCCACATCTCCCCTCCCTGGAGCCTGTGCAGCCCGCCACTGCCAGGGTCCCGTGATCCAGGGACAACTTCCCGGTGAGAACACACGGAGTGCCTCAGGCTGTTGCAATGTCAAGTCGGCCTCTGCCGCCGCAGGCTCGCCCTGCATCCGTACCTATCCCTCCCCCCCCCCCACCCCGGCCTGAGTCAGCCAGAGCCCCTGAAGCAGCTGCTCCTTTAACCTCGTCCTGTCTGGGTGAAGAACAGAGGCCCTCAGGTGACCTACACACAGAGGCAGGGCCAAACCAAAGCTGAACCCCAGGAGCTGTGCGAACAAAGAAGAAAAAGGGAAATTTCTCCCAGCAGCCCTAGGAGCAGCGGATTAAACCTGCACAATCAACTTGATGTCTGCTGCTTCTGTGGAATACCTGAATAGACAGCAAATCATCCCAAAACTAAGGCAGTGGACTTTGGGGGCAACTGTAGACTTGGGGTTTGCTTTATACATCTAATTTTATGTTTATCTTAGTATAGTATTTAGAGCTTATTATCATTGTAGATTTGTTTATTGATTCGGTTGCTCTCTTCCTTTATATATATATATATATATTATTTTCCTTTTTCTCCTTTTGTGAGCATGTATGGATATGCTTCTTTGTGTGATTTTGTCTGTATAGGTTTGCATTTACCATTTGTCCTACTGTTCTGTCTGTCCATTTTTTTTCTTAGTATAGTTTTTAGCACTTGTTATCATTGGTGAATTTGTTTATTGCTTTGGTTGCTGTCTTATTTTTTAATTACTTTTTTTATTTATATTATTTTAATAAAATATAGTGTTATTTTAATAACTTTATTTTTTTTAATTTATTTTTTTTCTTTTCTCCCTTTTCTTCTGAGCTGTGTGGCTGACAGGGCCTTGGTGGTCAGCCAGGTGTCAGGCCTGAGCCCCTGAGGTGGGAGAGCCGATTTCTGGACATTGGTCCACCAGAGACATCCCGGCCCCTCGTAATATCAATCAGCGACAGCTCTCCCAGAGACCTCTGTCGCAACACTAATACCCAGCTCCACTCAACGACCAGCAAGCTTCATTGCTGAACACCCCGTGCCAAACAACTAGAAAGACAGGAACACAATCCCACCCATTAGCAAAGAGGCTGCCTACAATCACACTAACTAAGTTCACAGACACCCCAAAACACACCACTGGACGCAGTCCTGCCAACCAGAAAGACAAGATCCAGCCTAATCCACCAGAACACAGGCACCAGTCCCCTCCACCAGGAAGCCTACACAACCCACCGAACCAACCTTACCCACTGGGAGCAGACATCAAATACAATGGTAATTACGAACCTGCAGCCTGTGAAAAGGAGACCGCAAACATAGTAACATAAGCAAAATGAAAAGACAAAGAAATACACAGCAGATGAATAAGAATGGTAAAAACCCACCAGAACAAACAAATGAAGAGGAAATAGGCAGTCTACCTGAAAAAGAATTAAGAGTAATGATAGTAAAGATGATCCAAAATCTTGGACATAGAATGGAGAAAATACAAGAAACATTTAAAAAGGACCTAGAAGAGGGCTTCCCTGGTGGCGCAGTGGTTGGGAGTCCGCGTGCCGATGCAGGGGACACGGGTTCATGCCCCGGTCTGGGACGATCCCACATGCCGCGGAGTGGCTGGGCCCGTGAGCCTTGGCCGCTGAGCCTTGGCCACTGAGCCTGCGCGTCCGGAGCCTGTGCTCCGCAGCGGGAGAGGCCACAACAGTGAGAGGCCTGCGTACCAGAAAAAAAAAAAAAAAAAAAAAAAAGACCTAGAAGAACTAAAGAGCAAACAAACAATGAGGAACAAAACAATAAATGAAATTAAAAATTCACTAGAAGGAATCAGTAGCAGAATAACTAAGGTAAGGCAGAAGAACGGATAAGTGACCTGGAAGATAAAATACTGGAAATAACTACCACAGAGCAGAATAAAGAAAAAAGAATGAAAAGAATTGAGGACAGTATCAGAGACCTCTGGAACACATGAAATCCACCAACATTCCAACTATAGGGGTCCGAGAAGAAGAAGAGAAAAAGAAAGGGACTGAGAAAACATTTGAAGAGATTATAGTTGAAAACTTCCCTAATATGGGAAAGGAAAGAGTCAATCAAGTCCAGGAAGCACAGAGAGTCCCATACAGGATAAATACAAGGAGAAACACGCCTAGACACATATTAATCAAACTATCAAAAATTAAATACAAAGAAAAAATATTAAAAGCAGCAAGGGAAAAACAACAAATAACAGAGAAGAGAATCCCCATACGGTTAACAGTGGATATTCAGCAGAAACTCTGCAAGCCAGAAAGGTGTGGCAGGACATATTTGAGTGATGAAAGGGAAAAACCTACACCCAAGATTACTCTACCCAGCAAGGATCTCATTCAGATTCGATGGAGAAATTAAAATCTTTACAGAGAAGCAAAAGCTAAGAGAATTCAGCACCACCAAACAAGCTTTACAACAAATGCTAAAGGAACTTCTCTAGGTAGAAAACACAAGAGAAGGAAAAGACCAAAAATAACAAACCCAAAACAATTAAGAAAATGGTAATAGGAATATACATATCGATAATTACCTTAAATATAAATGGATTAAATGCTCCAACCAAATGACATAGACTGGCTGAATGGATACAAAAACAAGACCCATCTATATGCTGTCTACAAGAGACCCACTTCAGAACTAGGGACACATACAGACTGAAAGTGAGGGGATGGAAGAAGATATTCCATGCAAATGGAAATCAAAAGAAAGCTGGAGTAGCAATTCTCATATCAGACAAAACAGACTTTAAAATAAAGACTATTACAAGAGACAAAGAAGGACACTACATAATGATCAAGGGATCAATCCAAGCAGAAGACATAACAATTGTAATTATTTACGCACCCAACATAGGAGCACCTCAATACATAAGGCAAATGGTAACAGCCATAAAAGGGGAAATCAACAGCAATACAATCAGTAGGGGACTTTAACACCACACTTTCACCAGTGGACAGATGATGCAAAATGGAAATCAATAAGGAAACACAAGCTTTAAATGACACATTAGACAAGATGGACTTAACTGATATTTATAGGACATTCCACCTAAAAACAACAGAATACACTTTCTTCTCAATTGCTCATGAACATTCTCCAGGATAGATTATATCTTGGGTCACAAATTAAGCTTTGGTATATTTAAGAAAATTGAAATCGTATCAAGTATCTTTTCTGACCACAATGCTATAAGACTAGATATCAATTACAGGAAAAAAAACTGTAAAAAATACAAACACATGTAGGCTAAATAATAAACTACTAAATAACCAAGAGATCACTGAAGAAATCAAAGAGGAAATCCCAAAATACCTAGAAACAAATGACAATGAAAACACAACGACCCAAAACCTATGGGATGCAGCAAAAACAGTTCTAAGAAGGAAGTTTATAGCAATACAATCCTACCTCAAGAAACAAGAAACATCTCAAATAAACAACCTAACCATACACCTAAAGCAATCAGAGAAAGAAGAACAAAAAAGACCCCAAAGTTAGCAGAAGGAAAGAAATCATAAAAATCAGATCAGAAATAAATGAAAAAGAAATGAAGGAAATGATAGCAAAGATCAATAAAACTAAAAGCTGGTTCTTTGAGAAGATAAACAAAATTGATAAACCATTAGCCAGACTCATCAAGAAAAAAAGGGAGAAGACTCAAATCGGTAGAACTAGAAATGAAAAAGGAGAAGTAACCACGGACACTGCAGAAATACAAAGGATCATGAGAGATTACTACAAGCAACTATATGCAAATAAAATGGACAACCTGGAAGAAATGGACAAATTCTTAGAAAAGCACAACCTTCCAAGCCTGGACTGGGAAGTAACAGTAAATATAAACAGACCAATCACAAGCACTGAAATTGAAAATGTGATTAAAAATCTTCCAACAAACAAAAGTCCAGGACCAGAAGGCTTCACAGGCGAATTCTATCAAACATTTAGAGAAGAGCTAACACCTATCCTTCTCAAACTCTTCCAAAATATAGCAGAGGGAGGAACACTGCCAAATTCATTCTATGAGGCCACCATCACCCTGATACCAAAACCAAACAAAGATGTCACAAAAAAAGGAAACTACAGGCCAATATCACTGATGAACATATATGCAAAAATCCTCAGCAAAATACTAGCAAACAGAATACAACAGCACAGGGCTTCCCTGATGGCACAGTGTTTAAGGATCCACCTACCAATGCAGGGAACACGGGTTCGAGCCCATCTGGGAAGATCCCACATGCCATGGAGCAACTAAACCCATGCACCACACCTACTGAAGCCTGCATACCTAGAGCCCATGCTCCACAACAAGAGAAGCCACCACAGTGGGAAGTCCGCGCACCACAACGAAAAGTAGCCCCCGCTCGCAGCAACTAGAGAATGCCCACACCCAGCCACAAAGACCCAATGCAGCCAAAAATAAATAAATAAAATAAATTTTTAAAAATAATAATAAATATTAAAAAAATAACGAATACAACAGCACATTAAAAGGATCATACACCATGATCAAGTGGGGTTTATCCCAGGAATGCAAGGATTCTTCACTATATGCAAACCAATCAATGTGACAAACCATATTAACAAATTGAAGGAGAAAAGCCATATGATCATTTCAATAGATGCAGAAAAAGCTTTCAACAAACTTCAACACCCATTTATGATAAAAACCCTCCAGAAAGCTGGCATAGAGGGAACCTACCTCAACATAATAAAGACCACATATGACAAACCCAGAGCCAACATCATTCTCAGTGGTGAAAAACTGAAACCATTTCCTCTAAGACCAGGAACAAGACAAGGTTACCCACTCTCACCAGTATTATTCAAGATAGTTTTGGAAGTTTAGCCACAGCAATCAGAGAAGAAAAAGAAACAAAAAGAATCCAGGGCTTCCCTGGTGGCGCCGTGGTTGAAAATCTGCCTGCTAATGCAGGGAACATGGGTTCGAGCCCTGGTCTGGGAGGATCCCACATGCCGCGGAGCAACTAGGCCCATAAGCCACAACTACTGAGCCTGTGCATCTGGAGCCTGTTCTCCACAACAAGAGAGGCCACGATAGTGAGAGGCCCACGCACTGCGATGAAGAGTGGCCCCCGCTTGCCACAACTAGAGAAAGCCCTCACACAGAAACAAAGACCCAACACAGCAAAAATAAATAAATTAATTAATAAACTCCTACCCCCAACATCTTCCTTAAAAAAAAAAAAAAGAATCCAAATCAGAAAAGAAGAAGTAAAGCTGTCACTGTTTGCAGATGACATAATATACACAGAGAATATTAAAGATGCTACCAGAAAACTACTAAAGCTAATCAATTAATTTGGTAGAGTAGCAGGACACAAAATTAATGCACAGAAATCTCTTTCATTCCTATACACTAATGATGAAAAATTTGAAAGAGAAATTAAGGAAACACTCCCATTTACCATTGCAACAAAAAGAATAAAATACCTAGGAAAAAACTACCTAAGGAGACAAAAGACCTGTATGCAGAAAACTATAAGACACTGATGAAAGAAATTAAAGATTATATAAACAGATGGAGAGATATATCATGTCCTTGGATTGGAAGAATCAGCATTGTGAAAATGACTATACTACCCAAAGCAATCTAGAGATTCAATGCAATCTCTATCATTTTTCACAGAACTAGGACAAAAAAATTTCACAATTTGTATGGAAACACAAAAGACCCCGTATAGCTAAAGCAATCTTGAGAAAGAAAAACAGAGCTGGAGGAATCAGGCTCCCAGACTTCAGACTATACTACAAAGGTACAATAATCAAGACAGTGTGATACTGGCACAAAAACAGAAATATAGATCAATGGAACAGAATAGAATGCCCAGAGATAAACCCACGCACATATGGTCACCTTATCTTTGATAAAGGAGGCAAGAATATACAATGGAGAAAAGGCAGCCTCTTCAATAAGTAGTGTTGGGAAAACTGGACAGCTACATGTAAAAGAATGAAATTAGAATACTCCCTAACACCATATACAAAAATAAACTCAAAATGGATTAAAGACCTAAATGTAAGGCCAGACAGTATAAAACTCTTAGAGGAAAACATAGGCAGAACACTCTGTGACATAAATCACAACAAGATCCTTTTTGACCCACCTCCTAGAGAAATGGAAATAAAACAAAAATAAACAAATGGGACCTAATGAAACTTAAAAGCTTTTGCACAGCAAAAGAAACCATAAACAAGAAGAAAAGACAACCCTCAGAATGGGAGAAAATATTTGCAAATGAAGCAACTGACAAAGGATTAATCTCCAAAATTTACAAGCAGCTCATGCAGCTCAATATCAGAAAAACAAACAACCCAATCCAAAAATGGGCAGAAGACCTAAACAGACATCTCTCCAAAGAAGATATACAGATTGCCAACAAATACATGAAAGGATGTTCAACATCACTAATCATTAGAGAAATGCAAATCAAAACTACAATGAGGTATCACCTCACACCAGTCAGAATGGCCATCATCAAAAAATCTACAAACAATAAATGCTGGAGAGGGTGTGGAAAAAAGGGAACCCGCTTGCACTGTTGGTGGGAATGTAAATTGATACAGCCACTATGGAGAACAGTATGGAGGTTCCTTAACAAACTAAACATAGAACTACCGTATGACCCAGCAAACCCACTACTGGGCATATACCCTGAGAAAACCAAAATTCAAAATAGTCATGTACCACAATGTTCATTGCAGCACTATTTACAATAGCCCGGACATGGAAGCAACCTAAGTGTCCATCAACAGATGAATGGATAAAGAAGATGTGGCACATATATACAATGGAATATTACTCAGCCATAAAAAGAAACGAAATTGAGTTATTTGTAGTGAGGTGGATGGACCTAGAGTCTGTCATACAGAGTGAAGTAAGTCAGAAAGAGAAAAACAAATACCGTATGCTAACACATATATTTGGAATCTAAAAAAAAAAAAAAAAAAAAGTGATTCTGAGGAACCTAGGAGCAGAACAGGAATAAAGACGCAGATGTAGAGAATGGACTTGAGGACACAGGGAGGGGGAATGGTAAGCTGGGACGAACTGAGAGAGTGGCATGTACATATTTACACTACCAAATGTAAAATCGATACCTAGTGGGAAGCAGCTGCATAGCACAGGGAGATCAGCTTGGTGCTTTGTGACCACCTAGAGGGGTGGGATAGGGAGGGTGGAAGGGAGGCACAAGAGAGAGGATATTGGGATATATGTATACGCATAGCTGACTCACTTGTTATACAGCAGAAACTAACACACCATTGTAAAGCAATTATACTCCAATAAAGATGCTAAAACAAAATATAGAAATAATATGAATGAAATGGTTAACACAGAACCTGGCATATAAGCACTCAATAAATAGTAAATATTATGATTCTCTTGTAAGAAGCTGTAATTTGAACGAAATGTACAACTTCAAGAAACAACTTTTTTATTTCTAGAAGAGACTTATTTGAAGAAATATTACAACATATAAAAACTACATAAAGTCTTAATTCCCACTCATACAGCGGTAAATTTGATATAATGCATAATAAAATACTTTTAAAATCCAGAATGCACAAAGTACTGCTTAGTTTGATCACTAAGTCATTAATTGATAAGCAAAGATAAACAAGGCTACAAAAGGCATGACTTACCCATTAAGTAACTGGCCATTAAGTTCCTTTAAAAAATGGAAATATTGGCCTGGTCTAACTTATAATCATGCAAACACAGATAGAGCCTGTCATGCGTGCATAATGAAGAACTGACTGCCAGAGGAATCACTGCTCTATCATCTATTCCATAACATTTGAGTGGATGGAGACACATGATGTCCCGTCTGCTAAGGACACTCTTCCCTCTGCTTATCCCAGGCTCTCTTCTTTCCAGCCATCAAGTCTTCCCTTAAATATCGCTTCCTCAATCACTCCATCCTAGCATCACCTTTGTTTCCTTCATAGCACATTTATAATTATATATTTAGGGAGCCACTTGATTATGAGTATCTGTCTCCTCCATTAGATTCTTAACTCCAAGAGAAAAGCAATAAATCTGTCTCTGTCGCCATTATATGCTCAGCTCCTAGAAGACTGAAAAGTGACCTGGTGAATAAATGCTTGGAACCCTGCAAGTCACCTTTAAAGGACAACTTGTCCTCAAACATAATGAAGTGCAACTGAAGGTACTATGGGAAAAACAAAAACAGCCCTTTTATTCTTTCTTTCAACCCAGAATCAGAAAAATACAACGTTTATTAGTTGTTAGCGAACTTTCAAAATGAACAACAAAAGTATTTTGAGTATCTGCTATATTCAAGACACTATTCTAGACACCAGAGAAATATAAGTTTTACAAGCTAAAGTGCTGACTCTCCAGAACTACACAGGACAAACACAAAATTCTAATACAACGCAGACTTTGAAAATGATAATAATGGAAGTACAAAATGTTATAGGGTTAAGAGAGGAGAAGAATGCTTATTTTGGCTGGAGAGGTATAGAAAGTGTTCTTGGAGGAGATGGGCTTTAATCTGGATCTTAAAGCATTATTAAAACTTCAAAAGGCAATTAGGAGGAATAGCCTGTTTTCAGTCCAACAAGAGAAAAGTCACATTTGGGAAAGTACAGAATGTGTTCAGTACCATCTGAGCCATTTTAGTCAACTTAGGAAAAGTGATGGTTAAAAATGTGGTTTCTAGAATCAAAGAGTTTGAGTACCAATCCTAAATTCACCACTTACTAGCTCTGTGTCATTGGGTATATTACTCTACCTCAGTTTTCTCATCAGCAAAATGGGAATAATAATATTACCCTCCTCAAATTGTTCTTGAGAAGGTCAGTTAAGATAAAACACAGGAAGATAAAACACAAGTCTTATCTCATGGTAAGAGCTTAACAAATGTTATCTTTCATTGTTCTGATTATCTTTCCTTAGTATCCTACCTGTGAGAAATACTATCCTGTTCTTTCCTTTTTGCTTTCCTCATGCTATTCTGAACGAAGCTATTCCCTGGCAGCAAATTAAACATTTCTGAAACAGCATGAGCACTTTAAAGCTCTTGGGGTGCCATTGTGTACAGAAGCAATATCTAATTGAATAGTAGCCTAATAGCCTCAGAAAGTTGCTGCAATTTTTTTTAAAAAGTTGAGTTAAAAATAGGATCAGTTCAGGCAGTGAGAGAATGAGCTTTATGAGTGGCCTTGACATTCTTCCTCAAGACTCTTTAAAAGTTACATATCTAAACCCACCCCAGTATTTGCCTCTCTAGTGATGCTAGATATCGTCTCAGTTACCCCGAAATGTCATTTCAGTGTTAGGATCCAAGCTGTTTTCCAGCAGGGTCAATCTACAACTATGGAAAGAAAAGTGAAGCTTTAATGTTGGGTCAAGCCTTCAGGTTTACTGCCACTTGTCAGGGCCTCTCAGGGCTCATAACTTTTCTGCTATGATGGAAATGTTCTAAATCTGCACCGTTGAATATAATGCCCTCTAGCCCTGATAATTCCACAGCTGAAATGTGACTAGTGCAATGGGAACTGAATTTTTATTTTACTTAATTTTAATAAAGCTCAATAGACACATGTGACTAGTGGCTACTTATTGGACAGTACAGATGGAATGCTAGCCCTGCCATCAATACATTTGTCCTTTCCACGAATATATTCTTTAACCAGTGCCAGCCAGCCTCAGTTGCACATTTTAAAAGCATTCCTCTGAGAACCCTTGAAGATCTTCCATCAAGATCCCTTTCTGAGTCATTGACCTATCATGTTTGTGTCACCCATGCTGCCATTTCCTACCCCTGAAGTCCGGTGTCCAAAGCTGATTTCTTCACCCTCACCTTTAGTGAGTATGGGCTGGTCCTGGTACTCTGTCTGGTGCATATGCTCCCTCAGATACCACTCCTCCTCCATCTTCTGTCTTTAGCAAGAGTTTACCACATAGTCAGCTGTCTTCTCCTGGCTGCTGGTGAGCATAGCTACTTTCTCCCTGTGGGTAGTTATACTTTAGGAACCAATATTGCACCCATAAAAAATTATAATTTCCACAGGTTCTGCTCGTAAACCTTACACCCTGTGGCTTAATATAATAGAAATGGCCAGGCCTGCCAAACAAAAATAGTTCAGCTCCACCTCGAATTCTCTGATTCCCAGATTCTATTTTAGGCATCTATTCTCACCTTATACTTTAAGATTTGTCGACCTTTTTGACTATTCATCTACAGTCTGCTTTCCATAGCCCAGAGCAGAGTAAAAATATTTTAGAAGTTAAATTTCCTTTTTCTAAAGGTCAGTTATCCAGGTGTGAAAGCCAGCAAACTTTATTCCACCAGAAACTTGTTTTGAATCTTTTTTTCTGCACTGATAACAATACACTGCTTTATTCTAAATTACAAACATGAACAGCCTAGATATTTGCTCCATGAATTTCTATATAATGCTAATATGTAAAGGAATAAAAAGAAAGATGATAGCATGCATGTAATTAAATTGTACATTTATCAAATGTTATTTCTGTAATTACAAACAATGAAGTGCTAGAATGCTCTGAAATTTTATGATCTTAAAATAGCATTTTAATTGTCCCTCCCTTGTTTCTCTATACTTTAATCCAAGTGTAGTTGTATAAATGTGTTTGAAACCAATTAGGGGAGGGTGGCTGCCCAGCTTGTTCATCTTGGAGCACACCAGATATATACAAACAGACTCCCAAGTACCATGCATGTGCCAGGTGACTCCATTTAAAATTGATTGGGCAGACATCTAACCCAAGTCAAACCAATCAGACATGGTTTCAAGCTAGAACTAAGGGAAGAGACTCAGTCCTTATCTGCGAGAGCTGTGGGTTATGAGGCCTGGCAGCCTTGAGCAGCCGTGTTCTCAGCCATGGGGATGTATGGTCTAGTATGCAAGCAGAGGCCAACATGCAGAGAGAAGCAGAAATTTAATTCCTAATTTCCTGCTATCCCAAGACCCAGCTTTCCCTGTCCTTCTTGCTTTACATTAGATGTCCCAGTACAGTTCCAATAAATTCCCTCTCTTCTGAGTTAGTTCAAGTTATGTCTCTACTATTTGAATCCAAGAATGTCAATCAATACAATATTTTTAACAAATTTTTAAAAAGTCACCCCTGAATAAATGCAGCATTGTAGAAAAGAATTGTTTTGCATATATAATTCCAAATATATATGCAAACCCAGAAAATTAAAAATGAAGGATCCCAAGCAACTATATAAATACACATATATATATATACACACATATATATATGTATATATATATATACACATATATAAATATATTAAATGTTTTTTATATATATATTAAAGTTTATGAGAAACATGGTGCTTGAGATTTGACTAGGCATTGAAAAGAAATGTCATTTTGAATTCTCTGACATGTAAATGTTTAATTGTATTTTGAAATTGTATATCACTAAAAATAGTAAAGAATAGAATTTTTAAAGCATGTACAGTATGACTCAATTTTTATAAAATTATTTCATATTATCTATCAATTATCTTTCCACCCATCTATTTATATATTCATAGACAATTGCCTGAATATTTACATAATGTCAACAATGAGCTTTTTTCTAAGGGCTATATTATTACATGGCATTTTATTATTTCCTTCACAGTCTTATGAATTAAAATTCTCAAGTCAAATCAACTGACATACCTTATCTCAGACATGTCAAACATGGCTACATGTGTGTAAATGCATAAAAGCAAGGGAGAAAAACTAACCAAGGTAAGACCCTGGGACTGCTCCAACAGGAATGCAAAAGGCTTGACAGTCACTACTTTTATTCTAAGACAAATATTTTATACTATGTAAAGCTTTTGCTCAATATATATCTATTCATTATTCTCTTAACATGACATTCATACTTCTGGAATTTGTGTTCATGTTCTTCCTCGATTTGCTTTCCAATTTTCAGACTCGTATCCACCCTTCAAGACTAAACAAAGCCTCTATCGTTCTTGGAATCTTCTCTGAGCAACTCAGTACTCAGGAACCTCATTTCCTCTCAGACACCATAGTCTTTATTTGCATTCCAGCAATGGGACTCTGAGCACATGACATGCAATTTCAGTAATGAAGTTTCTATGAATCAATCCTGAATTACAAACTAAACTATCTACTCTTTGAAGTCAGAATTCAATTCTTAAACCCATTTGTACCACTGCCTCCCTCCACAATTTTCTCCCCTTCCACTCTCACGCTCTGAGGCTGTAGTACAGTTTCCCAAACACAGTGTTTTGGGATCAGAATTTTCAGTATTTCAGGTTCCTCATTGTTTGGGCATTGAAATTTTATTTTAGTCAACTAATTCCATTCTATCTAATCAAGATAGGGTGTGTTCACACAGACTTTCTATGTCACTGTATTTCTTCATCTCTATAGCAAACTCTGTGCCAGATTCTTCCACAATAACTGGTAGTGTGACAATGTCTATTCCACACTGAGCTTGCTGAATTATTACTCCAAATATCCCCATGGAAAAATATTTGATGAAGAATCAGTTTTATGACTCCAGGCAAGCATCTATCTAGTCAGGTCAAGAAGCAGTCATTTCTAAAACTCAATAAAACTCCCCTGATAAAACCATGGCAGTGTCACAAATTGCAAATTGTCATGAAAAAGAATCTGAAAAGACTGCCAAGGCTGGAAGTCTGCCTTCCCTGCCCAATCACTTAAGAGAGTAACACCAACTAATTGCAAATGCTTCAACATATGTGATGCATACTCATCCTTTTATTTTTACAACACAAAAGCAGCTTCTTGAAATAAAGCAGTCCAGCCAAAGCACATCACATTGCCAGATTGAGGGAGAGAATGAAAATATATTCACAAAACTGATTTAAGATGTAAGGCTTCTGGGCTTCCCTGGTGGCGCAGTGGTTGAGAGTCCGCCTGCCGATGCAGGGGACGTGGGTTCGTGCCCCGGTCCGGGAAGATCCCACATGCCGCGGAGCGGCTGGGCCCGTAAGCCATGGCCGCTGAGCCTGTGCGTCCAGAGCCTGTGCTCCGCAGCGGGAGAGGCCACAACAGTGAGAGGCCCGCGTACCGCAAAAACAAACAAACAAAAAAAAAGATTTAAGGCTTCTTAGACATGAGACACTTAGATTAGATCAAAGAAGGGCAGGACTGGAGCATGGTCTCCTGGTTCCTATGACTCTCTCTACTAAACCTGACTGTGCCGTCAATAACCCTGGTTATGACTTACCCAGGGATAAGCATATCAAGTTTTACTGAAACAACTGAGTTACTCTGTAAGAAATTCTATGTTTTATGAAAGCCCCAGTTCAAGAGCCCTAATGAAGGATTGTTTGTAGCAGAAACACAAAGCCAAGTGAACTCCTCACCCCCCCGAGGCAGAGCAAGCATGCCTCATTTGGAAACCAGAAGTAGAAATGGGCACCAATAAATTGAAGAGGCACGCATACTTGTATATTTTAAAAACACAAAAGAAAGAGGTGTACTGAAGTATAAGTAGTCCGGCTAAAGCGTCTCATGTTACTAGAAATAAAGTGATTTTACGGAAACAAATTATTGATATTTCCCAATAAAAAGGGATCTATAAAAACACTGTGTAGACCTATTCTCCAGACTTTGAACACTACTGACACCTTTGATACAGAAAAGCAATCAAAATGCAAAATGATAACATTTCTTATGCTTAGAGTAGCCTTAAGTCAGTTTTAGGGTTTTGCTTTTGTTTTTATTTTTTTAACATAGAAAGAGGCATAAATTGTACTGCTTACCTAAGCAATTCCTATACGGTCAGTCTAAAGAGAACAAAATAAGCTAGAGAAATATTTCAAGATCCACAACACAAAGAAATGTAAGATTGTGAATAATGAGAAAAGACCACTTAGATAAACAATAAAGTGAGCTACCTTGACCACAAGAGTTAACATCTAGTTCACTTCATAATTCTATTGTGGTCAAGGTAGCTCACTTTAAATTATTGTTTATCTAAGTGGTCTTTTCTCATTATTCACAATCTTACATTTCTTTGTGTTGTGGATCTTGAAATATTTCTCTAGCTTATTTTGTTCTCTTTAGACTGACCGTATAGGAATTGCTTAGGTAAGCAGTACAATTTATGCCTCTTTCTATGTTAAAAAAATAAAAACAACATTGTAAAGCAATTATATGCCAATAAAGATATTAAAAAAAAAAAAAAGAGAGACACAAACAGCTTCAGACCCTAAGGACAGTCTTCATTCTGATCCCAAAGATTCCACTTGGAATCAGTGGTTAGTGATGTAATGTCACAAATGCGTTTTAAACAAGTCCTCAGAACCCATAATATGGATCATATTTTCAGGTCCCTTTATCCCTCTATGATAGAAATCAATACTTTATCTTGGGTTAGACTTCTGGGTGTGTGTCGGTCTCTCTGTATGAATGTTTGGTTCACTGGATCTTGACCCCTTATAAGACATCTCATTTATCTTTGATCCTCTAATGAAACCTAAAGTAACAACTTGCACATAATAAAAATATGAGTGCATATTTCTTAAATCAGAAAAAAATAATTCATTCTGCTGAGGAAGAAAGTTTGTAAGTAAAGAAGGAAATCTAACCTATTCTGAGCTCCAGCAGTGACTGGGGCACATTATTATTGATGTTGCAATATAATCTTTTAATTTTCACAACCAAAAAGTTTCTAAGTATGGAGGTTAAGAGTATAGACTCTGGAGTCTGACTGACTGCCTAGGGCCACATCCTGGCTCCACTTCCTAGCTGTATGAACTTCAGTAACTTTTTTAACCTCTATGCCTCAGTTTAATCATACATAAAATGGGGATGATAATAATAGTAACTAACTCACAGACCCGTTATGAATATTCATTGAGTTAATACATGTAAAGTACATGAAACAGCACTTGATGCAGAGTAATAGCTGAAGAAAACTTAACTTATTAGCTTATTAACAGTTTGGAGGAACTGTCCAAGACCACACAGATAACTGCATTCTGACTGCATGCCATTAGCAACTGGCAGCTTGAACACCTCTTTCCATCTCTGCAGGAGAGCTCGGTGACCAGGCTATGTAGCATGAAATAACTTCCTCTTCACTGCCTCTTAGAAGAGTCCCAATAGGAGAAGAAGAAGGAATGGGATGGGGCTACCTGCCTCCTCATGCTTTATCACGTCTCAAGTCCCGGCCATCTGGCAAATGTCTGGGAACCACGGTCACTGCACTTGTTGCTCTGGCCCCTCCCAGACTTGTTCTTTTATTCCTTGGTTCAAAGCCTTCTCAGAAAAAGGGAGTGCTGCAGCCTTCATCAAGATAATGCAAACCCCAATTCTATCACTAAGTTTTGTGCACACACAACTGAAACCCTTTGCAGCCCAATCTCTCCATCTGCAAAATGGGAATAATAATAAAAATAACGATTGCAAACATGTATGGAATGCTTAGAATCTATGGAGCACTGACCTTATATCCTTTACAATTCACACAATCATATGGTAGAAGTACTGTTAGCATCCAAGCTTTACATATAGATAAAGAAACCATTGTATGGATAAGTCATATAACTTGTCCAAGGCTACAAAGCTGACAAATTGCAGCACCAGGATTCAAACTCAGACACTCTGATACCAGAGCCTATGAACCACTGCACAATGTCTGGTAATGCAGTAGGTGCTCTGTGAATGCCAGGTCTCTGCACCCACTCTATGAAGTCATGATGAACCTGGGTACTGGCAGACAATATAGATGTCAGTGTAGGAGTCCTCCTTATACCCTTGCGGGTAAGTATAGCCTCTAGCACCAGCTTGAACAGATTCCCAAAAATGACTTTCATGCTCTTCATGGATTTGCCCTGCTTATCCTTCCAGTGTCATTTCTCAACATCTCCAACCCCACCTTTAGTGACCCTCTCCCAACACCATAACCACCAAACTTCACCCCACCTGCATGGACTTCTCTCAAATATGTGCTTTCTCCTCCTCCATCCTAACTCCTCTGAAAAGAAAATTTCAATGAACTTGGAGCATTCTAGGATGTTAGACCAAAAATTTCTATGATTGCAGAGGTAGAAGGTGAATCCCATTTCGTGCTTGAGCACAACTCCTTTTCCTGCTCAAGGGTTTGGGATTTCTCAGAAGTGAAGATATAATCAGAAACCGTAGAGGACTGGGTGGATTGATGGTTAGGTTAAACAAACAAACACCTCCAAATGTAAAGGAAAATGTTAAGAATATAAGAATAACTCCATCTGCCAAGTGCTAGAACATAAAATATTTCACTGATAGAAGGCCTGAAGTTTGAAAGAAAGAGCTCCCCTAAATGGTCCAGAAGTAATTTAATTTGTTGAAAAGTAATTTAATTTGTTGAGAAGCCTAAAAGGGCTCTGTATCGTGCACAGCTACTTTTCTCCCTCCCCACAAAAAGGAAAAAAAAAGGACCAACACAAGTCAGACTGCATGAATAGAGCAGATTCAGCTTGGATGTCAGGGAACTTCACTCAAATGTCAATCATCATGCCAGAACTCTAAGCTACCCAGAGGTTTGGCTGGATCACTGCCAGTCAGTACTATGACTGATATCTTTTTCTTCAGACATCGCAACATTCAAAAATAAAAGGAAAATATGTTCAGCTGCTGCCTCTTCAGCAGCTTTGCAATTTTCCAAGGATCAGCCCCTCTCCTATTCTCAGTCCCCTAATCTCCAAGCAAAGTAATAGCTTCTCCTTGCCTAGCAGGAGTCAGGAGACTGCCTAGCCAAGCAGCCTCTGGTCAGTATTTCAAGAACCCTTGGTTTCCTAATCTTTTCCTGCCAGGAATAAATCAGTGGATGTTAGTTAAATGCAAGACTCCATGTAAAACCCTCTTTCTCTCCTTTTTTGTCCCTTCAATCTTTCAAGGTGTCATAGATAGTGGAAGTATAAACTCATAATAATAGCAGCCTGTGACTGTCTCCTCCAAACCCCATATTTAATCAGCACTATCTTTCACCCATATCCATTCTCTAAAGTGTTTGAGAACCCTGATGCACCTTCTTTCTGTTCTCTTATGTGAAAGGTCCTAAGTCCAGACTACATCCTTATGTCCCCCTTTCCACGTGAAGCAGGCTACAGGGACTCAGCCTAATTTGTACTCCTTAACTAGCAGTCACCACCTATTCTACACTTGTCAGTTCTTGGTCAAAGCGGCAATGGAATAGCATAGACTCTTCTCAGCTTGTCTCTACTCACCGCTCCTGATGACAAAGTCCTAAGTCATTTTTTAACATAAGGCATAGCTTCCACTCTCTATAGGTACTGAAGCCGGGGGAATTCAATGCTGACAAATGCCTGACTCCCTTCTAGCGGCCCCCAAGGGGTCTGACAGGGCTGGCTGTAGCTGGACAAGCCTTCAGATTTTCTAATAGCCAACTCGTGATCTATCTTCTGCAAGACACACTAAAGATGCTTCCAGTGATCAAGGGGAACAATCACGTGGATCAAATGAAATCAAGTGGATAAAATGAGTTACATTCTGAATTTTGAGTCATAAAACCTGAATTCCATGAGCCTTAGACTAATGTCCAAGTTTCTGACTCTACCATGATGAGTTATAATTTAAGGTACGTCTTTCCTTGCCTTCTCTGAATCTTAGTTTCCTTCCTTCCTTTTAAGGTAGATATTTGGTTGCTTGCCCTTTACCTGTCCAGGATACCGTAATAAAGAAATAGTAAATGCTATAAAATGAAAGGGGTAGAAAGAAAACTCGAGTTCAAGTTTTAGTTCAGTGACACACAACCTTGCACTTCAAGTCATTCCCCTGAACTCTTACAAGCATGTGGTACTACATGGTCTAAGGTGATGAAGAACTGGCTCCTGCCTACTCCTGCCTAGCATCACTGAGCACCATTTGTCTCTTTCCTTGTCCTACTCCATCCATACCTGACTTCTTTCAATTTTTTAAAATAGAGACGGCTTTACCCTGACTCAGGACTTTATTTACTAATATTCAGCCTTTCCGTCACCTACCACAGATTTTTCCTTAGATAACTCTCTCAATCTTGTAAGTCTCAACCGAACTATAGCATTTTCAGAGAAGCCTTCCTTTATCCTCATATTTCTTTGGCTTCCCTCTATTTTATGCTTTCATAGCAGCTAGTACTCGAACCTTGGCAGCAAGCAGGACTCTTGTAATCATTTAAGTGTTTCTGTCCTCTTCAGAGAGATTTTGCCTGCCTTGATCTCTGCTATGACTCCAGTACCTAGCTCACTGACTGGAATATGGTAAATACTCAATACAAATTTAGTAACTAGCTCCTATTCTGAAATCCTCACTACTTTCAGAGGGCTATGTTTATAATACATTGTGTGAAAGCACTTTATAAACTGCAAAAGTAAATAGCAAATTGCTATAAAAATCAAAGTCACTACGTATTATCTTTGTATGTTTTGAATTCCCAAAAATCTCAAATTGTAACTGAATCTCTGTGTGCTGAAGCTATGGTTGAATTTTCTTTATTATTGACTGGAACATGGCTGAGATGTGAACACTACCCTCCCCTCCTATAGAAGGAAGTACACTATGATGGCAGGGAGCGGTATTAGAATTTTTTTTGCAGGATAACAAATTACCCCAAAACTTAGTGGCTTAAAACAACAAGAAACATTTATTATCTTTCCCAGTTTTGTGGGGAAAGAATTTGGGAATAACTTGGGTGGGTGTTTCTGGCTCAGAGTATCTCATGAGCTTGCAGTAAGATGTCAGCTGGGACTGCAATAATCTGAAGGTTTGAGTAGGGCTGGGAGATCCACTTCCAAGGTGTTAATCCATATGCTGACAGGTTGGTACTGAGCAGCTGCCTCAGTCCCACCCTACATGGGTTTCTCCACAAAACAGCTTGTGTCCTCGCAACACGGTGACCGACTACCCCCAGAGTAAGAGAACCAAGGAAACAAGATGGAAGACACAATGCCCTTTAAAACCAGGCCTTCAAAACGGCACATTGTCACCTTCGTCAAACAGACAAGCCGAGACTTACTATGGGAGGAGACTACAGATGGGCATGGACACCAGGAGGCAAGGAACATTGGGAGCCGTCACATCTGGCTTCCACAGACTTGTTCTCCGTCCAAAGTCGCTGGCACAGTGCATCGTGCACAGTACGTACTCTAAAATAAATGTTTGATGGGATCTATAGCTGGAATCACAGATAAACAGATGAAAGAGTGGAGCCAAGGAGTGGATGCTACCTACTTTCTGAGGCTAGCAGTGGAAAAGTCAGAAGAATGCTAAAGCACTTGATAAAACTGCACATACATACTCCCAAATCACCACAGCAAAGATTGCAATGACTGGTTTTGGAAGGGATGCAAAACAGGTGTTAGTGACAGTGGGAGAGACATGTGGCCTGGAATAATTCTCTAGTGTCTGAACCTAGTCTTACTTCTTAATCATTTGGCTAAGAACACAATGCATGGATAAATAAACTCTTCTATCACAAAAAAAAAAAATTTGGTGAGAGGCTTAGAAACTGCCAAATTCTTTTTTTTTTTTCCTGCATTATCCTTATTATGGAAATTTATAATTTAGCTACCCTCGCAAATGTTATGCAAATACATTAAACAATACAGGGGCGATTTGAGCCTTTAGAATTCTTGACTAATACAAGCATTACTATAATTATCACTTCAAAGTTCTAATAATAACGTTATTTGCATTTTCTTTGACACTGTTTTTGGAAAGAATTTCTAAATACTTGAGTAAATATTTGTAAATTATGACCATGAAACAGTAAAGGCCATTCAGAGTAAGAAGGGAATATTGCAGACCAGAATTGATTACTTTAATACTCAAGCTTATTAGTTCACTCCAGAAACACAGCTCTGACCCTATAGGGGTTTATGATCTAATGAAACCAAGAGCAGGACAGTATTTCAATGGAGAACAACCAGCATCCACACAGGAAGCAAGTCAAAAACCTGGTATTTATCCTGGACACCTCCTTCATCTAATCATTAATATCCCCTAAATCCACTCCCTACTCTCTGCTCCCACCAGCCTGGACCGTTGCAATAAGCCCACGCAGGTTTCAACACACATACTCTAAAGACTCTCATCCGCACTCCCCTTAACAACCACATTGACCTTTTAAAAAACAAAGATCTAGCATGTCTCTGCCCTTTACAAAAGTCTTCAATGGCTTTTTACATCTTGAATATTGAGTAAAGATAAAAATTGTTAACATGACCCACAGAGTCATGTCTGATGTGGTCCAGATGTAACTCTCCCATTTCACCTGACAAGACCCCTCCTCACATGCTGTGCCCAAGCCTTCTTTCAGTCCTAGAACATTCTTGTACCACTTTATTCTCTGGACTACCTTGTCTAGAATGTCCATCATTACATCCTTTCTTAAAAATTGCTTCTTCAGGGAAGCCTTCTCTCAGTGGAAAGGGCTCAGTGGAAATTAGTTCTTCTTATTATACACTTTATAGCACTATCTATCGTCTTGGTAGCTCTTATCACAACTGTAATTTTTACTCTTCATGGGAAATATTGAGTAGTGTTGATATCCCGTTTTCTCCAACCTCCCCCCATTCCCACCCCAGCGGCACAGACAGTGACTACTGTTCTTGTTGCTCTGCTTCCAGTGTCCTACACCAGGCTCAACACAGAGTCCATGTTCACTGTGTGTTGATGGACTGAATAAATGAAGATTTCAAATGCATGCCCAGAATGTAGCTTAGACTGTGGCAGAATTTGATGCACTTATTTAAGAAAAATAAAGTAAAAACAAAAGCATAATGTGTCTCTTGATGGATTCTTGTATTACTATCAATGGCTAGAGTAAAAGGAGATAGAAGCTACTCTGGACAATCAGAGAAGAGGGAATCCCGATCCCCGATTTATTTGGGAGGTTTTTACAGGTAGCAAAATCTTCCTAGACAGACTTGAAATGTAAGTTTGTTGATGGCAGTTCTTCTCCATTTAGAAGGCTTTCAAACATTCAGTGGGAGAGGGAAATGGGAAAAGAGGAAGTAAGGGGAAAATACGATGTGACAAAACAATACGTAATAGATTCACCAGTATTTATAAAGCATTCTCCTTTGCCTACATATAAACCATTGCTAGCTAACCTTCACTGAATAAGAGCCTATTTCCTTAAAAAGAAAAGCAGGATGATTGTTCAATGCCTTACCTTTGGGTAGAATTAAAGAAAAAGTAGCCAGTGATTCTCAGAAATATAGGAAAGCATTACAGAAAATTTCATTAAGGGCATTAGACCTACCCAGACAATGCAAATGGAATAAAAATATGCATATTGAAAATATGGAGCACACAGAACTTATGTTCTGTCTGTAGAAAAGTTAGCAGCAGACATTCAAGAATAGAGTGACAGCATTGACTATAGTTAGAAGTAATTTTGTGTACTTCAACTCTTTTAAAAAGCATTTATATGCTTTGTATTCATTTTAACAAATTCTAAACATGAATTCCGAATTTCTATTAGGACAGTCACATATAAAAGAAAAGAATTTTAATGAGTTTTCTCCCCAAAATTCCCAGAGGTACAAATCCACATTAAGGATTAATGACCTGTCAGCTTGTACTTAAAGGACAGAAGAGACATTTCAGTTGTAGAAATTTAAAAATAAAAGAATCTGAAGTAAGAAAGCTTACCATTTTTCCCTTTTGTGTCATAAAAAGAACCGACCTGATTTATTTGCTTTAAATTGGCCAAAAGAACAATGTATTAAATGGTTGGCATTTTAAGCAAAAATTCACTCTGGACAAAGTTTTATGACAAAATTAGAAAGTCTGGTCAGAAATACTCTTTTAGTCACTTAAATGATGCAGCATTAATGTCAGAGTCAAGCATAGTATGAAAGAGAGAGGATATTTACATTGTAGATTTAACAAAAGGTCTTCAATGACTGCAATGTCTTGGAAGGAGTGCCTCATACTCTCAACCAAGCATGTCTGGTGGTAGGTGCCATAAAATACTTGAATAGCTATTTCAAACCATCAGTGCAATTTTACCCCTATTTTTTAAAGTCTTATCTATTTCAAGTAAAAGTTAATGCTCAGTTTTGTGATTCATTTATACTTAACACATGGCCACGCCAGACAAGCTCTATCTGTGGTACTATGAATCTCTTTTTTCCCCTCTGAATTGAGAAGTGATGTTATGACAGCAAAAGACAGAATCCAAAGACTAAAAAGATCAGGTTGAATTTGAAACTCAGAACCTTCAGTGTTTAAATAGAATCTAAATGTGGAAGGTTTTGTACTCTCCCAGCCGCAGTGTGCATGACATAACTACAGCAGGAAAACAACCCATGGTGAGTCATGTGATTGTAGTCAGTGTCTCATCTTCCTTTTTGTGGGCATGGCTCACATCAAAGAAGTTAACGGATTCCATTTCTTCCCTTCAAAAAGAGACAATTTCCGTTGTCCAGACTGAGTAACGTTTATCTGAATCTCCACTTGCTCTGTGAAAGCATCAGTGTGATGGGAGAAAATAAAATCACCCAGTTTTGCCTACAAGATGAAAAATAAATCTAAATATTTGAGTAATTTATTTCTTTAGCTTTTCATATAAATATTTAGTGTCATAGAGAAACAGAGTACTTGGAGAAAAAGAGTACACTGTGTCCTGATTTTAAATAGACAATATGTACTCAAATCGACTTTTCTATAGCATTTTTGTTCTTCTAGTCCTGCTCTGAGCCAGGAATGGTTACAGGGCACATCATTAAACAAGAAGGTCCTAGAAACATCTTAAATTCTCAATAAATCTTTATAACATTCACAGTTCTATATACCACTGGAGTACACATTAAAAGGTTTCCATGACACAGAGTTGACCTAGCACTTTCTACCTTCCAGGGGCTTTATGCAGTCACTGACAGAACTGTGTAAAAATCAATTTATGTTCAATAAGGTAAATGTCAATGGTATCTTTAAACATCATAAGCCAATGGCATAGTTTATTTCTAGACATTCAAATTTTGATAGCTGATGACCTTAAATATTATTTGGGCATGATCCAAAAGTTCAGAGACATTTAATAAGCTATAATTAACTGGAAGAAAGTTCTAAAGTCATGGCATTCTCTGCTCAGAAGCTTTCTGGGGCTCACGACTTCCTGTAGAAGGAAAGCTCATTGGAATAGCTGGCATTTAAGATCTTGCATAATCTGGTTCTAAACTACGCTTTTATCCTGATTTCACCCCTCCGTCACCCATGCCTTATGCTCCAAACAAATCTAACTATTCCTGTTGTTGATCACATACCACATTTTCCCAACTCTGTCCCTCAGGGCTCCCTTTTCATTCCTTCTGTTGACTCTTCAAGTCTAAATTGGGACAATCTATTCAGAAGGCAGTTTGATAGTATGTGTGTCAACATCATTAATGTTATTTTATATCCTTAACCCAATAATTCTACTTCTAAGTCTTAGAAATAATGAGCTATAGATTTTTTAATGTACAACAATGTATTTTATAATAACAAAAGGAGAAAAAAAATCCTGGAAGGTACCTAAGAACAAAATATTAGAGGATTATATTAAAAGTCATTTTCATCCATTTAATAGATTATTGGTTAGCTGTTAAATGATGTTAAAAGAATTTTTAATGACAAGAAGAAATGTTTAAGACATATGTTAGGTGAAATAGCAGAATAGAAATTGCATAATATGATCTTAATTATGTTAAAAAAATCAGAAAAAGACTGAAAGGGAATATATCAAACTGATAACATCAAGATAATTCTAGATCTTGAAATTTGGGGTAATTTTTTTCCGCTGCTTCTATAAACTCTCCTCTGCTTTACAAAATTTCTGCATATATTACCTTTAAATCAGAAAGAAAAAAAAAACGCACTGAAAAGATTTTTTTAAAATCCTATATTTTAAGTAGATGCTTACATGCCACTCTCTGTGAAATCTTCTCAAATGACCTTTGATGGAATTAATTCCTTATTTCTCTGTGGTCCCATACTATTGTGTAGTATGGGATATTTTTTAATCACATTTTCTGCCCAATATATTTGTTGAATGTCACTGAGAAAAAAAATAAAAAAACTAACATAGATACGTCTTAGAACTTCTAAAAACAGACTCAATTGAAGAGGTATTTTCTATATATATTAGACTGTACCTGTAATACAGTTTTATTTTCACATTGCCTTGTTTAGCACATCTAATATCAGAGTCTCCTTTACAAACCAAGAATCATCAAGCCTACACTCACAGCTCTACATCTGCAGTTTGTTTGAAAACTTACACCTTAATTATAGACTTTCTTCCTACCAAATGCTGTACTAACATTATGGAACAAGGTGCTAAAATGTATGCAGGGGTTAAAAAAAATAAACCAGTAATTTTATCATAAGCACAAGAAGAAAAATCATGGCATAATTCTCCCAGCAAGACTATTCTCCTTTTTTCCTCCAAATTGGATATACAGATGTTTGTATGAATTAATGTTATAAATTTCTATATAACATCTTGCAAAATTCTCAGCTTAGCTTTTTAAACATTAATATTTGCTATAATTTTCTAAATTTGCAGTATATATATACATATGAAAAAAATCCCTTGTTAATATATATATACATGTGTGTGTGCATATACATACATATGCATATATATCAATATTTATATATATATCTTTGTTATAATTAGAGAATTGGAGGGAGTTGTCAGATAAGATACATGAAACCTAGTTAAATTTGAATTTCAGATACATAGTGATTCTTTTTTTAGTATCTGTATATCCTATTCAATATTTGGTATAATCTTTTTATACTAAAATATTGTTTGTGTTTATCTGAGATTCAAATTTAACTGGGGGTCCTGTGTTTCTATTTGCTAAATCTGGCAACTCTGGGTGGCAGAGTGATTGCATATTTAGAGATTTCTCAGTCTGGCTAAATAACTTCTTAAACCTACCCCTGGGTAGCATTTCATTTAAACTCAGCAGTTAGTGAACTCAGGTATCTGAATTCTCCACATCCCTCCCAACTAAGTTTAAAAAAGAAAATCCACTAACATTGATGCCAAGGAATCACCAGGACTCCCTAACCTCTCCAAATTCCAGAGCCTGAATTCTTTCTTGCCAAGTCTACATGGGAGAATTATATACAAATTATCAAGCTCTGTTGTGCCTTACACTTTTATTTTTATGAAGTTATGCTTAATAGAGGAGCCAGAAATATTTGACTTTACAAGCTCAAAAATTTTTTCAGAGTATTTAATGCACAGTAGAGAATCAATTCTAATGTGCCCTTGTTCTTTTATAGAACAATAGAGGGATATGTCTAGAATTTGTCATTGTTGGATTCTTCGTTGATGTTAAACTAACTACTTTCTTCAGATTTTCTAATTAATGTGACTCCATTTTCCTCAGTCCATTTTTTATGGATTTCCTTCTATGTCTCATAGCCCGCTTAAAATCAACATGCCGTAAAATGAGTTCATTTTCCCAACTTCGTTCCCCATAACTTCCCTTTTTCCTGTATTCCCAATTGTTCATCCAGAAATTATAATAAGGAATCACAGATATACTCTCAATTCACCCTCTTCAACTAACCCCTGCTCAATCCCCATACCTTATCAGTCAAATCTTTTCAGATTCATCTCTTAAATATATCTGTTACTGGTCCTTATTCCTACTTTCCATCCCCACTGTCCCTGCCTTAGCCTAGGCTCTGCTAGGCTGTCTCCAGACCAGTGTTTCTCAAATTTCAATGTGCCATGAATCACCTGCAGATCTTGTTAAAATGCAAGCTCTTATTGCATAGATGAGGTGGGGCCCAGAATTCTTGTTTCTAACAGATCCTTGGTAATACCGATGCTGCTGGTCCAAAAAACACACTTTGCACAGCAAGGCTCTAGGTTATTTTTATAGACTATCAGTAAGTCTTCCTTCCATTCCAACCAGTCACCAAATTGCTGTCACTATTCTGGGCAAAATTTTCGTGTGACTCCTTTTTTTTTTTTTCTTTTTTTCGGTAAGCGGATCTCTCACTGTTGTGGCCTCTCCCGTTGCAGAGCACAGGCTCCGGACGCGCAGGCTCAGCGGCCATGGCTTACGGGCCCAGCCGCTCCGTGGCATGTGGGATCTTCCCGGACCGGGGCACGAACCCATGTCCCCTGCATCGGCAGGCGGACTCTCAACCACTGTGCCACCAGGGAAGCCCCGTGTGACTCCTTTTGCCTACTGAATTATGAAGACATACACCACCCAGGCTACCGTGACAGTTTCAGGTCCAGTTCCTCTCCATCCCCCAGACCCACACTGTAAACTCTGATCCCACTCCACTTCCTTCTGCTCCTGAAACTCTCCTTTCGCACTTCTAGGCCTTTGCCTAAAACATCCTTAGAGTAATCTTCTTTGCCCTTAATGGCTCCTTCTTTTTGCTAAAGTTCAAATGTCACACTTAATCTGTGAAATTTCTAGCACCACTCAGTAGCAACTCCCAGCACATAATACAATTATCTGCACCTGCCACAATAGGGTATTTGCACATACCACTTTGTGCATGCACTGATAACAATAATGCACAGGACTTACTATGTACTAGGTACTATTGCATGTATTTTATGTGTAATCATCATAACAATCCTATAAGGTAAGTACTATTATATCCCCATTGTACAGACCATGAACAAGGTATTAATGGCGATTTTGCTCAGATCACACAGTTTCTTCATGCCAGAGTCAAGTTTCAAGCCCATGCAATCTGATACCAGAGTCTAGCATTTTAACCGTTGTACCACTCTCCTCTATAATTGTATCTCACTTCAGTTATTAGGGTGAACCATATGAAATTACCAGTATTTTACTCTTTTATACCTACAAAACAGCAATCCCCTATGATTCAACTTTTTCAATAAATTAAGAATGATTCATGGACAGATGCCACATCTTTTTCTCCATAAAAATCCCCTGGATTAAGCAGAGGTCTGGGACATACCTGACACTTAATTAGCCTTTGTTAAATGAAGCCAAGATAGTAACAGCTCCATTTACTGAGGAGTGAACACATGCTGGGCATCATACCAGGTGTTTCACACACATTGTCATATTTAAACCTCATTACAACATGTACTGTGGATACTATTATTTTCACTATACAGATGCTACCTCTATGGCTCCTAGGGGTTAATGCCCATGGACACAAAACCAGTAACATAGCAAAGTAGTACCCAAAGTAGGCCTGCCCTAAGAGGCAAGTTGTCAGCCTTCAGTGTTAAGTAGAGTAGGACCTTGAAGAATATCTGTTTTTCTAAGTCAAACATGAGTTCTGGCTTCAAAAAACTTGCATATTCTAGGATGAAGACAAAGCTCTCTTTGTCAGCCTATTTTATATATTTTTTTAAATTTGAAACACAAAAATAGAGACAAGAGTAAATAATCTCCCATGAACCCGTCACCCAGCTTCAAAAATTATCAAGAGGGCTTCCCTGGTGGCGCAGTGGTTGAGAGTCCGCCTGCCGATGCAGGGGACACGGGTTCGTGCGCTGGTCCGGGAGGATCCCACATGCCGCTGAGCGGCTGGGCCCGTGAGCCATGGCTGCTGAGCCTGCGCGTCCGGAGTCTGTGCTCCGCAGCGGGAGGGGCCGCAACAGTAAGAGGCCCGCGTACCGCAAAAAAAAAAAAAAAAAAAAAAAAAAAAAAAATTATCAAGAGTACACCATTATCGATTTCACCTACCCTCCCACACTTTATTTATGTGTTTATCACTGAACTATTTTAAAGTCCGAAATATCATATTATTTCACATGCAAATTCATCAGTATATATCTCTAACAGATATCTTAAAAGAGCCAGAAGACAGTTACCACACTTAACAAAATTAAAAAATATTCCTTAATATAATCTAATATCCAGTCTATGGTCAATTTTCTTGATGTTAAAAAATGTCTTCTTGCAGTGATGTGTTTGAATTAGGATCCTAGCAATGTCTACCCATTACAATTGATTGCTATGTATGTTAAGTTTCTTTTCATCTATAATGGTTCCCCCTCCCTTTTCTTTTCGCAAGCCATTTACTTGTTGAAGAACCGGTAGCTATGTCTAGGGGCTTAATTAAATTCAAGTTCAATTATTTTTGACAAAAATCTTCATAGGTGGTGCTGTATATGTCTTATGACACCAATCAGGATATACATAATGTCTAGTGGTCCTAAATTTAGTGAGATTAAGATTGATCAGTGGGTTCAAGAATTGTCAGCCTGATCCACTAATTATTCTGTGTTCCAACAAATTTTATCAAAATAGTTTTAGAAGTCATTGACTTTTATTTTCAAGAACCAATATTTTAAGAGTTTTAAAAATGATAATATTTTGTGATTCTATAATTCCTTTTCCATTTATAAGATGGGATTCTTATTGATTATCAACCACCTGTTATGTTGGTCAGTAAATGGGTCAAGGTACAAATGCAAAGATATCAAATGTTGCATTCAGTATTGGCTTGGAAACAGATAAATGTCTCAAGTCTCAGAAATTATTATTCATATCAAGACAAATGAACAAGTCCTCCATTAAATTACGGTTGACATAGACCTCAAGTATCGCAGGGTACTTGGTTCCTCGAAGAACATTTTGGCATTGATTCAATAAAAATTTATCCTATTAAAAGTAGGATTTTGCTAAGGAAGTGAACTTTCTTTTATGCATTATGCAGAGATATTTAATGACCTGGTTTTTGACCAAAACATCAAATTTGGAGATCTACACACAAACGAAGTAGAACCATAGTTAAGAGGTCATAACACTGTGAAGAGAAACAAATAAAAAATATTGTCCTCATCATATTAATATAGCCAATCCTACAAAAATATGGCCTTTTCTTTATGTAGCTACATGATAAGTTGTTATGCTCTGCATTGTGTAAAAAACATCATCTATAACATTTGCACAGAGCATCAGATAAAGAAATTCATAGCAGCAGGAAGAAGAATGTAGCTAATGAAAGTACATCATTAGCTCTCTATTTATTGACAAAGGAAATTGGGTCCCAAAGAGAAACATACAAGGAAAATTTTAAACTGAAAGCATTTGAGGAAATTAAAGCCCAGCATCTAGGTTCAGGACTAGTCATAGGTGACAGAGGCCTCTACCATCCATAGGATTTTTGTTGTTGTTGTTTGTTTTTTTTGCGGTATGCGGGCCTCTTACTGTTGTGGCCTCTCCCGTTGCGGAGCACAGGCTCCGGACGCGCAGCCTCAGCGGCCATGGCTCACGGGCCCAGCCGCTCCGCGGCATGTGGGATCTTCCGGGACCGGGGCACGAACCTGTGTCCCCTGCATCGGCAGGAGGACTCTCAACCACTGCGCCACCAGGGAAGCCCCATAGGATATTTTTAGTCAGTATCTACATAATCTTCTCCATTCTATTCACCTGTATTTAAAGGGCTCATGATAAGTATAAATTTTAAAGCCATTATGTTTCTCCATCCTTGGAAATAGCATGGGACACTGGAAAAAGCCTTGCCCTGCAGTTCAGCAGATTTAGCTCCTAATTTCTACACCCACACTAATTATCTGCTTTGGACAAATCCTCTCCTATAAATATGAAGAGATTGGATGAGATGGTATAAAGCCACTCCTAGCTCAAACTGTCTATAATTTTGTTAAGTGCTATCCAGAAAAATGTACACAATTGAGTTAGTTCAATGAAATCATTCCCTGAGCAACGCCAAAAAACCATATGTTCTCCTCGAACTAAACTGTTTAGATCTATTATGAACATCACAGTCAACATAGCCTCACTAGCAGAAAACTAACCTCAGAGAGCAGCAAATACAGTCCACCTCAGAGAAACATACAGGCTTCAATCTAGTGGCACTGAATATCCAAGGTGAAGAGAGCAATAGAATTTGAAAATATTTGGTGCAAATCACAATATTTCAAGATTTTGTGTCATAATTTCACGTTTCTCCTTTATTTTGAGTCATTCAAGATATAACATCAATAAAAATGTCCAAGTTTTGAATAAAATAAAGTTTCCTCTCCCTTATCTTTAAATATGTCTGACTAATAGTCGTCCTATAGGAGTGGACCCATTTTAAGAATGGCATACCATGTACACAGGTGTCAGTCATTGCAGGTCCTACTCACAGCCTCTTCCATGAGGAAACGTCCTGCTCACAATTCCCAGGCATGGTACTTACTAAGACCTCTGCCAGAGATGCTTTGACCAGATGTGGAAACATGAACCTACCACAAGTAATTCAAACTTAGCAATTGACCTATAAAAGGACCTGTTATTTAAAATAAAAATGGTACAGGACTTCTCAGGAAATAAGTTTTGGAAAACCCAAAAGACATTAAGAGTTATTTGGGAGAGCTAAAACCATAGTTAGAGTTGAACCATAAGACTTGGAGTAAGCTAAAAGTATCAGGGAACAGAGACAATCAGTAAAGAAAACTAGATAGTAGAAAAGGTGTAATGGAGGTAAGAGAAAAGCAAAACTTCTATCACAGATGTCTATGGGGGGAGAGAAGAAAAGCAGCTAGTCAACAGAGAGGCTTGGATTTCTCACAATGTTCTCACTGAAGTTCTGGCCCATATGAATCCTTACTCTAAATATTCTTCTCCTCAAAGTAATCTGAGTAAGCGATGGGTCTCCATCCACTCAACCGAGGTTAAACAACAGGTTTAGTTTGGGAACAATTTCATAGTCATACAAAAGAGTCACACAGAGAAGCTTTCAATGATTCCATATGTTCAATTATCTGAGTCAGCAGAAGAGATGATGCCAAAGAAGTAGAGAGCATAGAGCTCCCTTGCTGGTCTCTATGGGAGACTCAGAAACCACGATGCTGTGCTTTCTCGGAAACCAAAGCAAACAAAGAGGAAGCAATAAAGGCTGGATTCTCTTGACAGGGCCTCCTTATCTGGCATCATCCTACCTAGTTAGGAGTGGTCAAAGCCAATGGAAATTTCAAGAGAAATGTTAGCATGTTAAGGCATACAAGGAATCCTCCATCTCTAAACCAATAAAAGACATTATGCTACAGCGAGATTTGTGGGAGAAGACTGTATCAAAAGAACCATTTTGGGCTTCCCTGGTGGCGCAGTGGTTGAGAGTCCGCCTGCCGATGCAGGGGACACAGGTTCGTGCCCCGGTCCTGGAAGATCCCACATGCCGCGGAGTGGCTGGGCCCATGAGCCATGGCCGCTGGGCCTGCGCGTCCGGAGCCTGTGCTCCGCAATGAGAGAGGCCACAACAGTGAGAGGTCCTCGTAACACACACACAAAAAAAAGAACGATTTTGTTATTGATTTTGTGAACCTACAATTCACCAGGTTATGACCGTAAACATGTAAACCAACTGTAAAGTTGTTTTTCCCAGAATTCTGGTAAAATGCAACAGTGGGCCAAGAGACAATGTCAGCTTATTCCACCAAATATGTGATGGGAGCACCTAAACACACCAGTAAAACCCAGAGCTCTTTAATCAGATTTAAGCAGCAAATGTGAATTCTACATTTCAATTCTTCTGTTGGCTCATGCTCTCCTTGGTGTTTTGGCTTTAAAAATGCCAAGATCCTATATTGCATGCATGCTTAAAAGATGGGTATAAGACAAACTCTTTCCAGCCATTTTCCTGGGAAATACTCTTGAGAGAGAAGAAATGCACACTCTGTTGACAGCAAAAGCACATTTTACTTGTTTTGAAAGGAACCACCCACGGTGACAGTGAGCTGGAATCTATCCGTCTTCACTCTCCAGGTTTCTGAAAATGACCGTTAAAATCTGTGAGAACTGTCATAAGCAAAAACACACCAGGTCACATCTGCTTTGAGGTACCATTTTATAAGTCAGAGGTGATCAGACTGGAAAGAGTTCTCAGCACAAGGGTCCTATTTTATCTCTACTATTTGCTACCTCTGATCCAAAGTTTAAGGGGACTCTTGACATCCACTTCCTGAAAGGACACAGTTCAGAAAATAACAGAAGAAAATTCAGTAGAATGACTGCCCATGCCTTCTGGAATGAGCAATTGAAGTGTCAAGTAAACAAAGAACAAAATAATCATATGCCTCCTACTCCTTCATTTATTCCCAGCAAAGACTGTTTCAAACTCTGGTTTCTAAAGATCACAGTCCTCTGCGCAAGCTTTCTAAGCATGGGCAGCAATTGACTAGCTCTATCTAATGAGATTAAGAACAAAAATGGGCCACACTTCACCTAGATTGAGTTCTGGAATAAAAGAAAAACATCTTGCCTTAATGAATTGCCAGTCAGCAAAGCATTCAGGTGATGCTTATCCTCTTCCCTCCTTCTTGATTTTCTCTCCCTGTCAGGAGTTTGGAGTAGACGTTCGACCCAGCAGGGAAGCTACAGTGTTTACTAACTGAGATGGCAGCCACAATCCCTCGATTTGAGATATGCCTCCAACTAGGTGATGCCAACTTTCCTTCCAGATGGCTGCTAAGCACCCACAACCAACGACCGACACAGCTCCTGGCAGCAGTTAGGAAGAGCTGTGAGCAATGTCACATTCCGAGGAGAGAGCCAGCAAATCGCGTCTTCTGTTCAGCTATTCTCAAGCACCAGAGGATTTCTATTTTTATTAACAGGGCCATTTAGAATAGGCACGAAATTAATTTATTGCTACACTGGCTTAAAATATTTGCGTGTTTATTATTTTTGCAGTTGGCATGAATCTGTTTTACTAGAAGAGATGAGGATGGAGAGCAGACAATGAACAAGGACAAACTACACAGCCCTGTCAGAGCAAGTGTTTGGCAACGTTATTGGTACTCTTGCCCAAGGAGCAGGCATTTATACACAAAGCATGGGCTAAATCTATAATTTTTATGCTTTGGATGCAATAGGAAAAACAGGGGTGGAGGGTCTTAGTTCCATGCAATGGGACTGAGATGGACACTTGCCCTGTCTTCTGCCCAAGTTCTGACTAACACTGAGCAGTTCTGGAATTAACAAACTAAGGAAGCATCACTTATTCATTTGTTTTGGCTGTTTGCTTTGCTCTTTTAATTTGAATGGCCCATCAATTTTTAACTAAGCTGTCTCCAGGGTTTATAATTTGGGCAGGCCAGGTCACCCGGATAAGCAGCATTTCTTAAGGAATTTCTGTGTGCATTACTAGTAGAGCACAGTGGCTGTGAACTCCAGGTAAAGAGATAAAGCATTTGCTGGTGAAGTTTGTCCAAGAGTGGGAGGGAGAGGGAGGAATTTCCAAGAGTGTAACCCCTCCCCCAAACCAGAACCACCCCAAGGTAGCTTTACTTCTCCTGAAATCCTTTCCCTGTACCAGCCCTCATACTACATCTCAATGTTTTTCATGTCTTATTGGTGGTAGTCAGAAAGTACTTCCTAAAGTCTCTTCTCAATTCTTTTTGCTTTCTCCCTTCTTATGTCATCAATGAAAATTATAACATCAATATATAGTACTTTCATAAATTTAGCTTTCTGATCTCCAGATACTGTATTATACCATACCATGCCGTACCATACCATACCATATTTCATTGTCCATTCTAGAAGCATATGTACTCAAATCCCTAATTGAGTGGGCATTCTCAAAGAGCTCCAAGAATTCAAAGCTAATAGTTGAATATAACCCACACAAAATAAGGCTGATTTTTTACTTGAAATATAGTTTCTTCTCTTTTTAACACAGTGTTGTTTTTCTTCCCCTAACGAAAGAGTGCTATACACTAAGAAAGCAGCAAAGATTCCAAGGAGCCAACGTTTAGAACGGGAGCTGACAGTTTTCTTTGCAATGTGTGATTGAGAATCAGTTTCATTTGACCTTCTGAAGCTTGACTAATCCTATTTTAGATTCGGAAGTCAATGTTCTGTCTAGCTTATAAAGTCAGAAGATTTAATTTTTTTTTTAAAAAAAAGCAGAGATAGGTGTATGCTGGTGGATTAGGATTCATAACTTGACTAAGTATCTGCTGGAGCCATTTCTAAAACATGATGCTTGCACTGTATTTATCTCACTTTTAATAGCATCTTTTCTGCTTATTCAGGTAATACGTGTCATTTATTTTTAAAAATGTGAAATTCAGAAGAGTAAAAAGATACACATTTAAATCCTTTATATTCTCAGAGATACCTGGAGGTATATCTTTCTAATCTTTTTGAATATGTGCATATACATACACACATTTTTAAACAAAATTGGGCTCATACTAGATATACTATTTGTATATCGTTCCCAATTATGTTAAATATATCCTAATACTATTCCATCAATTGTATTTATTTTTAAATTAGTTTCTAAAGTTTCCAGTTAACATTCTTCAAAAGCCCAAAATGTTAATCATTAAAGAATATCTGTGGGACTTCCCTGGCGGTCCAGTGGTTAAGACTTCACCTTCCAATGCAGGGGGTGTTCGATCCCTGGTCGGGGAGCTAAGATCCCACATGCCTTGCAGCCAAGGGACCAAAATATAAAACAGAGCAATATTGAAACAAATTCAATAAAGACTTTAAAAATGGTCTACATCAAAAAAAAAATCTTAAAAAAACAGAAGAATATTTGTAAAACCACATTCAAGAAACTGATGGTTTAAGGTAAACAAAAGAAAAACATCATTTCACTGCACCCAGAGGTATATCCAAAGTCATGCAGGCAAAGGAAAGTAATTTCATCAATTACTTTAAGGAAATTAACCAACCTCTAAAACCAGAATATACAGAGGCCACCTTTTGGAGAGTATCCTTTTGCTAGGGTGCTTTTGTTAGTACTACTCATACAACTCGCTTGATTTTCAAGAACCGGTCTTCTCTATCTGGCCAGCTTCTCCAAACTTTTCTTAGAAAGTCTCTTTTATGTCTTGGGAGGAAGCTGAAGTATAAAGGTTAAGAATATAATGTTGGGCTTCCCTGGTGGCGCAGTGGTTGAGAGTCCGCCTGCTGATGCAGGGGTCACGGGTTCGTGCCCCCGTCCGGGAAGATCCCACATGCCGCGGAGCAGCTGGGCCCATGAGCCATGGCCGCTGAGCCTGCACGTCCGGAGCCTGTGCTCCGCAGCGGGAGAGGCCACAGCAGTGAGAGGCCCGCGTACCGCAAAAAAAAAAAAAGAATATAATGTTGACCTTGTGCAAGTTATTTAAACTTTGTGTGCTTCCAGGTCCTCAACTATAAAATGGGGATAAAAATATTCCCTTTCTTATAAAACTGTTATGAAGATCATAAGTCAATATATAGCAAGCACTTAGAATGTTGCCTGGAACACTATAGTGATCAACAAATGGTTAGTGTCATTATCTGCAACTCTCATTTGGTCACTTAATCACACATTGTTTTGGATTTTTTTGTTTCTTGGCAATTATTTTTGTTTTCCCATTTTCTGTAGTTTTACCATTTGGGCACAACACTCTTTTTATGTAAATACCTCAATTTTTGCTTGCCCAGTGCTCTGCTCTACATTTTCTGTCTCCTTCCTTCCTGTTGAGAATGCATGGACCTTTACAAAACCTGATTATGCCCTCTAAAGCCTAAGGCTTTTGACTGTCAGCCTGGAGTTCGGAAATAGTCTAGCAGAAAAGGCAACCTCAAAAGATTCAGTCTGTGGATCTGTTTCTGCCAACAGGCTTCCTACACCATGTGACTCGACCCATTTGATAATCTTTGCTCATTTGTTTTCACCCTTGGGCTGAATGTCCCTGGGCATAGAGGGCCTGTCTATCAGGTGGCAGTTGAGTTGAAAATGAAACCTACTACTACTTTCCCTGGTACACTATTCTAATTACAGAAAACAGCCCAGAGGAATGAGGAGAAACTGAGAGAGAGAGAGAGAGAGAGAGTCACAAAGGCTTCCCTCATCTCCGCAACTGAGTGTTATGAGAAGAGGCGAGGAGACCTCACCGCGCACCTAAGGGCAGTTTCCCACACAGCCAGCTCAGCAGTTGTCAGTGGTTCTCACTCACCAACCAAATCTCCTTGCTGGAATCATTTTTCTCTTTTAGAGCCTCAAAACACCAAAGCACAAGGAAGCATCGAGTTACAAGTATCAGAGCCCAGCTGATTCCCTATGTGTGCATCTGTGTATCCTACCGGGAGAGTATAGAGGATTCCCGTAGTTATAATTGGCGCTGCTGCCCTTCGGCTTAGAATTCCATTCCTTGAAAAGCAGAGGGGTTGCTGTTGTACTTATGCTCATTAATATTTCAATCCAGAGGGAACTGTTTCCTAAACCCTAGGAGAGGTAACGGAGGTTAGCGTGGCAAAAAGCAGCCAAAACGCCATAACCTGCAGCCAGATGTGTTATGAATAACAATGAGTGAAAGAAATAATAAAAATGGATAAGGAGAACAAGCTTCTAGTGTTAAAAAACAAATTAGCAAATTGAGGGGTCTTGTTTAAGTACGTGGGAGCTAAATGCCTAAGAACAGCCCCCGACCTAAGCAGCTTGCCGAAAGGGGCTGCACATAATTCAACAACTCTGCCAGGAAGGTCACACACAAAAGCTTGAGAAAATCTGATCTAATAGATAAACTAATGGCCTGGAAGGAAGTTATAGAACCAGCAGCTCATCCCAGACTCCTCTCCCTCTCCCCCTTTCCTTGACATTCCCTCAGGGCCCCATTGCCTTAGAAAACGAATTTAACTAACACACTGCAGAAGGGGTAATAAATACATGCCAACAGCCTACCATTGGGGGGTTCAACAGAAATAATACGGGTTCAAATGAGTAGCTGCTTCCAAAATGAGAGCATCTCTGTGACAACAAAGTAGACTCCCTTGCAGTCACATCAAGCACAGTCATGCAGATCAGACCACCTTTTTTCTAGAATTAGAGTGTGTTCTTTCGAGGGTCAGTGTTCAGCTTCTCTGGTTTTCAAATGTCAGCAGTCTTCAAGGTACCTACTGCCAGAGAGGAAAGCGAGTCTGTGACTGTCTTTAGTTTCATAAAATGAGGTTGGGTCTGAGAAATTGAACCTTACAACCTGTAATCCTTTAATAATGATAAACTTCTACATATGCTGTTAGTTTTAATATGACCTAACTATAACTACATATACGGAAATTAGTGGGTGTTAAGATGTTCCGAAATGAGTAATGTTGACCTTTCACATAGAATCCTGTTTGGGAGCTGAGGCATCTAAATGAAATGAAAGGGAGCCCTTGTGTTTTCTTAATAAATAATGAATACCTAGAATTAAAATGGCAAATATATGGCTCTCCCATTACCATATTTCCCTCCATGAAAGACAGGGAGGGAATCATCGCTCCTGTCAGTCTCTCGTGCCAGCCTGGCTCTATTTACAGAAAACCAGCACCTCCAGAACCACTACAAATGGCTCAGAGTCGGCAAGCAAGTGGAGAACTGGGCCAGTATGTCACACCCACTTTAAATTGGTGACCTCATGCCTTCTGTAGTCATTGAAGTATTTGAGTTTCTGTGACTAAACTCTGTGTCTCCTTAGAGTTGCCTTGAAAGAAGAATATGAGATAAAATGGACAGGCCTAAATCGATAGGGGGCTACACTTAGCTCTGCATGGGCACCAGATCCAGCGCAAGCTATTAACGCTGAATGGATTAACGGCATCTCAAACCTCACACATCTGTGGATTTAACTGCTGCAAGTTTTGGGGAACTCGGCTAAGACAAAAATTAGTGTTTTCAGCATAAGTCAATCACTACATCTTAAGGAATTAGGAAGAAAATGGGAACAAAAAGCATTTATATTTTTATTAAATTTTGGTATTCAAATAATGAGTTTGGTTGCAATTTTTAACAAAAACACATAAGACAAAAGCATGGCTTGCTAATCTAAGGGAAATTGTAGATGCAGATCTCCTAAACTACAAAGGAGGCGGCAGAAGAAAGAAAAGACACATAGTTTAATCAAATGAAGATACTTCTGTTTTTATATTGATGTTCTAAAATTATTAGGATGTGATCAATATTCCAATTTTTTTTCTTTTTCCTGTGGTTCACTATACCTCCATAAACAAAACAAACACCAAAAAAAACTATAGGAAAATAGAGAATCAACAAAAAGGGCAGTCAGCGTTGAAACAATTAAAAGCGAAAGCCAGCAAGAAAGCTAGGCAGTTCAATCAATTGGTTCTGACTATAAAGTGACTTGAATTCTGCTGTAGGCTGAAGAAATGTAATTTTAAAAATAACAAAGAGAGATTTTAAAAAAGTTATTAAATATCAGTAACACTCACATAAAAGGAAAGCGTGGGTTTATAGGTGACTTGGGCCCAGGAGAAGTAAGAATCTAGCTCAGTTTGGCACCTTCTTTAAAATTTTGAAAAAGTGAAGCTGCTTATAAGAAAAGGCCCCAAGAACAAAGAAAGAGACCAAAGCAGAAGCACTGTTAATAAATATCCTGAATAATAAGCAAGTTTTATTTGTTCCCCTGTCTCTTAGACATAAGATAAAAAGATCAAATCAAAAGCCTGTTTCACCCTTAACCCTTATTAGGCTTCTCTTTCAAACCTCAGCTACTCTAACTCCTCAAGTCTAGAAGGATTTCCAGGGAGTCACTGGAGAAAAGCGCTCTGGAAGAATTATTACTTCCACCTCCCTTACACAGGAGCTCCTGCATCCCACAGGGACATGTTCATGTTTGTTCTGCAAAACACAGGCCACATTCGGCCCCATGAAAGCTGATGACAAAGAAACCCATCCAAAACCGAAGTAATTATAAGAAGTTAAAATCAAAGTGTTTCTCGGGTGCAAATGTCAAATAAAAACATCTCTCCCAGATTTAATTAAGAAAATAGCAAAGTAGAGAAGGCAGGAGAGAGACTTGTAACAACAAGTCTTTGTGTGAAGCACTCTGAGTCTTTCTTTTTACAGCAGGACCTGGGGGCAGGAAGGAGTAGATCCTGGTCTACACCAAAGAGATAAAGGGTATTCAAAGCTGGGAATAAACTAGGAAGAACTGCTCAGAAAGTGAAGAATTGCCTGGATTGATTTTCTGTATTCCTTCACGTAGTACTAAATCTGCAGGATACTTTTGCACAAGGAGGAAAATACGGCGCCTGGTATGCTCTTGAATACTGAGATGTGAGCTGGGACATTTATGTAGCCACATGTAAGCGCTTTGGCATATGGATTTCTTTGGGGATTTGTCCTGCCTTTAGAGGGTAGCAGCTACTTGAGAAGGAAATGTTTTTACTACACCAGTTCTGGGCAACACTCAAGAAATACCTTTAAAGAAAATAACACCAGATAAAAACCTATTACTGCCAGATACATCAAACACAGCATACTAATTTTTCCTCCCAACCTTAAAGGTATCAGCCATGTTCTACAAACCAGGAAAATGGGCCCTGAGGGGAGGGGTCAATAATTTACCCAAAAATTATAAGGATTGCAAAAGAGTCACTGGGATTTTGACCAAGTCCATCACAGACCCCAGACCCCAAAGCAAGTATGCTCCCAGTGTATCATTCATGCCTCTTTCGGAAGGTTTTAAAGGAAGAATTTAACTGATCTTGTTGTAAGATATTGAGAGTAAGCCTGTCTTCGGAAAAAGGGGATGACTTACATTACTTTTTTTTGTTAACATTTAAGAGTTCATGGAGCACAGATGTTTAAGACTCTGATAAAAGCAAAGGGCACACACACATGACCAATGCTGCATAATAACCATAGAGGCTTCAAGTATCCCATGAGCACATGAACTTAAGCCCAGGTTCTTAACCCCTGGATTAATGGTGCTGCTATTTCTTGTGTCTTTGTGCTACATTATAATGTCTCACTCTATACAGTCACTCTGAACAAGAGAGAGAAAAGTGCAAGTTCTGGGGTTAGACCATTTGGATTAACATCCTGCCTTTGCCATTTACTAGTTGTGACCCTGAACAAACTATATTACCTCTTTATATCTCAGTTTCTTCATCTGTAAAATGGGGACAATAATAAATGTTTAACTCATAAGTTGTGAGAATCAAATGAGCGATCATGTATAAACCTTTTAGCCCAGTGCCTAACACAGAGTAAGAAAAAAACAAGTGTTGACTATTATCATTAACTTTGAGTTCACTATCAAGGCATTTCCTTCCTTTATGCAATGTGATTTTGTGTAATTTCATTAGTAAAGCAGCATGTGACAGACTGTATTTTCCAAATATGGCCAAAATAACATCTCCCATCGCATGTGGACTTCTACAATGTGACCATGCCACTCCCCCATAAAGAGGTAGAATATGTGTCTGACTAAGTAAAGCTATACCACCTCTAGATGTAGCCCTTAACTGGCCAGTTAGCTTTTACCTCCTGCTTTTTGGAACACCCTCTCTTGGAACTCAACCACCACGCTTTGAGGAAGCACAGATAACCTCCTGGAGGTACCCATGTAGAGGGAGTGATCAAGGCCCCCAGCCAACACTTGCCGCTGAACTCCCAGCAAACAACTAGAGCCAACCTGCAAATCAGATAAGTGAGCAATCTAGGAAGTAGATTCTCCAGATTCCGGAGCCCACCTACCTCCACATGGAGCAGAGTTAAGCAGTTCCCTCGAAATTCTGCTTAACTGGCAAATTATTGTTGTGCCAAGTCATTACATTTTAGGACAGTTTGTTACACAGCAGTAGATCCTCAAAAAACAGCACTTTATATAGTCACTCTTTTTTTTTTTTTCCACTTTCCTGGTGCTCACCTTCTCTAAGTGGGTCCATCATGGAGATACTTCTTGTTTTAGAATCTATAACTATGATACGTGCTTAGTACCTGCTGTTTGCCAATCACTGGACTGTTCTGGATGGAGGGAGGAGGGAAGAATACACTGCATAAATAAACTCATTCCTGTCCTCAGGTAGCAACAGTGTGGTTAGGGAGAATGACTAGCTGTATGCGGAAGTAACCAAAATACAGTTACCAAATACTTATTACCAAATACTTAACCCCAGTGCAGGGGTTACAAATGATAGAAGCTTAAACCAGGTCCGTCTGCTCCACATACAGATAAAAATCTAAGCAGGGAGTACACAGTCAGGACTGGCTTAGTTATGAAATGCTTCCCAAAAGTTAGATTTAAGCCAGATTTTTGAAGGAGAGCAAAAACAGAGTAGATATACCAATGGCAGGCAGAAAATATGTTCTGTAACTTAGAAATGGCATATGTGAAGTTTCAAAAGTAGTAATGAACAAGTCATTGACAAGACCTGTGAAGGAGACTGCTTAAATTCCAGCAAAGGGTCCTTGCCAAGTGAACAAAGAAATGAGGCTGGGGAGATCAGAACGAAGGGTCAACAAATCTCGACTCCAAGCTTTTACAACCTGGTGTGTTAGCCTTGGGAAAGTTTTTCTCTTCTCCTTTCAGACCAAAGCCTTCTCTCTAGCCCTCAAAGACGAGCAGCCTGAACACTTAGGTGCTTCTGTTACATAATGCTTGGTCTCTTCACAAACCGGCTTGCTGTGTTTTACTCAGCAGTCTGTCATCTCTTTTGTGGAATCGGGATTGCTCAAAATCTAGCCGTATCTTCTGCCTGGTGTCTTCTGTCAGAGGTGTCTGAGAGGATTCCTTATACATCCATCAAAGAGGCACACTTCAAAATGGGAACTAAAAGCAAAGTGACCATATCAATACAAACTGCTCTTAGTTGATTCACAAATGTAGCTGCCAATGGAGTGCTGGGCAGAAAATAACTCCCAGTGGACTTCAGTCTATCAGCTGTGTGTCAGTTTTCCCCCACCAGTGGGCTGTGTTCACTCCTGACCATTCAAACCACAGGTTCTTGACACCAGCACACCTGGGTTGCATGCTACCTTTTCATTCAGTCCTTCTATTGAAGATCTACCCTTTATCAGAAATGAAGCTGAACGGCAGGCCCCTACCATACTGCCATACAAGGGCTATCCTTCCCACTGTCAAACTTTGGCAGAAAATGGCATCTAGATATGTCCTGATCTACAAGAGACTTACAGCCCATGTGAATCAGGAAATCATGGCAATTTCCCACCAATTTGAGATCTCCCTCTTGAATTCTAATAGAATCAAATAAAATTTTAAACTGCAATTAGAAAACCTGAGGTCTTACTGTTTCTCTCTCTTCTAAAATCTTTCCTGCATATATTGTTACAAACACTATTGTTCTGGGCCAGATTATACCATTTCAAGCAAAGAGCGTTCCTAGGGAATAGGAGGACTGAAAACTGAAAAAACATTAAAGAATCCAGGAAATAGATCAACCATGTTCTGTTTATTTGTAAATATCAAAGCAGATATCTCTAGAACCTCTTTTCTTCACAAATACTGTTTTGCTTTTCCTGAACTTTGAAAATGAGAAAGAACGTTGAAGTATGAAGAAAATATAAATAACATATACTAATAGAATAAGAACACTTCTAAGTGTATTCATATATCACAATTCAGGGTGCTGAGAACTGCTGCTCACTTACCTACCCGCACATACCCAAACGTGTAAACCCCAACAGCACAACACCCTCAGCTTCAAACCCAAAGAACACCAACGGGCTCATCCTGATGGATGTGAGCTGATCTCACACCATATGGTCCACCTCTCTCCTCCACTGATGAGTGCGTCATCTCCACGTTTGGATCACATCTGTCTCATTAGACTGGAGGACTGACTGCCCCTGGCTCTTACTGTATTTTTAGACAACTTCAGCATCATCCTAAATGCCAGCAGGCTAAGACCTAAACAATGACAGTATGCAAACATTTACATAGCCTTTTCCTTTTCTTTTTTTCCTTTCTTGATTTACAAGCTCCCTGGGTCTCACATCCTGTTGGGACCAAGATTTTGACTCTTCACAAACTTAGCTCCCACCCTAAACACCCTATAAATCTCTTAAGGCTTTGTGGATCACAATCACACCCTGGCTACTAATATGACCTTTTCAGCTCTCTAGAGATTCAATACTAAATTCCACAGTTATATCAAAGAATTTCTTCTAAGAAATGTGCTTGGAAATATAGTTGAAAAGTTTTCCCAGTGCCACAAGAAATACCCAAACTAATCAGAGTACTTATGTGATGATATGGAATTAGTAATATGTCTCAGGGAGGACTATAGACTTTGGCATCTTTATCAAACAGAACAAATAGTTCAGATGATCATGACACAAGATGATTGATTCCCTTCTCTGGGCATGTTAGCTGGATGGTTTTTGGTGATTCATTACGTTCATGGAGATAAGCTGGTTGGAAGACTGAAAGACAAAGAGATTTTGGCTGGATAGATGAACCTGGATCTGGGCTGCTACATAATTAGCACCCTGAGAAAGTTTCCTGCGTAGTCCCTCTCTTCTTATAAAACCAATCCTAGACTAGGACTCAAACTTGGGTATAGTCCCAATAAGCCAAATAGTCATGAAACTGGCCCAGGCTTCAAGCCAAGATAATGCCAAGTAACATTTAATTTAAGAAACATTTGTTTAACAATAACCACGTAGCAGGCAATTTCTTTTTTTTGTTTAATTTGTTAATTAATTAATTTATTTTTGGCTGCATTGGGTCTTCGTTGCTGCGCACAGACTTTCTCTAGTTGCGGTGAGCGGGGACTACTCTCGTTGCGGTGGGCGAGCTTCTCATTGCAGTGGCTTCTCTTGTTGCGGAGCACAAGCTCTAGGCACTTGGGCTTCAGTAGTTGTGGTGCATGGGCTCAGTAGTTGTGGCACACAGGCTTAGTTGCTCCGTGGCATGTGGGATCTTCCCAGACCAGGGCTCGAACCCGTGTCCCCTGCATTGGCAAGTGGATTCTTAACCACTGAGCCAACAGGGAAGTCCCTACCAGGCAATTTCTGCTTCAGCATTTAAACATAGAAAAATATTAGATTGTTTCTGCTTTTCTAATAGATACAACAAGCAAAAAATGTGCACTGTCTCCCTCCAAAAAAATTTTTGAAAATTGTATAAAAAGCTACCAAATTTCCAATATTTTGGGATGTCATCTTTTTAAGCCCCAGTGAGGAGATAACTTGTTTGCCTACTGGAATCCAGTTTCCACTTAGTACATTAAGGGTTGAGAAATAGATTTGTTTATCCAGTTCTGCCTTTTTCCCTTTCAGCCAAACAGAGTCTGCAGAATCTCCAAAGGCAGCTTCACTAAAACTGTTTTTCAGTTTCTGGTCCTTTTTGATAGAAGGGGTCATTTGAGAGGGATCTGGTGCCAAAGAGCTTTCCCCCACCTTCCATTTTGCAGCTGCATCTAGTTTTTGTTAAATGGCTGCCAGAGCTCGTAAATGGACTTCCCACATGACCATTAATACATACATCTTCAAAAAGGAAAAAAAATTTTTTTTCTTCCAATCTGATTTGGTGCTTTCCTATCTGTGTTACATATATCCTGAAATGTAATTTCCTGGGCAAAGAGTAAACACAAGCAGTTTTCAATTAAGGGCAGCTGAATGGTAACATTGAAGGAATCGTGGAAATAAGTACAATGCACTAATCATGCAAAATTGAAAAACAAAACAAATTGAATATTGTTCTATGCACTCACATTCAATAGAAAAACTTGACGACACCCTGTATATTTTAAAATCATGCAACCAACTGTCCACTGTAGAGAGAAAACAGTTTAAGAAATCATAACTCCACACTGCACAAGGTTAATACTATTTAAAATGCAAAAGCCAGGGAGGTGGTACCACATTACATGGTATTTTCACCATTTAGGCACCCAGGAGCAGATATGTCTATCTTTCACCTTGACATCTGATTGCTGTGCTAATGCCATTTAAAACTAGATGGAAGAAAATTATATTCTCCTAAGGAGTTGCCTGATTCTTTTCTTTAAAGAAAAGAAAAAAAAAAATAAAGATAGCCATTTTGATTCAAACAAAGTGCTACACAGAAACCACTGGGCATAAATCGCATCAGGCCTCTATAATTTTTGCTTGCTATTGGTTATTGCTGGGATAATTGCATACGAAAACTATTTGTGTAATTGTCAGCAGTAATACTCCTGGACCAAGGACCAAGGCCTCCTGCAAATTTCTACAAATCATTACTCTCCTTACAGTTTGTGGGGTTTTTTTTCTTTGTTTTTTTCCTGAAGATTACTGGAGTTAAATCAAATGGAATTATTGTTCTCAGACTTGGGAAGCTTCACTTTAATTTCTGAAAAGTACAGACAAATTTTACAGCTAAGCAAACTTGTGTCCTTTGTTTAAGAAAAAGGGACTCCAGAGGGTTGAGGGGGGAACAAAATGCACATCTTCAAAGCTGTGGATCTACCTGAACAAACTGAAAGCTAATCTGGTGAACAGGGTCAAAGAAGCCATTAGACAGTTTAATTCAAAGGGGTTGGACATGGGAAAAGACATTTGACAGTATTTGTACAACTCTGTTTTCTTGCTCATTTGTTTTCTCTTCCAAGTTGTTGTAACGCATTATAGGAGTGCAGAAGCAATGGATTATATACTTAGAGTAGTAAATAAGCCTCAGCAATACACACACACACACACACACACACACACACACACACACACACACACACACAATGCATTTCCCTTCTTCCAAAATGGTAGTTCTGCCTTATTTATAATTTAGCACCTTTTTATAAGATATTATAAACACATTATTTGTTCTGACTAGACCTTTCCACATTTCTCATAAAAACAGTCTTGAGGAACACTGGTAAAGGAAAATTTTTTAATTCCTGTGAAATTGTTTGGCATTTAGTATATTCGCTTTCAACAAATTTGTTTGGATTTTCCAACATTTTTGTCACAACATACAGTAGCAAAACTTCTTTAATACTTTAAATTTTAGACAAAGGATGTAAGCAGAAAATTTATTTGCAAAAGAGGAAACACGGATGATAAGTAAACATTTACGAAATGGGAATTGAATAGGATATGACAGTTAGCCTATTAAATTAATTAAGACATTTTTTTCATAATAATCCTTAATGTTTGTGAGGATTTGGTGAAACAGACATCCTTTTATACAGCTGATAGAACAAAAATCAGCAAGATGTTTCTGTAAAATAATTTTATAACACATAGTGAAGGTTTTATTTTAGACAGTATAGTCTTTGAAAATGAACACCAATCTTACAAATGACTATACTAAAAATAATTTTAAAATCTAACAAATATTCACATATAAAAATATTTATTATTCAAAATAACAAACATCCTTAAACAATCTAATTGTTCAACAACAGGAGCATATCAAATAAGTTATGGTACTATGTGCAATGAGTTATTTTCCACTCATTCAATGGTGTTTTCAGATCCAAAATTTTTAAATATGGAATGATCTGGAGAAATATTCATATAAAGTGAAATACAAGATTTAAAATTGTACATGTATGTGATTCTAAAGTCATTGTAAATAGAAATATGGATAGGAAAAAATACTGATAATTTATGAATAATGGGATTGCAAATAATTTTTATTTTCCAATCTGTGCTGGTACTTTATCTTGTTTTGCATGTAATATGTTCATTAAATAGTCATTGTTTTGGATATAGATTACTATACTTTCAAAATCTACAAAATACAGAATCACTGTACTTCCCAAAAAGTCTAGGGAAGAGTTTGCCCATGTTTCTTTGGTTCTTAAAAAAAGATTTCAGGGATGAAAAATGTGAGCTAACTCTACAATGTGGATGCTTGGAACTGAAGTGTCGAATACTGAGATCCTTTTGGAATGCCATTTAAAAATATATCATTAATTTTGTTTTAAGTTGAGGTTGCCAGTGAAGTTATTACCATAAGCCAGATCCCTGCACCCTCCTTTCACCCCCAAGCATTTCATGTTCTGTCACTTCCCTCTGGAATCACTAATTGTCTCCTAATTGTTTCTATCCCCTACAGCCATTGATGGCTGTCACTGGGAAGACATTCTCTAGTGGCTTTAGCCAAGAAACAGAGTCAGTCAGAAGCTTGTACCTATTCCTGCTTTCACTAACATCTCCAGGTCACCTCAGGCAAGTTTTGTAACCACCTATTTCAAAATTGGGTTGCATATTATATTCTTCCTCACTGAGAAACAAAATAAGATGTAAAGATCACCAGATACCAACTTGCATTCTATGGTTTCAGTTCTCACTGTTCAGTGTCTAGTGTGTCTCTCTGCCTTAAGGAAACTGACATAATTTAGGAGGAATTCAAGAAATAGTAGTAGTTTAGTGGCTACAACCACATATGCAAACTGGACTTCCTGGATGTAAATCCAGCTGTCATTCACTAGCTATATGATCTTGGTAAATTCACAGACTCTCTGTGTTTCTATTTCCTCCTCTGTAAAAACAGATTAAATGAGTTAGTTAACACATATACAGCACTTAAACCATTTCTGGTATAGAGCAAATGTTAGCAATTATTATTAGAAAGCTGTAGTGCAAGCTCTGACAGTTGGCTTTTCTTTTTCTAATGCAGGTACTTGATTTAAGTTTTGATTGCTGAGGAATCCGCTCCAAAGGGGCATTCACTTCAAAGACCGATATCTCAAATGAACACATTTCTAGCCATAGGACTAGATAAAGAGCCAAAAGCCTCCTGCCTCATCCTCCCTTCTAGGCTCCCTTGTTTTAGAGATCTTTGTTGATTTCTGATAACTAACCATTGGGCAGCTTGTTTTTTTTTCCTTTTCTGGAATTTGAATTCCTGCTTTTATGTTTCAAATTCACTGATAAAGAGTATGCCCTCGAAATCCTAGGTCCTGACCCCTTGATACCCAGTAAAAGCAGAACCCTGGACCCATGTGTCCTCTCTCTCTCTCCCCTTCAACCTCACTGTGTGGCCCCAGGTATTCCATGTAATTTCCAGGACTTGTAAATAATAAACTTTTTCAAAGTTTCCCAGGTAGTTATTGCTGAGGGCGACTTGCAATCATAGTAAGAACCACAAGGGCCAGGCCAGACACAATATTGGCTGAGACTGGCACAAAATAAAAATGATGTGTCTTCTCTCTTCCAAGGTTAAAAATATGTTAACAAAATTCCTGGCTACCAAAAAGTACAGATTACATGTTGGAGGGTCTGTTCATAAACAGTTCCATTTTCCACGAAGGGAAAAAAATCTAATCTATTGGGTTAGTCTTAGAGGTAACTTACTCAAAACAGAGTAACACACTGGAGTTGTTAAATACTTAGTTTTTATATTGACAGAGCCTCATTAAATAGGTTTGATATACAGTATGCTTACTCAGAATAGAGCCAAGATAAATGAGGATTCCCAAGTAGTTTTGCACATGTTTATATCTGTCTGTGACGTACAGATATAAATAATTACATTTCATTTTGGCTCACGTCAACCACAAGTTAGCTCAGCACAATTTAATGGAGAAGTACGTTGCCTTTGCACTTAATGAGGTCACATTTGATAAGAGACTCTGATGGGATCTGGAATCGTAACAGTAATGAAATCCAAGGTTTGGATTCTTGGTTCATTAGGCAACAAGACTGGCTCTTCAATATACTTGTTTCCAAAGAGGAAAAAAAAAAAAAGGCCAACTTGTTAGATTTTTTTCATTTATTTTTTAAGATGCTAGAGAATGAGTGGGCTTTTATCTTTCAGTTACTAAACAAAGGAGTTCTACAACAGCTTTGACTTAAAATAATGAATCTTAACTATCATTTAACTACTCCATTTACTTACTGATGAGGAACTGAGGCCCACAGATATAATGTTCTTGCCAATGTCAAGAGCTTGTTAGTGTCAAAAGACAAGACCCAGTATAACGACAGTAATTGTTAGTATTTATTGAGCACTTAACGAACCACAATGTTAACTCATTCAACCCTCAAAACAGTCCCATTTAACAGGTGATAAAATATGATGGCACAATAGAATTAAGCGACTGGCCCAAGGTCACACAGTAAGCAGCAGACTATATTGAGAACCCAGGAACTCCAACTCCAGAAACCACACTCTCAACCCTATACAATACTGACTAGCGAAATGACCTGAAAGTTCTCATGTCAAAGGCCGCATCAGACACATATTACTCAGTCTGATTGGAAGTCAGAAAAGATGAATACAGTCATCCCTCGGTATCTGCAGGGGATTGGTTCCAGGACCTCCAAAGGACAGCAAATCCGCGGGTGCTCAAGTCCCTTATAAATGGTGTGGTACAGTTGGCCCTCCATCTGATCTGCAGTTGGTTGGATCCAGGGATGTGGAACCCACAGCTAGGGAGGGCCAACTGTATCCCACTCTCTCCAACCCCAGCATTTATACAACCACCTAATAGCCTTCTTATGAGCTCACAAGTTAACCAGGTCAGAGGGTTTTGATACCTGGAAAAAATATCCTGATTGTTAGCCATCACATTCTTCTGGATTCCTTTTAACAGAGAATGGACCTTATGCAGATGGAAATTTTCTTGGAGAGAGACTATCACTGCACAGCTTGCTCCTTGAACCCAGGACAATGCTAAACAAGGTACCCCAGCAACAATGGAAGTATTGATCACTGAGACTTCTAGCAAAGTCCATGAGTCGGAAACTTGCTTTTTAATGTGAATGTCATTTTATTGTATGTGACTTTAGAAATGTTGCTAAATTCCTTATCTAAAATGTTGGGAGAATAAGATTTACACCTCTTCTATTCATTCATCCACTTATTATGTATCTATTTTGTACAGCAGCCAGGTGTCTGTCACTGAACTACGTAAAGGCAGAAGTGAATTTATTTAGGAGATAGTGAAGCTTGAGCTTGAGGGCCCCTCACTTCCCTGGGCCCCTTCAAGGGAACAGCTGGCAGCGGGGGACAACAATGTGTTCTCACAATCATATATTTTTCCAAAATTTGCAAAAGAAGATATTTTAATTACAATCAGTTAAGGCCACTGTCTCTTTCCCCCTTGGATTTCCCCTCTCTCTTCCTTGCTTTCCTGTGTACTGTGGCTTTGGAGTGATTGCACAGATTTTTGGCATCCACCTTAGGGGAAACTGAATTGTAAATAGTTATATTTAGTTGGATTTTAATGGGATATATTTATGTGGCTTACAGTCACCTCCATGTAGATCTAAATTCTTGTTAACCATCTCAGTTTAGGAGTATTTCCAGGAGTTCTCCTACTTCTCAGTGTTCCCACTCATCTAGCGTGATCACACAGAAGTCCAGGTCCAACGCCATTTTACAATATGAAAATGCTCCGCAGCCTCTGACACCAGAATTATATGGATAAAGAGACACAAGGTTTGAAATGTATAGAGCCAGATATTACTACTACAACTACTACTACTACTATTACTGTTATTATTATTATCATCATCATCAAAATAGAAATGCCCCTAAAGGGTCTAATGCTTTAAGCTCTCATTAGCAGGCATTAGTTGACAGTTCACTGAAACCTAGACAAGCTGATGGTAGGGGATGGAAGAGGGATGAGGGGTTCCTGGAAAAAGCAGGCAAGCAAAAGAGAAAATATTTGTCCTGACTAAGTTCTGGCTGCTGCTACCTAAGTTAGTGGTTTGAGAGTTTTTAAGGAGTATCAGAATCACCTGGAATTTTTGTTTGGCAACGTATACTCCTGAGCACTACTCCAGACCTACGGAAACCGAATATCTAGCTGTGAGGTCAGGGAGTATGCATTTCAAGAAATTCAGGTGATTCTAAGAGAGGTAGTCCATAGATCACACTTTGATCTAAAGAGACAAATTTCTAAGAAAGCTAAGCCAATTAACTGAGCTGGAATATCCGCAGATACATGACCAGAGGCCCAACAACAACCTGTGAAGAATATCCCCATCCGGTTTCATTAATGATCTGATGGGATCTAGTTTTTTCCATGTTTACAATTTCCTTTCCCAAACTCAATTGCCCTCTGGGGTGAGTAGGCGAAACATATATTTATGTACTCAGTTTTGTAAAGGAAGAAAAAACAACTCCAGGTATGTTTGAATACTCTTTCAAAGGTTAATGTGTAGATGTTCTTGGCACTTACACATCTAAATCATTACTCCAAAGTGCATAGTCGTAATACATACGAAAAAGAAATTTCTGCATTATACAATGACCCAAGAACAAGCTTACAAGGTGTGCATAATCAGTGATATTTTAATTAGCTTGCATCAAAAGATCCCTGACCTTTTGTTCCAATCTTTAGGGTAAATCAAAAGAGCAACAACTGGTCTCCCTGCACACAGTGAGCATTTAGCCTACACAAAAAAAGGTGACTATTTTTGTTCATCAACATAATTAAACCCAGATATGGACTGCACGTGTCAGACTCTGGCCAGAAGCTAACTTGTATGAGAGCTTGACATAATCATATTGAGGGCTAACAGTGCTTAGTTGCCATGAACTAAAAAAAAAACAAAAAACAAATACACGAAATAGTATAGGTATATATTCTCTGCTGCATGTTAATAAGCTAATTGGAGTCTTAGCAGTTGATATTTATAATTTCTATATTTTAATTGTGAAAATCATCAATATTATAATCGCTGAGTGATATTTCCTTTGACTATTAAACTACTAATTGACCTAACTGAGCAGAATATTGCTAAAAGCAAATATAGTATTTTGTTTTAGCTAGAGAAGAAGAAAGTTATTTGGAGGCTAGTATTTTGTTTTAATTTAATTAGAACCATTGTGTATGCGGTTTCTATGTTTGTATGTCCTCTAAGCAAAATTCCATGTTCAACTCTAGAAGAGGAGAGTTTTTCCTGATGAAGTTTACATTATTACTTGGGACATTTCTCTAGTGCTATTTTTCCTTCTTTCTGCTAAAAAAATTTGTTCTGAGCAATATAAATAATTGGAATTTTTACTATAGATGTGCAGTATATACATGTACAAGACCATCTAGCCTAACACCATTATTAACTGCTGAATAAAAATATGCCCCAAATCAGAGAGTGTCCTTGTGACAGAGGCAGGGCTGGAACTCAACCTTCCACTCCCCTATTAATGCTCCTATTTCCCAAGCTACTCTCTGGGATAAAATTTTCCTTAAATAATATTTCTCTTTCTTTATTTCAGACTTACACTAAAGAGATGTTTCTCTGGCAGCTGTTTGATAAAATGCTGCTCATCCATTAAACTTCAGTTCATAATTCCTATCCCGTGAGAGCAGAAAGATGCTGTTCCCTTCAGCACAGCAGCAAAGATAAGCAGATACCCATTAAGAAATTATTCTGTTAATGTCAAGCTTGACTAAAGTGGGCAAATAGGCTTCCCTGAGCTTCTATATTCAAGGAAAGGGGTGTGGGGGAGAATAAGACACATTGCATATGACGAAGCATTATATATATTTACATTTTCCAAAGGGTATATGTACATAGTTTTTCTTGACTTTTGAAAAATCCACAAGATAAATCTTTTATGTCTAGGATATATATAAATTGGATTACAGATGATGAAAACCATTCTTTATATCATAACATAATGTTCCACTTAAAGAAATAATAGGCACTGTAGCACTGAGGAATAAAATAAAAAGGAGCATAATAAAAATTCTTGTAAATAAAAAAGCCATAGAAATCCATCTAAATCACACCATCATATGGCTTAGTAATTCTGCTTTATAACATTACACTGCACTCTTAACTTCCCTAGCCTTTGGTTTATAACATATGTGTATGGTATCACCAGATAGTGATTGCTTCAAATGCAGAGCATCCTCCCATGAAAATCTCTATCTTGAAAGGATCTTGAAAGACCCTTTACGAGTCTTTCCAAGAATATAAGAATTCAAGGATCCAAGCATTTATGTGCTTGTCTGTATAAAGCAAAGGTTTTCAACTGGGATTGATTTTGTTTCCCAGGGGACATTTGGCAATATCTAAGGACATTTTTTATTGGCAGTGGGGTAAAGAGTGTATTGGCAACTGTTGATTAGAGGTCAGGGATCCTGCTAAAATTTCTACCACGTGGGACAGGCCCACAAAAAGGAATTATCTGACCCCAAATTTTCCAGGCCAAATAAGCTAAAGTAACAGCTGCTGTGAGTTCTTTAGAATGACATAAAGTTTTTAGTCACTTAACTTACTGAGAAATGTGTGTTTAAATCTTATTGCTTGTGTCACTACCTAGGGTTACTGGGCAGATTTCTTAGTGAGAGGCAACACATGCAGCAGCAAGAACATGAGGTTTCGGAGCTTGGAGACTTAGTTTCAGAAGATGCAGCTCTCTCTCTAATTAACTGTGTGAACTTGGGCGATTCACTTAACCTCTAATGCCCTCAATTGCTTCATCGAAAAAATGAGAGAATCAATTTAATTCTAGAAATCCCTTCCAGCTCTAAAATTCTATTATTCAAATGAGAAGGCAAATCACAACTTTAGAAAAAAAATTTTAATTAAGATACCTGGCTATGCAATTATTAAAAACAAAAATACCTGAAGAGTACATACATTAACCATTAACTGCACTGCTTCAATACATTTGTGAGCATTTATTGAGAATCCATTATATGCTTAGCACTCTACTTGTTGACATAAAGATATAAAAGAAGGATTAGACACTGTGCACCTCTATAAGTAAACTAGACTGAATTATTAAAACCCATTAAAGAGATGGGGTTTTTGCCAGAAGTAAATATGTAGATCCTGAAATCAGGATATCCCAGGATCTTTGGTAAAATACAAATTCCTGATCCCTTAGTCTTAATGGGTTGGGATTTCTGAGGATTTGGTCCAAAACCTGCATTATTACAATCACTTCCAAGTGAGTATGTATACTATAGTTTAAAACTCACTGAATTAAAATTAATGGATAAGAGAATCAGAGAAAGAAACATCAATGGCAGGTCAGAATAGTTAAAGGAAAGTCCCTAGTGGGTAAGATGGAAGTATAAATAGATGGGGTTTAGAAAGAGCCAGGAAAGGTATTCATGTGGAGATTCAACATGAGCAAAGGACCAGATGTGGGAGTGGATGAGATGGACTTGGGAGTCAATGAAGAGTCTCAAGACATCAGTACTTGTATTGAACAGAAATAATAAAGTGAGTTAGTTGTATACATGGATGGTAGAATCAATTTGAAAATGTCTATCCCCCCAAAGGACAACCATCCTGGAAAAAAAATTAGTTCAAAGATGTTTAAATCCTATTTAAGTGTTGTCTGACTAAAATGTGTTTCACTGATTTTTAGGCCATATATGCAATTCAAGAAGAAAACAAAATTACTCAATGCATTAAAACTTCTAGATCTCAAAGTCTCCTAATTCATTTTATTTCTCAAAAGCCCATGTTTATTTGCTGAATAAGTCTTATTTCCCTCTAGTACCCATATTATTTTGCCAGTGTAAACCCATATATAAAATGACATTCCTATACTGACCATTTTTATACACTTTAACATGATTTTTCCTCTTGAGAGGTGGGAACTGAGAGTTCCCCCCCCAAAATCCAAGGATATTTCACTCAAATAGTTGTATAATATAAATAATTATATCTGTTAATTTGTTAAATGGACTACTTTATTGATTTTTAATTTATTTCCACTATGGTCAGAGAATCTTTTTTGTGATTTGAATCCTTTTTAATTTATTGAAACAGTCTTATGACTTAGAATATAATATCCAATATCTTCGAACTTGTTTCACACATTTTGTCCATCTTTGGTTGTTTTGAGTAAAAGTGTAAATTCAACCCCCATCATTTCATTTTCACTGGAAGCAGAAGCCCCAATTCAAGTAGATTATTTAAATATATTATTATTCCTAAAAATTAATTGACTCAATGCCATTAATATTACTGTTAAACCTTATATGGGAATATCAGCTCTTATTATAATTATGGAAATAATAGATTGAGTTTATAATGTAGTTCTCAGTAAGGTCTTAATGTAATATATTTAAATGTCATTTTTCTCAGATTCTGATAAGAACCACTGAGTCTCCCATGGTATTGGAGATGTATTTTGACCATCCAAGGTGGGAAGTTAATTTCTTAAATTACTTCCCATGTGATTCTATGATTCTGTGACATCATTCACCTTCTTCCCCAAATAAGAAGTACTAGTAATTTGTTTTTAAGATTATTGGACCTAGAGACTGTCATACTGAGTGAAGTAAGTCAGATGGAGAAAGACAAATAGCATATGATATTGCTTATATTTGGAATCTAAAAAAGTGGTACAAATGAACTTATTTACAAAACAGAAACAGAGTCACAGATATAGAAAACAAACTTATGGTTATCAGGGGGCAAGGGGGGAGCAGATAAATTGGGAGATTGGGATTGACATATATGCACTACTATATATAAAATAGACAACTAATAAGAACCTGTTGTATAGCACAGGGAACTCTACTAAATACTCTGCAATGACCTATATGGGAAAAGAATCTAAAAAAGAATGGACATATGTATAACTGATTCACTTTGCTGTATACCTGAAACTAACACAACATTGTAAATCAACTATATAGAATAAAAATTTTTTTTAATAAAAAATAAATTAAAATGAGGGAATGGAAGCAGATACTCTTTGCTCTGAGTGCACTTCCACACACACACACAAAAAAAAGAATTCATATATTCAGTGCCAGGTTCTAAGAGTTACCAAAGAAGAGAAAGATTCAGTTCCTGCCCTCCATGAGCTAAAAGTATAGTAAAAGAATAAGTGTTATCATCACATTTACTTATAAAAAAGTTTGCAACCTGCATTTATGTTTGAAGACATGTATTTGGTAATATTATTAACACAAGCTTATTGATAATTAATTAATACAAACTTTACTTCCAACACTAATAATACCTTAAGTTTATATCTAAATGTCAAAAAAATTCTGTTGCCCAATACTGCATTTCATAGGCATCCTTATACGTCATCAGAGGGAGTCGTAGTTCCGAAACCACTGTGAGAGCCTAGACAAGCATTTAAAAAAAAAAAAAAAAAAACGGCTTCCCTGGTGGCGCAGTGGTTGAGGGTCCGCCTGCCGATGCAGGGGACACGGGTTCGTGCCCTGGTCCGGGAAGATCCCACATTGCCGTGGAGCGGCTGGGCCCGTGAGCCATGGCCGCTGAGCCTGCGCGTCTGGAGCCTGTGCTCCGCGGCGGGAGAGGCCACGGCAGTGGGAGGCCCGCGTACCGCAAAAAATAAGCTTTATACAAATTTTACAGATAACTCATATTTATCTCATTTAGGAAAGATACAGAAAGTAAAGATTTAGGAAAGATACAGAAAGTAAAGATAGGTGTAGATCATCTGGTTTTTCTGCTTTTTTATCAATCACCGTTTTCAGTTAAACATTTTAAGTTAAACACCGTTTTAAGTTATATAAGTGCACACAAGAAAACATAGTAGCCTCCTTCTCACCACTCCCCACTCCCCAGTCCTATTCTCCAGCAGTAACCACATTCAACATCTTTTGTTGTTTTTCCGTTAATTGCCTTAATGTTTCTAACTATAAATATTGCTTTTTTATTTATTAAGCTTAGACACTATTCTCTGACATCTTGTCATTTTAGATAAGAATTTAGCTCTTTTTCACCACTGCCCTCAACTTCTTCTTTTCCACTCACCCATCTTTTCGGTAGAATGAAGTTACTATTTGGGGTTACACAGGTAAGCAGTGTTTAAATAATTCTGACTGTGTAATATTGTTCATCAAGCCAAACGATGTACAATGATGACATTTCCTTTACTATCCATATTTTCTTGAAGATACTTGTCTCATTTCCTTAGATTTACATGAACGATCACTAATATTTTCTAAACGTTTTTACAGACCTTTCAAACACCAATCATATTTTTCATGTTCAAACACATTGGATAACCTAACAATTTTATTTCTTTCCTAGAGACCTCCTTCCAGTGGCCCTCCACCCTTCTTTTTAAGCCATATTGGTTGCTGTCCAGGCCTAAAGAACTGTTGTCATCTTCTAACATCCCAACTGAACTGCTCTGACAATATTCCCAGGGCAACGTTTGAGCAGATATCTTTGTCTACCAGACTGCAGTGTCAGACCTTCCTTCAAAGTACATGTAATAACTTCTAGGTAGGTAATATGGAGAACTTCCTTCATTTAGGAAGTGTGGTGGAGGGGAGATAATACTTAAGTACTGTTTATTGACTTCATTCACGCCATGGACATTGCCAAGTACGTGACATACATTACATCATTTATTTTCACTACATCTCTTTGAGGTTGGTACCCATTATTATTAACCCCATTTTACAAATGAGGAGACTGAGATTCAGAAACATTTGATACTTATCCAGTGTCACACATGTAAAAAGTACCAGAAACTGGTTTCAAACCCAGGTTTTATCTCACCCCTAAGGTATGTTCATAACCATTTTAGTGCACTGTCTCCACAGTGTATGAATGTATTCAACTCTGATTGCTGGAGAAGACAGGAAAGGACTAGAAGAGAAACTGAAGGCTTGTGCCTCTTAAGGAAACAATTTATTCCCAGGTCTGCCATTAGCTGATCAGACATCCTCAGGCAAATCACATGACATCTAACAACAATAATCATTGTAAGAGGCAACATTGATTGAACGTTTATTCCTAGCACTTTTGGATGTTTTATCTCATTTTAGTCCCATGAGAATTTTTTTTTTGCGGTATGCAGGCCTCTCACTGTTGTGGCCTCTCCCGTTGCGGAGTGCAGGCTCCAGACGCGCAGGCTCAGCGGCCACGGCTCACGGGCCCAGCCGCTCTGTGGCATGTGGCATCTTCCTGGACCTTGACACGAACCCGTGTCCCCTGCATCGGCAGGTGGACTCTCAACCACTGCGCCACCAGGGAAGCCCCCATGAGAATTTTTTTGATGTAGGTGTTCTTATTGTCATTGTTATTATTGTTACTATTATTATCATTTTTAGTCTCATTTTATAAGTGGGGAAGCATACCGCAGGGTTCTACTTCTCTCACCTTTCACGTGAGTGAGTTGAATTGATTACCTCTAAATCCTCTCTTTCTAAAAATACCTTCCCTTGAAACAGTTACAAAGTAAAACCTACAACTACATATTGGATTTGCACACTTCAGAGAGAAAGATACCAATTACAGAGTTTTAAAACTGGAAGAAACTTTAGGGATCACCTCTAATTGCCTCATTTTTCAAACAAAGAAACTGAGGCTCAAAAAAATATTAATTGGAGCTTCCAGAGTCACACAGCTAGTGGAGACTAGTACCCAAATGTGAATAATTCCCAATTTAGTGCTTTTTCCTACATCGAAGAAGGCAGGGAGATGGCACATAGAGAGAAAAAAGGAAAGAAGAAAGGAAGGGAAGGGAAGGGAAGGGAAGGGAAAGAGACAAGACAGGGAGATAAAGAGTAAGCAATGTGGAAGTCCCTACCACCATCTATTCATCATTCAACTAATTGAGAGGCCCAGAAATACAAAGAGTTACAAAAGTGAGTACAAAACATTCTATCCTTAGAAGGAGTTTACAATTAAAAACGAGGAACAGTATGTTAAGACATTATTTTAAAACATAATAATAAATGTCATAATTTGCAAATTCAGTCCAAAAACGAGAGTTGAATATATAATTTGGCATCTAGAATCTAAAGAATCCATGATGGAACTCTCAGTTTCAGTCACCCACCATGTAAGTGTCACCATCTCAGTAAACGGCACCACTATTCAGTCAGCTACTCATGGCAAAAATCAGCAAGCACTTTCAGCTCCTTCACACCCTGCATCCAATCCATAAAATAAATCCTCTTGATCCTATTTCCAAGATATATCTCAAACATATTCACTTCTCTCCTTCTCTGTTTCCACAACTCTAGTCTAAGCCACCCTATTCTCTTGCCTGGGCTATGAATACAGCTTTTTATTTTTTTTATTATTGTTTTTTTTTGCGGTACGCGGGCCTCTCACTGTTGCGGCCTCTCCCGTTGTGGAGCACAGGCTCCGGACACGCAGGCTCAGCGGCCATGGCTCACGGGCCAGCCGCTCCGCGGCATGTGGGATCCTCCCGGACACGGGCACAAACCCGTGTCCCCTACATCAGCAAGCGGACTCTCAACCACCGCGCCACCAGGGAAGCCCTGAATACAGCTTTTTAAATAGTCTCTCTTCTTCCACTCTGGTCCCATACAATATATTTTCTACCTAGCAAGCAGGATGTCTTCAAAATCAGGTGAACCAGATGAAGTCACTCCCTTTCTTAAGCCTGCCAATGGTCATAACAGCCTCCTTTCTGTAGTTTATAACTGATCTCATTAAGTGCTTTTCTAGGTAAACTCAAGAAGGTACAACCAGCATCCCTAAACAACCGCAACCTACTAGCAAAAAAGAACCATCTGTGACTTCAGTAACAGAATATGATACATGATATGGTTCTTAGAAGAGCAGACAACAGTATCAGAAAGGTGCATTGTCAGTTAAATCTTCACAGTGCAAAAACAGAAATATTCTAAAATCATTTTCTTATCACCCTAGAATCCACTAACTGTCACCCATCTTTGCTGCTCTCAATGTATTATTAGAATTGAACTTCAAACACTCTGTATTATTATATATATGTTTATATACTCTGTATTATTATATATGTGTTCAATCCCCCAAATAGAAGATAAACTCTTATTTTCCTATCTTAAATCTCCACATTCATAGGGATAGAAAAAAGAAAAGAAAAGGTGAACAGAGGTGCATGGTCTTAGCAGTCTGGTAATTCAGTGAAGTGGGGTTGGCTGCTATTAAACACAGTTACAAGTGTGATTATGAAAGCGGAAGAATGAAGTATTAAGGGAGAATTGAAAAGACAATGCTTGTCTGAGAAAGGGATCATCTAAGTTGAGACCTGAAGAATAAACAGAAGTTACCAGAATCACTTGGATAAAGGGGGGAGCTGGGTGGAAAGTGGGAAGGAGACGCTTCCGGTAGAGGAAGCAGCACAGTGGACAAAAGATGTACAGGACATGATTCTGCCATCACATATACCTTAAATCTGTTCACATCCACCACCTTTGAAAAACTCAGCCTTTTAGCATAACCATAAATTGATTGAAATGTATCATCAAAATTTTACCTTGTCAAAAAAGGCCCTGCCTGAACCCCCCTATATGAAAGAGCACCCCAGTCACTCTTTCTTCCTACCTTTGTTCCAACCCAGTACTGACTACCACCTGAAGTGGAAAATATTTATTTGGGGTTTCTTTTTTCTTTCTTCACCCACTAGACTCTAAGCACCATGGGAGTAGGATCCTGGTTTGTTCTTATTTTTGTTTTTTCTGTGCTGTACCCCATTCAATCCTGGTCACCAAGGCAGGTTAGCACATATCCTCTTCAGGCCTGTATGATAGGAATCCCACTTATATCATTTCAATCTCTTTTTCTGTTAAAAAAAAAAAAGAGAGTGAGAGAGACAGAAAAAGGGAAAAAAGGCCCATCATCATGGGCTTAAATTGTAAAATCCTTTTGATAAATTTTTCCAAAATCCCAAGTGAAGCATGAGATTCTATTATGTATATCTAAATTTGTCCTTACTGTTTCCACGGGTTGCTTTTTTGGTACAAACCTAAAGGTGACAAACATCTAAACTATATTTAAAACCAAATCACAATTACTATAAAATGCATAATTTGAGCCAGATAATCTTTGCTGTGCAACTCTCTGTCTGTCTATATTTTAACGTCAGCTGGGCATAAATGATGTCAAAGCATCTGGATAAAAAGGAAAATAGTAGTCAATGACCCAAACTTCTTGGAACACTGCACTTCACATTTATTGATTTGGGCATTTCTAGATGTTAAAGGTGGTACACACAAAGCAAACTGGGTTCTGTGTTGGGTTTTTTTTTCTTTTCTTTTTGTTTGTTTGCTTGTACTTTTCACACAGATATTTTTGTGCCATGAAAACAAATTATCAAGACAGACAAAAAACAGAGTATAAGTAAGCCCCAACTTAGTAACTATAATGACCCACATTGTAATTTTTACCCTACCAGTAACTTTGAGCAAATGACTTAACCATGCCTCAGTTTCTTCATCAGTCTGGGGTGAAAATGCCCACCTGGTACAGAGCTGTGACAGGAATAGAGTGATAAAATAGATCTGAAAACACATCAAATATTTGAGAGTATTATAATTTATAAATGTAAGGTACCATTATTGTATGATATCTCTTCTTTGGCTTACACATTATAATAGGCTTTTCCTCTCCACATTCTCAAGAACTTACAATAACATCTTTCCTCATTTTAGAAACTCTGCTTTTATATAAAAGATTATGAAATACCTTAGTTGCAGATCCCTCTTTCCCATTAGCTACCAAGCAACTCTCATTATAAGTAACAACGCATCAATGTGGCTGGGACATTATTATTGGTGTGGAGAATTGTTCCATATAGTCTACAATTTCTTTATACCCACAGGTTTCCAACCTAGTAGTAAATGGATTATACTGTACTATCAAAAAGAAAAAAAAAAATAGCAATCACTTTATTAGAAAATGGAATGTTTCCAATAGCTCATTTATGGCCCTGAAAAGTACTAGAGCCTTTTTCATTACATTTCCTTTGACAATGTGGTATTTTCATAATTTTTCTCTTTGAGGCACCAGTGTCTGTTCAGAATCCAGTATGACCTCTAACTATTTCAAGTGGTAACTAAATAAATACATGAACAGTAGAGAAATTCCATCTATAAAGTGATAGCTTGATCTATAAAATAACACCCATATTGATTTTTGTGTGTTTCCAATGACTTGACTGATGTTGTTTTTCATTAAATTAGTAAGTTTTGGCATTGTGGAAACACAACATGTTGTTAACATTTGTTCAAAATTGGAAAAGAATTTTCTTGCTTATTTGTTTATTCTGGGGCTTAGTCCTCTGGTTACCCTAGATTAATTTTCAAGGTCAGTGAACTGAGGCATACTTCTAACAGCGCTCACCAAGTTTTAAAATAGTCCCTCTCTCATCAGTCTCTCCTTCCTCCCCTTGGCACCAAAATATTGATCAGCTTCTCTCTCAGTGTCCTACAGAGGTGACCAGGATGCATGCCTAGGAGTGAGCAGCAGCCTGAAGAAACATAAGACTGATGCTGTGAGGTTCTATTTGCAATTAATTTGCTTTCTTTTGAAGGAAGAAATTTTTTTCTGACTACAAAGTAATATATGTTCATTGTGGTACAAAATTCAGAAAAGGTATAAATTCTAAAAAAGTAAAGAAATTACCTACAATTCCACTAACCCTAGCTAGCCATAAACAAAATGGAATTTTCAATTTAGTTTTCAAATGTTTCCTTACTGATTCCTTTGATGTACATACTGCCCTGAGACAAAAAAAACTATGTTGATTCTTCAGATTTGTCAACTAATGTTGATTTTATACATATATCTGGGGGGAGGGGTGGAGAATAGCAGATTATTTGCACTTCTTAATGCTATGAGTTACGTTCTTATTTTAGAAATGTGTATGTTAAGAGTTACCCATCACCAATAAATGTATTGGTACCAGAACACATAGGAGAACAACAGATGAACCAGCAAGAGGACTTCACTGTGGAGCTGATAAGGACCAAATGTAAAGCTAGAAGAAGAAAGATAGATGGATTCCAGGAGAAAATAAGTAATAAAAGCAGACAAAGTATGTGGGGTTTGATGTCACACAAACCTGGATTCTTGTCTTTGCTCATGGCTATGTGACCTCAAACAGATTACTTAATTTCTCTGCACCTCAGTTTCCTCAACTGTATAAAACAGGCATAATAGCAGTACCTACCTGAGATTTAAAAGTGTGAATACATGTAGAGCACTTAGAACAGTGCCCCTCAGAGAGGAAGCACTCAGTACATCTTAGCTGCTGACAGTAGCAATAGTACAATATTTATCAGACTCTGAGCTAAGTGTCTTGCATACATTGCCTCATTTACTCCTACGCTACCCTATAAAGTAGGAGGAAACGATAATGTACCCAGAATACTTTATCATCCAGAAGCTTGAATTACAAATGAAAAAACTGAGGTTTAGAAAACGTTACAGTTTCTTGCCCAACACCAGAGAATTTTAAGTGATAGAGCCTGGATTTTCACCCAGTGCTTATGGCTGCAAATGACACTCCTTTTCTAAGTATGGCATCAGGACCACCATCAGTATATCAGTATAATCAGAATATCTGTAATGGGGCCCAAGAATCTATAGGTTTAACAAGTTCCCCAGGTGTGTTTTAGGCCCCAGATCATGGCTCAAAAATTCTGAAATTTTATTCGGAGCCCTGCACAAAGCAGGCCCTCAGAAAATATCAAACGATAATCTTGCAGCAGGTAAGATACTGCTCCAAAAAGAGACCAACCAGATACAATGTAGAAGCAGGGCTGCAGTGAACATCTGCCTTTTTTCCCGCCTAAAGGTGTCTGTTTGCACGTGACTAATTTTTATCTTACGCTTGATGAATTGATACATATATTTATTTATATCATGTGTTGTCCCATCAATACCACTTTGCAGCTATTTTACATTCAGCCTGCATGCCAGATTGAATTAAATGGTTTTTTTAAAGCCTATAAAGAGGGAAAATATCTTTCCCTCGTTGGTATTTTTTACATACTGGTTACTAAGAGTCTGTAAGCTAAAGCAGGTAGTAAAGTTCATTTGCTAGTGAGGAAGCCAATTTGACTTTTATGGCTATTAATATTTTATGGAGCACAAAGCAGAATTATTGGTGTTGCTCCTGACTTAGACACCTCTGTAGCTATCGGGACTGAGGGCACCTCCACTTGGGAAGCAGTTCTCCTGACCACCCCTACGGGGACAAACGATCACAGACAAACAGCTTCCAGGTCCTGGTCATAAGATCCATCTATATGCAGTGATACCTCCTATGAGTCAGCAAGAAAAGTTATTGCTATTGCTTTAATACTAGATGTGGTATATTATAGGCTTTAAGTAATCTCGGATGGGGTAAAAAGGACTTGATCACTTAAGAAAAGTCATTATCACAGCTGAAGCATCCCCAAAAGATATTAATTCAACATCTTTCTTGTGTGCCTACTATGTGCCATGTATTGTTCTATAAATGCCATTTATAGTAGTGAGAAAAGGCAGAAATAGGCAAAAGGATCCACTTTCATGGGTCTCATATTCCAAAAGGGGGAAGGAGAGAGTCCGATAATAAATACAAGTGGATTTGTCAGGTGATAATACTTCTGAGAGGGAAAGTTAGGCCAGATAAAGGGTAGAGAATAATTAGAGGGAGTTCTATTTTAGATAGGGTGGTGAGGGAAGGTGTCTCTGATATAACGTAACACACTAGCAATTACACCATACACTTCACTCAGGTAGGAAGAGAGATTTAAGGTTTGAGAATTTTTCTACAATGTTGCTGTATGTGTGAAAATGTTGCTTCATTCAACAAATAGAATATACTTACTCTAATGTGGTATTTCACACATTGACTTATTTTGAACTTCACAACAGAACACCCTGTTGTTGTTGTCATTCATTCATTCAATAACTATTTTTTTATTATTTCAAATTTCCAGGTACTGCACCAGGATTGAAAAATAATAGCCCATAGTTATGGAGCATTTACTAAATGCAAAGCCCTGTGCAGAGCACTTCACATAGCTTTACTGACTGGCAAGTCAGATATTATTATCGCCACATCACCAATAAGGGGTGAGACCCTGAAGGGTTACTGAACGCCCAGGTTCACATCTCTGTTTAGTGCCAGGGCTCAGACTGAAACCAGGCTTTCTGATCCCCATTCTAGTTTTCCTAAAACTAAAACATACAAAACTTTAGATTAAATTTTTTGCCTGCTTTGAAGGCAAACGAGATACTGTATATCCCAGAATAAATATACCTCATTGCTAAACGAACCTCAAAAAGCCCTGCCTTCAGACAAATAAACCAGTATTAACTTCATTTACAGATGAAGCTTTCACCAAAAGAATTCAGTCAGCCCAAGAAACAGGCTAGTAACTTTATAGTACAAACCGGAAGTCTGAACGGATGGTCTCTCTAATCAGAGCTTGTCAGGGCTGGGAAAGTGGGTAAGTCTGTATAGCAGCCTTCCCTCTCATCTCACCCACGAGACCATCTCCCTTGTTGACTCGCCTCATCCCTCATACCAACTCTGGACCCAGCCAGGCCAGTCTCCACTGTTGCCTGCAGAATCCCTACAACAGCCCTCTCTCCTGCCCACCCCCCTCAGAGTAATCCTCCTGGAGCATGTGCTGCTCACCAGAATGGCTGTCCAAACTGTTATACAGTAAGATCAAAGATTTTAGGAATCCACTCTGTCTCAGCAGCCTACTTCATAGAATCTTAAAGGAGAAAAGAACCATAGACATCATCCTAGACCAACCTGCATCGTTTACAAATGAGACCCTGAAAGAATGCAGGACTTATGGCTAGTTAGTCCTAGGACCCACCAAAATGCAGATTTCCTGCTTTGAGTCAATTATTCTTTGTATTCTACACTTTGCTTTTTAGGTCTTAATATTGTAAAAGAACAAAATCTCTAATATTAGTATTTGGGGCATTTGCTACAAATTGATAGGAGATTTGAAGGGGCGTTTGACTTTTTGACATTTCTCAGTTCACATTCCTTGGCCAGCCAGCTACTCTGCCCATTCATGGGGTAAGCAAATTTCCAACATACTCTCCATGATGATTGGTTTTCTCTATATCTTATTGAATGATGGGCCCACAGGAAATTTCCTCGACTTCTTCCATTATTTGTAGGTGACTCTGATAAAGAATGAGCTAAAAGAAATCAAGATTGTTTTCCTCTACATAATCATATTCTCATAAATAACCACTGATTATTTCAAACTGCTCAAATATCAACAACTTACTTTTCACAATATCTTCATTTTAAAGGGGATAAAACAAAAGTGACACAGAGAAGGGGTGATCACACAGCTAACCAGTAGAAGAGAGAGGTCAGAAACTAAATTCAAAATATTCTCAGCTTGATATGAATTACTCTGAACCACTTCTTCTGATATACAAAAAGGAGGAAGTAAAAATAAAAACTGCAAACATTTATGGACCACTGACAATATGCCAGGATATTCCCTAGCTCATTTATACTCACAACATCCTATAGGGTAGGTAATTATTATTATCTTCATTATACACCTGAGAAAATTCAGGATAAGCAGAATTAACTAAAATTTGACGAAGGGAGTAAATTTAATAAATGGCAAGGCCAAGACTTGAACAACACAGGCTGCTTGATCCTTCAGTCCGCACTTAACTAGTACTACTAGTGAAGCCTATTCTTGCCAGCATGAAAAATAGGTCACGGCAAGTGTAGACCCCCATCATAACTCCTAACTAGCCTCCTTATCTCCAGTATTCTTTCTGAAATACAATCATACAAATGATTGTAAAAATACTAAAAATGTCCATCATGTCTCCCTTTACCTTCCCATATATACCATGCCCACACCTTTCTTGTGCTACACCTCCTGCCTTGAATCTCCTCCTCTCTCCCTCTGACGGGCAGAATTTTGCCGCCCCCCCATGCCACACCCATGAATACTTTTCCTTATACTGCCAATACTTTTCCTTATATTGCCAAAGGGACATTGCATATGTAATTAATGCTACTAATTAGTGACCTTAAAATAGGGAGATATGGATTATTTGAGTGAGTCTAGTGTGATTACCTGAGCCCTTAAAAGCAGAACTTTCTCTTGGTTAAGGGTAGAGGAGGAAATCGGAGGGATTTGAAACATGAGAAGTTTCAACACCCCATTCAACACCTGATGATGAAGGAGCCACCTGTCAAGGACATAGGGACCTGCCCTACCGCTGCAAGGAGCTGAACTCTGCCAACAACCAGTGAACGTGGAAGAGGGCCTTGAATTTCAGATAAGAACTGCAGCCCCAGCTGATACCTTGATTTTAGCATGGTGAGACCCTAACCAAAGAATCTAGCCATACCCTGCTGAACTTCTGACCTACAGAAACTGCAAGATAATAAATGGGTGTTGTTTAAACTGCTAAATATGTGGTGATTTGTTCCAGCAACAACTGGAAACTAATACACTACCTTCTGTCTTATTAGTTTCAACTCCTTTTTCAAGGTCCACCTGGGATAGGAAAAACAGGTATCTCAACTTTAAAATAAAACTTCAAATATTAAACAAGTATACGCAATTTCCCTGATATCTCTCCTTTCAGCCACTAAGCCATTCCCTCTTCAACAAAATAAAAACTTTATGCTTCTCACTGGTAAACTGGAGCTGTTCCTTGAAAGAAAAATGAGGGGGAAGAGACCACTGCAAAAAGGAACATATTTTTCATATGGAAATGAGGCATCATTCCAGACAAAGAGTCTTAAAACAAAGATAATTCAGTATGGTCCATGCCTTGCACTTCATTTGTGTAGATTTCATGTTAAAACGAATCATGTGTCTGTGCTTGCTGTTTACTTGTGGGATGCAATCTGCTGGAAAAACAAACGCTTTTCTGCAATCCAAAGTCATGCCTAAATCCCACCACATCCTCCGGAAATATGTCCAGCCTGTAGCCCCAGGCTGCGTGGGCGCTCCCGCCCACTCCAGCTCCCCACAGAGGTGTCACCCCAGCAGGCAGCCCAGGCACTGTGGAGAAGGGCACAATCTGTGCTGCTGCTGGTGGGCACTGCCACAGGCCTCCAAACTCACCCTTCAGGGGAGGAAGGGTCCTTTCAAGAGAAGCTTTTGTTTCCTTCCCTCCTCCAGCCTCTGTTTTCTATAAATGAAATGGCTTCTTCACACCATAGCTCCTCTCTCACTCCAAGTATCAGTTACTGTGCTTTCGGAGTTGGGTCAAAGAACCACCCTTGTGAGTTCTGTCAGCTACAAAGTGAAGACTAAAGCAAACAAATAAAAAAATAGTCTACCAAGGGAAGCTTTTTCCCCAGGAATATTTTCACCAATCAGTTAGATAGCATGTCATGGGCCATTAACAGTGGATCAAAATCCATCCAGTAAATTCCCATAACCCATGCTCCTTCTTCTCCCAAACTCTCCCACTAAAAAAGCACATCGAGTTATGTGTGTCTCTTTGCCATGATAAATCACTATGGTGGGGCTTCTTAAAGAGGGACAAATGTGTGTCAAACAATTGCAGACTGGATCCTGGATGAGTAAGCTATTTGGAGGACATGTCAAGATTTAGCTAATCCAACAAGTCCATTTCTCTCCTTGCCAGAGTTTGGATCCATGAAAATACATCCATTTGGGAGCTCATAAAGAAGTCTCATTCAAAAGTGTGGACCACTTGCACTAATTCCTGCCAAACTTAGAAATAATTAAGTCCTTGTCTCAACTAATGACCTAAGTCCTCCCCTTCTGATTCTGTGGGTCTGGACTGTCTTCTCTATTGGGTTGTCAAAGCCATACTTGCTGTCTTTTTTTTTTTTTTTTTGGGTACGTGGGCCTCTCACAGTTGTGGCCTCTCCCGTTGTGGAGCACAGGCTCCGGACGCACAGGCTCAGTGGCCATGGCTCACGGGCCCAGCCGCTCCGCGGCATGTGGGATCCTCCAGGACTGGGGCACAAACCCGTGTCCCCTGCATCGGCAGGTGGACTCTCAACCACTGCGCCACCAGGGAAGCTCTTGCTGTCATTTTTTAATGAGGAGACTGTTACTTCATCAAAAAGGACAAGATTGAAGCAGGAATACCAGTTGCATGCCCTGAAGATAAGATCCTGAAGGCAACTCATAGACCATCTGAGCTTCCCTGATGGTCATATGGTCTCTGAGTCTATTGCCTGCTCCTCCTCCCTGTCTACTGCTCAGTCAACATGCATGGATCAGGTTTTTGATTCCACGTGCTCTGAACATGAGGTGAGGTGACAGGCCAACATAGGGGGCCTGGCAACAATGACCCCAACTGGAAATCTCTGCATAATAAGGAGCTGCCACTCAAAATGGCTTCACCTTTTACTACCCAATGGCCATTATTTCTCCAGCTATGCATGAAAGAGGAGAGGGTTGTTAGGTTTGGCTTGGTTGAATTTTAGGTAGCAGAAAAATTCTGTGCATTTTCTTTTTGAAATTCTATTGGGAAATGACTATAGGGGAATTCATGACTGTGGTCCTGGCTGGTATTAGAAGAACAGGAATTAAAAGTTGTGACAGTCTATATCATCCAAGCAGAATAATACATTTACCTCTGCTGAGACACCTCTGCATTGTCTCTCTAAAGAAAAGAGAGTGCCCAATATCTCAGAGGGCCCCTTATTTGGGCAAAGAAAGGGGAAAAAACAGCAAGCCTCCCTGTAATTTCCAAAGGGCAGTTGCCAAGTCTGCGTAAGTAAGGAGGAGAAGGACGGGGCAGGTGAGCCTCTGAAGCAGACCTTGCAGACCGACCCACTACAGGCAAGTCCTGCCTGGGGTGCTCTTTTTAAGAGCTTAGTATCCTGGGGAAAAGAGCCAGGCCTCAAGAGGCTACTGACTGAGAACTGTCTGGGTCACTGTGTGCCATAAGGACTCACAAGCATGGACATAGCTTTCCTGAATCCTTGACATACCAAAAACACTGGTGTTTCTTACAACCTGAAAATATGGACAGGGGCATACAGGTCTGCAAAAACATATGACGAGTAGAGAAGGACAACAAATTGGGTCCAGGCACATGTAAAGAAGGGGTAAGAGGTGAGGGGCAAAGGGAAGCTGATGAAGCTTCAAAACTGGGTCCAGAAGGGGCAATCTAAGTTTAACTCTGCCATTCCTTTATTTATTCATTCATGGAACAAATATTTGTTGTATGCCTACTCTGTATCAGGTCTCTTAAAGATCCATGGTGCAAAGTAGAATACAAAAGCTCTGATGGGCTTCCCTGGTGGCACAGTGGTTGAGAGTCCGCCTGTCAATGCAGGGGACACAGGTTCGTGCCCCGGTCCGGGAGGATCCCACATGCCGCGGAGCAGCTGGGCCCGTGAGCCATGGCCGCTGAGCCTGCGAGTCCGGAGCCTGTGCTACGCAACAGGAGAGGCCACGGCGGTGAGAGGCCCACATACTGCAAAAAAAAAAAGGAAAACAAGCTCTGATAAATACTGAAATAAGAAAAAATATTATTTAACTCAAGGTTCCTAAAATGTATTTAATCCTTAGAATCCTACTTTTTTCTGCCTAAGAAAATTTAGACCATCTCAGAGAATTAGTATTCCCTGGAACAAGGTTTTGGAAATACTACTATAGAGCAAATCATACTTAATTCTCGTGAAAGAGCAAGTGTACAGTTAAATGTATCAAATCCTTCAGTCATTTTCATACAACCCTGAGATTTTTTTAAAAGTACTCTAAGAATTTTCATATACAGGAGTTAGGAGGACCCAGATAAGATACAGATACCACAGAGGTCAAATAAGCAACATCTTCCACTATTAGGAAATTCTGAGTATGCCTACAATAAGGTACCACGTGTGAGAGGCAGCAATAGGTTCCCTGCCTTAACTCTAGAACATGTAGGCTCAAGATGGACACTGAATAGGGGCCAGCAGCCACAGGACGTCCTGGGATAGCACTTTGCCAGCACTGCAGGTTACATTCATTCATGCAATGATCCTGTTGAATGCCTGTAACCTTCAAACATGAAACACATCAACTCTTACAATTCTTGAAACTGCCATCCCTGCATTATTCCCATTTTACAGATGAGGAAACTCAAGTAAGTAGAGGTAACTTGATTTGCCTAAAGTCACATAGTGACTACGTGACAGAGCTGAGATTGAAATCCAGGTCCATTTGCCTCCAAAGCCAATGTCCTGTATCACACTGTTAACACTCTCTAAGGGGAAGTCCCACGGGGGCCCAGAAGATTCTTCAGAGCCTCTAGGCCTTTGAGCTCAGAGCCTGGTATAATCACACTCACCATCAGAAAGATGGGGTGCACATAGGGCCTGGACCTGAAGGTGGGAAGCAGCAGTGGATCCACTTCTGGCCATTTATGGAAGATACAGGCTGAGAAAACCAAGCTGGAGCTGCAATTCAGCTTTTAAATAGGAAAATTAGTTTTCTATAACCTAGGAGGAAATTAATCTAAATGACAACTGAATAAAATTAACAATCACAAAAGGCAGACTTGAATTTTAAGTCCCTCACCAGCATCGTCTGTGCTTTAAAAGAATGGTGCTGGAGTTGATTCAAATTCATGAACTTATCTCTCAAATAACTGTCTACTCTATAAAATCAATAATGCGTACTCAATAAAATAATAGTAACTGCATAAAACAAACTAGATCCATTTTCTACGGGACTTTAGCAATGTTGTGGCATAATCAGTCATCACATTCAATTGTATGAACGAACTGATTTACAGGCCCAACCACGGTGCAATCAAAGTACATTGGTGCTATGAAAACTACATACCTCTGGAAAACTAGCCCAGCAGAGAGTGGGACCAAGGGACAGAGCTAGACTCAAACTGACATCACTGATTTCACACGAATGGCCTATCTCCCACAGGTCCTTATTACCTTTGTTCAGTTATGTCTTCTGACATTCTCTCCTCAAACTCTGAAACACCGCCTCTTAATTAAGAACAATAATCACCTATATGTATGTAGGTTTCTAGTTTTTAATACGTAATGATAAGGACTTCTGCTTCCTTTCACTTCCCCTCTCCAAGGCAGCAGGGCCAGTGTCCTACACTGAGGCTCTCCCATGCAGCCACGAAGTCATGGCTCACAGCACTGGACTAGTGCCTTCTTGGAACATCTTTCCTCCTGTCCCCTTCCTCCTCCCATTCAAATCTTCCATATCCTTAAATTCCTTCCATGACTACTGATCCCATCCCTCCTTGTGCTAAGGAAACTCAATGATCTTACTTCTCACTTGGTGACAATTACTTTGTCATTGTCTTATGTTGTCATTTAATTCTTATTAGTTGGCTTAACATTCCATTAGGCAGAAGAGGCCAGACTATGCTGCGGTGTATAGGAAAGAAACCCTGTATCTTAACTGTGTAACCTTTCGAAAGTTTATTTTTCACTCACATAAAGTCTAATGAGGGATATTAGAGTCTCTTCACCATTCCCGGACTCAGAGACCCAAGCTCTCTTCATCTTGTGGCACTGCCATCTCAACACCTGACCCTCAAGGATACCATGGTGAGGCAAGAGAGAGTGTGGAGGTAGCTTTCTCAGTTCTTCAACACCCGAGCCCCGAAGTGACACACACCTCACCCTCTAACATGTAACTGGCCAGTCACACAGCCCACCTACCAACAGGAGGCTGAAAATTATAGTATTTCCATAGGTTCCAAAAGAATAGAAGGCCTGGATATGGGTGAGCCTTAGTATTCTCCAGCACAGTGAGTTTGCATCATGTCTCCCAAATAGACTGGGACATCAGTAATGCTAACGGAAGTTAAACTGAGCTCTGGTTGTTTGGTGGTGAGCTGGCTTGTCTGAGCTCCCGAGGCACTCATCGCACACATGGCTGGAATTCTGCCCAAGTTCTTAGAACTGTGCCTCGTATATAACAGAACTGCTTCAGAAAGTATTTATTGATGGATTTAATCTGAACACTGACAGGGAAAACATCATATCTGATCAAGTTATGTCTCTTCCACAGCTCTTTGTCCCATTTCCTCGCTGCTGAAAAAGTGCAGCTTACAAGACAAATGAACGTGGCAGGGATGTCAGAATCTCTTGTGGCTGTCTCAATCGACTACATGTAAATGCTACAACTTTGAAACTTCCCCCTTCACTGCTTTGTACTCTAGGACAGAGGAAATCAACAATGACGGACAAGACCCTACTGAGGAGAAAATGAACTGACAAAACTTGGCAAGAAATATGTTTATGATACAATACAGCACAACACCACATTTCCTCTGAGCTGCCTTCCACAGAAAGACTCAGAGCTGAGACACTGTTATCCCCATTAACAGATGGGGAAAGTGATACCTGAAAAGGTTAAGTTTCTCCGTCATAGTCAAACAGCCGCCCAAGAAAAGCCAGGGAGAGTACCTTGCAAGGTTGCAGGCTTGGAGCTGTTCCTATTAAATTAGATGATGTTCATTCGTCACTGACAGCTTTGGGGGAAAATGGATCAATAAGCACTTCCCTTTGGGTCACTTTCCTACTGTGTCAGATTTATATCTGCAAATGTTTAAAGAGTTCCCATTTACCTGGGGTTTTATGACTTTGTTATAATTGCCAGAGCTGAGAGAAAGCTGCCTTCCGTCTGGCTTCTCCTCCTGCAGGGAGCAGTCCAAAAACCATGTCATCTCAATCATAGAACAAAAACGCTTTGAAGGAAAACAAATGCTGCTTTTTTTTTTTTCCTTAAAAAGAAATTGTTGAATTGTCTGGAAAAGTCAGACGGTGACTTGCAAAAAAACCTTTCTTCTAGGTTGACTGCCTAGATCACTGCAATGGATTTGCTGAGTGCCCCATCCAGGTAAGCATGAGAGACTGGAAGATTATTCCGGAGTCTCATGACACCATGGTCAAGCAGCTTTTCAGTCCAGACTTCTCAATTTTAAATTTGGGGTCTATACACCCATTCTTTTTATATAATAAAGAATATATACCACACATAACTTTATAAATAATAATTAATGAGCATTATGATGAAGATAGTTGGGGAGTGACACTAGCACATTTATCTATAGCTACTTGATGATGCGGCATTGAGTTTTAGATATTTTCTCATAAACATTTCCATTTCAACTTACATCTTAATTCATATGCAAGTGCACGCCCACAAATATATACTCTTTCATGTTAACAAACAGTGAAAATCAATAAGCTTTTGTTTGCCTTTTTCTTGTTTTTCAACTGCAACATCCCTCAGCCCATACCTGGCTTTCAACTAATGCACACAAATATGAAAAGCTAAAAAGATAGAGGGAAAAAAAGAGAAGAAAGCAGAGGAAAAGGAATGCTGTTTTATAATTTATCAAGATAGGAGTATTGACAATTCAATCTTATAGCAAAAAAGCTGTGAATGTGCTTGTTCTGTGTTATAACTCTTTCTTTGTGCAGTCCATTCCTTTTCGCTCCTCGGAATCCCCTAGTTCAAATGTGTTTTCAGTTTAAATGTGTTCATTGGGAAAAGTGACCACTAAAGCAAACGGCATGGCAAAGCCATTCTGAATCTGAACCTTGAATTACAGAATATGTAATACTTAATCAGCTCACTTTGGAGCTATCTCTGTACAACAGGGTAGCTTTAATTAATGTCTGTGTCATTTGCTTCACCATTTTAAAAAGTACGCTTTCTAAGTATATTTAACACATTTCCTGTAATTGTCTTGACACAGTTTTTTTTTTTTAACTTGCCCTTATAAAGTATACAAAAGTAAAGCTCTATTATCCCTAGCAAAATAATAAATAATTCAAAATAAGTAGATACTACTAATGATGCTGAGCTATACTGCTCTGAAGCTTGGATCTTCAGAGCAAAGGAAAGGCTGATGGGAAGAGGACACGTATCAATTAAACACCTCCTCTAAACAGGTCCTCTACCACATATCTCATTGTGTCATCACAAAAATCCTGTAACATTGATATTATCTCCATTTTGAAAGAAAAAAACAGTCATGAGGTGGGAGGACCTGGGGAAGGAAACACAAAGAATTTAAGAACTTGCCCTACATTCCTCCCAGTGGAAAATGGTTAGGTTTAAACACAAAGTTGTATGGCTCCAAAATCCAAGGACTAGAAAGAGCTACTTGGAGCTAGAAAATAAATGTATATTTTACAAATTCTTCTCTGTTCTTACTATCAATATTCTTTCCTCTTTTTTAAAATTATGAGTTAGGACAGGCACATATGAAAACACTTTGGAAGAAGTGTGACATCACAGTAACTGTGTTGTTGACAATGAAGACACTTCTAACACTAATCTTAATTAGGATAACATTCCTTCAACTTGTCAACAAAGATTATATACCCAGTACCCAGCTCAGTACTAGGGATAATTCAAGAGAAGTAAATAAATTGTTCTTCATGTGGAAGAAAATAAATCTGGGGTTTTCCTTGAATTCCATTTTGATCTGTAGTTTTTAGTGATATATTCAAAATTCAACTTCATTCCAGTAATATTTTGGCACACCCACTACACACAAAGTACTGTGTCATAATCTAGCTGAGGGCATACCTCAGGCTTACAAAGTGCCGTAAATACGACTACTAAAATTCAGCACCTAAGCATTGATATTTCTACCTACCTTTTATCTGCATGTTTGACACATATTTCAATGGTGGAAAGAAGCTGCTTCGGGGCATCAAACATACGTGAAACTTTCCATTTCTAATACAATTTTGTTTTCTAAAACACAGTCCCAGGCAGCTCTGTTCACGCCTAGCAGTTCTTCAGAGATGTCAAGGATCATCTCTGTAGCCCTCTCCCCAGTGCATGTTTTACATTATCTCAAAAATTTGCCAGGAACTGCCTCTACATAAACTTGCCTAGTAGAGGGTAAGAAAATAGGTGTTATTCCTCTGCCCCCTCCCTGAACCCTGCTCTACTATTTCTATAAACTGAAGCCCAGGCACAAATGTGGGTAGAGATCTCTTCTGGGAGGGCGCCGGATTCCAGTGCCATAGTTCCTTTTAAAGAGAAACAGTCAGAGCACCTCTTTAGTCTGCGTGAGTATCTGCCTGCTTCAAACCCAGAGTCAGATCACAAGCAACGCATGTAAGAGCTACTCTGTAAGGACCACTCCAGACTCCACTTCTCTCACCCCTGGTCAGGAGGTGGGATCTCACAGAAACAAGCTTCACATCTGCGCAGCACTGCGTTGTGCCCCCCAGCCTCTGTCCTGCAGCCACGTGGACCTTCATACTCTCCACTTTCTCTTTCATCCCCGGCTTCCACTCATGCCCTTTCCTCTGCTTGCATCTCGTCTCATTCCGACCAGTGAACTCCTACATAGTCTTCAGTTCCCCATGTATAGGTTACCCTTCCTCTGAGCCCGCACATCTGGGTGAGGTAGCTCTCCATGCCCCTGCAGCACCCTGTCCTTCCCCTGTAGTGGCCTTGTCACACACCACCGTTGTTCCCTGCTGAATTGCTCTCACACACACTAACCTACAAGCTCAGTGAGGGCAAATACTGCCTCTACCTCCTTCACTATTGGTTTTTTGGTGCCTCATACTATGCCTGCACTAAGTAGATGGTCAGTAGTATTTGTGGATTGAATTAATCCATCAATCAATTAACGTCTATCTATAGTTTATGTATGATTTGTTAGATAGTAAAAGATAAATCCTACCAGATTTAACCCTAAAGGACAAAACAAACAAACAAGACCCCTAAGGCGGCTAAACACAGGATGCTCATGGGAAAATAGCTGCTTTCTTTCTTTTCCATCTATTCTTCTATACCCTGGGTATTGGACCTCTGCAGTTATTTATGGTTTTGTTTGATAAAGAGCTTTATAAACCCATTTGAATGGGGATAGATGACAAGAGACTCATTCTCTTTCTCTCTTCTCACAAAAGTTCTAAACTCAAAAGACTATAGAGTTCTACCTCCTCTTGGCAACTAGCCATAAGGGCAAGAATAACTTGGATAAAGCTATTCCCCTACTCAGGTGTTGAAATACTTTCCTTAAGGAAAAAAAAAGAAATTACTTTTATTGATCAACATACTGAAAATCTCAGCAGGATCAAGATATTTTTGAGCATCAGATAATATCTGAAGAATTTCAAACAATACTTCATACAAAACAATTGATTTCCTTATCAGCAAAAGCAGTATTAGATAGTCCCTTGAGGCTCACTGTAATGCTCTTTGATCTATGTTTATTCTGTTACTTCAGAGTGGACAACTGAGCAAGTTGTCTTAATTGATTGATTGACTGATCGGCTTATTGATTGATCATACCAATGCCTTAAGGTCCAAGAGAGCACCCAGCCAATGACGTGAGATACTCACCAACTCATAAACAAATCCCAAGTAGACAGAAGATGAGAAATGGGGGGAGAGAAAAGAGTTATGATAGATGATCTAAAAGATGTGCAATAGTGGAAGAGGAAAAAAAAAAGAGAGCTTACTAATAATGGGAAGAAAGGGGTATTAAAAAGGCTTTGAGGGGGCTTCCCTGGTGGTGCAGTGGTTGAGAGTCCACCTGCCTATGCAGGGGACGCGGGTTCATGCCCCGGTCCGGGAAGATCCCACATGCCGCAGAGCGGCTGCGCCCGTGAGCCATGGCTGCTGAGCCTGCGCTCCACAACGGAAGAGGCCACAACAGTGAGAGGCCCGCGTACAGCAAAAAAAAAAAAAAAGGCTTTGAGAACCAGTGGGATTTGAGCAGCTCCCTAAAGATGCCCAAGATTTAAGCAAGCAGAACTTGGATAATAGCATATGGAGTTACAGATGAGAAAATAAAAGCAAAGGTTTGGTGGCAGTAAAATATATGACTAAACCAGAAGGTAATGAATAGTCTAGCTTGGCAAGAGTATCAAGTGTGTGTGCATGAGTGTGTGAGTGGCTGAGTGGGGCCAGGAGGGTGGGGAGTAAGAAGGGAAGAAGGGAAGATTTAGAGGGAGATAAGGCTATAGAGTAACAAGCAACACATGGGCCACGACAAAGGAAAATGTATATTTTATTCAATTTGCCCTGACTTGGAGGGCCTATGTGATGAGATCCGCATTCCATATGTGAGTTTATAGACATCATTAAAATGCTCAATGTCTCAGGTCTCCCAACTGTTGAAGGGGGAAGATGCTAACACCTGCAATAAACACACTTCCCAGCAATGATTCCAAGTACATACCAGGTCTTCCCTAAAGCACTTTAGAATACCTTGGTAAAAAGTAATATGGAGTTCATAAGTTGTGTTTTTTCCTATACTCTTAGCAGAAAAAAAAAAGCCAGTTTTTACTGTAATATATACATTCCATTTCCTCTCTGTGATAATCAGCTGAAACTGATACATACTCATAGAATGTTTTTCTTGATTCCCAAGACTGTGAGGTACTTTTGTAAACAATATATGAAGGAGTCTCTTTAACCAACTGTTCAAAGATCCACCATTTAGCTGTGAAATGTAGCAACTCTCCAGGACTCCTTGGCAGGAAATAAAATATTACTCTTCAGAACAGCATACAGTGCCATGTGCCCCATGATCTATCATTCAATAAATATTAATTGATGACGATGAAGCAGAATAACACAGACTAGTGGGAGTTCTGCAGAACTGTTCTCTTATTTATCCCACCTCCCACCTAGACACACATCTGCCCAGATATGCAGATTTTTTGCCTCACTCAAAATTGGTCCTCATGGGAAACATTTGCAGCCCAGCTAGATTAGAAACTAGTAAAATGTCATTTTTCTCTGGCAAGCATTTTGTAAACTACAAAGCATCTTACTCTCTCTTTCTTTCTCACTCTTGCTCTCCCTATCTCATGTGTGTGTGTGTGTGTGTGTGTGTGTGTGTGCATATCACTTTCTGCAATGCTCGGTTTAATCTGATGTTCTTGGAAAGAGACAAGAGGCACTAAGTATGCAGCTGTTTCTGCGTGGGACAGAGGACATATGGGCCATATGAATTAAACTGACTGTAAAATATTTGGAAAATAAGACAGTAAAGTAAATTTCCCTTAGAGTGTGTAATCTGTTTTAAGTCATCTCAACTGAACCACTGACTTGTAGCCAGGGGAGAGGAGCAGAAGGGTAGGAAGTGGACTAAGCTGGACATTCACCTGAGGTGAAACACAACAGCGTGGAACTGGAAATCTTGATATGCTGCCTTGCAGAGTGCTTGTTTGGATCAGAGCTGACAGTGTAAAACACCAAGGAGATAGCAGGCCCTACCCATCTGACACATATACCCTACAGCTTTCGAAATCCTCAGTCATGGGAGCAGCGAGAGGGGGAAGTGAGGTTTTATACACCATCCTGAGGTAGTATCTAGGGATGGATTCCTCTGTTTGGTTTAACCATTTTCCAGTACAGCAGACAAAACTCCAAAGCTTGTCTATAGAGGTAGAAAAACTGAAGACTGAATTCCAAGTCTGCTATTTATTGTGTAACCTTAGAGACGTTACTGGACCTCTCTGAGTCATCCTTAGAAATGAGAACAATAATAATTTATATATAGGCTTCATAAATATTAAAGGCTTAATAAATGTCTGGAAAGGAAGAGAACCTATGAGGGAGAAGCAACACATTATCTTCAGTCTAGTAATCGAAGAAACAAAAGAAACTGAGAACAGGCAAGATGTGAAGGGTTTTAGGTTTAATTGTATACCCTCTAAATCCATAAATATTAAAGTTATAACCTCCAGTACAGCAGAATATGACTTTATTTGGAAATAGGGTCTTTACAGATGTAATTTGTTAAGATGAAGTCATTAGGATGGGCCTTAATCTAATATGACTGGTGTCCTTATAAAAGGGGGAAATTTGGACACAGAGATACACACAGAAGGAAGACAATGTGAAGAGATATAGGGGGAAGATGGCCATCTACAAGCCAAAGAGAGAGTCCTGGAATAGCTCCTCTCTCAGCTCTTAGAAGGGACCAACCCTGCTGACATCTTGATTTCAGACTTCTAGCCTCTAGAGCAATGAGACAATAAAATGTTGTTTAAGCCACTCAGTATGTAGTACTTTGTTATGGCAGCCCTAACTAACACCCAGAACAAGGTACAGGTAAGTCTAACAAACCATGTGATATATGTAGTTCTCTGTGAAATCCTTAGTGGTGAGCTCAAAGGGAATTCACGGGGTTCAAATGACTCTTCCCTAATTTTCTCATCCTATCACCCACCACACCTCCAAATGACCCTTGTTTCCCAAACCATAATGAAATTCTACAGCTGCCCAAAGGTATGCAATCCCTTACCTGAAACCCTTAAGGCTAGATGTGCTTTGGAATTCAGAAATTTTCAGATTTTATCAAAACATTATAGTGCATGTAGCATTTATCACGTAAAACTCCCAGTGGGATATGGTGATACACCCTACAAACAACATATTAATGTGTCTGCAACTAAATTTGTGAATATTAACACTAATGGGGATAAACAGAAACTACATGTAGCCTCACATCACTTCAGGTCAGTTTTGTTGCCAAATGAATTAAAAACCTTCAGATTTTAAAGTTTTGTGGGTTTCAGAACGGCAGGTAAGGTACTGGGAACCTATACATATTTTTATTCCTCCATATCCCTGTATATTCTGTTTCCTTCACCGAGAATGTCCTGCTGGTACCCTCATCCCTGTAAAATTCCTATGCCATGCTTATAACTCAGTTCAAAGAGCACCAGTCCCAAGAAACCTCCCCTCATTACTTAGGCAGTTGGGCACTTTCCCAACCTCCTTCCATGATATCTTCTAAATACGTATCTCTAATTTGGCAATACTTACATTGACTGTGTACACGTGCAAAAAGAACACCTTTCTCCAGGTCTTTAGAGATAATGAAGGTCAATGCTATATATCTTCATCTTAATTTAGCACCAAGGGCTACTTGCTAGTAAAGTACTAAGTGTGCCAGAAGTTTCTAACACTTAGCATTTGAAAACGAAAATTAGTGTTTCTAAGAATGTACTTAGAATTCTGGTTCAGTTTTCTACTAACAACTCTGGCTGCCCTCCAATGCTGGTCAACATTGAAAAGCTCCTTCTCTGCATACACATAAGCAAATACATGGAATCTGGCATTTGGAGAAAAAGCCCTTTATTACCAGTACATTATCAATACTCTAAATTGGATGTAGCTTGCATTTGTTACAATTAGTAAGAAATTTCTATGAATTTAGCTTCATCATGAATTTACTTTGGGTTAACTGGTTAATCCTTTAGCATGAAGAAAGGTGTATTTACATCAAAATTATTTGAGCCTATAGATTTTACATTACCAGACTAGGTATTATGATTCAAATATTAGCCATATATTTCACTGGCCATATATTTCACTAATCCTAAAGTAAATTCATCATAATCACTCTCTGAAATTTTCCACCACTGGAAAGAGGAAGAAGGTGGAATTGGTGAGCCATGGAATCTTCAGCCCCTCCCAAGTGGGCTGTGTTCAAAAAGTCTGAGAACCACTACCTTAAGGTAAGTTACTATACTTTTATTTAACCTCCATATTCTCACTGCTTACCATGGAGTGGGCATTTAATAAAAGACTGTCAACTGATTGAATAAATGAATGCTTTAAAAACCAAAAGGGCCACAAATAATGTACAGGATTTAGCTCACAACCTCCTCCAGGTATAGCAGTGATACACTGGATTAAGATTATTATATGATTCCTGTGCTTCTTAAAATACAGAGGAAATTGTAATGTTCTCTTGGCTTCCCTTTAATGCTATATTTGGAGAGGAGCCATGGCAATCCCTCTGGTTCCTTCCTGTCATCTCCTTCAGAAGCACCAACTCATTTGGGCACTCGGGGCGGGGGGGGGGGTGCTAGTTTGGCAGCTGTCAAGCTCTGGATTATGCATCTTGAGCCCTGGCATCTGCAGCTGTAGTGAGACTCATCTCTAGCATCTGCCCTGGCTGGGCTCCAAAGGCCAGAGCTGCCGGGGCAGGGTCACCCATTCCTGGGCTGTCAGAACTTCCTGGTGGCTACTTTCTTTCAGTCAACCTTGATAAAAGGAAATATGCCTTCAATTCAGTCCCTTGGCCCATGTCTTATTGAAGCTGCTTGCACTAGACTGAAATTGTGCCAGAATCTTCAGCAGGGTCTACAAACCTGCTGTGTGAGGATTTGAAGCTAAGAATCTAATTCAACACCAGAACAGAAATAACTGTTATTAGCTGTATTATGTTGGTGCCAGTGGCATACAGCCCACAAGTTCTCTGGGGCCAAGAGAGTCAGATAGAGATGGAAAGGTCTTCCTCAAATCCTTTGGGTACATCGTGCGGCATCCTTTTTTTCCCCTACTATTAGTCTGTTTCTCTCCAATCTCTGTAAAGTGAAGGAGACATTTCAAGGTCTCTGGTTGAATGAGTGATCAGTCTACCCTGCACACAGTGGACTCACATCTGAGAGAAGGGGCAGGGTGCCAGAGGCCATTAGACCCAAGGCCACTTGCAGCAGAAATCTGATATCAAAGGCCAGGACAATATTCATAGGCAGGACAGTTTCCACACTTAGAAAGGAAATGCAAAATTTTGGTTGACAGACTCTGACATAAGAGTAATGGGCCCTAAGGAAAGGGAGATAAACCCTGTAGGAATTAACTCAGAAAGTCACCAACACAAAGCCTGATAAAATAGCAAAGATTCGTAAAAGAGGTATTCATAATGCCCCATTTCACCTGTTATCTTTAAGGGTTAGAACGATTGCTTAATGCTGCACACAATGCATTATTTCTTCAAAGAGTTTGTCTGTAATTGTAAATCAAGTCTGATTTATTTTTTGGATTCCAGTTAAAGCCAAACTCTGTTGTTCTACTTAAAATAAGGTTTGTTTGCACAGTTGAGAACAGCTGCTGCAGCCTCTCGTTTATTGATCCAAGGTCAAGGAAGCAAAGATCAGACCAGTACCAGCATTACTACAGGTATTTATTTCCCAAGATCCCATGACAAAATAAATGGAACCGTCCAATGAAAGGGTTCAGAAGTTCAAACTTAAATGAATTGAAGCCAGAAGGCAAGTGTTTATTGAGAGAGACTATAGCTCCAGCTAGGAGTAACAGGTACCCTAAATTTATACTAGTCCCTCACTTTGACCCTGTAACAGAATATTTTAAATAAATATTAATGGTGGGTATATATAAATACAAACACATATAAACATATGCCTATATAAGTATCTTTTAAAGTTATATATCCCTATATTTTATGAGTATATGTTTATATAATTACCCAAAAAGAAGCAGGCTTTCTATGCTTTTATTCCCGTACTTCTCACCCTATCTACAATGAAAATTTAATATTTCTTCAATCATGAAACTTCAAAAACATTCAAAATACTATGCCTTTCCCTGTAACCCTATATTTTAATGGGGCTAACATTGGAATTGTATGTGCAGAATATGTGGGAAAAATAACCCTGGATTTATGTCCCAATTCTACTATAGACAAATATCTCAAACTCTCTGAGCCTCAGTTTTGTCACCTGTGAGATGAGAATGATAATTACCTCAACAGAGTAATTGTGATAATTATATGAAATAATGTTTATGAAAGTATTTCACTTAATATTTGTGTACAATGACAGACACTAGGAGTTACTAATAAGACTTTGATTATATTCATCACTGACTTATTAGCAGTCATTTCTGGGGCAGAAGTAGGCAAAATGTCAAGTTTATGTTTCTTGGCTCCCCAGACTACCTTTACGTCACACCTGGCTTTCCGCCCCACTTGGCCTTTTGCTGGGTTTCCTTGTTTATAAACGTCATTCCCAGCTATACCCAGGAGCGCTGCTTAGAGTAGTGCCCGGCACACAGTCAGACTATCAGGGTCTGTAGTAAGCACCCTAATGTTTGAGATCAGCTCAGATTCTGAAACAGTAAGCATCTAAATGGAACCCTTCAATGCAAGATTTATAACTACGGATTTTTCATTAACTCCTTTTCTGATGAAGTTTAAAAGACCTGTCATTAAGCAGATGCTTTCAGAAGAAATAATCATTGCTAATTCTCAGCTACATGATAAAATGTTGTCCCCCATACTTCCTGTCCATCACCACACAAAGGCATTGATGAGACGTCCCCACACTGGTTTCACTTTTGTTGGAACACGTGTTAACTATTATACTGGTATTAGTGAAGCTCACAAACAATGAAACTCACGTCACACTGAGGAGACATATCATGCCCAACTTGCCCAGTCCCCTTTTACTAACTCTCTTCTCCCTCAAATAAAACACAAGCTTCTACCCACAGCAGACCCTTACAAGCTCCCTTACAAACCCCACAAGGAGGAAATGGAGAGGGAATATAATAGGGAAAATCAGACCCACCACCAGTTTCCTAAGGGTGATTCTAATTACTACAGACCCTAGGTAAAGGAAGATGTTTGTCCTCAGAGACAGAAAAGAGAAAAAGAGAAAAGAAGAGAGAAAAAGACACTCCACATATAATACACTGTCTATGACAGGGCACAAGTTGACACTGTCTTTGGAAAATAAACATGCTCCTCCAAAGCAAAGTGTTTATCCTAGACACCACAACATATTTATTAATGTGGAATTAAGCTACTCAAATTATACAAAATCCCTTCCAAAATTAATTCCATCTTGCAATATTAAATCAGCATGACTTGGATTTTTCAATAACCTTGTGGAATCAACATTTTAATTTTTAAATAATATATGTGAGTAGGTTTTGTAGTTCATTCCAGGCTGGTAAACAGTGGACTCCACAGTCATGCACTAATGGATAATATCATTTAATAAAGATATCAAAACTATGCAGTGTTGGAATTTTTGTTCCATGGTGCTTCATGCCTATTTCAGGCGAATCTGATTCTAAAACAAGGAAATACCCACAAAAATTGAGTTGTTTTTTATAAATATCATTTGTTGGGATTGTGTTACAAGACACTGTTTTGTAAAAATCAACTTTCTCTTTTGCCACAGACCCAGTCCCGTTGCTTCTAAACATCCCCCACCTCCCCAAATGATAGTGGGAATGTTATTAACAGCCTCAGATTGATTCCTCTCCTTTTAGAAGACCCTGCCTCCCCCCTTCCATGGAGATTTGAGAACCAATGAAAAACCTACAAATCACTGTACTATGTATTTATTTACACAATGTACATTGATTGACCCTATACAGCACATGGGGCCAGACACTGGGCTTAGAAAGAGAAAGAAGTGGAGCCTCTGCCCTGCAGGATTCACATTCTAGACATTAGACATTTAGGAGACAGGTGTTGAACAAATATGAGATCACATAATTGTATTATGTGATTGTTTGTCACATAAGTGACGAACAATTTCTTTTGGTCCTTTTGGTACTTTTCATACTCTATCCACAGTGCTCACCCCATGATGGAGAAATATTTACATTCTCTCTCACCATGTTGAGCTAGGTGGGGACTCTTTAACAATAAGTATAGCCCTCAGTGAATGAACGCTTACTGAAATAGACTGAACGTTTGTGCTCCCTCAAAATTCATATGTTGAAACCTAGTCTACAATGTGAGAGTATTTGGAGGTGGGGCCTTTGGGAGGTGATTAGGTCATAAGGGTGGAGCCCTCATGAATGGGGTTAGTGCCCTTATCAACAGACCCCAGAGAGCTCCCTCGCCCCTTCCACCATGTGAGGACACAGCAAAAAGATGGCCATCTATGAACAAGGAAGTGGGCCCTGATCACACATCAAATCTGCCATTGCCTTGATCTTGGACTTCCCCAGACCCCAGAACTGTAAGAAACAAATTTCTGTTGTTTATATGCCACCCAGTCTGTGGTATTTTGTTATAGCAGCCCAAATGGACTAAGACACTTATGTGGCAGGCACTGTTCAAAGCATCCTGTAGATATTTGCTTCATTTAATTTTGGCAATTACCCTTTGAAGGAGGTAATATTATTATCATTTCTATTTTATGGACGAGAATAGCAAAGCTTATGTAACTCAAAATGGCATGCCACGCAATTAAATGCTAACAATTAAAATTAAAGCAATCAAAATGCTAACCTAAGTCAGACAACAAAGAACCACTAACTCCTTGTGCCCTTAGCAATCTAAGTTTGTTAGCTGAAAACATCTAGATTTTCTCTTGGGCTGAAATACACCTGTAAATATGCAAGTATTCATCTAACTATAATTTTGCTTCACAGGTAGACAACTAAATTTATAACAGAAAAAAAAACTAAGTCACAATTATCTGAGTAGTGTTCCACTGAAAAAATGTCAGCCATGATTTAATAATTATATGCTGGGAACTGTCTAAAGTTGAAGTCAGAAACATTGGATGGGCATCAGGTGGACTAGTAACGTAAGATCCACGTAAATCAGCTTGGCAAAGCACAAGCATTCTTTTCAAAGGGTGTTCCTGATTTCATCATTAATCAGCTTATTCTCCTTTTTCCTATTGACTAGCCATCTACTTCAACAGAGCACTCTGGCTGTTTCCAGAGCTTTCTCATTCAGCCTTTAAATTAGCTAACTGCCCAGCCACAAGGCAGGTAGCAAATATGCCAAACAAATCACAAGGCAGGAGGCACTGAGGAAAGACTGCTTATTTTCCTTCTGCTCTCTCGTGAGGAGGGAAGAAGTGACAAATGCTTGTGGGTTGGTAAACTGTACTAATTTACAAGCCTGCTGCTATCTTTCTAATGCAACACTCCCTAGAGGAGCTCTGAGGAGTGATCTAGTTGAAGCTTTCAGTTTCAATCAATAAACTTGGAAGATTTTGAAACATGGGCTCCTATTTAATACAGTAAAATCCTACATTTATACCACGGGGGGAAGGATTAATGTTATAATTTTGAAGTATAAGTTAAAGAAATTAAAACATGAATTAATACAGTGCTTGCCATGTTTTGTGAGCAAAATAACAGTAATAACCAACATATTTATACCTCATTACAGCTCAAGATATCCACTAAGATGCCTTCAAGGCATCTTAAAATCATCACCATCATCATCATGGCTACCATTCATTGACCGTCAGACACAGTTCTGAGTGCTTTACATATGCTCAAGATCTCCCCCTTCACCTTCAAACTCTTTTTCCATGTAATGTTTCATATCCTAGTGAATGAACCACCACAATTCGATTATGCAAGTCATAAATCTGAGTCATCCAGACACCACCCTCTCCACACCTTCCAAATATAATCCGTAGCCAAAGCCAATCAATCTAATACCCTATATCTATTTCTAATACACCAACATCTCTCTAAGTCTACCACAGACACCTTAACCCAAGTCTCTCACCTAAACCGTTGCAATAGCTTCCAAACTGGCGTTCTGGTATTCTCTGCCCTCCCTCCACTCCCCATTAATCTTCCCAGAGCAGTCACTGGAAATGCAAATCTGGTCACATCACACACACCTGCCCAGGCACTTAACATCCTTCAAGGATTAGGCCCTGAACCATTACATGGGCTGCAGCACATTGCGGAGTCTGGAGCCTGCTGGGGTCTGGGGTCTGCTCCCGCCTCAAGCAACCACAGCGTTTGTTCACATCCTTCAAATGTACCATGTACCATCTACCACATTGTCCCCCATTTCTTCCACCTGGAATGCTAGCACCACCATCCCCTTGCTTAGTTAATGCCAATTCATCTGTCAGCTCTCATCTCAAGCATTACCTCCTTGGGTAAAACTTTCCTGCCTTTCTTGTACAGACTTCTCACTCCCCACTCCACTTAAATTTCTCCATTCTATGCCCTCATAGGACCATACTCATTTTCCCTACTATCTGTTCAGGGAGATCAGGGATGGTGTCTATCTTACTCACTAATGTCTCTTCACTTCCTAGATCAGTAATTAAGTAACCAAAGCAAGTACTCATTAATTAAATAATTTAATATACTTACAAATTACACTCCAAATACCTTTTCCCATTTAATCTTCACAAGAGTCCTATAGAAGAGATATGAAATAATATTATCCCAATTTTTATAAATGAGGTGATCAAGACTCAGAAAGGCCATGTCCCTTGCCCTAGGTCTCAGGCCAATGGGTGATGAAGCCAAAGCTCAAACGTGGGTCTTTTGACTTTCTGGTTCTCCCAAAACACTTAGCTGCCTTGCAGATAAGAAACTGTATGTACACTGTCAACAACTGGCATAATGAACTGCGTGATAGATCAACCCACACAAAGGAAAAAGAGGTAACACTCATTATAAGAATTGTACAACTCAGCAAATGTGCTAAAAATATAGGTTTGTCCACTAAGGTAGGTGAAGCTTATAGCATGTAAATTATAGTTTGATAAAACTGTTTTTGAAAATCACTACAACTCTTAAGTGATATTTTGGAGTTCAACCCAGAAAGTACCTTAAAAATTGTTAAAATACTTGAACACCTTCTCTAGAGACAAATTTAGTGCTTCTTCAAGTCATGTCCTCACACCACATGCACAGAACCACACTGGATGCTGTAAAAGTGCAGGTGCCTAGGCCCACTTCCAGAACACCCTCATCAAAATGGCTGGGGATGAGATCCCAGAAACCTACATTCTTAATTTGCATGGGAAGTGGTTCATATGCACATCAAAGTTGAGAAACAGTGATCTGCGTGCAGCTGGACTGCTTGTAAAAGGCAAGTGTCCTCAAGGAGAAGGCTAATCACCTGGTTAAGACCTTGTGTGGAAACACCTGCATGCTCTTCAAAATTAATTTTCTAGCAGACAATGAGATTTTTAATAATTGAGAAAAAAAACATTGTGTCTTACACAGTTATGCAACTAACAGCTATTGAATGTTTAGTGTATGCAAAACTTTAGTGCAAACAGAAATCTTCAGAAAGTCACATGGAAACCTAATGGGCACAAAAAAGTGCAAGTTTTACAAAGTTTTATGAAAATTATCTAATAATATATAGAACAATATATCTCTAGAGTTTGTTAGTATGAAAAATATGATTTTAAAACTATTCTTCTTACATGGCTTCCACCAGAAACCTCTGCTGAGTGGCTCAGGAATCCAATTTGCAACGTTGAGTTCTATTACTTCTTCCTAGATACAGGTATTCTAGTGGTGTATTGCTTATAAATGACTGTTTTGGCCACTCAGGTTACTCTGGGGCTAATTACAAACAAACAATAAGGACCTAGAACTGGAGAGGAGGCTGAGGCAAGCCTTCAAGAATCAAGCAGGGCTTCCCTGGTGGCGCAGTGGTTGAGAGTCCGCCTGCCGATGCAGGGGACACGGGTTCCTGCCCCGGTCCGGGAGGATCCCACATGCCACAGAGCGGCTGGGCCCGTGAGCCATGGCCGCTGAGCCTGCACGTCCGGAGCCTGTGCTCCACAACGGGAGAGGCCACAACAGTGAGAGGCTCGCGTACCGCAAAAAAAAAAAAAAAAAAAAAAGAATCAAGCAGGTTGTCAGCACTGAAAATAAACCCAGGTCACTAGGAAAGTTTTAAAGATCAAGTTGGAGGTGTAAATGAGGTTAGGAATTAGAAACAGGTAGAAAAGGGCATGTATAAACAGAAGAACAGCCAGCAGAGGCTCAGAGGCCCAGCATTCTGTTGATAAGCAGGAAAACTTGGATTCATAAATGCAGAGCAAAACCAAAAATCCAATCCAAAATGACATAAAATTAAAAGTTAAAAAAGTTTTTAATCTTTTACTATGTTCAGGGTACCATGTGACAGAATGTCATTGACCCTTTCAGGGCTGTGTAGGCTAACAGGACATGTAAACAGATGAACCCCAGAACCAGTGATTTCCTTGATACACCTTGCTCTCCATTCATTTACTATTAATCTTGAGACAGGAGCATGTCCCAGCAACGATTAAGAGACAGAAACTGCAACTGAATGGCTGCAGCCTCTGTGATGCTGCCGTCGCTGGACATACTTGTGTTTCCTGTTCTACATCCTCTCAAAGTAAATTTGATGCCAAGTAAATCTAATTGAGTCTTGTGAGCCTGACTGAAAACCAGACCTTGAAACCTATATTGATGACTTCTTGGATTTCAAGAAATACAATCTGTTAGGTAGACACATACATACATACATACATACATGCATGCATAGCTAGATGAATGATAGGTAGGTAGATAGATAGATAGATAGATAGATAAAAGAAAGAAAAGTTAGTAAAATATTGCCCTGCCTTCAAGGAACTTGTGATCTAATAATAGGGTAGAAGTCAAGAACAATATTGCTATCCTAAAAAGCTATATGAGAAAAACATAGCACCCTGGAGCTTAAAAGGAGAAAAAGATTATTTGAAAATAGAAAAGGCTTTGTGGAAGGATTTGTTTCTGAGATGAGGTGGAATTGGACACATGCCACTGGGGAGAAAATCTTCCAGCAAAATGCATGCCTGAAACAAAGGATGGTGGCAGGAAACAAAGTTGGAGGAACACTGAATATTCACTTCAGCTAGGCAGGCAGATCAGTGCTAGTAGAAGTGAGGAGAGCTAGGGCTGGAAAAACATTGTCAGGATTATGACATAGAGGGCTCTGGAGTCTGAACTGAGGGAATGTGCTTTATTAGGGTAGAGCCTGAGGGACCACTGGAGATTATGGAGGAGGGTGGTGATATGATCAGAGCTGCTCTTCATGAAGGCTAACACAGTGATAGTGTTCAAGGTGAACCAGACCTCTCATTGGCAACAGATGTACTGGTAGACGGGCCATGTTCACAGTCAAGTAAGAGGTACTATGGGTCTGTACTAGTGTAGTGAGATGGAAAGCAGAAAAGAGATATAGAAATGTATAGATATAGAGAATCCACAGACGGCCTCTTCACATTGTCTCCTTCATACACAACAGGAAATGTTAAAAGGGAGTAAGGGAGTAGATTTGTGGTTTGATTTGGATATACATAATTTTAGAAAAAATTGGAGAAACATGGAAAACAAACAGGAGAATAGTAACAACTTTGTGCTAAAGTTTAAGGATTTTATGTAATGACATTATATCATCAAATTGGACGATAGTGAGGCTTGCACATGAAGCCATGAGATAATGCTGACCATGCATCACAGGCGAGAAAGTAACACAGAGGCTTCACAGTGGAGTAATTCAGAGTAAGTGCCAGAGCCAAACGACAAGGGTTCAGATCTTGGCTCTGTCACTTACTACCCATGTGACCCTCCTTGGGCAAGTTGTTCTACCTTTCTGTGTCTCAGTTTCTACCTCTGTAAAATGGGGATAATAGTAGTACCTAGTTCACAGAACTATTGAAAGGTGTTCCAATGATCAATTTATTTCCTCAAAGCTCCAAATTTAACCTTCGTTGCCTGCTCCGCACAAATGGAGTTGGGCCCTTTAAACATTTCTCCTTTGCCAGCTGGCATGATGCTAAGCACCACCATTAGAGAGCAACGGAGAGACACTGGAGGAGGAAGGGGTTTCCCTCCCAGTGCCAGCTTGTTTCATTCAGCAGGCTCCCACAGCTTGCAGTCTTTTCAGTATCCGGCTTTTGTAGGGAATGAGTCTTCCAGCACCCAGTTTCTGCAGTGTGCGGCAGCCAGCAGAACCAGCACCCCAGAGGATGAGTTCTGAGCAGGTTCCACCTGGCATTTCCTCTGCTACCCAGTGTGCCATGGCCACACCCTCTTCAATGGGGTCTGAATCTTAATTACGGGTAGGGGGATCCATTTTCAGGTTTATTTCTACCTTGGGAGCTCTATCTTAGCCTAAGGGTAGTGGCAGTTCCTGTATTTGCTAATCCTATATTTTTTACAGTTCTCTTCACTTCTTACTAGGCAATTCCTCATTACTTCAATCCCCTGTTATGCTTATTAATGCTTTATATTTTACTTTCACTATTCAAATTACTGTGTGGTTTCTGTCTCCTGGTGGAGCCCTGACTGATGTAGGGGGATTAATAAAATCCTATTTGTTAAGTATAAAACAGTGCCTTGTACATAATAAGCACTTTTAAAGTGTTTGTTACATTAGTCTTTTAATATGAGGGCCAGGAAAGAAAGGAATAAGTATAGTTTTAGATCTAGCATGATATAAGTGTCCCCTCTGACCTGGTATCCTTGGGAAAAGAAAAACTATTTGCTTTCCTTCTTTTTTACTTACAGCTTTTGCCATTAAATATGTTTAGTGCAATAAAACCTATTGCCTGTCATACTAGGTAAAAACTAGGCATTTACATTAAATAAGTGATGTTTAAAACAAGTATATAGTGAAAGCATATATATTTTAGTGTTTTAATTGGTGAGCAATGTTCACAGTGGCTGAATGATAAATTAAACTTAAGTTTACTAACATCTCCCTATTTCGTAAAAATCATTTCTATTTAAATGGCTTTCCATATAACAAGATTAACATGTCTAATATATTATACTTTTTAATGTACTTTCCTACATATTTTTTAAAATTTTATATTCATAATGATCCCATAAGTATTTAGGGAAGATATTATCCTATAATTTCTGAGATAGGGAAACGGAAGCTAGAAGTCAAATGACTTACCTACAATCCTGCAATGCAATTAGGGACAGATGTAGGAACAGATCTCAGATCTCCCAGTTTCCAGCCAAATGTTTTTTCATGCCCTCCACCGTATTAACTCCCAACAACGATGATTAAGACTGATCCAATCTCAAATGACATCTTGAGTTAATTTTTTCTCTAAATGTGAAACATGGCAAGACAAGTTTAAAAGATGCACACAGGCCAACTTGAGGGGTATATAGGCCTTGGGCCTTACCCTCTGATTCCTGTCTCCACCACTGGTGTCCACAACCTTGGAAAGACCTTGTGAGCTACCTTATCTCTGTGATGGGAGCTCTGAGAGATCTCAGCTTGCTGCTCTGACTGTGACCTAGGGCCAGTCACACAGCCCTTCTGGTTCTCAGTTTCTTCATCTCTAAAATGTTAATTGTGTATCAGGTCATCTATGAGCTTTCTTCCTCCTCTAAACCTCTATGATCCTAAAACCTATAAGCCACCCACAATCTTATTTTCTTCATCTATAAAATGTACAATTGAACTGGATGTTACATTGAATTCCTACCAGTGCCCAAGTACTTTGATTCTAATACTTGAAATACAACTCCAGAGTTTCAAGACTGTTTTAATGTGTCATTTGGGAATCACTGTATAATTTTTTTCCATCTGCTAGATATCCTAATTCCAAGGGTTTAAATGGGCCCAGAAATCTAGGTTCTAGAAGGTCCTGGGTGCCAGGGACTGCATGGCTGCGTATGATCATCACTGCTCCCAGGCACTCAGGCTCCTTGTTTCACAGTCGTATCTTATATAGCACAACTCCTAAAAGCTTCCGGAAACTGATCATTTGCCATTTCATTACTCAATAACAAATTACAGTTTCTCGTTTTTGCATTGTGCACATGAAAAGCCCAACTTCAGTTCAATGGTGAGAACTGATAGCCACATTATATTATGAAATTTAGAAATGACAGATCCTTAGTCCTTGAAAGAGCCAGATGACAAAAATCATATTTGTGATAGCTGACAGATTTTTCAAAGCTCTAAAAGCAAAAAACAAAAACATGCTGAAGATCCCAACTCAAAAACAAGTATCATTAAAGGATTTAATAAGACAGCTTCCATAATCCCAGGCCAGATCTTTCAAGATTACGGTTACAGAGACCTCATCTATGGCATCTATCTTTGAACATTATGGTTTTTTGGTTTTTTGTTTTGTTTTTTTTTGCGGTACGCGGGCCTTTCACCGTTGCAGCCTCTCCCGTTGCGGAGCGAAGGCTCCGGACGCGCAGGCTCAGCCGCCATGGCTCACGGGCCCAGCCGCTCTGCGGCATGTGGGATCTTCCCAGACCGGGGCACGAACCCATGTCCCCTGCATCGGCAGGCGGACTCTCAACCACTGCGCCACCAGGGAAGCCCTGAACATTATGTTTTATTGGAGACTTCTTAGAGCTAAGAGTATAAAGACTAGTAATCAAATTCAGACTCTGTAACTACAAGCTGGGGGACCACCACCTACTTGCTTAACCTTTGGTCATATGCCTGAAAAATGAAGAGGTCCAAGTGGAGAAAGTCTGCATTAAAATTTTATGATTCTGTGAAAGGTGAGGCTAAGAAAGTAAACTGTGTTTGTATTTCGCTATCAAGATTACAGATAATGCACCAGCTGGTTCCAATGGTTACAGACAGTGTTATTACCATTCTAGTTAAGAAACAAGTTCCTTTCAAAAATTCTATATTACAGCAGCAGGCAAAACTGAGCAGTCTAGACTATACTGTGCCCTTCACAAAAGAGGAGGCTTGTGTTTGAAAATAATAATAGCAAACACTTACATGTCAGGCACTGTTATAAACTTCAAAACACAGCAATTCATTTAATCCTTACAACAGCCAAATAACGCAGCTACCGTGTCTGGATCAACCTGTCGCAGGTCACACAGCTAGGAAACGCCAGGCTGGGATTCAAACTCAAGCAGTCAGATCCTAAAGATCTGTGTCTGTTACCCTGCCTCTGCCCAGTTCAACAAACTTAAAACCTTCCCAATCAGGATCTATGAATCAATCAGTCATCAGTTCTCAAGAGAAACCATAAATAAAGAAATTCAAATGCTTGATTCAATGCTGTTACCATCAGGGGCTATTTGACAGATGGGATTTGATGCTGTTGAAGAGAAACTGAGATTTAAAATGCAAGAATGACCACTGCTTAGGTCCACATTTCCAGAACACTGAGCTTTCTGTCATCTGAGCCTTCTGCTATCTTTTTAAGTCCATGCGCCCCCAGACACCAAAGAAAGCCTTGCCTTGTTTTGACCCGTTTTGGTTGCAGAATCTTGACCCTGGTGATCAGGAAACTTCTACCAGTGCGAGTCTGCACATAACAATGCCTGGATACAGTATTTTAAGTCTCAAATATATAAAAATGACAGAAAGATTTGTTCAGAATGTTGGAACCCACATTCTATTATGAAAACATTATTCATTTTATTTTATAGTCACTAACTTCACACAAAGCAAACTGTAAAGGACATGAAGAGGGTTTTCTCTCCATCTGTGGTTCTTCCTTGTGAGAGAAGTGGAGATCACCTGTAACAAAGGAGACTACAGAATGAGTCTCTTTGCTGGTTCAGCCCCTCCCTCTCCTGTGAATGAAGTCCAGGGTGGTGTGGAAGCCATGCCTAGGCCAGCTGTACAGGCCCACACTCACAAGTGTTCAACTACGGCATGGAGAGTAAAGACCCCCAAAACAGACAGACCTTTGAGGCCTGTACAAGGCTGAGGCCTTGCCCCAGCCCAGCAGTATAAGGAGCCCAGCTTTTGCTGTTCTGACCTAGTTTTTCACCAGGCATTAGTATCAATCACAGAACTTGGGGGCATCTATCTCTGTGCAGACCTGAGAGGCCTGGGAAGGTACTGGGAAGGTGCTGTACCCACTCACTCATTTACACCCCTATCTTTACACTGCTTCTTTTAGTAGATCAATAGTAACCCAAACTGTAAGTAACTTAAGCCAAATCCAAGTCTCATTCTTGATGATCGTCAAAACAGGCCTTTGTGGGCTGGTAAAGCTCAGTTGAGATCTCTGCTGTTTGCTTCAAGGGCCCTTATTACCAAGTCTTGGTCTTTGCCTGAGCACGTGCTGAAAGTACAGTCTTGGAGCAATGGCTGTTTGCTGTGAATCCAGGGAGTGGCTGTAGAAGACTGTCCTGGCTGGGGGTCTCCTGGTCTTTCTGAGTGGTCTCAGCTGGAAGGAAAATTCTTATGCTCAAACAACTTGTTCGGGCTTCCCTGGTGGTGCAGTGGTTGAGAGTCCGCCTGCTGATGCAGGGGACACGGGTTCGTGCCCCGGTCCGAGAAGATCCCACATGCCGCGGAGCAGCTGGGCCCATGAGCCGTGGCCGCTGAGCCTGCGCGTCCGGAGCCTGTGCTCCGCAACGGGAGAGGCCACAACAGTGAGAGGCCCACACACCGCAAAAAAAAACAACTTGTTCTTTTTTGTAGTGGTGATGAGAGGGTTTTTAAGCCCCTTCCATACAAATGGTCTCTTCCTACTTGATGTAGGAAATGAAAAAGAATCCTCCACTGGCACAGCAGCTCAAAGATACTTCCTGTCTCACACCATTAATCACCACCCCGGCACCTGGAGCGGGGGTTCCCACTAGCATTACTGCCTCATCTCATCTTGTCTTACATTATGACATTATGACATCATCTATGTCTTACATTACATTACATCTTGTTTACATTATGTAGAATCTGTTCACTTCATGCTAAATATTCCCAAGTCCAAACTGCTAGAATGCCAACTGCCAAACTTTATACTCTCGTGTTAAACAAATATACACCATCTGATCACAGATGAAATCCCAAATTCTCAGTGAAGCCACCCACACACAAGCATTACCTACCTGACCCTAACCTAGACTCTATTTGTTCATACAACTGACATCACAGTCAAAAGAATCAAAGACCCTTTCCTGGGTCTACATCTTATTGCTCTATCTAACTAAGCTCTGAGAATGACTTGGAACAGTTTCACATTTGATATCTTCCCCTAGGACTTGGCACTTAATAGCTCCTCAGAATAGTATGATCATTGACTGCTAGCAATACTGAAGTTCATGACACAAAATTATCAGTATCTAAAAAGGCAAAAATTTAATTGTGCTCTAATTCCCCAAAAGAACTGAAAAAGAGATTGTTCCAATAAGAACAAGTAAAGTGAGAGAGTATTTTCAACTTGGAAAGGATTTTCCACAAATGGAAATTTCAAAAACAGTCAGTATTATCCTTAAATTGCTTTTGGTTTGCAAATGTTATTAACCTCACCCAAGGTTGGGTTTATATGATAGGCAGAAACATTTTCAAAAGTGAGGGGAAAAAGCAGGGATATTGATAAACCAGTAGTCATTAAATTACTCTAAATACCCAATCTCAGCCTTGACAAAATCCATCAACTCTATTTTTTCCCACTGAAATTAAAGTATTTAGCCATAATTTGACCAATTTCTCCCCCTCATTTGGCTCTTCTGCTTGATACCTTATTAGTTAGTGGTAGGAGCTGGTTGACAGGTATGATAATGAAAGCTAAATGATCAGCAAACCCCAAGGATATCACTTTCAAAATGAAACTGATGTCCATGTAAATAAGGTACTTCTAATAATAACCTGCATATGTACAGTGCTTCATGGTTTAAAAAGCATTTTCAAATACATTAGCTCATTTGATGCAATATTTTCACAAAATAAGAAGAGCAGGGATGATTATCTCCTACAGAAGAGGAAATGTCAGTGTAATGTTACTACTATAAGGAAACAGGTTAAATCTTCTGTTATTTACATATCTCCTTTACGTATATTGAGAGAGGCATTGGTCATTAAATAGATTTATTTGAGCATGGTGGAGGGCACTACATTTTTCTTGCGCTACTGTCAGACATTGTTCCACGACAAGTGTTCTCAAGGCTTAGCCTGCAACATAATCACTTGAAGGGCTTGAGATTGCTGAACCCCACTGCCTGGAGTTTCTGAGTCAGTAGGCTGAGGGGGAGGGTTGCATTTTTAACATGTTCTCAGGCAACACTGATGTGGAGGGTCTGGTGAACCACACGTTGAGAACCACTTGTCAGGTACTCAAGACACAATTCTCTTTCGTCTCCCCATGACCCTAAATGAAAATTTGAACAAGTAAAAAGGCTTTTCTGCTCTCTGTTGGGTTCTTTTAAATTGCAAATACAATTGCTCTAAATTATAAACAATCTTAATTCAGAAAGTAGAATGTCTAGTCTATCATATTAATCAAAACTCTGAACTTAATTTAATATTAAAACATCTCCCCTCTTCCTCTTCAGGCTCTATCAGGCTGAAAGACAGCAGAGTGGGAAAGAGGGGCATGGCTGGTTTGGGGATTTCTCTGCCCTGTGCTCCCTACCATGTATACCAGCTCCTCTGTGGTTGTTGAAGGGTATCTCATGGAGGTAGAGAAAAGAGAGACAAAGGGTGAAGAAAGACCTTACATGAACTGGTACTGCTGTAACAGCCTTCACATGTTCTTGGTTAGGAAGAGTTTGAAGCTGACTCTATAGTGGATGCTCTAATGGGTTACTGGGAGAATCTCAAGGCTGCAAGTTATCTGATATATTTCTATTCTAACTAACTGTCACCTGCTCCTTCCTCAGCCTCTAGAAATCTAATGTTTGGGTTTTTTTTAAATATTTATTTATTTGGCTGTGCCAGGTCTTAGTTGTGGCATGCGAACTCTTAGTTGCAGCATGTGGGATCTAGCTCCCTGACCAGGGATGGAACCTGGGCCCCCTGCATTGGAAGTGTGGAGTCTTAGCCACTGGACCACCAGAAAAGTCCCTAGAAATCTAGTGCTGACCCTCTAGAATCTTGCCTCAGGATCCCTTGGTCCCTTCAGGAGGCCTTATTGGAGAGACATGCGATCACCCATGTTAGCTCTCTCTCCCATGGTTCACCAGAAACAACACCACAAACCCTGCCTAACAAATTCCAGGAATACACACCAACCCCATGGCAGCCATAGGCCATGGTACCATCCTCATGCATGTGTAAGCCCTGGTCCTCTAGGTCTTCTCCCAACTGCAAGGGACACACTTCAGGTTTGCCAAGTAGACCTATGGAAATCTCTTTCACGAAGCTTGAGGCAAAGGAGGTAATATGCACCCCACATCCCTGGGGTAAGGGAGGGTACAGATGCACAATACACCATACCTCTCTTCAATTACATCTCTTCACAAATCTTGACTCCTCTTCCTTCTCCCCAGACCCTTTCATATTTTCAGAGTGTGACAAAGGCTAGAAAAGTAGGGAATTTGTTCCTGATTATTGCTTCTATGAATTCAACCTAGGTAAAACCAGCTTTGGAATATTTTATCCATTATATTGTTATGTGTAATGGTTAATGTTATGTGTCAACTTGGCTAGATTATGATGTCCAATTGTTTGGTCAGACATCAGTCTCAATGTTGTTGTGGAGATACTTTTTGGATATGATTGACATTTCTATCAGTAGACTTTGAATAAAGAAGATCACTCTCATAATGTGGGTAGGCCTCATCTAATCAGTTGAAAGTCTTAAGGGAAAGACTAAGGTTTCCAGAGAAGGAAGGAATTCTGCCTCCAGACTGCCTCTGGACTCAAGACTGCAACATCAACCCTTGCATGAAATTCTAGCCTGGTGGCCTAACCTGCAAACTTCAGACTTGCCAGTCCCCACAACCATGTGAGCCAATTCCTTAAAATAAATATATCTGTAAGCCAATCTCGATAGATATGGATAGATAGATATGGATAGATAGATATGGATAGATAGATAGATAGATAGATAGATAGATAGATGATAGATACAAAGATAAATATTCGATTGGTTCTGTTCCTCTGGAGAACCCTGAAAAATGCATGATGTCTACTTGAGACTTCTATTTTAACATCCCTTTTGAAACCTCACAAAAATCTATACTATCCCCATTTTACATATGAGGAAATAAAAGTGCAAACTTAACCAAGGAGACAGCTTTCAGTGAAGGTATGGTCAGGATGTGGTCCTGAGATTTGAACAGGTCTCTCTGATTCCAAGGACCATATTCTCACCACCACAAAGTATTACCATGTGCCCATAAAAGCTGAACCACTAAATCAGTTGCATCTCATATGTAGATTCACCCATGAAATTATGTACGCCTAGAACAAGAACAGTTAATTCAGTGATTTAAGCTCAAGATAATTCTGTCAACTTGATTGAACCAGCACTTCTCAAAGATCACCATTTAGATGACTGACTGCATTTTATTTGCCTTGTCAAGATACAATAGTAAAAAAAAAAAATTCAAAGCAACCATTTTCTGAAATCTTTACTATGTGTGATCTTAACTCTATACACATTGTATTGTTAAATATCTATGAAGAAGGTATTATTAGCCTCATTCAACAAAGAAACTGAGGTTCACAGACGTCAGTTAAGGTTGCACAACAAATAAGTTTAAATCCCAGCTCCCTCAGAAATAAAATGAAAAAAATAATACATGCCTCACAATTTGATACAAAGAGAGGAAAACTGAATAATACATGTAAAAGTGTTTATCACAGGGTTTAACACATTCTGTGTATTCAAGAAATATTAGTTCCTTCTCCTCTTTGCAGAAATAAATATCCACCTAGAGAAATTATACTTGTCTGCTAAAAATTTTATCCTGCTGTGAAAATTCAAGAAGGAATTAGAAAACAAAGTTGGGCCAATACATACCTCCTATGAGCTTGCTGACCACCTGATTCTCAGTTAGGCCTTCCAAAATCGGAGAGAGTAAAAAATCTAGGATACATAGGTATGGCCCTAACAGAAAAATACTTTTAAAATCAACTAACTACTCCCTATGCTTTCCTTCATTTAACTTTTGGATTCTCACTGTTATTTAAGCCAACAAAATTAGGATTAAATGCCCCACCCTATTGATCTTACCCAGCAGTATCCCCATGTTACTCCTATTGCCTCAAACATGCAGAAAATTCTCTCAACTTAAAAGAGGGAAAGAGTTCACTTTCTTGCACATATGAGGATCTCATCTGAATAGAAGCAGCTTCTTCCAGACTCTTGTTCTTAAGCCAAAAAGTGGACCTTGACCTCACCGGAAAGTTTCCTTGACCATATAATCTTTCTGATTGCATATATATGAGCATTTTATTATGTTGCTCACCTCAGTGAGTTGAAAATAGGCAATTAATTTTCCTCTAATCCCCAAAGTGGACACTAACTCCAGGTCAAGGTGGGAAAATATATTGTAGTCATATAACAATGAAGTTTATTCTACTGTCCAGATTCTGCTCAAGGCAACTTAGCCTGAGCTGATCCTTCATTCTATCAGGACAAAATGTTCTTTCTTCACATAGTACAGACAAATATTCCAGGAGAATATAAGGTTCTGGGAACAGCAGTAAGCAAAGTCAAAGCATAAGGCAGTCTGATTATTTATCATTTAGTTACCCGCTGCCATCTTTTATATCAGCAAAGGACTAGGTTTGAACTCTACCCTTCATTCAGCAGTGTTGAAATAGCCAGAGTTATATATAGGGTTAAAACTTCAAGTAATTTAAAACACACTCCCTTCCATGGCTGTTACAGAAGGCTCAGAAGGAGACATTCTTCCAAGCAAGCTAACAGTTGTCCCCATGTTATTTAGGAGACATAAAATCCCATAACATAACCCTGGTGACAACTAAAATCTCCTAGTTCAAAGGGCACAATCCCTTAATCAGATTTGTCCTGCCTCACAGAGACAGCTGAGATGGTGGATTATCCATCACATGGAGAGCCAAGATAAGCTCCTGAGTGATCATGGATGAAACAGGAAGGTTTATTCTTTGAAAATGAACTTCCCATGCTCATTGACTCTGATAGATTACATTTTACAAGAGTGTAAAGAAAAGGCCTTTCCTTCTTTTTTCTTACTGTCTCTTTCACTTAGAACACTCTGGCTACAAGGGAAATAATCAATAAATAGAGCTTCCAGCCAAACTTAAGGGGATAAACTAGTAAATGCTAAGCTTTGGAGCATTAAGAAGGCTGATTGTGCAGTGTCAAAACAATTTCCATGTCATTAGCTCTAACTATTCCCTCCACCAATGGGACTGACTGTCAGGAACAACATCAGCATGATTTTGCTTTGCACCCCCAGGCATGACAGCAACTACGACCATATAACAATAATGATGGGGCTTCCCTGGTGGCGCAGTGGTTGAGAGTCCGCCTGCTGATGCAGGGGACATGGGTTCGTGCCCCGGTCCGGGAGGATCCCACATGCCGCAGAGCGGCTGGGCCTGTGAGCCATGGCCGCTGGGCCTGCGCATCCGGAGCCTGTGCTCCGCAGTGGGAGAGGCCACAGCAGTGAGAGGTCCGTGTACCGCAAAAAAAAAAACAAAAACCAAAAAACAATAATGATGATGAAGCCACCTTCCATATGTGTAACTTATTCAATTATATGGATTTTATTTACATACCCATGGATTATGTAAGCTCCGTGAAGGCAGGAATCATGTCCGTCTTATTTAACATCATGTCCTGCAAAAGCCTGTCAAATTGCCTGGTTGATAAATGTCTCTCGACTAAATAAATTAAATACCTCATTTAGTCCTCAGAAAATAATGTCACTGGAAGTGGATTCCTGGTTCCATTTCACAGAGACTATAACTGAGATTCAGGGAGGTGAGCAGTATGCTCGAAGTACACACTATTAAGTGCCTGAGCCAGAAGACAAACTAAGGTATTCTGATTCCAGGTTTAGCGTTCATCCCCTATAGTGCTGCCAAACTTGATGAGAGCTTTATCACGGATAAGGCAAGTAACAAGATTAGCACATCAAAATGTAGCAATAACTACGCCTCTGAAAAGAATGGCAAAAAAAAAAAAGCTAAAATTCTAAGGTCAGATCACAATAAAAGTGCAGTGAGGAGTCAAGTTCACGAGATTGGTCATTATTAATCAAATTACAGATCAGCCCCAATAGCCACATATTTTCTTTCACTTGCACTCAAGAGACCCTCCTGTAAAACATTCACAGAAAAAGATCGATACCTCTCTGGAGGTAAGTAGCATAAATTATGTCTCAACATATACACCACAGGAGTTTTACTGAGTGTTGTATACAGTAATTGCATTTTATAGATGGCTGTGGAAAGCTTCAGTCCTCATTGATTTTGATCATAAACTAAAAGGCGACAAAAAGAAAAGAACAGCACTTTATATGAAGAAGTCAGTCAGCTGAAGCTGCAACAGAAAATGGAAATTTGGCTTTGCTGAATGTGATCAATTCATGTTTCTTGGAAAATGAATGTAGATATTTGAGTGCTTTCATTATGAGCCAGTAGCAAGACTTGAACAGTACTATGAGAATCTCTGTACATCGAACAGTGGTGGTACCTATCAGCAGGATTTAAGACGACAGGAAGCCGGCCTAAACTAGAGCCCTTTCTCACTTTCCAAATTATGGATGCCATCAGAATGGCTTATGAGCCACATTAACTGGATATTTGTGTTTTTATTATTGCATTTAATGTGTCTTTGGGATTTACAATCAAAATTAAATGGAGATTGTGATGTAATCTGGGACCATCAGTATGTTGTTAACATTTCTAATTTCCAGAAGCATATTTTTCGAGCATTTCTCTCTTGATTTCCTTCATTTCTTCATGCCCTTCACAGCAAGCAATTCTGAAGGGATGTTAATGCAGCATAACAACTCTTTACCCTTTTTCAAAGCCAATTTTGCAATATGGGCAAAATGATTGGAAATGAAGTCCTAAAAACACTGAAACCATCTGTCAGGGACTCAGTTAAGAAGATCCACACTGTTTCACAGCCAAGGATGGGGATAAATTATGCCTGGCTGGAAATGTCCAAAGCAAGTGGATTCCCATTCAAGCTTATTAGGATAAATTACAAAACCCTTTTTTCTTCATTGCCCTGGTAAAAATCATACTTTCAGATGATGATAAACCATAAGTCACACTGATGAGGAAGAAGCAAAAAAAAAAAAAAATGTTTTTCTAATAATAAATCATACTTAAAGCAGGTGTCACTAAAAGATACCACAAGTTTCTGTCAAAATGTCTGTAGATCTATTTACATTTATAGACACAATCCTGTGAAATGTTCCTGTGCATTTTGTAAAAATAACCCTGTTAATATTTAATCACAAACTCCAGAAGTACTTGACTAATATTATTCATGAAATGTATTTGGTAAAATATTAAAGGACTGGAGGGTGGGGCTGTTGTGATTAAATTATATCGCTTGGGATGTCAAGCTTCAGAATAAGTTAAACACTGTGCCTCCTTCCTCCCTTAAATATTTATTGCCATTATAAAAGTATTGACATCTTACATAGAAAGCAGTGATTCTCACATTTTTTAACACAGATTTTTATACTAGTGAACAGTAGTAGTCCAAATGTTCCCATGAATGTTGGAACTGATGTACTTCACAGAAAGCCAAGATCTCCCAAGTGTAAGTGTAGAGCCACACAAAATGAATCATCACTTCCACATTGCTTCACACACACAAGGTTGAATGAAAATGAAAAATAGGGCCCTTTCTATGAAGTACAAAGTAGAAAGTTTGATTACAAAACTGCAGTTGGTGAGTTAAATGTGTTGCAAAAACAGCCTGTGTATATAGAGGACAAACACAGTTACTTCCCTTCCCCCAGACTCCTGCTAAAATATTGGAATAAGTGAACTGAAAAGTTAGTCCAGCAATTTCTGTGCTAATTAGAATACCGTTCACGGACTCTTCGGTTCTCTTGATTTTTTTTTCATTTAATCTTAATCTGAAGCACTGCCAGAATAATTTCGTTAATTTCTCTCTAAGTAGTACACATAAAGCCCTTTTTTAATAGAAAAGTGGCTGAGTATATTGTTTAGAGAATTATGGAATTTGAATGCCCATATCAAGAGTTTTCCTTGAGAGAGATGTTCCAAAGAGCAAGATTGGTAGGTAACTGAGAAGAAACCCTCTCAAGGCTGGGTCTCGGGGTTGTGACTTTCTGATTTTACTAATGAAGATGCAGTAGGATTAGGATTTGAGAGGTAGAGGAACCAAGGTACAGGCTCAGAGAATAAGGTGGAATGCGGCTAAATTAAATCAAGGACCCAATCACTTTAAACCAGAAGTCAAGTCAAAATAGGATCCAGCAAAACTATTGAGATGCAGAGAAATTTTCCTGATTTTAGCCATTAAACGGGTCCCTGAACCTACAGCAGATTTGAGATAGAGATTGAGTATCCAGCTAGGGAACTGGGGGAATGTTTTGGCAGGTCCTTTCAACAACACCCATAGCACTAAATCTAAGTGGTTTTGTAGACCAGAATCGCAAGGCAGAAATCTTGAGCTTTTCTTCGTAAGTTGGGAGCTCCTGATATTTGACAGGCAACTATTTTCCGTGGGGCCACTAGTAGCTAAGAGAAGGTTCCCTCTGCACAGCCCACAGACTTATGAATGAATCAACCACTCAAATATAGTAACAGCACCGCCCACTCAACCATGAGCCCCACTTAGACCTCCAGGGGTGTTGTAGGCGCTAACTGTGAAAATGGCTTTCAAAGTTCCCAAGTGCAATTTGAGGACACGGGGAGGGGGAAGGGTAAGCTGGGGACGAAGTGAGAGAGTGGCATGGACATATATACACTACCAAATGTAAAAGAGATAGCTAGTGGGAAGCACCCGCATAGCACAGGGAGATCAGCTCTGCGTTCTGTGACCACCCAGAGGGGTGAGATAGGGAGGGTGGGAGGGAGACGCAAGAGGGAGGAGATATGGGGATATACATATATGTATAGCTGATTCACTTTGTTATAAAGCAGAAACTAACACACCATTGTAAACCAATTATACTCCAATAAAGATGTTAATAAATAAATAAATAAAAATAAAGTTCCCAAGTGCAGTACCGGCACATCATACACAGTCAATAAATTCTAGTTCCTTTCTCCTCCTTCATTAAGGTGGTGAGTGGTTTAATGCCCTGGACAACGGCACCAGAATTTTCTGGAACTGTAACAGACTGACATCATAAAAACTCAGATACCCTTGAATGACAAAGAACTTCTTCCATCTGAAAAGGCCACCCACCTTCCAAAAGGTCCCATATGGAGCACTGAGGGAAGAAAGGGACATCCCGCAAACAGGCCAAATCCACTCTAACACATGGGGAGGCGGAAGTCACTGTGATTTTACCCTCACATTTCAGTCCTGCATAATGGGGTTGCCAATCACATGAAGTTCCCTTAAGCAGGCATTCTATATCCATGTTCAGAGCTCCATGTGTTATGATTTGCAAATTCAAGGAACTCAATAAAATGCCTCTGAAAGTCTTGAGTCTGAAGACCCTACATCAGAATCAATATTGAGAGTTGAGACTTACTACAGAATTCAGAACAGTTATTGAAGTTCAGTAGGCTGCTAAAAGAGTTGATGGACAATTGCATAACAGAACCAAAAGCACTAAACTTTATTTACCGAACTCTTACCATCTTCCATAAACTACATACCATGCAAAGCATAAATTATTTCATTTAACCTTCATAATCTTTGAGATGAGTCTACCATCATGCCCATTTAACAGATGAGGAAACTCAGTCAAAAGAGGTTAAGTAACTTACCCCAGGTCCCACAGCTAGTAGGTGGCAAACCTACTCAGAGATGCTGATGCAAAAGAATATGTGAAAGAGGCAAGTCACCCATTAACTTTCAGAAGAACAAAATAATCTAAATTAAAACAAAAGACACAAAATGGAATTATTATGTAGCTTCTGCTAGCATTGTTAAGTGGATACAGTTGGAAGAAAGAACACAAAACTAAGAGATGTACGGCTTGGGTTTCAGTCACTTTGATTTCTATGAGAAGATTAGCTGTACTCTCTAAGACTTTCCATTTTGGGGGTAGCGCTATTTATTTCAGGGCAAGCTGGTGAGTAAAGTTAAATATAAAGATTTTTATTTCAAGAAGCTTAAAAATCTTCCACAGTGATTAAAGAGTTATAGTACTCATTCACAAGTAGTTCTCCACTTATGGAGGTAGAGTTATAAAATGGAAGGATAAGGGACTTCCCTGGTGGTCCAGTGGTTAAGACTTCACCTTCCAGTGCAGGAGATGTGGGTTCGATCCCTGGTCTGGGAGCTAAGATGCCACCTGCCTCGCAGACAAAAAACCAAAACATAAAACAGAAGCAATAATTTAACAAATTCAACAAAGACTTGAAAAATGGTCCATATCAAAAAAGTATTTAAAAATAAAATAAAATGGAAGGACAAGAGAAAGGCCATCCAGTGATGGGTCTACCATCATATAAACCAGTGCGCTGATGGTTTTTGAGACAGAAGAGAAGGAAACTAATATCAATAAGACACGCACCATATGCTAGGCATTTAACATATTCATTAAACACATATTTACTGAGTAACTATTATAGGCCAGGTTCTCTGCAAGGCTCTCAGTATATAATGATAAACAAAATAAACACAGTCCCTATTCTTAGATGCATAATTTCCAGTCAGGGAAAATAGACATTCAACAAATAATTATTTAAGTAAATATAAATTCCGAATCATAAATGCTATGAGTGAGAAATAACAAAGGGCAGGTAATTTAGATAATGAAAGGGGTCAGGAAGAAGCATAACTAAGGAAATTACAGTTAAGTGAAGAACTGAAGAATAAGTAGGAATTAATCAGATCCAGAAAAATGGGAAAGCCTGTCCAGGTAGAGATGACTGCATACCAAAAATCCCAAGACAACAAGAGCATGATGTGTGCAGGAACTGAAAAGACTGTAAAGCCAGAGTGTTGAGAATAAAGGTAGAATGATCTAGGAGAGGTAGGCAGAGGCTAGACCCAGCTTATCATGCATGAATTATCTCAATCAATTAAGTGACAGATGTAGGTCTTTATTATGTCCATCTTACAGATGAGGAAAGATTCAGAGAAGTTAATGAATGCTCTGAACATACACAGCAAGTCATTGGGGAGTGTAGTCTTACAATGAGAATGTATCCTTGTAAGGAATGCTCCTTTCCCACCCTGCCCAGAGAATTCCTTCCATCTGAGGGACCCCTCCAGCAGAACAGGCGAGCCTTTCTCTACTCCTGCAAAAGGAGCAAGCAAAGGAGTTTGGAACGTGAATGAAGCACTCAGCACCTAGGCTGTGCTTCCTCTCTTTCTCTTCCTTAAAGAAGCACACATTCTGCTCTGCTCCTCCAAGTCATATATTAGGAGTCTTGCAGTGCCATTTTGCTATCTGTGGCTGATGTGAATTCTGTCTAGTTCTGCCTTCAGAAAGGAAATTCATTTACAAGCAGATAAAAAACATACTCTCCAAAATCAGTTTTATCAGAAATAAAGGTGATATTTTGAAGTCATCTTCCTGACACCTCTCAGTTGGTTCTAACTCAGGTAGGGGAAGATACTTGTGGGAGTATCTTAGATCCCATAATATTTGTGTAATTTTAAAATCTAGGGAATAACTCTTTTTCTAAGCATTTAATCCTAGCTAGTCAGGTTGGAAAGGGAAAAACCGGGTAGGTTGAAATTGATCTTTATAACCAGCATCAATGCCAGATAAACACCAATGATATTTAATCCACAAATGGTCCTGGCAGCTACTATTCTTGTTTTTATGACATTGATTTGAACCTATCAACCTTTGCTCCTCTCATTTTCACAGAGGATCCTAATCAATACCTGAATCCAAAATGTTCCCTTCAGGAAAACAATTTATAGTTATCGCCTCTTGTACTCTGTCTCTGATGTATCCCTTAAAATGTATTAGCCTGAAGTTGGAGAAAAAATAGGTCTCCTTTTTTTAATACTATATTTAAAACACACAAGAAAACTGCCAAATGGGAAGTTGTCTTTTGAGCCCCCTCCCCGACTTACCCAAAATACTACACTTCTGCCCTAGCCCACCTCAACCTCACTACATCCTGAAACAGAATGGAATCTCCTATCTGGAGAATAGGATGGTTCTTTGTGTCACCCTTCTGTGGAGCAAGAGGAAGTGATGAGAAATCGAAATTCCTCTCACAGGAACTTCTGAAATCTCCATGAACAGGACACTCTAGAGGATGAGTTGACAGATTGTCATTTAGTTTGACTTCAGCTTTGGGTTTGGTGTCTTAATAAATGTACTTCATGCTCACGATTACCTCACCTGTCTTTTTTCCTTTGGTCAGAAGCTTACATATTTAGCAAGTTGCTTAGGTGATGGTCTCTATATCTAAGTATAGTATGGAATGACAGAGGTTCAAGGTCATTGTTGCAATTTGACTACATTTGGAATGTAATCTGAAAGATGAAGAAGTCCATTTCTGGATGAAAAAATATTTTTCTTGGATGAGAAAAGACCATTATTTTTATTGAAGGAAAAGAAAAAAATAAACACTCCTACATATGCCCATTTTCCTATTATTACTCCCAAAGGTGATAGCTTGTTGAAGATTTTTTCATCATTTTTAGAGAAGCTCTGTTCTATGACCATTAACCAAGTTCAGGATAAATAATCCAAAAGCAACTTATGAAGGGGTTATATTGTGTACAGTTTAAAAAGGGGAGGGCTAATTTCATTTCATTATTGCTTTAATTTCTGAAATGTTTTAAAAATATATTTTTTAAATCTCTAACTTATTTTTTCTTATTTTTTTTAAAAAAGAAAGTCCAAATGCTTTGTAGAACTCACAAATGAGGCCAGAACCTATTTCTTGAGAGCTGCCATCACTGAACCCTGAATCACAAGCATTGCCATCATCCAGCTTGATGGTATAAACCTAGACAAGCTACAGCAGATAAAGCAAAACAAATATTTCATGCACAAAAATCAAACTATTGTGTTGCACCACACTTAAAAAACGAATACAATCCTGGTACACAATGCCTAAGACATAAAGTTGCATTTGCTGAGCACAGTTTGAAAACTGCTGTGACTGTGTGAGGTAGGGCTGTGTGTTAGTGCCTGTTGTAACCCCAGCATGAAGGTACCCCAGGCAGCATCGTGCCTGGCACATGGACAGCATGAAACACATTTCTGTGGGTCTGAATTTGTTACAAGGAAAGAGGATGGAGGATTTGATGCTTAATGAAACAGGTGTCTCCATAGACAAGATGGCTCTGTAGAGTGCAACAGACATTTCTGATGTCCTCTACAGGCCACTTCTTAAAAGAAAACAAAGGAATGGGTGTGTCATTTAGCCTAGCTGCTGGCTGTGGTTGCACAGGCATTACTATAAATTTCCAGTTGTTTCTATTAGAAAAAATTGATCAAGGCATTGAGAGATTAGTCTTCTTTGCAGGGTTAGAATCACAGAATGTTAAAGTTTGAATGGATCTTGGAGAACATCTGGTCTAGTGGTTTTCAAATTGTGTTCCAGGAGACCCTAAGGTGCCACAAGGGTGATTTTGCATAGCTCCTTTTATATACCTCATTTACATAAAAGGGTTTCATAAGATTTTATTAGCAATGTGGTTTCAAGTGCTAAAAACAATGCTTAACATTCACTCATCTAATTCAACCTTCCAATTTTACAAATATGGATGTAGAGTCCACACACCCAAGATGTTGTAGCAATTTGTTACAGGATATAAATAAAAACCCAGACATGCTGAATCCCAGTCTAGTGCTTTTTCCACAGCACTATTAATGCTGGGAGTTTTCGGTACTTAAAGTACCTGGCACCTAACAGCTCCTCCGAGTCTAGGAAATAGAGAAGCAGAAATCTGCAATACATTATGTTGCTAACAGCTTTTATTTGTGTCACACTAGGCAGTTTGCAAAGGCATCCACACCCATTTATTTATTTATGTATATTACAACAAACTGCAAGGTATTCAGAATCGGTATGTCATTTCTTCTGATGAGGAAAACTAAGTTTCAAAGAGGTCAAATGTAGCTGAAGTTAACTGAGGCAAAGAACACAGTCCTAACCATTCTATCCAAGGCTCCATCCATTACAATACGGGGGCGAGGCCAACTTACCAGTCTCTTGGGCCACTCCACTGCACTATCATTGAAGCATCTCTTACCAAGGATAGGAAATAGAATTCAACACATAGGCTAATTCATTGATAGGCCATATTAATAAGTATTCTGAGATTGAGCGCAGATTTAGTAGAAAGGCATCAATGACCATAAGTAATGTCAGCCTTTGGCACAAGAAGGAAGAAATGAGGGCATGTGTGTCAAGTCATCACCATTCTTTTTTTAATATATATAAATTTATTTATTTTATTTTTGACTGTGTTGGGTCTTGTTGCTGCACGCGGGCTTTCTCTAGTTGTGGCGAGCAGGGGCTACTCTTTGTTGCAGTGCATGGTCTTCTCATTGCGGTGGCTTCTCTTGTGGAGCACGGGTTCTAGGCATGCGGGCTTCAGTAGTTGAGGCTCGCGGGCTCAGTAGTTGTGACACACAGGCTTAGTTGCTCCGCGGCATGTGGGATCTTCCTGGACCAGTGCTCAAACCCATGTCCTCTGCATTGGCAGGCGGATTCTAAACCACTGTGCCACCAGGGAAGCCCAACCATTCTTGATTTAAAATGACAAAAGTTCAAAAGAGAGAAAAAGGCCAGATACTAAGATTTAAATCCTGAGCTAGGGCAGTTAGCTTTCACTTTAAGGCCCATTATCTGCCAGTTTAGGCTCGCGAAGCCCAGAAGGAGACCTAAAGTCCCCCAAAGTCATATAAACAATAAATGCCTCCTCACCTAAACAACCCTAAACAACTCCCTGCTAAAAACAGAAGTAAGTGGGCCTGACCAGAGGTTTGATTGTGTGGGAAATGGACTTTAAAAAGGGAAATGAAACCACCCTCATTTCACTGAGGCACAATCAGATGGTGTGTTTGGACACTGCTGACAGTGGCCAGATTCCACAAGCTCGTTTGTGAAAGCCATTGAAGCTCATGGAAACACTCTCCCTGCAATTTAGCTCCAGCTGTTCAAGCTGAGGCTGCTCTTTAAAGTGAAGCAAAATAGTGAAAAAGCTGAAGTTCAGCAGTTTCACTCTGTTGGGCCACAGCTTCTGCATAGTCCCAGCCCATGGATTCTGCTACATTGGCCAGATGCTCAGGGCCTCCCAAGCCAGTCTTACAGGGAGCTCCATCAAAAGTCCACTGGACTCCATGTGTATTAGGTGCGGGCAACAGGAAGTTGTCCAAAGGGGGCATCAGGTCCTGGTCAGCCTAATCTGCAGCACTGAGTCTGGTCTATGCAAAAACTTCAGAGGAACTGAAGTCATTAGGATTCATTTTTAAAACTAGCTACTAGAGCAAGATAAAGCACTTTTATATGGTGATGGAGGATTTATTTTTTTCAACTTTATAAATTACTTTCTTTCCTCTGAATGCCAACTTCCTCATGGTAGAAGGACTCTTAAATTGTAAACAAATCCAAAAGCAATGCAAATGAGCTCACTCTCACTTCTGACCTCCAGGTTTCATTTCATAGTGTTTATTTCATTCCCCAATACTCCCAAAGCTTCAAATTAAAAAATCTTTCCCCACCACCCAAAAATGTTTCTATGGAAGTTTTTTTTTTCTCTCCCAAGATGTTTCTATACATATCTGCTCACCATTGCAACTGGATAAATCGCACCTTTGCTAATGCCTCTCTGATATATGCTCCATGGCCTAATGCAAAGAATTTGCCTTCAGCCCTGGACAGTCACTCCAGCATTATTTATGAAGCAGTTTATTCTACATGAGTTCTGCAAAGAAGAGAAAAGAGTTTACTCTGGTGATCATCACTGGTTATTTTATTTTTTTAGATATTGACTGAAAAGCTAGACCCTGAATGGAAGTTCAGAAATCTCCATCATCGTCCACGAAAGAGGCTGCTGTGGCTCATGAGATGTGGATATAATGCAGTATATGTGGGACCCTCATCCCTGAGCACTAATGTACAAATGAAACCTTACTACCTGAGCCTCTCATGTCCAGTTTCTGTCAATAATTGAAGTAACTGGAAGATAAAAAAAAGAATCTCACCATGAAATGAAAAGATAATTCCTTCAGAAACATCATCTTGACAACAACTAAATGTGTGGACCACAATTGCAAACACTTAGTGAATCACTAAGAAAAAAAGATTTAATTTCTAGGACTGCTTGGCGGTGAGGGAGAGTTTGCCTTTCACAATGTACAAGTCTTGGGGACTCATTTTTCTTCTTATAATTCCCAGGTGGCCAAGTTCACACAATGGGATGGATAGATTTAATAAAGATCAACTCTAGCTTCTGGAAAGTCCAGCTTGCAGTCATTTTTAGCAGCTATACAGGGAGTGCTATGGCATGAGTAAGCCACTTAGGACAGTGGTTTAGTCCACTGAGATTTACTGCCCAGCTCCCTGACACCCCAGTGTTAGAAATTCTCACTGATGACAAGGAACATATAAAGTCATATTATTTTCCCTGGAGGCAAATAAAATGCAGAAAAATTCTGGACTCCAAAAGAAAATTATGTCTGTTTTGAACCATGTCAAGTCTCTAGAGCATTGGGCATACTGTCACGTAAAGATGAATTTGCCCCCTATTTTAGGAGTCTTTGAACTTTAGGCATTAATAAGATCTCAGACCACATATATGAGCAGAGGAAGAATCACAGAATTTACCTGGGAGAAGGAATAAAAGTCCCATCCAATCTTATTTTCCTTTTTTGGCTTTTAACTTTTTAATTGTGAAAGAAAATCCACAAAAAACTTATGTATAGTTTAATGAGCTATTATAAGGTAGACATCCTGCAACCACCACCTAAGTCAAGATATAGACCTTTGCCAGCCTAAGATACTGCATGCATGTGCACCATCCATATCTCAAACACCATCTGCCTCCCAAAAGTAAGCACTATTTTTATAATAATCACTTTTTTTCTATCACATAAGTTCTATCACATAAATACACATTCCTAGACATCATATTTTAGTCTTGCCCATTTTATTAAATCCGATACATATTTTAGGTCCCTTTTAATCCACAGATTTCTCAACCATCCCTTTCTTTCCCTTACAATTTTTTTGTTCTAGGATCTGGGGCATTTGACCTGCAGAGTTTCTCACAGTTCAGACAGTGCTGATGAACATGGTACAGTTCAGCATGTTCCTCTGTCTAGTGTATTTCTTTCAAATTGGCAGCTGGATCGGGAACCTTGACTAGGTTTGGGTTCCATCCCTTTGCAAAGACTCTAATTACTGTGGCCTTTCACCAAAAAGCATTTAATGTCTAGTTATCTCTCTTTCTCCATTAGCTGCTGTTGAGGCTTAATGCTTAAATCTAGTCATTCATTTGAGGTTTGTAAAATGATGATAGTTAAATTGTATCCTTTTTTTTTTCATTTATTAGTTAAAAATTTTTTGTAAATATGTGCTTCCCCTCATCTACTCTTTGGTTTCCCCGTGGTTCATATTGGAAAGGCAGGATAAATGTTTCATTCTTTCCCTCTACTTACCATTTTCAAGAAAATGAATTGGCTCCTTAGAATCTTCTGAAGGTGGTTAGGTTTTTAAAATACAATTATGTATCCATGGATTTAAACATAACTTATAGGTTTCATTCAATTGCAATTACCTCTTTCAAAGCTTAAATTGTCCCAATGGGAAGCTCTTAAAGTTGGTTCCTGAGTTCTTTTGACAAACCCCAGTAGTTTTTGATAGCTTCCTAGCTTCATGGTATGACAAGATGTTCCAGATTAATCTTGTGCATTTCCTGCCCCAGACCTAGAATTGACCAATTCTCCAAGTTCTAGTTTCCTTTTTTTAAACTTTTTAAAAATTTTTTATCTTATATGGGAGTATAGTTGATTAACAATGATGTGTTTGTTACATGTATACAGCAAAGTGATTCAGTTATACCCATACAAGTATCCATTGTTTTTCAAATTCTTTTCCCATTTAGGTTATTACAGAATATTGAGCTGAGTTCCCTGTACTACACTAGTTTCCTTTAATGGGAAATATTATTTTAAGGCCACCACAATCTGAATGTTAGGTGTGCCCTCTGCACACGCATTTTTATAGTTATTTTAATCTACATTTTATTGCGTACTGCTGTTTTATAAATTCTTACTCCCTCTTAGCCCTCATTTAGTCTTACTTCTATTTTATAACTATATGTTTAATGTTCATCACTAGTCCTTATGGCAATGTCTGTCTCTCTAACTACTTTCATTGTCTGAGGATCATTCTCTAGTAGATTCCTCAGAAAAATCTGATGGGAAATATATTCTTTTTATGAACTATATTATTAATATTGTATGTTAATAACAGTCTGTGCTCTTTATACTTGAAAGTCAGTTTTTCTAGCTATAAAAATCTTTGGCTCACATTTTTTTCTTCATATTTCCTAAAATATGTTACTCCATTTTCTTCTAGCATAAAGCATTGCTGTCCAAAAAACAGTGCGATAATAATCTAATTCTCTTTCCCTCATAAGTCACTTTCTGGTCAAGATGCCCAAATGACTTTACTCAACAAAGTTTATTGGAATATATCTTGGTATTATTTGTTCAGGATTGATATTCTCAACTACATTTTCCAATATGTGGTTTCAAATCGTTTTTTTTTTTTTTGCGGTACGCGGGCCTCTCACTGTTGTGGCCTCTCCCGTTGCAGCGGAGCACAGGCTCTGGACGCGCAGGCTCAGCGGCCATGGCTCACGGGCCCAGCCGCTCCGCGGTATGTGGGATCTTCCCAGACCGGGGCATGAACCCGTGTCCCCTGCATTGGCAGGCGGACTCTCAACCACTGCGCCACCAGGGAAGCCCTCAAATCGTTTTTTAATTTTGGAAAATTTTCTTGAATAATGGTTTTTCATTCATTTGTTCTGTTCTGTTCTCTTTGTTTACTTCTTCAGAGATTCCTATTAAATTGATATTGGATTTTCTTTCATTCAAAATTTTTTTTATTTCTTTCTTCATTTCTTTTTGACCATTAAAATGTTCCTCCTTTTCCCCTCATATTTCTTTTAAAGCAGTATCTGTTGTGCTGATTTATTTGTTTATTCTAGTTTAGTCTTTTTTTCTGAACTGATTCTTCTTTTATTTCTGATTCTTTCCTGAGTTAAAGTCCCTCATTTCTAAGTATGTTTTATTTTGCTTTGATCGATCCATTTATTGAACCATTTGCTTCATGCTCTAGCTTATTTTTAAATAATATATTACAGGTTTTTTAAAAAACTATGTTTTTCTGGTGGCATTTTGAAGGGAGTGGGTGAAGTGGTAAATTTTTTGCAAGTGCCCACACAATCTAATGCCTAACTAAACAATTCAACTTAAACCTCGAGAAATTTCTATCTGCAATGTCTCCCCAGTCATCATGCATTCATTCTTCTATTCATTCAACAAATGTCTAATGAGCACCTACTATATGTATGCAATAAGGATCAAATTATTAATAAGATAATTACTGATTAATAAGATGAATGATTAATGAGACAGACATGGGCTAAGCCATTACAGATTTACAACCCAATGGAGGAGTCAGAAAATCAAACAGGTAAGTATAATGAAGTCCTTGAAGGCAATCTATCTCTGTGGTCCAGTCCTCAATCTTCTTCTACCATAACATACATGAGGGATAGAACAGCAATAGGCTAACTAGGCAGTGATGATTTTGCAGTTCATTAAACATGTTTCCTTAAGGCAGCATATCAAACAGCTCTCCACGTGATTCTGATACAGCCATCCTCCCCACCACCACCCTTGCGGCAAGAGGAAATCCCTATAAGAATCGCTGGTCTATCTATCTGATAAGGAGCTAACATCCAAAATATTATATATAAAGAACTCATAGAAGTCAACAGCCAAAACAAAAACAAATAATCTAATTCAAAAAAGGGCAAAGAACCTGGACAGACATTTTTCCAGGGAAGATATATGAATGGCCAATAGATACATGAAAAGACACTCACAAGTCATCAGTGAAATGTACATTAAAGCCACATGAGATATCACTTCATGCCTGTTAGAATGGTTATCATCAAAAAGATGATAACAAATGCTGACATGGATAGAGAGAAAAGGGAACCCTTGTTCACTCTTGGTGGGACTGTAAATTGGTACAGCCACTACAGAAAACAGTATGGAGGTTCCTCAGAAAATTACAAATAGAACTACTATATGATCCAGCAATTCCATTTCTGAGAATATACGCAAAGGAAACAAAAACACTAACTCATAAAGATATTGCATCCCATCTTTACAGCTGCATTATTTACAACAGCCAAGACATGGAAACAACCTAAGTGTCCATTCAATAGATGAATGGATGAAGAAGTTGTGGTGTGTATGTATATACACACCACACACACACTGGAATATCATTCAGCCATAAAAAATGAGGAAATCCTACCATTTGCAACAGCATGGATGGACCTTGAAAGCATTACGCTAAGTGAAATAAGTCAGATGGAGAAAGACAAAAAACATATAATTTCACTTATAAGTGGAATCTAATTTTTAAAAAACCAAAAACACCAAACTTATGGAAAAAAAGATCAGATCTGTGGTTACCAGAGGTGGGAGGCATGGGGAGGTAGAATTGGAGGAAGGTGGTCAAAGGTACATACTTTCGGTTAGAAGAAGGTAAGAACCAGGGATGTGATGTACAGCATGCTTACTATAGTGAACACTGCTGTATGATATATAAGAAAGTCGTTAAGGAAGTAGATCCTAAGAGTCCTCATCACAAGGAGAATTCTTTTTCTTTTCTTTTTATTGTATCTATATGAGATAATGGATGTTAACTAAACCTATTGTGGTAATCATTTCACAATATATGTAAATCAAACCATCATGCTGTACACCTTAAACAACAAAAAAAAAGAACCATTAGTCTAACTCAAGCACGAATATGCCATTAAACTCAGAATTGTATTAAAATGCCCACTAAAGACACGATAAAATTAAGCACATTGGCATATTCCTTTTTTTAATGGTACAGTTCACTCTGTCCTATAGTACATTAATATGTGTTTCTAGGCAAAAAATCTAGGAAGGAAAAAGAATTACTACTGTTTTCCCAGTCTTCCTTACCTCAAGGAAATATAAATTTATTCAGTTGAGATGATAACCTATGGCCATCAGTCACCTGCAGTCTAGCAACATAATTATAAAGAAACAAAAAAGGGTAAACACAAGATGGAGTAATATACCAATCTTTGAGCAAACCAGAGTTTTCTCTTTTTTCATTGTTTATGGGAACTGTGGAAACTTGCTGTCCCGGGTCATCTACCAGGGAAGTGCCTTTTTAGAGCTGTACCTCAGACTGTTGTCTCCCTTTCAGAACCAAGAAGGAGAGGAGGAATTCTTCATCTTCTCACTCTCTCAACTAAGCAGACACAATGTATTTGGTATACTATTTAACATACAGACAAACCCCAAGTCTCACAAAAATGTGACCACATTTGAACTTAGATACCTTCCTTTAGATGAAATCCCCAGTCAATCTTCAATTTGAAATAAATTTGTAACCTGCTCCAGAAATCAGCTCTGGGAACAGCTCTACACTGTTTTTAGATTTTAAATGCAATGATAGATTTATTACATTTATTAATAAAAAGCATGTTAATATATCTATTAACAGAAAGCATGCCTTTTGTTGACATACTTTACAGCTAAGGTTGAAAAAACAATTAATGTGGTACTTCCCTGGTGGCACCTGCCAATGCAGGGGACATGGGTTCGAGCCCTGGTCTGGGAAGATCCCACATGCCGCGGAGCAACTAAGCCTGTGCACCACAACTACTGAGCGTGCATTCTAGAGCCCGTGAGCCACAACTACTGAGCCCACGTGCCACAACTACTGAAGCCCACATGCCTAGAGCCCATGCTCTGCAACAAGAGAAGACACCGCAATGAGAAGCCCACTCACCGCAAGGAAGAGTAGCCCGTGCTCACCGCAACTAGAGAGAGCCCACGCACAGCAACAAAGACCCAACACAGCCAAAAATTAATTAATTAATTAATTAATTATTTTTTAAAAAGAGAAAACAATTAATGTAAAGAATTGCATTTCAGGATGTCAGATCAGAAGAAGTTTAATGTAAAAATATATCATTAAAAACTAACTAAAATAAAACTGTAGGCATCAAATAATGTGAAATATGAATCTGGAAATTCTTGAGGGGAAAAGAACAAGCTAAGATTTGAATAATGTTAGAAAGGGAAAAAAATGAATTTAGTCTTATCTCAGATAAGAAATGATTTAGGGTAAGAGGGTTCTGTAGGGAGAGAGCCAAAGGGCCTATCTGAGGTGGGGACATGAAGACACACATCCGGGTCTGAAAGAATAGAAAAAAAATTAAAAAACGGGTCAAGTACTTCAAGTACCAAGAAGGTGATCAGTTAATACAGAAAGAAGCAGGGTTTTCTTACACTTACTGACGCCACTCAAAGTGTTGCTAAGAACAGGTGCCATAGTCAGGGATTCATTAACTTCCTTTAAAAACATACAGAACAGAAGAAGAGAATATAAAATCTTTACAACAGAGAATCCATAAATATTTTCATATTCACAAAAGGGAATATGACCCCCCAAAAATGTTAAGAAACCTGCCATAGAAGAACTTAAACTGCTTTCAGGATCAACAAAATCATGTTAGTATTGTTTCAGACTCAGCCCCACTCCCATTGTTCTAAAACCAACCAAACAAAAATATTCCCTGTTGGCAAGGTGAGTGGAAATTGGAAAGGTTGGGCGGGGTGGAGAGGACATGGCTATTAGCTGGAATAAAAACGATTAGAGATAAAGGTCACAGAATCCAAATGCCTGTTTGAGATAACATTTTACTATGACTAAATTTTACTTCAATCAAATCGTTCAGCAGTCCCTAATCAACAAATAGATATGTGATATCCTCATTTTAATGGGGGAAAAGAGGAAAGGAAAAAAGGGGGTAGAGAAGTTAAAGAATGTTCCCACCAAAGAAGAAACACTTTGAACACTAAATTTCTCCTTTAATCCTACAATGATTATCATGCTCTGGGCTGCAGAGAGGGAGGGCATTTGAAGGCAGCCAGCTTCATGTAATTCACAGAGGGTTATTTTTTCATCCAGTTTAATTGTCAGTATGGCTAGTGCCATTTCCTATAAAGGCTCTGCATTCTATGTGTTTCTTACGATATAACTGTAAATCACATCCAAATTAGCCTTCATATACCTAATCCCAAATCTTCCCAAATGATCCATTATTTTTAGACCAAAACTACATGGTACAACTTTATAGTTTGATTATGGAACAGGAAGGCTCATATTAAAGGGAAACATCAAAGAAAGCGTCAAGTCCCTGAGATTCCCTCTAAGGAGACCAGGCCGAAGAGTTTAAATGGAGCCTGTAGGGGACAGGCCAGAACAGGAATCAGGTTCCACATCCTACAGCTCTCTACACGGGATCTAAACAACTGAAGTTTAGGGATTTCTGAAGGAGTCTAGGAAGGTGGAAACAAAAGCAAAGAGAAGAGCACAGTACAGGAAAACCACACCTCATCACCCTCCAAATCAGAGTGCCTCTACACGACCAGGGATGGCCTCCTGCAAGTAGAGGTGATACCCAGAACCAGGACATTGCCAGCAGCATCCCCACTCTCACACCTTCTCCCATCCTTATACTCAGGCCTCTGTTGCATTTATTCAGTTCACCTTGGGAGAAGGTTCCTGTAAGAACTAGTGTGGCCACAATTTCATAAGGTATTCATCTTGAACTCCTGCTGAGAGGGAAGGAAAAGCCAGTGTAAGGTGGATAATATACTAAAGACAGTGAGAAGATAATGTACATGACAGTGAGGATGGAAAAAAGGAAAACGAAAAAGTGTGGGCTTAGATGAAGGAAACTAGAAGACAAAGGTGAATGATTAGGGCTGGGTTGAATAAAACCTGTGAACTAGTATGTAACTGCTGAAATCGTGTTTTCTAATATATGGAGTGATTGGAGGGAGATGTTCACAATATAATGATCAACCATGAGAGCAGGTTAAAAATAGTTTGTAGAATCTACTCATTTTTGTAAATATGTATAAACATATAGAGGTTAGTATACTTGTATACCTATTATATTAGATGTGTGTGTGAAAGATGGGAATAGAGACAAAGGCCAAAGAGATAGGAAAATATACCCCAAAAAAAAAAAAATTCTAGCATGAGTTTATTTTGTGTGATGGGATTTTGGGTGATTTTCTTATTTTAATGCTTCCATGTTCTTTCCATATATGCTTTTTATAGTTTCCAATCATGTGAAATATATAATAATAATAAATAAAAACAAAGAAAGCTTTGTTACTACTTCTTTTTCTGTATCCTTTTTCCCAGCACCCGTCTGATGGAAACTCATGATATGACTGTTGGTATTCACTGAAGAGAAAGAAAAAAATAACACAAAGCATGCATAAAAGTCATCACGATCCTAACATTGTCTTTACACACCTGATTCTTAATTCCGACCAGGTCCTCCCATGCTCCCAATTACAATAAGGAAAATAAACATCATGAAAGAGAACATCAAACTGACACTTCTGACAAGGCAACAGTTAAAATTCATGAGGGTACATTTTGCTGTTAATTGGCTATCTACCATTAAAAACCTGGCTTTTTGATTAAGAACAGTCACAGCAGGTCCTTGTAGATTGGCTAATGAGCTGTCCACTCACTGGAGAGTCCAGCTATTCATCAAGCCCCTGGGTAATTTGAAGGGAGCTCAAGATACATGCAGTTGAGAAGTTAAGTAAATGGAAAGTCTATCATTGCTGGGGTTTGGCAACTTGCCTCCTCTCCTAGAAAGCATGGCATGTTAATATCTACCTTAAGCCATTGTCTACTGCCTAAGAATGACATTAGAATCTAGTAAATGAGAGTATAAGCTTATTTGTATAGAAAACAGTATAAAGAGATAGAATACTGAAAAAATAGGACTATAATTTGGTGGAGGGAGATAAGATGTTGGAACTGACAGTACAGCACAATAATAAGTGATATGGAAAAAAATCCAATAAGGGAGCAATTTAATTTAAGTGGGTTTTAATCTGAATCTTCCCACCCACATACCAGTTTTAGACTGCAGGAGGTATAAAAGGACACTCAAGCCCAGCAATGTCAGCCAACTGCCATCTTGGCAAGAGTGCAGACAAAGTCACCATGCAAAAATCAATAGCAGTGGGAAAAAGGCTTTCTTGTACATTTATGATGGATAGCACAGCCTGGGTGTAATGCATTGAAACAACTGACTTAGATGATGTGGACTGCTTTGGTCAATGATTTTCAAACCTTGGTTGGGAACAGTTGCACTGCTAAAGCATTTACTGTTCTAGGCACCTGACAGCAGCTATTCCCCTACATCAGAGAATTAATCCAAAGGAATTCCCTGAAAACTGGAAAAAGTAAGAAAGAGTGGAAAGGACCATCAGTTATGACATATGTGAACACCATTCTCTGCTTCTGCAACTGGAGGGCAGCACATAACACTGATAGTCTTCTACCCGTTTTATGTAAGATCCACGAGGTGTTGTTTCACTGAGGAGGCAGATTGGCTCTGCTGTTGAACTATGGGAAAACTGGAACATCAGAGCAGCAACGGCTTTTAGAAACCTGTAGCAAGGCCAGAACTAAAACCAAGTGAGTTTCCTTCTTTTAGTCCAGATCCTTGTATTCAAGCTTTCTGTCTCCACCAGGCATAGGGGAATCTATTGTGGCTGAAGGGCTGGCTCCCTCCGCAGCCTAGCTGCACTCTTTATTAGGTAGAGAAGGATGATTGGCAGTCAACAGCTCCCCTGCCTTGGCCTGGTGAGTTCTTCTATCTGCTCTCCTGCCATGGTGGCACTCTTGGGTTGTGAGATCCCAGCCAGAGTCCCTTTCCTACCAGGCCAATGCGCCCACCCAGGAGCGTGACATCCACAGCATTTCCAGACACCAGAGCCTCTGAGAGAACTGGAGGCACTGAGGCAGGCAGCCTAGTAACAGAAACACGGGCCCACAGAAGAACAGCCAATCCTCACCCAGGCTCTGATACAGAGTCAGGGTGACTATGGACAAACCATCCAACCCCTCTGTGGCCCAGTCCCTCATGTGTAAAATAGCACTGATCTTATCTCCCTCAATGGACGGTCAGGAAACCAAATAAAATCATGAATATGAAAGTACTTTGAAAAATGTTCTCTCATAAAATTACAGAATTTTAGAATGACCTTAGAGATCATTTAATTTAGTGCTACCCCTTATTATACAGATGAGGAAACAGTCCCCAAGTGCTTAAATGACTTGAACAAAGTCAAACAGAAGCAGAGCTTCTATACAATTCAAAGCATGATTATTACAAATTAGTATAATTCCAATGTGACTGCAAATATATTAATAATGTATTTCTCTTTCTTCTTAGCACAAAAAAAGCCACATTGCCTATAGAAATAAAATGAAATAATCAGGAAGGCCACCAAGTTTAGAATACATGATGAATGGCTTATTGTAATTACATTGTAAACATGACAAAATAATATTATTTACATTTTCAGTTTTTATGGCCACACCCTAGGACAGCAAAAAATAAATATATGGGGGCTTCCCTGGTGGCGCAGTGGTTGAGAGTCCGCCTGCCGATGCAGGGGACACGGGTTCGTGCCCTGGTTCGGGAAGATCCCACATGCCGCGGAGCGGCTGGGCCCGTGAGCCATGGCCGCTGAGCCTGCGCATCCGGAGCCTGTGCTCCGCAACGGGAGAGGCCACAACAGTAAGAGCCCCGCGTACCAAATAAATAAATAAATGAATGAATAAAAATTACCCATAATCCCTCTCTCAGGAAAAATATCAGCGTTAACATTATGGTAAACACCATTTACCATGAGATTATACTCTACATACTGTTTTATAATCTGCTATTTTGCATGAGAAGAATTAAAAATGCTAGTCTTTATCTTTCAGCAAAGTAACATGTGGTGAAGCATGTTAATGATGAAAAACATAAAAGAGTAATTGGTTTCATGAGAAAAGGACACGTCCATAAAGTTCTTGATCTATTTTCCAGAGAACAAAAAAATAAATACACATAGCTTAAGAAGTTAACAAGTAGTGGCTTCTCCAGTTAGTTGAAGGCCATGGACAAATCCATCCTCCTAATGTTCCATGCTAAGTCAAGATATGTTCTGTGGTAAGCAACAAAATGAAATCCTAAGAAAAGTCACTCTTATTGTATTTAAAATCTATTTCCAAAGCAGTTACTGACTCAGCAGCTCCAACCCTGAGTACAAAACTGAGATATTGCGCCTTTTAACATTCATCCTTCCATCTGTCTTCTGAACAAAAGATCAGTTTTATGAGAATATATCTTTTATATTAATGATATGTCTGTGACCCAGAGTTTTTACTCCTCACAAATCCTTCCTCTCAGAGTGAGGGCTCATGCTACTTATAAATTCCCTTAAATGCAATCTCTATTGTAGAGTGCTACCTCACTGGCCTAATCTCCACCTTAAAGAGTGAAATTCAAAGATGACATGTCCTATTGTTTGTTCTCTTTAATTCTGAAATTCTAAACTTGGCAATTCCACATAAACCAATCAGATCCAATTTGGATAAATCCAAGCCTCCTAAAATAGCTATGATTTTCAGATACAAACCCAGTAGAAACCCAAACGCCATCATTTTACCTCTGCCCACTACTCAACTGCCCGAAAAGGAAACCCAATAAGTTCCAAATAGTTACTCCTTTTCCTGCTCTTGCCCTAACCTCCAGTTATCTCTCTGAAACACAGAATTGTATAAGATCTCATCCCCATGTCCATGCCATCCTGCCACTTCCTTCTTTTTTACTAAAAATGTCATTTTTCATCGTCCCAGAGACACAGCTGGTAGGGAGGAGAAGACTTCACAATCCTCAGCCCCTGAAAACATTATACAAAAAAACCTTACAATAGGTTTTTACGATTATTACAGGACATTTGAAACAACTTGGTAAAGAGCCATTATAAAAATCCACATAAAAAAAAACTGTAAAATACATAATCAAGGATCCTAAATGTAGGTGCTTCTTTTATATTCACCACCTCATCAAGCTTCAGTATAGGTCTGCCCCTTCCCCACTGGCCCAGCCAGTCCCTAGGTCTCCCTTCCTGAGATCTATCTCCTTACTCCAAGTTTTGCTCTACAAAAGCTCAAGTTGGCCTTGTATGGCCTAAAATTCAAAAGTGTTTCAGCTTTAAACAAAGTACAAATTTTCTGAGAATTTTGAAAAAGCACACCCTGAATCAAGTAAAATTTTCCCTTTGTAGGAAAATTATTTCCAGTTTAAAGATTTATCAGGAATGTTAGTCAGTTACTCTTGACCATATGTCAAAAACTATAAGTCATTAAATCCCTCCCATTCTTAGATGATGTGTGCTAACACCACTTACACATGCAGCAAATGATTGGAATCTATATTTTAACCATTTTAGTGGTCAATGTAGGTCCCTGGATGATCCATTTGGCAATGCAAGTACAACATAAATGGCAAATACTAGAGTCTTTCCTGTAAGACTGGCAGGTTGAGCCATAGTCAGCTCAGCCCAAAATTACTTTCACTCAATTTGCCTGTGCCTGAGGTAGATTTCTACAGCACATGTACTTTATTTAGACAAGACATACAACCCATATTGTCTAATATTTTTGATGTTAATTTACATTCAGAGGCCAAATAGCAGAGTGAGAGGGGCATGTGCTTTAGAAGCAATCAGAAGGCAGGTAGAATCTCAGCTCTTCCAATCATAGGCCACATGGACTTGAACAAGCCCAACATCACTGAAGTTCAGCTTCTTCATATAAAATTAGAGTAATGATGATAACATCTTATAGAGATTGTTGCATGGACTAGAGATAAGGTATATAAAATGCTCACCATAATGTCTACGATAGATGCTATACATATGGTAGACGTCTATAGCTAGCAATAATAGTAATGGTGTGTATTTTACCCTCAATATAGTAAGCATTTCAATCCACAATTAGAAGCGTAAAGATTTCTGGGAGACTCCATAGTGAGCTTATTCTGCTTATTCATTGTGAAGTTACTTTAGATAAGATGTAAGTTATCTGATTAACTGACGCTGATTGTTTTCTGAAACCATACTTTGAAAAAGAAAGATAAAGACTAGTAGTCTTATGAAAGGGTAAGGGGAGAGGGAACCATTACTGGGGAAACAAGACTCAGAAGAGAAACAGCTGGCAGCACAAAGACATATTTGTTGCTCTGTACCACTATGTCCTAGATGGTGGTTCTCACAAAACCAAGAGCTCCTGAACTAAAGCTAAATCACCCAGCACAGTGCCTGGTACCTGATAAGTACTCCGTAAAAATGTATTGGCAAAGATTATATTTATGTCCCTGTGATTATTATCACAGAGAGTTCATGGATCACTTTAAGAAAGTCCTTTTCAAAGTCTAGATAAATTTACTATGCAAGTCCAGCAAAGTCCAAGTCTTAAAATTCCAGAGACTGCAGCATCTCAAAAATTCACACTAGTGCTTTAAAAAAAAAAAGTTTAATGTGTTCACCTTTTTCTCTGTATCATATGAAACTCTAAGGAAACCTACATGATTTTTCTACATTAATATTTCTTTTTTCTGTCTTAAAGATACTTGTGACTTAAATTTTATTTTCTTTTAGGTGTACTTTGAATTTATGAATTAAAAAATAAGCATTTCTAGTTTTTTAAGGAACCTCCATACTGTTCTCCATAGTGGTTGTATCAGTTTACATTCCCACCAACAGTGCAGGAGGGTTCCCTTTTCACCAAACCCTTTCCAGTATTTATTGTTTCTAGATTTTTTGATAATGGCCATTCTGACCGGTGTAAGGTAATACCTCATTGTAGTTTTGATTTGCATTTCTCTAATAATTAGAGATGTTGAGCATCTTTTCATGTGCCTCTTGGCTATCTGTATCTCTTCTTTGGTGAAATGCCTATTTAGGTCTTCTGCCCATTTTTTATTTGGATTGTTTTTTTGATATTGAGCTCCATGAGCTGTTTGTATATTTTAGAGATTAATCCTTTGTCCGTTGTTTCATTTGCAAATATTTTCTGCCATTCTGAGGGTTGTCTTTTCATCTTGTTTATGGTATCCTTTGCTGGGCAAAAGCTTTTCAGTTTAATTAGGTCCCATTTGTTTATTTTTGTTTTATTTTCATTACTCTAGGAGGTGAGACAAAAAAGATCTTGCTGTGGTTTATGTCAAAAGGTGTTTTTCCTATGTTTTCCTCTAAGAGTTTTATAGTGTCTGGTCTTACATTTAGGTCTTTAATGCATTTTGAGTTTATTTTTGTGTATGGTGTTAGGTAGTGTTCTAATTTCATTCTTTTACATGTAGCTGTCCAGTTTTCCCAGACCCAGCAATCCCACTACTGGGCATAAAGCCTGAGAAAACCATAATCCAAAAAGAGACATGTAGACATGTACCACGATGTTCATTGCAGCACTATTTACAATAGCCAGGACATGGAAGCAACCTAAATGTCCATCGACAGATGAACAGATAAAGGATATGTGGCACATATATACAATGGAATATTACTCAGCCATAAAAAGAAACGAAATTGAGTTATTTGTAGTGAGGTGGATGGACCTAGAGTCTGTCATACAGACTGAAGTAAGTCAGAAAGAGAAAAACAAATACCATATGCTAACGCATATATATGGAATCTACAAAAAAACAAAAAAATGGTACTGATGAACCTAGTGGTAGGACAGGAATAAAGACGCAGACGTAGAGAATGAACTTGAGGACACGGGGAGGGGGAAGGGTAAGCTGGGACAAAGTGAGAGAGTGGCATGGACATATATACACTACCAAATGTAAAATCGATAGCTAGTGGGAAGCAGCTGCATAGCACAGGGAGATCAGCTTGGTGCTTTGTGACCACCTAGAGGGGTGGGATAGGGAGGGTGGGAGGGAGATGCAAGAGGGAAGGGATATGGGGACATGTATATGCATATGGCTGATTCACTTTGTTGTACAACAGAAACTAACACAGTATTGTGAAGCAATTATACTCCAATAAAGATCTATTTTAAAAAAAGCATTTCAACACAAGCATTTAGTTAAAAACAAGATTTTTATATCAATATCATAGAAGAGAAATAGTCTTAAAACCACAGATAAAACGTAACAATCTTAAAAAATGGATTAATTGCCTTATGTGTTTTTCCAGAAATAGAAAGAAATGAGATAAATTCCTCTAGATGAAATCACCTTTCCAGAATTTTATCTCAGGTAATTGTTCACACTAACCCCATTAGAATTATTGCTCAAATCTAAGAACTGAAATTATCATGATAGAATAACTACCAGGGAAAAACTTACAAATACAGGAAGAAAAAGTATCTTCAACAGATCAACTGCAAGCAACACAGAAACTTAACCCAAAGCGTTGAACCTTCTACCTAAGGCCAGTATTATCTCAGAGGCTTTCAGGGAAAGTGCACAACCTTAGGTGTGCAGAAGCATTCCAAGCCATAGTTCCCTGATCTGTGGTGAGTGATGGTGAAAAATAGAGTAGCGGACATGGGACAAATCTTAGGTTACACAACACAAGTTCAAAACCAATAACCAAGCACAAGATTGTCTACTCATGGACTAGATCTCATTGGTAGAATGAGATACATGAAAATAAATGCAGGTTGTGGCAAGCATGGCTTTTATCTAATGGTCAGCAATTTCGGAGAAAAGGCTTTCAAAGATAAAATGCAAATAGGCTTTAAATTTTTGAACTGGTTTTAAATCTTCAATTTCTGTAAGCTCATCTGCCTACCCATTTTAGAAGAAATTCTAAGATAAGATCACTCTTACATGGCTGTTTGCTAAGAAGTTTATCTGACTTCACTTTTAATGCTCTAACCAACTTCCAGATTTGATTTCATACAGCATCCTATATGTTATATTCTGGAAGGATTTATGTTTTTCATTATTCTATAACCTGATATATTTGTTTTAGAAATTTTGGTGGAAGCATATTAAAACATGGTAAAAACACTTCTTATTTTTTCTGCTTCATTTAAATGGAGTATGGATGGATCACAATTTCTTTCCTCTTTTTTATTTTTGTGCAGTTTATTTCACAACTAAATGCTCAATAAACTGTATTAATTAACTGCATACAAATTACAGGTATCCCTACAGAGTGCAATCAGTAACACTGATAGCACAAGGTGCCCCAAAACTTGGAACTGGCCTCAAAATATTAAATAGCAGTGCTTGGTAATAAATTTGTAGCAGAAAATAGGCAAAATACCTAGTAAATCCTTTCTTCCAAGAAAATGTCTATTCATGATTATTCACTTTAAATCAAAAAGTTCTAAATTAAATGGCTGCTATCTTGTTACTGATCACCATATTAACCAACTGGTCCTAATTACAGCTTGATACCTGTGAACTACCAAGATGTCCTAGCAAGATCTAAAGACATTATACTGCAAATTCAACATTTTCATACATAGGCTAAAATGCCCTGGCAAAGGTTTCTACCGCCCCCTACCCTACCCCTCACTTAGCTTGTTTATCTGCTGTCTCAGGCTCATGCTTTTAGAAAATTAACAATAAACAGTTTAAGATATAAGAAAGTCTGCAAGAAGATTCAGTAAACTCGGGAAATTTGTGTCCTAAGGGGAGCCATAATAAAATCCTACGTTGAAAATATCGCAGAACAGATAGGAAGCATCTGTAAATCGCCAATTATATGCAAATGTGTATGCTCTGGCCTTAGGGAGATTCCAGAAGTGGCCTTATCACCTGCTGCTTCTTATGGCTCCTCATTTAGCTGTATTTAGGTACTAACACACTTTCATAGACCTATAAAAGACATTGACCTTCCAAACCAGATTTGAGTTAAACTTCGCCATACTAGAAGAGGCCCAAAGTAGTCGCAAACTTCCATATAAAAAAATGTACTCTACAATAGGAAGATTTTGCAGGACTCATACTCAAATAATAAAAACAATTCACTCAACTCTAAGTGCCGCACAGTGTGCTAAGTGTTTTACATTTCTCTCATTTGTATTATTCAGCGTCAAAGCAGTCCTAGGGGAGGTATTATCTCCATTGTACGGATGTAGAAACTACTACAGTCTAGAAAGATTAAGGAAGTTAACTAGTTAGCAAGTAGCAAAGCCCGTATTTGCATCAGCCCCTAATGACTCCAGATCCTGGGCTCGTTACCACTACCCTACTCCACCTCCCCCACCCATAACTGGGGGAAACAAATGGAAAGAAAAGTGAATTTCCAAGACTAAGGAACAAAGGATTAGGACTCAGCATCTCCTAAGTTTTCTGGGTCTAAAATTATGTTTCTTTCTTTTTTTTTTTAAATGGGTAATATAAATAATATCACAGGAAGTCAGATAAAAGCGATTTTTCACAACTCATCTTCCTTACTAATATATTGAAAACTAAGAATACGTGAATTCATAAAGTCCCTTCAAATCTTTATCTACATGTGAGACTAAAGAAAAATGGAACATCAATAGCTCAGAACTCCAGCAAATGTTGCAGACACCTTTATTCTCCCAAAGATGTCTACATTTTACTTTTTTTGTTCATAAAAAATCATAATTAAAATTGCAAAGAGCAGCTTAATCTCATTTTAGTGCCTCCATACATCACTGGTTCCACTGACCTAATAAAAAGAGCTCATCTTTCCCATATCAATTGATGTACCAAATCACTGATTAGCTAGTGTCCATTTTGTGCACAGATAAGGGTGGTATTTAATATATCAACTCCATTAACTGCTTAATGCCATTTTTGAGATTTAAGAAAGCAAATTCAAAAGCCTATTCAACAAACTTCCTGACAATATGATGGTCCTGGTCTTGATTTCCTTTAACTCATTAATTTCTTTTGTATTTTGTCACCAGTTTTCAAGATGCTCAGGAAAGTCAGGGAGGGTCAAGAGAGGCCAATAGTACAAAATCCCTTTTCACTGCTTCCCATTTATCACAGATCATTTCATTAGGAATGACCTGAATGAATTGATGCAAGTCAAGGAATAGCATCAAGGTTTCCCCTAAACAACTGAGAACAACCCATTGAAATTGCCCTATCCACTCCATTAGAGACTTTGGAGTGGATGAGAAAGGGGGAGGGGCTTCTCATCCCCCCCCCCAACTTCAAGGCTGTGAGCACAGCAGACTCCAGTGTTGCTAATAACATGCCAACGCTGTCACTTCTGCTCAGGGGGCTGCTGAAATCCCCATGAGAGTCACACTGTGTGACATGAAGCCAGCTATCGCTAAGTGAGGTCTAGAGAATAATTAGAAAACAGGCATTTTGACTTTTAAATATTCTACTGTCTTTAAGTGGTTTAAATAATTTCTAAGCAGAAGTGCCACCTGGGAGAGCAGGGCGTCAGCAGCAGAATGGATGTTGTTGCTAACAGCCAACAGCTGGAAAGGGACTGTGACAATGGCCCCTGCTTTGCAGTACTTTCCTGGTCTCCTGAGCTACACTGGCTCTGGAGTCTAATAGCACAATATGGGAAATGAGAGCTCATCTATCTACGTGTCAGGGGCACTGCAGGCAATCCACATACACGCCTTCCCAGCTTGGCCTGGGCTGAGCTGGACCATGACCTAAAAGGAAGCCTTTCAGGGGTGAGAGGCCTTTTATGGCCTCCACGAGGCACAATCCCCAGTGTCACCTGAGCATAGAGGAACAAGTAGGAAATTCCACTATTCTAAATTATTTATATATATATCACAATGAAAAGGGGCTATATCAGAAATTCTAAAGGAAAATCAAGTGCTTCTGTAAGGATGCCATAACCCCCTGGATGCTTTAACTGTATTTCTCTCTAGCTTTTCCATCAAACCAAGAACCCCTTGTGCAACTGAAAGCTTTTTTAGATTCTGGGAAGACCTACTGTGCTATATCTTTTGCTGTTGTTCTTTCCATTCTAAGTGCCACCATTCCTTAAATTAGAACTTCTTTCCCCTGACCCCCATGCCCCAGTTCTAGTATCTACATACACCTCTTAACTGGTCTCCATAGCTCCTTCTCTCATGTCTAACCTTTGTCGTACCACCAGATTAATTACCCAAATTACACTTTGATTCTAACCCTCCCTTACTCAAAAAAAGAAAAATTTTAAAGTCCAAAATCTAAACTACTTAGGCTGACATTACGGCCCTTTAGAGTATGTACAAATGAATCCTTGGCAATAAGTAGAGCCAACCCAGTGAGCAGTACACTCACTATATGAATTCTCAGGATACTTCCAGATGAGCTGTCAAGGACAGTCTTCAAGGGCAAGAAAAGAAAATGGCATGCAATACATATCTAGGGAGGGCTAGGAAGGAAGGAGATTAAAGGGATTGACTATCCAGGTGAAATTGATAAGATCTGGCAGCTGGTTAGATATGGGGAGTGAAGAAGAGGGAGGGGTGAAGAGGACTGAGAATTGACAAACCTCATTAGTCAGAGTATGAAGAAGCCACTTCACAGGCAGAGAACAAAGAGAAGGAGGAAGAGAAGATAAGTTTCTGGGAAGATACTGATTTAAGCAAAAGAGAGGGATAGAAATATGAATCTGGAAATCCAGAGAAAGGTTCAAATGACACAGTGAGAGAAAAGGTGCTGGTATGGAGTAGCGGAAATAATAAAATAATAATAACAGTCAACATTTATTAATGGTTTATTTTCTGCCAGGTACTGTGAAAAAAACCCCTTATATTCTCATTTAGTCCCCAAACCCCTCAGTTTACAGATGAGAAAACTGAAGTTCAGAAAGCTTCAGTGACTAACCCAGAAAGGAACCTGGGCAGTCCATAGAAAAAGAACTACAAATGGCTTTAAGCACATGAAAGGTACTCAAATTCAGTGAAAATTAAGTAAATGCAAATAATAAAAATAAGTTCCTATTTTTCACCTATGTAAATACTGATGATCAAAATCTTAGTGAGGATGTGAGAAATAGGTCTCTCGTACACTATTGGTAGGGATATCATTTGGGACAAAACTTTTGAAGGGCAACTTGGAAATAACTATCATAATTTTAAATTTACCCGACTTTCGACCTTATAATTCCACTGTTAAGAATTTCCAGTATTGGTATATTTGCACATGAAAGTTGGGAGGGCTGTGAATCCTAAAGTCAGCAAACAATAAAGCTATTTGGATTTGGGGGAAACTCAGTGACCTAGATAATACTATCTACTTCGAATTAATGATACCATCTCCAGAATCTCTACAAGGCCTTCCTTGGCCTCCTAGGCTCCTTAATTCTTTTCAGTTACCTTTTCCCTTTTTCTTTTCTTCTTGCTTAAAACCTGGTAGTAGCTGAAGTTATTCTTCGTTCAGCTGATGTTTTAAACAAAGAAAAAAGAGAGAAAGAACTGGAGAATGAGCAATGGATTTGTGCTAACTAGCATCTTTTCCCGATCATGTGATGTGAGAGAGGGAGTATGAAGAACTGAAAATTGAACATTTAGACAGCAAATGCTGAGGGACAGGATCCACTCTCCAAATGTTCTCCTCCTCTGCAACCCAATGCTGAGATCACCTCCAAACAGCCCGCAGATCCTTGTGTGTTTTCCCAATGCTCTAAATAAACAAGAGCTACCACATTTTTAATAAATTTAGTACTCTGTCAGCAGTGTAAGCTAGTCCTTTTTAATACATAATATCAAAAATTTGCAGACACAGAGAGCCAAAAGGAAAGAAAACAAAACATGGGGAAATGTAATGAGGCTATAATGTGTGCCAGATACTTTCACATATATGATTTCATTTATTTCTCACAAAGTCTTGGGAGGTGGTTATTATAATCTCCCTATTTACAGATGCAGCAACAGAGCCTTGGCTGTTGTTAAGTAATTTTGCCAAAAATAGGCAGCCAGTAATTGGGACTGCTGAGATTCAAACTCAAGTATGTCTGGTCCAAGGCTCATGCTGTTTCACTTTCCACTTCTCATTATGCCAGGAGACAAAAACTTTGAATGCAAGAAGTAAAAACCATTCAAAACCTTGCAGACTCATTTCACTTAACCTACTACTCCTCTGGAAAGATCAGAGCTAGGCATGTCCAATGGTCAGTACAAGGTTTGAAAGTCGGTCTCCCCCCTGAAAACTTTCCTGTTGATCCCATTCTATTACTAACGAAACAGACCTGCTTCAGGAAACTCCTAAGCAAAATATCATGCAAAGAGGAATCAATTTTGCTTTCAAGGCTCAAACACTTAGATTTGTACACTGTTGCTTGATTTTTAAAAGTTTGATTCTTAATGGAATCTAATCCAAAACAACCAGAGGGACAAGAAAAGGTATAAAGAGAGCCCCCCTTTACCTTCCTCTTCCTTTGGAATAGGAGGTCTAGGGCCATTAGGAAGAAGGAATGAAAAAGAACAGAGTTGCAAAATTGGTACATGACAAATTTCAGATAAAATTAATAGAAGTTTAGCTTCAAATACTTGGCCTGGGTTAAAAATGATAGATTATATCATTCTTTTTTTTTATTGAAGTATAGTTGATTTACAAGGTTGTTAGTTTCTGGTGTACAGCAAAGTGATTCAGTTATACATATATATATTCTTTTTCAGATTCTTTTCCATTATAGGTTAATACAAGGTATTGAATATAGTTTCCTATGCTATATTTGTAAATAAAACATTTATTAAGTTTCTTTTATATGCAGAGATGCTTTTATTTATCTGAATAAAACCAACAAGGGAACTAATAGGAGAACAAGAAATGTCACATACTAAACTGTAATCCTAAGGAAAGCCACTTATTTCATTAAACTTCGGAGGTCATCATGGCATAGCTCAGTTTGGCTAAGCATCCATATTTTATATGCCTCGTGGCTGCTTGCATTTTCAAAGGGTCTTCAGCCCTGTATCATTCATTCATGAATTCATTCATGCAACAAATACTTATTGCCTCTAGAGCTCTTTATTGCTTTCTGTCATTTTCTTCACAGACACACAGACTTCATAATGGGATTTATTCCTACTACCCAACCTTACTCTTTCCCCCTTAAATTTTCTTTACCTTTTCCACTTCATTTTGATGCATTTGTCTCCCCAACCTCACAGTTCCTTCCAGCCTTGAGGGCCCACAGTGGGCCAGTTTAATAGACTGGAATAAAAGCTGAAGTCATTAGTGGGAAAAAGTAGTGCGTGCTTTTGCATTAGTATTTCTAGCAATAAGTAGAGGGCAGGGTAGCGGACAATTACACATTTTCCCAAATTACACTGAAAATGCATTTGAACATTTCAAAACTCTGGCACTCAAAGTTGTTTTCACTGTTGATGAAACTGTAATTATACTATTGGGCAATTTAATTAATTTTGTGTTTTATTACAAAAGTCCACGATTCTGCCTAAATAGAGTTAAATTAATGGAATATAAATTGGTTTGTCACATCTCCAGGAATTTTCGTGAAGGGTATTTGGCTTTAATTTGTAAAATCCAGTAAAGTCTCTACATGATAAAATTAATCATCCTTCTCTATCATTTCATCTAGAATTCAGGTAAAAAATGCATAATTTTATGTTCTCATTAACCATTTTTCCTGCAAAATACTAAAATTCTTAGATGAGCATTAAATTATTAGACCACAGAGACAACTCAAGATGTTCATTAAGTTGACTCCTTCTGCTTGAAAAAAAAAATCATTAATAGATCAGCATCAAAAAGCTACTATATGATAAGGAGGCTGTTTTATGTAATTGTAAGTGTATGGATAAGAATGCCCCAAGACAATAATCAATTTATAAATTTAGTTTAAGAAAAAGAAGGGATCATTTGCTCCTTAATCTTACCCCAAAATTCCATTTCCATGCCAGAAAGCATCTTCCCAATAGTTTTGTAAAGTGGTTCTTTCCATCAAGATTATTTAACCTGGAAATGTGCTGTTTTACCCAAAATTCCTCTTCCACTAAATTACCGTAACATAACTTTCCTTCTCTCTCCTTCTCCCTCTCTTTCTTTCTTATTTATCGCAGGTTACTCTTTTCAAAACCCTATTAAGTAGTTAAGCAAATATCACAATCATCACTTAACAGATGAGAAAACTGAAACGTGGAATGCTGAATGACTTTGGGAGCAGTTTAGTGTAGGAGAAATACTGAAGAATTTGAAGTTAGAAGTCCAAGATTCTATTCCTTATTCCCCCTGTAATAAACTACGTGTTCCTGGATTAGTCACTTCATCATTCTTCAGCTCATTTTCCTTAGCAATAAGATGAGACTTAGTATAAATCAACTCTAAGGTGCATTTCATCTCCAAATTCTAAACCTTGTCTAACACTGAGAGATTCAGAATTAGGATACAGGTCTTCAATTACTCATCCAGTCCTCTCTCCACTGCTTAAGTCAATAAACCTGCAAGTCAAAGATCCTCCCTGCCTCTTTGGAACATCTTTGTTCATCATTTCACATCAACACAATTCAACAGACTATGAAGGAAAAAGAGCAGAATATGTACAAATTCATTAGATATCAGTTCATTCAGACCCCCCAATCAATTCATTATTTTTGTGGGCCAGCAATTCTTTTCATAATTTTAAAAAATATATCAATTCAATTAGAGCAAATCTCAAAGAATTAAATAAAAACATTTAGTATGACTTCATGAAGAACTGCTCCGGGAACCTGGCCCAAGCATTTGACTCTCTGTCTGACCTTAAGCAAGTAAGTGAACTAGAATTGGTCTGAATGATTCTTAAATTTTTCATAGCTCTGAAAAATTTAATTGTTTTAATCAACGGCAAAAAAGATTATAGAAATGCCTACCTAGTCTTCAAAGAAACACGCACATACACACAGGGGGTAAAAATGGCCTTCACCTGGTCTTTGCCAGAAGGCTGAGAAGCAAGGGTAGATATGCGAGTATTTTACGTGGATCCTCACTGAGAGCTCAATCCAAAGAGAATGCTGAGGAAATCTAAGCATGAACAATGGGGGAGACTCAGTAGCTATGAGATCTAATGGGCCAATGAAATTGGCTCACCTACCTTCTGAGGCTCCTCTCAACTGTTTTTGAAAAAAAATTCAGCAAGAATTAGGGTAATGAAAAGCATCCTACCAATGAAAAATATGGTGTGTGACTAGACCCTCAGTTTCTCAACTATGTCAAGGATGTGGGCCTCCAGGCTGAGCTGTCACGGCACCATGATTCATTTTTTTTTTATATCTTTATTGGAGTATAATTGCTTTACAATGGTGTGCTAGTTTCTGCTTTATAACAAAGTGAATCAGTTATACATATACATATGTTCCCATATCTCTTCCCTCTTGTGTCTCCCTCCCTCCCACCCTCCCTACCCCACCCCTCTAGGTGGTCACAAAGCACCGAGCTGATCTCCCTGTGCTATGTGGCTGCTTCCCACTAGCTATCTATTTTACGTTTGGTAGTATATATATGTCCATGCCACTCTCTCAGTTTGTCACAGCTTACCCTTCCCCCTCCCCATATCCTCAAGTCCATTCTCTAGTAGGTCTGTGTCTTTATTCCTGTCTTACCCCTAGGTTTTTCATGATTCTTAACTACCCCTAGGTTCTTCCTGATTCTTAACTACATCGTTTGACAAATGGTTTCCTCATCAACGTATCAATTCTGATCCAGCATATACCAGTCACAGATTGTATCTGCGGTTGTTTCTTTCCCCCATTTAGGAAGAAGCTCTGGAACTGCCTGAGAAAATTAAACTACTTAGACTAGAGAAGTAGAGATTTGTTTCATTTGCATCAGTTGCCAACTATTGCAAAATGGCTATACCGCAAAGGGCATTTCTTTAAAGACATCAGAAATTAAGTGGAAAAGCCAAGAAGTAATGGCGCTTCCATAACGAAAGAGTTTGAAAATACCTCTTAAAAGCCATTTTTAAATGTAAAAAAACCCATAGCTCCTACAAAGTGTTTTTAGAGGTCCATCTGATGAGCATAAATACTCAGTTGAGCTTTGTGGATATAAGAGATTCTCTGTTCTACATGTGAGGTGCCGTGTTTGAAAGTATACCTAGGATAACGTGCCACCATTCTGATAATTTAATATAGTTTGAGAGTTGAAGAGTTTATTTAGTCAATGGTGGGGAGGGTGGTGCAAATGGAGAGTTAGCATTGGCAAGGAAATAAATTGAAAACATAAGTCAAAAGCAAAGCCTTGTTTTCAACAAGCTGGACCTTAATAAGTGAATAGATATGTAAGAGGGCAACAACAGCTTAAATTACAAGTCTCATAAAGCCAAAAAATTGTTTCCTTTTATAGTTAATTTAATATAGCTTTATGAATTTGGATGCACAAAGTATGAGAAATAGAAAAATCAACTACTTTTGTTTTAGTTCGTTTTTCTGCTCAAAGTCAAATAAGCCAGAAAAAAAGTTATGTTTTCAAGCCTGTCGAATTCCTTTTCCTCCATGATTCACCGATCCCTGGTATGTCATGTCTGGCCTGGAAGAGAAGCAGATGTCATTCCAATAAGACCTCTGTTTCCTTGAACCTGCATCTTCATTCATCATTTTTGTCACATGCTGAGCACACACAGCCACTTGGACCAGACTCAAGGTCCCATTGCCTCTGTGAATTCTAAAGAGATGGGCAGATTATTGTATAAAATTGCTCAAACTACAGCAACCTTGAAATCAAGTAATAATGATGAACAATCACAACAATTATTTATTATTCCCAAGCCAGGGATCAATGAGTTAATCAGCTATCACCAAGATGAACCAGAATTCTTTATCTCCTTTACAAACTTTATGCTTTTAGGTAAGATCCCCCTAAGTCAATATATTAGGCTTTCACCCTTATGTAGACAGGGAGTAGCAAAATAGTATGAAATCCTGTGGTTCTTAATTTCTCTTGCTGGCAAGATGAAAGTCAGCAGACTTGATTCTAACTCCTACACGTGTGACCCAGGTAAGACATTTAACTATCCTGTGCCTCAGCTTCACCACTTATAGAATAAATTACCAACAACTAGCTTTGTTCCTTCCCATTTCAGAGCAGAGGCTATATCTAGAAAAGTGCCTTAAAGAATTGTTCTTTTCTGTAAGAGTCAGCAAATAAATGACTGGCAAAGAAACAGCCCTTAGGACACATGGCAAGAAAACCCTGCATCTCATATTTGGTTTGAATGACTGACAAGTACACCAATGTGTATTGTAACAAGTCACTTTTTATTTTCTAGGTTAGTGGCTTCCAACAGCACCTGATATTTAATATTGGCCCAAACACTTTTGGAAGAAGTAACAGAAAGTGGACGCTGATAAGCATCAGGCAATTTCCTCCCAACTTGTGCTCACAAATGGCTTGTGAATGTTAAAATTCCAGGCTGGAACATTGCTCAAATTCTGATCCTTTCTGGGAAATGCCATTCTCTCTGGACAGTAAACATCAACTCAGGCTACAAGACTGTGCAGATGGTATTCAGAAAGAGGGAAGTCTGTTCTCATTGTGAGCTGAAATGCCCTGGCTTGGAAATAAAGCTTTACCTTTCACCCTTCTGCTAGAGCTGTTAACAGCCCAGATTTCCATTCAAAGATCCACTCCTTTCCTTTTTCAATGGCACCACAAAGGAAAATAGGACCAGAGATTACTCACCAAGACACAATATTCAGTACGTCAATTTTCTCCATGCATGGAATATTACTCCAGCTGATTAAAGTCTTGGGATTAGCCTTTTAAAGTGGCCACAAGTTGATCTTTAGTTTAAGCCAATTCATTTTCTTTTCAGACCTACACTACAGTTTTGCAAACACAGCTTTAGTCCCCTTTTGTTAAATTTACATATAGGAGAACTAATAATATAATTCGTAGAATAATTCAGTGACTCATTGGGGGCCGTATGGAAAGTAACGGCATGGCATAGCATTACAAGGCTCCCTCTGATAATCTGAGACACAAGACACAGTCCATCTTGCCCACAGTTCACTCCACAGTGCATAGAAGCTCAGATGATGAAATCAGTAGTATAAGTTAGACTTCTAGACTCCAGTTTCTAAAAATTGTCCTCGTCTTTTGCATTTATCAGAGAAAAAAGATTTCTACATAATTTCTCCACAGACCCATTTCCTGTCTCTGAGACAGGAAAAGCACCCCCCACGACAAAATGCCCTGTTTACCACAAGCACATAAATATAAGGCAGTAGCTAAGAAAGATGAATGTCCAGCTGCGGTAACCCCCAAGAGCTGAGAAATTCATGATTTACCAAAAACCTGTTATAACACCCCATGGGGATGTTAACTCTGGTTTCAATATTGAGACTCCAGTCGACACTGATTGCTAGAAAAGCTGCCTCATCCTTTCCACCTTTACCATGAACCAGCAATATTTCTCTAGAACCATGTGTCCCTTTTTAAAGGGCCCTTTTGTACTCGTTCTTAATTTTGAGGATAGCATAGATTAAGGGAAGAGAGATACCGTAGGAATCAGAAAGAGGAGCTAGTGGCTAAAACGTATCATCAGAGGATTTTCTACATCCTTCTCCACGAATGGTCCTAATTCTACCACTTCCCCAGTCATTAGAAGCCAAAACTGGAAAAGAACTAAGGGCTTAGAAAAGATGAAGAATTGTGTAGCAGGGGAAGCAAAGTGCACAATGAAGGGGAGAAATGCAAACCAAAATCACAGTGAGATATCACCTCACAACTGTTAGAATGGCTATTATCAAAACATAAAGAGATAAATACTGGTGAGGATGGTGAAAAAAGGAAACCTCGGCATACCATTGGTGGGAATGTAAATCAGTACAACCACTATGGAAAATAGTATGGAGGTTTTTCAAAAAATTGAAAATAGAATTACCACATGATCCAGCAATCCCACTTCTGGGTATACATCCAAAATATATGAAATCACTATCTGGAAGAGATATCCACACACCAATGTTCACTGAAGCATTATTCACAATATCCAAGACACGGAAACAACCTAAGTGTCCACTGACAGATGAACAGATAAAAACAATGTGAGATATAGATACACACATATATACACAATGAGAGTATTATTCAGCAATAAAAAAAGAAGAAGGTCCTGCCATTTGTGACAACATGGACTTTGAGGGCATTATCCTAAGTGAAATAAGTCAGACAGAGAAAGACAAATACTGTATGATCTCACTGATATGTGGAATCTAAAAACAACAAACTCATAGAAACGAAGAGTCGAATGATGGTTGCCAGGGGCTGAGAGGTGAGGAAACGGGAAGAGGTTGGTCAAAGGGTACAAACGTTCAGTTATAAGATGAATAAGTTCCAGGGATCTAATGTACACCATGGTGACTATAATTAACAATACCATATTAAAAACTTGAAAGTTGCTATGAGAGTAGAGCATTAATGTTCTTACTGTAACAACAACAAGAAAAACAACGAAACAATTATTTGAGGCAAGGGATGTGTTAACCAACCTTACTGTGGCAAATATTTCCCAATATATACATGTATAAAATCATCACATTCTACACTTTAAATGCATACAATGTTATATGTCAATTATATCTCAATAAAGCTGGGGGGAAAAGCTGTGAGAGAGAACCAGCTCCAACAGACATTAAATAAAGCTAGACAGCCTTTCTAATTAACACAGCGTGGTACTGGTACATACAGAGGCAAACAGACCAATGGAAGAAAAACAGATGCAAGGATATTTAGTATACGATAAAAGCGTCATCTGAAATCACTGAAGCAAAGGTGGTATTTTAAACAATTGATGGTAGGCTGTCTGCCTATCCACTTGAAAAAATAAAATTAGACTTCTATTACACCATACATAAGACACAAATTCAAAATGGATCAGGGTTCTAAATGTAAAACAATAAAACAACCATGTATGTACAAGAAGAAAATATGGATGAATTATTATATTATCAGAGTGTAGGCTAATTGATAAATATGATCACATTAAATAAATTTAATTATAAAAAAAGGAAATTCTGATACATGCCGGAACATGGATGAACCCTGAGGACATTATGCTAAGAGAAATAAGCCCTGTCACAAAAGGATAAATATGGCATGATTCCACTTATACGAGGTACTTAGAGTAGTCGAATTTAAACAGACAGAAAGTATAATGGTGGTTGCCAGGGCCTGGAGAGAGGGGAAAATGGAGAGTTGCTCTTTAATGGGTATAGAGTTTCAGTTTTGCAAGATCAAAAGAGTTCTGGAAATTGGTTGCACAACAATGTGAATGTACTTAACATTATTGAACTGTACACTTAAAAATGGTTAAGCTGGGGCTTCCCTGGTGGCGCAGCGGTTGAGAGTCCGCCTGCCGATGCAGGGGCCATGGGTTCGTGCCCCGGTCTGGGAAGATCCCACATGCTGCGGAGTAGCTGGGCCCGTGAGCCATGGCCGCTGAGCCCACACGTCCGGAGCCTGTGCTCCGCGGCGGGAGAGGCCACAACAGTGAGAGGCCCGCGTAAAGGTTAAGCTGGTAAGCTTTATGTTATACTTTACCACAATTAAAAATAAAAGTAGATTTTTTAAAAATTTTAACCATCCTTGCCAGAGACCAGCACGAACTAGATTCCTAGGGAACAATTCCTCATGAGATTTTCCCAGAAAAGCAAAGTAAGAAGCACACTCATCTCCTGAGCTGTCAGAGGGAGGAATCTGCATTGACGCTTCTTACCAAAGAGGATCCATTTAACTTTTGCCAATGCGTTTGCAAAACAAAGGAGAATTCGTGAAGCGTCTCTAGTATGAATCCCCACAGCCACCACCTCACCCTCTCCCCCACTCTTTTTAACACTTTATCAGGCACCAACTTCTACAATCCCATGAAATCTGGAAAAACCAAGACATGTCTATAGGATGCCTACTGTAAAAACAGCTCAAGCATTTGAACAAAGGCATGGAAAATGCTTCCTTCTCCCCTCTTCCCACCACACACTAAATGGCTTTGCCTAATTGCTTGAATTACCTGTCATGAATAACCCACAGTAGAGGTGTGAAAGAGAAACCTATTAAATCAACATCACATATTCACATTCCTAGTCTCAAGGCCTTGCAAAGCCCTAAAAAAGGAAGATATAAAACATGATGGAGGGTCAAGGGTGTCAATGAGTTTCTAACGCATCAAGAACCAAGACATTAAGGAAGAAAATGATGCCTTCAGGAGATCTAATAAAATAAATAATGGGAATAGGAAGAATATTCAATAGGTCCACAGGAGCAGCTGCTCGAAGTTTTATCAATGATAGTAACACACCTAGAGAAATAATGTATCAAAAAGATTGAAAGGGTCTGTCAGCATAGAAAACAAGGATTCAGAGAAGCAAGCAAGGTGATGCATGCTCAGCACTCTCAAGGATAGGAAGACACTAGACAGAAAAAGGGAACCTTCGACTCTACTTTGGGGTCTGCCATGCGTCTTATGAAATAACCTCAAAGTTATATATATATATATATGTATATATATATATATATATACATATATACACACACACACACACACATATATATATACACATATACATTTATAAACACACACACATACATATATATATTTATATGTATAAAGTTTTGATTACTAATTGGACCCTCCAGAGCTACCATATTGAAAGTAATGTGCTCTGAATAGTGTTTTAGATACTCTTCTCACAGCAAAAGGGCATTATCAAAATGATTTGCTGGTTAGAGTGAGTCTATTTCTGTGTTAACTCTAGGAGCACTGGTAACGTTCAGTTTCTGGGCCCTGGACCAAAGCAATTGCTCCATGCTGATGCCACCCTGCAGGACTTCTGCATAGCTAATCAGCCAGTCCTTTTCTATCAGCTTTTCCCATGACTGTGTAATGCACAATATTTAATTTAAAATGTTACCAAATTTTTAAATAAAGAGTATGGGATACATTCCATGAAGCACATTATGGTAGTGAACCTGGTTGCCCAAGTTCATGAGGACCCTGAATGTCTCATAAGAAAGGGAACGTAAAAGATGGGAATGATTTCCTTGCCTATTCAACAATCTTTCATAATCATAAGCCTTTCATAAAGGCTTATAATCAACCTTTTTCAGCCATTTGAGGGTTGAGTTGTATATAAGATGACCATATAATTTACCATCCCCACCAAAACACTTTTGAAAATGAGATGGTATTTTTGATATAAATGATAGGCATAAAACAGGACTTTCCCAAGCAAACAGGGGTGTATTATCATTGTCTTACGGCCTTGGTCATTCAATATTCTTGACATATCTACTCAGAGAGAGGACTAATACTCTTTACAATTTAAAAAACAGCTAGAAATTTTTGAAACAGAGTGATCTCAATACATTATTCAATAAACAAAATAATCTCCCAAAGACAGAAAAACTTGTGATGATATTGGTCTGCTCATCTTCCCAAAACAATTTGTTCAGCTCGAGGTTAGTAAGAAAAAGGAACTCCTACTGCTTCTGATAAAGCCATTTGTGCTTCGGAAATGGCTGACAGGTACCTCCAGAAGAAGCAGTCAAAAGTCATTAACAATCAAAATCATGACAATTAAATACAAGGATCTATCAGGGTCTTATTATCCAAATTTCAATGAAAAGAATTCAAACACCCTCTCTCTCAAAGAGAAGAGCAGTTACTTTACTGTCTAAGTCCATTGGTTGCACTCTGCTATGAGGGTTCTCAAACCCCATTTTCTGACTGGCCTACAAGGAAAGGAATGGAGATAATAATTAGAATAAGCTTGAACCCCCAAAATTTTTCAAAAGCACATTCTTCTCTCATTGCAGATTTTCAGCCAGACTATGTATTCTGGGAAGATCTGGCATTTTTAAAAGTTCAAAGTTGAAAGCCCACATTCTATAAATAAATCTACAATGAACTGCTAAAAGGTTTATTTCTGATTTCTTACTTCACAAACTAGGAACTAAGCATAAAAATACTGGGTCATAAAATGCTTAAAAAGTAGATTACTAAAAACTAATAGAACACATTATTATCTATTGAGCCAATGATGGGTCAAATGGCATTTGGAATCCTTGCAGAGGATATGAATATGACCTTCATGTATACCATTTACAGAAAGCAATTTTATTTACATTTTTAAATCCACATAAAGGTGAAGGATGATACTGCTGCAAAATGGAACATTTAATTTTTTGCCCCAAGGCATAACTAAGCTTTCCCAAGGTCAAATGTAGTACAAGACTGAAATGACGCCAGACTCTCCACCTTCATCTCATGCCAGAGGGCTTCTACTTTGGGCAGGAGTATCTTGGATCTACCTTTATTCTTCAGAAATAGAAAAATTCCTAAATTCAACATAGACCGAGTAATTCTATAAAATACTTTGTGAGCACTTTTCTATTTTACTTTTAAATCACATATCCAGCCCACAGTGAAAATGCCTATGCTAAACTAGTTAAATGTTTGGGGCTATTTTGACTATAAGGTATTAAGCTAAACAGATTTTCTAAAGTTTCTTAATTTGTATCAATGTGCAAAGATTTTGCTTATAAAATAATATGGATTTGCATCTCTCTTTTATATCTGTCAGCTCTCAGAAACACAGAACTCACAAGGATAAATGCCATGAGAAACACTAGAGTTTATGCCTCTTACATGTGGTTATCCCCTTACAAATAAACTCTACTCTCCTCTCCCTACCTCCTCCTGCCCGGACATGGCAAATAATTCAGGAAACAGGTGTGTGATTTGTTAGAAGAGATACGGATGTCATGGATCATTTTAAACTCCATCACAGATGACTGTAAGAGCTGTGCTTTATGCCCGGGTCTCACTTATTACCTTACCCTGAGGCCCAGGGATCATTTTTCATATTGGTCAGGTCAATAGATGCAGAGTTCCTAAAGAGACCGTGTCCCACACACGCCATCAGCAGAAGCTAGAGTCACAACCATCAGTGTCAAATCTGCATATATTACCTTTGTATCCCCCCTTTGATGCACTACATCTAATAAAACTACTAAATTACAGTAGTACCAACAGCGTTTTATGTACACATCCAGTTATTCAAATAAGGTCTATCCAGAGGGAGGGGTAGCAAGAACTAGTCACTGAAGTAGAAAGCAACCCAGTTCCTACTTTCAAAAAATATTTTAATCACACACACACACACACACACACACACACACACACACACACTATGGTGTTGTAATTAAAAGCAGTGGCTCAAGAAATAGACTATCTGGAAGAGAATCTTTCCACCTTGCACTGTTCACTCACATTCTCAGTGCCTCAATTGTTTCATCTATAAAATGGAGTGTTATTAATGATATGACTAGGATGGGTATATTAATATATTAATATTTAGTGATATTAATAGTACCTTACTGACGGTACCTATCACCTTACAGGGTTAAGAGAACTAAATGAAAAAAAAAAAATCCATGCTAAAGTCCTGGCACAGTACTTGGCTCAGGGTATAAACAAGAAGGTAGAAGATTTTATCTTTTGCAGTCATCTCCACACCTTCCCCACTTTCAAGTCAAATCCAAGACACAAAATACTATCTCTGTGTAGGAACCCTTCTTGGGTACCCAGGACAATGCCTTGGAAGGAGGCACATGGTGGCCTACAGGAGATATTCTGAGCAGCATATAGGAAGGGTGCTGTGCTCTCAACCCACTAAATTATTTCATCTAGTACTTCTGGGGAGCTAATGTACTGCCACATACAAGCGTGCAGCTAGAATGAACTTCACCAGAGAAAAGCAGCCTGTATCCCCTGTCCAAAGGTCTTTGGACTTTAAAACCCAGTGGGCTGTACATTTTGATTATGTTGTGTGCAAATTTTAAGAGAATTTCAAGTGTTAAAAAAAAGTAAATAAAAGCAAATACTGTTCACAAATTAATCAATACTTAAAATTAGATCTTAATAAATGCCCACAGTGTTTGCCACCTGAAATTAAAACATCACAAGAATTCTCATTTCAATTAGGCAATCTGTTCATTGGGCCTGCCGATGACTTGTCTCTTCATTTCTATAAACACTTGGGTAGTTGCTGTAGAAATGGCCATTTTCTTGTGTTTTAATCATAATGGTTACTATTCCCATTAAATACATATGGCTTACGGGACAGCCCTGGGCAAATGGTACAGCAATCAACCAGCTGCAAGAGGGAAACAAAAGATAGGATTGGTCTTAGGGCAGAGCGGTGTTTCATCCCTGTAACAGCTGTGCTGGAAGCATGGGAACCTGGTCCAGAAACCTTTCCCTCAACTTTTTTCCTTTACTATTGATTCACCACTGCTATGTGCCACACACCTTTCTAAGCTCTTTGTAACACATTAACTCAGTTAATCCTCAATAACAACTCTGTTGGGTAGGAGGTATTGTTAGCCTCATTTTACAGATTAGGTAATTAAGATCTGAGAGGTTAAAAAGTTTGCCCAAGGTCACAGAATTAAGAAAATACTTTGCCATTCTCTTCCCCTCTTTTCTCCTAATAAGTCTTTTATCAACGCCATCTTCCTTAAGAATTGAAGTGAGAGAGAGAGACCGGAGGGGGGTAGGGGCATCCAGGATGAATGAAAAGGGCCTATTTTCTCCCTCCTGTGGCCAGGTCTTCACTGGAGCAAGAAGTCACCCACTTTTTCATCATTACTTTTCTATTCCTGAATAGAAGAGTAATGAATTCATTGCTGACATTGCACAGGTGCCATGATATTATCCACCTAGCTAGAAGTAGTGGTCTTTGGGAGGATATCAGCCATCTTTTGGCATGTTGATTTGCTGTTAAAACTTCTCATTTTTTTCAGCATTTGTTCAAGGGGGGAAAAAAATCCATCAGTCTGAGAAACGTGCAAATCCATCTGGCCACACATTAGAGCTCTTCTAACTGTGAAGGATTTCAGTCAAGAATGCAAGGCAGGATTAAACATCTCAGGACAAATCATTCACTCTTCATGCTTCCACACTCCAGAACATTTCAGCCTGACAGCAGAGCTGCAGATCCAAAAGTGGGAGCTCAGCTCATATGTGCTAGTGCCAGTTCTGCTTTAGTTTGATAATGGCTAGAGATTGTGGCTGCCTCTGGTGCAGCTACTCATAACACTGCCTTACTAAACCATCAGAAATAAGGTTGAAAATCTAATATGAGGTACTCATCATTCAATTACATATTTCTTGTGAAAGAGGCAAAAACTCTGCCATGTTCTGCAAAATCTCAACATCAATAGCAATTAAGTTTCACATCAAGAGCAGAGAAATACTACACTGACTATCCATGAATAACTTCATATGCAGTGGTTTGCATCTTTCTCTACATTTAATGCTGTAAGACAATAAATGATGGTGCCCTGGCATAGGAAACTATTCACAAATAAGCAGAAAAATTATGTGAGTAAAGGTATTTTATATTTCCAGTTTCAGAGATCATGTAGTCGGTCCTATTACCAACAGCACAACTGCTCCAACAACAAATCACAACTCATAGTTCAATTCAGTTTTAGAATCAAACCTGGGATTAATTATGGCATTTTCATTGAAAACTTCTCAAACGAAAAGTGTAATGGATCTCATGTAATCTGATGCATGTTTTTAAGAGTTTTCCATCAAGTATGGAGCAGCATCAGCAATGTATATAGATGGTTGGTAAATTAGGGCATTGCTTCTCATTTAGAGGAGATGTTAACACAATAGTCTAGTGGCCATTCATACAAGAAGAAACAAATATGACCATTCTAGAAGTTTACCTAGTAAACTTCAAGTGAAGTGGGGGAAAGGGGGAACAAGGCTTGGAAAAGGTCACTATGGTTTTAGGCTGCGTAAAATTCTCAGTCTAATGAGGCAGGAGAAAAAAAAATGCTTCATTCCCCAAACGAAATGCATAGTAAGGAAAAAAAAATCCATAGTGGGGCTTACGGCTTGTCTTTGAGATCATAAACTAAGTAACGGATTAAAGAGAAATGCAGTCTTTAATATATGTTTGGAGGGGGAAAAAAAAAAGAATGAGGATCTCTCATTTTTCCAAATTTTGTCCACATCAATGAAAAACAAGAAGAGATTTTAATAATTTCACTATACTCAGAAAGACTATTTTTATGAGTCTGATGCTAAATTAAAACCTCTATCCATTTTCCTATTCAAAAAATGCATATAAAATGTCCAGTGTATTCAATGCCAATAAATATATGGTTGATCATTTTAAACAAAATAATAAAGCAATGTTGGAGGGTGTGTGTGTGTGTGTGTGACTTCATGGTGACCCGTGGATCTCTTTGTAATCTAGTAAGTCAATAAATTCATCTTTCCTAAAATTTTGATTATGTACTTAGACGTTGCCTTGGAACCTTACGATCAGTTTCAAAACTGGCCACGTACATAAAAGAAGAAGCAGCCTTATGATTAGCACATCAGTGAACAAAGATGAACAATAAATTTCCATCACACTGTTAAACTCACTCAAAACAATCAAATACTTCATCGAACCATTTACAACTACCGATTGCACACCAAACCTGATTTTATATTCTCCCTATTTTAAATAGGTGTAATATTTTACAAGGGCTTCACGAGTAAGAGATTGTGAATGTAAAGCAGTCCATTAATTTTATATAAGCTGTTTTATATACCTGTGGGCCTCTAATAGCATTCAGCTACAAGGTTACAAGGAGAAGTATCATTTACTAAAGTTCAGTTGGAGAGGTTGGCATATGTATACATCACTGAAATTCCAGCTATCGTGCCAGTAGTTCTTCTTCACCTAAATTGCTTTCATTCTATAGCTGAAAATACTGACATAAACAGGAAATAATGTAGTATCAGGTAACAGATACCTATCAAGGAAATGGTACTGTCAAACCCAAGTTGAAATTTTGGGTCCAACAACTTATGAAAACAAAAGAATTCCCCATTATAATTTTCCATGGAATCCTTCAAAGAGTAGATGTACAGATATCCAGTCTTGCTCTTATGTGTGTGTGTGTGTGTGTGTGTGTGTGTGTGTGTGTGTGTGTGTGTGTGTGTGTGTGTGTGTGTTTAACCTGTACATGTAAAAGGGTCTTCTAAGCCAGGACATTTTCTCCAAGACTTTCCATCGTAAGTTTTCTGGCAATAACCTATCTTAGAGAAGGAAATCGGTGCCTTCTTCCTTTTAGTCTATGGTTTTCAGTTTTATTAAAATTCCTGTTGATTTGCTGCATGATGTCTTTGTGTTGGCTCTGGAAGGCCCTGTTACTCTATGTGTAAATGTGCATTGTGACAGGTTAGGGGCAGGGATAGGCAGAAAAATGTAGGGTTTTGCAGCTGTTTCCAGCTAGCTGCTCAACTTCCTACATCATACTGCAACTTTGCCACATTTAGTCTGGTATATATTTCCAGTGAGTGGCGAGCCTGGCCTTTTTCCCCACTAAGTTGGTACAAGCTAATTAATATCTTTTTCACTTTATTGGGATCTCTCCTGAAAAAGGCATGACTATGGGGTCTGGTCTCACAGAGACAGTCCTTTAGACTTGAGAAAAGTAAATTAAAGTGACATTTCTGTTAATATCAAAGCAGGCTTATTACTTCAATATAAGCACTTCCTTAATTTTCTTTCTCAGCATGCTACATAAATATAAATAAAAAGTCCTCCACTGGATTTATGTTACATATATCTCACGGAGTTTAATTATAAAACCTCTAAAAATGAAGATGGTGGGAGGAAATGATGCCAGTAGATCATACAGTGCTGGTGTTGTGTTGGCTAGCTGTTTCTGCTGGCAAGGAAACAAAGACACTCAGGTAATTACAATGTACCATGAAAGGCTGGGCTCCAAAGAAAAGAAAATTCCAGGGGAGAAGGGTATTATTATTACTTTAGTGGCTGGAAGTCCACAATTTTAAATTTTGTTCTCATCAGTATTATTATAAATGTTATTATAACTATGATAGTTTTACTGCAATTAAGGAGGAGGAGTTAGGGTTTTTTTAAGGGCCACACCCTATCTTCTCTGCAGCATTGATCTGCTGTAATAAGGGAAAGGCTGCCAGATGAAGACCAAGCACTCAAAGATACACACACACACGCACGTGCACACGGGCGCACACACACACACACCCCTCACTTGACCATAAGAACTGTGGCATTTCAGGGAACAGTGAAGACACCTGTACAGGAATACAAGTTTCATCCCAGCAGCTGCTCACCAGGAGCGTCAGGCAACTTCTAGGAGTGAGAAAGGCTGTGCCAGGGCGTGAGGGCTGCAGAATGGAAGAGAAATGGGGAGACGCTGTGCAATATACTCGGCAGGACCCTCAACAGTTCGGCGACTCCAGTGGGTGCAGGTGGGGCCCATTCCCACTCCTGGAAAACTGCAGCTGACTGGCGCGCGCAGGCAAAAGGCCAGCACCTCACCTGGAGCTGGAAGAAGGCCGTTCTCACCGGGGACCTTCGAGAATACCCTGGAGGCGTTATGCCTAAACCTTCCCTTCCCTTCCTATTCAATATTTGACTTCCCTTCACCTCCAGATTCGATCTCTTCTCTCAGGCTTGCATTTCTCCAAGCTGGCTTCTCACACGGGTTGATGGAGCACTACCTGCCAGACCCCTGCTCCTTTAATACTGCGGGGATTTGCAGAATCGGGAGTCCAGAAAGGACTGGCTCTGACGCTAAGGCGAGAGATAAGGACGGAACTTCCCAGCCAACCTTCGCCTTTGACACCGAGAACCCCTAGCGCCAACGCTCGGTACTCTCCGGCTTATTTCTGGACCAAATCAACCGTGTGACCGCCGCCAAGGAAGAACTGCTCGCACTTCAAGTGACCGTAGTGTCCGCTCTAGAGTGCTCGGGGAGGCCTGGGGGCGGGGGGCGGGGGGAGTGTGCAACAGAAGCCGGAGCAAGAGGGCGAGGGGAGGGGGAAGAGGAGGAGGAACGACGGTTGTTTATCAGTGTTCGAGGGGGTAGGGTTGGTGGAGTGTTTGTTTTGCTAAGTAAATAAGGAGAAACTGCCCCCCACCCCATCCCGGGTCTAATGATGATAGATCCCATGCTGCTTCGGGCCCCACGCCGGGGAGCCTAACCACGGAAAATAATGAGGCTGCATCCCCATTCGTCTGCATTACGGGCGAGCCAGGCACTTTCGATAACAAATATATCGATTCCCTTGCTCAGGCCGTTGTTTCGCCTGCTCTCCGTGAATAATTACTGCTCCTCTGGAAATTCATAATAATTAGGACTCCGCACCCCACCCCACCCCGCGCTGCTTTTCAAAGGCGCATATCTGGTGGGCGACTTGGTGGCTCCAGCCGTGCTCCCCGCAGGTGGGAGACAGGGCAGGACTCATTGTTCCCCACTTGGTTTTACTCTTTCGAGACAGTTGGTTCCCCTCCTACCTCAGTTTCCTTGTCTGTCAAACGAGTCTTTTACAGTGTTAAAGATGCTTGCCGCTCTACCTCACAGGATTCGCGTTTCTGTTTGGGAGGAGGGGCAGATTTAACGAACTGTGCGAGGCAATGGGGGCAGGCAGGGGAGGAGAAAGTGGAGGAAAAGAAGGATTCACCTCTCCTCAGGACAAACTCTGTGGCGACCACGTGACGCCGCCACCAGGGAGGGGGCGGGGAAAGGAGCGCTAACGAGAGGCTCGGACCACAGGAAACCTTGGGGACCTAGCGATCGGAGCTTAGTGCTCCCGGAAGACTGGGAGGGGGAGGCGGGTGGTTCAGGTCGCGACTGGGCGGCAGCGAGGTGTCTGCGGAAAGCGCGCACTCTGCTTGCAGAGGGGCCGAGCCCGCACCGCGGCTGGGAGGGAGGCCGGGCCGCGGGCACCACGCGGGGCGGAGCCTGTGGCGCTGTCCGTGGTCCTGAGGGATCGCTCTGCGGGCCCGGCTTGCCTAGCCGCCGGCCTCCGGCCAAGGCCCCATTCACCCTCCGCGCCACGGCCTCCCTCCGGAGAACCGCTGTTGTCCTGCCGGCTGCCCCAGAAGCATCGAAGCTCGGCGGCGTCAACGAAGAGTTCCCCAGAAGCCACGCTTCTGGTGTGAGGCCTTGGGGTCCAGACGCGAGGGGGCTGCACTTGTGTTTTCGTAAACCCGTTGGGACTGCTGGAGGTCACCTGAGGCTAAAAGCAGACACTGGAGAGCGCAACTGTGACGGCGGTGACTCAGGCTGGGAAACTTTCCCAGGCCCGAACTCCGCGGCTTCGGTCAGAGGGCTGAGTTTCCGAGTCGAGGGTCTGAAGCCTACGTCGAAGGAAGTTTCTCGCTTCTAACTGAAGAAGATGACTTGAAATGGCCTTGAAAATCAATGGGTGGGAAAGGGGGTCTGAGAACGGGGGCGGCATATGTCAGGAGGACGCCCGCTTCCTCCGGTGGGGCGAGGGCGCGGAGCCTCTCTTCGCGCCCCTCGAGCCGCTGTCTCGATCCTTCCCGTCAGAATCCATTAGGGTGGCGGGGATATTGGGCGAGGCCCGGCCAGAGTCAGGTTCGGCAGGGACGAGGAGAGCCCCCACGAGCCAGTTTCTAAGGAAACACTCGGTTTTTACAAGCAGCAATTTGTCTTACTGTGGGAGAAAAACAGCACCAGAAAATCCTCACGGTTCTCCATTCTCATGCAGATGCAGCGGTGTGCTCCGGCCGCGGCCTGCTTATCACCCTCCCCACCGTATTTCCAGCTGGAACAAGTAAAATACGCTCATTAATTTTAAAGGAAGTGGGAGCCGGCGAAGGCTTTTCGCTAGCCGCGGCGGGAGGGGCACGTGCAGCGCGCTCTCTGCTCCTGAGGCCCTACGGCACTCACCATCCCCAGGCCCCAGCTCTAGGCTCCGACTTGCCTTCCTGAGCCCCCGACCTGATGCCGAGGAACCTTCTATAACAGTGGGACCCCTAGAAGGGGAATTCTCTCCGCCCCACCCCCACCCACCCCCCGCCAGCCCCCACCTCCGAAGTAAACAAAACATACTAGGGAAAGCTCTTTACAGAAGAGGCAACCAGGTTTGGAGCCCGCAGCAGAAACGCGGCAAGCTCATTAGAAGTTTAAACAACAGCCAGCAACCCGCGAGGGCAGACAGCAAACTTGGAAAATGTGCCAACGCGCTCCTGGGCGCGCGGAGGGGCTTGAAGAAGCCGCCAATACATATCATCTCAATAAAAAGCCGCTCTTGAAAGGCTGGCATAGTAATTGAGATGGGCGCTCTTTCCTGATCTGGGTTGGCATTTCCTCATCTCGTGCTGACAGAGCCAGCTCAGGAAATTGCCGGTAATATTCATCTGGGAAGCACTTTCATTTAAGGTAATTCATTCGACTTTCACAATAAATTGAGTGACATCCTTACGGCGGAACCTTTTTATCCTTGATTAAGTGCTTGCCAAGCTTTGGTTCCCACTTTATTGTCACATTCCTTCAAGCGGAGTCGTCAACCTGCCCATCGGCAGCAGAAAAATGCGCGCGCGCCGTGTTTACCGAGCTCCGGGAGGGGTTAGTGCTGACTTAGAGAAAAAGAGCTGGTCTGGGGCTTGAGTAGCGGGTAAATCAAGATCGCAACTTCCCGCAAACTGACGGCAGGACTGGCTAGAAGAATGTAGGGGGAGGCGAGGGAGCAGACCCGCCTTGCCACCCAGCTGCTCTGGAAGTCGCTGACCCGACGGCGCCCGGCAGGCTAACTCGCCTACTTCCCTCTATTAATTAAAATGGCGCGGACTGTTAAGGTCTTAGAATGAGATCTGAAGCTCCTAAAGGACGAGGTTGCTTTAAGAGAACTTACCTGAATCGAATCAAACCTAGGCATTTTTTTAAAAAAGAAAGAAAGAGAGAGAGAGACAGACAGAGAGAGAGAGAGACAGAGAGAGAGAGAGAGAAAGAAAGAAAAAGAAAGAAAGAAAGAAAGAAAGAAAGAAAGAAAGAAAGAAAGAAAGAAAGAAAGAAAGAAAGAAAGAAAGAAAAGAAAGAAAACGCTTCCTAGCTAGCCACTTGAGAGCAGGCAAACTTTCACAGCTTCCATCAGCTTTCTTTATGGGAGGAAGAGTGCAACAAGAGGGTTATTCTTCATTCTCAGGATTCCCTTTTGACCCTTAATATCACTGCGGCGACAGTCAAACTCACTGAGAGCTCTTCAGACCCCGCAATTCCAAGCAAGGCTGACAAGTACCTAGGTATCTCAGAACTAGGCGAAACCGGGAAGGCATCCCTTTGCCAATGCGTGGCCCCTTCTCCCCCACCCCCTATAAAAATCAAAGAAGCCCAAGAGAGAAAATTGCTTATTTGAAAAAGCAATATCCAAATGCTTTCATCACTCAAATGCCCTTTTGAAAATATTGTGGTCGGTGGTTATTACCTGGACAATACTGTCAATTTCTGTAGTCTGCAGAAAATCTTCCCTCAGATAGAAAAGTAGGACATTGGTCACCTATCTCAAAAAAATCAACCAATTTCCCTGCCACCTGATATATTTTTCACCCAGACAACACTTTCATTAAGGAGGAAATAGTCGCCAACAATTCAAAGCCAGATGGAAATCAACTTCACACAAAGAGGAGCCACAAACTTAATGGCTTTCTGGGAAAACACTGCTGAGAAAGTTGGAGCAATTCTAGTTCTCTCCTACTAATACTGAAAGCTGTTTCCCCAAAAGTATCACTAGAAGGCCCCAGACCAGTATAATCCTCCTGGAAGTGAGTAGAAGTGCGACCCACCCAAGCGCTTTCCACACCCCCAGAGAGCTGCTTTCCTGGTCAGTGGAGAGTTGACTATTTCAGGGAAATGCCTGGAGTGGTAGCAACTTCTCTTCTCACAGAGCCCTGGAATAGGTCTTGAGACTGATGAGTTCTCACTTTGTGCTGCTGGGGCATAGGCTCCTTTAAAAATCTAGGTTTAATCCTTTATCTGGAAGGCTGATCTAGGGCACAAGAGTCAGGAAATTCAGTGGGATTGGGTTACTTATAGTACTGCCTCCGAGAGCTGACCTTAATAGAGAACACTGAATCACTGCTGTTAGGTAATGTGCTTTTCTTTTCAGGAATAAGCTGAAATTAATTAAAATGTTCAGCGGTCAGCTGGCTTAATTTTCAAAGAATGGGAAGTACACATACCTAGTCCAAAGGATAGACATTGGTGATCTCTTTCCTGCTACTTTTCCCTTAGCTTCCACATTTCTTAACAGCTACCTTCATAGTGAGTGGAATTCACCCAAACAGTCTGGCTTCTAACAGTGTAGAGGTAGTATTCCATGAATATATTAACCATGCTTTAATCTCTGTTAAACAATTGGTAATGGAATTCATATTTTCAGGATACCCTAAATTCAAGGGAATAGATGAATCAAAATGTTAAGCACAAGTTTGAGAAAGAACTTTCCATTTTTGCCCATATCGGTTAAAAAAGCGACTAGGATTATTAGCAAATTAATTTCCTAGCAAAAATGGTGGGAACTAAATTGGAGGACAAGGGGCCTCTTCTCAAAATAGACTATGGATGTGTGACTTGATCACAGTAGCATCATTCAACCTCTCAGCAGAATCTCTGGACTCAGTTTCTGAGTGACGTTTTTGTTAACATGCCCTGGGAGTGCTATTTTACTTAATTCTTGACTCTGAAAATTGCCACAGGTGAGCCCCCAAGCAGGACACCTCTGCTTTCTGCTGGGAGGTGCCCTCCCTGTGTGCTCATGCCTGTCCTTCAGCTCATAACTCAACTTAGGACCCTCATTCTTCCGATCCAGAAACCACATTGCCCTAGATTATCCAGTGTGTGCTTCAATTCTGTTAAAATGCTATTATCTGTTACCCCATTATATCATACTGAAAATATCCTGGAATCAATCCAGAACTGACAGGAGAATAAAGATTGCAGGACTTTTTTATTTTTAACAAGTATTATTACACTATAAGTTCCTCTCCTGCTGAATTCAGAATTTTAAATCTGCAATTCAATAACATTCAGTAAACAGAAGATTTCCTTGCCTTTATTTATTTATTTTTTAATGATTTCCCACTCCCCTGCATTTATGGCTGGAGTTAGCCCTGTGGTGATTTTTGAGTATCCTAGCTAATATGCTTCAGGAGGTAACTTTGCAGACACATCTCTAATTTCCCATTGCAGTATTAAAATAGGCTTCTAGTTTGAAACAGGACAGACCCATCTCTCAAAGCACAAAAAAAGACTCAAAATTCTCAAACTAGAACAGGCATTCAAAGAACCCTGGGCCAAGAAACATACTTTGAGAACATTCACCTAAATACAGGCTGGGAACTGTGGCTTAAATATGGAGCACTGATCTGCTGGATAGAGAGTTATTTTTCACTTAAAAAAATATCTTCTTAAAATTGGGAGTATTTAAGGTATGTCTCTATAAGCAGAAGCCTCAATATTGTTGCACAGGAGATACCTAAACAAATCTTGATCCTGGAACATAATGTGTGATTATTCCTTGGGAAATATAACTGGGATTCGAGGGGCTTAAAGAGAAAGGTGATACTGTGGTATCAGCTATGAGGCAATGTACAGAGTGCCCCTGTCACTTAACTTGTGGTGTGAGTCCATAAGGACAAAAAAATTATTCATTTAACTCCTCCCTGGATTGTGGCAATTCAAGGGGAAAAATAAAATAATGGTTCTGCCACCCCTGCCTTTTTGGAGCGTAACTTGAAGCATCTCCTGACAACCTGCAGGCATCTATTGCAGTTTCTTGCAAAGGTCTGGGATGTTTTGGGGTGCGGCTCCAAACAAATGATAAATTCAGTTACTGTTTCTGGTATTTAACAAAACAGATGGAGAAAGAAGCTTTGACCACTTCTTGGTCTGTCTCATTGCCCCAGAGATTTAATCAAGGGTTTCTACGTATTTACTTGCCGAAATCCAACCTGTCCTGACTGCCCAATTCACCCTTCTAAATTCATTTCCATGGTAAAAGTCAGCTTCTTGCTCCTCCTGGAAAACAGCTTGGGATCTTGCCGACAAATAACCATGGGACTGCAATCCCTGGAAATACTGCCTTGGGTCACAGCCACCAGCCTTTTGTTTTTGTGGTGCGTGTGGTTTCTAATCCCCGACACACAAAACAACTTTAGATCGGAGAGAAAAAGAATGGACTTCTAAATCGCCTTCTCTATTTTATTGTTCACATTTTGTATTGTTTTGAGTGAAATTGGAAAAATTGTCTCCTTTCTCTGTATTGCCAAAAGGCATTCAGGTAATGAAGTCTGTAACTAAACGGTAATTGAATCAGCATAATTTTCACACTGAATGGTTTTCAAATGCTCCCAGTTTACAATTAAAGGAGAATTAATGCGCTTGTTGTTGAGAACGCAGCGCATTAGAATAAATCCAGCACTGTTGTTGCAATGAGTGGAAAACGGTTTAACTGCCAACAAACACATTTAAAATTTAACACAACGTATTGATTTCACTTCTACTTTTGACAGATTATTTTCCAGACTATCGAAATACTTGTTCCAAGCAATAACTGCACCACAGCCGCGAGCTTCTGCCGTGTGTGAGCACAGTTCAAGGACGTTACGAACAGTCCTGAGGTTCAGGTCCTGCGTAAAGGTATGCAGAGGAGAGGGGCAGGAGGGTTTCCATGGTCAAGGGAATCTTTAATATTCTCCTTCTGTAGCTTTCACTTTGGGTCCCTCCCCCTTCTTTCAACAAACAATTTCTGTGTTTCCTCTGGCCAAACTTTCTGCCCTGCTTCTCTAAGCTCTCAATGTCAGTGGGTTTACTGGACACAGGTGGGCAAGAATGATTGAAGATGAGAAATGGGAAGGACACTTTTTGCAGTGCGTCTGCGTTCTAGCCGGGGAAGGCACAGACTTCGGTAAAGGAGTCAGAAAGGCAGTTCTTTTGGATTGGCTGCCCGGGCTTTCACCTGTTTACCCCAAGGTGTCCTGTAGGCGAGGACACTGACGCACAGCGCCCTCTGGCGTCCGCGGCTGCCATGGTCAGGCGATAAAGGTGCAAACACACGCAACACTGAGGGTTCTTGGATTCCAGCTGAAACCCGTTTACACACATACCCTTACATTCATATTCACACACACGTATACATACACATTCATTAGCATATACAGAGTTCACACAACTAGCAGCCCTGCAGTCACAGGCACCAGGGCAACAGCTGGGAAACGCTCTCAACTGCAGGTATGGCAACACTTTTGCTCCAAGGATTGTGGGTTCTGAAGCCCTTGGGGTTGAGACGGCACCGCTCACCCCATTCCCCTTTATTCAACCCATCATGCCGCCCCAGCGCTTCTTGTTCCTACTCGGAACACATAGAGCCCTCAGTGCGCTCCTGCGGCCCAGAGGTAGGTTATGGGGTTCTGTGCACTGAGCACAACTTCACCAGCAGGATAAGACTGTCCCTGGCCCTCCCTGAAGTCAGACCCGAGAAATCGTGCTCTCGGTCTTGGCTCCGCGCCGTGTCCACAGCTACCAATCCACCACCACCACAACAATAAAGTGCTTCCCTCAAAGCCCCCCACCCCGCCCACGCAAACCCCAGTTCCAACAGTGGGCAAAGTCCGGACCTCAGAAAACTCGGCTCTGGGAGGACTCGGATGGTAGCTTTGCTTAGTATTTTCTCCCTAGCGACAAGGTCTGCCACTCCCTAATAAGGGGGCTCAGCACTGGAACTGGGGTTTGGTTATCTGGTGGGAAGGAGAGATTGGGAGGAGAGAGAAGGGGAGCCTCTACATGTTTGCTGGAGCATCTCTGACCCAACTCCATCTGGACGCTTGTGGGGCTCCTAGATAGTTAAACTTGTCCTGTCTGAACCCTACAAGTCGAACAAAGTTACCTGCACTTCTTTATGTGCCGCATCTCCAAACTGGGGGTTAGGTGGGTGGATTTACTTTCAAAGTCGGGGACCTGGGCAGATTCATTGCTTTCCATTCTCCACCTCCATTTCCTTTCGTTTAAACTCTGGATGAACTAATAAGAGTTCCCTGTCTTCCACCCCTTCTCTTTGCCTTCTCTCCCTATAAAGCATCCCGTCCGGCTATCTCTTCGGTTTCTGGGTATCTAGGGCGCCCTAGACGCGGTTTAGAATCAATCGCAGGAGAGGAGGGGGTACTGGAGCAGGAAACGAGGGTGGGAGCCCCGGAAAATCCCACAGGGATGGGGAGATCAGTTTGACAAAGTTGTTCCAACACCGTCGCTAGGAACGTCGCTCTCGCTGAATTGGCGGTCTCACCCTCCTCCCGCGCGCCCCCAGTTGCCTGGCCTTGCGACCAGGGTGTGATTGCGGGGGCGTGGGACTGGCAGCGACTTACCAAGTAGACGGTGGGCTGCAAGAGGAGAAGCACGTACCAGCACGTAGCCTGCATCCTCCCGCGTCTCAAACTTCCTCGGCGGTGCGTTCGCTGAGTCTTTGTTCCTTCAAAAACATAGATCCACCTGACATCCACTTTATAGAGCAAGGAGCGCTCTCAGCAGCCTAGATACAAATGAAATTAGACATCCCATGACCACGCGGGCAAGGTTAGGCTTGGCAACCAAGCGCGGAAAGGGGGTCGTGGCGGGAGGGATGGACCAAAAAAAAAAAAAAAAAAAAACCCGGAGGTGGGGGAGGCAGGAAAAACTGAAAAGCGAGCAAATCCAGCGCCTGAAACCCGCGAGCGCGCGGTCCGCAGGCAGGCGGGCAGGAGGGTTGGAGGATGAGGGGCTCCTTGCGCCCTGTGCTGCTCGGGTGCGAGTTCCCGGGAGGTGGAGCCAGGAGGTGGCGGGGCACACAGAGCCGCGTGCAGGCTGGTTCCGAGACCAAGCGTCTCTGGCAGCGAGACCTGCCCTAGTGTTTGATGGCCGGGAGGCTCGGACTAAAGGCGGTGGCTGGTTCTTCGCCAGCCCTGGCAGTGCTCACACACGTACACACCAGCAGAGAGAGGTGGAGAGAGAAAGAGAGGGAGAGCGAGCGAGAGATATTGAGCGAGGGGGGCGCGGGAAGAGGAAGGGGTAGGTAGGGCTGACCAGGATTAGGTACCGGGTATCTCCACGCGTTTGGTGCGATGGGGGTGGGGAAAGTGAATGCAATTTGCATATAGGAAAGCCGGCTTCAATTTACCCATTCGAGCGCCCTGCACACACACAGATACCACGCGCATACACATGTACTACTTTTTTCGAGCGAAGGGGCACAGCCAGTCGCTAACTTCTAGAGTGGAAGCCTGCCCGGGTCTGTGAGGGTCAGCCCTCAGGCTCACTCTGTCTCCCAACCAGTGGCCTTCCCCGCTGCCCCTTCCTGCTGCCCCACCGACCCCACCCCAAGGTGTCCCCCATATCGGGACTGTGGAGGCGGAGGGTACGTACCGCACAGGACTGGGGGCGAATCCAGCAAGCAGGGACCGCTCTGCGAAGGCTCCATGGAGGAGCTACTCGGGCCTGGCGTCTCCGGCGTCCCGAACATGCCCTCCCTGGCGCTTCATCTCCATGCTCGGGCGCGGACCGGTCCCGCTGCCTTGTCCAGCCTCGGCAGAGTCCGCGTCCCAGTACCCGGGTCGCGCTCAGGATTGGTTCCGCGGGAGCCTAGGCTTGGCACAGTGGGATTCACGGTGCAGGAAACTTAAGAGGCAAGAGAGGGAGGGGAAGTAGAGGGGGAAAGCGAGGAAGAGAGAAAGGGAGGTAGAAAGAGAGGGAGGGTGAGAAGCGAATGCGCCGGGCTACTGCACCGGACAGACCGGGACTGCCCGCGTTGGATGTGGGACGAGCGGTCCGAGGCTCGCTGATTCCCGAGGCTGCCGAAGGATGGTAGAAATGACTTAAGGGGAGGAGACTGGGCAAGTCCTCAGGACTTGAACTTGAGATATAAGACACTGGCCTTTCGGAAGAAAACAGCCACACGGCAGGCGCAAGCAGTCCGAGTTTCAGAGGGAGGGGTGGGGTGAGCTGAGCCCCGAGGATCCTGGCGCAGCCAGCAGCTGTACCTCTACCGGCGGCCCTGAGAACCCCGAGAGCCACTCCGGAGCGGAGTCGCAGGCTCTATCTGTGGTCCTGCCCGGCCACTGGGGGACGCTCTGGAGTGCGCTGGGGTTCTCGGCGCCAGTGCCGTGGTGCTTTCTCCGTAGGTCCACCGCTCGGCTCGCCTACCTTCCTGACTCGGGCAATTACATCGGCACGTGGGCGAACGATTCCTCAGAGACCAATTAATACCCCGTGTAAATGGATCCCGCTCCTAGGCTCTCGGCGGGCTGGGCCCGCAGGGAGAAGTGGCTCCTGCGGTGTCTCTGGTGGCCGCAGTGCACCCTTCCCAAGGGTCGTGAGGAGGACTGCGACCGCCAGAGGAGTGGCGGGAAGCGTAGTGGGGCGGTGCGTAGGGCGGAAACGGGAGCCGGAGGGTGCAGGTCTCCCCAGCCCGCCTTGGGCGCCTACGCGGGGCACCGCGGACCTGTAGCTGGGAGGCCTGAGAAACGGGCGCTGCGGACCGCCAGCCATTCAGCGCGCGACAGCCGAGAGGACTGGGCGACCTTGCGCGCTCGACTCCTAGCCGTGGGCTGGGCAAGGCGGGGGTGCGGCCTGGGAGTGGAGGTGGGGTGATAGGGGATGCTTGCAGCCTTTGCCACCTCCCTCGCTCCTAAAACCTCCTCCTCGGCCAGTATCTCCCAGTCTCCACCTCTTTGCTCTGACTCTCACTGTCTCTGTTTTTCTCAGTCTCTCCCTTGCTGTCTCTCTCTTTCACTCTCATTTCTGTGTCCTCTTTCTTGTACTCCATGCCTGTCCCTCGGCGTCTTTCTACCTCCTTCTGTGTCTCTCTCAGGTTTTCTGACCCTCTCCGTCTCTGCATATCTGTGTCTCTATCTCACCCTCACCATTCCCTCTCAAACCTTGTCCTTGTCTTCTCCCCTTCACCCTGTCCATCACACAACCAACAGGCCAGCTTCACCCGTATCCGGTGAGATCCCGGGACCAGGCCCTCTCTGCCGGCGGGGAGGCCAGCATCTCCTCAACGGGTCCAGACTCAGTCCACAAGTCGGAGCAGACATTTTTCCTCCTCCTACCTCACCTGTTAGTTACCTCATTCCAGGCCAGGCACTAGCGAAGCCTGCCCTTCGCTTATGCCTGGCCTGGAATGGTGCACTCTGCGGGATGACAATTCTATATAAGTGTTGGTTTGAAATTCATCTCAGGAGCCCCAGTTAGTGACCATCAAAATAGAATCGTGATTTTTAATGAGTCCTGGGGAGTCCTTTCCTCCAGCATGGCTACTGGACACCTCAGGCTCCAGTGTTTCTGCTTAGGTCAGTCGGGGCCCAGACACAATGTACCCTCTACACAAGAGGTCTCCCCCAACCACAGGTTGAGTTCCCCGAGGGAAAGCTGGTACCCCCACTCCCCAACAGAGCAGTGACAATCAGCAGAACCACCCTTTCCTAGAGCAAATGCAGAAGGAGCCTTGCTGAGACCTTGGCCTGGAATCAGACCTCCAATTTAGATCCCCACTGTAGGACGTACCTGCCAGGCACTTCCAGGCCTACACTCTCCCTTACAAGCTAAAAATAGCTCTTTAAAGAGCAAGCTCTTCTAATCTCCAAAGTTGTAGTCTGCCTCTGTGACCTCTTGGAATTCATTGGGGCATATGCAGAGTAAAGCAGTGAAGCACATTTTCTAATTGGGACTTTGAAAATGCACTTTAGAAAAAAACACACATTTATATATAGCATGGTTGCAATGTTATCTTGGCTATCTTCACTTCCCAGGTTTTTCATGCTCTTAAAAAGTTTCAAGAAGAAAAAAAAGTACCCATATCTGAGGCTGAGGGTCAAAGTAGGGCAAAGGAAGCTTCGTCTGATTCCACCCTTTGGGATTAAGCAGGCCACCCTAAAATTGATCCCCACTTGTACATTAGCTCCCAGCACTCCACTGCTGGCATGTGGAGCTGGAGTGAATGCTGCCCACAATGCTGCCCTCTACCCACATGCCCAAGCTCGGTGCCCTCCGAGCTGAACTTGCATCTGACCTTAGGGAAAAAGGAGAAAGAATCAGGCCAGCTTTGGGATATAACAAGTTCTTTTCCTAAACCTTACTTCAAAAACATTCTCCCTCTAGGGCCATTTAGCCTTAAAAAATTACTGCTCGTGAAACAGAAAGACGATGAAGGACCTTAAAATCTCTGTCTGAATGGGACTGATTATTGAAGAAAAGCACCACAGGCACCTAGTAATGGGAACTGGTCTGACACTTTGTTCTATTACACAGGGTGCCAAAGAGCTTTTTATGGTAATGACCTGAGACCTTCTGCCCTGACATTCAACTCTCATGGATCCTACAAGACCCTTGGCCTGGGATATGAAACAACAGTGGACTGTCATGTTTGTCTCTTTGTACAAGTCTTCATTTCCTGTAGTACTCAATCAGAAAAGGACACTAGGCCAAGTAACAATGAAAAACTTATTACTGTTTCTGCTAAACCTCTCCAATTTTAATAACGTAACATTGGTGGAGTGGGGGTAGGGGAAAGAAGGATGGCTGCTTCACCCTCCTTCTTTCCTATCATTTGCTTTAAAAAGAACTAAAAACATTAAGGGCATGATTCTCATACGTTCTTCTGTTTAAAGTAGTACGCTACTCTAAAATGCACTCTTAGAATTCATCCACAATCAGCCTTACCAGGATAGAACAAAAGTGTGATTATCCTTAAGAAGTATAGTACTCATGCCATTTTTTTCAGACTTTAGTCATGTTGAGAATCCTTTCAGAAATCACTCTCTAAATTTTATGTGCTGCAACTTAATACACATATAAATTTAGCATGAATTATAACCACAGTAAAACATAGTCCTCTGCCCTTGGCTTTTCCCCAATCTACCTGATCCAATCTGAAATGAATATTATAAAGCAATAATATATGCTTATCCCCAAGAAATATATTTTTAAAAGAACTAAAATGGGCTGACCTCAAAAAGGAAACAGTGATACTAAACAATTTTCCTGATAATTAAAGCCAGAACAAATTAAAATTAGAATTCATGTGAAATAAAATGATAATCCTGTTAACTGTAATTAACTGTTTTGGTTGATTTGTTTCAGTTCATTTGTATGATTCTCTTTCTCTGAGTGGGAGAAGGAGGACAGGAGTTAAAAGTTTGAATTATCTTGGGGCTGGGAAGAAGCAAGAAAGAGATTAATTTTGAGTTCTACAAAACTCTGCCCTAAAATGAACCTGCCTTTAAAATGCATGAATACCGGGCTTCCCTGGTGGCGCAGTGGTTGAGAGTCCGCCTGCCAATGCAGGGGACACGGGTTTGTGCCCCGGTCCCGGAAGATCCCACATGCCGCGGAGCGGCTGGGCCCGTGAGCCATGGCCGCTGAGCCTGTGCATCTGGAGCCTGTGCTCCGCAACAGGAGAGGCCACAACAGTGAGAGGCCCGCGTACCGCAAAAAAAAAAAAAAAAAAAAAAAAAAAAAAAAAAAAGCATGAATACCATCATCTTTTACCCAAAATCCAAGTAAATATGTTGTTATGAAGCACCCAGCTGTGGTCTTGCTTAAGCTGCAGGCCAAATTAAATCACTTTGTACACAGTAAGTGCATTGTACCTATTTTTCCCCTAATAGTGCTAAAAACTTACAAAGCATGCATTATCTTGTCTGCCTTGACCACAGTATAACCTGGTATTTACATGTGTTATGACCTTGGGAAAGTACCTGAAGATTCCCATGACCTCAGAACCTTCCCCTATATAATGAAAAAGTAGGCTTAGATGATGTCTAAAGTGCCTTCCTGTTCTAAAATACCTTTATTTTGTTTTTGTATGATTAAATGTGAAGTCATCTCAGGTTTAAAAAATTTACTTCACAAATCACAATTTTATAATGTATTATGATTTTCAAAAATATTAATAATTTAAAAGAATATATTCTGTTCAGTGCATTTCAAAGATTTTAAGTCAAGCGTGTTTGTAGGTTTGAGTTCAAGGCCTTTTGGGGGCATTCCTTCTCTGCCCCATCCTCATACCCTTTCTTCTAGGTCAAAGGTTGGCTCTACTGTATTAATTAAATAATTTTTTATATAAATTGTTCTGCACATGTTTTTGATGTCATTGATTTATGAGACTCTACACTCAGAGTGGCATCTTTATTATACATATGAATATTTATTTAAAAGACCCAAAGCCATTTCCACTACTTTTGCAGAATTCTTGAATGTCACTCAGGACAATTAAGAACCCCCAGGCCCCTCCACACCCCAAGATATTTTGCTAGTGGAAGGAAGGAAGTATCATCTGCAAAGCGATTTGATATTTGAATGTAGTAGAACTTGGTTAATAACTATGAGGCATGTGTGCTAAATTACTTTTACAAGAATGTTTTAATAACAAGATCACTGGACTAGAGAGAAAAAATAGTCGACAAGCTCTGGAATTTAAAAATAAGTAAATTTAAAGGGAATCAAAAAGCTTTACGTAGAAGGCATTTTCTTTTTCTAGAGGTAATTTATATGCTCAGTCTTTGTAACCATATTTCATTTATTCTGCTAGGCTGAGGACAGAAGTTTCTCAAAGGTAGGGTAGTTTTAATTATACTCACAGACTTTAAAAAGAGAATGAACACAAGAGAAATTGAAGAAAATCAGTGTTAAAAACGCAGTTGAGGGACTTCCCTGGTGGTGTAGTGGTTAAGAATCACCTGCCAATGCAGGGGACACGGGTTCTAGCCCTGGTCTGGGAAGATCCCACATGCCGCGGAGCAACTAAGCCTGTGCGCCACAACTATGGAGGCTACACTCTAGAGCCCGTGAGCCACAACAACTGAGCCCGCGTGCCACAACTACCAAAGCTCACGCGCCTAGAGCCCATGCAACACAACAAAGAGTAGTCCCCACTTGCCACAACTAGAGAAAGACTGAGCGCGGCAACGAAGACACAATGCAGCCAAAAACAAATAAATAGCTAAATTTAAAAAGGCAGTTGAATGTAAAAAGATGGGAAGATTGGGCTTCCCTGGTGGCGCAGTGGTTGAGAGTCCGCCTGCCGATGCAGGGGACACGGGTTCGTGCCCCGGTCCGGGAAGATCCCACATGCCGCAGAGCGGCTGGGCCCGTGAGCCATGGCCGCTGAGCCTGCGCATCAGGAGCCTGCGCTCCGCGACGGGAGAGGCCACAACAGTGAGAGGCCCGCGCACCGCAAAAAAAAAAAAAAAAAAAAAATACTGTGACTAAGCAAACCTTCGCATTATAATCTAATTACAGAAACTCTTCATGGTGGTCCCTCCAAGGATTATTAATTGACAGTTCTCTAAAGCAGAATCATTAAAGATAAAAAACTTGGTAACCAGTGTTCTCTTAACAAAGTGAAATACATTATATGCTTTCAGCCAGGAAGAATACTAGGACTCTGAACCACGTTGAAATGGAAGAAATCATGAGGAAAAACTGCAAGCTCTGTGATTACCTGAAAATCAGAAGCAAGTCTGAAAATGCATATTTCATCTCCATAATCTAAAGTATGTGGATATTTTGAAACATACATGTTTTTTCAGCTTTTATTCTGATTTGGCAATATAAAGACAGAACTTCAAAACAAGGTGATTTATACAGGCAGGGAACAAATGGCCCCTTCAGCCCTAAGATCCTAATGATAAGAATGTCTTGGATTAGACATCTTTTAAATAAGCGATATCACAGGGATGCAACAACCCTCTCAATTTCCCTTTTTAACATCAGATTAATGAAAACAACTACACCAGAATTTCACCATAATTAACTTCAAGGTTATGCCATAAAAATCAAAAAATATTACATTTTTCTGCTTCCTCTGGCTCTAATAATAAAATGCTTTTGATAAAATTCAAAGCAAAATGGTCTAACATCAAATTTTGTATTAAACTGGTAGTAATTTCTCCAAGCTCCATAGATTTCAATAGGATAATAATGCCTAACATTTACTGAGCGTCAGGGACCACACCCTGGGTTCTATTTACGTTATCCACTGTTTCCCTAGTGATTCTGTGAGCATCAATCAGCAATTTAGTTTTAAAAGTAAACCTCTCAGGTTAGATAAGATCTCCTTCTTCACACTGGTTCTCCATGGAAGCCAACTTAAAACAAATTTCAGCGTCAGTGGACCATTCATTCCTACCCCCTCCATCTCGTAAGTCTCTTCTCTAGTCAGTAACACCATCCTCTCTCCAAATTTTTCAACTAACCCTCTAACCATTCCTTCTCAGATTATCTACAGGCTGCTCATCTTCATATAGTAAACACTCGTGCTTCTCAGGGCTCCATCAGTAACTCTCTTTGTCTCTTTTCACTCTGATTAGACAATTCTGCGTATTTCCACAGTTTTATTTATTACTTAACACCCAATGACCAACAGGTTCATAAGTCCAGCTCTGACATTTTTCTTGACCCAACTATTCAATTGTCTATATGTCCTAGAGATAGATGTCCTAGAGATACTTAGAATTAGCATGCCTAAAGCTGAACATATTATATCACTATGTTACATGCATATCCTGTTAGTTGGTGTGATAGATTCCTGGGGTTCTCTACTTATAATATGATTAAGTGACCCTTTGCCAAGTGACCTCTCATTGAAATGGAGGAATATACCTCCCCGTATATGCAAATTTTCCTCTTTTTCCTCTTCCCTTTTTCTCTTTCTTTCTTCCTTCCTTCCTTCCTTTCCTTCCTTCCTTCCTTCCTTCCTTCCTTCCTTCCTTTCCTTCCTTCCTTCCTTCCTCCCTCCCTCCCTTCCTTCCTTCCTTCCTTCCTTCCTCTCCTTACTTCCTAGGAAATCTTTCTTTAGGATTCCTTTTAATCCTAATCAGAGCCTTCAAGAGGTATAGCATGTTCCTACCTGATCCTCTAGTCAGCAGAAGAATAGCAGACACCAGGTAAAAGCTGCATCCTTCAGCATGGGTCCTGAAATGAAAAACACATGAAGCAGACCAGAACCTGACCTGTGATCTGGATCACAGCCACCATAGCTGACTTGTAGCCCCACAGATCCAAAAGTAAGAAATAAATATTTGTTGTTTAATCATCAATATTTGGGGATTATTTGTTTTACAGCATTATCATGGTCAAAGCTGATTAATTGGTGACACCACTACTTCACTGAAAACCTAAGAATTAGATGTCTTTATGCCATCTTTTTGTTTCCTACACATCAAAAATAAAATACCAGCACCTCTCAGTTTTTTACCTAATTATCTCTCATTATCTCTCCTCCCTCCTCTGTTTCTGCTCCTGCTACTGACTCAGGATCATATCATCAGTCATCTGGTCTATGGCAATGGCCTTCTAGTCTCAGCCTTTTGAGTTTCTACCTCCATACAGATGCCCTCTTCCATGCCACCATAAAGCTATAACAAAAATGTGTGCACATCACACATTTGTTTAAATCTTTTCACAACTTCCCACTGCTTATAGAATCAAGTCAAACTCCTTAGCTCAGCACAGAAGACTGCTTTCGAGCAGGCTTCTGTCCACTCATCCATCTTCATATCCTGTCCCCTGGCCTCTACTTGACTGTTTCACATTCATCAATTACAGGATCCTTAGAACTTCTAAATACACAACTGTATGTCTCAACCTGTGGCCTCCACACCTTCTTTCCTTTGCTTTGAATTCTCTCAATTCAACCTCTATATGAACTCTTAATCTTCCTATATACCTCCGTTCAGAGATAACCCTTCATCCTCTCCACTTTTCTCAGAGATCTGTGCACCAAAACATATTATTAATCATTTACTCCATGCTGTTTAAATCTTCTCTACTGGACTGTGTCATTCACTTTTGCACCCCTTGCCTACCTTGAACTGGATTGAGCTGAACTTTCAGCCACACTTGGAAAGCACAGTGTCCAGAAAACAGCCTAGTGTACCTCTTGCAAGACAGCACATCAGAGGCTCTGGAATAGCAAGTCTTCATCTATGAAGTGCTCAAATATGCACAATTGGAAAAAGTTTCAGGCAAATCTCAGCCTGGTGAAATGAGAGAAAGGAATAGGACCAGAGTGGGAGGCTTAGGACTGAAGACAGAAGCTCCCTCACCCTAAACACCCTCTAACATTCTTCTCAGAATCAGGGGCTGATGAGAAATTTAGTCTGAATGGATTACTCTATGACTGACTCATTAACCCTTCTCATTTCCAAGGCCAAGCATGACATGGAACCCCCAAATCCCCAGATGTCCCTAAATTCTAGTTTCATTCTGCATTAATACACTGTAAATCCTGTATCACATTTCAGTACTATCAGACCCTGCCTTAACCCCTTCACCTTCAGCACCAGATAAAAGAGAGAAGGGGAGCTAGAGAGAGGGGAGCTCAAGAAAGGAAAATGAACACCTTATCATAACTACCACCAGCTTTGGATCTGGTAAATGGGATTAACTAGACCCATAGGAAAATAGGACTCTAGACTTGATGGCTCTGAGCTTCTGAATGAACCTGGCAGAAAGGAGAACTGTGAAGCCCGCAGTCAAGAAAATACACTAGCACTTTTTCCCATCACAGTTAAATTCCTGACATCGTAGTCACCTGTGGCTCCTGCTTCATGATCTTTGAGGTCTCACTAAGCTCCCCTGAATCATATTTCCATCCCTGCACTGATAGGGCTCTGAGGTAACCTGTAGCCTATATTTAACTGAATTCAATAGCCTTTCTCAAATTTTACATCATCAATTCTCCACAAAACCATCCTTATCAGGTTTCTTTTCAGCCTCTCTGAGTGTTCCTTTTTGTCTCCTATGCTGGTTCCTCTGAGTAACTCTCCCCAAACTGTCAGTTTTTTAGTTTCAAGCCACCCCTTTGAACCTAAACTATAGCCTAACATCTTCAGCAACCAGAGGGTATCGTCATTCAAACGTCCTACAGTTGTCTGACACTAAACATACAAGAGTAAACTCACTAATACTCCCAACACGCCCCCAGCACACACACAAAGTCCTATTCACCCTAATTCATTAGTTACCCTAATTTCATTAGTGACACCTAAATTTTCTTTCCACACAGCCTTTAAACCTCAGAATTAGCTCTCACTGTTTTAGTATGTGTCTCATAGATCAGTCATGTACATTATCTCATCACGTCTTCCTTCAGAATATCTCTTTCACCCACCTCCTTACAACCAATTCTAGATGAAGTCTTCATCATCTCGTATCTGGACAGCCGCCTTCTGAAATGTTTTCCCTGGCTATAGTCTTTCCCAAGTCCCATTAATCTCACTACTGTGAGCACCATAATAGTAGGGACTATGTTTTATTCACCTTTGTACTCCCAGCACCTAATATGGTGCCAAACACATAATAGATGCTTAATAAATATTTGCCTGAAGCATGGATTAAATTCCTTATACACCTCCAGATTATTTGTTGTTATTTTTTTTAAAGCTTTCCTTTTTTTAGTTAAATTTATTTATTTATTTATTTTTAATTTGTTTTTGGCTGCATTGGGTCTGCATTGCTGTGCGGGCTTCTCATTGCAGTGGCTTCTCTTGTTGCAGAGCATGGGCTCTAGGCCAGTAGGCTTTAGTAGTTATGGCACACCGGCTTAGTTGCTCCGCGGCATGTGGGATCTTCCCAGACCAGGGCTCGAACCTGTGTCCCCTGCATTGGCAGGCGGATTCTTAACCACTGTGCCACCAGGGAAGTCCCTGGATTATTTCTTAAATAACACATTTGCCCTTTTATTCCATTGCACACCAAAAATAAATAAATAAATAAAACTTCTTTCATTTTCCCATATATAGAGAGGGCTATTTTATGTGTTCACTTATTTTTTCCAATAAACCATTTCTTCAAGAGAATCTTCACTCAGACACATGGTAAATAAAACAGAAACTCAAAGCCTCTCTGGTTGACTCTGGGAGAGAATGCTTAGATCCGCATCTATAAACTCTCCACTCCACCTCCTCTCCTTTGTTCCATCCCCAAGCAATCCTAGATAACTGTCCAGGATACTCTAAGACAGTAGTTTCCAAACCTTAGTTTGCTTAATTTTCACCTGGAGGAGGTTATTAAAATGTGCCTTACCAGCCCCACTTTCAATTACAATTTATTGGTCTGGTCTTTGACCCTGAAAAGGATGCATTTTAACAGCATCCAGGTGATCCTGACAAACACTGTCAGAAGAATACACTTTGAGAAACCTTACTCTAGAAGCAGATGGACTGGAATTTTAAAACTCTATCTCACAGGATGACATCTGAACCTCTCGTGGTAGCAATTAAGGACTGTCAAAGCCTCATGAAAAGATGACAATTGAGTAAAGATTGAAGGAGGTGAAGGAGTAAGCCATGAAAATATTTGGAGTAAGAGCTTTCTGGGCATAAGGAACGGCAAGCGAAAAAAGCTGAGAAAGAAGTACAACTTCATATATTAGAGGAACAGCAAGAATGCCAATGTGTCTGGGGAAGAGTGAGCCAGGAAGAGATGGCAAAGAGATGAGGTCAGAGGTGACAAATTTGAGTAGCATCTGTAGGGCATTGGAAGGATTTGCCTTCATAAGTCCTTATAGAACGCTCTTACATTGAGCAAAGAAGTGACACATCTGACTGACATTTTAACGAGATTATTCTAGATTCCACGCCAAAAACACCTTTAAGGGGAGAAAGAGGGGAATCAGGAAGAACAGTTAGGGACCGTTGCAATAATCCAAGCAAGAGGCAATGATGACTCAGTGACATGGGTTGTGGTAGAATTGGTGAGAAAATAACCAATTCTGAATATATTTTGAAGGGAAAGATGAAATAATTTGCTGATGGATTGAATGTGGAATATGAGACACACTGTTGTCTCCAGGGTTTTGCCCTGAGTACCCTGATTAATATGAAGAAGACTGTGAGAGAAGAAAGTAAGGCAGAGGGAGAAGAAAAATTGACAGCTGAGTTTCAGACATGTTAACATGTTAAGTTTGAGATGTATATTAGACATCCATGTGGATGTATTGAGTATTATGAGTCAAGAATTCAGGGGAGGGACTTCCCTGGTGGTCCAGTGGTAAAGAATCTGCCTTCCAGTGCAGGGGATGCCGGTTCAATCCCTGGTCAGGAAGCTAAGATCCCACACGCCGCAGGGCAACTAAGCCCACGCGCCACAACTACTGGGCTCTCGCGCGCCTCAACGAGAGAGTCCACGTGCCGCAAACTACAGAGCCCATGCGTCCCGGGGTCCGCACGCCACAACCAGAAAGAGAAAAACCCGCCTGCCACAACTAGAGAGAAACCCAAGCGCCACAATGAAGAGCCCGTGCTGCGACAAAAGATCCCGCATGCCTCAACGAAGACCCCGCATGCCACAACTAAGACCCAACACAGCCAAAACAATAAAGAAAATAAATTAAAAAAAAAAAAAAGAATTTGGGGTAAAGCTTTGGGCTGAAAATATAAATTTAGATATTATTTATATAGAAGGTATTTACAGACCTGAGATCATCAAGGGACTCAGTGTAGATGAAGACGAAAAGGGTCCTTGAGCACTTCATTGTTACGAGGTCAGGTGTCGGGTGGGTCCAGGGAAGCAGACTGAGAGGGAGTACTCAGTGATGTAGGAGGAAGCCAAGAGAGAGAAGTAGGCAACTCAATCAAATGCTTTGATAAGTCAAGTAAGATTGGAAATGACCACTGAATTTAGAAATATGGAAATCTTTGGTGACCTTGGCAAGAGCAGTTTCAGTGGGTGGATGAGGGGGAAGGTGAGTGGAGTAGATTCAACAAAGAAACGTAAAGAGAGAGAGTGTACACAGAGAGTATAGACCACTCTTGCAAGATGTTCTTCAGCCCTCTTAACTTCCTTCTCCCTGAGTCTCTGTACCAACTAGTACCAGTCTGCTCATTTTGGCATTTTATCATATCTCACCCTCAGTGATACTTAACTCCTCATTATGTTTATACCTTCTTTCTAACTAATTTGGAAGCTCTTAGTGGAGAGGATCAATAACTCCTTCTACATCTGCAACAACCCCCCCACTCAGAGCTTTGCACAATTCTGTGCCTACAGTGAGTATTTGAAAATATATGATGAACGACATAAATATTTCTCTAATGGCATTCTCTGCCCCCTTTTCTAACTCTTCTGCCTGATTATAATTTTAAGCAGAGTGTAGGTCAAATTTCTGATCTTCATTTTGACCTTTAGGGACCTTCATGAAATGGTTCTACCCAAAATGTATCTTTTAGCATTTCTTATATAGCCCTCTGTTTCAGTCAGGATAATTTATAGACCATATCCTGAAAAGAGGAATTTTTTTTTTTTTTTTTGCGGTATGCGGGCCCCTCACTATTGTGGCCTCTCCCGTTGCAGAGCACAGGCTCCGGTCGCGCAGGCTCAGCGGCCATGGCTCACGGGCCCAGCCGCTCCGCGGCATGTGGGATCTTTCCGGACCAGGGCACAAACCCGCTTCCCCTGCATCGGCAGGCAGACTCTCAACCACTGCGCCACCAGGGAAGCCCAAGAGGAATTATTTTTACATGCCATTTTAACTATAATATTACCCTTGTCTGGAAATTCCTGCTCCATCCCAAGGGTTTTTCTCCACTCTGAAACTAACCAAGAAAGAACCCTAATTTTTTCTTTTGGTGCTCTTTGCTTTAACATATAGTTACTCCAGATTTTAGGCTTATCATCTGTAACTCAACATCATGAAGTATCTTGCACTATCTACTGGATTCAAAAATTCTATTTTTATATACCTTCCACTTAAAAAAACAACTTAGACCAAGCTTAGCATTGTTTATTCTACCGATCAAATGGCACTTTCAGGATCAATGAAAAATCAAGTGAGAAAATAGAGCCACACATGAAGACACTTAATGAAGGTTTAATATATGTTAGAATGAGTAAATAAACAATGGATGGATGGATGGATGAAAAGGGCTTTACACTGAACAATTATTTCATACATCATACATTATCTTCTTTAATCCTCTCAAGAGCCATAGGATGTTGGTAGCATATATTTTATAAGACTATGATGCAATATTCTTAAAGAGGTTGACCTGCCCAAGGTTATTCCAAGACATGGAACCTAAATCTCCAACTTTAGAATCCAGTCCTTTCCTCTTTCCACCATAGTTGCTCCCTGAATAAAAATATAAAACTACCTGATACCTAATTCAAATTTGTTTTCCAAGCCTTTTCACTTAGAATTGAAGATGTTTTGCTAAATGTTTTTCAATGAAATTAAATTCTTTAATTCTATTTTTTCCTCTTTAATAACATATGAACCAGTAGTCTTACAATTGGTTTGATAATTTAACTTAACAAAATATCAACAAAACAGTTCTTTGACAACTTCCTGCTTTTGATCCTTTCCACCTTGAAAGCTTATCAAACTACTACTAGCTCAAACAGTAATGATTTACAAGTCTGAGTTTCTGAAAATCAGGATTAAAATGTTCTCTGGGAATACATTTCCTCTTTGGAGTGGACTTCTTTTTGCCACAAGAACTTCCTCTCAGATTTCTGATCTTAAGAGAAAAATCAAAAAATACTTTAGGGACTTCTCTGGTGGCGCAGTGGTTAAGAATCCGCCTGTCAATGCAGGGGACACCGGTTCAAGCCCTGGTCCAGGAAAATCCCACATGCTGCGGAGCAACTAAACCCATGCACCACAACTACTGAGGTGCGCTCTAGAGCCCGAGAGCCATGACTACTGAAACTCGCGCGCCTAGAGCCCATGCTCCGCAACAAGAGAAGCCACTGTGATGAGAAGCCCGCACATGGCAACGAAGAGTAGTCCCCGCTTGCCGCAACTAGAGAAAGCCTGCGCACAGCAATGAAGACCCAATGGAACCAAAAATAAAATACACTTAGTAAAAAAAAAATTTATTAAGCAAGAGACTTCTGAGCCTAATATGAACTGCACACCTGAAATATAGTTCTTAAATGTTCCTTTTACTTCCCCAGTATGGAAACTTGCGAATTTTGAAAGCTTTCTTAATCCTCTTAGGTCATTGGGGCTCCATTAGAGATCTGAATGAGTAATGACTAACAACTATCCCAACATTATTGAATCCTTCAAGGTTAGCAACAAAAGTCTGGCAATCTTATTTGCCTTACTTTTAGTCATGGGCTCTAAGGAAAAAAAAAAAAAAAAACAAGGAAAATTTATATGGCCACATACGATGCTATGAAAGAAATACATTCTCTAATGAGATGCACCAACTCCTTACGGCAGTCAAGGAGTTCACTCAGCATCCCAAGTGCCTGCCCAAGAGACCCTCAATCTGTAGCTTATATCCTAAAATCATCATCTGTCCCAAAACTTGAAGTTACATTGAGATCTTCTAAGGAGTTGTATATAAAACCGAAGTGCTAATTTTTAATTTTTAAAATTATCTTTGATAAAGAAATATAAAATTGGAATAATTTAACTTAAACTTTACTGTATATTAGTAATTATTTTTCTCATTTTATATCATGGTAAATTGTGAATCTGCAATGTAGAAATATTGGATTTTAGCTTCTACAATTCAAAATAAGATGAACTATATTAGATATGTGTTAATTTTGTGAAACTGACATTCTATTTGACTATACTAAGGTATTATTTTATCTTTAGACTATGTATCTTTATATTTTAAACCTCAAGTTTACTATTTCTACCTTGTATCTTAGGTTTCAGAATTAATTAATGACAGAGAACCTTTCCAAGTATTGCAGAAGAATTTGACAAATAAGCTGATTGAAAAACTAGGTATATGCTTTTTTTTATCATTTTCAAACAGAGAATAGAAATGTAATAACGATTAACCCTCTGTACTATTTTCTCTTTTGCCAAATCTTAACTGACTTCCAGAAAGTGGATATCTTCCAATGAAAATGGACAAAAACAACCCTCAATGAAATGATTATGAAATGGATTTTCCTGTTGAAGAGTCAAGATGAAACACGAAGATCAGCTTATGCAGCAGACATTTTTCATTCTTTTTTACAACATGAGCAAGTGGAGGATGAAGGAACAGCCTTCACCTTTCATCATACGCTCTGCTATGCTCCAAGATTTACCGTGACCCTTTAAATTAAAAAAAAAAAAGCTGCACAAAATAAGGAAAGGAAACTGTCAGTCATTGGAGAGATGACTATCAAGTAGTATTTTCATGTGGATGGTTTACAGTGAGTTGATGACTGTTAAGCAAACTAAGACCATGACTTTAAGGATCAACAAAATTTGGAAATGGGAGCATCCAAACAAAGGAATGCTGTTTCTATAGTGTAGTTTGTTTTGAAAAGTTAATGCCCAGTGAGCACTGCATAAACTCTATTTCACTCATGACAAAACTGAACTTGGATTCTTAGCGAGCTAAGCCATAGTCAGAGGAGAAAGAAAGCTGATCATTTGCATCAGTCTTTAATGTAAAATTTCACACTCCTCTTGGTTCTGACAATGGTGTGATTTGCAAAGGGCTCTAATTGTGGTCAATTATTACAGTCCTCTAGCGCCACCTAGTGTTTTCCACATATTGCTGTAGCGCGGCTCGCCTATTAAACCAAACTAAAATTTCTTACAAAGGAATCCTCACAGCCCAAATAAAAGGAAACAGGAAGACTTCATAGCTTGATTTTGAAATCTTATAGTCAAGGTATTTTCATTCTTTTATTTTAGTACTTTAAAATTGCTGAAGGGCTCTTGTCATTTTTGTTGAATTCAAAGTCTTTTACACCTTTGGGGTTCATTCCCATTGATAAACGCCTAGCCTAATCACCATTGCTTTCTAGCAAACCAATGCAGTTATAAGATTGACCTTGTTTTTGATAAAGGTAAGCCACTTAATAATTGATTCATTTTAGCGTTTCAGAGTGGAAGATCTACACATATAAGTGCTGCGTTTACAGAAAAAGCCAATGAAACATGAAGAAAAGGGTGACCGTTGAATACCCAATTTTCATGAAATGAATTTTTAAAAATTGGTTGAGAACACTCTTCAGGTTCTTGTTATTATAAATAATGGTGTCTACATGTGCCTTGAGAAAATATCCTATTATTCTTGTTCTGCTTTTCTCTTTCTCAAATCTCTTTATCAAAGTAATCCAACAACCAGAAAAATGTCCTTGCTTCTAGATAAGAAATGCTAGGATTGAGTCATAAAAAGTATTGTCTAAGGAAATAGAATTGCAGTCTGGATCTTTCAAATCCAGATGCACACCAGGCTAATAAACTAGCTTAGTCAGCACATGGAAAAGCCAACATTTCTGTGCAACTCTGGTCAGGTAACAAAGGAGGAAGGAGAAAGCTCATCTTTTCGGCCTGAATGGCCTTTTTTCCCCATTTTCAGTCAAGTCCATGAATGGAGAAGAATCTAAGTTCCCCGTAAAACTGCTTTAATTTCTTCATTTACAAAATATAAATGGGAGCAGAAACATGACAAAGGCATTTGATGCTCAAGGAGAGATGGGATATCACCTTGTACTCAGCTTTTAAATAAGTATTTCAAAAGGGACATTTATTTTGTACCAAAGAAAATTTTAAATGTTTTATAAAATTAATACCTTTATGTTTTGAAAAATCATGAATAAATATATCATTTTGTGTCAGTATGATAGGAGATACATCCAGGCTAACAAAAGATGTCTCCCCACTCACTCAGTGAAGTGGCAGCTTCCCTTCTTGCTGAACCTCGAATTCTCACTTTATAGCCAGTGCTCTGATTCAGTAACCCCAAAGCAATCAGTTCTCAATATTAAATCCTAGAGGCAGAGGTAGTGAACACCCTAAAAATGTATGCAAAATATTGTGAGTGTGTATATATGTCCCTTTTTTTTTTAGAAACTGTGCTTCAGAGCTTTAATTATGTTCATGAGTGTCCCTACTCTGACTCAGAAGAGCTAATGAGCACTGCCCACAGTTTTTATCTAGCCCCTCAATTATCTTATTATTAGGGATTCATCTACTAGAGTCACACCATTCTCCTGACAGGACACAGAGAATCCATGAGGAAGCTAGATTTTTTGCAGGTAAATGCTGCCTTACGTGACCCAGGACTAAAGTATCAGGTTCTGTGATTAGAATCTATGTTTGACGGAGCCTGGGCTCTGGGGTAAAGTAGATCTGGGGCCACAGTCCTGCTTTGTCCCTCACTCTGTGTGACTGTGGTCTGAGCCACCATTATCTGCTGCCTGCATCCATGTAGTCACCTGACTGCTTCTGCTCCTGCCCTTCCTCAGTCTGTCCTCAGCATAGCAGCCAGAACAATAGTTTACATTGTGGTCCCATCATCTAGCCCCTCTGCCCCAATCTTCTCTTGCCTACCAGATCGGCCAGCAGGGGAGCCGGAGAAGTTATATGGCCCCACTGCACGCAGGCCCTGTACCACCTCCACTTCCATTCTCATCTCCTACCACCCTCCTCCTCCCTTGGGTTCTCTTCTCCAGCCGCTGCTCCTCAAGCCTAGTAACACTCTCTCCCACGTCAGGGTCTTTGCAGTTCCCTCTGGCCAAACGTCCCTCTCCTACATACCCTCTCTGTCTACTCCCTCAGTGCCCCTGGGTCTTTACTCCCATGTTACCATTTCCAAGAGTTCCTCTCTCATCCTAAATTCCATCTCACACACACACACACACACACACACACACACACACACACACCACTGTTGCACTTGCCGTCTCCCTTTCCCTGCTTTATTGTTCTCCACTGCATCCATCACATCTGACATATAATTCCTTCGTTTATTTTTTTCTCTCTCCTTTGATGCCTAAGCACCATCCCCTATACTCTCAATCTCCTTAGAATATGGGTAAGCAAACTTTTTCTATAAAAGCCCAGATAGTAAATATTACTGGCTTTGTGGGTCATGTGGGTCTCTGTCACAACTTCTCAACTCTGCTATTATAGGGGAAAGGAGCCATTGGCAATATGTTAACAAAGAGTGGGGCCGTGCTGCAATAAAACTTTATTCATGAAAACAGATGGCAGGTGCTGGATTTGGCCCATGGCTGCTCTAGAATAATAAACTCCATTAGGCAGAGACTTAATCTGCTTTATTCACTGTTTTATCCCCATCACTTTGAAGAGGACCTGGTACAAAGTAGTTCCTCAATAAATTCATTTGTAGATGAATTCATGTCCCTAACCAAGGTACCAGTTTCTCATCAGTAACATGAGGTAACAATATCAGCTTTGGGGATTATCAAAAATAAACAGTTTGTGTAAGTATGTCACACAACTAGCAGACTAGCTACACAGTCGTGGTTAAAATTATTCTGAACTCCATACCCCAAGAAGAATATGAAAAAACTAGAAGACAAACAGGATTTAGAGGAAAACCAAAACTGTATATTTGAGAAAATATTGAAGGGAGAGAGGGCATTTTGTCTGGAGCAAATTTAGAGGAAGATGGTCATTGCCTTCCTAAATTTGAAGATTATTTTGAGCAAGAGAGATTCTCTATATACTTTGTGGCACCAAAACAGGCAGAACTAGGATCACTGGGTAAATACTGCGTGGAAATGGAAGTCTGCTTATTGAAGGCATGCACTTTCTAATCACCCCTGGAGGGCAGAAGCCACATTCGTTTTCTTTACTGATGTACCTTAATGCTCTAGCAGGAGGCCCTAAGGTGCACAACCAGTCCTAATTGAATGGATGATTGGGAATGAAGAGTGAATAACCTAATCTTCAGAGCTGAGCAAAGCTGGAACAGGCTCCCTCAATTTGTAGCTTGGAAGGTTCAAGAAGGAACTTTTCAATCACTTACTAGGGTACAGCAAAGGTGACATTTTACATACAACTATGGTACCTTTGCCACAACTAAAGAACTAACACCAGTGCATTACTATGAACTACACACACTTTGTTCAAATTTCACTGGCTTTTCCACTAATGTCCTTTTTCTGTTCCTCGATCCCATAAAATATACTAGATAACATTTAGTTGTCGTGTCTCCATAGGCGCCTCTTGACTGTAACAGTTTCTCAGACTTCCCTTGTTTTTAATGACCTTGACAATTCTGAGGTATATTGAAAATTGTCCTTCTATTTGAATTTGTTTATTTTCTTCATGATTAGACTGGGGTTACAGGTTTGGGAGATAAAGAACACAAAAGTAGTGTCATTTTGAATCACATTATACTAAGGGTACATTTATTAACATGACTTATGACTGTTGATGTGAACATTGATCACTTGCCAGAGGCAGTGTTGGTCAGATTTCTCCACTGTAAAGTTACTCTTTTTCCCCCTTTCCATAACCTACTTTTTGAAAGCAAATTACTATAGAGCTCACACTGGGTGGGTGGAAGGAACTGAGCTCCACCTCCTGGAGGAAGTCTTTTTTTTGTTTGTTTGTTTGTTTGTTTTAACATCTTTATTGGAGTATAATTGCTTTACAATGGTGTGTCAGTTTCTACTTATCTACATAAATTACCTGGAGTTCTGTAAGGAAGATTTGTCTTTTCTCCCAATTTGTTTACTTGTTTATCAATCATTTATATTTGAGTATGTACTCAAAAATATTCATTTTATTGCTCACATCCTTCCAGCTTTGGCCACTGGCCACTCTTTTAGGTTGCCTCCAGTGTCACTTAGACATGCTCCCACCTTTTTGTTTTTTGAGCATTTCTCAACTTCTGGCACTACAAGACACCCCAGGCTCATCTTGTGTTTTCCCTGCCCCAACCCTAGAATCAGCCATTTTTCCAGGGAGCCCTAGTTCCTTTTATTAGAAAATAGTATTAGAAACCAAGATCTATGCTCTGAGTACGCTTGTTGCTACTGGAGTGTCACTGCTTCTAGGCCCTCTCAGCAGACAGAGCTAGAAAAATACATGTATGTATACTCACCTATGTAATATGGGTTATAAAAATCTGTAATTATTTCTGCATCTATCCATCTTTATCTATATTAAGTTAAACACAGTTTCATAATGATGATTCTGTTTTTAATCCAGTATCTCGTGGAACATCTACCCCCTCTTGCCCTCTCCTTGCTTATCTGTAACCTCTCTCTCCAACTTGGAGAAATCTGGCTCCCATCACCCATCATCCATTTTTTCATTTGTTCAAAACTCCAGTATACATGCATAGCAGTTTCTGAACTGTTAACCCAGCTATGCTTTTTTATATTAGGCACTTTACATATATGTTATTACATCTTGTCTTCATGACAACGCATTATATAGATAAGAAGCCTGAAATTAGAGCTTTTAAATTACTTGCCCAAGGTCACACATCCACCAAGTCTGGAGCTGGAATATGAACCCAAGTCTGCTTGTTTAGAAAGCCAATGATCTTGCTGTTTTACATATTGCTTTCCAATATTATTTTTAAAAACAGGAAACTAGTTTGTAATACACAGTTTGAAAATAAACAAATATATTGAGCTTTTGTTATAAAAGATATTCAGGTTTATTATAAAAATCTGAAAAAAGTTATTTACACAGTTATACTATATGTACAATTTGGTACACTGCTTTTTCTTAAATAACATATGTGCATTTCTACACCTAATGAATACTTTGTAAATATAATTTTTTTCATTGCACAATTACACTATTTTATTTAGTATTTTTAAATTAGGTGTTATTTGCTTCATTGTTAAAGGTACATGCTTGCAGAAAACGAAAAAGATAATAATGAGTATTTTGGCCAAGTTTACCCACAGTAGCCTGACTCAATCAACCAGTCAGTTGAATGTGTAAAGATAATTTTTAATGACTACTTAATGTTCCATCTAATCAGTAGACCATAACGAGCTCAACCATGTCTCTGTTGTTGGAATGTAGATAGTTCCACATTCTTTACCAACATAAAAAGTGCTGAAACTCATTTTATTTCTCCAAGAGATAGCATTACTGGACCAAGGTGTCTGAGGTTTTCAACACACTTTGCCAAATTGCTATCACAGGAAATTGTACTAATTTAATTCTCCCCAAATTATCAGAGTGGCTGTTTCACTGACAAATTTTAATATGATTGTTTAAGAGCAATCTCTATGTTACTAATGGCCATTAGAATTGAGTCTTGCTTCTATCATGATCAACTACAATCTAATTTACTCAACCTCCTACCTCCAGGTATTAAGTGATTCTAACAAGAGTTAAGCTCTCTGTATAGGATTCTGTTTAAACAGTGAAAAAGTGCATGTGTCACTTGAAATGTGAAATATTGTTCTTATTACTACATCTTCTGATATTTATTAATACCTCTGCCCCTAAGGCTTAATCTTGATTTGTTTCTGACCCTAAGGCTTAATCTTGATTTCTTACCACCCCTTAATTAAGAACTCTTGGTAACATCAGTTAACTAAATCAACTACTGTTTATATCTATATTTGCTGGTCTATCATGCTCTGACTGTGGCCCTAAGCTTATTATGAGGAGATTCAGAATCTATGCACAAACGAAGAGTTATTTATAGATTGAATAAATAGTATGTATCCTATGAAGACAGACCACTATTTTTCCAATGTATGTATATATTATTGTGCAAAACAAATTTATTTCAAAGCATTGTTGAATTCATAACAGCTTTTGTCATCAAATGTTTTCTCAGCAGATCCTAAAAACACAACTGCTCTTATGGGGATTTTAGAGATTGGAAGACATTAAAAATGTTTCTTCATATTCAAAAATGTTGGAAACCATTTACGTGAGTGTCAGAGCACATGTGTACATTTGGTGGAGATAGGAAAGGCAGGTACTTACTGAATGCCATTCAAATGGTCCTTCTTTAGCTTATGTTCTAAGTTGGGTACAAATTTAAGTATTCCTTTCTAAGAAGCTCAAGTACTGTCTTCTTTCAATGAGGAATGTTGGAATAGTCTAAAAAAAGAATGACAACAGCACCACGTTCAGAGCCAAAATTTTCCTTAAGCCCAAAGTATCTGGTGTGAATGCAAGCACAGCCCAAATCTTCCCTCAGTCACTGCACGTGTGTACTCAGTCTTGGCCACTGATCTCAGACATTTTCCACAACTTAGATCAGGGGCTGTGTGGTCGGTGAAGTGTCAAGAAGAATTACAGGGAAACTGAGCTATCATCAGTTCATGGGGTGCTTTTCTGGGATTCCTTTGTTACTATTTATTTATTTATTTTTATTTTTTATCTTTGACTGCATTGGGTCTTTGTTGCTGCATGTGGGCTTTCTCTGGTTGCGGCGAGCAGGGGCTACTCTTCTTTGATGTGCGCGGGCTTCTCACTGTGGTGGCTTCTCTTGTTGTGGAGCACGGGCTCTAGGAGTGCGGGCTTCAGTAGTTGTGGCACATGGGCTCAGTCGTTGTGGCTCGTGGGCTCTAGAGTGCAGGCTCAGTAGTTGTGGCTCACGGGCTTAGTTACTCCACGGCATGTGGGATCTTCCCGGACCAGGGCTCGAACCCATGTCCCCTGCATTAGCAGGAGGATTCTTAACCACTGTGCTACCAGGGGAGCCTGTTACCATTTAAATATCCTAAAAGCCTGAGTGACCATACTAAGGCAGGCACCAGGCAAGAAAAAGAAGGCTGATTTTTATAAAGAGAGATGGAAGTGCTGTTACACAACTCTGCCTGTAAGACTACAAAACCTTACAGCTTGTTTTATAGGGAGGAGCAGTGAAGCAGGAAATTGCTAATGCAACAAATCTGAAGAAGCCAGAAAATGTGAGGATACCAAGCAAGAATGCTGAGATTTTAATACCTACCCAAGGCCCCTGCAACAGAGACTAAAGGGTTCAGAAGTAAACATTCAAGAAGAGAAATACCACTTAGCTGATTATAGATTTGAGCTTGATTAGCTCTAAAGAATCTTAAGGACAAAAGAATGGGGTTAATCTATATATTTAGTTAACAGGCATTTTCCTCACCAGCTTCGATTTGCCATTACTCTTATTTCTAATAAAGCATGTTAACTATCACATATAACATAGGTGGTAAGCATATATTCACAGTTGTAGCATTTTGTAGAACTTATTTCTCAGGTATTTAGGCTGTACAACACACAGTATGTCTTTAAGCTTTATAAAAACCTAATGTTCGGGCTTCCCTGGTGGCGCAGTGGTTGAGAGTTTGCCTGCCGATGCAGGGGACACGGGTTCGTGCCCCGGTCCAGGAAGATCTCGCATGCCGCGGAGCGGCTGGGCCCGTGAGCCATGGCCACTGAGCCTGCGCGTCCGTAGCCTGTGCTCCGCAACAGGAGAGGCCAAAACAGTGAGAGGCCCACGTACCGCAAAAAATACCACAAACAACAACAAAAAAAAAACCTAATGTTCAACACACAAGAATTTCCAGAGGATGTGTGAATATAGATAGCATTAAGGTAATCCATTTCCAGATCCTCAACTTTCACATATACTCTTTCTTAAAATGTATTTGCTTAGCTATCATTCAGACCTTGGTTTCTAGATACCATTTACCTATAAAAGGAACTAGGCCTCTTTGGCGAAATGACTGATTCTAGGGACAGGGCATGGAAAATACAAGATAAACCTGGAATACCTTGTAGTGCCAGAAAATAAGAAAGTGGAAAGAAAGAAGAAAAGAAAGAAAAAGGTCGGGGGGAAGAAAGGAAGGAAGGGAGGAAGGAAGGAAGGAAGAGATGGGAGAGTTGGAGGGAGGGAAGATAGAAGCATGTCAAACGTACACAACGCTAAAGAGTTCCCAGTGTCCAAAGCTGGAAGAAATTGAGCAACAAAATAAATAATATCAGTTTATAACCCAAAGAGTAAAATAAGCATCAGTGAATCTGTAGTGATATAAACAAATGAATGAATAAATCAATAAATGGAGAGGAGACTATTTTCCTTATATATTTGCTTGGCCAAGAGTGAAGCCAAGAAAGAATGAGTGAAACAGAAAATCACCATTAGAATGCCACCATAATAATTCCTGCAGATAAGATACACTGACAAATGCTAAAATTAGGAGGCAAAACTTTAATGTTAAACAGGATAGTTGAATAGCCTCTCCTGAAATATTTATTAATTACTGTGATGATGGTTTTAACATTTATCCATATTTTCTGCTACTCCTCCCTCCAGGAGGTGGAGTTTCATTCCTCTCCCCTTGAGGGTGGGCTGGACTTAATGACTCTCCTCTATCAAACAGAAGATGGAAAGGGAGAAACCATAACTTTATGGTGGAGAAACCCAGCATACACCACTTACCCAAGTGATCAACGTTAATACCACCATGATAAGTCATGTTGATGTCACGTACCCCTGACCTGATACAATGAAAGCACTTCACCTCTGGGGTGTTCTTCTTAAAAATGCATAACCCCAGTCTACTCATGAGAAAACATCAGACAGACTCAAATGAATATACTTTATACAAAATACCTGAAAAGAACTCTTCAAAAGTGTCAAGGTCATGAAAGACAAGGAAAGACCAAGATACAGTCACAGATTAAAGAGTTTAAGAAGACATAAGAACTACAGTTGACCCTTGAACAATGCACGTTTGAACTGCAAAGATCCATGCATACACAGGTATTTCTCAGTAGTAAGTACTACAGTACCACACAGTCCACAGTTGGTTGAATCCAAGGTTTTGGAGGAACAAGGGATATGGAGGATCGACTAAATTATAGGCAGATTAACCCCCACACACAAACACACGTGTTGTTCAAGGGTCAACTGTAAATGCAACATATTATCCTGCGACAGAAAAAAAGACATTAGTGGAAAAACTGGTGAAATATGTATGAATCTGTGAAGTCTGAACCAATGTTAATTTCTTAGTTTTGATAAATATACTATGGTTGGGTGAGGTGTTAACATTATCAGAAGCTGGGTAAAGGGTATGTGGAACCTCTCTGGACTATTTTTGCTACTCTTTATAACCTAAAATTATTTCAAAATAAGAATTTTTGAAAACTGATCTGCTTGAGAATGCTTCTCCTTCTGACGGTTTTCATGTTCTTTCTTCCCCTTTCACAATGACCTGTCTCCTGCTTGACAACAAAAAAAAAAAATCAAAAAACACTTCTTCCCCCTACTTAATTCTTGCTGTGGTAAACTGCCCCAGGGTGTAAAACCACCTGCAGAGCAAACCAGGGGACAAATTTGAAATGCCTCTGAGGATAAGTTCATTGGGAGGGAAGCAAAGAGATCAGAAAGTGGCAAGAAGGACTAATAATGGGAGCTAAACCTCTCCTCTCTCCTTTTCTCTCTATTCTGTTTCTCTCTGTCTCTGTCTCTCTCCCTCTCCCTCGTGCTTACCTTGTTACTCCTATAAATTTACCAATCTAAAAATTTTAATTCAAAACTAAGGAAGTTATCACAGGGATATGTTCACACGTTGATCTGAATTTTTTTAAAAAAGAAAGTCTAATATTTTTCTGGCAGAAAATAACTTTGATTTGGCTGAAAGTTTCAACAGCAAGGACTGACTTTGCTAATTAAATTATATGTTGGACACTTGAATCAACTCGAATGGACTATATTTGAGACTCCAAAGTTCTGAGGCAAATATATTGAAAGCATGTACAATATGCCAGAAAATATGTCTTTTGCAACGATTTAAACTTGATTTTAAAGTTTTATACATCCATTTTTAGATGTGAGGTTGTAAACAGTTTTTAAAATTTTTTTTGGCGGGCGGGCAGGGGGTGGAGAATGCAAGCAAAACTTCTGAAGACCAATATAGTAGAAAGGGGAAAAAAATCACTGTGCCTACTTAACTAATTGAAGTGGCGTTCTTATGAGTACCACTCATAAGTGTTTGGTCTGCGGGAGCCATGGGGAATGCTAAGATACAGGCAGATATGGAACAAGACAGAACAAGTGCCTGAACTACAGAGACTCAGAGGGAAGGGGCCAGGTGTTTATCTACTCTGATTTTAACCCATTTTGGGTCTCATATCCTTTTGAGAATTCTATTAAAGTTATGAACTTCCCCCACAGAATCACACATGTAACAGCATACTCTCTAAATTTTGGGTACAATTTGAGGAGGTTCAGGAAATGCCCAGAGGACCCAGTTAGGAAGCCTTGGTATAGAGAAATGGATAAAAATGTCTATCCACATGTGTGAGCATCGCAAAGAATTTTTGCATGCACTATAAATCTCAGTCCATGTGACACCAGCGTAATGACCTGAGAATGAGGCCATGCTCAGGACTGGGCATGTCAACGAGGTATAGCATTACTACGGTGGCCACTCTGCCTTCCTCCCCCTTCTACACCATCTCTCTCAGCCATTATCCCCCTAAGCCTGCCTTCTTCCCTCTGCCCACTTCCCACCCCCTGCCCAAGTTCTGAAAAATTAGTATGAATTGAAATTTGGCCCAATCACTTAATCTGACAGCCTGCTTTTGGAATGAGAGCCAACGATAGTCTATAAGGTGCCTGCAACAAAGTTTTAAAAGTATCCCCCTTTGGGCATGAATTTTAAAAGGTCCCCTCGAGGAAGATGTAGGCCCTCATTTAGGTCTTGGCAAAGATGACACTTTTGGACAAGGAAGAGATTACCCCTTCTTCTGGTCAGATGGAACCCTGCAACAGGGCACAATTTTTGATGAATAGGGTGAGCTATACTCCAATAAAAACAAATTTTTCTTTAAATAGCGTGAGCTACATTTTAGACCCTCAATCATTCCTCAGCTGCTCTTCTGAGCAGTGGACAAACTGCACAACCGTAAGTGACAGTTTTGTTTATCTTATTATGAACACTGCACAACTATTCTGACCTGGTGAAAGTGCCAGTTGTTCTGTCTTGTTTCTAGAATGGAGAGTCAAAACTGTCAAAAAGAGCCCAGCCTCTGCTAGTGTGACTATTACATCTTCCAATCTGGAGATAATCTGCCCTGAGAATCAGTCCCTGGACTCACTTTGGGGTCCATTTCCACCTCAAAGGGGTTCAGACAAAGACACAGCTAAACCTGTGAATTCCTCCATAGATTCAGGTTACTGGCCTGTAAGGAACCCCAAGACTCAAGCAGGTCACCTAAGCCTTGGATTGATTTTCCCTTTTCCTCTGTTTAACACTCACTAGCACAGTTCCAGAGTGGCCAGACAAACCCTCAAAACAGTCTAGAGTCTGGACTAGCAAACTGATGACAAGATTATGGATATGGATAATTCTTCTAGTCTAACGATTCTCAAAGTATTATCCATAAACTGGTTATCAAAGCCTTTTGAAAACTTCCAGTGATATTAGATGTTTTAAATTATGATAAAACATACATAACATAAAATTTACCATCTTAACCATTTTTAAGTTTTTAATATTCTTTTTTTAATATATCTTTATTGGAGTATAACTGCTTTACAATGTTGTGTGAGTTTCTGCTGTACAACAAAGTGCATCAGCTATATGTATACATATATCCCCATATCCCCTCCCTCTTGAGCCTCCCTCCCACCCTCCCTATCCCACCCCTCTAGGTCGTCACAAAGCATCGAGCTGGTCTCCCTGTGTCTATGCAGCAGCTTCCCACTAGCCATCCATTTGACATTTGGTAGTGTATACATGTCAATGCTACTCTCTCATTTCATCCCAGCTTCCCCTTCCCCCACTGTGTCCTCAAGTCCGTCCGTTCTCTATGTCTGCGACTTTATTCCTGCCCTGCCACTAAGTTCATCAGTACCGTTTTTTTAGATGCCATGTATGTGTGTTAGCATACGGTATTTGTTTTTCTCTTTCTGACTTACTTCACTCTGTATGACAGACTCTAGGTCCATCCACCACACTACAAATGACTCATTTTCGTTTCTTTTTATGGCTGAGTAATATTCCATTGTATATATGTGCCACATCTTCTTTATCCATTCACCTGTCAGTGGACACTTAGGTTGCTTCCATGTCCTGGCTATTGTAAATAGTGTTGCAATGAACATTGTGGTACATGTACGCATGTATATTTAATTTAAAAAAATATATTTTATTTATTTATTTTTGTCTGCACTGGGTCTTCACTGCTGCACGCAGGCTTTCTCTAGTTGCAGTGATCAGGGGCTACTCTTCATTGCAGTGCACGGGCTTCTCATTGCAGTGGCTTTTCTTATTGTGGAGCATGGACTCCAGGCACTCGGGCTTCAATAGTTGTGGCGCGTGGGCTCAGTAGTCGTGGCTTGCAGGCTCTAGATCACAGGCTCAGTAGTTGTGACACACGGGCTTAGTTGCTCCGCAACATGTAGGATCTTCCTGGACCAGGGTTTGAACGCATGTCCCCTGCATTGGCAGGCAGATTCTTAACCACTGAACCACCAGGGAAGCACTACATGTATCTTTTTGAGTTATGGTTTTCTTGGGGTATATGCCCAGTAGTGGGATTGCTGGTACCATCTTAATCATTTTTAGGTATACACTTCAGTAGTCATATCCATTCAAATTGCTGGACAACCAATCTCCAGAACATTTTTCATCTTTCAAAACTGAAACTCTATACTCATTAAACAATTCTCCCCTCCCCTGGCAACCACCCTCCCACTTTTTGTGTCTATGAGTTTGGCTACTCTAGGTATCTCATATAAGTGTGATCATACGGTATTTGTCTTATGACTGGCTTGTTTCACTTAGTTCATCCATGTTGAAGCATATATCAGCATTTCCTTCCTTTTTTAAAAAATTTTTAAATTTTATTTTATTTTTTTAAACAGCAGGTCCTTAATAGTCATCAATTTTATACACATCAGTGTATACATGTCAATCCCAATCGCCCCATTCATCACACCACCCCCTCTCACCCCCCTGCCGCTCTCCCCACTTGGTGTCCATATATTTGTTCTCTACATCTGTGTCTCGATTTCTGCCCTACAAACTGGTTCATCTGTACCATTTCTCTAGGTTCCACATATATGTGTTAATATATGATATTTGTTTTTCTCTTTCTGACTTACTTCACTCTGTATGACAGTCTCTAGATCCATCCACGTTTCTACAAATGGCCCAATTTCATTTTTACGGCTGAGTAATATTCCATTGTATATATGTACCACATCTTCTTTATCCATTCGTCTGTCGATGGGCATTTAGGTTGCTTCCATGACCTGGCTACTGTAAATAGTGCTGCAATGAACATTGGGGTGCATGTTTCTTTTTGAATTATGGTTTTCTCTGGGTATATGCCCAGTAGTGGGATTGCTGGATCATATGGTAATTCTAGTTTTAGTTTTTTAAGGAACCTCCATACTGTTCTCCATAGTGATAGTATCAATTTACATTCTGACCAACAGTGCAAGAGGGTTCCCTTTTCTCCACACTCTATCCAGCACTTCTTGTTTGTAGATTTTCTGATGATGCCCATTCTAGCTGGTGTGAGGTGATACCTCATGGTAGTTGTGATTTGCATTTCTCTAATAATTAGTAATGTTGAGCAGCTTTTCATGTGCTTCTTGCCCATCTGTATGTCTTCTTTAGAGAAATGTCTATTTAGGTCTTCTGCCCATTTATGGATTGGGTTGTTTGTTTCTTTAATATTGAGCTGCATGAGCTGTTTATATACTTTGCAGATTAATCCTTTGTCCGTTGACTCATTTGCAAATATTTTCTGCCATTCTGAGGGTTGTCTTTTTGTTTTGTTTATGGTTTCCTTTGCTGTGCAAAAACATTTAAGTTTCATTAGGTCCCATTTGTTTATTTTTGTTTTTATTTCCATTACTCTAGTAAGTGGATCAAAAAAGATATTGATGTGATTTATGTCAAAGATTGTTCTTCCTATATTTTCCTCTAAGAGTTTTATAGTGTCCGGTCTTAAATTTAGGTCTCTAATGCATTTTGAGTTTCTTTTTGTATATGGTGTTAGGGAGTGTTCTAATTTCATTGTTTTACATGTAGCTGTCCAGTTTTCCCAGCACCACTTACTGAAGAGACTGTCTTTTCTACATTGTATATCCTTGCCTCCTTTGTCATAGATTAGTTGACCATAGGTGCGTGGGTTTATCTCTGGGCTTTCTATCTTCTTCAATTGATCTATCTTTCTGTTTTTCTGCCAGTACCATATTGTCTTGATTATTGTAGCTTTGTAGTATAGTCTGAAGTCAGGGAGTCTGATTCCTCCAGCTCTGGTATTTTCCCTCATGACTGCTTTGGCTATTCGGGGTATATTGTGTCTCCATACAAATTTTAAGATTTTTTTGTTCTAGTTCCATAAAAAATGCCATTGGTAATTTTATAGGGATTGCATTGAATCTGTAGATTGCTTTAGGTAGTATAGTCATTTTCACAATATTGATTCTTCCAATCCAAGAACATGGTATATCTCTCCAACTGTTGGTATCATCTTTAATTTCTTTCATCAGTGTCTTATAGTTTTCTGCATATAGGTCTTTTGTTTCCCTAGGTAGGTTTATTCCTAGGTATTTTATTCTTTTTGTTGCAATGGTAAACAGGAGTGTTTCCTTAATTTCCCTTTCAGATTTTTCAACATTAGTGTATAGGAATGCAAGAGATTCCTGTGCATTAATTTTGTATCCTGCAACTTTACCAAATTCATTGATTAGCTCTAGTAGTTTTCTGGTGGCATTTTTAGGATTCTCTATGTATAGTATGATGTCATCTGCAAACAGTGACAGTTTTACTTCTTCTTTTCCAATTTGTATTCCTCTTATTTCTTTTTCTTCTCTGATTGCCGTGGCTAGGACTTCCAAAACTATGTTGAATAATAGTGGTGAGAGTGGGCATCCTTGTCTCGTTCCTGATCTTGCAGGAAATGCTTTCAGTTTTTCACCATTGAGAATGATGTTTGCTGTGGGTTTGTTGTATATGGCCTTTATTATGTTGAGGTAGGTTCCCTCTATGCCCACTTTCTGGAGATCTTTTATCATAAATCGGTGCTGAATTTTGTCAAAAGCTTCTTTTGTATCTATTGACATGATCATATGGTTTTTATTCTTCAATTTGTTAATATGGTGTATCACATTGATTGATTTACGTATATTGAACAATCCTGGCATCCCTGGGATAAATCCCACTGGATCATGCTGTATGATCCTTTTAATGTGTTGTTGGATTGTTTGCTAGTATTTTGTTCACGAGTTTTGCATGTATGTTCATCAGTAATATTGGTCGATAATTTTCTTTTTTTGTGATATTTTTTTCTGGTTTTGGAATCAGGGTGATGGTGGCTTTGTAGAATGAATTTGGGAGTGTTTCTCCCTCTGCAATTTTTTGGAAGAGTTTGAGAAGGATGGGTGTTAGCTCTTCTCTAAATGATAGAATTCACCTGTGAAGCCATCTGGTCCTGGACTTCTGTTTGTTGGAAGATTTTAAATCACAGTTTCAATTTCATTACTAGTGATTGGTCTGTTCATATTTTCTGTTTGTTCCTGGTTCAGTCTTGGAAGGTTATACCTTTCTAAGAATTTGCGCATTTCTTCCAGGTTGTCCATTTTGTTGGCATAGAGGTGCTTGTAGTAGTCTCTTAGGATGCTTTCTATTTCTGCAGTGTCTGTTGTAACTTCTCCTTTTTCGTTTCTAATTTTATTGATTTCAGTCCTGTCCTTTTTCTTGATGAGTCTGGCTAATGGTTTATCAAATTTGTTTATCTTCTCAAAGAACCAGCTTTTAGTTTTATTGATCTTTGCTATTGTTTTCTTTGTTTCTATTTCACTTATTTCTGCTCTGATCTTTATGATTTCTTTCCTTCTGCTAACTTTGGGTTTTCTTTGTTCTTCTTTCTCTAGTTCCTTTAGGTGTAAGGTTACATTGTTTATTTGAGATTTTTCTTGTTTCTTGAGGTAGGCTTGTATAGCTATAAACTTCCCTCTTAGAACTGCTTTTGCGGCATCCCATAGGTTTTGGATTGTGGTGTTTTCCTTGTCATTTGTCTCTAGGTATTTTTTGATTTCCTCTTTGATTTCTTCAGTGATCTCTTGGTTATTTAGTAACGTATTGTTTAGCCTCCATGTGTTTGTGTTTTTTACGTTTTTTTTCCCTGTAATTCATTTCTAATCTCATAGCATTGTGGTCAGAAAAGATGCTGGATATGATTTCAATTTTCTTAAATTTACTGAGGCTTGATTTGTGACCCAAGATGTGATCTACTCTGGAGAATGTTCCGTGTACACTTGAGAAGAAAGTGTAATCTGCTGTTTTGGGATGGAATGTCCTATAAATATCAATTAAATCTATCTGGTCTATTGTGTCATTTAAAGCTTCTGTTTCCTTTTTTATTTTCATTTTGGATGATCTGTCCATTGGTGTAAGTGAGGTGTTAACGTCCCCCACTATTATGTGTTACTGTCGATTTCCTCTTTTATAGCTGTTAGCAGTTGCCTTATGTACTGAGGTGCTCCTATGTTGGGTGCATATGTATTTATAATTGTTTTATCTTCTTCTTGGATTGATCCCTTGATCATTATGTAGTGTCCTTCCTTGTCTCTTGTAACATTCTTTATTTTAAAGTCTATTTTATCTGATATGAGTATTGCTACTCCAGTTTTCTTTTGATTTCCATTTGCATGGAATATCTTTTTCCTTCCCCTCACTTTCAGTCTGTATGTTTACCTAGGTTTGAAGTGGGTCTCTTGTAGACAGCATATAGATCAGTCTGGTTATTGTATCCGTTCAGCAAGCCTGTGTCTTTTGGTTGGAGCATTTAATCCATTCACGTTTAAGGTAATTATCGATATGTATGTTCCTATGACCATTTTCTTAATTGTTTTGGGGTATTTTTTGTAGGTCCTTTTCTTCTCTTGTGTTTGCCACTTAGAGAAGTTCCTTTAGCGTTTGTTGTAGAGCTTGTTTGGTGGTGCTGAATTCTCTTAGCTTTTGCTTGTCTGTAAAGCTTTTGATTTCTCCATCGTATCTGAATGAGATTATTGCCGGGTAGAGTAATCTTGGTTGTAGGTTCTTCACTTTCATCACTTTAAGTATATCATGCCACTCCCTTCTGGTATGTGAGTTTCTGCTGAGAAATAAGCTGTTAATCTTATGGGGGTTCCCTTGTATGCTATTTGTCATTTTTCCCTTGTTGCTTTCAATAATTTTTCTTTGTCTCTAATTTTTGCCAGTTTGATTACCATGTGTCTCGGCATGTTTCTCCTTGGGCTTATTCTGTATGGGACTCTCTGCACTTCCTGAACTTGGGTGGCTATTTCCTTTCCCATGTCAGGGAAGTTTTCAACTATAAGCTCTTCAAATATTTTCTCTGATCCTTTCTCTCTCTCTTCTCCTTCTGGGGCCCCTATAATGCAAATGTTGTTGCACTTAATGTTGTCCCAGAGGTCTCTTAGGCTGTCTTCAGTTCCTTTCATTCTTTTTTCTTTATTCTGTCCCACAGCAGTGAATTCCACCATTCTGTCTTCCAGGTCACTTATCCGTTCTTATGCCACAGTTATTCTGTTATTGATTCCTTCTAGTGTAGTTTTCGTTTCAGTTATTGTATTGTTCATCTCTGTTTGTTTGTTCTTTAATTCTTCTAGGTTTTTGTTAAACATTTCTTGCATCTTCTTGACCTTTGCCTGTATTCTTTTTCTGAGGTCCTGGATCATCTTCGCTATCATTATTCTGAATTCTTTTTCTGGAAGGTTGCCTATCTCCACTTCATTTAGTTGTTTTTCTGGGATTTTATCTTGTTCCTTCATCTGGTACATGGCTCTCTGCCTTTTCATCTTGTCTATCTTTCTGTGAATGTGGTTTTTGTTCCACAGGCTGCAGGACTGTAGTTCTTCTTGCTTCTGCTGTCTGCCCTCTGGTGGATGAGAGCTCCTTCCTTTTTAAGGCTAAATAACCTTCCATCATATGTATATACCACATCCTGTTTGTCCATTTGTCCGCTGATGAACACTGAGTTACTTCCACCTTTTGGCTATTGTGAATAATGCTGCTATAAACATGGATATACAAATACCTCTTCAAGACCCTGCTTTCAATCTTCTGGGTATATGCCCAGAAGTGGAATTGCTGGATCATATGGTAATTCTAGTTACAATTTATTAAGGAATCATCATACTGTGCTTCCACAGCAGCTGCACCACTTTACATTCCCACCAACAGTGCACAACTATTCCAATTTCTCCACATACTTGACAGTGCTTGTTTTCTGGTTTTGTGGTTTGGGGTTTTAATAGTAGCCATCCTAAGGGATGTAAGGTTTTATTTTTGAACCATCAAACTGCAAAAATCCATTGTGCATGAGACTGGAAGTTCCCTCACTTGGGTCAACCCCAAATCTCCTGTGTTTTAGCCTCTTTTGCAAAATTGGGATATGCCTTCTCCTTCTCATCTTACAGAATAAAAGCAAACACGGTTGCTCCATCCTCATGAGAGGAATGATACATACAACTGAGATTACTTCTAAAGAAATGGCAAGATATTCCTAGGAGTGCAGCAGAATAAGAGGAAAACAAGGAGAACAATGTAAAGGAATTAGAAGTTCATGGGAAACTGAGCAGGAGCTATGAATAATCAGACAGAGAAACTCATGGTGTGTAAAGCTCACACCTGCCTTAAGGTGAGTAGCCAATAGCAGAAAGCAAAACACTCTGGAGAAAAGAAGTTCACTCGTGCTGTTCCTTGATTATGGCATGCCTCCTCCAGCCTGAGAGCCCTTGCACAGCAGTTACCTCTGATGCAAAGTTCTTCCTCCCATTATCTGTGTAGATAATTTCCTCCTCTTCCTTAGTCTTTAATTGACTGTCATCTTCTCTTTAAACCAAGCTTCAATCATCCTATTTATATTTGTAACCCCATCAACCCCTGGTATGCTTGATTCCCTCTTACCCACTTTTAACTTTCATTTCTCTCACAGCTTTTATCAACTTCCAACAGATCTTGTGATTTACTTATCACATAGTGATTTATTGTTTATTGCCTCTTCCCTTCACTAGAATGTAAGCTTCACAAGGGCAGGAATCTTTGTCTGTTTTATTCATTGATGTACCTTAAAGTCATAGAATAACGACTTTATTATTCTATTCTTACTATGGGCTCAGCCCATAGTAAGTGTTCAATGAATATTTGTTGAATAAAAGGAGAGGAGAAATATGTGAAAAGGAGGGAGAAACAAAAAAAAATAGAGTAATATGTTCCTTGTGCTTCAATAATGATGCCCAAAGCTCCTAAAGGGGAAAAAAAAGGGGGCGGGGAATGTGGCTTTATTAAGCATATGTGCTAAAATTGCTCATTATGTCACAGTCTGAGCTACTCCTGAAAGCAGAACTTGATATAAAGTCTTGAGCACAGTCTATGGTCCAGGGAGCAGCAGTGAGGGACCAATGAGAGTGAAACAGAGAAACAGGAAAGAACAATACAAAGATGCATTACTGAGTTTGTCACTGCTATAGGTGACTCATGCTTGATCCTCCTGTGACCTTTTGAGGAGCCTTAGGAAATGTCAGAACTGTCCACCCCAGAGACACAAGTGAGACTGATGCACTTTAGCCATTAGCTTCTGTCTCCAGTGGTCAAGGATAACTCCACCTCCAGAGCTTGCGTGGAGGTCAAGCTCTTGGCACTAGAGGCAGGAAGCATGATATATGCAGCCCGTGAGGTGAGGTACCACCAGATGACCCCTGTGAGAAGCTTTCTGAACAATGCACAGAGCTAGTCACTGAAACCTGGATAAGAGGAAAGAGGATGTAAAGTGGTTCAGAGGAGTGTCTTATACAGGTGCCCAGCACACACTTGAGGCACTCTTCCTGACCACATTTTGAATCTTTCCTTAGCTCAACCCCTCCCAAATACTTAATGCTTCAATATCTTACATTGGCCCTACCTTGAAACCTACCTCAAGGAAGAGAATGAAAACGAAATTGAGATGTGTATGGTTTCCAAAGGAGAAATAAGGTATGGGGAGGGCCAATCAGAAGATAATTTGCCAGTGGGCTAGGAACACCCTAAAGAAGGCAGCAACTGACCCCAAAATGAACTAAAATGACTGCCACCTTAAATGCTCTAAGAGACTCAATCCAGAGATCAATGAGTATGACAGATACATTATGAGCAAGTCTTTAAATATTTCTGGAGGGCTGGCAATATGGCAACCCTCACTCATGCCAGTGAGGCCACAAGCAGACTGGGAGAACTTGGCGTTGGGCAGAGCTGTGGCAGGAGAGGGCTGTGGCAAACCACGTGCTCCTGACTCTCACTAGGGAGTGGGGAGAAATCACTGTGCATGTTTTGGGCCAATAATAACTCCTCATTGATTGCCATTCAGTGTCAGAGATTAGCCCTTTCAGTCACTGACAGGGCCCATTGTACAGGGTGTGGGAATGCAAAGATCCTGAAGGGAAACATCCATTTACTCATTCAAAGTCCAACGAGAACAAGGGAGCAGAGGAAGAAATCGAGGCAGAAGGAGTAAGTGGTTGAGACTTGGAGAAATCTGGCAGGTCAAGGCCAATGGAGATGACAGATCTGGCTCCTCAGAAGGGTTTAGTTAAAAAAATAAAGAAGGGTGAAAGGAGGTGGGATGTAAGAAACAAATGGGATTTTTAACTAGTAGAACTGAAAATAGTAGAGAAGAAATGGATGAAGTAAATCAAACTAACATAGACAGTGAGAGGCATGCATGTGCACACACGCAAAGCAGAAACCATAGACATACTTGCTGCCCTCAAGCCTTGTCTGCCCAGGTGTTAGTCCTTGCAGGAAGCCCTGCCCAGTGCCCCCAGGCTGAGCTGGCATTTCTCCTGTGTATCTCCCCCACCATAGCCCTCCTCATGTGGCATGCAATTGACTATTTACTTGTCTGTGTCCCACCTCAGAGTGTTAACTGCTTGAAAGCAGGGACCTTGGCTATTCTTTGTATCAGTGTCTAATTCAAAGGAGATTCTCAGAGATTCTCAGAGAATGAATCAACTATTCTTCCCATGAAATGGAGGTGTAAAAACAAGTCCAGTAAAGTCAAACACAGAGTGAAATCATTGTGGTTACAGACGAAACAAAACATACAAAAATATGAAATTCTTATTTTAAAAAAATGCAGATTCTTTGCTTTCATACCAAGCGATTCTGACTCAAACTTTCTGGCTATCTCTCCAATTACAGTTCCAGATTTAGAAAGAAAGAGCTCTTCCAGGAAATTCTTGCCATCAAGTATTTTCTTCAAATTCTGAGTAAACACTACTATTATTTTCAGCTTTCAATCAAGAGTAAGAGAAGAATGAAGATGGTTCAGACACACAGAGATTTCTTGGTGACTTCAGTGATTCTGACACAGTAGTGGGTTTGACAGGAGCCAAATGAACGTGCACTTCTACAAGCCCACCTGGAACTTTCGATACAGGTGATCCATGGGCCACACTGTGGAAAAGCTACTGTGTAAGCTGCAGACAGCAAACCCTATCCTGACCAATGCTCTTACAGTGATAATGATGTCCAAGGGCACACAAGTATCATCAAGAATTTTCATCAGTAAGTGTGTTCTCCTGAGGCAGGAGGGGCCAGTAAACACCGTGATCACATGCAGGGCCGTCTGTGTTCATGCCCAAGAGGCAGAGAAGAGAAAGCAGGCACATCCCTGAGGCACTGCTGAAACAAATGGACATGATAGGCTGGAAACAGTGCTTGAGAGTTCCTCACAATGCAAAGTGTGTTTAAGTTCTTCGGAGAAAAGTTTAATAGTCAACAGCAACAAAAAAATCAAATATGCCTAATAAGGAACTTGTATTCATTTTCTTGGAAACACTGAGGAGCTGTCTGTCCTAAGATGGGAGGGGCTGGAGGGTGGAGATGCACTGGAGAAAAGGAGAACATAATGAACAAGCAGAAGCAAAATAGAACAAGACTCCAGAGGGAAGCCAGTGCTTTTGGCCTGGAGAGTTTCACTGACGGATTTTATAAAGGCCCCTGACAGTTAAACCTTGCACACAGGTTTAAGAGCAATGCCCAAGTCCACCATACAATGATGAACAACGACTGAGTAAAACAGAGTTATGATAAAATTTAGAAATGAAAAGCCTTCCTGCTACTGAGTCGGCATCTCCACCCATTGCTGTGTCTTCCATGACATTGTACATAGAGCATATTTTATAAATAAACATATTTATATACTGAAGCATTTACCTTTTATTTTCAATGTTTAGACTTACATAAAAGTCACAATAATAGTATAGAAAGGCACCATATACCCTTCACCCAGCTTCCCCTAATGTTATCATCTTACATAAGCACTGTGCAATTCTCAAACCCAGGAATGAACATCGATATTATATTATTAGCTAATCTAGTGACCTTATTCAAATCTCACCAGTGTTCCTACTAATAGCCTTTTTCTGGTCCAGGACCCACTTGAGGACCACACTTTGTGTTTAGTTGTCCTGTCTCTTTACTTTCCTCTAGTCTGGGACAGTACCTGAGTCTTTGTCTTTTTTATAACCTTGACACTTTAGAAGGCCACTTCTCTTGTAGAATATCTGGTTGGGTTTGACATTCTCTCATAATCAGACTGAGGTTATGTATTTTGGGCAGGAATACCACAGAAATGAGACTATCCATTTCTCACTGATGTATTCTTAAGGGACTTGAGAAGAAAGCAGAGAAATCAAAACAGGAATGAGGGAAATGTTAAGTTTTTTTTTTAAAGATAAAAAGGTGATGTTTTCAAGAAAGAATAATAGACTGTTGACAGAAAGTAAACGTCTTAGGTCAGTGGGAGTAAGGACACAGTGAAACAGGATCACTCAAACATTGCTGGAGTGAGAATAAATTGGTACAAAAATTTTAGAAAGCATTTTGACAGATATATCACAAATCCTAAAATTTTTTATAAAACCTTTGACACCAAAACTTTACTTCTGAAACTCTATCCTAGGAAATAAGTGGAAACTTTGCTATTCATCAGTGCCATTTAAAATAGAAAGAAAATCAAAGAAAAATAACTGAACATCATTATAGTAAACAATTGGGATTTTTTGCTACACAGTACCTGAACATCCTTCTGATTTAGTAAGGGCAGATCCCAAGAGGCAAAGAATTTAGGGCCCTGATTCCCACTATGGAAGACAATCAAGGCATGTAACAGCAACACAGGCTCGACCAATCAGATACTTACACCTGGAGTTTTGAATACTGAGGGAGGGATGCAAACAACCAGAGGCAGTCAGAAATCAGCAACAATTGAGGATGTTTATCCTGTAAATTACTGAATCACAACATCATTTGAATTCATATGTTCACCATGTGTCATATGTAAAAATTAGGACAGTCATTGGGAAGTAATTGGACTTTGAGAACTATCCTGAGGATGTATGATGCTATGGACTGAATCGTGTCCCTCTAAAAGTGCTATGTTGAAGCTCCCCAATGTGATGGTGATTGGAGACGGGGCCTTTGGGTGGTAATGAAGTTTAGATGAAGCCACGAGAGTGGGACAGTCATCATGGTATTAGTGCCCTCAGAGAGCAATCTCTCTTTCTCTCTCTCTCTCTCTCTCCTTCTCACTCTCTCTCCCCCATGTGTGGACACAGTGAGAAGGCAGCTGTCTATAATCCAGGAAGAGAGCCCTCACCTGGGAACTGTATTAGCCACCACCACCTTGATTTGGATTTCCAAGCCTCCAGAACTGTGAAAAATAAATTCCTGTGATTTAAGCCACTCAGTTGATGGTATTTTGCTTTGTCAGCCCAGGCTGAGTAAAACATATGGGAAGATTTGGAGAACTTTATTTACTTTGAACCTTCAACTGCCACCCTTGTCTGATGGAACTGCCCCTACTATACTTGAAGACCCTCTAGTAACCTCGTATGAAGAAATTGCTTTGCAAGGAAAAATCAGTTCTCCTTATCCTTCACTTCTCTACACCACTAGTCTGATAACTAGAGTCAGATCCCAGAATGTCTTGGGAACACAATGACAAAGTCAATCACTTGTGGAGAAGGCTTATACACCAATGGAATTGCTGGAATCTACAAAAATCTTGGGAATATGTGTAGAAATGAATTCTAAAGATGCTCAAACAAGTGTACACAGCATGAGTACATTCACCAGAGATTCTGGATTCGATAAACTAATTCAAGTCGCTACAAGTGGGTTTAACTGGTGTTTGGATGATTTTCCCGAAACCTAGACATAACAGTGGACAACACAAACTGAAGTCGGATGCCATTAAAAAAAAAAAAAAAAAAGCACCCTTAAAATAAACAGGAAGAGGGCTTCCCTGGTGGCGCAGTGGTTGAGAGTCCACCTGCAGATGCAGGGGACACGGGTTCGTGCCCCGGTCCGGGAAGATCCCACATGCTGCGGAGCAGCTGGGCCCGTGAGCCATGGCCGCTGAGCCTGCACGTCCGGAGCCTGTGCTCCGCAGCGGGAGAGGCCACAACAGTGAGAGGCCCGCGTACCGCAAAAAAAAAAAAAGAAAGAAAAAGAAAAAAATAATAATAAACAGGAAGATATACAAGAGTTCATGAAATAATACTGGAATGGATTAATCATAGGTAACTCATCAACCATCTGCCCTCTAACTATGTCCTTCAAGGGGATCTGACACTTCATTCACCCAGGCCTTGAGAAATACACTGGTGAGAAGAGGGCTAGTATCTGAAAAGCACTTAGGTGGTTTTGCCTAAGGTCAGGACACTGGTGGGAGACACTGCAGTGCAATGGGCTCCCTGACTTCCAAGAGGATGGGAGGATCCTGAGATGACCGAGGCTCTGGACTGCCACTGAACCTCCCCGCACAGGATGGGAGTGGCTGCCAGAAACAAAAAGGAGGGTCAGGGTGAACATCAGAGTGTTGTCTTGCAGGGCTCTTTGGCAGAGAACACTGACCATGAAGTTCTTAGCACCAAAATATACAAGCAGATGACCAAAGCCCTTCTTGATTTGTATAACTGGCAGGTCTCCAGGCTGGTAAATAAGAGCCTAACCTGAGCATAAAGTATCAACAATCATAATACCTCACAGATGAAGAGCTCCTTAACTGAAGGGGGAGTGGGAGATTTTTTGAGGAGGACTTTGCAACAATACCAGACTTTATTGTGAAACTTCCCCCAGCCTTCAAAGGAGAACAGAAATGTGAGGAGTTCTTACACCTGTTTTCTAAAGTTTCTGGTTCCAGGCTGCCCCCAACACAGTATAGGGCTATTTGGTTATACCACCCACTTCCTGATTATACCCAATCTTATGAGCAGCATTTCCAAAGATGCACAATAAGAAAGTTATGCCATAATATGGGGGATTCTGTAAATAACATAAGCTAATTAGATCTTTTCTGGCTGGGAAGAAAAAGATTTTGCTCTCAGTGGAAAAGATTTAATTTGTCTTTGGAAACACATCCTGCAACTAAGTGGAAAGGTCTGTCATGCTTGTAAAGATGATGCCAAGTGCACAATGTGCAGCAAGAAACCTCTACAATTTACCCATAACAAAGCAAAGGGAAGACAGGCCTTCTGACTTCTGGAGACCTTTTTTGGCTACACACACACACACACACACACACACACACACACACACACACACGCACACGCACACAGAACACCAGAGAAACGCTGTGCTTCCAGACTAAATATAATAAAAAATCCTACTACCAGGAAATTTAAAAAGAAGTTGTTTGCAATTAGCAGTGAGAATCCTCTCAATGTAAAAAGCACATGCCAATTGACCTACATACCTAACTAAGGTAAGATGGATGAAATTGTGTCTACTCTGTGTCAGTCATAAAACTGAAATAGCATAAAATGCACTGCTTGATTGGAAAATGGGAAAATACAAAAAAGACCCCTTGAGAGCCTCATGTGTCAGTCTTTCCTTGTCCTCTGGGAGAGAGAAGTTTAAATTCTCATACAGCTTTTAGAGAATACTTAACAAGTGCAGTCAGAAAATAAAGCAGACGCTGGCGGCAAGGATAATAGTATGAATAAACTGGAATTATTACAGAATTTTGTACTCTGTTTCCACCCATGAACTATTACTTCAATTATTTTAAAAGATGCAGTCCATATAAATTCTCAGGTGCATTCTGAGGCACCTTGCAAATTGCTGTCTAAAGATAGCACATAACAGGTTAAATCTTGAGAAATTCTTTTTAATTTTACCGATGTTATCGTGCAACCTAATTATAAAATTTCCCCATTTAAGGGGAAAAAAGATTTCAAAAGAAAAAGGAAAGATTTTTAAAGTTCCACGGATTGGAAATAGTTTAGCAGATTTAGGAATAAAAACTGTTAGAAAAATTTTAGTATTATGGTAACTGTGTACACAATGGTGCTAAAGAAAAAGAATCACAGAAGCTGCCAAGGTCATAAAAATTAATTAGACACTTTACTTACATAAGATATTACCTATCTAGGCAGATATGACAAAGAAATTGTTATGAAGTATTGTGTGTGTTTGTGTGTGTTCAAACTCACTGCTCACAGAAAGACAAGCCCAGGGATGAAATATACGCACATCACACACATTCTGGGGTTGCATGGTTTTTTTCCTCTCAAGGAAATGCAGCTTTACTGAACTCAGTGCGATGGAGATAGGAAGTAGGTTTCTACTACATCTAGTAAGAGGGGGAAAAAAAGAGAGAGAGAGGAAGGTGAAAGACTTGAAGAGAAGAAAGTGTAGTTATATGGCAATACCATTCGGTCTCAGAAGCAATGAGCCTATTTCTAAAAAAAAAAAATAGATTATTGCTTCTCTTGTGCAAAATCTTAAAGGAGCCTCCTGAATGTTTCTTCCAAGCCCATTGTTTCTTTATCACTTTCCCCACAGGAGGTGTATTGGTGGCAAAGTAATTGCAACCGTTTTTTCTTCCTATTCATTTTATATTCCCCCCTCCCCCCGCTCCCCTCCTCCCCGCTCCCCTCCCCCCCCCCCACCTTCGCCTTCCAAGTCCTAAAGTTGTTCAGGTTAAAATCCCGCCTCATATTTACCAGAGTTCTCGCTTGTGGGCACGTGCATATGTGTTAAATAGGGTGGGAGGGGTGTCGGGAAAATCTAGAAGCCTAGTTGAAATTGCCTCATAGAGACATAATCTTTGATAGGTGACCAAATTGGGTCCTCCTAACCCTGTCTGCCTTGGTGACACACGAGAGCGCCCTGAGGCAGCACTGAGGCTCGTCCAGCGCCAGACAGAGAAAAGATGTGTGCATGGAACAAGGGGCTGGAGCGCTGGTTCTGAACTGCGGGTGACAGGTTGCTGATGGGCTGCAGACTGACATGAGGCTGGAAAAAACGGAGGGGGAACTGCTTATGAGCCATTGTTTGCACCGGAAATGGGTACCCAGTACAGAGACCGGAAGGAAAGGTCAGTGGGGGGAATGCGTGACTGACGAGCGCAAGGAAAGGCCTGTGCATGCGGCCAGGAGCAGTGGGGCGCTGGCAGCGTGGAGATGCCAGTTCAGCTCCCGCAAAGAGCGGCGCCCCTAGGCCGGGCTCAGGGTTCCCGGACTGGCGCGCAAGTTGGCGGCTCCCCGAAGCACCAAGCCAACGTCTGTAGGCCCCGGAGCCCTGTTCAAGGACCCAACGCAGCTCCTGGGTGTTGCTCAGTTTTCGCTGAGAGACCGCAGCGGCCGTGGGGGGGTGTAGGGGGAAATAGCGTTCTGATAACCTGGGTGTCGAGGATTAAGCTGTGGCTGACGCTTCCTGTGGGGGGGGGGGGAAGGGGGCTGTGAGGAATCCAGGGACGTGGGTGCGCTCGGGACTCCCAGGAAAGCCCTGCAGGCCCCCCAGATTCAAGCTATAGGTAAAACCTAGAGGGTAAAAGCTAGAGGAAGCTCACGGATGAGGAAAACTGAAATGACTTCGAGGTCTGTTTGAGGGTATTTTAATTTAGATTATGAAAGGAAGAGTCCCTGAGATCTGAGACCCTCCTTTAAGGGCAAACACCTGAGATACATATCTGAATGGAAGTGTTCACAGTCCAAGGCTGAAACATCAATGGGCATTCAGACTAGATGACCCTGTGTCCTCTACTCCATGTCACACTGTCCCTACATGCTCTTCCACTTGGTTACTTGGCATCTATGAGGGAGTGAAATGGCAAACAGGTCTCCCAACCTTCTCTTTGTGTGTCTGTTCTTGATAGACATCAAAGCCAACATGATTAGAAACAGCCTGACAGCTCTATCAAGACAAAAGGAAACAATTCTTAACGGGCTCAAGGTATTGAAAACAACTCAGCTTGTAAAATAATCTATTTCAGACAGCATTCTAGAAAACACAATTTTTTAAAACCACATTATGAGACTATTAGATATCAGCATATATGGAATGAAGGCTGCATTTTAAAAAAGTCCTTTACAAATCTCTTTTCTTCTAAAGCACTCTGAGTCAATTCCATAAAGTTGGCCTGTTACACTTAAATTCTTTCAAATACCAGCACTCTAACAAAGGCTTCTATTGAAGACCTGCATGACTTGTTAAGAACTATCACCATAAAAATATTATCTCGTGGTCTTTGATATTTTCTAAAGTAAAAGAGCAAATAGAATGTAACTCTGGTTTGAGTTTAACTGCATTCCAATCCAATTAGCTTTATAAATTAATAGCTGTTTGTATCTTAACAGTAGGTGATGTTTAATTAGTCAGTTTATCGTTTCCAGTCTTAGTTCAGAATTTCACATTCTGAAGAGTGAGAGTTTTAACTGAGTGTATGAACATTCATCTAGGAAACTGTTTATGCTCAAACTTCTGTCAGAACACTGTGGTACATTAAGATTCCCAGGTGTAACAAAATTACAATATTCTATCTCCAGAATTTATAGTACTTATGGTAGGAACTACAAACAAGCTGCCTATGGTACTCCAGGCCTGCAGATACATTGTTGTTTATCTTTTCTTCTTTTCTTTAATTTCTTTTCATTTCTTTTCTTTTCATTTCGTTTTCTTTCTTTTTCTCTTTCCAGGACCATATATATATTTTATATACACACACACACACATATATGTGTGTGTGTGTGTATCTCCTATATATATATAGGATTATTTGGCATCAAACCAAGTAAATTCAGGCAGATCCCATATTCAGAACAGCAGAAGCAGTGGAGTCCCTGTGAATGGACCAGCTGCTCTCCCCTTCTTTTCCATCCTTGCTAGGCCTATGCCATTTACTTGCTTTAACTGTCAGGCCCCTGTGTGTAGTTTTCACATTTGCCACTCCTCAAGGCCTTGCAGTGTTGGTCTGACCTCAAGGCTATATCTTTCTTAGAATTTTCCACATATTTGCAGTAGAGATTCTGTAACTGGGTTGTGCAATAACTCTCTCCCTTTTTCTCACCAAGTGCTCTGGGAATAATATCCGTTCACCAAATATTAGGACATAAAAGGAATTAAGACCAACAGCAGCAAATGCTTTAGTGCCAATAGACATCAAAATATCTACACATGCCTATGATTGGGGCTAAACATTTAAGGGTAGAAGGTGTTATCAAAAGGAAGAAGAGGAAAAAATGACATCTAGAAAAGAAGGCAAAAAATGAGTGAGTGAGAAGGAGAAAGAGAGGAGAAGCAAACTCAAGGAGGGAAAGACACTCCATCCTGGACCTCTGGTAGAGAAACACCTACAGGGCTACCCACAGCTCCTTCAGGGTCAGCTCAGGGGTCCCAATGACACCAGTTATCTACCCAAAATTAAAGCAACACATTAGAATAAAAATGAATAGGGAGGGGGAGGAGAGAGGTTTTTATCTACTAGATAACAAGGTTATGCAATCACTTGGAAATTGAGTAGAGATATCCCATTTGTTCCACACAGATCCATTAAGGAAAAGTAGTTCTCCTGGGCTTCCCTGGTGGCGCAGTGGTTGAGAGTCCGCCTGCCGATGCAGGGGACGCGGGTTCATGTCCCAGTCCGGGAAGATCCCACATGCCGCGGAGCGGCTGGGCCCGTGGGCCATGGCTGCTAAGCCTGTGCGTCCGGAGCCTGTGCTCCGCAACGGGAGAGGCCACAACAGTGAGAGGCCCATATACCGCAAAAAAAAAAAAAAAAAAAAAAAATTTAAAATTTAAAAAAAAATAAGTAGTTCTCCTGAAATATGTTCATTTCTCTCAGGGTTTTGCTCGTTTGAGTGCTTAAGCCAACCTAAAAGTCAGTAATAGACACCAATCTCATCATCTTCTAAACCAACCACTCTGGCGACAGAAAAAAAGCTAGTTTCATTATTTCAGCTTATTCCCAAAATTTAATAATAGAAGATATTTTGAGGGCATTAACAGGGTTACTTGTCAGGAACTACTTTTACATAGGCTAAAAACACGCCAGGAGTGACACTTGAAATTGATCATCCTTTTAACCATTCTGTCAGGCTTCCGAAAATTAATGAGTGGGCTGCAGAAGGGAAGTGGCTTACCAGAACATCGCACAAATTTGCTGATCTTGACTTGCTGGAATTTTGCTTACCTAATGCAAAGTTGAACACTTCAATTCTCTACAGTGTTTACATTCTACCTAAATCTTCTCCTGGGTTTCCTGCATTCAATGTTGCTTCCTCCTCAGGCAAGTAACAGTGAAATACAAAAGGAAGCTGCAAAAATCACTGTCCTCAGCTGATGGGATGACACAACAGATACTTTTCAGGCTTAAACTACAAAAATCACTGTATTTATATAAAAATCAAGGTTTCAAACGCTGTATGATATTTATTCAACAATACTAATTGGGTGAAGATGATGTTCAGATCACTACTTGAGATGCAGTAAGAAACTTACCTGGGTGAGGAAGTATCTTGAGCAGGAAGGTGATTCTCCCATGGCAAAGTTTAGCTTTTTCACTCTGTAGGAATGACCTCAGCCATTTTTCCAAATACGAAAACTCAACTTCATGCTCTGTGGAAGATACAATATTCTCTGTCCCTAAAATACTATAATTTACTGAATTAAAAAAAAAAAAGGAACTAAAAAAATTCAAAGGTAACAAGTGACAATCATTAAGGCATTCTCCAAATTATGACAATTGAATAATAAACATCCCACATATATTTCTCACTTCACTTCCCCTAAAAATCCTAGACCCTGACTAAGCAGCCTTAGCCACAAAGCTGTCTCGGACAACACTGCCGCCTAGTGGGTCTTTGAGGAAACTATCAGATCCCATAGGTCCTTTTATTTTTCGTCTTTCTTGGATCATTCATAAGGGAACTTGGGTAAAAGTTACAATTCCATATATTTCTCTTCCACGCTTATTGTTTACTTTTTAAAAGTTTTTCTGTTTCTCTTAATTTCTCTTTAATTCCCTTTCTCTTTTCTGTTTTGAATTCTTACCAAATTCACATTAAAAAAATTTTAACTTGCTTTCTTTTGCTTTCTTTAAACCCTTTTCTCTCTATTGCTTTTGTAAGTCTAAAAAACTTGATAAGAAAGCAGCAACTGTTTAGACTTCAATAGAATAATTTTTGCCAACTTCTAAAGCAATTAGGGTTTCAAAGTTATCTTCTGAATATATTTACTAAAGTTGTCTTCTAAGTTTGCTTTCTTCCATACCTCAATTACCATGATATTTTTTAAAAATTAAATACAATTAACACTGCAGTTAAAATCATAAGAGTTTGTGTTAAACTTCGACTCAAATTTCAGCCCAACCACATATTAGCTATGCAAACATGAGAAGTTGCTTAAACCTTCTTGTGCCTCAGTTTCCTCCTCTGTAAAATGATGAAAATCATAGTACTTACAGGAATATTGTGAAGTCAATTAATACTTGTAAATGACTTAAAATAGTGCTGGCATAGATAAAGCTCTAATAACTTATTTTATTGTCAATATTGCAATATTATTTTCTGATGCTACTTCTTAATTTTAAATATTTGCACTTAATCCATACTTTGGATTCAATAGATTTTGTAACTTGGCCTGGAGCCATAACTACCACATGTAACATTGTTCCAATTAGAAAATATGTTTATGTTTTTTTACAGTACTCTTAAACTATTAGAAAACATCATAGTTATAAATTAATAGCTATCTGTTCACATTAACTTCATATCAGCCAACGGATCATTAAGTAGGGGACTGAAAAGGATCTGGTTGCAGAAGAGATTAGAAAAGAATAATTTCCTAAAGTATTTTGTCTGGGTTTTTGGTTAGAATTACGAATCTTGAGAAGCAGAGAATAGAAAAAGGAAGGATACACTCCAAGCGATGAAAATAGCATATGCAAAATCTTAGTGGAATGAGCAAGTTGAAAGCTTACAATTTAGATAAATCTCTGCTAAATAATAATAATAATATTTTTAAACCACCTTGGCAATTCAGTTCATTTTAATGGCTCTTGATATAGACTCTTTTTCTTACATTCTAGAACATAACACTGCTGTCTTCAAATCCAAACTGTGATCTAGATCCAAATAGGAAAGTGGAATGCACTGTCAACACTCTTTTCCCATTATGGTATTTAAAGTAGATGGAAATTGAACATATTAAAAGAGACTTGCCTTCTACTTTTCGTAATGTTCTATACTGCGCATGAGCTGATGCAGGAGATCTGAGCAGTGGGGGTGGGTAGCAATAGGTGTATGCATTCGTGACAGCAATCGGAATCAGATGCTTAATTTATGGACTCATAGCACATAAAAGAAAAAATTTCAAGCACTTACTGTAGCTGCTGCTGATTACTGACTATTCATTACAAAGGTATTTGGCTTGTGCTAGTGTAAACCCAATGTTCTTCGTAAAGAAAAGTCCATCATGCAGTTTTCCTATAAATTATACAGCTCCCTGTTGATTCTTCTTCAAAACCCATGCCCTGCTTCATAATCAAGAGCTGTTTAAAGGTTCTCACAGCCTAGGGATTGTAGCTAAAATACTGGAATCACACAATTAAAGGGAAGAAAAAACTAAATTAAGCCTCCAAAAAGGGATGCTGCCCAAGTTAAATGCTTCCCTGGTGCCCAAGTGAAACTCACTCTGACAAGCGGGCCTAAAATGTGTTCCAGTAATTGCTTCTTTCCCCAGCACTGCTGAGTAATTGCTTTGCAACTTTGCCCTCCCGGCACACACATAGAGCTATCACGATGTGATCCCAAAATTATACCTAGACCGAAAGAGCAATGTTTTATAAATCCTGCAGTTGAGAAGAATGGGAAAGATTACCAAGAGAACCAATTCAGCTTTCAGTCTAGCAACATCTTAGGCATTCATCCAGAAAGGAGAGAAATGCACCCAGAATACCATCAGGGCTTACACTTTATCTTTTTCTGTGTACAGTAGTCCACACAGCCAAACACAATGCATCCAGATGCTTTGACTTCTCAGTGTCTACTCCCATATCAAGAACTAGAGAATATAAGAAATATCTTGCTGGATCAGACAAATGGCTTATATCAGGTCACCCGTGAGAGGATATGTTCATCCTCCCTGACATCAATCTCAAAAGAGAGAAGGTTTGCTCTGAAACACCGCTGGGGATTTTCTCTCCTTAATAAAGCCGATATGCATATAATATATTGCTCCTTTTCCACCCTAAATCTTTCCTGACTCTATATGCATTTTCAGCTTGTACCCACCTCCTGAAGTTCCAAAAGTTACAAAGCCTGCTATGATAAATAGTATCTCGTTTGTTTGCCTTAAAACACCCTTTGTACTGATGGCTGGCACGGTGGGAAGCACACAGAAGATATTTGGGGGGGAAATGCAGAGCAACGCGAATGGGCTGGATTAGAATGATGCAGGGTCTGACCCTTAACTGTTAATGCACCACCTGGTCTACTCCCCTTGGCTGAGGGCCTCAGGATGCCAACCTGAATATTTTGGCTTGGAAGGAAAGATAATCACATGATATCTGGGTCTCTTGCTTTTTAAATGTTGATTCCAAAAGATATGATACAGTATTTTCAGTGATTCCACTGGCTTAGGGGTATGGTTAGAGCGACTAACTCTTACCACCGATAAAGCTGATAGAATCCCTTATCACATGGCACAAAGCCATCTGGAAAATAAATGGGCAGGTTTTGCTTCAGTCTGTTCTAACCTCACTTTTTGATGAAAAGCAAGTTGATCATAATCTTTTCTCTGTTTCCTTTATCCTTTGTAGCCATTGAGCCTTCCACATGTCCTGCTGCATACTGAGATATCTTATTGAAAATTTCTCCTTACTTTCTATGACCAATCAAATAAAATGTAAACTGAGAAAATAGATTTGGGGTAGGTCATTTGTAAGTGTGAAGCTTTGGGAGAATGCTTGAGAGACAAATTCTAAGACCATCATGGGAAAATCACCAGGAATCCCAGGCTAAATTATTTCTACTCCCAAACCAAGCCGTCTGTCACCAACTGAATGTTGAACTGCACGTAGATGAGGCAATGTCTTGTAAATGGAGTTGAAACTTCGGTTTGTATGGGGTTTGTTCACTGGTTACACTAATTTTTCTCAGGTTTTAAGTAAAGAAATCTATGTTATAATAGTTTTCACCCTGTGAGAGTGCCTACTTTACAGACCAACTACTCTAAGTTATACCTTAGTTAAGAGAGGAATACTCATACTGCCACAAGCATGCATTGATGACTGATTTTCCCTCTTCCTGAAATAACCCATCCCATTCAATGGTTGAACAGTAAGATAACTGCTCTTCAGAAATATGGACAACATTTGATACTAATGTTCATTGTCCCTCTGCTGCTGTCACAGCTTATCACTCTTATTTGATGGTGAATTGACCCACTGCTTTGACTTACTCTGGTACTTATGTGACAAAGGCTAACCCACCAAGGTCAGTGGTTGGGTGTCATCCATCATATTGCCAATACGTCTGCCATGATTGATAGGGATGATACACCTCAAGGTCCCTGAATTTTGTTACTGTCACATTTTTTTCCTCTCAGTCACACCAGGACTGGAGCTCAGGTACTGTGCCATCTCATCTCCTAATGGCCTTCTTGACTACAATGGCTTAAGAACTGGCCTGCCTTCATGGGGCAGTGGGAGAACAGGGTGTTCAGGACTAGTGTTCTTGTTGACTCAAAAAGTGTGCTGACATGTGTACGACCTAGGGCGAGGACCCAAACTGAGCTGTCATCCTTTGCTTGAGTGTAAACATGGATGATTTTTACCCAAATTCATAGCCCTGATAAATAAATGCATTTGAAACACTAAAGTCTGAATGATGTGAACAAACCCATTAAAGTAACCTTGAATGTTTAGCCAAGTTAGCAATAGATCAGTGAATTTTATAGCTAAAAAATTAAAAAAGAGTAATCTTCTTGTTTTTGTAGATAACATGCAGTCTCAGAGACATGATTAAAATCCTAATCCTAGGTCAATAAACACAATATTCTTGATTCTCAAGCTTCTCTTCCCAGCAAACCTGACAACTCCAACACAGGCAGAAGCATAGATGTCGATTATGGAGAAAATGCAATGGACTGTGTGTACACTTCCTCTTCATCGTCTTCTCCTTTAAATCAGTCACACACTGAGTCTCCAGCTTCTATTGAATTAGGTTACAAAGCTTTTTTGTTCTTACCTGTCGCTAAGAAAAATCATTCATGGCATCCTGGATCAGAACTAGCGGAGACTGCATGAATCAAAAAGGTAAAAATGTTCCCTCCCCAGGGAGGCTGCCAGCTGTCTCATTGATTCAGCGCTGCTCTTGGCAGATTCTGAGGCTACCCTGGCACCAGTTCCAAGAGTGCCGGATAATAAGGCTCCACAATGCAAACTGTTACCAGGGAGAAACAGAACATCTGGTCTGGAACAAAGGCAACGTCCATTGCTTAGAAGCAACCTGGCCATCCACGTCCAAGCGTGAATACGCCAGGCCCTGTCGCCTGAAAGAGGGGGTCCCTAGAGCCAAGTAAGTGAAGATGAAATAGAAACAGTAAGGAAAAGAAACCCTGAGAGAGAAATAACATTATTTTCTCATCATTTTTATCTAAATGTAGAAGGATAGTTAGTATCAACTAGGATACTTTTTCTAGGAGCTTTATTTTTTAATGTAATCAACAATGATAAAAATTGAAATTTTAAAGAGCAAAAATCAGTTGATTTCTCTTTATTCAGTGTGCATATGTGTGCACGAGTGTGTTTAATGGCCGAAAGGTTCTCTTGTCATCGCGCTGTTGTAAGCAGAGCTAATGACTGGCCTCTGTTCTGTGGAAATATTTTAGCTGCCAAGGACCCATTGATGTGGGCAGCAAGTCTGAGGACAATGAGAAAGGAACAGCACCCAAGGGTGCCTACCATGTGCCTTCCACCAAGCTGTGCACCTACACCAGGCAATTTAGACTCTGAGACTGTCCAGACTCTATCAGGTTTTGTTGTTGTGTTGCTTTCAGTACTAAACACCACCTTCAGAAAAGGAGAAGAATCTGACTTCCAGTTGCTTTAAAATCCAGATTTTCTTTTTTTTAAAAAAGGCTTACCCTGTTGACAAAGCCCCTGTCAGAATGAGAGTCATTATACTCCACGGAAGGTTTGTGTACTTCATTCTTTTCCAAAGCCATCTGTCTGAATTTAATTCACTGATAATTTTATCAGTCTCCCCATGCTTTGCCTGAAACCTCTCCATTGCATTTTTTATTCTTCGCAGATGTTAACTCTTTGAATGACAGTTTCAATGCATTGAGAATTTTGATGAAGATACACATTCTCTCTGAAGGATCTCCCTCCAATGTAACACTTTCCAATTGCCCCACTGCACCAACAGTTGTTCTTTCCAACAAAAGTTGTGCCTCTCCTGGGCAAAGACAACCTAGATGCAAAATTGTATCCAGGACATTGCTAAAGTAGCCGCCTGCAGTGGCATCATTCCAGGGACACTCAATACCTATCATTTAAGACGCCTTTTTGGAAATTTGAAATTACAGTACATTTTATAGAAATAGTTCTAACCTTTCTTCCTACTTAATATTATCTTTAAGAAAATACAGGCTATTAAAAGATACTATAGATCTATTTTAAAATTAACTGTTTGAAGCATTTGTTTTTTTATTTAAAAGAGACCATTTAGGACTTCCCTGGTGGCGCAGTGGTTGAGAGTCTGCCTGCCAATGCAGGGGACACGGGTTCGTGCCCCAGTCTGGGAAGATCCCACATGCCGCGGAGAGGCTGGGCCCATGAGCCATGGCCGCTGAGGCCGCGTCCAGAGCCTGTGCTCTGCAACGGGAGAGGCCACAACAGTGAGAGTCCCGTGTACCGCAAAAAAAAAAAAAAAAAAAAAAGAATAAGACATAATGTGAACTGCACTTTCAAAGATAATGGCAGTCTTTTGTAGGATGAATTAAGAAGGAAGACACTAAAGACAGAGAAAATCTGGATGTGTTGTCAGAAGGAGGGAAAAGGAGGTCCTGGATTAGGGCAGGTGTGATGGGAATGAAATCCAGGGAACTGGTTCAAACACTCCAACCAAACAGATGGGAGATATACTTAAATCGAAAGAAAGACCCAGGTGGGCTGATCAAAGCAAGTTGACTAAAGTGCTCTTCAAATTTGCCTTTTTTTCAGTTAACTGTTGGTTTCCCAGGTGTCACTACCATTTCCCAAAGGAATCTAAGCCAGCTCTTTTTGGAAGTGTCCTCCTCATACTTGTGATTATTTTTTGACTATTAATTTAGCACTGATATTGTTCAGGGCAGTTAGAAAGTTCTTGATACTCATTTTGTGTTTACAGACTCAGAGTTTCACTGGAAGACACCATTCTGAAAGCCTGATACTTGGGCAAGATAGAGGCCAAGAAAACAAGGCATTGACTCCATGGTGGCCCAGGTCCAAGGGCATGATAGATGAGAGTGGTGGGAGAGGAAGTTTAGTGTCTTAATTCAAATAATGTAGACAGTAACTGTAGATTAAAATGTCAAAAATTATCAAAAATGCATTGCTTAAAATTGGGAATGATGATGGTAATGTTGATGGTGATAATTATTGGCCTGATGAGGGACAATGTGATACATGAACTAAAGATCCACATCCTCTCAGGATATGATTTCTGTTAACTTTCACTTGCCTAGAGAATTATCTATGACACTAAAACAGGTCCCCAGCCTAGAAAAGCTAAATTTAGAGCAAAGTGTATAAATACTCCCCAAGGAGGAACTTAGGAGAGAATCTGGCTTAATGCGGTGTGGTAGGGACTAGCTAGTAGTTCACTGAAGCCCATTCCCTTTGCCTCCTATGTACATAGCTAAACATTATTCCCCAGCCTCCCTGTGGGTAGGTGGGCTCTACAACAGACTTCTGCCCAATTGTGTGTCATCAGAAGTGATATTCCCTACTTATCAGTCTTAACATCTTCCAGCTTGATCCTCTGCACTCTCTTTTATTGTCTTCTGATGAAGTGGAGCAGCAGAGAACTCCAAGGCCCTGGGAATAATGGGGCCACTAGAAAAAAGGATTGTGTGAAGCAGAAGTTTCCATCAACCATTGCTAGAATTTAATATGAATAAGAACACTTTCATAAATGATTATTGTGTTCAGCCACTGAGGATCTGGGGGTGCTCTGCTACAGCAATTAGCCTACCCTGACTGATACACATTTGAGGCTTTAGAGTCAGACAGACCTAGGCCTATGTTTCAGTTCTTTCATTTCACTACCTCTGAAAACTTACAAGTTACTTAACTTCTTGGAGACTCAGTTTCCGTAAAAGTAAATCAGGGAAGGGGACTTCCTGTCAGGAAGGGAACTAAGGGAACTAAATCAGTCAGGGAACTAAGATCCCACATTCTGCCGGGCAACTAAGCCCGTGCACCACAACTACTGAGCCCACACGCCTCAACGAGAGAGCCTGCGTGCCACAAACCACAGAGCCCACACGCTCTGGAACCCACGTGCCACAACTAGAGAGTGAAAACACGCAAGCCACAACTAGAGAGAAGCCCGCACACCACAAGGAAAAGCCCGCATGCTACAACTGAGACCCGACGCAGCCAAAAATAGAAATAAATAAAACAAAAATTAAAATGTAAATCAGGGAAAATAGGGCTGCTATGAACATAACATAAAATAAAATGTATGTAAATCTATTGGCACATTGCCTGGCAATAGAAACCATACAAGATAAGACAGCTATTATTATCTCTGGTAGAAAGAAGGCATCATTTGTATGGTCTTATTAGCCAGCATAGAAATGGTCTTGGAGAATGGGATAAGGTAGATCTAGCAGAAATGTTCTCCTCTAGTATTTTCTAGAGAAGGAAACTGCAAGTTTATATTCATCTATTATCAAATATTTCCTTATAATTAAAAGGATATCTTCTTACTCCCAAAGAATGATGGAGAAACCTAACTTTTAGAGTTGAATTCAAGTTCCATTTCTGGGATATCTACCTCTGGCCATGATGGAATAACTGTATAGGAATTACACTCCTATTGCAAACTATGAAACTGTACAAAATATATGAAACAATTGTTGTCAGGTGTTAGAAAACAAAATGCATAGGGTTGTGATCTTTGACAGAAGGAAATTATGTGAGGTGAGTTTCATGTTGACCCACATTTCTATTGAGGGTACTTTCTGAAGTGAAGTACAGAAAGTGGCAATCTCATTATGAAGAGGACACAGAGTTTGGAATTTAGGGTTGCTTAGGAGGCGAGAATTTATAGGCAAAGTTCCTTGAGATGGTGGAGATCCCCAGAGTTCTACACAGAGGTGCCCTGAACTGGACTGTACTTCTGCAGGGTGAGACGCAGTAAGACTAATCAGTTGCTGGGAGGTGAGTCCTGAATAAAGATACTAGAAGTTGTAAAGTGCTGGGAGACATTGGAGGTTTAGCCAGTCAGAGTGGAATAAAGAGACATTTAGTACTTTGGGCATTTAGTTAAGACCCCAGCAAGGCCAAATGTTAGAAATAAGGAATACTCTAGAATAAGGTACGTGCTCTAGGACTGGGGGGAAAACTGAAATAAACCCTTTCTAACAATGTCTAAAACATCTGCAGTAGGGTTTTTCAACCTCAGCACTACTGAAACATTAGATCAGATAATTAGTTGTTGTGGGATGCTTTTCCTGTGAATTGTGGGATGTTTACCAACATTCCTGGCCTCTACCCACTGTCACTGTCATATGTCATTGTCACCCCAAGTTGTGACAACCAAAAATATCTACATACATTGCCAAATATCTCCTTGGGTGGGGGGAGCAAAACTACCGCTAGCTGAGAAGCACCACTCTATAAGCTCCAAGTGATTACCACAGTTTAACTGTCTGCCAGGAAAAAACCTCAAATTCTTTAAAGAAAACAGCATAATCCACAAATCATGTCTTGTGCACAATATCCAGTATACATTTTAAAAACTACTGTACATGCAAATAAGCAAAAAATATGACCTAAAGTCAAAAGAGAAAAATAGCCAGTGGAAGCAAGCCCCCAGGATGCTGCAGGTTTTGAAATTATCAGAGAAGTACTCTTAAAAAGCTATGATAAACATGTTCAAGAACTTGAAATTATGGATACAATGACTGGATAGAGAATATCAGTAGAGATATGAAAATTATAAAAGAACCAAATAGAAATTCAAGAACTAAAAAATAAAATATATGAAATTAAAAATTCACTAAATGAGCTTAGCAGAAAATTAGACAATGGAATTAGTAAGCTTGAAGATAGGTCAGTAGAAATCACCCAAACTGAAAAACAGAGATTAAAAAAAAAAAAGATTTTTCAAAATAAACAGCAAATGGGACTGTAAAAAGATGTTTAACGGACATAGAGTCTCACAAGGATAGGAGAGAGAGAGATTGAGGCAAAAAAATATTTGAAGAAATAATAGTTGAAATCTCCCCAAATTTGGTGAAAAACATCAACCCACAGATTCATAAAGCTGAGCAAAACAAAAATAGTACAAGCACAAAAAAGACCATCCTTGGGCACAAGATAGTAAAACAAACATCAAAAAAAAAAAAAAAAGAAATATATTAATAGCAGCCAAAGGGGGAAAATTATTACATATGGGGGAACAACAATAGGGAGACTCTGACTTATTAGAAACAATGAGTCAGCATCTTTAAAGCGCTAAAAACGAGAATTTTTGCTTTCAACGAAGATAGAATAAACTTTGTTACTCTAAATAAACTTTGATTTATTAATTAATAAATGTTAACGATAAATAATACATTAATTAATTTTTATTTAGGTTATTTTAACCTAAAATAAGGAAACAGAAAAAAGCAAAATATATAAAACATTGGACATCAGTCAACAAAGGCCAGTTATCCCTGGGAGACAGGAAATAGTGATTATCCCAGCTTCCTGGCTTGAGAGTTTCCACCACTCAAGGCCACCACTCAAGGAGGGAGAAACCAAGCAGAGCCCATCAGACTTTGTGAGTTGAGGAGATGAAGTTAGAGTCCAAGGAAAACAAAGCAGATGGAGTTTGCAGGACAGAGGACCAGAAAGGAGAGATCTGCACAAGGAAAGAAGCCTGGAAATCTCCAGAGTCTTCTTCAAGTGTTTAACACATTCATTTGAGAAAACTACCTGAAGCCCTGCAAATCAGAGGGAACAGTACTCAAGTGTCAGACAGGACAAAGACTGGTTATCACCAGCCAGACTGGAAAGCCACATTACTCTGGGAGCATTGGGTAGAGTACTCAGAGAAGTATTGCATTAGACACGGGGGATAATTATCCCTAGACTACACGATGCTCTGGTCAGACTCACGAAATTGTACAAGCAAGACCCAAAAGGTTCAAACTGTCTCCAAGCAACTTAACTGCATCCTGGAACAAAGCACAAGGATATTTATAAGAATACAAAAATATTCAGCACTCAATAAGATAAAATTCACAATTCTTGTATCCAATTCAAATTAACCAGGAATACAAAAAAGCCAGAATATACGACCCATAAAGAGGAGGAAAAATCAATCAATTGAAACCCATCCAAACTGAGACCAATATTAGAATTAACAAACAAGAACATCAAGATAATTATTATAACTGTATTCCATATGTTCAGAATATCAAGCTGAAACAAGAAATATTTTTTCAAAAGGGAGGTTCTCTGAAGCCAGAAATTTGGGGCAATCAGACTTTAAGATTTGAAAACCATGATGGCTGTGATGAAAACTACACTGGATAAGAATAACAAGAGAGGTAGCAATGGCCAAGAGCATGGAGTCTCTCGAGATCACCGCTGGAAGTAAGTGGCTGCAGAGATGCAGAGACTCCGTCATGGCAGCTCCGGCGGGTAATGCCAAAATTTAGAAAAACAGAAATAATAATAATAAGAGATTAGATATTTCGAAGAGAAGAATAGTAAACTGGAAAAAGCAGCAGTACAAATTATCCAAAATGAAACACAGAAAAAAGTATCCACAAAAGTAAACAGAGCATCTGTGAGGTATCGGCCAACTTTAAGTGGCCTAATATTTTTTGTAATTTAAGTCGCTGAAGGAGAAGAAAGGGAGGAACCCAGAAAATGCTTGAAGAAATTATGGCCAAAATTTTCCTAAATTGATGGAAACCAAAAACTTAGAGATCCAAGAAGCTCAACAAACCCCAAGAACAAGAAATATGAATTAAATTACCAAGATACATCTTAATCAAATTGGTAAAAATTAGTGGTAAAGAAAATCTTAACAGTATCCTGGGGAAAGGGGGCGAGGGTAGGGAAAGGGAGAACACGTTACATAAATATATATATTATAAACATATAAATAAATAAATAAATATATATATATATATATATATATATAAAGAGAGAGAGAGAGAGAGAGAAAAAAGAGAAGATTTCTCATCCAAAACAAAGCAAGTAAGAAGTCAACGGAGCAACCTCTTTAAAGTATTGAAAGACAAAAACATCCATCAACATAGAATTCTATACCTAGCAAAAATAAAGGCAAAATAAAGTCTTTTTGAGACATGGAAAAGCTGAAAGAATTTATCACCAGAAGACATGTAATACAAGAAATGTTAAAGGAAGTGTTTCAGGCAGAAAGAAAAAGATATGAGATGGAAATATGGATCTATACAAAGGAATGTAAAATACTAGAAAAGGTAGCTACATGGATAAATATATAAGATTTTCTTCTTATTTTTAGATCACTTTAAAAGAGAGTTACTATTTAAACAAAACTCATAGCAATATATCATGGGGTTTATAATATATGTAAATAAAAATGTATGACAAAAATAGTCCAAAGGCTAGAAAGAGGAAAACGGAAATATGATTATTACATTATATAGCAAGCTATATAATATTGATTCTAAGTAGACTATAAGTTAAAAATGTATATTTTTATCCAAGATCAATGTCTTTTAAAAATGAGATGTAGTTCCAAAGTCAATGTAGAAAATAAAACAGTATTATAAAAATATTTGATTAATGCAAATTGCAATTTACAACTCACTTTCTGTGTGACCTTATGCAAGTTATTTCAACTTCTTTTAATTTCAGCTTCCTCGTCTCTCATTTAATGTATTTAATAATATTAAATTGTGATGATAAACCAGGCTTTACGTTCACTAAGAAAAAAATCATATCTTAATAACTTTATGTTAATTTTTATATTGCCTGTACCAGGCATAGTGCTTGACACGTATATTTTTATATTTACTAAATTTTTTCTTATACTCTACCTTGTAAAGTGACTTACTGCCTGGCATATAACAAGTATTCAATAAACATTTTTTTTTTTTTTTTTTTTTTTTTGTGGTACTCGGGCCTCTCACTGTTGTGGGCTCTCCCATTGCGGAGCACAGGCTCCGGATGAGCAGGCTCAGCGGCCATGCCTCACGGGCCTAGCCGCTCCACGGCACGTGGGATCTTCCCGGACCGGGGCACGAATCCGTGTCCCCTGCATCGGGAGGCGGACTCTCAACCACTGCGCCCCCAGGGAAGCCCTATTCAATAAACATTTTTAAGTGAATCCATTGCAAAGTACTTTACAAAATGATGAAATATAACAAGAAAACAAATGTATCAAATCAACTAAATGTCATATATTTCTACTGATAAGCAGTAAGTAAAGGGAGGAGTGCACATGTTCGTACAAAAAAGAGGTCTCACTAAGAATATTTGAAAACAACGAAAGCAATGCTCCACTTCTTTGTCTCAGCGACATTGGCATAAATATCAAAATTTGTCTTACAGATGTCCTTTAAAATACATTTAACCCTCCGATGATTTAAAACTGTCATAAGTTAAGTCCTGATGACCTCAAACAATTGTTCTTCCCAAGTCAGGTGGTCTCTGAGGACTCTCTGGTTAGTAACAAATAGAGAAAGGAAGAAGTTAAGAGTTTCTATGTATTACTCACAGATGGCTGTATGATTAACAGGCGCTCAGGCTCTGGAACTGTTTGGTTACGAAACACTTTAATTTAAATGTTAAGTAGGAGAAAAAGCAAGAGTAATTCATTGCTTCATCTCTAAGAAGATGCATCAAGACAGTCTTCAGACCTGAGGAATATTTACTGACCTACAAAGATTCCCATTCACTCCTCTCATAATTAAAAATGGTAATCGTCATCAGTAATGGAGCACAAATTCTGTCAGGCCCTGAATCAAGTACTTGACGTACGTTTCCTAACTCAAAGTTTACAACTCCATAAACCAAATGTTATATATACCTAACCATTATATGTATGAGACACTAAAGCTTAGGGATGTCTACTGACTTGTCCATATTCACACATTTAAGTGGCAGAGACAAACTTGAACAAAATCAGGTCTGATTACTAAATCCAGGCTCTCTTAAATACTTGACCCTACTGCTTCCCTTATATTTATTGTGGAAATGAGGAAATCTGATATCAGTGAAGAGCATTCACCTTAAAAAGTATAATAATATGTTCTAACATATCTTAATAGTTTATAACCCAATTAATTTCAGTCTGAGATTTTGGGAGGTCTCCAATGATTTACGATATAAATAGCCCTCTCTCTCTCTCTCTCTCTCTCACTCACATACACATATATAGGGATGAACACACTTTAGAGTTAGTATAATGAGTGGAAAGAACACAGGCTTCAAAGTCAGCTAACTTTGGTTCAGATTTTGGCTCCACCACTTACGATCTGCATGACTTCGACAGAATATTTAACTCTATTTTTCCTGATCTATAAAATTAGGATAACAAAGTTTACCTTGTAGAGCTTCTCAAGGTTTAACTTAGCATTTATGGCAGGTCTCAGAACAGAGACCAGTAAATATTTCATATCCGCTTTCCTCCTACAAAAACTCACAAGCATTTAAAATGAAAGACTCTTAGCTACAAAGAAGTCCCTGTTAATTAGGCATTGCCATTTGATGTGTGGACAGTATTGGAGAGCACAGGTCCTGCTTTGGTCTCTGAATACCTAAGGGCTGTGTCTGCCTGGTCTCTTCTTGTAGACTCAGTAACCTACCACCAGGTGGCAGAAGATGTGTGATGACAGATACACGGAGGGCATCTTGACTGGGGAGAAGAAAAGCATTCCAGAGAAAGCCAATAGGATGGACACTTCCCACAGATGGACACAAGACATTAGATAGAAAATTCCTACTGTCCATGAGAAGGTAATGCTTAATGTCTCTTCCAACTCTTGCGGGCCATAGTCTTACATTTCCCAGGAGAGCTCTGGTCCAGGTTAGAGTTACAATCACACAGATCTCAGATTCCAAGCAGTAGTACTAAGTTAATGTGTACCTAAATTAAACTGATTCTCATTTGAGTATCATAATGAAGAAGGGCAGAAACCAATTATAATACAATGAATTTTTAAAAATCCATCAGTTCCCACAGATATAATATATATCTTACATGTATGTGCTTATGTATGTGTATGTGCGTTGTAATCATAAATAAATAATATTTTTAAGTGGGGTGGAGACAGAAAAGCTCTTATTTACAGAAGAATTCTAATAAATGTAGAAGGGTCAATAGAATTAGAAAATCACCACTGGCAAACCACCATGGTAGTAACTGATTCAGGTGAGAATCAACAACAGATGCCAAAACATGGGTGACAGACTGTTGAAGAAAAAGATATTCACATAGTCTGAAAATATAACTCTACTGATTAGTTATTAATTTCAAAGAGAAAAAGATAAGTTTGATAGCAGGAAAATCTGATGGACTCCACCTTAATTAAATGATCAACTTAACATCACCAATTATAGGACAAAATGACCTAATGTGTCTCTTAAATTAGATGTACTGAGAAGAGCACATCACTTCTGTAATATTCCTGAAAAAAAAAAAAAGTTTAACCTTTATCATAATAAGACAATCAGACAAATCCCAATTAAAGGACAGTCTGCAAAATAACTAAACTTGACTCTTCAAAAATGCCCCCAAAAGGGCTAGGAACTGTCCTAGAAAGACCCTAAAGAAGTATGACAAGTAAATGCAATTCATGATCCTTGACTAGATTGTGGATTTATAAATTCTGAAAAAAAAAATTAAGCCTATGAAAGACATTATTGGGACAATTGTGAAATTTTGAATATGGACAGTATATTAGATCAATAGGTCATAGCGTTATGTTAATGTTAGATGTCTTGAATATGAAATAATGTTTGGTTATGTCCATTTCTTAGAAGATATAGGCTGAAAGGGGAAGTGACATGAATCCCACAAGCCTGAAACTAACTCTCCAATTGTTCAGGGAAAGGGAAAAAAAAGTGTGTGTGTGTATGTATAATTTTATGTACCTATATAATTTTGTATACATAGCTGAGGCCGGGGGGAGCCAATTCCTAACTCTGGCAAAGTGTAAAGTCTAGACCTTTATTCTTTTGAATTGCCTCTCCACTTGGAGCCAGAGAAGTGACTACCAGTGCCCGTATAAGCCTGGTCACTCTGAGCTCTGGCAGCACACTCATTTGTAAGGCCACATGTGGGCTCCATGGGACGGCAGCATGTATCTTTATCTGAATTTATTCTCCAACTGGAATGAAAGTGGGTCATTATATCCACATCTGAGAAAGGTCAGACTTCAGAGCGTTTCTCAGCACCCAACCTGCTCTTCCTTATATCATTACACTTTACAGGGCTCCACCAAGTCTATTTTGAGATATTTTTTTTAATGAGGAAGTTGGTATGGTGTCTGTGATCCATTGAAATATATTTGCTAAAAGACAGACTCCAGTCTGATGCCCTCCCACTCCTAGTGTCCCCTCTGCTTGACCCTCACAATTTTAAACCTGGAACATATACAGGAATCTGTTAGATGTTGAAAGAAATAACATGGGCAGGGAATTCCTTCTGGCGTAGACTTCCCTGACAGATTTCCCTGCAGAGTATGGATCGTCTCTCCCTTTTCCCTACATACTTGCTCAGCTCTGTGCTATTTATAAAAGTGTGTGTGTGTGTGTGTGTGTCTATATATAGATATATAGACACACACACACACATATATATACATATATATTTTTTATTACTATGTTAACCTGAATCCAGAAAAAAAAAACAAAACAGGAATTTCCAATGTTTCAGGGTATCTTATACAGATTGCCTGATCTTTGCCTGCATTTCTGTTGTCTCACCTCTAAAATAGTAATAATAAGAATCTCATTGAGTTGCTTGGGGAATGAGAATGTGAACTTCCTGCTTGATCAGGAACTCCTAGAGAGTAGGGACTTCCTTGTTCATCTTTGTGTCACAGCACCGAGGACTTTAAATACAAGTTTGATGGAATGGTGCACCTGAATGTAAATGATGCCTTAACAAAGACAGTCCCCTGCTCCCATATGGTCTAGGGAAGAACACTTTGACTAATAAGTTCTAGAGATATGTGCTATTACAGTTGATGTAGGTAGTACCATTTTCTTATATATGTTTGTGTTGCTGCCCTTATACTGAATGCCGACAGTTATTAGATACAAGAAAACACTGATTTGAGTTTAGAACATATGGCATTGCTGTCTAATTAGACAGTTAAGATGAACAGAGAGATAAAATTATTTTTCACATATTTTTATATGTTAGATCGGGGGTCAGCAAACTGTTTCTGTAAAAGACCAGGTAATAAATAGCTAGGCTTTGCAGGCCATGTGGTCTCTGTCACAACTCCTCAATGCTGTCATTGTAATGGGAAAGCAGTCAGAAACAGTACATAAATGAATGAACCTGGCTGTGTTTATGGACACTGTATTTCATATAATTTTCACGTCTCAAAATAGTCTTTGATTTTTGTTCCAAACATTTAAAAATTTTTCTCTGAGCTAAGACCACATAAAAACAGGCATTTTTCTGTCAGTATATTACTTGCTAGGGTACTACCTGTGCTAAGATATTACATGAATTTATCATGCATTTTTACATCAACCTAAAATTCAACTTCTGAAAGCAGAGTTAAACAGATATTGAATTGAAATTCATATTTTAAAACGAGTGAAGACAGTCATAAGTGTTCCTTTAAAAGGCAAGCCTTTCTCAGAAATTTAAAGTTTTGTTTTTCATTGTTTTCTAATAACAATAAAATTTCTAAAACTCTCAGTGAACTGTAAGAATTGTTTTCACAGCATGTGATTTAAAGTGATTAAATTAGGCATGCCTCAATAGATCTTAACAGCTTATAGGTACCACTTAACAGCATATTTATTCATTTATTTTATACAATGATTCCCCCCAATACTAACAACCTTAGAGCTTCTGTACATTTTTTTGAAAAATAAATATGTATTTTTTTCCTTGACATGTAACCACCCCAATATGTATCAACATCAGGGAGAACTATACAAGCCCGGTAAGGGAACTACAGTGAATAAAGAACTCTTACAAAGGAAGAAGGAACATGTAAGATGATTGTTCACCCCCATCCTACAGATTTGTCAAAATCTTCAAGGCTCTATACTTTGAACCTGTGCCAGTATTTTTTACACGGTTTTGCAAGGGGTTGGGAGAATAGTAATTATTCATTTAACAAATATTTACTGAGCTCCTCTTACATGCCAAAGACTGCTCTTCCATTCACAAAGCAGTGATCAGCCACTCAAGCTCTAGCCTCACAGAGCATACAGTCTAGTAAAGGAAAATAGACAGATAAAGAAGAAACATGTTAGATAATGATGGGTGCCATGCAAAGAATTTTAATAGGCTAATGGGACAAAGAAAAAATACCAAGGAGGCTAGTTAAACCAGGTCAGTAAAAGGCCTGTTAGAGGAGGTGATACTGAAGTTGAGGTTTAATTTACAAGAAGAAACTTGTTGCATCAAGAACAGGGTAAGTGCACTTGAGACAGAGGAAACAATTAGTGCAAAAGCCTAAGATAAGTTAAGTTGGTCTACCTGAGAAACAAATAATATCTGTACAGCTAAAGCACAGTAAGTGGAAGTGAGCTGAGATGAATTCAGATGGGTAGGCACAGGCCAGATCAAGCAGGGTTTGGTAAGCCACAGTAAGGAGTTTGGATTTTATTTAAGTGTGACATGGCAAGAACGTAAGGAGGGAACCCAGTGAAGATGGTGTCACGGTAGTCCAGGCCAGGGTTGATGGTGGTTCTGACCAGCATAGTAACAATGGAAATGGAGAGAAATGGAGGTGGAAAAGGTAGATCTGGTAGGATAAAGACAACAGATAGGTATTTAAATCCTGCTAAAGGATTAGAGGTGGGAGGAGAGGAAAAGAGAAATAGAGGATGATTCCTCAGTTTTTGGTTTTGGCAACTGGATGGATAAGGTTGCCATATGCTGAGAAAGCAAGACTAAGGGGAAAGAGGTTTTGGGTGGGGGCACATCAAGAGTTCTGTTTCGGAGACTTCCCTGGTGGCGCAGTGGTTAAGAATCCGCCTGCCAATGCAGGGGACACAGGTTCGATCCCTGGTCTGGGAAGATCCCACATGCTGCGGAGCAACTAAGCCCGTGTGCCACAACTACTGAGCCTGTGTGCCACAACTACTGAAGCCTGCACGCCTAGAGCCCGTGCTCCGCAACAAGAGAAGCCACCGCAATGAGAAGCCCACGCAACACAATGAAGAGTAGCCCCCACTCGCCACAACTAGAGAAAGCCCGCGTGCAGCAACGAAGACCCAACGCAGCCATAAATAAATAAATAAAATATTTTTTTTTAAAAAAAAGAGTTCTGTCTTGGTCATATTAAGTTTGAGATACTATATTAGTTTCCTAGTACTGTTATAACAAATTACCACAAATTGGGTTGCTTAAAACAACAGAAATATATTCTCTCAAAGTTGTGGATTCCAGAAGTTTGAAAACAAACTGTGGACAGGGTAATAAATCCTAACGGATTCATTCCAATCTTACTTCTATTGAAAACTGAAAAGAGCTCTTTGATTAAGAGAGACAATAACATAATGATTAAGAGCAGATATTTTTTGCAGGTAGATAGCCTGGATTTAATTCCTGATGCTGCCACTTACTAGCTTTGAGACTTTGGGCAAATCTGCATGCCTCCATTTCTACATCTGAAAGTGGGGCTACAATGCAATTCTGACACTAACTACTTGGAGTTTCGCAAAACTTCACAGGTTAAGGGCTCAGGCCTCCACAAGACAGCTCTCACTTCAAACACCAACCATAAGTTCAAGGGTTCCCAGGCCAGCTACACCTCTGACCAACTGGCTACAAATTTGGGAGTTCCCATTAATAGGTTTAACAATTTGCTGACACAACTTACAGAACTCAAGAAAGTGCTATACTCTTAACAGTTGTATTGTAGCAAAAGAATACAACTCAGAAACAGTGAAAAGATGAAGTATATAAAAGGATATTTTGGGAGGGTTCCAAATGCAAAACTTCCATGTCTTCTCCCTGTAGAGTCAGGACACATCCCTGGACTCACTCAATCTTCTGTGTCCAGAGTTTTCATTAGGGTTTCACTATGTAGGCATGATTGGCTGAATCAGTGGCCACATGATGGAAATCAATCTCCAGGCCCATCCTCCCACCACACCAGGAGGTTGAGCTGGTACTGCTTGGCTCAAAGACCCAACCCTTTAATCACAAGGTTGGTCTTTCTGGCATAGTTGGCCCCAATCCTGAAACTATCTAAGGACCACCATGAGCCATCTCATTAGCATAACTATCATGAATAACAAAGGGACCACCATGAATGGCAAAAACATTCCTATAACTGAGGAAATTGCAAGGATTTAGAGGCTCCCTCCCAAGAACCAGTAAAAAAAGTCAAAGTTCCTTATACAACAGGGCTAATGACAAAACCTACCTCAAAGGATATTTTTAAGAATTAAAAGAGCTAATAAATATAAAGTACTTAAAACATTGCCTGGCACTACAGAAATGTTAGCTACTTTTTTTCATTTAATATTAGATATTTTTATATATATTCGGTAAGTACTATTAAATCTCATATTCCTGTTACATTTTTCCCTCCGAAGAGAGATCACAGAACTTGACTTTTCCAAATGTAATAGATCCCATAGGAAATTCTTGCAAAGGCTGAACTATATGTATTTTTCATCTATCTTTTCAAGACCTGTGACAAGTTTTTAATATCACCATTGTGTACCAAACAGAACATGGTTTTCATACAAGGCCTAAAAAATGTTGAGTGACTGGGAGAATTACTGGCAACCAATGTTCCTAATTAAACCTTCCAGCTACATTTTAACATAACCAATTTATATTTTTCATTTTTAATTTTTTGTTTCAACAAGTATTTGTTTAGTGCCAGGTACTATTCTAGGTGCTGAGTCTATAGCAGTGAGCCAAGCAAAGTTATTGACTTCATTGAGCTTGTATTCTAGTGGGAAATTCAGATAATAATCACATTTTAAAATATACATATTTATAACATACATCTAGTATCTATTTAGTATATCTAACATATAATATACATTTAATACATAGTAACATTTCTATAATGAAAAGTAAAGCTGAATGAGGGATGGAGAGTGATGAAGTATTCTATATTTAATTAGACAGAGAAATTTTCTCTGAGGATGTAATACTTAAGGAGAATCTGAAATGAAGTGCCTCATATGTGTCTTCTGACCTGTTTTCTGCTGTTTATGCACCCACAGTTCTGCCCCACTGGTTTCTGTACATACAGTCTTTCTTCTTCACCTTGTACATAGACCAGTTCAACCTTGTTTATAGCTGTGCACTTTTTTCATGTGTCAAGGTGAGTTTGAAATTCAGTGGTGTTCTACACCTAGTCATTTTGAGTCAGCATCAAATGTAATAAAATTGTAATGCCTGTATTGATGTTTTAAGGATTTTAGTCAGAGAGAGTGCTTAAGAGGGTGATTTTGTGGAAAGGACGCAGGAGCCAACTTCAGCAAGGCAGCTGAGTAATCTTTCCCTTGAGAAAGCAGCAGAGTTATTTTTTATTTCTTTTTTATATTCTGCAACTTCAGATTTCAGTTAATATTAAATTACTTAACAGAGAGAGTTTGGAATATGGTTTTCTTTATATTCCATTTAACTTAACATCATTTCTCTATGGTGAAGTCTCTTTGCTATAAAAGCTCTTTTTATAGATAATTGAGCCTGAGAGTAAAATCTAGGCATTTGAAGGAAACATAGCTGATTCTCTTTCCAAGGGAAAATAATCCTGGCCTCCTTCCTGGAACCAGCGAAGTATGAGGCAAATGACAGTCCTTGATTTCGATCAAAGATCCAAGACTATTTCCTTACAGTTGGGGGCAGATCACCAAGTGAAAGCCTGTTTCATCTACTCCACTGTCTATTCAAGGCACACAGCACTCAGATAATAAATGATAGGCCACTGAAGCCATTAACAAGGAGAAAATGCATTGATAACTTATCTTCTCTTCACAAAAATTCAGCAGAAATATTCATCAAACCCAAACTGTGAAAGGATACATAGATCAAAGAAAGGAAGAAGGGAGTGGGTGCAGGGGAGGGAGGGAAGGAGAAAGGGAGGGAAAGAAGAAAAGAAAAAAAAAAGAAAAGTCATCAGCAAAAAGGATTTCCTTATTTACTCTCAGAAAATAGCACTAGAAACAGATAAACTCCTTAGTTAAAATCATGGAAGGGGTTATGTTCTGCTTTATTACTGGATAGCAGGGTTGTACATACAGACCATTACAAACTGAATCATATGAACGAAGCAGCATATATGTACAATCAAACCGTCTATTAAGACATGGAACCACAGAGCAGAAACAATCACCGTGGAAAGCAGTGCAGTGACAATACAACTTTAAATCCATTTGATAGGCAAACTATATCAGTTTAAATTTCTCTGGATGAATGAGTTTGAAACTCGTTATCTATAGAGCAGCCTATCCCATGATACCACTTTATTTATTCAGATGGAGACTGGAGAATATGGGTAAACATTACAGCTCCAGCCTCAACATGTTTTGTAGATAAATCCTGTACTGTTGTTTGTTCTCTATGCCTTTGCATAAGTTCTTTTCCACTGCAGAAGAAAAGAGTAGGGAGTAAGGGGAACAGTGAAAGGGATATCTTTAAAAGACACCATGCACAGGACTATGAAAAGGCAAGATGTGTTTACCATGCAGGCCATAACAACACTGGAGGGCATTCTGTCATTTAACATTCCCACTTTAGCGTTTTAAATAGCTGGGAAGTGCTCTAACCTCTTCAAGCAGTCTATCAGACAGTAAGATTTCATTATGTCTAAAGGCACCATTTAGCCAGGACACACAACAAAGTAACGTCACAAAGTGTAGGTCATAAAATACGTATTTTTTTTAACAGTTGAATTTTCACATTTTCCCTTTTCTCCGTTGGGAGAAAAGGGAAACCCTAGCCAGTTTCAGTTGAATGAAGTAAAGTGTCTAAAATGAAACTAAGGAACAAAATGTCTCTGTGAAAGTACAATAAAAATAATTCTTGAAGGAACTGTGGTTGAAGAAGGTTGGAAACATCTTCTATGGAGAGGATGAGAGCTGGAATACAAAATTTACATTCAATGTAAAAATTTCATAACAACGCTTATGAAAGAGTTGCAGATATCTTTTTTCATTTACTGAAAGGCACAGATGGATTCTCACTAAACAAAGGACTCTGTCTTGATAAATGTCTTAACTCTTCTGCTGAAGGTTGAACCCTCAATCTTATTTGTCCATTTCTTTGTTTACTCATGAAAATTTTGCTATTTTAGGTGGGAAAGAGAGTACAGTGATCATAAAGGTTTATTTTTTCCCCACAAAGAAGTTGTTCTTGGTGAGTTCACTGATTTGGGGGTGAAATACTCTATCGGGGATTACTTGGAGTGAACAGCATACTTATCTGTTGAATGTGCCACATGCATTTAGCATTATGGGAGGACTGGAGTCAGGTATGGGATATTGGTGTGGGATCTGGAGCACATCACAATCTCCACTTGGTTTTTGTTTTGGTTTTTTTCTATCTATAAAATGAACATTTTAGATTATAATCCGAGTCCCATTTCAGTGTTTTAAGATTTGAGTCTTTATTAAGAACCTCCTACAATGGTACATAATCCTTTTAAAGAGTTCCCAGCTAATATGAACTATTCTTTATCAAACACGTGTTATCACTTTTAATCCTCACAACAACCCTACAAGGTAGCTACTATTATTTTAACATTTAAATTCTTTTTTAAGTAAGGAAATAAGCAAACCTAAAAAGATTAAATGGAATTCTCAAGGTTTCATAGTTATGAAGTAGACGAGGTCTGTCAAATCCAGGTCTATATGATGGCAAAGATAGCTTCTTAACCACAAGGGCATATTACTACCCTTAGGGAAAGTGATCATCGATCCCAGGGCCTCATTTTACATTTGCCAACTTGTAGTTTAACAAGGTCAAGTAACTTGCCCAAGGTCACAGAGCCAAAAGTATCAGAGTCAGAACCTGGATCCAGGTTCATCGTCCTCCAAGTTGGTGTATATTACCTTATACCACACTGCCTGTTTCATGAAGCTGCAAAACAGCACATAAATGAGCAGGAGATTAGTATGCCCTATGATTCTAATTATCAGCTTTAATAAACATAAATTCACATAACTAGAGAGATCCTAACTGAAGTCCAGGGTAGGTGAATTTTCCAAAAGCAAGAGAAAATAAAACAGACCTGATAAGGACTAAAGACTATATTAGAAGGGCTTTAATGCCATCTGCTTCTCTTTCCATCAACTTGCAACCAAAATGATATCTATATTCCCATTATTCCCTGCTCCTGGGAATAACCTAGATCCAAAAATATCCTGAGTCCAAGATCTATGGAGAGCCTCCCTAGTGCACTGACCCTACAAAAAAAGCATGACCGTAGAGAAGCAATTTAAACGGACCATCTCAGTTTCCTGCAGAAGTCTCATCATTTGTTGCCAAGAGCATGTTTTGTAATGGTGAAGAGCTTGATGCTTAAAACTTTAGTCAATTTGAGCTGTCATAATAAAAGCAGCAGCTCCTCTGCACAGAGGGAATATGTACATATATTTTGTCGCATCAAAGATGACCTCTCCTCCAATTTGAGAAAAAATAGTCTTTAAGCTAAGATTAAGCAGGAAAAAACTCCCAATAAAAAAGGAATATTTTTCAAAAACTTGCAAGTGACTGCAAAGCCAGTTAACAAAGAAAACCTTGTCACCTTAAGTATGCCATTTGTTATCACACATGCTGGAATACATCTATTCATCTTCTTTTAATTGCTTAGCTGCACTAGAAATACAAAGCAGCTCACTGATGCAGAGACTGTGAAAGAATATTTTGTCATGGAAACTTTGAAAAAACTTTCAAAGCAGGAGCCCTTCTCTGGTGATATGAAAACTTCTAGCTGTTTGCTGGGCATTGTATTCAGCTGATAAGTGTCTGGAATAAGAGGCCTTCTCTCTGAGTGGCTTTTGCATATATCATCTTTTGCTCGCAGGTGGCTGAGAAAATTCCTACAGTTTTCCAAGCCAAGTTTGGGAGAGCAGTAATTTGATGTTTCATTCTCTTTTCTTGAAAAATGACAAGATTAACCCTCAGCAGACAAATACCTGATTGCTCCTGTGAGCATATCTGAGACCAATCTTTGGACATTTATGAGCCCATCCTTCCTCTAAATAATTTTGCCAAAAGTAAATACTGAACATGTATATACATTTTTTTACCTTTTTTTAAAATGAGTACTTACTATTTATGAACCAGGTGCTTTAACTATGTTATTTCACTGAATCTTTACAGCAACTCTAAAACATCTATTTATAGATATCCCAATTTCACTAATGACAAAACTGGTAATATAATTTTTGTTTTGTTTTTTTAACATCTTTATTGAGGTATAATTGCTTTACAATGGTGTGTTAGTTTCTGCTGTATAAAAAAGTGAATCAGATATACATAAACATATATCCCCATACCTCCTCCTCTTGCATCTCCTTCCCAGCCTCCCTATCCCACCCCTCTAGGTCATCACAAAGCACAGAGCTGATCTCCCTGTGCTGTGCACCTGCCTCCCACTAGCTATCTATTTTACACTTGGTAGTCTATATATGTCAATGCCACTCTCTCACTTCGTCCCAGCTTCCCCTTCTCCTTTCCAGTTTCCTCAAGTCCATTCTCTACATCTGTGTCTTTATCCCTGTCCTGCCCCTAGGTTCTTCAGAACCTTATTTTTTTTTTAGATTCCATACACATGTGTTAGCATATGGTATTTGTTTTTCTGACTTAACTTCACTCTGTATGACAGTCTCTAGGTCCATCCACCTCACTACAAATAACTCAATTTCATTTCTTTTTATGGCTGAGTAATATTCCATTGTATATATGTGCCACATCTTCTTTATCCATTCATCTGTCAATGGACACTTAGCTTGCTTCCATGTCCTGGCTACTGTAAATAGAGCTGCAATGAACATTGTGGTGCATGACTGTTTTTGAATTATGGTTTTCTCAGCGTATATGCCCAGTAGTGGGATTGCTGGGTCATATGGTAGTTCTATTTTTAGTTTTTTAAGGAACCTCCATAGGGTTCTCCACAGTGGTTGTATCAATTTACATTCCCAGCAACAGTGCAAGAGTGTTCCCTTTTCTCCACACCCTCTCCAGCATTCATTGTTTCTAGATTTTTGATGGTGGCCATTCTGACTGGTGTGAGGTGATACCTCATTGTAGTTTTGATTTGCATTTCTCTAATGATTAGTGATGTTGAGCATCCTTTCATCTGTTTGTTGGCAATCTGTATACCTTCTCTGGAGAAATGTCTATTTAGGTCTTCTTCCCATTTTTGGATTGGGTTGTTTGTTTTTTGATATTGAGCTACATGAGCTGCCTGTATATCCTGGAGATTAATCCTTTGTCTGTTGCACATATTTTCTCCTATTCTGACGGTTGTCTTTTCATCTTGTCTATGTTTTCCTTTGCTGTGCAAAAGCTTTTAAGTTTCATTAGGTCCCATTTGTTTATTTTTGTTTTTCTTTCCATTTCTCTAGGAGGTGGGCCAAAAGGATCTTGCTGTGATTTATGTCACAGAGTGTTCTGCCTATGTTTTCCTCTAAGAGTTTTAGTGTCTGGCCTTACATTTAGGTCTTTAATCCATTTTGAGTTTATTTTTGTGTATGGTGTTAGGGAGTGTTCTAATTTCATTCTTTTACATGTAGCTGTCCAATTTTCCCAGCACCACTTATTGAAGCAGCTGTCATTTCTCCAGTGTATATTCTTGCCTCCTTTATCAAAGATAAGGTGACCTTATGTGTGTGGGTTTATCTCTGGGCTTTCTATCCTGTTCCATTGATCTATATTTCTGTTTCTGTGCCAGCACCATACTCTCTTGATTACTGTAGCTTTTTAGTATAGTCTGAAGTCAGGGAGCTGGATTCCTCCAGCTCCGTTTTTCTTTCTCAAGATTGCTTTGGCTATTCGGAGTCTTTTGTGTTTCCATACAAATTGTGAAATTTTTTGTTCTAGCTCTGTAAAAAATGCCATTGGTAGTGTGATAGGGATTGCACTGAATCTGTAGATTGCTTTGGGTAGTATAGTCATTTTCACAATGTTGATTCTTCCAATCCAAGAACATGGTATATCTATCTGTTTGTATCATCTTTAATTTCTTTCATCAGTGTCTTATAGTTTTCTGTGTACAGGTCTTTTGTCTCCTTAGGTAGGTTTATTCCTAGGTATTATATTCATTTTGTTGCAATGGTAAATGGAAGTGTTTACTTAATTTCTCTTTCAGATTTTTCATCATTAGTGTATAGGAATGAAAGAGATTTTTGTGTATTAATTTTGTATCCTGCTACTTTACCAAATTCATTGATTAGCTCTAGTAGTTTTCTGGTAGCGTCTTTAGGATTCTCTATGTATACTATCATGTCATCTGCAAACAGTGACAGTTTTACTTCTTCTTTTCCAATTTGGATTCCTTTTATTTCTTTTTCTTCTCTGACTGCTGTGGCTAAAACTTCCAAAATTATGTTGAATAATAGTGGTGAGAGTGGACAACCTTGCCTTGTTCCTGATCTTAGAGGAAATGGTTTCAGTTTTTCACCATTGAGAAAGATGTTGGCTGTGGGTTTGTCATATATGGCCTTTATTATGTTGAGGTAATTTCCCTCTATGCCTACTTTCTGGAGAGTTTTTATCATAAATAGGTGTTGAATTTTGTTGAAAGCTTTTTCTGCATCTATTGAGATGATCATATGGTTTTTATTCTTCCATTTGTTAACATGGTGTATCACATTGATTGATTTGCATATATTGCAGAATCCTTGCATTCCTGGGATAAACCCCACTTGATCATGGTGTATGATCCTTTTCATGTGCTGTTGGATTCTGTTTGCTAGTATTTTGTTGAGGATTTTTGTATCTATGTTCATCGGTGATATTGGTCTGTGGTTTTCTTTTTTTGTGACATCTTTGTCTGGTTTTAGTATCAGGGTGATGGTGGCCTCTTAGAATGAGTTTGGGAGTGTTCCTCCCTCTGCTGTATTTTGGAAGAGTTTGAGAAGGATAGGTGATAGCTCTTCTCTAAATGTTTGATACAATTCGCCTGTGAAGCCATCTGGTCCTGGGCTTTTGTTTATTGCAAGATTTTTAATCACAATTTCAGTTTCTGTGCTTGTGATTGGTCTCTTTATATTTTATATTGCTTCCTGGTTCAGTCTTGGAAGGTTGTGCTTTTCTAAGAATTTGTCCATTTCTTCCAGGTTGTCCGTTTTATTGGCATATTGTGGCTTTTAGTAATCTCTCATGATCCTTTGTATTTCTGCAGGGTCAGTTGTTGCTTCTCCTTTTTCATTTCTAATTCTATTGATTTGAGTCTTCTCCCTTTTTTTCTTGATGAATCTAGCTAGTGGTTTATCAATTTTGTTTACCTTCTCAAAGTACCAGCTTTTAGTTTTATTGATCTTAGCTACCATTTCCTTCATTTCTTTTTCATTTATTTCTGATCTTTATGATTTCTTTCCTTCTGCTAACTTTGGGGGGGGGGGTTTGTTCTTCTTTCTCTAATTGCTTTAGGTGTAAGGTTAGGTTGTTTATTTGAGATGTTTCTTGTTTCTTGAGGTAGGATTGTATTGCTATAAACTTCCCTCTTAGAACTGCTTTTGCTGCATCCCATAGGTTTTGGTTCATCTTGTTTTCATTGTCATTTGTTTCTAGGTGTTTTTGGATTTCCTCTTTGATTTCTTCAGTGATCTCTTGGTTATTTCGTAGTGTATTGTTTAGCCTCCGTGTGTTTGTATTTTTCACAGATTTTTTCCTATAATTGATATCTAGTCTCATAACATTGTGGTTGGAAAAGATACTTGATACAATTTCAGTTTTCTTAATTTCACCAAGGCTTGATTTGTGACCGAAGATATGATCTATCCTGGAGAATGTTCCATGAGCACTTGAGAAGAAAGTGTATTCTGTTGTTTTTGGATGGAATGTCCTATAAATACCAATTAAGTCCATCTTCTTTAATGTATCATTTAAAGCTTATGTTTCCTTATTTATTTTCATTTTGGATGATGGTAGTTTAGTTTTTAATGAGTAATGAAACAGCAAATCAAACCCAGCCCTTCAAATCCAGGGTCTTTCCAGCATGAACTTGCTCTTTGTCTAACACAGCTCCTGCACCCTGAGTATGATGGAAAGCTTGAAAGTGGTTCATTTGGTTTTTCTTCAAACTCTTTCCATTCTTCAATGTTCTACCAAGAATTATGGGAAAGTTATAATCCAGGCCTTCCAAGAGGGACTGCTGACCCCTGGGTGTTCAAGATTATTCCAAAGGGGAATATAGGCACAGAAATTTTAAGAAACTCAATTTCCCGATTGGATCCTCAGTTTCCACATGTAGTCTGTTCTTTCCTAAAATTGATCTGCAGGAGAATACACCTGCAGTTTTATCTACTGAGCTTTCCTTTCTCTGCCCCACTCCCTTTTCACAGTTGCTCTTTTCCCATTTTACCAAAGCATACCTCCTTATGGTGTATTGTGTCAGAGGATAATTTGAAATGTTGCTCTCTAAGAAGTATTTGCTCATTAAGACACCCTAAGTTCCCCTTCCCATGAGACATACACAGAGACACAATTCTTCTCATGACGAAATAAGCTTTTAATAATTTCTTTATGTTTTGCAAGAGTATGTACCACAAATTTAATGTTTAATTTGGTTTTATAAATTATTAGTTAATAAAAATGTTATAACTCAATAGAGGAAAACAATTTAAGTCAAAATTTTACAAAATTATGAAAAAAGTAATTCCAATTTATAAACATATTTTGGCAGCAGAGAAATATGATAGGAGAATCAATAAAAACTGTCAAAAATATATGTATTTCATTACAATAAAATTCTGTGGGGGAAGTGAGAAAAAAGAACAACGTAAGATCACTAACTCTTAAAGAGTTTGTTCTAGTAATTTTAAATGAGTGGTGGTAGAAAACTGTGGTATTAACTCCCACAAGACACATTTTTAAATGATGAATTTAACAGTTTTATTTTTAAAAGAACATAGTTTTAAGGCCAGTTCAGGTCCTCACAAAAACGCCATATTGATTTGCTATTCTTGACAAAGAATGAGGACAGGAACTAGGATACGTGAAGACAAGTACCAAAGGCCAAAATTCAGACTGTAATGAATGCAAGTAGGTTGATATAATTTCCTCTTCTCCAATTCCATTATATTCATTTCATGAAAAATGCTTTCATATTAAACTATTTCCTCTTCTTAATATCTTTGTCATGTGGGAAGATATCAGCATTTTAATGATTTATTTAAACTGTTTTGATAATCTCTGTCCCTTGATTGACACTTCTACTTCACCTCTTCTCCTCTAGTTACAGGAACTGAGGATAGGAATTGTCAGCAAATCAAGTTACACATTGTTGGAAGGTTACTGTGCCAGGTTACCGTGCTATTATCTTTCTGACAAAATTTATAACAAGGTGCAACCAGAATCCATTTATAATCTACCAGTAGGAAACAGAGAATACCATAGTGCAGATTTTAGAAACAACAGAAATAGTTGATATTCAAAGAAATGCCATAATTCACGTTCAGAATTGATTTTCCTAGCCTTTTTGCTGAGATTGTCAATAAATGAAATGGCTCTTTAATTCAGCAATGGTTGCAGTAATATGACACATGTCAACTAAGAAATTAAAAGATGCTTTATCATTCACCACAATTACAACTACTTTCCTGAGCTCTCAACATAAGGCAACCCATTATATCTGAGAATTCAGTTCACGTGTCTCTGAAACCTGGAAGATTTTTGTGATAGTATGTTCTCACCTGTGTACTTTTCCCAAGGTGTAGACAGAAACATACACACACACTGCATTGTAATGAGATGGCATGATCCTCATTGGTAACACATTTCACTTTCTATCATGTGTATATAAATTTAGAATTTATAGAAAGATATGATTAGGTGGGAAAATGGTTTTAAATATACAAATCATCATTTATTGTAAAATACGGATTCATATTCTATGACTACATAAATAATTTTTGCCAACATCTATTGAATGCTATTTACCATGCAGTGTTCATGCTTTACATAGCATATTATTTAGGCACCATGACAATCCTATGATGTAAATACTTCTATTACTTCCATTTTAAACATAAGGAACCCAGGGTTTAAAGGATTAATTAAATTGCCCAAGGTCTTTTGGCAAATAAGCCACAGAGACCCAGCCCAAACCCAGGACTAAAAGCCCTGGATTTAACCTGCTCTGTTCAATATGGTGGCCATAGCACTTGAAATGTGGCCAGTCCAAACTGAAATGTGCTGTATGTATAAAGTATACATCAGATTTCAAAGACAGGATGTAAAAAGAATGTAAATTATCTCAAGAGTAATTTTTAAATTGATCACAGGTTGGAAATAATATTCTAGATATATTGGATTAAATTTAAAATATTGTTGAACTTATTTTCACTTTTTGCTTTTAAATGTAGTCACTAAAATTGTTTAATTATGTATATGATTCACAATATATTTCTGTTGGACATCACTGATCTTACTATATCTGAATGTATTTATGTATGTATACGTGTGTACATATTTTTCAATTTTTTTATTTTATTGAAGTATAGTTGATTTACAATGTTGTGTTAATTTCTGCTGTACAGCAAAGTGAATCAGTTATAAATGTATATACATATATCTACATTCTTTTTCATAATCTTTTCCATTATGGTTTATCACAGGATAATGATTATAGTTCCCTGTGCTATACAGTAGGACCTTGTTGTTTATCCATTCTATATATAATAGTTTGCATCTGCTAATCCTAAACTCCCAATCCATCCCTCCCCCACCCTCCCTCCCCCGTGGCAACCACAAGTCTGTTCTCTATATTTGTGAATCTGTTTCTGTTTCATTTGTGTCATATTTTAGATTCCACCCATGAGTGATATCATATGGTATTTGTCTTTCTATTTCTGACTTACTTCACTTAGTATGATAATCTCTAGGTCCATCCATGTTGCTGCAAATGGCATTATTTCATTTTTATGGCTGAGTAGTATTCCACTGTGTGTGTGTGTGTGTGTGTGTGTGTGTACACACACACACACACACACACACACACACACACACACACACCCCATATCTTCTTCATCCACTCACCTGTCGATGGAAATTTAGGTTGTTTCCAAGTCTTGGCTATTGTAAATAGTGCTGCCGTGAACATAGGGGTACATATATATTTTAGAATTATAGTTTTTTTTACTGATATATGCCCAGAAATGGGATTGCTGGATCTTATGACAACTCTATTTTTAGTTTTTTAAGGAACCTCCACACTGTTTACCATAGTGGCTGCACCAATTTACATTCCCACCAACAGTGTAGGAGGGTTCCTTTTTCTCCACACCCTCTTCCGCATTTGTTATTTGTAGACTTTTAGTGATGGCCATTTTGACCAGTGTGAAGTGGTACTCGTTGTAGTTTTGATTTGCATTTCTCTAAAAATTAGAGCATCTTTTCATGTGCCTGTTAGTCACCTGTATGTCTTCTTCGAAGAAATGTCTATTTATGTCTTCTCTCCTTTTACGATTGGGTTGTTTTTTTTTGTTATTGAGTTGTATGAGCTGTTTGTACATTTTGGAAATTAAGCCCTTGTCAGTTGCATCACTTGCAAACATTTTCTCCGAGTCCATATGGTTTCCTTTGCTGTGCAAAAGCATATAAGTTTGATTAGGTTCCATTTGTTTATTTTTGCTTTTATTTCTATTGCCTTGGGAGCCTGTGTATATATATATTTTTTAGTCGAGAAGAACGTTAAAGTATAAAAAGATTTAAAACCTTAGTCTGTAGTAGTATGCTCAGGCTGCCACCACAAAATATGATAGACTGGGTAGCTTAAAGAACAGAAATTTATTTTCTCACAGTTCTAGTGGCTATAAGTCCAAGATCAAGGTGCCAGCAGGCTTGGTTTCTGGCAAGAGCTCTCTTCCTGTCCTGCGAATGGCCTCTCACTGTGTCTTCACATGGCAGAGAGAGGAGAAGAGAGCCAGTGAGCTCTGGTGTCTCTTTCTCTTCGTATAAGGGCACCATCCCTATTGAGTTAGGGCTTTATTACCTCTATTATACCCCAAAGACCCCATCTCCATACACCATCACATTGGCGTTAAGGTTTCAACCTCTGAAACTGAGGAATGGGGTTACAAATATTCAACACATAGCAAGTGGTTATTGCTAGATATTGAATTCTAGTGATTTTATTTTCCTGATAATTTTATGCAATGTATTTCTCTTTCAATCAGAAGGCATACACATATTTCCACTTTTCAAAATGAAATTTTACAATATTACTGTGACTGGAAACAATAGGATCATTCTTTTAGATTTTTCTCTCATACTGTAATTTTATGATAAAAATTTAAAAGATTGTCAATATTAGGCATTTATTTGTAACTTCTAAGTGGCAAGCTGTCCCCGATATATAGGAGACTCTGACAAGGACCAGAACACCCAAGATAGTAGCTAGGTGCTCAAAGGTTTTTCACTACCCCCTGGGAGACCCCCGGCCTCTTGAGCATGATACTGGTGGCTCTGGAAGCATGAGGAAACAGGAAGGATGGCTAAAGGGCACAGCATGCTGAGGATTCCAGGCAGGAAGCTCAAAGCCAAGGCATGGGCAGACATGAGGACTGACCTTGTTTATCCTTCACATATTTGAAATATTTATCTCTTCGTACATAAATATGGGATATTAAAAATACACAAATGGATACACTTGTGTGTATAATATAATAATATATTATTATTTATATGAAACCTGATGAAATTTTCAGACTCATTTAGCCAGTTGTCAAATGACCAGAAAAGCAGCCAGGAGCTATGGACCGAGATATTTTAGGAAAATGGAATGTTAAATGGGAGAGACAGATTAGTTACAAGCATTTGATTCTCAACAGATTTCACACCTCCCTCTCTACCCCCCCATTCCAATAGCCATATCTGCTGGCTATTGAATAATGAAGTTTAAATTCTCTTGGACTGTTATCATAGCTGCAGCAGCAATCTTTTAACATAGTGCTTGCTCATTCAACTCCTATTATAAATTCCAGTGAAATAAAATATCACAAAGTCATTCAAATTCATAGACTAAAGATATATCTGTAGTGACAAAGTAAAGTATAGGATAAAATTCATTATCCTGATAAACTGATGAACATGGACAGTCACTCTGAATAATTCGAGCTAAAGGAACTTTACTCCCAATGGTTGGATATTTTTGGCCTGATTTATCCACATAATTGCCTCAGCTCTCCATTTAATTTTGCCCATGTCAACACAGCAAAGTCTCCATACTTGATTTTGAAAGCTTCACTATTTCATGTCATGTTAGCAAGAGAGATGCACATAGCAAATTCTGGATGGGTTCTGTGACAAATGACTTCTATGGTCTGCACGTGTCTCTTCAGTGACAGCTGCTGGGAAGAAACATCACCTCCCAGCTGCACAACTGGATCCTTCTCTCCCTTGTGAATTAGGAGGAATTGAATGTTTGGCCTTAAAGTGGCACTTCACACTCCTCTCATTGAATATCACAACTGTGCCCGGATGAAAGGAAACAAAAGACCCATCACTGGCAACTGATGCAAGAAAAAACAGCTCTCTCATTTCAGAGATAATAAGCAGGATGTTCCCCTGCAGCCTTTCTTCTTAATTCTCCTTATTGTATTTTATTAAATGATGCAGTTTGAAATTAAGGCTCTGGCAACCTTCGTGCACACTCTGCATAAACAAGCAAAACAGAAACACAGTTCAAAGGGTAAATATAAGCCCTTCCTAAGAGCCATCTGCTTTCTTTTTGTTATGAAACTTCAATTCATCAGCAAAACTCCAAAGAAAATATTTATAGCAGAAGTGTAAACCCGCATTCTGAAGCTTTGAGTCAGGATTAACAGAACGTTAGAAAACTTGGTTAGAGACCTTCAAGATGGTGGAGGAGTAAGATGTGGAGATCACCTTCCTCGCCACAAACACATCAGAAATACATCTACATGTGGAACAACTCCTACAGAACACCTACTGAACGCTGGCAGAAGACTTCAGACTTCCCAAAAGATACATATTTTTTACTTTTTCTCTTTTTGTGAGTGTGTATGGGTATGCTTCTTTGTGTGATTTTGTCTGGATAGCTTTGCTTTTACCATTTGTCCCAGGGTTCTGTCTGTCCTTTTCCTTTTTTTTTTTTTACTTTTTAACTTTTTTAAATAATTTTTTTTATTTTAATAGCTTTAGTTTATTTTATATTTTTCTTCCTTCCTTCCTTCCTTCCTTCCTTCCTTCCTCCCTCCCTCCCTCCCTCCCTCCCTCCTTTCCTTCCTTCCTTTTTTTTCTCCCTTTTCTTCTGAGCCATCTGGCTGCCAGTGTCTTGGTGCTCCAGCCAGGTGTCAGGCCTGTGCCTCTGAGGTGGAAGAGCTGACACTGGTTCACCAGACACCTCCCAGTTCCATGTAATATCAAATGGCAAAAGTTGTCCCAGAGATCTCCATCTCAAGGCTAAGACCCAGATGCACTCAACGACGTGCAAACTACAGTGCTAGACACCCTATGCCAAACAACTAGCAAGATAGAAACACAACCCCGCCCATTAGCAGAGAGGCTGCCTAAAATCATAATACGGTCACAGACACCCCAAAATGCACCACCGGACATGATCCTGCCCACCAGAAAGACAAGACCCAGCCTCATCCACCAGAACACAGGCACCATTCCCCTCCACAAGGAAGCCTACACACCCCCCTGAACCAACCTTATCCACTGGGGGCAGACACCAAAAACAACGGGAACTACAAACCTGCAGCCTGTGAAAAGGAGAGCCCAAACACAGTAAGTTAAGCAAAATGAGAAAAAAGAGACTCCCTATTGTGAGAACACCAGAATCACAACTAGCTGCTGGACAATCACTGACAGGAAGACACTGCAATTCACCAAAAATGATACCCCACATCCAAAGACAAAGGAGAAGTCACAGTGAAATGGTAGAAGGGGCGGAATCACAGTAAAATCAAATCCCATAACTGATGGGTGGGTGACTCACAGACTGGAGAACACTTATACCACAGAAGTCCACCCATTGGAGTGAAGGTTCTGAGCCCCACATCAGGCTTCCCAACCTGGGGGTCCAGCAACGGGAGGAGGAATTCCTAGAGAATCAGACTTTGAAGCCTAGTGGGATTTGATTACAAGACTTCGACATGATTGGGGGAAACAGAGACTCCACTCTTGGAGGGCACACACAAAGTAGTGTGCGCATCAGGACCCAGGGAAGGAGCAGTGACCCCCATAGGAGACTGAACCAGACCTACCTGCTAGTGTTAGAGGGTCTCCTGCAGAGGTGGGGGGTGGCTGTGGCTCACCGTGGGGACAAGGACCCTGGCAGCAGAAGTTCTGGGAAGTACTCCTCGGCTTGAGCCCTCCCAGAGTCTGTCATTAGCCCCACCAAAGAGCCCAGGTAGGCTCCAGTGTTGGGTTGCCTCAGGCCAAACAACTAACAGGGAGGGAACCCAGCCCCACCCATCAACAGTCAAGTGGATTAAAGTTTTACTGAGCTCTGCCCACCAGAGCAACAGTCAGCTCTACCCACCCACCAGTCCCTCCCATCAGGAAACTTACACAAGCCTCTTAGATAGCCTCATCCACCAGAGGGCAGACAGCAGAAGCAAGAAGAACTACAATGCTGCAGCCCGTGGAACAAAAATCACATTCACAGAAACATAGACAAGATGAAAAGGCAGAGAGCCATGTACCGGATGAAGGAACAAGATAAAACCCCAGAAAAACAACTAAATGAAGTGGAGATAGGCAACATTCCAGAAAAAGAATTCAGAATATTGACAGTGAAGATGATCTAGGACCTCGGGAAAACAATGGAGGCAAAGATCAAGAAGATGCAAGAAATGTTTAACAAAGACCTAGAAGAATTAGAGAATAAACAAAAAGAGATGAACAAAACAATAACTGAAATGAAAACGACATTAGAAGGAATCAATAGCAGAATAACTGAGGCAGAAAAATGGATAAGTGACCTGGAAGACAGAATGGTGGAATTCACTGCTGTGGAAAAGAATAAAGAAACAAGAATGAAAAGAACTGAAGACAGCCTAAGAGACTTCTGGGAAACATTAAATGCAACAATATTCACATTATAGGGTTCCCAGAAGGAGAAGAGAGAGAGAAAGGACCCGAGAAAATATTTGAAGAGATTATAGTTGAAAACTTCCCTAACATGGAAAAGGAAATAGCCACCCAAGTTCAGGAAGCGCAGAGAGTCCCATACAGGATAAACCCAAGCAGAAACACACCGAGACACATACTAATCAAATTGGCAAAAATTAAAGACAAATAAAAATTATTGAAAACAGCAAGGGAAAAATGACAAATAACATACAAGGGAACCCCCATAAGGTTAACAGCTAATTTCTCAGCACAAACTCTACAAGCCAGAAGGCAGTGGCATGATATATTTAAAGTGATGAAAGGGAAGAACCTACAACCAAGATTACTCTATCCGGCAATAATCTCATTCAGATTCGATGGAGAAATCAAAAGCTTTACAGACAAGCAAAAGCTAAGAGAATTCAGCACCACCAAACCAGCTCGACAAAAGTGCTAAACGAACTTCTCTGAGTGGGAAACACAAGAGAAGAAAAGGATCTACAAAAACAAACCCAAAACAATTAAGAAAATGGTCATAGGAACATACATATCGATAATTACCTCAAATGTGAATGGATTAAATGCTCCAACCAAAAGACACAGGCTTGCTGAACAGATACAAAAACAAGACCCATCTATATGCTGTCTACAAGAGACCCACTTCAGACCTAAAACACATACAGACTGAAAGTGAGGGGATGGAAAAAGATATTCCATGCAAATGGAAATCAAAAGAAAGCTGGAGTAGCAATACCCATATCAGATAAGACAGACTTTAAAATAAAGAATGTTACAAGAGACAAGAATGAACAAACAAGAATGAACAAGAATGAACATAATGATCAAGGGATCAATCCAAGAAGAAGATATAACAATTATAAATACATATGCACCCAACATAGGAGCACCTCAATACATAAGGCAACTGCTAACAGCTATAAAAGAGGAAATCGACAGTAACACAATAATAGTGGGGGACTTTAACAACTCACTTACACCAATGGACAGATCATCCAAAATGAAAATAAAAAAGGAAACAGAAGCTTTAAATGACACAACAGACCAGATAGATTTAATTGATATTTATAGGACATTCCATCCCAAAACAGCAGATTACACTTTCTTCTCAACTGGGCACAGAACATTCTCCAGAATAGATCACATCTTGGGTCACAAATCAAGCCCCAGTAAATTTAAGAAAATTGAAATCATATCCAGCATCTTTTCTGACCACAATGCTATGAGATTAGAAATGAATTACAGGGAAAAAAACGTAAAAAACACAAACACATGGAAGCTAAACAATAAATTACTAAATAACCAAGAGATCACTGAAGAAATCAAAGAGGAAATCAAAAAATACCTAGAGACAAGTGACAATGAAAACACGACGATCCAAAATTTATGGGAGGCAGCAAAAGCAGTTCTAAGAGGGAAGCTTATGGCTATACAAGCCTACCTCAAGAAACAAGAAAAATCTCAAATAAACAATGTAACCTTACACCTAAAGGAACTAGAGAAAGAACAACAAAGAAAACCCAAAGTTAGCAGAAGGAAAGAAATCATAAAGATCAGAGCAGAATTAAATGAAATAGAAACAAAGAACACAGTAGCAAAGATCAATAAAACTAAAAGCTGGTTCTTTGAGAAGATAAACAAAATTGATAAACCATTAGCCAGACTCATCAAGAAAAAAAGGGAGAAGACTCACATCAACAGAATTAGAAATGAAAAAGGAGAAGTAACAACTGACATTGCAGAAATACAAAGGATAATGAGACACTACTACAAGCAACTATATGCCAATAACACGGACAACCTGGAAGAAATGGACAAATTCTTAGAAAGATATAACCTTCCAAGACTGAACCAGGAAGAAATAGAAAATATGAACAGACCAATCACAAGTAATGAAATTGAAACTGATTAAAAATCTTCCAACAAACAAAAGTCCAGGACCAGATGGCTTCACAGGTGAATTCTATCAAACATATAGAGAACAGTAAACACCCATCCTTCTCAAACTCTTTCAAAAAATTGCAGAGGGAGGAACACTCCAAAACTCATTCTATGAGGCCACCATCACCCTGATACCAAAACCAGACAAAGATACTACAAAAAAAGAAAATGACAGACCAATATCACTGATGAATATAGATACAAAAATTCTCAACACAATACTAGCAAACACAATCCAACAACACATTAAATGGATCATACACCATGATCAAGTGGGATTTATCCCAGGGATGCAAGGATTCTTTAATATATGCAAATCAATCAATGTGATACACCATATTAACAAATTGAAGGATAAAAACCATATGATCATCTCAACAGATACAGAAAAAGCTTTTGACTAAACTCAACACCCATTTATGATAAAAACTCTCAAGAAAGTGGGCATAGAGGGAACCTATCTTAACATAATAAAGGCCATATATGACAAACCCACAGCAAACATCATTCTCAATGGGGTAAAACTGAAAGCATTTCCCCTAAGATCAGGAACAAGACAAGGATGTCCACTCTCACCACTATTATTCAACACAGTTTTGGAAGTTCTAGCCACGGCAATCAGAGAAGAAAAAAAAAATAAAAGGAATACAAATTGGAAAAGAAAAAGTAAAACTGTCACTGTTTGCAGATGACATCATACTATACATAGAGAATCCTAAAAATGCCACCAGAAAACTACTAGAGCTAATCAATGAATTTGGTAAAGTTGCAGGATACAAAATTAATGCACAGAAATCTCTTGCATTCCTATACACTAATGATGAAAAATCTGAAAATTAAGGAAACACTCCCATCTACCACTGCAACAAAAAGAATAGAATACCTAGGAATAAACCTACCCAGGGAGACAAAAGACCTGTACGCAGAAAACTATAAGACACTGATGAAAGAAATTAAAGATGATACCAACAGATGGAGAGATACACCATGTTCTTGGGTTGGAAGAATCAATATTGTGAAAATGACTATATTTCCCAAAGCAATCTACAGATTCAGTGCAATCCTTATCAAATTACCAATGGCATTTTTTACGGAACTAGAACAAAAAGTCTTAAAATTTGTATGGAGACACAAAAGACACTGAATTTCAAAAGCAGTCTTGAGGGGAAAAAAACGGAGCTGGAGGAATCAGGCTCCCTGACTTCAGACTATACTACAAAGCTACAGTAATCAAGACAATATGGTACTGGCACAAAAACAGAAACATAGATCAATGGAACAAGATAGAAAGCCCAGAGATAAACCCACCACACCTATGGCCAACTGATCTATGACAAAGGAGGCAAGGGTATGCAATGGAGAAAAGACAGTCTCTTCAGTAAGTGGTGCTGAGAAAACTGGACAGCTACATGTAAAAGAATGAAATTAGAATACTCCCTAACACCATATACAAACATAAACTCAAAATGGATTAAAGACCTAAATGTAAGGCCAGACACTATAAAATTCTTAGAGGAAAACAAAGGAAGAACACTCTTTGACATAAATCACAGCAAGATGTTTTTTGACCCACCTCCTAGAGTAATGGAAAGAAAAACAAAAATAAACAAATGGGACCTAATGAAACTTCAAAGCTTTTGCACAGCAAAGGAAAACATAAACAAGACAAAAAGACAACCCTCAGAATGGGAGAAAATATTTGCAAATGAAGCAACTGACAAAGATTTAATCTCCAAAATTAGCAAGCAGCTCATGAAGCTCAATATCAAAAAAAACAAACAACCCAATCCAAAAATGGGCAGAAGACCTAAACAGACATTTCTCCAAAGAAGATATACAGATTGCCAACAAACACATGAAAGGATGCTCAACATCACTAATCATTAGGGAAATGCAAATCAAAACTACAATGAGGCATCACCTCACACGAGTCATAATGGCCATTATCAAAAAGTCTACATACAATAAATGCTGGAGAGGGTGTGCAGAAAAGGGAACACTCTTGCACTGTTGCTGGGAATGTAAATTGATACAACCACTGTGGAGAACCCTATGGAGGTTCCTTAAAAAACTAAAAATAGAACTACCATATGACCCAGCAATCCCACTACTGGGCATATACCTTGAGAAAACCATAATTCAAACAGAGTCATGTACCACAATGTTCATTGCAGCTCTATTTACAATAGCCAGGACATGGAAGCAAGCTAAGTGTCAATCAACAGATGAATGGATAAAGAACATGTGGCACATATATACAATGGAATATTACTCAGCCATAAAATGAAATGAAATTCAGTTATTTGTAGTGAGGTGGATGGACCTAGAGACTGTCATACAGAGTTAAGTAAGTCAGAAAGAGAAAAACAAATACCGTATGCTAACACATATATTTGGAATCTAAAAAAAAAAAAAAAAAGTGGTTCTGAAGAACCTAGGGGCAGGACAGGAATAAAGATGCAGACGTAGAGAATGGACTTGAGGACATGGGGAGGGAGAAGGGTAAGCTGGGACAAAGTGAGAGAGTGGCATGGACATATATACACTACCAAATGTAAAATAGATAGCTAGTGGGAAGCAGGTGCATAGTACAGGAGATCAGCTTGGTGCTTTGTGACCACCTAGAGGGATGGGACAGGGAGGGTAGGAGGGAGATGCAAGAGGGAGGGGATTTGGGGATATATGTATACATATAGTTGATTCACTTTGTTATACAGCAGAAACTAACACAACATTGTAAAGCAATTATACTCCAGTAAAGATTTTTTAAAAAAAAGAAAACTTGGTTAGATTGTGTCAAGTACTAACCAACCTAGAAGTAGTCATTTAACCTGTCTCATTTACTCATTCAACCTTTTGTTCACTTGTTCATTCATTGAAGAATATTTCTTTAAGACCCTTAATGTGCCACGAACTGTGGCAGGTGCCTCTGTTTCCACATCATTAAGTGAAGATAATAAATATACCAGCTATGCCATGCCTACCTCTCAAGACTGCTGAAAGTACTGCTACAAACTATAAAACAAATAAAAGTATCTGTGTTTATTTTCCACTAATAAGCCACCAGAAGAAAGTGCAAGTTATTTAGTTACCTATGCAAAAAATTTAAATATGATTATAACTTAGAGGAGATATTATTTTAAATGTCCAGTAGCACAAACGTTCTGCTAATTTTCACTCTGGTAAATGTAAGAAAATACTTTCCTCTCCCTACCCTTACCCATTGCTCTCTCAAGGGAGGGAAACCAATGATTCAGGCACTATAAATTTTCTTAATCACATTGAATAAACATACAAGTAAATATACCTAACAATAATACTGACATATAATCCAATTTTGCTAAACAAAATGTCACTCTGAACTTCCATTTTCATTTTCCTCACAATTTATACCCTTCTGATCTGATGGTAGCTTATAACCATGGCTTATAGTGAAATAAGACAGGACCCTCGAGATTTTGCGTGAAGAGAAAGAAAACTTCATGGTGTTCAACAACTAGGTTGGGATGAGGATATCTGTTTCCACAGCATATTCTAGTCTATCCTAACAAATTTAGAAATTGTACCAGTGATAACAAAGAAACCTAAAATATGTAGCAATGGCTTAGTAATTAGACAGAAGGCAGTGACGTATCCAGTGTTTGATCCATTTTACACAGTGGGAAAGCATTTGGTAAAATTATTTCCTGTGGTAATTTGGGAAGCAGACAATATGCTTCTGAGCCCACTGGTTTAGGGGAAGAATGCTGAAAGCAAATTTTAGCTATATTTGACAAAAGTTTACAAGGATGAAGTAAGCTCAAAAAGAAATGAAAGGAATGGGAATAGCTCAGAAATTTAGGGACTTGCAAAAAGAAAAAGTGACTACTTCTAGAGCTCAGAAATTAAAACTGGGAATCTCCAAAGACCGCAACAAAAATCACAGTGAATCTTTCCTGTCAGATGAAATGACTCAAGACAAAGATCAAGTTAAGTGTGTGAATTTCCCACCTACTATCCAGACATCTTCAAGATAGCCACCATAAAGTTGACAGAGAAATGCATGGAAGTGTGAAGCAATGAAACAAAGCAGATTGTAGAACTTTGTCTAGAAAAGAACTTTAGGTGTGATTACTGTCACATAGACCTTGTTGGAAGCAAATACATCAGAAGCCTACTATGTCTGGGAGGGAAATGCATTGCCAAATGAACCATGAGTCTGCACTTAAAAAACTATTGACATCTTGAGACTTGCAACTCTTGGGTCCCCAGTGTTCCATGAGAAAGAAGGTTGCTGAGAAAACTGTGCAGCTACCAAGGAGATCATGTTCCCCAACACCCACTTCAGAGGTGTTAAAGAGACTAATGGAAACGAAGGAACATCTCAGAGGGCACAGCTTGCAGCCATGGAGTACAACAGATGAAAGAACTGCTCTCAAGCCTCAGAACCAAGGCCTAATCCAGGAACACACCACCCCAGGTGAGAGAAGCCTTCACCAAGTCTTCCCAGTGGGATTTCATCATTGCTGTGTGTCCTCAATCATCCCCTTTCCAAGTAGGAATGTGTACTGTAGTTATCCTGCCCCTTTCCACGAATATATATCCAGTAGAGGTGGGAAGTCTATATAATTTTCCTTTCAGTTTGTAGATCACCTGATCACAAAGAGCTTCACATAGTCCTCATGAAGAGGCCCATGTATTCCATAGAACTTGATGTAGTGACTGGATTGGATTTCGGGATGTCTCTCCTAAGGCTGGCTTGAGATGGCCTCTGTGTGTGAATAAGGGAGTAATTGGAGACTTGATGACTAGAAGGGAAGACAGTGGAGAGACTATAAGAGCCTACCTAATATTAACGTGTTTCTCTACATTTCCAAGCCCCATAAACCTAAGTGGGATCGTGCAATCAGATCATGCCAGTGGAAGGTGAGCAAAAGGGATATGTAACTTTCCACCTAAATATTCTCCTGTTCTTTCCTTTTCCCTGCTCTGGTGACCTGGGAGGCTATGTAATCCAGACAGTGTAGCTACAAGATGGAGAAGGGGTATAGTGATTACAGTTAGTAACACTGTATTATGTCCTTGAAAGTTGCTGGAAGAGTAAATCTGAAATGCTCTCACTACAAAAAGGAAATGGTAGTCATACATGACAAAGGTGTTAGCTAATATCATGGTAGTAATCATTTTCCAATACATAAGTATATCAAATTAACACATACACTTTAAATTCACACAATGTTGTATGTCAGTTATATCTCAATAAAGCTGGAAAAAATGGAGGGTATCAGATTATGCATGACAGAGAAATATGTATTATTTGTGTAGAGTCACTAGGATTCAAGGGTTTATTTGTTACCACAGCATAGCCTAGATTAGATTAACTAATATATTATGCAATATAAACCTCATCCTCATTCTCCCCGCAAAATTTTTAGCAGGGGCTATGCTGATGACTAAACTTTTTGGTGTGAATAAATGGAGAAGAATGGGTCTGAAAAGATTCTGTCAGTGTTTGGGTAAAAGTGAACTAACTGAAAATATTACGCGCAAATGAAGATGCACATTGCAATGAGAAACAGCTGATACGTAAGTGACACTTAAGTAACTGCCTCTTGGCTCCCAGTGTTCCTCTCTCTGGATACAAGAAGCAGATTTCAAAACAATCACCATGGGATATCCTAGCTTCATCCCGGGCCAGAATTTGAACACATCTGGGTATATCTCATATAATGGTGTGGCAAACTTCCAGAAGTGTATTTACTGGGGGTACAAAGGAGCCTCCTAGGAAAACTTTCATCCTTAAGAAGGAAAGAGTTGGGCACGTCAAAGTTCACCCAACACCAAAGCTTTAATCACTGAAGGGGAGAAATGTGCTGGGCGTAACATGGCATCTTCACACATTTCTTTCTCTGGTCCAGTCTCTAAGCCCTAGGAAGACAAGGGGCTATAAATAAAACCTAAGATTTATTTAAACTTCTTCAAGATATCTGGTGTATTGTATGTAACCACGCAACAGAGAACAGAACAAACAAGGCATTTCTGTAACTTTGTCATTCTTCCCTGGACAAAGCTTTGGCACCTTGAAACACTTGTTGAGGCCAGAGTACCAGCTAGTAGTAGAAAGATGGAGCAATAGCTGCTACCAGTGCAGTGTCAACATGCCAGGTGGAACAGCAGTGTCCCACAGAACTGGTAGTAGGACCCAGCGGGTGCTATCTGGCTGACCACCAGATTTTCATGAGCACTTATGAAAACACTGCCTAAGGGCCCCAAGAAATAGTCAGGGCCAGAGAGGGAGGACTTTACCAGGAAATGAATTCTTGGGTGAATGAGTGGAGGGTAGAGCCAGAGAAGTCTCACGTAGCAGTTAGCTTTTATTGTATAAAAATACCCCAAACGTATGGGCATAATATAAGAACCATTTATTATTTCTCACAAGTCTAGGAGTCACAGCTCTGGTGACCTGGGCTGGGCTTGGTTTATCTCATCTGGGCTCACTCATGTGTCTGTGGTCAATGATCAGGTCAGCTGGGGACTTGCTGAACCAGGTGGCCTTGGCTGAAACGGTTCAGCTTTCCTCCAAATGTTTCTCACGTACCTCCAGTGAATTCACCCAGGCTTGTCCCCATAGGTGGAGGCGGGGGTCCGGGAGAAAGAAAGAGAAAGAGCAACACAGCACAGAACTTCTTGAGGCCTCGGCTTGGACCTGGAACACCATCAATTCCACCCATATTGTAAGTCAAAGCAAATCACAAGGCCGGGTCATATTAAGGGGTGTGGGTATAGACTCCACCTCTTGATGGGAAAATCTGCAAAGTCATTGAGAGGGAGGCAGATGCTGACGGGGAAATGACGGACACCGTTTTTGCAATCAATCCACCACATCTGGGTTATTGCTTTTATCATGATACCGTATGTATGGGAGAAACTTGGACTCTCCATAAGTTTCCCAGAACTCTAAAGTTGGAAGGATTTTAGTGATTATTGTTTACTCCAACCTAATTTCAGAGAGAAGAAATCTGAGGCCCAAAAAGGTTATGCAATTCGATTAATTTCTCAGAGGCAAAGGAGGAATAGAAATTACTTCTGATTCAGCTCAGAGCTCTTTCTACCACACTGCACTATCCTTTCTTCCAAGGATACCTTTAGGATACAACAAAATTTGGTTTTGTTCTCCATTTTTTTACCCACCACTTTTGCCATGAAACAGTTATCTGGAAAAGCACCAACAATAGCCAATAAAGACTTTTGGTCTCTCAGCCGTGATACTCTCACTGAGGCCCCGTCCTGCTCTGCTGCGACTTGAGTTCTGCCTGTGAGTATAGTGCCCGAGCCCTCTCCCACAGTGAATTTCCGTGGTCCTAATTATCTGTCCTGTCACGTGATTCTCCCTCCCTACAGAACCAACCTGCCCCAGAGGGTCCCAGAATTTGCCAAGCAATGTCTATACTTGCCTCAACATTTTATGCTCTTAATGCTTCTAGAACTGTCCTCACAAACAGTTGCTAAATTTATTTACAATTTTCCCTTCCTATTTGCATAGTTACAATTCTGTGCTCCTCAACTGTAGTTTTTCTCCAGAATCTATATTACAAGCCAGAAAATTGAAAGTTCAGTACATATTTCCTACCTCAAAGGATTATAAACCCATTTTAACTGACAAGCTGTTAGAAACATAGCTACCCCTTACGTTTTTTTTTTCTTTCTTTCTTTTTTTAACATCTTTATTGGAGTATAATTGCTTTACAATGGTGTGTTAGTTTCTGCTTTATAACAAAGTGAATCAGTTATACATATACATATGTTCCCATATCTCTTCCCTCTTGCTTCTCCCTCCCTCCCACCCTCCCTATTCCACCCCTCCAGGCGGTCACAAAGCACCAAGCTGATCTCCCTGTGCTATGCAGAATGAGAGGGATCAAGGAAGAGAGAAGGTATAGCTTTCCGGCAATGGGATCTTGATCCCTTAAGGGCATGGAGCCTCAGGGCAGGGTTGTGGGTCAAGTACATCAGGTGCTGTCACACTCCTAGGCAAGCACACTTGGAAATGAATTGGTACTGAAGAGAGCTGCTCCCTGTACACAAAGCATGACAATAGACAGGAAAGCTTCAGATTTTTAGTCATTTTTATGGTTCATCTCTGTTTTTATGGACAGCCCAGCAGAGTTCACCTCATTAGCCATTACTGAGATTTTAATTCTTGAGTTAATCCTGTGTTCATTCATCAGAATGAATATTAATATCTTTCTAATGTAATTTTTAATTAAATATAGCATCACCATTATAACAGCGCAAAGATCTAAATAGAGTTTGAAAGAGAAGACAGACACTATCACAATAAAAATCAGCAAATTCTGCTCACATTCTTTTCAGAAGGCTGATCACCTATGAAGTAAAGAGAATAAACTGTGAGATAATGTAGGACAGATCTAATTAAGATAATGAGCTACGATTATAGACATGATTTTCCAGGGTTAGAGATCTTAACAAAAGGCAATATATGGATATATTTTAAATACCCTCTTTGGTCTACTTACTTATATTAGCTATGCCTCTTAAAAGGTAAAATATTCATCAAAAGTAATGACCCTGCGTCTAATGCAAGTGCAGAGTTTTAACTATTTTGCTATTACTTATGCATTTAATACCTTGACAGATTTTTTTAATTTACTTTGTATATTTCACCGAAACAGTTTTTATTTTTTAAACCATGGCATTCAAGGGGAAAGAGACACTAGGATCACTGTTCTCTCTGCACCTTGAAAGCTATATCATGAAGATATTTTAAAGTGGCTAGTACAGATTTAAATGGATATTTCTGGAAGGAACTAACTAATTAGCCTGCTTTCAACAGCAGCCGTGGTAGGCAAGACAACCAGGGGAAAGGTGTCATTGAGCTTTGTAGATATACCAGGGTGCCAGCTTTCCTTCTCTCCAAAGATAGAACAACGACCACTTAATCCTTGGTCAATGACAGTTCAATCAGCAGAAATCAGTATTTCCTGAGAAGTGTGGAAGTGCTAAAGGAAAGCCCCGGAAGGGTCTGATGGCTGAATTACTTGGTAAAGATCAAGTGTTGCACTTTGAAAACTCAGGCACTTGGACAGGTACCCACTAAAGCTGATGGGGAGAAGGAATTTAATCCAAGGGATGTTAAGAGTTCTGCCCCCTAGAGTCAGCCTCGCATGTATGCCATTCACAGTTACTGTCATTTGCATCAAGTAGCATCCTATGGTGGGTCTGTTTTAGACCATGCAGCAAGCTCAGCTCATTACCTGCAAGAAAACTGTAACTCTGGTTCTGTGTTTGACTGCAGTGCAGTGAACTCCTAAGCTCTATTAACTCCCCAGCCTCCAGGACCCTTCAGCCTGTGTGGCTACATCAGTGGCGCTTCATTGAAATCTTGAGACCCTAAGGATCTTTGAAAAACGTTGGACAAAACAAAAGAATGAATGTCTGAAAGACATAAATGATGCGTTTGAAAGCAAAGAAATTTTCAGTTCCCTGGATTTTTATTGAATCTTGCTTTGCATTCCTTTTCTCTATTATATATCCTCTCCCTCCCCTTCCTTCTCTCTCTCTCTCTAAATCTACGAGCACACACCACCACATCTGTGTGGGTTTGTAGAAAGAATATTGCTAATAAGTCAAAAGACATGCTTTTTCTAGTACTGGCACCAACTCTTCCTAGCTGTGTGGGTCTGAGTAAGTCACTTAACCTCTCTGATCTTCCATTTCCTCGACTCATATTAAAAACAAAAAACAAAAAAACACTGTCACTTTGTAGGACTGATGTGAAGACTGAATGATATCATGAAATTTAAGTACATTTAAAATTATAAACCATCTAGTCTACATACTCTTAAAACATAGTGCTGTCAATATGTTCCCACAATGTTAGATAATTTGGGAAGCAAAGCCACTGGATGGTTAGCTTATAACCAGTGATTAACTGACATCTTAAGGAAGTAAAATAATGATTTTCAGGTTTGGCTTATTTCTTTTTCAATATATTAAAGTATTTTTATTATTGTTATAAAGGCATGATTTACAGCCTAAATCGTTAGACTATGTTGCGTATATATATATTTTTAACATCTTTATTGGAGTATAATTGCTTTACAATGGTGTGTTAGTTTCTGCTTTATAACAAAGTAAATCAGTTATACATTTGTCCCCATATCTCCTCCCTCTTGCGTCTCCCTCCCCCCCTGCCTATCCCACCCCTCTAGGTGGTCACAAAGCACCAAGCTGATCTTCCTGTGCTATGTGGCTGCTTCCCACTAGCTATCTATTTTACATTTGGTAGTGTATATATGTCCATGCCAATCTCTCACTTTGTCCCAGCTTACCCTTCCCCCTCCCTGTATCCTCAAGTCCATTCTCTAGTAGGTCTGTGTCTTTATTCCAGTCTTGCCCCTAGGTTCTTCATGACCTTTTTTTTTTTCAGATTCCATATATATGTGTTAGTGTACGGTATTTGTTTTTCTCTTTCTGACTTACTTCACTCTGAATGACAGTCTCTAGGTCCATCCACCTCACTACAAATAACTCAGTTTCATTCCTTTTTATGGCTGAGTAATATTCCATTGTATATATGTACCACATCTTCTTTATCAATTCATCTGTCGATGGACACTTAGGTTGCCTCCATGTCCTGGCTATTGTAAATAGAGCTGCAATGAACATTTTGGTACATGACTCTTTTTGAATTATGGTTTTCTCAGGGTATATGCCCAGTAGTGGGTTTGCTGGGTCATATGGTAGTTCTATTTTTAGCTTTTTAAGGAACCTCCATACTGTTCTCCATAGTGGCTGTATCAATTTACATTCCCACCAACAGTGCAAGAGGATTCCCTTTTCTCCACACCCTCTCCAGCATTTATTGTTTGTAGATATTTTGATGATGGCCATTCTGACCAGTGTGAGATGATACCTCATTGTAGTTTTGATTTGCATTTCTCTAATGATTAATGATGTTGAGCATTCTTTCATGTGTTTGTTGGCAATCTGTATATCTTCTTTGGAGAAATGTCTATTTAGGTCTTCTGCCCATTTTTGGATTGGGTTGTTTGTTTTTTTGATATTGAGCTGCATGAGCTGCTTGTAAATTTTGGAGATTAAATCTTTGTCAGTTGCTTCATTTGCAAATATTTTCTCCCATTCTGAGGGTTGTCTTTTCGTCTGTTTATGGTTTCCTTTGCTGTGCAAAAGCTTTTAAGTTTCATTAGGTCCCATTTGTTTATTTTTGTTTTTATTTCCATTTCTCTAGGAGGTGGGTCAAAAAGGACCTTGCTGTGATTTATGTCATAGAGTGTTCTGCCTATGTTTTCCTCTAAGAGTTCGATGGTGTCTGGCCTTACATTTAGGTCTTTAATCCATTTTCAGTTGATTTTTGTGTATGGTGTTAGGGAGTGTTCTAACTTCATTCTTTTACATATAGCTGTCCAGTGTTCCCAGCATCACTTGTTGAAGAGGCTGTCTTTTCTCCAGTGTATATTCTTGCCTCCTTTATCAAAGATAAGGTGACCAGGGCTTCCCTGGTGGCGCAGTGGTTCAGAGTCTGCCTGCCGATGCAGGGGACGCGGGTTCGTGCCCCAGTCCGGGAGGATCCCACATGCCGTGGTGCGGCTGGGCCCGTGAGCCATGGACACTGAGCCTGCGCATCCGGAGCCTGTGCTCCGCAACGGGATAGGCCACAACAGTGAGAGGCCCGTGTACCGCAAAAAAAAAAAAAAAAGATAAGGTGACCATATTTGTGTGGGTTTACCTCTGGGCTTTCTATCCTGTTCCATTGATCTATATTTCTGTTTCTGTGAGGTTTGGGTTATTTTAAATGCAACCATCAGAGCCCTGGTTTGAGATCTGAGGATCTGGGAAGAAGCCTGAATACAGGCATTGCAACAAGAAGTTATGGGATCTTTTCCAAGGACTTATATCCATCAAATACATTTAAATAATATTACCCACTCTTTCCCTTTAACACCCATGCTCATCCTATTAATTTTCTTTTCCTCTCTCATCTCAGGATCCAATATGATAGAGTAGAAAGAGTATGTGGACCTTTAGGCAGAGATACCTGGCTCTGCCACTTAGCAAGTTATTTAACTCTCCGAGCCGCAGGTTTTTCATCTGTAAAATGGGTTCACAGATATGGTCTTATCTACCTTAAATTAAAAGCACTTAGGACATAAATGTTAGGTTCCTTCGATTGTACTCCAATTGTTGGAGATTCGGAGTATTAGAGCAAAGAGGACCCTCTAAAAAAAAATTCCATATGTTATAATTGGTCTCTCCCACCTCCCTATCTGGACTTGTTCCTCCTGGAACTTGACTTTTATTTACCCTTATCTCCTAATTTGTGTGGCTTCATGCACCCCCAGCTGCCTAGTTGCCACCATCCAGAAACTGCAGTTTCCCCCATATTCCCCAATTAGTTCCTCCCATTTCTTCCAAATCTGAGATCAGCTCAGCTAATTACTAATTGCTCTATGTAACATGAGGTTGAGAGTGACTGGCAGCCCATTAAACTTCCAAGGATACTTTTCTTTTAAAAGCCACATTCATTGCAGTGCTAGGAGCTGGGACTGGCACTGGCCACAGAGTGGAAGTGTTCCACTCCTTCTCCTAAACATCAGATACAGGGGATGAATACCTTCCAGAGAGGTACTTTGCCAGCCTACCTAGCTGTATATCCATCTGCCTTTGAAGTCAATGTCAAGCCATTCCACCCTCTACCTGTCTTCTACACTATCATTAATCAACTGAGATAATACCCAGGATGACAAACACAGCAAGTCCAAAGCTCAACTAATTACGTTCCTTGCTAAACCTCTATTCCCTATCCTAGTAAATTAAACCACCATAACTCTAGTCTGAAATTTGGTAGTTATCATCACATCTTTCTGTACCACAACTCTGTCCTGATCCAGATACTGGTTTCTGGCAATGGCCTCCCAGTCAACCCTCGTTCCTCTAGTCTTGCTTCCTGCAATCAGCTCTCAACAGGGTAGAGAGAATGGTCTTTCTAAAGAGCGAATGGAATCAGTTTATGCTTCTATTCAGAATGCTTACATGTGCCCCCCTGGACCACAGAACAACATCCAAATCCTCAGTCTGTCATCCTCAGTGAGCATTTTCTCCACCCCTCTCACCAGTCATTCCCAGTAACATCCCTTGTGCTCTATGTGCAGCTCTGATCTGTTAAGCACCTCCAGGTCTGTGCACTTGCCTCTCAGAGTGTCTTCTCTTCCCTCCCTGCCTGGTGAACTCCTGCTTATTCTTAGGTATTTAGCTCAAGGGCACCTCTTTCTGGGCTCGCTCTACGCCTTCCCTACACCCACCTCCATCTTACTCCTTCCCTATTCCCCTATGTCTCTGTTTTGTACAAAACTCTTTTGTAATGAGTGTCCAGTGTGTTTACAATTATTTGCCAACAAGTCATGGTAACCTTGAAGAAAAGAACTGCGCTTTCATCATCTCAGTATCCCTAGCGACTGCTGTGGAGCCATCCCCTCTTCTAGTTATACATATTAAGGCATCCTTCAAGCAAGTTTGTGAGGATTTCACGGTGATGGAAGAAAGCCCATTTGGGTGTCCAAATTTTACTTTGCCCAGCACTAGCCAAGAAATAGTTGGAAGACAGTGTAAAGTAATGGAAATAATAGTTGTCTTAGTGTCTAAAGTAATCGTTTATACTTCAAAAAAAGTATTAGTTACATGAGCCTTGGAGTTCTTTGTTTTCCTATTTTCCTTACTTAGTGCCTGAGTTTCCCATCCTTGTCATCCTCCATTTCCTTGCCTCCAAACGGAGCTGATTTAATCATGTGTAGCAGAAGTATGTCTCTATATGTTACAGGGGCTATAAATCTTAAAATTCTGGTTTCAATTAAAATGAATGTAATCCCAACATTTTGCCTCAAGGTATTTCATTATAACACAACAGTAATACCTGTCATATGTTGACACTGCACAAGGTGTTATTCTAAAGAAACTGTAATTTAGGATTTTTTTTACCAACTCTTTGTGCCTTATTCGCATCTCTCTAAAGTTTGATTCTCACGGTGCTATGCCAATGCTTTTTATTGTTTTCATTGCCATTTAAGGCACTTTCATCTGAGAATCATGTCTTTCTTCCTTCTGATGATATCATTCAGTCTTCCCTGTTGAGAACGTTTATTTGGGAATACTCTGCGAGAATTAATAGCAAGCAAAAAATATATCCAGGATTTATTCAATTTATATTGAAATATCAAGTCAATAGCATAAATGTGGTTGTAGAATATTTTCTATTTTTCAAGGTCACAAAATTTGTAAACCTTTTTAAACCAACTAAAAATATAAATGCATTCTGTTTTCCTCTGAGCTCTTTTATTATTTATGTGTATTCACCACCACATAAAACAGAGGCGGCTTTCATAAGCAATAGAGTGCAGTATACAAGATCAATTACATTCAAGATTTTCCCCACTCAATTAAATTAATTTCTGCGGATGGGGGAATGAAGGGAATACTTTCATAGGTATGTGCAGGAATGATTTGTTTGTCTGAGGCATTTGTGGTTATTGCTGTTGTTGTTAGGTATTCCCTCTTATTATATTTTTACCCCTCTTATTACAATTTTATTAAAATTGTCCTTATACCCTGATTTTTCTGCATTCTGATGTACTACTTTATGTTGTATTGATAACTATTAAAGATTCATTCCTAGTATTTGGTTACAAAGGGTAGGTTCTATCAAAAGAGTCCTAATAGGGTGGACAATCTTTAGCTTGGATCTCACTTGGAAAATATTAGCTATGGCAGTTCATCCAGATGTTTTTGTCATGTGGGATTAGCAATAACCTAAGCCAGACTGTTTCTAACTTTACAGCAGGTTAAGTTTTATTGAAAATATTCATTTGTCTTAAAATGCTGCCTCTAATAAGGCTGTAAAACACCACTTTGTGGGAAATGCTTATATAGTTAAAAACTACATTTTCATAACAGCTAATGAAGAATGCACAAAGTCCCAGACTCTTAAAGAGCAAAGAAAGGGAAAAGCTGACTCCAGCGTTTAGGTGTCCCTGAATCAACTAAAACTGGACGAATGTTGGAACCAGAGATTCCCAGAGGCCTTCAGCCATTTTCATGTGAAAATGTAAACTGATTGCTGATCCTTCAGCTCTATCAGCAGTGAAGGATTTTTTTTTTCCTTTTTTTTGCAGAAAAAAAGTTTAAAGAGGTAATTCTTCCAAATTAAACAGAGTATTTTAATCCTCTATTTTCAGGGAAAAAGTGAAAGGCAAGGGGAAGAATATTTCAAGAAGGCTCAGTCATGGTAAACATCCTGGTTCAGCCCTCTGCTAGGGCAGGCTACTTTTTTTTTAATATATTCTTCTTCAAATTCTCTTCCCTTACAGGTTATTACAAAATATTGAGCATAGTTCCCTGTGATATACAGTAGGTCCTTGTTGGTTATCTATTTTATATATAGTAGTGTATATATGTTAATCCCAACCTCCTAATTTATCCCTCCCCCCACACTCTCTTCCCCTTTGGTAACCATAAATTTGTTTCCTATGTCTGTGAGTCTCTTTCTGTTTCGGAAATAAGTTCATTTGTATCATTTTTTAGATTCTACATATAAGTGATATCATGTGATGTTTGTCTTTCTCTGTCTGACTTCACTTAGTATAATCTGTAGGTCCATTCATGGTACTGCAAATGGCATTATTTCATTCTTTTTTATGGCTGAGTAATATTCCCTTGTATATATGTACCACATCTTCTTTATGCGTTCATCTGTCAATAGACATTTAGGACACTTCCACGTCTTGGCTACTGTAAATAGAGCTGCTATGAACACTGGGGTGCATGTATCTTTCTGAATTATGGTTTTCTTGGGATATATGCCTAGTAGTGGGATTGCAGGATTATATGTTAGCTCTATTTTCAGTTTTTTAAGGAACCTCTATACTGTTCTCCAGGGTGGCTGTACCAATTTACATTCCCACCAACAGTGTAGGAGGGTTCCCTTTTCTCCACACCCTCTCCAGTATTTACTATTTGTAGAGTTTTTGATGATGTCTAAGGCAGGCTACTTAGCACAGGGTTTTATATCAGTTTTCAGATGGAATCTTATGGAAATGCATGTTATACGAGGAGATCCCAGCCCAGAATTACTATGGTTAAGATCCTCTATAATGAATACCATTTCAAGTAAGGTCTCTATAGAACAGAGCCACTTCTGTGTACCAACTATTTGTGAATCTGACTTGGCAAATGCTCTAAAATAAGCCTACTCAATAAATGGTGTCCTGGTCTCTGGACATGTAAAATGCCTTCTCTATCATACCTACTTGTCTGAACTATACAATTTAGAACTCAATTTTACTTCCTTGAACTGATCCCCATGTGCCATTGTAGTCTCAGGAATTAAAAATGAAAATGGATGCTTGAGAGAGAAGCAGCTTTGGGTAAACTCCAGTCACTGTGTTTAGCATAGAAAGAAAGAAGTTTCCACGTGCACCCAGGAGTATTCCTTACACCCATCCCCAGTACACAGAGTTCTACAATTTTGGCTTTATCCATGATCACTGCAACCCCAGAGTACAGCCAAAGCAAGCAGGTCATTCTGACCTGGCTCTGTCAGCTCCCTTCACCCATGACTCATCACTTTTCTGCCAGATAGACATCAGAATTTAGTCCTCAGGCTCAGCACCCTTTCTCTCCCAAGGCTGCCGTGGAAAAACATCTAAGAAACCTTTGCTTTTAATAATAGCAGACTTGGTAATGAATACTAATCTTTTCACTGAGGACAAATTGGGAAATGCTGTTTTTAGAACAGCTTCTTAAAAGCATCAAAGAGCTAACAAGAGAGTGAGGAACACCCAGGCCAAAGGGGAGAGAACCCAGAGTTGGCGGGCTGCTTTTGCCTGTTAACATTTATCTATCTGGAGGGGGTAGCTGAGATTCTGAGCTGCACAACTATACATTAATAGCAGCAATCCCCACAGTCAGAGGACCAGGAAGACAACAGTAAGAGTCCAAGGCTGGGAAACGTGGTAAAGTACCCTCTACTTTAGGCTGCGACCTCAAAAGTCTCCACCCTTAGAAAAAGGGGAATCCCAAAGAAATAAAAATGTCATTATTCATAGACAATAAAATTGACAATGTAGAGAATTAAGAGTCTACAAATGAGTTATTAGAATTAATAAGTGAATTTAGCAAGGTCACTGGTTATCAGACCAAAATTAGTTCTATTTCTCTGTGCCAGCATGAAACACTGGAAAACGAAGTTTTTGAAACAACATCATCTACAGTAACATCTACAATTCAAATACTTAGAAATAAATTTTTTTTAAGATACATAAGACTTCTATACAAAAAAATATTATTGAAAGAAATTAAAGATCTAAATAAATAAAAGGATGTACCGTATCTATTCTCCCCAAATTAAACCATATTTTCAATGCAATTCCAATCAAAATTCTAGCAGAGTGTGTGTGTGTAATGACCACCTGACACTCAAGTTTTTATAAAATGCAACAGACCAAAAATAAACAAGGTAAGCATAAAGAAGACAAAATTGGAGGATTTACTCTACCAATTATCAGGGCTTTTTAGAAAGCTATAAGAATTAAGCCAATGTGCTACTGATACAATAGTAGACATATAGATCAATGGAGGGGTAGAGAGCCCAGAAAAAAAAAAAAAAGCACGCATATATGGTCACGTGATTTATGACAAATGTGGCACTGTAGGGCAGAAGAAAAGGGTCATATTTTCAAAAGATGGTACTGAGTCAATTGGATATCCATATGAAAAGCAATGAAACTTGACCCTTACTTCACATCATACCAAAAAATCAATTCCAGGTGGATTGTAGATCTACATGTGAAAGGTGAAACAATCAAGCATGTCAAAGATAACATAGGAAAAGAACTTTTGTGACCTTGAGGTAGGTGAAGATTTATTTAACAACACAAAAAACACTAATCATAAAGGGAAGATTGATACACTGGACTTCAAAAAAATTAACCATTTCTGCTCATCAAAAGACACCACTAATAAGAGTAAAAAGGCAAGACACATGATAAGAGAACATATTTGTAACACCAGCAACAGACAAAGGGCTGGTATCCAGAATGCATAAGGAATGCCTACAAGTCAATATACCTGTCAGACAAATGGGCAAATGACTTCAACAGACACTTACCAAAAGAGAATACCCAAATAGCCAGTAGACCTATGAAAATATGCTCAACTTTCTAATAATCAGGGAAATACCAGTTAAACAGAGTATCAATCACAGCCGACAGAATGGATAATATTCAAAAGACTGACAATACTAAGTGCTTACAAAGATTAGAGCAACCCTAACTCTCATACACTGGCTGTAGAAATCTAATTTGGCAGAAGCAGTTTTGAAAACTCTTTGGCATTATCTATTAAAGTTGCACATATATGTGTAACGCAGAAAAACCACTCCTAAGTTTACACCCAACAGAAATCTGAGCACATACATACCAAACAACTTGTACAGGATATTTATAGAAACATTCTTTTCTTAAAAAAATTTGTTTGGAGTACAGTTTCCTTACAATGTTGTGTTAGTTTCTACTGTACAGCAAAGTGATTCAGCTATACATACACATATATCCCCTCTTTTCTGGAACATTCTTAATTACCAGAAATAGGAAAATAGTAAAAAAAAAAAAAATCCATCAGTAATATAATGGACAAATGGGATAGTCATACAATGAAATATACCTATCCTTTGTTCAATGACTTTAATTCATTCCTGAAAACACTGCTACTAATTACTCTGATCACTAATTCCAGTGTGTGGAGGGGGTTTCCCCACATCACCAAGCAATTCTCAGTGCCAGCTGAGTGTTTTACAATTCAACTCAATTCTGACACTACCAACCTAGAGACAGCATTGTATCCCACAAGTTAAAGACTCAGTCCTACAAGACTGCATCCCTCTCCAGCCTCAGTTATCACCTGTGCTTCTGACTGACTAGCTATAGATTGGAGGCTTCAGCAATCCCCTCCTTAGGTTTGGTTAAGTTACTAGAGTGGCTTACAGAACTCAGAGAAACATTTTACTTACTAGATTACCAGTTTATTATAAAAGGATATAACTCAAGAACAGCCAAATGCAAGAAGTGCATAGGATAGGCATGGGGAAAGGGTGCAGAGCTTCCATGCCCTCTCAGAGTGCCAGTCTCCCCCAACGTCCTCGTGTTCACCAAATCAGCAGCTTTCCCAATCCTGTTTTTAGGCTGTTATGGAGACTTCATTACATAGGCATGACTGATTAAATAATTGGCCATTGGCCATCTAGTCAACTTCCAGCCCCTCTCCCCTCCTCAGTGGGTTGGAACGTTCCAATCCTCCAATAACATAGTTGGTTCTCCTGACATCCAGACCCCATCCTTAGGTGAGATCCAAAAGTTACCTCATTAACATAGTGAAAGACACCTTTATGGCTCTCATCACTTAGGAAGTTCCCACAGTTTTAAAACCTATGTGCCAAGAACAGTGGAAGAAGACCAAATACATATTTCTTATAAATCACAATGTCACAGCTACTAAAGCAAAAACATTCAATGAAAAGTATTTTTGTTAGTGTTAATGGAAAAAACTAATGCATTTTATTCCAATCATAAAGACCCAAACAATATTCACAGATAGAATATGTACCAAATGAACAACAAAAACAAGTTTATATAAGTGAAAAACAATAGTTAAAAAGCAGTTTGCACATAAAATATAACGTGATATAAGATTTATTGTATTCATTCTTTTTTCTTCTTTCTGCACCTTTATTTATTTATGTGTTTACTTATTTACTTAATGAAGTATAGTTGATTTACAATGTTGTGTTAGTTTCTGGTGTATAGCAAAGTGAGTCAGATATATATATTCTTTCTCATATTCTTTCGCATTATGGTTTATTATAAGATATTGAATATAGTTCCCTGTGCTATACAGTAGGACATTGTTGTTTATATATTTTATATATAGTAGTTTGTATCTGATAATCCCAAACTTCTAATTTATCCCTCCCCTCCCCCCTTCCCCCTTCAGTAACCATAAGTTTGGTTTTCTACGTCTGTGAGTCTGTTCCTGTTTTGTAAATAAGTTCATTTGTATCATATTTTAGATTCCACATATAAGTGATATCATGGTATTCTGCACCATTTTTTATAACAACTATTCAGCATTTTGGGGGTTATGGTTTTTGCACTCAAACTGCACTTATAAACAAAGTAACAGCATAGTAAAACAAAATAGAGGGCAAAATAAAGGCTAAACATGAGATTTCTTGGAAGCAAGTAGAAACACAGCAGTCTGAAGAGTCATGGGAGATAACACTGCTGCCTCTCTCTTGTATCCATTGAAAACAACACATTTTGGGGCTTCCCTGGTGGCGCAGTGGTTAAGAATCCGCCTGCCAATGCAGGGGACACGGGTTCGAGTCCTGGTCCGGGAAGATCCCACATGCCGCAGAGCAGCTAAGCCCGTGAGCCACAACTCCTGAGCCTGTGCTCTAGAGCAAAAAGAGAAGCCACGGCAATGAGAAGCCTACGCACGGCAACGAAGAGTAGCCCCCTCTCTCCGCAACTAGAGAAAGCCCGTGCACAGCAACAAAGACCCAATCCAGCCAAAAATAAATAAATAAATTTTTTTTAAATAATAAAAACAACACATTTTGGGTTCATTCAGATGTGACACACAATTAGAATTTGTTCCATATGATATTCTTTGACTAGGAACAATTGTTCAAGAATTTTGGTGAATATGTCTGCCTGAAATCAAATGTTAAAACACCACTTCCTATAGCATATTAATTGAGTATGCTTTAGGGTTGAAAAAGTCATTTTACTAAATAAAAAGTCATTCCAAAAAAGTGGAATAAATTTTCAAAAGCCATTATAATGAGTTGTTGACCGAATAGTCATTAGGTCGGGTAAATCAGAACTACAATGAAAATGAATAAGCTATTGCTACATGCAAGAACATGGATGAATATCAAAAACATATTGTTGAGGCAAAGCCAAATAAAGACTAATGTATAATGTGTTCAAAATTATATAAAATTCAAACATACAAAACTTATCTGTAGTGTTAGAAATCAGATTAAAGGATACCGTTGCGGAAGAGAGAAGATATCCTAACTGGGAAGGGCATGAGGATGGCTTCTGAGGCATGGGCAATGTTCTATTTCTTGATTTAAGTAGTAATAACCAGGGTATGTTTTTGTGATAATTCATTCAGTTGCAATACTTGTGTTTTCTGCATTCTTCTGTTTGGATGTTATACTTCACTAAAAATATTTATTTTAAACAATTCTTTAAATATGGTTGAAAATAGCAACAAAAATATTAAGTACCTAAGGAATAAAACTAATAAAAGATATGGAAATCTCTTAAACTTCGTTGAGCAAAATGAAAGCAGACCTAAAGAAATAGGAATGTCTACCATATTCAGAGACTGGAAGAATCAATGTTAGAAGGACTTAGTTCTCCTCAAAGTGATCTATAGGCTCAACACAATCTCAATCACAATACCAACCGATAGAGTGTGTGTGTGTGTGTGTGTGTGTGTGTGTGTGTGTGTGTGTGTGTGTGTGTGTGTGTGTGTGTGTGTGTGTGTGTGTGGTTTGACAAGATGATTCTAAGATTTATAAGAAAAGGCAAAGGTCTAAGAATTTCTATATTCTAGACATTCCAAAAGGAAAGAACAAGGTGGGAGGATTTTTGCTGCTGGATATCAAAACTTAACATAAAACTAAGGTAATGAAAGGATTATGATACGGGTGAAAGATTATTCAAAACAACCGATGAAAAAGAACAGAGAGAACACAAATAGACCCGTACACATAAAACCTCTTTATGATAAAAGTGACATTGCAGAGCTGTGAGAATGACCATGTTTTTCATAAATGGTGTTTCTACAACTGGGTAAACATATGGGAAAAAATGAAATTGGAACCCATCTCACACCACACAAAAAGTCAATCTCAAATCTATTATAGACCTAAGTGTAAAAGGCAAAATAATAAAGCATTTAGATGATAATATAGAATATCTTCATGACTTTTGAGATAGAATATGATTTATTAAACAAAGGAAAGAAAGAATGAAAGGAAAAAAGAAAGAGAGAAAAGCCACCAAAAATCTTAGTAAATTAGATTGTATTGAATTAAGAGCTTCAGTTATTAATAAAACTGAACTTCAGTTCACCTAAAAACACCATTAAACGAGTGACAGGCAAGCCACAGGGTGAAGGAAACACTAATTGTAGTACTTATAATCAATCAATGTAGGGCTCATATATTAAAAACTTTTACAAATCAATAAGAAAATGACAACCCATTTAAAAAATGTGCAAAAGACTTAAACAGGCACTTTACAGCACAGAAAATCCAATGAATAAAACTAAATATAGGGAAATAGCCTTACCTCATTATGTAACCTTGGAAATGTAAAGTAAATCTACAATACAGTATGACTGAGCTGCCACTGGAATGGCTAAAAATTTTTAAAAATCTGATAATATCAACTGCTTATGAGGATGCTGACCAATGAAAACTGTCAAACACTGCTGATCATAGTATAAATTAGTATAAGTGGAAAATAATTTAGCATTACTAGTAAAGTTCAAGATATAAATATCCTATGACCTAGTGTTAAACTCCTTAATATATACCCAACAAAATGTACATGTACGAGAACGTTTTACAACATCAGTATTACATAACAACTCCAAAATTTTTTTAAGTGCCCATCAACAACAGAATAGATTATGGAATATTATACTGCAATGATAATTAATGAACCACAGTACACATCAATGTGGATGAATCTCAAAACTGTATTATTGAAAGAAAACAGACACATAAGAGTACATACTGTGTGATTTCATTTACATGAAGCTCAAAAGTGGGTTAAATAAATAAGCCTTATAGTATTTAGGAACGCATTCTTCATAGATAAATCTATAAAGTTATTTTAGTCGTCAGTTAATTAACTATTCAGTCTCAGGAAGATGTATAAATCAAATTCCTGCAACCATATTAATTCATGTAAATCTAATAACCTCATTATTTCAAGATTCTAAGTCAGCACTTCCTTGCAATTCAGCAGTTAGAAAAACTGTGACAAAAATTACTGGATTTACCTGGTCACATTGAAAGACTCTATGTTAATCAAGAAAGTCAACATTAGAAATTGTTATTATTTCTTCCAGGACGTTCCTTCCAGATTTATCAAGGCAACAAGCAAAAAAGTAAACCTACCTTATTCCCCAGTGACTTAATATACTACATTTTCCCCTAAACCAGATTTGAGATCCTCTAAAACTCTCAGACTGGTTCCACCTTGCTTACAGGGTAATACTTGTTCTGGCTGGTGCTATTGGAGCCCAAATATCACTCCTTCATTTATTCTGGTCACACAGAATGCTTTCCTTTCTATCTCACCCACCTTCAAAGTACAGCTCCCCTGCACTGTCCCAGCCAAGAACCTTCCCAAGACCTCAATGACGTCCCTCTTCGAACTCCTGAGGCATGTATAGTGATACATCATCTTGAATTGCTAGCTATCATGGGCTTGTCCTATCTCCCTAACTACATATAAATTCTTGCAAGATAAGGATCGAGTTTCCCCCTTAGCTTGTTTTTCCCACAGCTTCTAACATAGTTCTCATCCCCTAACAGGCCTGCTGAGTGAGGATGGCAATGTAGGAACAAGAATGTCTGCATTAAACAGCCTGCTGGAAAACTACTAAATGCTAAATGCATCTTAAATCACCCTGTGCCTCACCCACAGAACACCAAAACAGACAGAGGGAGAGAGGGAAGCTCCATTAATCTCCTTTGCTGAAGTTCTATGTTTTACAAACTACACATAGTTGATCTCTTCATCTTTGCCTTGTCCGGAAGATGAAAAAGCCTATTTATTGTTGGTTCACTCTGTTCCCAGTCCCAGAAGGCTAACTTGCATGGCCCTCACGAGCAGACTGCCTTCCTTACCCACTGGCTTCCAGCAGATTAGAGAAAGAGTGAGGTCAGGGTATCTTCCTTCCACCTTCCTCCCTAAGGGGTCCCCACAGGCAAGCTGCATCCTTCCACCAAGGGTCTCAGCAACGCTCTTATCCTCACTGTGTCTAAGTCCTGGTAACCCCATCCCCTCCCCCAAGACCTCGGAGTGATAATACTTTTCCACCCTGTTCTCTGTATCCAGTGGTTTCCCTATACCCTGCTCACATATCTGCAAAACTCTCTTCAAATTACCCAATTTGAATGGGTTCTTTCCTGTCAGGACATTGTCTGATCCTGATGTTTTACTTTATGATCTTTATAATTTTAATCTTGATAATATTTATGATACATTTTCTAGTTTCAATAAATGAGCACACTTACTATAATGTGCCCTTCTCTTAATGATTCAGGGTCATCAGTGGGGCTGTCAGAGATGGTACGATTGTTTATCAGTTTTTACCATCCACACTCTGCTTTGAAGACATTACCTCACTTAATCTCCCCTTTCCTCCAAAATAAGTCTATGATATGGATCTGATAAGTACCTTTTACAGAACCAAGGCAGCACACCTGTTAAGAAATAGAGCTAGGAATGTGAACCCAAGTGCTTTGCTACAAAACCTGTCCTTAACTAGTACATAAAATTGGTCCCTTCCCACACTATATTGTCTTAAAGGGCTAGTGACTCATGTTGATCTAGTGATTCTTACACTCGGTGGTCCCCACTGTTGCTCTTTCTGAGTTGCAATGAAGATTTACATACCTCCGCTAAAGGATTAAAACTGAATCTGTATCCCGATACCAATCTGACAGTGACTGCCCTATCCGTTCACCTGACTCTGGCAGTCACCCTTGACTGTCTCATTGGCTGCTTATAATCTTCTATAGGCCAAGTTACATGAGGTGCACCCCTACTGGAACTGTGAAATAAGAGTAACAATTTCTTGGGCTTCCCTGGTGGCGCAGTGGTTGAGAGTCCGCCTGCCGATGCAGGGGACACGGGTTCGTGCCCCAGTCTGGGAAGATCCCACATGCCGCGGAGCGGCTGGGCCTGTGAGCCATGGCCGCTGAGCCTGCGCTCCGCAACGGGAAAGGGGAAAGGCCACAACAGTGAGAGGCCCGCGTACAGCAAAAAAAAAAAAAAAATGAGTAACAATTTCTTGAATAAGGGCCTAAAAGATTTTGGAACATGAAATTTGTGAAAGCTACTTTCATCACTGGGCAGCTCTATTTTAGACACTACTAAACAACACTTTAATGTGTAAAGAATATCATATTGTTGGGAGTCCAAGCGACATGGAAAGGACACAGGTAGAAACACCAGTTCACAGTGTCCCAGCTGTGTCCAGCCTTCAAATCATCCCAAACCAGGTACCAACATGTGGAGGAAGAAGCCTCCAGATGATTCCCAGCCCCCAGCCATTCAGTCACCCCCCAGCCACTCATTTCTTCCCAGCTAGGGTCTCAGACATTATAGAACAGAGACAAGCCATCCCTACTGTGTGCTGTGCAAACTCCTAACAACAAATTTCATGTATGTAAAAAACTGGTTTTAGCTTTATGGCACTAAGGTTTTGGATGGTTTGTTATACAGTAGTAGATAACTGGAATACTGACTGTTAGAAATAAAACAGGAATTGAGATGCTATGTTATAAATTATGGGGAACCAGGAAGAATCAAATCACCCCAACCAGAGTCTATATATATATATATATATAGAGAGAGAGAGAGAGAGAGAGAGAGAGAGGGAGCGAGCGCGCGCGAGAGAGAGAGTCTATAGTCTCATTTAAATACTGTATATATTTTAAAACGTGTGTGTATACACACACACACACACACACACACACACACATATATTCTGCTGTCTGTTAGCAGAAGACTCTGGAAAGCTAGTTGGACTATGTTCTCTTCCCTCCTCCAAGGCCATACCTGAATCTTTAATCTTACCACCCAAAGACAAGCAACATGAAAAGACCAAAAAGCATGAAAGATAACAGGATTTATCACTGCTGCAATGTGGAGCAAGGATAGACAAGAAAAGTACAGATCTCTGCAGAGAGCACACCTATTAATAACTCTACCAATTGATGGTATGATTAATAATCTAAATAGCCAATAAAAATAACATTCCCTCCTCTTCAGTAAAGAGCTGCATAAAGAACTTCCACTCCACCCTAAGGGCCATTATCAGCTCTAAGGTAAAATTTTGTCGGACAACATTTTTCTATTTATTACTCACATTAAAATGGAAGTTGCCTTCTTAAGCTCATGATGTCCAAACTCTGCCTGCTATGAGGAGGCATGGATGAGCCTGGTGACAGCCTTCAGCTAGAAAAGTTCCCTGGGTCTAAGTCAGAAGGAAGGTGCATTCCCAAGGCAGTTCAAACATACATCACCAGGACAGACAGGCAGTGTCCTAGTGCTAATGGACCAAGGGCATAATCCAGGAAGATAAGAGCATAGGTCCAATGAACAGGGTGAGGGTGAAATGAGAAAATTGGTAGTTGAGTAACTGCATGGGAGGGATGAACAGACAAGAGGTAACACGTGCTATCACCCTTTTAATGAGGCACAGGTGTTGATAGTGTGGCAAGCAAAACAGGTGAAAGGTAATAATCAGGGTCAAACTCCCTGCTTTTTCTGCTTTGTGAAATAACCATCAGCACAGCCCCAGGCAGATGCCAGAGTTGATTCGAAAGCACATGATGGCAAAGCGAAAAGAGTAAAAGAGATGATTTCTAGGCAAAGGAAGGGCAAGAGCAAAGGCCCTGAGGCAGGAGATACCCAGTATTCAAGGAAAAGCAATCAGGCCAGCAGGGCTATAAGAGATGAGAACAAAGGGCAAACAAAGGCCAGATAATGCCGGGCCTTGAGGCTACTATTGGGTTGGCCAAAAAGTTCGTTTGGGTTTTTCCATAAAATCTTATGGAAAAACCGAACGACCTTTTTGGCCAAGCCCATATTAAAGACTTGAGCTTTTCTCTGGGTGACCACTGGAGAGTTTAGAGGAGACAAGTGAAACTGCCTGACTTCTTTTTAGCAGGATGACTCTGGGAGCTGTATTAAGAATAAATGGAAAGGGGGACTTCCTGGTAGTCCCGTGGTTAAGGCTCCATGCTTCCAAAGTAGGGGGTGCAGGGTTTGATCTCTGGTCTGAGAATTAAGGTCCCTCATGCCGCATGGTGCAGCCAAAAAAAAAAGAATAAGTGGAAAGGGGCCAAGTTAAAGCAGGATGGCCAATCCGGAGGCTACTGCATTATTCTGCCCTCGATACACAGGCAGCTTGAGCTGAGTAGTGGAAGTGGTGGAAGTGGTTCGTTTCTGAATATATTTCGAAAGTAAAACCATCAGAATTTGGTGACAGATTAGAAGTGAAATGTTCCCCTTTCTTGTGATATTTTTCTTCATAGCACTTATCACTTTCTGACATAGTACACATTTAACTTTTAATATTTTTATTCACCTTCCCTCACAAATGACAGCTCCATGAAGGCAGGGAATTTTTTGGTCCATTTTGTCCACTGCTGTACCCCCACTGCCTGGTACATAGTAGGCACTCAATAAATAGTTAACTAAATCTATTCGTCTGAAGAATTTTTATAACTTAAGATATTTCACTCTTCTCACATTCTCTTCCTTTTATAAACATTATTATAGGTTTGATCTCACTATTCCACCATGAGTCACTTACCACAGTGAATCCACTTTAAATTGATCTACATTGTTTAGAAAGTGCCACCTAAATTACTTCTACAGTTTGGTAACCCTATTCTGATAACTGGTATAAACAAACAGCTCTTGACGTGCTAGACATGGAATTACGTCATTGCTGAGTTCTAATCGACTTCATTTAATTAGTGTGGATGTCAGTGAAGCATATTCAGAAAGGCAGATAGTGTAACAACTACTCGTGTTGAGGTAATGTGCCTGTCTTCCATTTTAAGTGTATGATCTGTTCATGAAGCCGCTTTGATGCAGCCATTTCGATGCCAAGATAATATGATGAGACCCATCTGAAGGAACACTTTGAAGCAAGAACACTATGACACTACCTAAAAACAAACCATCAGATTTCCACCTTTCATCTTCTTCCAAGTGGTGAGCTTCACTCCCTCTCTGAGATTCCAGGAACTGATGTTGAAGACAAGGTGGGCCCAGGAAAGAACTGAGGGATGGGCTGAAGTTACATTCTATCTTTAAGGACTCATATGTTTGCTACATTTGCAGATCTTAGAAAGGGACGTCAAAGATTCTAAATGGAATTTCTCTCATTCTCTGATATTCACCTATATCTTGAATGATCTGCACATTGAATAATCATCTGCTTTTATTTAAATTTCTTTAGTTGTTTAATAATGGCAGATTGTTCTATTAGGCATAGAAGACAGACTGAACTCCTTTGCTTTTTTGCAATGCTTCCTTCTTGTTAGGCCAGCTTACTTGATTAGGTGTCTATAAGACCCCAGAAATGAGGGAAGTGAGGGAGGGTATCAGGGCAAAGCAGATTTCCTATTCTCAGTTTTAGACGCACAAGAAATCCTCAGTTGGATTTCTAATGGTTTTCTTAGAGCTCTCAATTATACTTTGTATATAACACTGCAGTGAGCTATCACTATACTCCATTTTTACCAAACTGGTAAATGTGCCATGAATCAGAATATACATTCCTCAAAGCACATTAGGCTATGGAGTCTCGAGAGAACACCGCAGCCTTATTGCCTTCTTTCTTTATCTTCTTCAACTATTCCAAAGAATTTAAATTCCATCTATCAGGAAAGATCAGAGACAGCATTTTTACAAAAAGATTTAATAAAAATGGTATTGACTAAAAAATATCACAATGCAGACCTATTTAAATAACTCCGGGCACTGAAAACACAAAAAAAAGCTTTGAAACATACAATTATGAGAGGTCAAAACAATTCCTTGTACTCTAATCATGTAAATTTGGAATTTGCTTAATCCCAGCCAAATGCTTATAGTTGATTTAAGGAGATTAAATTATACCATAGATTTTATGTCTTAACCAAGAAGTATGAAATGGTAGAAATGGCAATAATTCCACCAATGGTAAAGTACACTTGTAAGACTGTTTTGCAATTTATCCAACAAATATTTATGGAGCACCTACTAGATGCCAGGCACTGTTTTATATAGGCACTGTTTTATATCCTGGGGATACAAAGGTAAACCAGGCAGACAAAGCGCTTGATATCATAGAGATAACTTGAGAGTGTGGGAGACTGGAAAAAACAAGTACATAGATCAATATATTGATATAAGATAATTGCAGGTTATGACAACTGTTAAGGCAAAGACAATAGGGATGCAGAAATAAAGAACGTGAGGGGGAGGGGGAGGGATAAGGTGTTCAGGAAAGGTTTCTCAGAAGATCCTGAACTGGTGAGGAGAGAACTACACTAAGATCTAGAGGATGAGCATTCTCAGCTTTAGTAAAGCAGGTTTTAAGACCAGAAGCCTGGAAGAAAAGGTCAATGTGGGTGAAGAGGGAGCAAGGAGAAGAGTCGTAAGCAGTCAGTTTGAAGAGAGAAGCAAGAAAACAAGATAATGTAGAGCCTCAGAGACTTGTGGTTAAGAAGTCTGGATTTTACTTAGAGTATAATGAGAAGTAACGGGAGTTTCAGTTATTATATGTTAAAAGCTAAAATATAGCACTGACTATGAACTTGCACTGTTCTAAGTGCTTTACAAATATGTACTCATTTAATCATTCAACAAGCTTATGAAAGAGGTGTTGCTACAGTTGACTCTTGAACAACGCAGGGGCTAGGAGTGCAGATGCCCCACGCAATCAAAAATCCACGTGTAACTTCACGGTCAGCCCTCCATATCCAAGGTTCCACATCTGCAGATTCAACCAGCTGTTAAATTTATTTATTGAAAAAAATCTGCATGTAAGTAGACCCTCACAGTTCAAACCTGTGTTGTTCAAGGGTCAACTGTACTAACCCTATTTTACAAATAAGGAAACGGAGGCCCAGAGACATTTCATCACATTTCGTCACACATGCTTGTATAGAGCAGAGCCAGGATTGTAACTAGGACGATCTATCTTATTTATTTTAAAAATTCACTCTGGTTGCGACGTGGAGGACAAAATGTAGGAGGGCAGGAATAGTCCAGTCCTGAGATGATGGGGTTTTAGACCTAGGAATGACAGTGAAAGAGGTGAAAATTGAAAATTGAAATAAATGCTCCAAAGGTTACAAACAAGTTGCTGAAATGGAGAAAGGTAAGGGAGCATGCTTAAATAGTGAGGTCAAGGAAGGCCATTTGACCTGGGACCTGAAGAAGAACAGAAGAAAGCGTTCCAGGCAGAGGGAAAACATGTGCCAAAGTCCTTGGATAGGAGAGAGTGTAAAAAGACTAGTGTAGATGGGGCTGCATAAGTGAGGTTAGAAAGGTAAGCAGGGCTTGAAGGTCAGAGTCAAAGAAAGAACTTCACTGTATGTACAATAGGAGGCCCTTAGAGGATTTCAAGCAGAAAGGTGGTATCATCATATTCATTCAGATAGTCGGTTAACAAGTATATATTGACCATCTGCCATGTGACAAGGACTATTAGGTGCTGGCATATACATACCCTAGAATATGGGGAGAGATATAACAGACCATCCTCTATGTCACTGTTGTGTGTTCCAGAATTCATCCTCCCTCTAGCGTATATAGGGGAACATGAATGAGGGGGCAATATATTTAAAATACAACTGTAAGTCAATCAAATTTACTTTGACTCTTAAATGCTTAAGAAGATAACCTAATCTGGTTTATCCTCGTAGTAGCTGCTGAATCAAGGCTCACTGACTCAATGTACGAAAGAATAAATGATAGTAAAGCCAACCGCAGCTCTAAATAGTAGACTATAAATGAATCAAGCATAAAATGGTAAGAGTTCCCAAAGTTAATATTTTCCTACAGTCATTTATAAATAATTCAGATTTGTTTGCACCACCTGTCAGTGTTTCTGGGGAAACTAAATTGAGTATGTACCTGCCTTTGACTCCACTTCCTGACTGATAAGTCATAGTGGACAAGGATACAAAGCAGAGAGAGGCATCCCTCTCCACATTCTCTCTGGTTGGATCCACTTTCTTGTCCAGAAACTTGGATAAGGAGAGTCTCACCCTTCCAGGAATTAAGGCAGTTTGGGTGTATGGTAAAGACCCCAAACTAGGAAGTCTAAAAGCCTGGGTTAGGTTCCTCACTTTGCCCCTTACTCGGGTTTCAGGGAAATTGTCTTAAATGTGCTGACACTTAGGTTTCTCATCGTACATCACAAGGAGAAAAATAGCTATAGACAGATTAATAAAGATAATCATTGCAAATAATGTTAAATGCTATGAAAAAAGATAAAATTCAGCACTATGGCAGAGACTGGGAAATGTGGGAATTCTAAGTCAGCCAGATAGTTTGGAAAAGGACTAAGCTGGAGGTGCTATCACTCTGCACTAAAGGGAATATCAAGATTTTACAAATCACAAGTTGTGAATATTAAATGTAGGGAAAAATAGTAAGCCTAAGTAAGTGCTCATTCATTCAACCATGTGTAGAAGCTAAGGGTTGCCTGAGAGGAGTGGGGATTCAGAAGGCAGGGGTAAGGACCTCACCACCATGAAAGGCAAACCAGGAAATAATGACAAAGTGAAAATCAAGACTTACCCTGCTGCTGTCTATATTTCAAAAGGGAGGCCAAATCCAGGCCACTGTGTTGTCAGTTGCACAGGTTCTAAACCAGAGGCTTCAGTAGTCAAGGGATGTGCTTTTATTTCTTAATCCCTCCTGGTTCACACTGAGAGAATAAATAAGTTAATTTATTTTTAAATTTAAGTCTTGTAAAAACAACACAACAGGCCCCAAATGCAGTCACTTACGTTAAACCCCACATCGCCAAACCAAAACATAAATTAATTACAGTTTCAGTTCTCCCAGAAATGGAGTCTAAAACCAGTCAATCAGGAATCACCTATCAGCACTGAGTAGGTAATCTGCCTGACAGACCCCTGCCATCCCTTAAAGGGAAGTGACCTTGCAATGACCAACCACTTTGTTGCCTAGTAAATGTCCTTGTTCCTGCTCCCTTCTGCTTATAAAAATCTCATTTTGTATAGATCCTCGGAGCCCCCTTCTATCCGCTAGATGGAATGCTGCCTGATTCAAATCGATTTTTGCTCAAAAAACCTCTCAGCATGTTACGGGCTTCCCTGGTGGCGCAGTGGTTGAGAGTCCGCCTGCCAATGCAGCCCCGGTCCGGGAGGATCCCACGTGCCGCGGAGCGGCTAGGCCCGTGAGCCATGGCCGCTGAGCCTGCGCGTCCGGAGCCCGTACTCCGCAACGGGAGAGGCCACGACAGTGAGAGGCCTGCGTACCGCAAAAAAAAAAAAAAAACTCTCAGCATGCTTAATATGCCTCAGTTTATCTTTTAACAGTCCTGGTTTCAGAAGAGGGTACCAGAGGAGACCCCCGAGGACCCTTTGGAGTAAGAAGCAAGCAGGTGACTGTGCCTGTGAGCCCCTTGAGCTCGCCGCTTTCTTACTGGTGGTGGGTGAAGCCCTCCTCATTCCTACCTCAGCAGCTTTCGTGTCGCGAGCTTTCGAACTTTCTTTGAGCGGCTCTTTTTCCGGGCTGGGTCCGGAACGGCTTCCGGCTGGAGTCCAACGGCTTCCGACTTAGAAACCAGACCGTGTCTGGGGTCAGCCTGGGTCCGACCTGGAAACCAGACCGGGTCCCGGTCCAACTTAAGCCGGACTAGGTCCAGTGTGAGGCCTCAGGGGAACAAAATTTTGCTTCAAGGCTGAACAAGCAAGTTAACCTTACCGAAAATAATCTTGAATTGGCCACAGTGGAGAACTTTAACCCTGGATAAGCTTATCCATTACTACGGGGTGCCCTGGAGAAAAAGGGTCTCAGCCAAGCACTCACCATAATGGGTAAAGCGAAAATTATTTTTCCTCCTCAGCAGTTTCTCATGACCAGGGTAAGAGCCGCTGGGACACCCCACTCGCTGCAGAACCTGCACACAGAATCCTGGGAAGACTGGCAGAAGTGAGCAAGGGGTGAGAATTCTCACCAAAGTCAGCTCTTCAGATCTCTCTATCTGTGGTGCCTGGTGGAGAGAGGAAGGTAAAATTTCACGTTGTCCCTTCCTTCCCAAATGCAGATTGACAGGAAAAAAAAATTAAGAATTACATTTTGAATTGGGACTTGTGAATTTGCTTTCGGGTACCCGTTGGTTGTGGATCCCGTCTCTTCCGCAGACAACTATTGCCTTCTTGTCTGACCCATTTTGTGTCCCGAGAACTAGAGTTGGTAGCTGTCAGGTTGGGGGCCCCCAAAATACAGGCAGACAAAAATGTGGGTTGCTAGGGTCCCACAGACTGTTGCCAGCTCTCAGGGGAATTGTCTTTTTTATGGTTATCTTCAGGAGTGGCTCTGGATTGGGAGGGTAGTATCTTTTGCACGTTCTTTGGGACGCCTTTTGTATCCAAGAGGTTGTTCCGTAACACCAGGAATATTTACTGTTTATCCCTGCAGAAACCTGACTATCAATTCGAATCTATTTTTCCTCAGATAAACTCTTAAAAATTTTAATATGCCTCAGTTTATCTTTTAACAGCCTGCACTGCAAGCAATTACATGGCAGCAACATAATCTGCTTCAGAGAGGTAGCTCCAGAGCCAGAGGAAGTTAGAGCTTTTTTTATTTAAAAGAAAAAAATATCAAATTCACTAAAAAAAAAACACATTGTTCATTCACCTACTTAATCATAATTATTTTAACTCATATTATAAACAATAAGTTAGAGAGACCAAATCTGAACAGTAAGACTTCCAACTGGCCCTCAGAACATTATCAGATGGAAAAGGCAGCCATTTTTAAAAAACAGCTTTACCAAGCCCTCGGGAAGCTGGAAGGCAGCTGAAACCGTCATTAGCACATCCAGCCACCAGATGTCACCATTGGTTTAAGCAAGTTATGCTCTACCTAGCTCTAGGCTAATTTATACAATTCATATAATGTTGGACCTCAGAGACATTAAATGGCATCTCGCCTGGACAGCTGATAAAACTGAGGCTCCAGTTAGTTCCTAGCATTCATAGAGTAATTTTTTTTAGGACTCAGTCTAGCATCTTCAAATTCCCTTTCTAGTGCTGTTACCTGTACTTTTATTTTTTTAAAAAAACTGAAACCAGTTTAACGACGCCCTTCAGGCTAGTAATCTACAACTAAGAAGAATTATATCGAAACAGTTGTCTGTGTCAGGAAGCTCAGATCCAGGTAATAGTGTTTATTCACCGTTTCCTTTTTTAAAATGCCACGCACTCTTGGGTATTACCAGTTGAAACACATCTTCACAAAAGGAAAGGAAGTAGTGAAGAACTTGCCAATCAAAGTCCAATTAAAATGTATTATTTTAGGCAGGTGACATTTAAATAGTAGTCAGTAGAAGGCAGTTCGTATTTCTGAAATTTGCAGATGACTTTTTCACCATATATGTGTACCCAGGATTACTTTATTCCTTAGTTTCTCTATTTTTTTGATAAGTATAAAAAAGATTAAATGTTAATGTCTCTTGTTGCTAATCCTTTGACATCTCTCCGTAGAACAGCAAGTAGTCTTCCATTTACACAAATCCATTTTCTCTCCAGCAAGACTCCTTCTGCATCCTCACCTTCATTCAAATATCCCAACAAGCAATTCTTTCACATTTCTATCGCCTCCTTCCCATTTGCTCAACTTCTACTGCCTTCTCAGGGCGAAATCATCTAATAGTTTTTTATTCCCTAAAGTTATCTTGGAAGTTCCTCATTACATAGAAACCATCATTATTGTTTTCCCCACTAAAAATAGAACCAAGAAACAATACGTGACAAGGGCAAGGACCAAAGGGGAAAGCAAAGAAATGTGTGCAATGGAGTTTTTATGGAAGAAAATCCCAAGAATTTACTCCTGGTTTTTTCTTATTAAATCACATAATTCTGGCATTGTGTTTCTTAGAGCTCTAGGAGTTTTTAAATTATTTTCTTAATTGAAGAATAGTTGATTTACACTGAGTAGAGTCCCCTGTGCTATACAGTAGGTCCTTATTGGGTATCTATTTTATATATAGTAGTGTGTATACGTCAATCCCAATCTCCCAATTTATCCCTCCCCCCCATACCTATTGTTAATAAAGATGTTGGCTTCTATGCTCTGTGTTGAACCAAAAAAAGTTCAATTGCAGAGTGATCTATCAATGTTTCCAGTAATACTGCTACACCAGTTTCCTTTTAATGGCTCATCAGTTATGCCATTGCTGTGAAGGTAATATGAGGAGACTCATTTAGCAACATATTATTACATCATCTTAACATGAAGTAAGGCTCATCAGGCTGTATTAAATTAGCCTGAATTTTGCAGTATGTCAGCAGCATTTTATGTACATTAATAGCAGAGTTAAATGTTCCTTGGGGGATTCTGTTGAAGAAAAATGATTTCAAAGTGGTGTTTGGATATAATTTTGTAGTCACTATTTATATTTTCTTCTACTATCATTGTGCGGTTAAGATTATTATGTTGCTTGTGAATAGGTAAGACAAAATGGCAGCCAATTATTAATTGTTTGGTGTATTTTTTTCTTCTCTGACCCATTATAATAAATACAGTTTGGAATACAAAAGAAAAAGAATAGTTGATTTACAATATTGTGTTAGTTTCAGATATACAGCAAAGTGATTCAGTTATATATTTTTTTCAGATTATTTTCCTTTACAGCCTGTTACAAGATATTGACTATAGTTCCCTGGGTTATACAGTAAATCCTTGCTGCTTATCTATTTTATGTATAGCAGTTTGTATCTGTTAATCCCATACTCCTAATTTGTCCCTTCCACCCCCCCCCACTTTCCCATTTGATAACCATAAATTTGTTTCCTATGTCTGTGAGTCTTGTTTCTGTTTTGCAAATAAGTTCATTTGTATCATTTTTTTAGATTCCACATATAAATGATATCATATGATGTTTATCTTTCTCTGTCTGACTTCACTTAGTATGATAATCTCTAGGTCCATCCATGTTGCTGCAAATGGCATTATTTCATTCTTTTTATGGCTGGGTAATATTCCATTGTATATATGTGCCACATCTTCTTTATCCATTCATCTGTTGATTGACATTTAGTTTGCTTCCATATCTTGGCTATTGTAAATAGTGCTGCTATGAACATTGGGGTACATGTATCTTTTCAAATTAGAGTTTTCATCTTTTGGGGATATATGCACAGGAGTGAGATTACTGGATCATGTGGTAGCTCTATTTTTAGTTTTTTGAGAAACCTCCATACTGTTCTCCATAGTGGCAGCACCAATTTACATTCCCACCAACAGTGTAGGAGGGTTCCCTCTTCTCTACACCCTCTCCAGCATTTATTATTTGTAGACTTTTTGATGATATATAGCTCTATGATTTTGTTTTTCTTTTATTTGGCAAACAAAATTATGCTCACTATTCAAACAAAATAACAAGGAATTGTGGGAGCTGCGATGAACAAAAATGCATAGTTGATTTATTTCCGAGGAATAATAGTTAATGAGTTTGGATAAAACTTGCTGCTAAAAACAGGACATTAAAGATAATTTAAATATATTCAGTGCAGTCATCCATTCCAGTGTCATGCACATTAAGTAGCTTTTTATCTCTGAGGTGCCATCACAGGAGCTCTCGGACATTCAAAACAACAGCGTTATATCATTAACACATTTCTGGTCAATGAGTTGAGTAATGTAGAACTTAGGAAAATATATATTGCCATGCTCTTTCGAATGAGTTGCGTATTACTTCCATTAACATAACTATATTGATCTAATTTCCTTATTTTCAGTAGAGTGCAGTTTGGAAATATAAAATTGACAAATGAGAGCCAAATGAGGAGAGGGGTCTTACACAAAAGGTCATAGATTACAAAGCCTCAATAAGGAATATCCTAGATAATTGCCATGATGTAGAAATGTTAAGTAGTATGCATTTAGTTTAGTTTTGTTTTTTTTAAGAAAGAAAATCTTACATGTTTTAACCATGTTATTTCAGCAGACTAAATCTGTTGGTGGTAGATAATTTGATCTCCTTTTCAGAGAGGTAGTTTGAATTCACCTAAGTATCTAGGTTATTTTTCACATGGACTGTGGGAAGGTCAAATCAGAGCCTACCTTAAGATATGTACTTGGATCCTACCTCCAGACATCCTGCTTTAATTGACCCAGAGTGGCCTGAGCCTCAAATATTTAAAAGCTTCCCAGGTGATTCTAATATGCAGACAAGGTTGAGGACCACTGCACCAAACCTTAAATCTTACATAAACTGATGTTAACACACTCCTGCTTTATTTTCAGTGTTATTTATAAAGGGGGTTAGTTCCAAGTTTGGTTTAAAATGTGCTTTTGGAAGTCTGTCAAATTACTGCAAAAGGTGATTGTAAACTAAACATTCTTTACAGCCAAAGGAAAAAGAAAATATAATTAGTAGATGCACCTTCACTCATCTCTGAAGTAATCAATGAATCCATTACAAAATTCCCAAGAGCCAATTCTTTGGACCTTCCAAAGAACGTTACTGGTATTACAACAAAAAATTTTTAAGTCAAACAAAAAAATCCAATATCAAATAATTTGGGGTTAAATCATACTTTTCTTTTCTACCGATTTCTTAGAAACATGGTAATAGGCTGTAAGTCCCCAAGAGGAACAGAATTCCCTGTGTAGCATGCAGTAAATGTGTTGAATGATTCAAGGAACCATGGGCCTAATGTTTTATGGAACACACTTTAGGAAATGCAGTCCAAGGATGTCTCTTTTAAGGCAATAATAAATAAGACCTAAAACCAAAAATGTTATCCAAAGATTTTACTCTGCAGGTCTGACATACCACTTGCTTCTTAATATTCTCTTTTGGATGTATCATTATATTGCCTTCAAATATTTGGAAATTTTCTACTACAGGCCCAGCATAGCAGTTAAGGTTACAAACTTAGGAGCAAAAATTTTTAGTTTCACATACAGCATTTTTTACTTAATCTCTCTATGCTTCAGTTTCTTCACCTGTCAAATGGGGAAGTGTATCACACCTACTACATGGTATGTTGTGCTTGCTAAACTTAGGTTGTTGACATTCCATTACAATAACAAGAGTGATTTAAAAGTGAGGTACCAAACTGCCATATAAAGAATTTCAAAGGAAATTTCTGAGAATCCATGCCATAACTTCTGAACCCTCTGACCCACTTTGAGAATATGAGAGGATTGAGAAAGGGAAGGAGGAGGGATATTTGTGAAGAGAGAGCACTTTGGAAAGAGCTGTTGCCTAGTTAATAGGCTTTACCACCTCACTCTGTTGAGAAGGACTCAGATGGGTCCCCTCGGTGACCCTGAGTGGTACATCCCTGCACTTTGGGGACTCCAGGCCTGCCATCTGCCTTCTGTCCAGGAAATCCAGAGGACCACGGATGGTTGACTAACTGCTCTGGGGGCAGGTCCATCTGCATTGCCAGAGGTTTTCAGGATATAGGACATGAGAGTGTTTCCTGTGGACCAGAGGTAGGCAGCTGATGAGAGAGAATCTGGCCCAATAGGGGTCCAGCAAGAGGCTGGAGGTGAGGCCAGATTCCTCAGGTCCAAAGCAAGAGATGCAAGTGGCCACCTGGAATCCAAGTGGCTCTGTCAGCCAGCAACAAGGGAACTGCAGGAGGGAGGTCACCAGCAAACATAATCATGAAGACTCCACAAAAGTGCCCCAGGAGGAAAGAATCAGCTTTAAACCTAAAGGCCCAAGATGAGTAAATAAAGGCTAATGAGGGCCTCTTTCCAGAGCAGACTTACCAGGGAAGCGGGCTCTTGCTGGGCCGAGGGAGGTTTGCCTGTTAAATTAAGGTCAGAGCTTAGTTAATATCTTGGGCCCCCAAATCTAATTACTGAATTGAGCCTTGTTCATGATCTTAATTGACAGGAAGATGATCTATTACTTAAACATGAGCAGAAAAGTCATGGGGTCTGGAGAAATTTTCATCCAGGAGCACCCAGTGATTACTGGGGCAGGAAAGATGAAAATAAAGATGATTTGATGATTTACTGTTATACCATGAGTCCTGCACCAGCTACATTACATATTTTTAAATATATATTTTATATATATAATATATATTTATACTTACATATTATAAATATATACTAATATACAACATAGTGTACATAATAATATACATAATAAGTATTATATATATATGTATTTTTAGGACAAAAGTTTCATAAATTCTCATGAATTGAGGGATGATAATGCCCTCAGTTTTACACCCATGCTATTCAAAATGTGGTCCATGAACCAGCAGCATCGATATCATCTGAGAGTTCTGTAGAAACACAAAACCTCAAGCCTCATCCCAGACCTGTTGAATCAGAACCTGGATTTTAACAAGATCCCCAGGGGACTCATATGAATATTAAAGTTAGAGAAGTATTACCTTATACCACCTGGCTGTCCATAAGAAAATCTTCGTGAGATTTTAATACCTACTGTGACATAACCAGTCCACTGAAGTTCATCATAAAGGACTCATAATAACAAATATAGCACTTTGGCATTTTCAAAACTCACTTTATCTCTGTTATACTCACAATTAACTGGTTAATTTTTAATCTGGTTTAGTTTTTTCATCTGTACACTTTGTGCACATGCAACTCGTCAGACAAGTGACAATAAAACCTGTTTCTAACACCTGGTGTTCCCAGACCACCTTCTAATACTAAAGGAAGATTAGATAGTTCACTGTCTGTTATTGGGCAAAATACACTTATCAGCTTATCTTTGCAGTTTAGCCACAGAGCTTCCAGATGCTGTGGGTAATAAGTGAGACAGCTTTCCAGATTATCGTAGCCTCAGGAAAACTTGCTTTCCCGGCCTTATCAGCAGAAATGGAGACAAATTACCTCCTTTGGCTCTTCACTCCCCTTTATATCAGCCTCTCTCACTAACTGGGAGCCCCTGGCTACAATAAAGAGGCAAATTACCATCTGAGTTTTGGTGGGTGGATTCAAGGACAGAACCTGCAAACATAGGTTTCACTTTGGAGAGCCAAATAAAATGCAACATCCTACCAGAGAGGTACCCAAGACCCATGCCAGGTGTGAGCAGCTGGAGGATAACAAATCAGTATTTATTGGATGAATAAATAAGTCATAAATTAATACTTACATGAGATGAATTAGTCTGCAATTCATATCTTTTAGGCTAATTTGTGTTCCTAAATCCCTATAGTTCCCTGATGAATGAAATCTTATGCAATATTTCTTTTTTCATTCCTTCTCATGCCTGAACTCACCTTATAGCTGTAGGGATTCCATTTGTTTCAGCAGAAAAATATTATAATCCAGACAAGGCCACTGTCATAAGATCACTAGTTGTGGTGTTGGAAGTTTAATCCAGGTTGCACCACTTGTAGGCTGTATAATCTTGGGTAGTGACCTAACTTTTGGAGCCTCTCCGTCCTCCCTTGTAAAACAAGACTTGTCTATAGGATTGTAGACAATCCTATAGACAATACCTTGTTTATAGTATTATTTTGTGATTTAAAGAGGATAACATCTATGGAAGTTTGTAGCATAATGTGGGTATGTAGTAAGTCCCCAATAACTTACTGTACATTTCTCATTACCTCACCCCCACCCTAGATACATTGTTCTGGCTTTGATTAAGTCTTATCCCTGTCCATACTAGATTCAACTCCTGAGGGTAATATAAGTTATCTACCTCTGCAAAGTGTTCTTAAAGGCAGAGCATAGAATTTGCTTTATTTTTCTACTTTCAAGTCCATTTGTTCATTCATTCACACATTCTTTCAAATGATCATTTACCGTGTACTTAGCAAGCATCAAATATAATCCCAATATATCCAACTAGAAATAAGCCTCATTAAGAGAAAATTCTATAATGGGTGCTACAATCAAAACGCTTGCTGCTTGTTCTGCTCTGCATCGAGGTCCACATGTGTAGACGTTCATCCACTCATAATGCCAATGGAAATGGATCAATAGTAAATATCTCAAGAGTAGATATATAAAAATTCTAATAGGTCACTTCATAATAAAACACGTTTGAGTAAAAATGACAGATATATACATCAGGTCATGTTTTTGTCCAATTTTTTCCAGAAAAAAAGCTCAAAATATTACACTATCTGATTCAGAATGGGACACCTGTCAACATTTTTAAACTCCATTTGGTGAGAAGTGGCCTTTCCTAAATACAGTCTAAATTCTCCAAGATGTTGAGCTATAGATGCCGTGATTCTTCCCGAGTAAGACCATTAAGCATCACACTCGGTAAGTACACATAGGACATTTTGTTTAATCCTGCTCGTATTAGGTACTTTTACATTCACAGGCACTTTAAAATCTTCAAAGCCACATGGATCAAACTAAGAAAACTAACACCAACAGTCTGTAGGGAGCTAGAATACTATTTTAGGTGTTGGATTAGAAACAAAAATGATTTAGCCTCAGTTGCAAGTGACTTTATAACTTGTAGCTTCTGGGGAGAAAAAAACTAACTCAAGAAAAAAAAATCTAACCTATAAATTTTGTAGATGCTTTCAACAATAAAGGCAGGAAATGCAAGTGAAAAATAAATCTCAGAAAGAAGGTATACTTTGAAAGATAAAATATTAAGTCCTAGGAACATCGGAGACTACAAAGATGAATGAACCTAGTTGAGACAGTAGTTGGAGACTTTGAGGAGAAACTTCCTAGTAGAAGAAGGGTTGGCAAGAGATCCAACTGAGCAGAAGGTGGGATGCAGGAGCAGAGCTTGGGGCTTCTCTTGCATTGTGCCACATCTCTAGGTTTTAGGAAATGAGCACGCTGAAACACAGACCATCAAATGTTTAAACACTGTTCAGAATTGTATCTCATCCTATTCAGCTGGCAACAGGATTTCATGTATTTCCAATGAGCTTCACACACTTTAAATCTAGCATAAATAAGGCCTAATCCTTAGTTAGGATTCAGGTGAGTCATCATGATTCCCCAGCATTCTGCCCAGATCAGAGCAGGTATTCTGTAAATATCTGCTCAATGGGGGATGCTGAACTGAACTAGAATTTTGTTTAGATGTTCCTGTACCCCAAGATTTTGAAATTAATTGTGACCTTTTAGTGTATGTATGTATGTGTGTGTGTTTTCCCTCTAATAGAAATTAAACTAACGAAATAGACTTTATTAAAAGGGCCCAATAAAAGTCGCTCTATAAAAAAAGTTTAGTTGCTCTATAAGGTACCTTCTGCTCTACCAAGCCTGGCTGGAAAGAGTTGGCTAATAGCAATGGCTTTCAATTAATTAAATCAGCTGAGCAAACTGTCCATTTTAAAGTTATTTCCCATTTCTCCTGATTCTTTGCTCATAGAATAACCTGTAAAGATCTAAAAACAAAACTTAATTTGAAAAAGGTTAATTTTTAGTGAATGGAATAATTTCAACATGACTGCCAAGAATTTTTCATCTTTATCTAGCTTTTTTTTTAATCTATCATAGTAAATGATACTAAGTTACGGCTCTTATTAATTTGTGTTTAATTTGCAATTTTAACTAAAATTATTGTCAGTAAAGGTCATCAAGTTTTCTGTAATTTTTGCAAATCACAGTGAAATTTTATATGTGCAGAAAGACCATCACTATATATCTATATGATTTCACTGGGCAGTTTTAGAATTATCATAACTACTAGTGTATCTGTTTAGTAGTCATGGCTCTTAAACCTATAAACACACTACACTTTAATTAACTATATAAGAGAATAAATCAGAGTAAGAGAGTTTGCTTTAAGCATACTTTTTGTGAGCAGCATTAGAAATATAATCCAAAAAATTGCAATTGGAAAGAAACAATAACAAATAAACATAACCTAACAGTATCTTATTAATATGTGCTCAATGAATGTCTGGCTGAATGAATGGACACAGAGAAGACAAATAACACAACTGTGGAATGTGTAAGTTTACAGATGAAGAACTATAGAAAAACTTTCTGTACATAGAGGAAATAGAAGAATATGTTTTTATATTCAAGGGATCTCAAAGTTGATAAAAAATGTTCAAGTAGCTGCTAGAAAGATAGGAGAATAGAGAAAAATCATTTGGGTCAATGTATGAATGTTTTCATTCTCCACTATTGACTTGAAATAATAGAAAATATTAAATCCAAGAACAATTACAGGTTTAATGTATTGAGGAAGAAGGAAATTTTAATTAAATTTTGCAAACAGAATAAATCTCATTTAAGTATGAATGCCTCTTCAAAAAGGAATTAATAATAAAAATGCTAATGTAAGTTGAAAAAAACCAAGAGCATTGAAAAAAATTAAGACAAAAAGACAAAATTAATTTATAAAGACAGATTATTCCAACACAATAAACACCAATAATGCAATAGCAGAGAAACATAATAGGAAGTCAGGAAGGAACTAGTTTCACAGTAATAGATTTACAGAAAGAAAAAAATGTCTGAAAGAGCCATTAGGAAATTTCCTGGCATAATGTGGGTTAACAGAAGCTGAACATGACATTTATTTTATAGACAATACACACACAATAGTATGGCCTATGCCTTAAAAAGGGGTTATTTAGAGTTGACATTTGCTTCTTGTTGAATTCCTTAAGGAAAGCTAAGTCTAAATTAAGAATTTCACCTTGTGATTTTTAAATTGTGTTTTCAGTAATTATATATGAAAAATGAAAGGTCAAAGAAAAAAATAACTTTTAGAAAAATATGTATCTCTCTATCAAAGCGCTTCATGTTCCAAGTCTCTAAAAACATCTATAAGATGACACAGCCTTAACAAAGATCAAATAACGATGATTTTATCTTCCTAAGTAAATCCCTTTTCTATTTTGATAAAGGAGAGAAAAAATAATCATAAAGTTCTTCCAAGCTCACTACAACTCTTAGCTTTAAAAATTGGGGAGGTGGATCATTTTCTATGGGCAAAATAATTCAAAAGGTCAGGAACTTTTAAAGAAACATTAATTTTGTTCTTGTCACCGTGAATGTAATTGACTAATTTACTTCTGCATCAAGTACCATTTCTTATTAGTGCCTGAAATAGTTAATGCCCTCCTCCTCCCCAGCAGGTGCTTACTTTCTGACACACTTGATCTGTTTTCTACAATGCAAACCCAAAATTAACTGGAAAAGAACAAAGTGAAACCTAATCTTCACCCACAAGAATAACTCTAAACACAATGACCATCATGCCAGACAAAAGAGACAAATTTTCATATTTACAGTCTAACATCGCTTAAAAATACTTTGAGGTAACTCGTCCTTTAAACATTCAAGGTTAAGGTGTTTCTGGTTGAATTACTAAACTAGCTTTAAAGTAAAATACATGGTTCTGTTGTATTTTTAATTATGCTTGGCTAAACATCTATCCAAAACAGTAGTAAATTGCACCAGTTTCAAGAGCTGGGCTGTCTCTGCATTTTATGAAAAGTAAGAGGAATGAGGGTCCATGGTGCATTCTCCCAGACTCTTTCTCAGTCTTCTGGATTCCTCAATGGATATTTGATTTAAAAAATTGGTGAGGGGGCTTCCCTGGTGGCGCAGTGGTTGAGAGTCCTCCTGCCGATGCAGGGGATACGGGTTCGTGCCCCTGTCCAGGAAGATCCCTCATGCCGCGGAGCGGCTAGGCCCGTGGGCCATGGCCACTGAGCCTGTGCGTCCGGAGCCTGTGCTCCGCAACGGGAGAGGCCACAACAGTGAGAGGCCCACGTACCACCAAAAAAAAAAAAAAAAAAAAAAAATGATGAGGTAAGGAAGGCAGGGAGGGAGGAATGAAAGGAGGGAAGAATAAAGGAGATTTTTTGTGTGATTTAAAAGTGCTTGAACTGTCTCAAAAATCATTGGCAAAACAAGCCAATCAAAGGTTATATTAATTTTGGGGGTACAGCAGGCAGGCGATCTCCCACCTGAAAAATAAAGGGACTTCCATCTGCCTTTCCTTAAGGCCTAAAATTTCTCATATATAACAAGGACTTTTATAACCACAATTAGTTTAAGTGTGAATTGTCTGAGTTGCTATGACTGAAATTTAATTTCACGTAGCAGTGTTTCTCAAATGTGATCAATTACTGGCCATGTCATGGTTTCCATGAGACAGTGCTGGTTTGCACTTGTCCTACCAGAATAATTATTAGTAGCAACTCACTTCACTCTCAAAACTGTTCTGGTTTGGAAAATAATTTACACATGGTCACTCAACCAATGACTAATTGCATTTGAAAATCCTGGTTCTTATAAAAAATAGGGCTTCCTGCGTCCTACCTTGAACCTAATAAATTAGGACCCCTGAGGGGCAAGCCCAGAATATACATTTTAACAAGCACCCCCTAGGTAATTGTTAGGATTGCTAAAGTTTGAGAACTACTTCATTAATATATAATAGAGGATATTAGATTTCCGTGAGGAGAAAGCTGGAAAGACCAGTGAATGAAAATAAACAGGGAGAAGGTGACATTAATGATATACCTAAAGCCACCAATTTATAATTCTATTTATTTGGCAAGTTTCTTTATAGCCTGTATCCACTACCACCAGAACATCTACTTGTGTCCCAGTGGCAGTGGGATTAGTAAAATGGTACAGGTATGAGGAAGCTAGCACTGGAGGACTTCATCCGGCTTATGTATTTACACTTGTTTTGATCCTCTGTTTGCCTTTACTCCAAGTTTTTGTATCTTTACTTCTTGTCCATCTGACCCAGTTCTCTCACTAAACCAGCTACACTAGATGCTGTTTTTCATTCCTCCCCATGCCATCTCCTCTGTACATCCAAATTTTAACTTTAGAAAAATAAATACAATTTTTCCAATAATTAATGCTGAGTTTTTTCCATCGCAGAATTAAGGGAAGAGAGAGGTCAGTGTAACCCCATGAAGAAAGAGATTTGCTTGGAAGTCTTCCTTTCTTCTTATAGTTTTTTTCTTCACAAATAATTGATTTTTTATTAAAATTAGGCAACCACATCTAGGACCACCCCATACATAGGTAGTCTTTTATTTCTGTATTATCTAACTAATATTCTTTGGTTGTGAAGAACGTAAAACAACACTGGCTAACTTAGACAACAAAGGAAGATTATGGGAGGGGTTTCAGAGCATTTCATGAAATCCAACGAAGGGGTAAAGGACAAAGGCTTAAAAGGACAGGAATTGGTGAGCTTCCAGGGCATCAATGAGTTTATAGATCTCTCTCTAGAATTTGCCACTAATGTGACTGGGATCAAATGGCTTTCCAACTCTCTGTCTCACCATTCCAAATGTTAATCATCGAGATGCCAAACATAATCAAGTGGAAACTCCCAGACAAACATCTATGACTAGGTAGACAGAATCACATAGCACAGATAAAATCTCCTGGGCCTATGTCTATATGCAAAGAAATAATCTCTCTGAGAAAGGAGAAATCACAGTTGACCATACAGCTACCCCAAAGCCATCTGCTACAATCCACCCTCTGGCTGCCCAGAACACACACACACACACACACACACACACACACACACACACACACACAGACATTCATTCATTCATTCTCTCTGTCTCTGTCTCTCTCTTTCTCTCTAATACATACCTTTTTTTCCTATATCCAAAACAAACAAACAAAAAAAAAAACCCACTCATAACACACGATCCAACCAATTCTCACACAACAGCAATGGGAGACAACCACAGTCATTTACAGCCACTGCACATAGAGGTGAGATATTGGCTGTGGAGCCCAGGACCTCTGGCTTGTGTCCATTCCTCTTCAGTTCTGTCACAATCCCATCTCAGTATTCTACAGCCTATAGACTACATGATAAATTCAACCACTACTTAGATAACATATACCCCTGGAAGAAAGAGGAAAGAAAAGAAAAAAATAATTATTTTAATTATCATTTTAAAAGGAAACACGAGAATAAATAGCACACTTAGCAAGCAAATACTGGTGCAAGTCCCCCATTCTGTGGGCATGCACAAGAATGCTGCTGACTTATAAGATAGATTTCTTCTCAACTGGTTCCAGGTTCTCCTGGCTTTCAGCCAACACCACAGCTTGCCAAGGATCCTTGCCCTGATAGCACAAAGAATCTAACATATCTAGGTGGTAGTTTCAGCTCCCAATTCAATAAAACCTACACTTTTTTTAACCCTTAGATGAAGCATCCCTTCAATGAATACTGATTTCCTTACACTAAAGAGTTAAAGAAATAATTTTAAAGAATTAAAGCCAAAACTCTGAAGGTGAAAGAGTAGCTGTAGTATAAGAGGTGTCTTCACCCCTAGGTCCTAGGTTGCGTTCTGGCTATGAAAAGAATATCAAACATATTGGTCACTGGTTCTGCTCACGTTCTACATCCTACATCAGAGCACACCAATGTCACAAGGGACTACTTCTTAGATAGTGTTGTGGCTAAGTTTCCAATGAAGTCTAGCTTCATCAGGGTGATTGGATATCTATACAGTTAAGGCCAGGCAGTTAGTAGCCTATTGCCTTGCTTGTTTTGTGATGCAGTGAGTTCATTGGTCAGAAGCCATGTATGGAATCCTGTGATGCTTTAGAGGCATGTAAGCAGGGAAAGAGAATCCAAATCCAGAAAGACTATTCCAGTGATGATAAATGCTGCTCCTCCATGATGAAAGGGCATTTCCAACTCAAAATAATTTATCTGCCACAGGATAGTAGATCAGGTCCCCTAGAAGCACATTGCTAGTCACTGTTGCTAACAGTATATGAATCAGTTTTGTTGAAAGGAAATTTATGTTGTTGACTCCAAGCATTACCTCCATGCTGGCCATCATAGCTGTTATAGCCATGAACCAATAGACTAGCTGGAGAAGGAGGATGACTGGCTCCCATAGAAGGAGTCATTTTGTTCTCCTGGTTATTAAGAACCTCTTTATAATGCAGGCCTCCTAGTGAGCATTCACATGAACACAGATGTTCTCACACTATGGGCCCATTCTGAAAGGTCCATCCATCCTCCCCTAAAACCTTCTTGTCATCAGTTCTCCAGTCTTGATCCTTCTAAGTCCCACCATCTAGTGAGACGAGAACAACAAAATTACCCAGTATGTACTCATTCAACCGTAAGCATTTCTAAAATATTGCCACTGTCCCAAGCCCCCTGCCCCAGTATATCCACCATTGCCCAAGTCAATCTGGTTCTTTCCTCAGAGACATCTCTGACTCCCTGCAATTCAGCAATAAAAGGGTTAACATCTGGCACAACAGGGGGTCTTCAGCCCCAGTTTCAGTGATAGATTCCAATTGCCTTTCTTGTTACAGATCTTGAATATCACCTCTGTGCTCACCTCTGAGCACCTCTGTGCTTAAGAATCAGTGTAGATCCTGACCTTAGGCAAAGTAGACAATAAAATGTTTCCTTCTAGACAAAGTGAACATAAAATTACTGCTCAAAATTTAACTATTGTAAGCATTTCCCTTCTCAAATGTAGTTCAGGGCCACCCTGAGGAACAGCAGCACTTCCTCTCATCTGTCTGGTGCCAGCGTATCATGCAAAGCCATCTGTACACCAGGTTCAAGTTACTCTGTCCCTGGTCCACTAGTCATAGGAAACTCCCCAGGAGTCATGAGGAAGAAAGAGTAATGTAGAAGTGCAACTACCTGCTCATACAGTTTACCTGTGTCTTCAGGCTTCTCATAGACAGCCTCATAGGTTTCTCTGCCATCTCAACCCACTTGATGTGGATTACTTCTGGGAATGCCTGGCTATTATGCTAAGTGTCTGAGACAACACTATTTCATGTCAGGTATTGAGGTACCATGGCCATCTTATGCCAGATGGTTGAGTGATTCAGTCTCTACATGAAACTAGCAGTAAGCCAGGACTCATTTCTCAATGAAGAGTCACTTGATAAAAGTAGCCTTTGCATTTTCCTGAACACAAAAGGTCTCCTCTGTGGTGGTCTTGCTGGGGCTTGTCCTGGGCTCCATACAGCTTTTGCATGGGCCACAGACTCTTCCAGCAGCACTGGATTCACTAGCTCACAAGAGCCAAGGCAGAGATGCTTGCCTTGCTGCTAGGACAGGCTGGACAGCCCCCTCCCACTTTGGGCCCCATTCCAAATGGACAGCTTTTGGGGTGTCACCCAGAAAAATGTCACAGTATGACACCCAAAAGTGGCAATACTATGTTTAAAATCTGAAGAGGCCCCAACTCACTGTGCCTGGTAAATTCTCTTTTAAAAAATATTGTGAATGAATGTTTCACTACCTCATATAAGTTTACAAGCTCAATATTTAACTTCAAAGTGCCAAATTTTCAAGGTGCTGCTTTATTATAGTAATCAAACTTGGTCATATTTTTTCCCACTTTATTTCATTCATTCATTCATTCATTCCTTATTTAAACTTACCTGCTTACAAAAGAAATTGAAAGTGTCTTGTCATGTCACATTATTGCTTTTTCCTAATGGTAGCAAGTAGTTGCAGAGTAAGATAGCATCTTATAAAATTCAAGTAAATTCATTTAGCTACATTTAGTTTCTATGTTATGAATGCATATGCAAAAATATGCCCGCTTGGAAAACTATTTAAAAAACATTCAAAAACTCTTAGAATCTTTAGCTTTTGTGTGAGACAAGCAAAATAAGTATCACCCTGCCTGAACTAGAAATCATCTTTTGCCATTCTCTTTCTTTGGAAGCCACCAAAGCTAAGACTTTTAAATCTAAATGTCTTTAAGGAATTTTTTTTTAACAAACCACTCTTTTGTCTATTCCCTTTAAGAAAAATCAGAAGTAAATTAATATCTATGTCCCTATTACTTTTTTTAAGTGGTTTTAACTTTTTTTTTTTTTTTTTTGCTGTACGCGGGCCTCTCACTGTTGTGGCCTCTCCTGTTGCGGAGCACAGGCTCTGGACATGCAGGCTCAGGGGCCATGTCTCACGGGCCCAGCCGCTCCATGGCATGTGGGATCTTCCCGGGGCACGAACCCGTGTCCTCTGCATTGGCAGGCGGATTCTCAACCACTGCGCCACCAGGGAAGCCCTTAACATATGTTTTTGAGTGCACCCCAAAATTGCTTCACTTCATTTACTTCTACAAGTATCTATTGATCACCTCCTAGGTACAGGTTCTAGGTGAGGTCATAGAGAAATAAGACTCAGCCAATAAGCCATTAAAAGATTACAGTCTAGGGCTTCCCTGGTGGTGCAGTGGTTGAGAATCTTCCTGCCAATGCAGGGGACACGTGCTCGAGCCCTTCTCTGGGAAGATCCCACATGCCGCGGAGCAACTGGGCCCGTGAGCCACAGCTACTGAGCCTGCGCGTCTGGAGCCTGTGATCCGCAACAAGAGAGGCCGCGACAGTGAGAGGCCCGTGCACCGCGTTGAAGAGTGGCCCCCGCTCGCCGCAACTAGAGAAAGCCCTCGTACAGAAATGAAGACCCAGCACAACCAAATAAATAAATAAATTTATTTTAAAAAAAGTTACAGTCTAGTAGGGATTATAAATAAGTAGACATAAAATTACAATATACAGATGGTCCCCAACTTACATTAGTTCAACTTTATGATGGTGCAAAAGTGATACACATTCAGTAGAAACCATGCTTCGAATTTTGAATTTTGATCTGTTCCTGTGCTGGCGATGTTCGGTATGATGTATGATACTTTCTCACGACATCGGGCATCTCCCAGTCAGTCACGCAATCACAACCATTCTAACCCAGACAACCATTGTGTTTTTTACTTTCAGTATAGTATTCAATAAGTTACATGAGTTATTCAAGACACTGTTATCAAATAGGCTTTGTGTTAGATGATTTTGCCCAACTGTAGACTAATGCAAGCATTCTGAGCACGTTTCAGGTAAGCTAGGCTAAGCTATGATATTCGGTAGTTTAGGTGTATTCAATGCATTTTCGACTTACAATACTTTCAGCTTACAGTGGGTTCATCGGGACACAACCCCATCAAGACCCATCATAAGTCGAGGAAGATCTGTAGTTTGGCAGGGTCTAAGACAGGACTAACAAGAGGGTGCTGGAGTATCGGGGGTGTTGGGGGTCAAGGAAGACTTTCCAAAGGAAATGATATGTAAACTGAGGCCTAAAGGAAGAAGTAGGAGCCATGCAGACCAAGATGTTAGTACATGAAGGAAAGAGAGTGTGTTCTGGGCAAAGCAAAATTATGTGCAAAGACCCAGACACCACAGAGAGCATAGCATTTTGGAGTACTGAAGGCAGTTCTGTAAGACTGGCTCTTAGAATTGGGGTGGTGGTGCTGGTGGTAGTAGAAGGACAGGGAGGATAGTGGAAATATATGTGTGGGAGACATGGTTTCTTACTATGCTACAGCCCCACTTTCCATTCTCTGCTAACAGAGCCTCAGATAATTGGCACAGATCCAGGGATTTAAGGACAGTTAGAGAATGAGTCAAGGTAATTTTCGCTTCACAATCATGAGTCTAGGGTTGGGCATGTGACCCAGTTCTGGCCAATGAGATCTAAGAACTCAGCTGAGACTTCCTTTCCAGGCTAAAAACAGACCCTCCCAAGGAGAAAGCTGTTGTCCTCTGCTTCCTTATCTAGGATGCTCACATAGGTCTTAAAGACTGTGTGGAGCTGCTACAGCCATCCTGTGATCAAGGAAAGACCCAAAGAGTTGTGAAGAGCTAAGGCATTATCATTTAGCTGAGCTGATAAACCGTCCCTGGAACTATCTTTGTCTACACTTCTTGGTACAAGAGAAAACAAAATGCCTTTATCATTTGAGTCTATTTGTCTGTGTTCTGTTACTTGCAGCTGAGCATCTTCCTAAGATTTATATGGAGACTGAATGGATAAGCTGGGGCCGTATCATGCAGGACCTTACAAGCTATTCTTTTTTTATTTTTTTTCTTCAATTGCACTAATGTTGATTACCAATCATTACTTAAGTGCCAATTCTGCATTAATATAAGCTAAGGGGCAGATATGCATCCTTATGTTACAGGGATGACACTGATAATCAGGCAAATCATAGTGACAACGGCTAACAGAGTGCTTGCCATGTATCAGGAGCAGTTGTGTGTTTCCTTACAAGCTCTTCTAACCAAAACTCTTTTGTTTGCAAGTGACAAAAACCTACTTCTAACTGACTTAGGTAAAAGGAGGGACATTATAGGAATGTACTGGGGTATCTCATATGACAAGGAAGGGCGGAACAACCAACTTCTAGAAGGAAAGGGGTACAGCCAAGGGTTAGGGACAACTTGAACCAGGGCTTCTAATAGCACCAGCAGCTTGCTCCCTGTCTTTCATATCTGCTTCTCCCCATGGGTTCCTGTACCTGGTGAAGAACAAGGCCATTGACAGCTCTTGAGCTTCTCCTCTTTTAGCTGCCACGCCCCAGGAAGGACAGGCATATGTGCCCTCTAGTATTAAATTTAAGAATCTCATTTCATTTCCATGTATAAAGAAGTCATTGTGGGTGGCCAGAACAACAGAGAACAGAGCACAGGAGACCAACAGAAGAATTTAAGCAAAAGAGAGAAATAACAAAATGTGTACTTTAGAAAGATTACCCTAGTTAGTCTCAGGCTAGAGAATGGGTTGGGAGGGTAGTTCTGGGATGAGTGGCAATTGCCATAATTTATATGAGAAGTAACAGAGCTTAAACAAACATAGAGATGGTGTGGATACGATTATAGCTCTTATTTAAACAGTACTGATCTAGCCATTATTGTTAGATCTTTCCAAACCACAATAAAGAACACAACTTGTCTACGGAAACAGGGAATGGTGGGGAGAGGGCAGAGAGCTGTATATATAATTGGAGTTTTAAGCAAAGGATTTGGGAAAAGAATAATCAATTTGCCTGCTCTTATCCTAATCTAACTTTTTTTTTAAGTCTAGTCTTAAGATTATACTGGCTTCAAATACTGCTGAGTCTAATGCTTATTCAATACTGATTTAACATAAAACATGATTAATTCTCAAGTTTCTTTAAGACATCAAATATAGAATATGAAAATTCAGTGACCCATCCGTATCATATGTTCCTACCAATCTAACATATTTTAGTAGAAATCACTTACTGTATGTTTTGCAGAAAGAACAGTTTACCTGAAATCATAGGCAGATGAAACTTCAGGATGTATTAAAGTGCTGGTAAATGAAAGTAAATAAATAAAAGCATAGTCATGAAATGAAAGATGGGCCAAGTACAATTATATATAACAGTAAAAATAATTAACCCAAGTGAATTACCAAATGTGCTAATGGTGCAATTTAAAGATGAACTGGGTGATTTAATTGTTATCGATGTGATTTCTGATACAGAGGCTTTTTTTTTTCTTTTTGTGTCTAGATCTGTTCTAGATGGATGTTTCTTCAAGAATGGACCACAAACCAACAAACCAGGGAAAAAAGACAAAGGTGGGAAAAGGTCAGGTTGAAAAAGGAAAGGAAAACAGAAAGAGCAGGGAAAGGAGTATTTCCTCATTGTAAACCAATAAGTATTTACTGCGTCTTCTCTGACCCAGGCTGCATGCTGGGATTGGCAACAAAAGTTAATAGGCCTTACTGCTCCAAGCCTACCAACTGTTGGAAAAGGTCAACCAGAGGATGTGACCACCAGTTAACCAAGAGCTGAACCTGGGCAATTGGAGGCTTCTTACACCCTCCCCTGTCCTTGGAATTTACATTCCGCCCACCATTCTCACAGTGGGAGCCATTTCAAGGACAGAGCATTGAGAGAGCTATGTGTTATTGAGACCATCTGGACAGTATATGCGACAGAACACCATTATGTACTCTGTATGTACTCCTAAGATTCTAGTGGGCAAATGAGGACATCTGCTCATCTTGCAGCCGCCCAAGACTAGCCTTGTACGTAAGTTCCCTTGCTTATTAACTGCCACCTACCAATGTAGAGTCACCTGCCTTTTTCTTTAGTCTCTCCTTTCTCTCTGCATGGGGGTGAGGATGGGGTCGGGGTGTGGGTCAGTTTCAAATTTCACCCGGGGAGCTCCTGAGGTTGTGAACTAACACCAACCAATTCTTAGTAACTCTTCTCATGGTCACTGAGTAAAAACGTAGTTACTTACCACTATTTGCACAGGAGGGAGGAGAGAATGGAACACAGAGTTCCTTACAGAGTTTTGTGTCTGGATCCTGTGAGCCCTCCCTTAGTGTCTGTACCTTACCAAAGCTATCCCAGCCTCTTTGTTCCATAGAGCCAATGGTTCTCAAAGTTTAGTGTGCATTGGAATAACCTAGGGAGATAGCTTAGAATCCAAAATCTTGGGCCTCAACCCAAAGGTTAATCCACCAGGTCTGGGATGGAGGGTACATTGTAAATGAGCCTCTCAGGTGCTACTCATGCACTATGAAGTTGAAAAATCACTACCCTAGAGAGACAGATTCCAGGCCAACAGAGGAAGTACACATTCTCATTTGAATTTTTAGAAATGCAGAGAGTGGTCATAGTCATTGGGAAAGTTGAGTATATATCAAGAAGGCCATTTCATATTAGAATAAAAATTGTAAGATTATATTAGAATAAAGATTGAATGGTAGTGGTAATAAGGAATGGTACCCACATGGCTTCAAACATTTTTTAAACTCTTCTAATATTGTTTTCTGCTTTACATAATGAAGAGGTATTTCTGACCTGAGAAAAGTAGAACATTTATGACTAAATCTTGTGGTTAAAGCAGAAGGCTTAAACATAAATAGCAAACTCACCACGGTTAGCAACAGGGCAACAGAATGACATGTTGATCTTTATAAACTTATAGTTGCTGGAGTCCCACTCCAGACCTACTGAGTCAGAATCTTTGGGGATAAACCCCAGCCAAGGAGCACTTTGATACACTGTAAGAGCTGAGAACCACTGCTTTAAACTTGGGCCACAGATAAACTACTGCCACCTGAAGGAAATGTACCTAAATTTCTGAATGATGGTTTCCTTTGCAAGCTGAATCTACCATGCTAAACTGTTGAACTGACAATCACAATGATAAACATTAAAAAATAAATATATAGAAAATGTTAAAATTATTATCTGCATATTTGTTTATTTTTATTCAAAATATTTTAAAGCCTAAAATATAATTAGGTTTATATAAAGTTTTATCATTTATAAAGTATATTCACATGCACTAATTAGAGTAACATTTTAGAATGGAAGTTACTGTCCACATTTTACTCATGAAGAAACGGGCTTAGAGAGTAAATTAGTCCAGCGATTCCCAGGTTTGTTTGCATGTTGAAATCAGTCACCTGGGGAACGTCAGAAAATACTGATGCCTGTGTCACAGCCCTAGAGAATGAGATTTAATTGGTCTTGGCTGTGGCCTGGGTCTTGGGATTTTTTAAAGAGACCCTGTGATTCTAATTTGCAGACAAGTTTGAGAAACAATGGACTAGCCCCAAATCACTCAGACAGTAATTAACAAGGTTGGAGTTCAGGCATTCTGATGTTAAGTTAATACTCATGGAATTGTATTTGGCATAAAGATCAAAGATAACCATTAACCTCAACTAATACTTACTAAGTTTCTCAATAGAACAGGATTTCCAAATTTCTCTGGCCATAAGAATCACCTGGGTTGGGTGTTAAAAATACAGATTCTCAGGACCTTCCACAGAATTTTCTGATTCTGTAGGGAAAAGGGCCAAAAGGGCTGGAGAATGCTCATGTTTCACAAGCTGTCTTAGTCGCTTTGGGATGCTATAACAGAATACTGTAGACTGAGTGGCTTGTAAATAACAGAAATTTCTCATAGTTCTGGAGGCTGGGAAGTCCAAGATCAAGATACTGGCACATTCATTGTCTGGTTAGAGCCAACTCTCTGGTTCATTGATGGTCCTCTTCTTGCTGTGTTTTCACAGAGGGAAGGAGCTCTCTGGGATTTCTTTTATGAGGGCACCAATCCTACTCATGAGAGCTCTGCCCTCATGACCTAATCACCTCCCAAAGTCTCTACCTCAAAATACCTTCGCATTTGGGGATTAGATTTCAATATGTATACAAATTTGGAAGGAAACACACATTTATAGTCTATAGAAAAAGTGCTTACATGATTTTTAGGATAAAATAAGTGTGGAAGAAACTATAACAAAGAATATCAAGCCATATCAGTATTACATAATAATAGTTTTTGGGTTTTTTTTAAACATCTTTATTGGAGTATAATTGCTTTACAATGGTGTGTTAGTTTCTGCTGTATAACAAAGTGAATCAGCTATACATATACAGATATCCCCATATCTCCTCCCTCTTGCATCTCCCTCCCACCCTCCCTATCCCACCCCTCTAGGTGGTCCCAAAGTACCGAGCTGATCTCCCTGTGCTATGCGGCTGCTTCCCACTAATAATAATAGTTTTGAATGTCAAATTTAGGTTTAAAAAAATGGCTAAGAATTAATGGAGAGACCTTACCAACACAAAGCCAAGAGAAATAACTGACAGCCACCCTCAGAGGGCCTAGTTATATACAAACGATTCATTCATTAATTCAACAAACTTTCATTAAACATCTAAGATTGTACATCTAAAGCACTCTGGTAGATGTGGAGGGGACACACAAGATGAAGAAGTCAGAGTTCTTGCCTTCAAAGACCTAATTACCTATGTACATCTCTTGTGGGAAATACAAACTGAGCTGGGTGTGGATTGTAAGTCCAGTAGTCCTTATTTTCCTGATTGAGAAAGCTTTCGATTAAGATTGTTTCAGCAAGCCTTTAATGAGAACTCTAACAGGCATTTGGGAGTTACAGAAAACCTTGTGGCAGCAGTTGTGGTCATGATAAGAGAAGGGCCAGAAGGTGCTGGGGAACCTTAAACTTGGAGTTGAAGGACACCTTCAGTGAGAGCTTGGCCTTGGCAGTTGCGGACGGTGATCATTCTTGTGTGAATGAGTCCAGGGGCGGGGGGATGGACGTGGGGGCTGGTGAACAAGAGAGGACAAGCAGAAATCAGTGTCGGAAGCTGAGGAAGGTGAATTAGGACTGATGAAGGTTTTGAATTTCTTGATCAGGCATTTGATTTTGATGTAATCTTTGGAAGATTTTGTAGTTGCAACTGAAGCCAGGGAATCATAGCAGAGTTTAACTAACCTCATACTTAAAGAGTAATTCTAAGGCATTGGTTCTGTCTTCTAGTACTTTACACCCCCCTTCCATCATCACCCACAACACCCACACAATCATATACACACATATGCAATTCTTAGCATAAAGCAGGTACAAAACTAAGTACTTAAAATACTTATATTGCAGCAATCTAAACTGGCTTAATATTGATGTAAATACACAATTCTAGCTGGAAAGAAGTTTTAAGTTCCAGGTAAGAAACAGCCAGGGTTGGAAAGACAATGGAAATGGAAATAAGACTGAGAACAAAGGACAGAAAAGCTGGGAGACGCCAGAAAAGAAACTGTAGTTTCTTGTAGTGAATCATAAACTTATGGTGAAACAGAATTTAATGGCTAGTTGAGTATATGAGGTAAACTACGAGAGAGGAATTCAAAATAATTTTAAGGCTTTTCAGCTTGCCTGAACACATAAGAGGAAGAGCTCTGAGAGGAAAACATGGCTGAGTCACCAAATTGGGGATAATAAATTCTTCTTAAACAAATAATAAGCCATCCTACTAGTGATATCCTGAACCTAAGAGTAAAATAGAAAACTCTAGATAGATATGAAAGGTAAATTCATGATCCCCTTCCCACTCAAATCTGAACTACCTTCTTAGAACCATATCTAGCTTTTCCACCCCCAAGACCTTTCTGCACGTTCCCATAACCAGCTCAAGATCGTCATCCAGGAATAGAATCACTTGAAATATGAGGAAAACTAAGTAGAACTTGAGCCAGTGTAAGGCTCTCACCATCAGGGAGTGCCTCAGCTTTACTTAAGCAATTCACATTTGTCTTGACAGCAGCAGCAAGCGGGAGGAAGCCACAGACTGTTAGCACTGGGAGGAATCTTAAAGGTTAGTGTAGAGGTTAGAAGCATAGAATATTAAACCAATAAGGAATTTTAGAAATCATATAACCAGTATTTCCAAACATCTTCAAAGGTGAGGATCTCTTCTATTTATTTCTAGCGTTAAAATTTAAATCTTATTTTTGCAAATTATAAAATTCTATATGTACACTGTAAAAAAATCCAAGCAATACCACACAGTATAAGTGAAAATGCAACTCTTCCCCTCCTCCAACATCAGCCAAAAGAGATGACTCCCTAGAGACAGCCTCTGTTAACATTTTAGTGAATATCATTAAAAGCCTGTGCTTTTAATGTTATATATAAAATATTTACTTAAATAGAATCATATTTCACATGATGTGCAAGCTGCTATTTTCTCTCAAAAAAAAAAAAGAAAGAAAACATCTTGACCTCATTTTTTTTAACAGCTGTCAGAGTTCCAATATGTAAATGTACCATAACGTAGTTAACTAGCCCTTCCTTTAGAAGGACAATTTACTGTTTTCAAAGTTTTAGTATTATAAACAGTGTTGTGATGCTCATCTTCAAACGTTCACTTTTGTACACTCACCTAATTATTTCTGTGGGAAAATATCCTAAAAGTGGAAGTGTGACATCGTAGGCATGTACAATTAACATTTTGCATGCATTGCCAAATTGCCCTCCATAAAGGTGTGTAAAATTTTTGTTTCTAACCTAAGTGTCCATCAGTGGATGCGTGTATTAAGAAGTTGTGATATATATATATATTTAATATATATATAAATATTATTCAGCTATAAAAAAACAAGGAAACCCTACCATTTTCAACAGCATGGATGGACCATGACAACATTATGCTAAGTGAAATAAGTCAGAGAAAGACAAGTACTATATGATCTCACTTACATGTGGAATCTAAAAAAAATCAAAAAACCAAAACCACCAAACTCACAGAAAAAGAGATTAGACTTGTGGTTACTGTAAGCAAAGGGTGGGAAGAGGAGAAATTGGAGGAGGGTGATCAAAAGGTACTAACTTTCAGTTATAAGATAGGTAAGTACTAGGGATGTAATATACAACATGATGACTATAGCTAAGATTGCTCTATGATATATAGGAAAGTTGTTAAGAGAATAGAGTCTAAGAGTTCTCATCACAAAGAGAATTTTTTTAGTTTTTATTTCACCTATATGAGAGGATGGATGTCAACTAAACCTATTGTGGTAATCATTTCACAATATATGTAAATCAAACCATCAAGCTGTATACTTTAAATTTATACAGTGATGTATATCAATTATTTCTCAATAATACTGGCAAAAATTTTGTTTTTATCCTCAGTTTATGAGAGTATGGCATTGTCCATATCTTCATCGACACTGAAAATTATATTTTTCATGTTTGCCAGTATGATAAACAAAAATCTTTTAAGTTGAAAGTTTTTTTTAATTGAAAAATGGCTTTTTAAATTTTTTACTATTATAATTTCTTCTTTTATGAATTGTCTGTCCCTGGCCTTTGCCCACTTTTCAGTTGGAGTGTTCATGAGGACCCTTCTTCAATATTAAAGAATTCCTAGACTCTCCCCCACAAAATAGTAGTAATACACATAATATTGACCAAGAAAATACATAATACAAAGTTACTGTTAACTTATTAATGGAAGAACTTCTACTTCTGATCAAGACAGAGTAATGGAGATCAGATGTATTCTCCTACCTGAAATAAGTAAAACAGATAATGTCACTCAAATACTGGATAGTAGGGAAAAAATATTTATCCTTCCTTCCCTCCACCCAAGCCGCTGACAACTGATTTTTTTTTTTTCTGTCTCCATTGTATTGCCTTTTCCAGAATGTCATATAATTGGAGTCATACAGTATGTGGCCTTTTCAGACTAGTTTCTTTCACTTAGAAGTATATTTTTAAGGTTCCTCCATGTCTTTTAATAGCAAATTTCTTTTTTAACACTGATTAACATTCCACTGTATGGAGGTACCACAGTTTGTTTATCTACTCACCTATTAAAATACAGCAATGTTGAGAACGAAAAATGGAGCTGGAAGAATCAGGCTCCCTGACTTCAGACTATACTACAAAGCTACAGTAATCAAGACAGTATGGTACTGGCACAAAAACAGAAAGATAGATCAATGGAACAGGATAGAAAGCCCAGAGATAAACCCACGCACATATGGTCACCTTATCTTTGATAAAGGAGGCAAGAATATACAGTGGAGAAAAGACAGCCTCTTCAATAAGTGGTGCTGGGAAAACTGGACAGCTACATGTAAATGTATGAGATTAGAACACTCCCTAACACCGTACACAAAAATAAGCTCAAAATGGATTAAAGATCTAGATGTAAGGCCAGAAACTATCAAACCCTTAGGGTTTTCTCTTAGAGGAAAACATAGGCAGAACACTCTATGACATAAATCACAGCAAGATCCTTTTTGACCCACCTCCTAGAGAAATGGAAATAAAAACAAAAATAAACAAATGGGACCTAATGAAACTTAAAAGCTTTTGCACAGCAAAGGAAACCATAAACAAGACCAAAACACAACACTCAGAATGGGAGAAAATATTTGAAGCAAATATTAGAAAATAAATGAAGAGAAATGAAGAGAAAATAAATGAAAATAAATAAAAATAAATGAAGAGAAAATAAATGAAGCAACTGACAAAGGATTAATCTCCAAAATTTACAAGCAGCTCATGCAGCTCAATAACAAAAAAACAAACAACCCAATCCAAAAATGGGCAGAAGACCTAAGTAGACATTTCTCCGAAGAAGACACACAGATTGCCAACAAACACATGAAAGAATGCTCAACATCATTAATCATTAGAGAAATGCAAATCAAAACTACAGTGAGATATCATCTCATACCAGTCAGAATGGCCATCATCAAAAAATCTACAAACAATAAATGCTGGAGAGGGTGTGGAGAAAAGGGAAGCCTCTTGCACTGTTGGTGGGAATGTAAATTGATACAGCCACTATGGAAAACAGTATGGAGGTTCCTTAAAAAGCTAAAAATAGAACTACCATATGACCCAGCAAACCCACTACTGGGCATATACCCTGAGAAAACCATAATTCAAAAAGAGTTATGTACCAAAATGTTCACTGCAGCTCTATTTACAATAGCCAGGAGATGGAAGCAACCTAAGTGTCCATCATTGGATGAATGGATAAAGAAGATGTGGCACATATATACAATGGAATATTACTCAGCCATAAAAAGAAACAAAATTGAGTCATTTGTAGTGAGGTGGATGGACCTAGAATCTGTCATACAGAGTGAAGTAAATCAGAAAGAGAAAAACAAATACCATATGCTAACCCATATATATGGAATTTAAGAAAAAAAAAGAAAAGGTCATGAAGAACCTAGGGGTAAGACGGGGATAAAGACACAGACCTACAGAGAATGGACTTGAGGATACAGGGAGGGGGAAGGGTAAGCTGGGACTAAGTGAGAGTGTAATGGACATATATACACTACCAAATGTAAAATAGATAGCTAGTGGGAAGCAGCTGCATAAGCACAGGTAGATCAGCTCGGTACTTTGGGACCACCTAGAGGGGTGGGATAGGGAGGGTGGGAGGGAGCGAGACTCAAGAGGGAAGAGATATGGGAACATATGTATATGTATAACTGATTTACTTTGTTATAAAGCAGAAACTAACACACCATTGTAAAGCAATTATACTCCAGTAAAGATGTTAAAAAAAAAGACATCTTGGTTTCTCCCAATTTTGGACGATTGTGAATAAAGCTGCCATAAACGTTCATGTGGAGGTTCATGACATGTATTCAACCCATTTGCATAAATACTAAGAAGTGCAATTGCAGGTTCATATGGTAAGAGCATATTTAGTTTTATAAGAAACTGCCAGACTATCTTCCAAAGTGTCTGTATCGTTTTCCATTTGCACCAGCAATGAATAAGAGTTCCTTTTGCTCCACATTCTCACCACTGTTTGGTATTTTTTAGTGTTTTGGTTTCTAGTAGGTGTGCAGTGGTGTCTCGTTTTAATTTGCAGTTTCTTAGGGAGGTATGATGTTGATCTTTTTTTTTAATATTTTATTTATTTATTTTATTTTTTGGCTGCGTCTGGTCTTCGTTGTGGCATGCAGGATCTTCATTGAGGCATGGGGGATCTTTCGTTGGGGCGTGCGGGCTTCTCTCTAGTTGTGATGTGTGGGTTTTCTCTCTCTAGTTGTGGCGTGCAGGATCCAGGTAGTGTGGGCTCTGTAGTTGTGGTGCAAGGGCTCCAGAGTGCGTGGGCTCTGTAGTTTGCAGCACGTGGACTCTCTAGAGGTAAGCGAGCTCAGTAACTGTGGTGCGCGGACTTAGTTTCTCTGTGCAGATAGTAAGGGTAATTCAGGTGAAGCATGGGCCAAACATTTGGGTTAATAATGGAGTAAGGCTGAATTAGGACTATAACCCCTATTTCCTAATTCCCAATCAGATGCACTTTTCCCCTTCTACTTTTAACTCCATCACTAACTTGCTTTGGCAGAGACTGTTAATCATTTCTCAAATATTTATTCTTCTTTTCTTGCCCAGCTGAAGACTATATTTTCTAGCTTCCTTTACAACAAGGCATGGCCATGTGACCAGGTTCTGGCCAATAGGATGTGACTGAAAAACTTGTGTGTAACTTGGGTCATGCCCTTGAAGGAAACACACCCTCACCCTTGCCTTCCCCCTTTCCCACAGGGTGCAGCTTCTTTGGCCATGCAGTGAGGGCAATACTTTGAGGATAACAAAGAGCCTGAATCCCTGACCACCTGATCTGCTGTACTGACCTGGTCCACCTGAGTGGATTGTTTTATGAGAAGGAAATAAGGTTCAATATTGTTTAAGCCACTATATTCTTTAAATATTATTATAGCCCAGCGTTTATCCTAATTAATCCATCTCCCCTATGATGTTGAATTATATCTTAATATCTCATGAAGTTTATATTCTAAAACAATGATTCTCAATCTGTGAGTCACAGGACTGTGATAGTCTTTGGTGTTAATACAAAGGATCATGGGATTCGGATTCCAAACAAGTAGAGTCTGCAGACCAAACACCTGCATGACAAATAAAGACTGCAACTTTGAAATACATACAATGTGATTATATAATAAAATTGATTCAAAATCATTAATGAATTTCTTGAGATGTAGGTATGTTGGTGATGAAACTTTTAGCTTTGTACATCCGAAAAAGTTGACTTTGCTTTTTAATATTTTTTCACTGGTAACTCTAGGTTGATTTTTTCCAACAATATTGTTGGAGAGGATCAAAGAAAAAGAAGAACAAATTTGAAGGACTGACATTACCTGACTTCAAGACTTACTATAAAGCTACAGTGATTAAGACAATGTGGTACTGGCAAAAGAATAGACAGATCAATGGAACAAAGTCCAGAAATAGACACTTGCACTTATAGTTATCTGATCTTTGACAGATAAATAAAGGCAGTTCAATGGAGAAAGGAGAGTCTTTTCAAGAAATGATTGCTGGAACAACTGGACATCCATAGGCCAAAATGTGCATCTAGACACAGACTTTGTACCTTTTGCAAAAATTAACTCAAAATGGATCATAAACCTAAATGTAAAGCAGAAAGCTATAAAATTTCTAGAAGATAACATAGGAGAAAGTTTAGATAACTTTGAGTTTGGTGATGACTTCTTAGATACAACTACAAAGGCATAATCCATGCGAAAAAATGGGTAAATTGGATTTCATTAAAATTAAAAACTTCTACTCTGCCAAAGACACTATCAAGAGAATGAGGAGACAAGCCACAAACTGGAAGAAAATATTTTCAAAAATACATCTGATAAAGACTGTTATTTAAATTATATAAAGAAATCTTAAAATGCAACAATAAGAAAATGAACAACCCAGTTAATAAATGGGCAAAAATTCTGAACAGGCACCTCACCAAAATAGCAAAAAGGTATATAAAGAGATGATCAATGGGATTTCCCTGGTGGTCCAGTGGTAAAGAATCCGCCTTCCAATGCAGGGGATGCAGGTTCGATCCCCGGTTGGGGAACTAGGTTCCCACCTGTGCACAGAGAAAGAGAGATACCAAAGACCTAGAGAGTTCCATCCTAATCTTTCAGTTAAGTCCTGTTCTTTATTAGACAGTGACCCTTTGAGGGGGTCATTAGCCCTAAATCTGCCAAGACCAAGGCACGGCTATGAACTCTGGGCTACGGTTTGCCCAAATCCCAGCACAGTTCCTAGTGAGAAGCAGGATTATACTGGATGGCACATGATAAAATGAAATTCTCCACCTGCAGTGAATGAGGTGTCCCTTTTTGATGCCATCACCAGCATTTTTCTTGCAGAAGTTCCAGTGAATGATACTGGGGTGGAGGTGTGGGAAGTTGTATTATTTATACATAAATCCAAGCTGGTGTGGCAATGAAAAGAATTGCCTTTCTCCTTAGTGTAAAATAAGCCTCCTCTCTTCATTGTAGCTTTAATTTTGAAGGGAAAGGAAGTTATTAATTAACAAAAGCTAATGCTTTTAATTAAACATTTGTTCTATTTTCACATGCGCACACAAATTTGCATAAAGATATAACTAAACCTGCTGAGAGTATAATAGAAGCTTTGTTTTGCTATGTAGAGAGCACAACTGATCACAAGAATTAAACCAAAATTGGTCAAGATATTTAGTACATATTCTTGAGTACATCTAATATCTGTATTACACAATACAGTAAATAACTTTATTTTTGCCCATAAAATGTAGCTTAACCCTTCTTTAAATTTCTATCACCAATAAAAATCAGACAACAAATTTAATAATAATTTTTAAAATGTCATTTTTTCCAAAATTTACTTTAAAGATTATCTTAAGTTTAATCTCCTAGCAACTCTGAAGAAAAAGCGTTTTTCTTATTAATGAACTGAGCTTTCAAGAGATTTGCATGTATAGCTCTTATTAAACACATTGGTAATAATAATAGCTTAAGCTCTATCTCAGCAGCTTACTCTTGGACAGGTACCAAGAGTATAGATGATGCTGTCAAAGATGAGTCAGAAAATAAAAGGATTTCACAGCTGTAGAAAACAGTAAATATCTGCCTGGATGAATGGTAGAGCACATATTTGCATTATGGTGGCTATTCACCAAGAGGCACAAGGGCATTCTGCCTCACTTGCTCTTATTGGCTGAGAGCCTAAGGAGCATTCAGAACGTTAAAAATATCAACAGTGCACTAAAATATTTTGTATTATATATAGATGAATAATTTGTGTCTATATATATCCATATTTACATTTTAATGCATGTATATAAGTTGATATGTATGTTTTCTTTTTCTCTCCAGTCCTAAGCAAACACCAGTCTACTTTCTGTCTCTGTAGGTTTCCCTATCCTAGATTTTCATATGAATGGGATCATATAATACATGGACTTTTGTGGCTGACTTCTTTCACTTAGCATATTTTCAAGGTTCATCCAAGTCACAGCATGTAACAGTATTTCATTCCTTTTCATGGCCCAATAATATTCCACTGCACTATATTTTGTTTATTCATTCATCCACTGATAGACAGTTGGATTGTTTTCGCCTTTTGACTGTTTTGAATAATGTTGCTATATGTGCAAGTTTTTGTGTGGGCATAGGTCATCATTTCTCTTGGATATACATGTAGGGGTGGAATTGCTGGGTCGTATGGTGACTCTAGTCATTTGAGGAACTGCGAGACCATTTTTCAAATTGTCTGCATCCTTCTATATTCCCACCAGCAATATATGAAGTTTCCCATTTCTCCACATCCTAGCTTGGATATACCTTTAAGCAATATTGCTTTGCTATGAATGGTGGAATAGAAGGAAAGGAGGGCAACACCCCGAGGACCTAGTAGAGGCCACACAGCTTTGGACAGCCTACTTTCCAATTCTTTTAAAGTGAGAGAAAATAATCTCTATCTCATTTAAACCACTGTTATTCTGGGTCTCTGTTAATGGCAGCCTAACACAATTCCTAATTCATGTGGTCCTGTTAACACATCTGGAAACTGGGAAGCCCTCAAAAAACTCATTGAATATGTACGGATTTTTTCTGTGGAAAAGTTTCTTTGTGATCCTGTTACACTCTGGAAAATGCACATTATTTCTTTCACAGTTTAAGATTCCATCATTCAATAGCCGTTCTCTTCTTAGAAATGGTTTCCGGTTCTCACTAGCACATTGTGGGTGCTCTGCAAGATTGAAACAACTTGATACCCGGAAACAATGAAAGTGTTATAGATGGAGCAGTTTTTTAAGTGGGAAGGAAAAGTACTCACTGTGGCAATGTAGGATGAGCACCAGTTTATTATTTCCTCCCTCAAGTATTATCCCAAATGTTAGGACAACACAAATAATGATGAAAAGTCATTTAAAGCTTTATCTTAAACTCTAGGAGCCCAAGGAATCTCAGTGCCATGTTGACTAGACAGTATCACATGTCTGTTCACTTTTAGACATTGTTTTAGAAACCGCTTTTAGCCTCCATGATAGGTTATTAGACTCATGGCCCAGGTTTCCACCTTGACCTTTTGTAAGGTAAAAGGAAACCTGAGTAATTAGTTCCATAAATCAGCTTTCTTGCTCACTTTCCCCAGTGCCTGTGTTCTAATTATCTGCATCTTGAGGAGATACTTTGAACACACAAGCAACCTGCCATTCTACTGGCTCTAGATATCTAGATTTGGCTCATTAACAAATGTAAGTATCTGCCACAAAGCCAGCCTTTGATAAACAGGGTTTCTAACACGTTTTCATGTAACTAGTAAATCACCATTGGTGGAAAGGAGAACATTAGAAACAGGAAATGTTGTGATTTATTTCTCTCTCAATGCTGTGATTACTGATTGATACATTCAGCCAACATTTATTGAGCACCTACTATGATAGAAATAGCACTTCATTCTGTTAAAAATAATCTGTTTCTTGTAAACTCCCTGAACTAGGTTTTAACACATAATCATCTCTCTTTTGCAAGGAAGGTTTTTTTTCTCATTATAAAAGGATTTTTTTCCTTTTTTCCTTTTTACAAACAGGATAATCATTTGGCTTGTGTTGTCAACAGATTCATATGAATGTTTCTTATAAATGTCAAATATATAGGAGCAATGTTTTTCTCTCCCCAAATTTCTCGTGAATCTCAGGTTTTTATCAATTTGCTATTTTGTAGATCCTATTCATCAGTATTTGTTTATTCATAACCATTTCTCAAGGCCTTGATATTTGCTCAGCTCCATATTTTGTGCCCTACTGGGACAGGCTCAAATCCATCTGTGACAAACAGAAGCCTCAAAGAATATATCCAAAGAATAATGTCAACTTTAAAAGTTATATAAATTCCTGGAGCTGTACCATCTTATTACCTTTCTATAAAAATGTCAACATCTTCTCCTATACTTTTTCACTTTGCATCTTGGTCAGACACCTTTCTACCTTGAGATTAAACTAAATCTCTTGGTTCAGACAACCCTGGAGTCAAACTTCTGCTCAACATCCTATTGGCTGAATGCCTTTATGGTACTCTGGGCAGTGTTTTCATCTGTAAAATAGGGATAATACTCTACCCACAGGACTGGGTTGCTGTAAGGATTAAATGTAAAGTATACAGCATATGCCTGGCACAGAACAAGCAGCCCATTCTTGTCACCTGTGAATTTCAGACTTGTTTGTATCATTACTCAATAATCATCTTTCGTTCCACCCTGTTAAATTGTTTCAATCAGTGACTATTCAATGAACTTTTTAATAAATATATAACACAATCAGGGATGAGTCATAGCACATTGGGACTGCTTTTCAACATAGATGATTTTAAGAAGGAACTATTCCAACACCATTTCTTCATGTGATCACTGGAGGGTACTCAAAAAAGAAGTGTTTGGTTCTTTCCTGATAACAAAGAATAAGAGAAGATGAAATTACTATAAGCGTCAGTAACTTAAGTATAAAAGATATATGAATATATGGGAATGAAAAATACATATACAGTTTTTTTTTTTTCACAGAGCCTCTTTACTTTAAGCCCAAACTTGATTCCCAGGTACAGGGCTCTGTAACTTTCCTTGGCATTGAAGTCATGAAGTCTCCTGTCCTCTAAAGCCACGGCAGTCTGCAGTGGAAGCAAGCAGCACGCGCTAAGCACAGCACAGTGGGAACCCCGGGGCGTTCGCTGCTGCTCCCACCTGTAGGCCAGGTCATTGTGACGCAAATGATTTGGACACGTGGCACACCTGCGGGAGAGCAGGGGCGGGGTCACCCTGGGCGGCAGATCCGAGCGGGGTGTACCCTAGGAGATGGGGGTCGAGGAAAGACCCCAGGGAATAGAGAGAGGGAGACTCACTCCCCCAATCCCGGACCCGCCCCAAACAAGGTGAGGCCATCGCCCTCTCCCTCCTCTGGGTCCCTGGGTCTTGCTGGGAGGGGTCGCCCGCCGGGGATTCTTCGGAGGGGAGAAGCGGGGAGGGGAGACGACGGCGGGGCCCCGGCCCTTGGCGCTCGCGGAGAGGCGAAGGCGCCCGCTCCCCCCGGCCACTGCGCTGCGCTGCGGCGCTCACGGGTTCCGCCGGCTGCTATTCCGGCTGGCGGCGACCGCCGCAGGAAGGGCCGGTTCCTGCGCTCCCCCCGCCCCCTTCCCTCGCCTTCTGCTGACGCCGACGTCGGATGAGGGAGCTGGAGGGACGCTCGGATCGCGGCCGGGAGGCTCCTAGGGGCCGAGGCTCCGAGGTACCTGCCCTACGGGGCCGTGGCGAGGGCGAGCTGGGCGGGCTGCAGGCTGCATTGGGAGACGCCCGGCAGCCGGGGCGGTCGGGGGCCTGGGGCTGCCAGCCCTCCGCGGGCGCCGGTGACAAGCAGGTCGCCTCCTCCTGCCCCCCGTCCCTGTGCAAGAACCGCCGCAGCCCCTTCCCCTTCCCCGCCGCCGCCCTGGGGCCTGGGAAGGTCTGGAGGATGCGCGCGCGCCTCGAGAGCGCGCGTCAGCCCCGGTGGGGCGCGGAGGGAAACGTTCCGCGCTCCAGCCCCATCTCTGGACCCGGCGTTTGCAGCACCCCCTTCCCCGCCCACCCACCCCACCCACGCAGTGCCTCGCCTTCTCAACGCCTCCGGCCCCAGGACCCCGAGGTCCTTCTTGGACAGGGACTTGCGTCCGGGGCTGACTTGTTGACGAGTTCACCTGCCGCGGCTCCTGGTGTTTGCTTTTTCTCTTCCTTTAGCCCGTCTTTGGCGGAGGTGGCAGGGAGCAGATGGGTACTCTTTATAACCACTAGTACCGGGAGGCCTGAGCTTGATCTCCCGCGGGCGAAGTGCTCACCAACCTCGGACCCGACTGGAGCGAGAGTCCCTACGCAGGCCAGGTCCTGGCCAACCCTGGCGCGCCCGTTTCCTTTAGGTGCTGCTGACACCGCCTTTCCTGCCTCGCGGCTATCGCAGCTCCTGCTTCCTCTAGAAAGGAACATATCCTGTTACTGCGTCTGCCTTTGCCCAGAGCGGCTCCCCATTAACGTTTCCCATTGCCTTTTTACTTGGAGTGCCCCGAAGGCCCCTCAACTTCTCTTTGGGGGTCTTAAAAATACTGCGTGCGCCCTTTCTCTGGCGAAAGGCATTAACTGGCTGGTTGGGGGAGAGTTCTAGTTCAAAAAGGGAATCAGGTTCTCTTCTGTTTAGATAGCATAAAAAATTATCACGAGAAAGGGTGCTGGGTGGCAGCCTTAGTAACTGAGATCTGGTAACTTTATACAAATTATCAGGGCCTGGAAAATGTACCACCAGCTGGTTTGAAAATGCTATTGAATGTAGGAAGAAACACACATAAGGCATTGGCCATTAAGGTCCTATAAATTATGACTCATTGCAAACATGTTCATGTCTAAACATTTCAGTAAAGCCTCACCAGAAAAATATCAGGTTGGTTTCTGTGGACCTTTAGTTTTTCTGAGATCTGAACTGTTCCTTGGGGTGGGGGAATGAAATAGGGAACGCTTATTAGTTTGAAATCTGTGCTCCAGACTCAATTTCTTACCTTCTGTTTAAAACACACATTTTTTACTTTTGAGTGAATTTTCAAACCATTCTTTTTGTTTTTGTTGTTTTAGGTTGCAGTCTTTATTTTGAAACATCGTGTGTAGAGAATACCATAGGGGCAAAATCAGTTTATAATCCTTAATATTTCGATTATCATTGTTTGGTTTCAGACTGCCATGTATATATTTAATTTAAGGAGATGTAGCTTTCTAATTGGATCTTTTTTGCATTACATAGGTAAAGAGTTGTACTGTCATTAAAGATGAATCTTTAGAAAATGACAGTTAAGCTACTGAGTACTCATTGTAATAGTAGAGAGACCCAAGGCTAAAAAAACTGACCTTGGACACTCCATCCATAGGGCATTACATGCTAAAGACACTGGATGGTAAATGCCTAGAGAGCAAGTTTATTTTATAGCTGTCTTTGCTTCATTTGGTCCACCTGAGATCCTATCTGACTGCTTTCTCTGAGCATCTTTATTACCATGCATTTCTCTCCGCATCAACCTTATGAAAAAATATGGACAATTTTGTTACTCAAAAGAAAACCTTCAAAACTGCTGCATTTTCGGTGTATTTGACTAAACAGTACATTTTTTTTCAGGTGCAGGCAGTTTTATCAGAGGAAGAGAAGTGTGGCAACTGTGAAATGACAAGGCAGGGTAAACCTGTATTGGTGTGAACTTTTAAGTTATAGAAACCTCATACAGGAGAAGGCGGTGAAGTTAATAGGCCACAAGGATCAGGAAGGATTTTTCCTCTTTATTGGTTGAGCCCCACATCTAGAAGCCTGAGGGTAGGTGGCAACGTTTAGGATCAGTGCGCCGGCTACTAATGTCCTTTTTATTCCATCTGCACTATCAGATTTATGGGAACCATGGACAAGGATGCTATCTGTATGTTTTTGTCCATGAGTCAACATAGATCACTAATGAATTAACCTCATGCCCATCCTCACCCCCATCCAGAATCTGCCTCAGCAAAGCCCTTAACTCCAATACCTATACCTACAGGAGGAACATTTTTTTCCTCAAGCTGTCACGTTTTATACCACCATCATATTTAATGCCATGGAGGCTGGGCAGAGGACAGGTTTTGGATCCCAATAGAGCAGAATTGGAACCCCAGCTGCAACACTTAATTAGCCATGTGACCTTGAGCAAGTTACTTAAGCTTTTTTTTTTTTTTTTTTTTTTTTGCAGTACGAGGGCCTCTCACTGTTGTGGCCTCTCCCGTTGCGGAGCACAGGCTCCCGACGCGCAGGCTCAGTGGCCATGACTCACGGGCCCAGCTGCTCTGCGGCATGTGGGATCTTCCCGGACCTGGGCACAAACCCGTGTCCCCTGCATCAGCAGGCGGACTCTCAACCACTGCACCACCAGGGAAGCCCTATATATTCTTTTAAAACAAAGCCTTTCTTCTCTGTGACTGTAGGCCAGTTACTTAGGATAAGTAACTGATTTTGAGCTTCATCCATAAAACGAGGATGATGTCCACTGGACAGTGTTGTCAGAATAAGCATACTGTGCACGAAGCATTCATGTCAGTCTGAGAAGTAGTAATTCCTCAACTAATGGTAATTACTTGTCTCAGTGTAAACCTAGGGAGAGAATGAGTTCATGGAAAGCTGAGAAAATGGCATTGCTCATGATAGGAAGTCTCTCCTCCTAAGTCAGATGATGTCGTTCATCAGGACTTTGGCCAAATCAGAGGAGTGGGGTCACTACTGAGTTTTCAGCAAGCATTTGTTATGTGTGTGTTATATGCCATGCATTGTTCCAGAACTGGGAATCCCAAGACAAGACCCAGACTCTACACTGCTCTGGAGGAGCCTGCAGCCTAGTGAGGGAGATCAAGGGGTCAGGTGACAATTACATTTCAGGAAAAGTGGGGAGGGAATGAAGCCCAGGGCAGAGGTACCCAACTGACAGGAGAGAGAGCAGAGAAAACCTGAGATTTGTGGAGGAGGTGACCCTTGAGTTAAGCCTTAAAGGGCCAGTAGGAATTTGGCAGGTCAGAAAAGGTTGGGAGTGGAGAGAGAGAGTTCACCACACAGTACCCAGGTATACAGAGGGAAAGAATACTGGCAAATAGTCCTCATGCCTGGAGCCCAGTGTGCATGTGTATCCCTCATTAGCTGAGTGACCTTGGGCAAGTTTGATCACCTGTGAATTGAGAGGCTTAAATGTATTAATCAACGTAAGCACAGGACTGATTTCAATTATGTGCTCTATAGTCGTGGAGAGGCGGTAGAGGTATTAGTAGAAAATAAGGGACTGACATTAAAAAGTCATTAGAATTAGAGGAAATTAAAGAGGTCAATTTTAGAATACGTTTAACAGAAATTACATAGAATTAAAAGAGGGTGACTGAAGAAGACAACTGAATGCATGACTGTGGGTGGGAAACATGAGGTATATATATTCAGTGATGGACCAATGAATATATAGATAATGGTATATTGCTAGCCCTGAGAGTCTAGACTTGAGAGTGGGAAGTTCCTCTCATTCTGTGGTGTATTTGTACAACGAGTGACTGTAAAGTTTTGCAGCTATTTTCCCAGAGCACGCATTAAAATCCGTCATCATGATCACTCACACCCACCCACTTCTCTGTTCCCAGGGTAGGGCATGGAAAACTAATGATACGTGGGGGAAATCCAGCCTTCTCTGCATGTTTCTGGGGTAGCGCATCCTAAGCCAGGGACCAAGGAGCTAATTGTGATAAATGGTGCCCCCCTCTTTTTATGGGTAGGAACCCTGATAGCCGCCAGGAGTCTTCAGCAAGGTTTTGTTGTGCACAAGCACCATGGTGGTAATGGATTTGGGGCTAACACAGCCTGAGCCTGTGATTAGGAGAGATTGTTTTTATAGAAACCAAGCCCAGTATCCAGTCCCTTTGGTCCAGGAGTAGAGTGGAGTGCTTAGAAACAGGATTTCAGAGGTCAAAAGCAGCCTTGAATTTACTAGCTGTTGACTTTGGGCAAATTATTTCACCTTTCTAAGCTTTTTTTCTCACTTGCAAAATGGGGTTGTATCCCCTTCTGGTGTGGGCATTAACTCCAAGTGCTTCACACATGTAAAGTGCCCCATAAATGGTAGCACAAAATTATTGCCCTTTGTCCAGCACATATTTACTAAAGGCCTATTGTGTTTCAGGTTCTGTGCTTGGTGTAAGGAGGCAAAGATGAACCAGTTAGGGTCCCTGCCTTCAAGGGACTTCCAGGCTAGTGTGGGGCATGCAGATGTAATCAGCTCATCACAGGAGAATAATGGGAGTGCAAGGCACCACTAGCATCATTGTGGAGCAGGAGGGCAGGTGTTGGGTTGGGGAAGACTTCACGGAGGAGGTGACATTTGAGAGTCTTGAAATAAGATGTTAAGTTTGGCCAATTGGACAAAGGAGGGGAGGTCACTTCAAATGGAGGGAAACTTTGCAAAGCCTTGAAATGAGATAGTGTATTCAGGAAAGTTCTAGCATTCTGAAATGACCGGAAGGAATAGTTCTGTGCGAGGTGAACGTTTTGGGGAAGGGGCCAGAATGTGAAGGGGCTTGGTTTTTTTGCTACAAAGTTTGGACTTTCTCTAGGGACAAGAGAAGGCAATTAAAGCGTTTTAAGTAGGAGGATGGTGTGATTAGATTTGCATATTATAGAAATAGTTCAGACCATGGTGTAAAAGATTGGAGTGGGCAGATACAGGGATGGTTTTGCCTCTGAAGGCCTAGACTAAGCCCTGGCTGTGAATCTAGAAAGGAGAAGATGTATTTAGTAGCCTTTTAGGAGGTAGAATGGAGAGAACTTGGAGACCAGCAGCTAAAGACGAGAAAGAAGTCAAGTTTCCAAATTGGGCCACTCAGTAGATTTTGTGCTGGTAATTAACATAGGGACCACAGAAAAAAGAAACATTTGGGGGTGGAGATGGAGAGAGATAATTTTAGTTTTAGAGGTCCTGAATTTGAAGTGCCTATCGGACATCCAGGTGAAGATGACCATAGGAAAATGGAGAGTTAAATACCTCTCCAGAGCACCAAATCCACATTTTGATCCCCCTACTGTAGTCCCTGGAGAGGTGTTTAATTCTGGAAGTTGTTGGCATACAGCTGTTGGTTGAAGCCACAGAAGTGGATTAAATCACCTAGAGGGAGCAAGTAAAGTGTAATAGAAGACGGCTAAGGTTGGAACCTTGTAGAGCAATGATATTCAAGATAGCACTGCACACAGAGGAAAAGGAGCTAACAAAGGAAACTGAAAAATTACCAAAGTGTAGAGAGTGTTTTCTGAGAAGTCAAGGAGGGGAGCTTAGTCAAAGGTCAAGCGAGAGGAGAACTTGAGTTGGGCTCCTGGTGAAAACCTTTCTCTGGTGTGGTGGAGAAAGGAACCAGACTGTGTGAGCGTAGAAAAACTTTGTGGAGAGAAGGAAGAGGATGGTAACTGGAGGAAGAAACAGGTTGGAGGATATGGGTTGACGGCAGAAAGAGAGGTTGATTAACTTGAAAGAGAAGGGATAATAGATGGACCAAGGTGGGAGGGGGCAAAAGGGTAAGACCTGTCCCTTCTGAAGGGAAAGGAACAGCAGTGGTTATAGTCATGGTGCTGGATGGTTCCAAAGAACCGAGTAGTGGTGATGAAGAGTGGAAGCCATGAGAGAAGGGGCCCAGCACAATGCCCAGGGCCGTGATTCCGCATAGAGCATGAGGAGGGAGGCTGGTCATCACCACCCTGGGGAGTTTCCTTCTACCTGCTGCTCCCTGAAGGCCAGGAGTTGAGTATCCTTGTATCTAATACTCTTTCCTCTGTGTTGCCGTAGGCAGCATGGGCAACATTGTGAAGTACGTAAACTTTGCGTTGGTACCAAACCACTTGCCTCTTTCTGTTTCCTGCTTCTCTCTTCTTTGCACTCCTGACCTGAAGCTCTGTGCCTTTGAGCTACTTCCTGGTGGTTCTACCTGGTTATTCTACGTGCCTTACCAGGTATATGTCCAATGGACCTGTCTTTCCTGATTCCCACCAAAATAATTGGTCTTGTGCCTTATTTGCTATTAATAATGGTTAATAATTTATTCACTATTAATAATAACAGCACTATTGCTGCTGTTTATTCCAGTAAATGTCTTCCCTAAGAAAGTAGCAAGAACCTGGAAAAGGGATCTTTTATTAGTTCTCAAATAACACCAAGTAGATGACCCAAGGGTGGCTCTGTTAATTGGGGTACGTGAAAATGCAAAGCTCTCTCTTTCTGCCTGCTTCCCTTTGCTGCTGACTTTTATTTAAAGGTCCTCCTCTTGCATCTCCCTCCCCTGCCTGGGCTGCCTTCATCCCTTGCTCTTAAACCAGCCCAAACTCCAACATGATTTAGGGGCCACTACTTTACCAAGGAAAGTCCTTGAATCCGTGCCGTTTCCAGAGAAAGGAGCTGTGTGGGTTTGTTTACAGGACCTGTGCACAGCATAGATATTTTATAAACCACGTACTGGTGTATGTGTGTTTCAGTAATTTAAAACTAATGAAAAAAGCTTACTCTGTGCCTTGGGAAATTTCCTTCAATCCTGGGCCTCAGTTGGCTTATCTATGAAAGGGGAAGATTGGACTGAATGATCTGTAAGTTCTCTCCTATCTCTGAGTGATCCTGGGGAGGCCTAAGAAATTACTTGATCATCTCTTTAAGAGGCTTTCAATTATGAATTTAACCTTAAAGAAAGAGAACTTTGTAAACAGTAGTATCTCCCCAATTGTTCTGATTGTTGACATTATGCTTATGTGTAATTTCATATAGGTGTCGTCACTACATTCACATTCTTCTTCTTCCTTCACACTTGTAATATTATTAACCATTCATATTTATATATGAGTTATGTATATTTCATTTATAAATATATGTATGCATTTTATATTTGTAGGTATTTATATATGTGCGTATGTGTGTGTGTGTATATATATATATAGAGAGAGAGAGAGAGAGATTGATTGTCCTTATATTCTCACTTTTGATGGCCTAAAGGTAGTTCATCCACTTCACATAATCATTCCTGTGAATCTGATTTAAAGCAGTATATTTTGCATATAGAGTTGGACCTTTTTAAAGCAACTTATTATGAAAATGTGAATTGTAGCCATTTTGTAGTTCATTTTAAAAGATTATATATACACGTATATATACACATATATGGTCTTTGTATATATACATACACATGTATATAAATAAGATTTTATTTTTGTAATGACATCTCTGACAGGATAATTGTCAGAGATTCTGGGGAGAAAACTGTTTAAAGGTATTTATATTTGTACAGAAGATTGATGACCTGAGTTACGGAATTAATTTTTAGCTGTTTGCTGCTTTGTTTAATGCCTTAGACCAAGGCTGTCCAATAAAAATATAAGGGCAGCCACATGTGTAATTTAAAACATTCTAGGAGGCATATTGAAACAACTGAAAAGAAGCAGGGGACATTAGATGATATACTTATGTAACCCAGTATATCCAAAATATTATTCAACATAAAATATAAAAATACATATATAAAATATAAATAAGTATGAACATAATTAAATATAACATATAATATGTAAATATATATATATATAATATAGCTATTTAGTTATATAAAATTTAAATATACATATATATCAATATAAAATACATATAATTTTATCAACATAAAATATAAATGAGTATAAAATACAAATTTCTTAATAGACATTTTACTTTTGGGGGGTTACTAAGTCTGCAGATTATAGTGTGTGTTTTACTTGAAAGCATATCTGATTTCAAACTAGCCATATTTCAAGTTGCTCAATAGCCATGTGTGTTTGAAATATTTCAAACTAGCCATATTTCAAGTGGCCGATGTACTGGACACCACAGTCTCGGATGAGAAAGTTAGTTTATCTCAGATTAATCTTTCATAAAAAAAATTTATCCCAATTATAAAATGCAGTTTTAAAATTTAATTTAAGGAAAACATGTATTCCCATCATTTAATAATGTTCTATGCTGGCAGTTGAAGCCTCTAGTATTTCTTGACAGAAGTTGATTGAGACCTTTGTCTGACTAGGGTGTTCCTTCATTCTTCACCTTGTGACATTAAGCTTTTAGAGAAAAAGCCACTGTAAGTACCAGAGATTAAAATCCATACGTATGCTAAATTTGAATTGACATTTGAAAGTTACATAAACCAACCTAAATAAAATCAAGGGTGAATATAATTTATACAGCAAGGGTTTTTTAAAATCCTTTCTTTAGCAAAGATACCCTATTTGTTCCTATCTGTTTCCAGTCTTCTAATCCATTTCGTATTATTTGCTCTTTTAGATTTCCTTGAGGTTTGTTGTGTTCAATGCTAGCCTCGTCATTACTACCATCATGAGTTTTGTTGCAGCACAAAATTCACCCTTACTCCTCCTTTGCAAGCAGGGCTGTAAGCAAGAGAAAGAAGAGCAAGACCTAGATTGTGCCCCTTGTGAGCAATTTGAGTTTGTGGTTTATTTTGATTTTAGTTTGTTTTGTGGGGACATAATATTTTTAACTAATATTAATGTTAAGGATGAAAGCTTTTTAGAGAATACATTGGCTTTTTTTTAACGTTTCTTCAAATATGGGATACTATATTTGATATTTTCCTTTGAGAGACATCTCTTGGAAGAGAGGAAGAGACTCAGGAAAGCACCAGGTTGCTAATCAGCTGATGAGTGTTTCAGTCCCAGAATTCCTCCTCCTAAACTTGATCTTTAAGCTGATCTTGGAAAAGTCTCTCTTTCTAGAAACCCAATTTCCTTATCTTTAAAAAGGAAGATGTTGTGTTCATTATCTCTAAGCTTTCTCTTAGATGTAAATATCTCTGAAAATAATTAAAATTAGCTTCATGGTTTTGTGACTGAGGGCATCCTAGATGTCAGCTAGCCTAGTCTACTATTTTACAGATGAGCCAAGTGAGGCCAGATAGTGAAGTGACTTGGAGGAGGGACAGATTTGTGGCATGGTTGTGGGTTTCCCGGATTTTATATTGAGCAGCATATTGGGAGACAAGTTATACTGGCGTTAAAAATATTTACTTCAGGATGTGATTTTAATAGAGTTAGGGAGTTATTAAGCTTAATTAATGCCTGTATATAATACTTGAGCTGTTTTGAAATGTGAGCGATCATTTAAAAATATTTTAAAAATATCCTAAGCCCCAATTCATTAACAGAAAATGCAAACTTGCATGTGTAGGGTTTAAATAAAAACTCATCTATCATCTATCTTTTAGCTGCCTTGAATAAGGTTAGAATTCTGCTTTCCTCCTGTAGGACTTGCTGACTCACAAAATTAAAGCATGACTCATAAAATTAAATCATGATGGTGTTTCACATTTGCTTGTGAATTTATGAAATGTCAAAAATCATTTGCAGGAGACCCAAACTCAGCTAGAAACAGAATCCATTTAAAGTTATATGGAATGCTCAAGTAGTCATAACCCTATCAAAATCTGAAAAGGAAGGCTGTGATATCTGAGACATAGAAAAACACCCATAAAAGCTAGTCAAAATCACATTACGTTAATTAATGTTTAGCTTTTGAAAGGATAGAAGATAATTCAACTTCCCACCTTCCACAGGGATCTCTCTTTATCAACTATGTGTGAACACAGTTTGATGCATCAAGATTGAAATAATAATAAAAATAAATATAGTTAATTATGCCTGGAGGAATTGTTTTAGTTTTTCCTCCCCATTTCTACTGAAACCATTTAAATATTTATATTTAAAACACTTTTCCTTCTCTACATGGGAAATTATAAAAATCATTGTAGACATAAGAGAAAGTGACTAGAGGTAAACTTCTGGGAAAAAAAGATGAAAATACATTGAACAAAATAAAAAGTACAAACATAAATTGTTTTTTAATGTGGCACCTAGAACCTCTGACAAATGTGTGTTTCTTCATTTGGCAAGTCGTCAGGAGCCTGTATCTGAGCCCTGGCTCTGAAGCTGATTTGCTTTGCTCTCTCTGGATCACAGGTTCCCCAATTTAAAAGGAAGGGGCTTCATTCCATTGTTTTCTCAACTTCCTCTAGGCTCTTAAATTATACAGCTTGTATTAGTTCTGAGGTTATGCATCAGAGAAACAAAACCAACTGTTGAAAACTGGTAATATTTCTAGATGAAGTTGATCTCTGAGAAAACGGAAAGATGGAATGAGGAGAAAATTATATAAATTAGTATCCTGCAATTGGAAGCTAAACCCAAGAGATCTGCCAAAGGCATCCAACATTTGTTACGGAAAGTCAATTAGGAAATGTAGCAAAGACAGGACATAGAAAGTGACCACTGCATTTGAAATAGACAGCATCAAATGTCTACCCTCCAGGAGAGACTGGTCCCCATGTGTCCCCGGTCACAGCTCCTGTTCTTCAAGTTCTAGGAATGCATAACTGCTTACAGTTGGTTGCACACACACACCATGCAGTTCTACTGTGGAAGCAATTTGTTCATTGCTTTCCCTCTGCCTGGTATAATACCCTCCCCACATATCCACACACACACTCCTGCCCTTCCCCTGACCAGCAACTACTGATTCTTAGAATCCCAGCCCAGAGGCTATGTAGGAAGCCAGCTCGGTGCCCTGACTTCTTTGTTCGTCTAACCCTGGGCACCTTCCTCATCCATGGCACTTCTTCCCCATCACAGGCAGCACTTGGCATCCCCTGACTTCAGATTCTCCTGTTCACTTATATACAAATAGCCCCAAAAGTCTATGGCAAATAGTGATGTGTAATTTTATAGAGGTTTAGTTTTAAAGAATTACTCTGTATTTGATCAAATATAAGAAACTATTGCTTATAAGCTCTTTTACCATTTTATGTTCCATGAAGAAGGAAAAATGACTGCCAAACAGTTGACAAGGTATCGATTATACAACACATCCTGGTTTCAGGAAGGTTGGAATGTGAACAGATTTGCACCTTCGATTCAATGACATGTGGTGCCGTGAAGCTGGTGTTTGGGAATGAGTGATTTTACTATGGGATGATTCAAACATACCCCCATGCACCCACATCACTGTAAGACTCTGTTCTGTTCTCTTGAAAAGTGTGTTTCTTTTGGGGGGAAAAATGGCCCACTTCCCAAAGAAAGCTAAATGCTGGTGTGCACAACAGAACTGAAGTGCTCTAAGATGGTGACAATTTTTAGTTAGAAAATAGAGATTTTGAATAAATTAGACAAATGACAAATTTGGCTGTGGCTCTGATCTGCAATTCAAGAGAATCCACCATATGCTCAGTACAGATATAGGAAAAAGGGATTCTGGACTCAGTCTCAGCTAGTACTCCAACTAATAGAAAACCTGCTCACTGAGAGAAGAGAAAAACCTACTGCTAAAGTTGGAAAGATAATTAATTTGAGGCATGAAACTGCATAAGAAACAGGACACACTTAGGAAATGTGAGTCAAGAGGAAGCTTACTGAAATATTTTTGTGGGTTGAGAATATTGATATGGTGAAATATAACTACTCATCTTACCTTTACTCTGCGTAAGCGTTGGCTCAAGAATTTTAGACTCTTTGCATAATTCAAATGTAATCAGAGGTGCTATCAGCTAACTCCATAAACTCATAGAGAAGTGTTCTGGGCCGGAACAAATGTTCAGTGCAGCTGAAGGCAGCCTGTATGGAATGAAAATACTCTGCCATGTTACATTTCCAAGGAGGAAAATCCAGTATCAGGGTTGGAGGCAGCCATGGACAGACCGAATCCACTTTGTAGCAATGCATCAAACTTTGTTTAAACCAGGCTTGCTTTAGTGTTCTATGAACCTTGGGGTATTTGGAAAAAACTTTTGCTTAGGTATTGGCCAACCAGTGTGTTCAAAATGGCTTTTCAATGGCTATTGGAAATAAAAACAAGTGAGACAGTTGTGGTCTGTCCACATGGGTGGATAAAATTGAAGACTCAACATACCAAGCATGAAGAAAAGCATAGAGGAGAATGAACATAATGACTGCACAGAACCCCTGTAGAAAATCTGAACAAAGTATCCCTGCTCCCACTTCTCCCAGTTTTCCCCATGTGGCGAGATGGTCTCGCATCCACATGTGTGTGTCAGAGAACAGCTCCTGGTTTTAATGCCTGACCTCGTATCCTGAGGTGGAAGTATTATAATTCCATCACAGTGCAGCCTGGGAAAGTCTAAGAGGATTAGGTCGGTTGTCTTATGTCACCCAAGAAGATGCTGCTGGCCTCAGTAGCAGTCCCACCTCTGAGTAGGGAGACATCTTTCCCCTTTATTACTTGTCTTAGACACAGAACCTTTTCCTCACTCACTCATCCTCCCACTCTCAGGGTTGCGACATCAAAATTAGGAACTAACTTTTCATTGATCTATTAACTCTTGGGCCTGTACTATTTTTTTTTTTTTTTTTTTTTTTTTTTTTTTTGCGGTACGCAGGCCTCTCACTGTTGTGGCCTCTCCCGTTGCGGAGCACAGGCTCCGGATGCGCAGGCTCAGCGGCCATGGCTCACGGGCCCAGCCGCTCCGCGGCATGTGGGATCTTCCCGGACCGGGGCACGAACCCGTGTCCCCCACATCGGCAGGCGGACTCTCAACCACTGCGCCACCAGGGAAGACCCCGTACTTCTTTGAGTAGGTCTTAAATATTATTGGCTCATCTGCTTTGTCCCCGGGGAGACAGAATTTAGTGAAACACAAGCATTCATGTGGTCAAGTCATGCTGAATTTAACAATATTGGTGCTTTTCTTTTTCTTATCATGGAATTCACAGTCCGTGAGCAACTTCATACTTGCTCTTCCTTGCCTGTCTCCTAAGGTAAGGTGACCACAAGTAGAACTTTAGGAAGTCTTCTCTGTGCTATTAACAACCTTGAGACCTGATACCATTCATTTTGGGCTTCTTTCATAAGTGCTTTGTGGCAGAAGTGGAGAAAGAGCTTCCTCTGCAGAATCGTGAATTGAAGTATTAGCTAAACATATACTTTATTGTATTTTAAAGGGAAAATGATATTTTTACAGCAGAGTTTACAAATTTGGGGATACATGAAGATCTTTTTATATGTCTCTTGCAAATGTCAAGAGTCTCTTGGATCTAGAAATTATGTTTATATACGTCTGTCTTTCCTGCTCAGCCTGCACGGCCCGATATTATAGCCAATAACCACATCTAGCCTTTGAGCATTTAATGTGGCTGGTCTCAACTGAGATGTACTATAAGTGTAAAATACATACCAGTTTTCAGACTTGATACAAAATCATGAATGCAAAGTATAGTTAGTAATTTTTTAATTGATTGCCTGTTGAAATAATATTTTAGATATATTGGGTTAAATAAAATATATTTAAATTTTTTTACTTTTTACTTTTTTTTTTAAATGAATGAGTTTTCCTGTTATTCTACATTCCTGCTAGGACTGGTATTTTCAGCTTTGTTTGTTTGTTTGGAATGTAACCATTCTAATCAATGTGTAGGATTTCTCATATCTGTTATTTTCTTATAATCTCCTTATTATCAGGGTCTTTGTATATGATTTTTTTCCCATTTGTATATCTTGTATGGTAAGGTGTCTATTTGTATACTTGCCCGTGTTTTTTAACCTTTTGACTCCTTTCACCCATTTCTCCAGCCACTCACCACCCACCTCTGGTGACCACCAATATGTTCTCTGTATCTATGAGCTTGTTTTTTTGTTTTGTTTCTTTGTTTTTGATTCCACATATAAGAGAGATCAGAAGATATTTGTCTTTCTCTACCTGACTTATTTCACTTAGCATAATGCCCTCAAAGTACATTTATGTTGTTGCGAATGGCAAGGTTTCCTTCTTTTTTACGGCTGAATAATATACCATCATAAGTATGTGTGTATGTGTGTGTATACACACACACACACAGAGGCAACAATTTCTTTATCCATTCATCCATCACTGGACACTTAAGTTGTTTCCATGTGTTAGCTATTGTAAATAAGACTTCAGTGAACATGGGGGTGTGAATATCTTTTTGAGTTAGTGTTTTCACTTTTTTTAGGTAAATAACCAGAAGTAGAACTGCTAGATCACATGGTAGTTCTATTTTTAATCTTTTGAGGAACCTCCATACTGTTTTCCATAGTTGCTATGCCAATTTACATTCCCACCACATTCCCACCAACAGTGCACAAGGGTTCTCTTTTCTCCACATCCTCGCCAATGCTTGTTATTTCTTGTCTTTGATAATAGCTATTCTAAAAGGTTTGAGGTGATATCTCATTGTGGTTTTGATTTGCATTTCCCTGATGATTAGTAATGTTAAGCATATTTTCATGTACCTGTTGTCCATCTCTATGTCTTCTTGAGAAGAATGTCTATTCAGATCTACTGCCCATCTTTTAATCAGATTGCTTTTGCTGAGTTGTATGAGTTCTTTATATATTTTGGATATTAACCCCATATCAGATATATGATTTGCAAATATTTTCTCCCATTCAGTAGGTTGCCTTACATTTTGTTGATGGTTTCCTTTGCTAGGCAGGAAGTAGAAGCCTTTTAGTATGATGTCCCACTTACTTATTTTTGCTTTTGTTGTCAGATTCAAAAAGTTATTGCCAAGACCTATGTCAAGGAGATTACTGGCTATGTTTTCTTCTAGGAGTTTTATGGTTTCAGGTCTTACATTTAATTCTTTAATCCATTTTGAATTTAGTTTTGTGCATGGTGTGAGACACTAGTCTAGTTTTGTTCTTTTACATGTAGCTGTCCAGTTTTTCCAACACTATTTATTGAAGAGACTGTCCTTTCCCCATTGTATATTCCTGGCTCCTTTGTCGTGAATTAATTGACCATATATGTGTGGGTTTATTTTTTTTTTACTTTTTTAATATGGTTATTAGATCATTTAAAATTACTTATGTAGCTCATAGTATATTTCTATTGGACAGAGCTGATCTAGACTCTAGGTTCCTTGAGGCCAGGGACAGTGCCTGCCACATGTTAATTAAATGCTCGATGCATGTTTGATAAATCAAACTGTTGAAATGAAATGAATGAACAGATGAGAATTATAACAATTTTTTTAAATAGTTCTTTTGACACTGTGGATTTAGAAGGTGATAGGCCAGGTGAGATGGGTTTTGTCAGTAAATCTTAAAATGTTTATTAATTGTCCCTGGTGTATGGGACTGAAACATACATTAAAAGAGATGCAAGTGCGGGCTGCAACTGCCATCTCATGAGACATTCAGATATCCCCTGTAGGCTGACCTGATTTTGCCACCCACGATTCCTTTGTTCAAGTGCCTTATATAATCCAGAAGTTTGTTCAAGAATGATCTATTTCTAGAGAGGATTTTTCCTTTGTGCCATTTAGCTGTGGTTCTCAGACTTTAATGTGCTTAAGAATCACTTGCAAAACCTGTTACAAATGCAGATTCCCAAACTCATTTCCAGAAATTCTAGTTCAGTAGGTAAGGGATGGGGCCCAGGAATCTTCATGTTAACACCCCAGAAGATTCCTGCGTAACTGACTTGTAAGCAATACCGTGAGGAACACTGCTGTATGGCATCATAATCTGGGAATAGCCTGAAAGTTCAGGAAAAGGGCAGTTTGTTTAGTGATTTTTATTATCTATTATACTATAAAGAACTCATTGTTAAATATATTAATAATCAAAAATTAATCAAAAAATTGCAGCAAACAGAACAATCAACAGTGAAAAGGCAACCTACCAAATGGGAGAAAATATTTGCAAACCATATATCAAAGAAGGGGTTAATATCCAGAATATATAAAGAACTCCTATAATACAATAACAAAAAAATTACCCAATTAAAAAAATAGGCAAAGGACTTGAATAGACATTTCTCCAAAGAAGATATGCAAATGGCCAAAAAGCACATGGATGCTCTCCAGGAAGAAGAGAGATGCTGGTTACGGGATGCTGTCATTTCAGAGGCATCCGGACACTCTAAGAAAATGTCCTTCCTCTTTCCTGTCCCCATACCTGAAGCCTGGAATATCAACACCTCAATTGCGTTCCCTCAAAACATTTTTTAAAAGCCTTGGAGAGACTTCCCTGGTGGTCCAGTGGCTAAGACTGCGCGCTCCCAATGCAGGGGACCCAGGTTCAATCCCTGGTCAGGGAACGATCTAGATCCCACATGCTGCAACTAAAGAACCTGCATGACGCAAATGAAGATCCTGCATGCGGCAGCAAAGATCCCATGTGCTGCAACTAAGACCCGGTGCACCCAAATAAATAAATTTAAAAAAAAAAAAGCCTTGGAAACTCTGATCATTTTAGGGATCCTGGTTGTTAGGACCCTTTCTGAGGCAGAGGGAGAACGATTGGGTTTATGTTGTTGAAGTAGCCAGAGCATTCACACTCTGAGCATTCACTCCAGTGGCCAGCAGTCTGTGTCTGGTCAGAGGCCATTCCTTTAGGTAGCGAACTCTCCGTTCTTTCCAGTAACTGGTAGGCAAGTGTGGCTGGGCTGGCTGTCTCTGCCCCTCCCTGGGGTTGGCTAGCTCCCACGAGGGGGGCAAGTGGAATGAGGGGCAAATGTATCAAGTGACTCCCATATTTACTAATGAGATGAAAATACAGTACTTGGTAGGTCAAAATTGAAATAATCTCATTTTCCTCCTTTGTACACTTCTTGGTATCTTGTTCTGGGTTATCAATTCTTTTTGTTTGTTTTTGCAATGTGTTGGTTTACCTTCTAGAAATACTGATTATGAAAGATTTAAAATCTGTAAAGAGACAGACAGATGCAGTATACTCACCACCTAGCTTATCAAAGAAAATATTATGGGTACAAAGTCCCTGTATACTCCTCTCAAATAATATTCCGCATCCCCACTGCAGTGGTAACTGCTGTTTGGAATTTAGTGTTCGTCCTTCATATGCAATTCTTTATACCTTCACTCTGTAATTGTATATTTCAACAATATAGAGTATTGTTTGGAATGTTACGGTCTCATATTTTATGTAGTGTTTTGCAACCTGCTTTTTTCATTCCACTTGCCTGTTCACTTCTTAAACTTCATTGAGGATATTTCTTCCAGTATTACTTAACTAAACTACTCTAGACATTGGGGTACAGTGATACTGTGTAATAATGTTTGGCCCCCAAGATACAACTAGAAATGGCTTAGATTGAAAAACTTTATATGTGTCAAATTAATGTATAATTATAATATAGTGTGTAACTGTTAAACATATTTGTTTTATTTCAGGTTATAATATAACTTATCCTCTCATGCTTTTTCCCTGTCCTTTCTCCCCAAATCATCAACAGTAGAAAAGGAAGAAGAAGGAAACATGTCAGGACACAAATGGTAAGTAATTTGTTGTCTCTTCTGAACTGGGAGAGGCTAGTGAAAGAAGAAAGCATGTAGTATATGCTCAATAAATGTCTACTGAATGGAAAAATCAAGAGTCACAATAGCAGTAAATAACCTGTTAGCCTATACCCAATGTTGAGTATAGTCAAGTTTTCAGTATCCCTACTAAATGTAATATGAAAACCAATAATCAAAAATATTCTCTAAGAAATTCATTTATGTGTAACTTTCTCCTGGGAATCTAACAATGGCTTTTCTTACCACCGTTTTTTTCAGTGTAATGAGTTGATACATTTTTTAATCTGTCTTATTTACAACTTCAAATATTAGGGTTATAGGGGAATTTTATATAGGGCAGCTATAAAATAACAATAAAAATAACTCAGACTCATTAATATATAGTCATGACTTCAACCTTCATGAACATTCAGGAGCCAGTCATGGTTGGAAGTAGATGATGCTGAATAAAATAGATGTGGTAATTACATGACAGTGTTATCACTGCCTTTCACATGCCTATAAAGCATCTAACAGCATGTTAAACCACTTATAAATTCCAGTTCTGTTACAAGCAGTGTTTCTGAACCCTTCTGAAACCTTGATCCACTGGGCAAGCAGATCTTTGTCGTTTTTTACCTTCTTTAATTTGTATCATGAAAAAGTGCATTGCATATTTTCATTTTTCAAAGGTACAATTGATTATAATAAGGAATATACTTTTTAAAATAAATTTATTTACTTATTTATTTTTGGCTGAGTTGGGTCTTTGTTGCTGCGTGCAGTCTTTCTCTAGTTGTGGCGAGCGGGGGCTACTCTTCGTTGCGGTGCGTGGGCTTCTCATTGAGGTGGCTTCTCTTGTTGCGGAGCACGGACTCTAGGTGTGCGGGCTTCAGTAGTTGCGGCTCATGGGCTCTAGAGCGCAGACTCAGTAGTTGTGGCGCATGGGCTTAGTTGCTCCGCGACGTGTGGGATCTTCCTGGACCAGGGCTCGAACCTGTGTCCCCTGCATTGGCAGGCGGATTCTTAACCGCTGTGCTATGGTTAGCGCCCCAAGGAATATACTTCGTAATCCCTCCTCTCTCAGCAGAGAAGCAGTCAGGTCCAAGTCCTCTGTAATATCAAATGTCAAACTTTAAAAGTACTTTGCATGTCTTAAAATGTAATGAGCTTTAAAAGGTAATTAATAAATAGCTAAGGGATTTAGTTTCCCTGAGTATCCCCATCTGACAGCTCTGTAAGAGTTGTCAGACTATTTTTTTAATTGTTCCAGCTTGCCTCATTAAGACAAAAGGATGGCTTCATCCTGTGACCCTCGTAATGGCTGTCATATCCTGGCAGCAGGCTCAGGGAAGTAGGTAGTTGTCATCCACCTAGGAGAGATTGGAGAGTCCCAGGAGATGAGCCCTTCCCCATAGTCCTTCTCCCATTACTGTGCCACTTCATTGCTTGCTGCTGAAATACAAGGGCTGCAGAGAACATTGAAATGCGCACTACGCTGGGATTTAGAGCCTTGGATTTTAATCCTGTGTGATTTTGGGCAAGATTCTCAACGTTTTGAAACCTAAGATTCCTCATTTGTTAAATAACGGGTGAGGCATGTTCACTAAATGACCTCTAAAGTCCTTTTTTTCCCCCTCGAAATAGAATTTTTTTGTTGTTAATCCATGACCTTTGACCAAAAAAACAAAAAAACTGGGCTTCCCTGGTGGCGCAGTGGTTGAGAGTCCGCTTGCCAATGCAGGGGACACGGGTTCGTGCCCCGGTGCGGGAAGATCCCACATGCCGCGGAGCGGCTGGGCCCGTGAGCCATGGCCGCTGAGCCTGCGCGTCCGGAGCCTGTGCTCCGCAACGGGAGAGGCCACAGCAGTGAGAGGCCCGCGTACCGCAAAAAAAACAAAAACAAAAACCTCAATAGAAAGAAATTCATCCTAGTCCCCACTCTTAAAACTCCTTTCCCCTGAAATAGCCACAGTTTGGGGGAGTATATTCTTACCATCTTTTAATGCACATACTGTGTAGAGGGATTATCTTTTACATAAAAGTTATACATATTTTCATCTTATTTTCTCTGATTTAAGCTCATAATAAAATGATTTTTATTTATATGTTTTAAATAAAAATTATATATATTTAAGGTGTGCAATATAATTTGATATGCATAGTGAAATGATTACTACAGTCAAGCTAGTTAACATACCATCTTTAAAATTTATTTAATTAATTTATTTGGTTGCTCTGGGTCTTTAGTTGCAGCAGGTGGGTAGCACACGGGCTCCTTAGTTGTGGCATGCAAACTCTTAGTTGTGGCATGCATGTGGAATCTAGTTCCCTGACCAGGGATCGAACCTGGGCCCCCTGCATTGGGAGCACGGAGTCTTAACCACTTCCCCACCAGGGAAGTCCCAACATATCATCTCCTTTTATAGTTACCACTTTTTGTGTGTGATGAGTGCACATGAAGAGTAATGCTCCTCTCCTAGCCTATTTCCAGTGTTGAATACAATATTATTAAGTACAGTCATCATGCCTGTACATGAAATATCTGGACTTATTCCAAACTTTGAATTGATGCAGAAAGACATAAAGTAAACCATAATCCTTCTCCTCTTTCCAAAGATAACCATTGCTAAGGAAGTCATCTGAAACTGATTTTTTAAGAACAAATGTGTGAATTGAAACTTGTAAATGTTATCTGGCAGGAGAGTGTAAATCATCGAGTTTTGAGATACATATTTTGGTATAGTAGTATAAAGCAATTTCTGTTTTAGGACACAAGTCTGGCACATTTTGAGTGCTAATGGGATGGGGTGGAAGAAGTTACATGTCTGCAGAGGGAGATGCCTGGGGGTCCTGTGTCAGCTTTTGGACGGGAACCTTAGACAGGAGGGAGGCGTAGACAAAGCAAGGAGGGATGGAACACCAGTGGCAAACTTTCTGTCAATATTTGGGTACCCTGGTCACTTTTACAGAACTCCATTTCATTCTGAATTGATTTTTTTTCCAATTTCTTCCTTACATACTTTTTGATATGATCTTCACTGTGCTGTTCCTGAAGAATGGCTTCCTATCGGTATTTTAAGCATTTATGTTTAAGAATTTAAAGTTTTAGTATGAGAAACCCATAATCAATTTTTTAATACTTTTTTATTTTTCAAAATTTTATTTGACTGTAGTAAGAATACTAAACATGAAATCTACCCTTTTAACAAACTTTTAAGTGTAGAATACAGTGGTGTGAACTCTAGGCACAGTGTTGTACAGCAGATCTCTAGAACTTATTCACCTTGCACCGTTGAAACTCTATGCCCGTCGATTAGTAATTTCCCATTTCCTCCTCAACCTCTGGAAACCACCATTCTATTCTCTGATTCTATGAGTTTGACTGTGTTAGGTACCTCTGTGATACAGATTTGATGTATGCTGTTTTTCAGCCCCTTATCTCTACTTTTCTGCCATCACTTCATTGTTGGCTGTAATGCTGGGCTGGAGAGAACATTGGTGTTCGGCTTTATCTCTGACTCACTGGGGTGCTTGAGGCACCCTTGCCTGACTTGGCCTCACTTTGTCTACTTCTGAAAGGAGTGTGTCCAGTCTTTGGATATCTAAACTCCTCAAGGTTTAGTTTCTCAATTTCCTGCAAAAGTTTCATAATTTCCTCACTAACTTTTAAGGTTTTGGTATAAGTTAGACTTGATTAACCTTTTGGTGTAATAACCATGTAAGAAAGTACTTATATGTTTATTAATGTTGTAAATGTTTGGATACATTTGTTCACACTATAATATCTTAACTTTTTTGAAAGTCGTGAGTAAAATGGCTCTTCGAATGCCTTTTAGCAGTTATCCCTGGGACTTACATGATCGATATGCTCAAGATAAATCAGTTGTAAATAAGATGCAGCAGAAGTATTGGGAAACGAAGCAGGCCTTTATTAAAGCCACAGGGAAGAAGGAAGACGAACACGTCGTTGCCTCCGACGCAGACCTGGATGCCAAGCTGGAGGTGAGCGCTTCATTGCCCTCAGCCCCAGCACAGCCACCTTGCTAGGCTCAGGGTCTGAGAATGTATTCACGGGGGCAAGCATAGGTGTGCTTTGTATTTGAAAACATACTGCAAACAGCTAGTTCATAAGGAAAATCTAGGATCAGATTAACTCAATCCCAGCATATTTTTTAAAAACCCACAAATTCTCCTGTAACCCCCAGTATGCCTCAGTTAATTTGTTTTTCAAGCACTTCGTTGGAATGCATGGAATGTGGTAAATTCTCAATAAATGTTTGTTGAAAAACATTAATGCACTCAAAGAGCCATTGCCAGTGATAGCAACACTAGGGTCAGGCAAATGTTTACATTTAGAAAAAAAAAGAAAACAGGATGACGGCAAAAGATCCTGGAAAGTGAGTCTAATAAGCTTGTATTGAATCCTGGAAAATTCTAGAATTGAATTAACCAATATTTAATTAGACTAGTTAATAATACAGTAAGCTGAATTCATATCTGAATGATCCTTGAATACTAGTACAACTGGTTAAAGGCCCACTAATTCCCTGATTGCTGGACATTCTGCCAGTACTTTAGATCAGAATTTAAAAAGCATTTGCTGTACAGCAGAAAACTAACACAACATTGTAAATCAACTATACTCCAAGAAAAATTAATTTTAAAAAACCCAAAATTTAAAAAGCATACTTAACACTTCTGTGAATGACAGGGCACAGAGAGAGATAACATGTCACGTGGTCTGATAAGAATTCAGAATGATATCTAAATTTAATACATAAGCTAAAGTTACTGAGCTGAACACTTAATGAGACAAAAATCAAAAGCTCGAGATTTCATAAAGCTTTCTGAGAAGGGTGACCAGGGTGGTGCAAGCCATGGTTATTCTGGAACAGAGAGGTTGAGGGGAAATATGTTAATTGTCAGTTCTCTGGGAAGGCCTGTCTTGTGGAAGAGGGATAAGATTCATTCTGTGCATCTGACGGTAGAACCAGACCCAGGGCCACTATTCATAGTACTCATCTCTCATGGAATTATCTCAAGTGTCTGTTTGTTTGCCTGCCTTCCCTCCACCAGGGGGTCAGATTCCATGACACTCAGTACACATTCAGTAAGTATTAACTGTATAAGCGTACGTGTTAATGCAGTTAAGATGAGTTCCCAACCCTTTCTCCTGTCAGTGGAATTGTTCTAACAGAAGCTGGGTTTGACAGAGATGTTCCAGCAGAGATTGCTTCAACGGAGAAAAGTAGAGCCAGGAAGCCTCTATTCTGATTTTAGTATTCTAAATAGAATTGAAATGATTGTAAGTTGCATATGCTTTTCACATCTTCTAGATTTATCTTTTTTTCCTCTTAACAACCTAGTAAATACAAGCATTACTCAAAAAGTAATTGAATATGTTATTTTCTAGCACGTGAAACACAATACAGTCATTTTATGTTTATATTTAGGTTCTTGCAGAAGCGTTTTCACCAAACCAACTGTACTTTAATCAAAATAACTGCTGTCCTAGGCACATAGCATCCAAAGTACTTAACTGTGACTAATCATTTTACACATGATAAAGATTTCTGTTGCAGGAATGTTTTAATACTGATGTTGATGTTTATAGAGAAGGAGAATGGATTCCACCAATAAAGCATATGAAAACGATGTGCAGACCATTTTGATGTGCTTTTCAACTAAGTTATCCATAGAAGACTAGCTGATGAAACAAGAACTTGTATTCTGCTGGCAAAGAAAGCTTGTATGCCAAGCTGTAATGATGGTCAGATTCTATTACAGTCTGTTGGGAAGCTCATGTAGAAATGTTCACTAAGTTTAAATATTTGTCAGAATTGCTTGTTAATGAAATCATTTTCTGAAAAACAGCTCTTAAGTACAAGAACCGACAAAACTAACCTGTGGTGACAGAAGTCTTTTAGTGGTTGCCACAGCAGAGCAGACTGACTAGATAGTGGAAATGTTTCTTATCTTACTTTGGGTATGATTACAAGAGTGTATACAATTGTCAAACTCACAGAACTGAACTCTCCAGAGGTGTGCATTTTATTGCATTTAATTTATATTTCAGTTTTTAAAAAGTGAACAGTAACAGCAGAATAGCCCTTGAACATACTTTTTTTTAACGTCCTTGCTCCTGTGTTCAGGAATGTGTTGATAGTTTGTGACCCAGAATACTGTTATCAAGCATTTGTTAAGGAACATACTCAGACTGCTGATTTTCTGTTTTGTTTTATGGTAAAGGGTTTTTGTTTTTTCCCTAAATAGGTAGAGGAGGAAGTGTAATGACATGAGATTTAGTAAAATTTATACTTTACATGACCAAGATTTATCATATTAAGCATTCATAGGAATGGTTTTTAATCTTTCAAGTATATATGCATGCATTCATTTTTATTAGAACATTTGATCATTTATATCATGAAGCCGATCTTCTGTTTTGATCCAACTGTGAAGTGCTTTGTAGTACTAGGGCATAATTGCTACATCACCATGGCCAGTAAGCCAGGGAAGAGAGAAGAATCCCTTGCCCTACTTCCTCAGAGGCATAATGTTTGTCTTCCAGGTTTTCTAATTGATAGCAGCCCTGGTCTCTGAGTCGGTGGACAGAGGATGGAGAAAGTGTAAAGTCTCTGCTCTGTCTTCTGTTTTTCTTTTTAAATTTTTTTGGAGTATAGTTGGTTTACAATTGTTCTGTCTTCTTTTGAACTGTCTCCATTTCTGAAGCAAAGACCAGAACCACCATAAGTTAAAATCTAGTGAGATTCTTCTCCATACAGCCCACCTGCTTTTCCCTTAATTTTCTCTGTTATGGCCATAGCATGACATTAGGTTTCTTCTCTATATATTTTATGAAATAATTGGGAAAATAATGAGTGATAGGAGCTGCTAGCTAAACTCGGTTTTACCAGATCTCTTCAAAGCAGACAGAACATTCAGCTGATTGATATGTTTGTTTTTATAGAGTTGTTTAAGCCTGCTGTAAAATGCATTAGGATCACAAAGTAAGCTAATGTTGTGTTTTAAATAAGATGCTTAATTGACAGATCTTCCATCTGAAAAAAAAGACAGTAAGTGGTAAAAGAAATAAATTCGATTATGAAGGAATATTGGGTCTCTGGTTTACCAAGTCCTCTAATTGGGCCCCTCACTTAGGATTTCTGGTTTTCAGCTATTATTTCAATGTCTGGAGGAAATCATCCTTCTGCAGATCTCAATGTAGATCGCAGAGCTGATGAATTCTAATAAATATAGAAAAATAGGGGCATATTTAAAAGCTTTGGTCACATTTTCTGTTCAGTACACCACGTAACACCAAGCTCATTTAGGCATACGATCTTGTTTTTAGTGGGCAAGTCAAATGCTATGGTTATATTCAATATAATTTGTTTTTTATTTCACTGCTGTCTGTTTTGTTTAGCATTTTGTTTGTATTTTTATTATAGCTGTTTCACTCGATTCAGAGAACCTGTCTGGACTTGTCTAAAGCAATTGTACTCTATCAAAAGAGAATCTGTTGTAAGTATGCCATAAGTGTGAATATTGACCAAATAGACAGTAAGAAATTGGATATTTTGCCTTAATATATAATTTTATATGTTTAGGAAGCAAGACAAGGAAACTACTGTTTAGGAGTGTCTGTCTTTGCTCTTTAATTGGTGGGGTGGGGTCTTTAATCATTTTATCAGAAATTCTTTACATAGGCTGTTTTTCAATGCAAATACCATAACAGAAGAATTTTACATTGAGTCTACCATGGATAAGTACGTGCCATTTATTTTCCTAATTATAAAAAAGTTTTTTCAGTTTTATATCTTGGGATTTGGCATTGTTTTTATTTGATTGCCCAGGCTCTCTTATGTCCAATTTTAAAATGACCAAATGGAGAAAGAAGGCAACAGTTAATTCATTGACTATATTTTGTTGACAGCGCTTCTTCCTGAACATTTTCTATGTCAGATATTGAGTTTTTTAGGGAACAAGATTTTCCGATCGTCATCCCATCTTAAAATAATTACCAACAAAGTTGTCTCTGAAATACTAAATATCAAGTTGTACGTTAGTATGTTTTTAAATTTCCATTTATAGGTCATTTAAGAGTACAATTTCTGTATTTCTGAGACTAAACTCTGAGAAGTTTGTTTCTGACTACTGCCAAACCTCTTTCCAGTAATCACAAATTAACAGTTGGGCATTTTCCTTCATTAGTAAACTTTTATGAAGACTGTTTTTCGGAAGTACAAAATCCTAGGACTTAGAGGCAGAATTTTGTAAATTACCTGTGTTGCTATTTACTAAGTGTTTGAGCTAAGACTTCTCCAGGGCTAGAACTCCATAGTCTTGGGTATGAGGAATCCAGACACATGACACACTGCCCCCAACATTCCTCTGTCCCATATCCAGTCAGCCACAAATGCTGGTCCATTTTGTCACCTACTTTGCTTTCAGATTCTCCCTGCTGTACCTCTTCACAGCCACCGCCTTAGTTCAGGCCACCATCAGCACTCTTACTTGGTTTGCTGCATCAGATTCCTAACTGATCTCCCTGCCTCCACTTTTTCCTTCTCCAGCCCACCATCTGCACTGCAGTCAGAGCGTAGTCAGCAATCTCCCAGAGCTCCCAGTGGTCAAAGCTGGGACAATTTGAGCAACAAAGTAAATAACTGATTGTATTAGGTTAGAGCCCATGAAGTAAGATAAATGTCCATTAAGTGTGTTTGGAAATAAACAAAAAAACAAACTGATATTTTCATGATATTAAGTCTTCCTATCCAGAAACATAGTTTATATCTTTTTAGTTGGGTACTCTTGAATACTGCTTCACAGAGTTTTAGAATTTTTCCTTTACAGGTATTGGGTATCATTTTTTGGATTTATTCTTATGCACGTAATATTTCTTTGATACAGTTCTACGTGGAATCCCCTCTTTAATTATGTTTTCTATATTTTTGCTGCTGGAGAATAAAAATATATCTGACTTTTGTGTTAAGCTTATATCCATTCACATTATTAAATGCTGCTATTATTTCTAAGAAAACAAAAAAGAACAAATGGGGGAGAAGAGACAGTTCTTGCTTATAAAATAATTGCAATTAATAAATCTAGAAAGAATGAGGGAACCACAGCATCACCATTAGGTAAATACCACAGTAAGAACTGTGGCAGGCAAGATTAACTGAAAGATGTTTTAATTAGTGAAAGTTTGAGGAGAAACTGGACCTTTACATAGTCTTCTGTATTTACCCCCCAAATTTTTAATAATTACAAAAGGAAAAAATCATAATTTTACAGTGGGGAAATCCAGTAGACATGACATGAACCAAATGATGGAGGTTAACACCGTCAGTAATAATGTGTGTTGATCTCCGGTAGCCCTGATATGAAACACTAAGAAGGGCACTCCACCTCTGCGGTTTCCTTCCCCCAAGTCTGTAACCCCAGTCTAATCATGAGAAAGTAGACAAACCCAAGTTGAGGGACAGTCCACAAAATTCCTGAGCAGTACTCTTAAAGGGCGGCAAGGTCATAGAAGACAAAATAGCCTGAGGAACTGTCACAGGTTGAAGGAGACTAAAGAGGCTTGACAACTCAATGTGGGATCCTGGAAAAGAAAAAGGACATTAATGGGAAAACTAGGAAAATTCAATAAGATTGTGGTTTAGGTAGTGGTATTGTACCAATGTTTTTTTCCTAATTTTGATCATTCTACCATGGTTATATAACATTAGGGGAAGAAGGGTGCACAGGAACTCTGTATCCTATTTACAATTTTTTCTATCAGCCTAAAATTATTTCAAAATAAAGGTTTCTTAAAAATGTACATTGGGGCTTCCTTGGTGGCACAGTAGTTAAGAATCCGCCTGCCAATGCAGGGGACGTGGGTTCGAGCCCTGGTCCAGGAAGATCCCACATGTCACGGAGCAGCTAAGCCCGTGCGCCACAACTACTGAGCCTGTGCTCTAGAGCCCGTGCTCTGCAACAAGAGAAGTCACCACAACGAAGAGTAGCCCCCGCTCACCGCAACTAGAGAAAGCCCACGCACAGCAAGGAAGACCCAAAGCAGCCAAAACTAAATAAATAAAATAAAATAAATTTATTTTTAAAAATAAATAAAAATGTACATTGGATCATATTGCTTCTCTGCTGAAAAGCCTCCAATAAGTACTGAAAGTAAGATGTATACTTCTACTCCATGGCTTACAAATTCCTACACAATCTGACCCAGTTCACCTCTCCAGCCACTTTTGCTCTTACCCACGATGTGACCTGAGGCCTTTTGCACTCACTGTTTCCTCCATCTGGGATGTCCCTGCCCTCATTGTCTCTAGTGGCCCCGTATCCTTCAGAGCTCAGCTTAATGGTCATCTGCTCAGAGATGCCTTCCCTGACCACCCAGCCCAAAGCAGCTACCAATCACTCTCTCTTACTCGCCACCCTCCCGCCCCCAATCTGGTATTTTTCTTCTTGTGTTTTGAGTTTGTTTTGAGTTTTGTATTTTTTATTTTCTGTCTGCTGCCGCTTGAACATAAACTGCATCAGAGCAGGGTCCTCATGTGTCTTGTCCATCTCTTTATTCCCAGTGTCAAGAACAGTGCCTAGTACATATGAGATCATCCATAAATTGGTGCTAAGTGAATTAATGCTGCCAAGCTAATTGGTTTTGTAGTTCTTTGGTTCCCTTATCAGGGCACATCTGAAAATCTAATTAGGAGTTAAACATGAAAAGATTTTTATTTGTCTCTGAATTAAGTCCCAGTTGAGTGAAACCTTGTAAGTAGAAACATTTGAGTTATCTGATACCTGTATTGCACCTGAATTTTAAACTTCTATAAATTTATTTCAGTATTTGAGTTTTAAAATTAAAATTAAGGAATGAACATCCCTTCTTGGAAGATGACACAGTCATCACTAAGTCATCTAACCTGTAGCCTGATGCCACTCAAACTTTTTCCACCACCCTCTGAGGAGCGCTGCCCATTACCAGATTCCAGCTCTTAAAATGAAGCGTGCCTTTCCAGTCCAAGTTTAATCCTCAAGTGTGTAAAATAACCAAAAATGGATTCTCAAGTGCTTCAGTCTACTTAGGTTTATTTAGGAAAGAGTACATTTCACCACCCTTGTAGTCATTCAGGTACCATGAATTGGTTTCTTCCTAGCCTTAAGTTCATGTGTTCATTTGTACGTGACTTGAGGTTTCAAGGTAAAAAAGGTGACAGTAGCCTCATACTGTTATAAACAAAAGTGTGAAATTTTTCCTTATTGTGCAGTTGAGTCCCATATTAGTAAGTGGAGAGGAGGAAGAATGGAAGGTATTAAAAAACAACAAACCTTCATATAATTATAGGAATTTAAAAAAATTACCTAGAACCAGGACATAAGTATCAGATAAATATTTAGAGTGAAGTATACAGCGATAACAAGGCAGAAGTTATAGTTAGTTCAATTTCACAAGCATTTCATTAGTGCCCTGAATAAGACTCTATGCTCAGTCTTGGGAATCCATAGTTTGGATGAGGTCCCTGTCCTGAGAAAGCTTAGGTTCTCACGGGAAAGATAGACACGTTGCCCACCCACGGACACCCCAGTACCAGGTGCCGAGAGGGCGCTGCTGTCACAGAGAAAGAGGGATCACCTGCTTCACAGAGGAAGTAGCTTTTGAGCTAGGCTTTAACCAATGAACTTGATTTTGAGAAACAGAAGAGGAAGGAGGGTAGTCACTGACCATCAGGAAGAATGGATTCTAAAGCCTCTTCTCCGTGGAATGTTGAGTGTAAGCTAGTCACAAATTAATAAGGAAGCAGTCGTAGCTTTAACCTTCACTTTTGGATTCTTGGTTCCTGGCTAATGTTTTACAGCTGTTGTTGGGGGGATAGTGTCAGGAATGGGATGCATTCTGAAAGAAGTCTGGATTGTTCATGAAAGCAGACAAGAATCCTGGTAGCATTTAGAAAGCATTTTTAGAGACAAATGATTGATAAATGCGTCAGTACAGAAATGTGAAATAAGAGTAGTGTTCAAAGTGTGTCCCTAGCAAAGTCTGTGTTCAGAGAAAAACCATTCTGGGAAGCTCCGTGTCACTGCGTGCCTGTGGCTCAGCTGTTGGTGAATGTGTATTCGGACCAGTAGCTGCCTAGCAGCCCATGCATCCATTGTGTGGATGCACTGCATTGATCAAATCAGTCCCCAAGGTAGGGAAAGAGAATGTTTTGCTACTATAAATAACTAGGCTATGATTATATCTGTATATACATCTTTGTGCCCATTTTTACTACTTCCTCAGGACGTAGTTTACTCCTAACAGAAGTACAACGTCAAAAGATGTGTACAATTCTGACTTTTTAATATTTACTGCCAAATCAGTCTGTAGAGAGCTTGTACCAGTCACTTTCTCACCAATAGCACCCTCTGAGGTTGTCTTTAAAAAATAAGGCCAAATATATGCAAATATTGAATCATTATGTTGTACTCCTGGAACTAATGCAATGTTGTATGTCAGTTATACCTCAATTTTATAAAATAAGAACAAAGAGTAAGGTCAAGATTAGGCATTAGCAATTCAGATTGGGTTCCAGCCCTGCATTTTAAAAATCCACCAAGTCACCAACTTGATTACCTACATACCCTCAACCTCCACCCCCTGCTCCAGCCAAGACCTATGCCATGGATAAGGTATTTGAATTGCTTTACAATCAAGTGGAATGTAACTCAGAAAGCAGGGATCAAAAAGTCAGGAAGAGGGAATAATAGGGGGAAACTGGCCCTACATTATAGGCCGCCACAAAAGATTCCCACAGTCATACTTGACAGACCCAACTCTTTTATTTCAGCTCGAAGCAGCACATTATCAGCTCGCTTTTCAGTACAGAGGTCATTTTCTGGTTCTGATTACAGAGCACCAAACGCACTGACAGATGCACTCAAGTGAATTTGATCTCTCGTTTCGTAAATGGAAGAACAGCATGAAAGTTAAATGCGGTGGAGGCTTACCTTGTAGCCTTCCACTTGGATTTAATTTCATCTCGTTTTTGCCTCTAGAAGAGAGAGGACCTTGTGATTTGTCTCTCTCCTCTCTGTCATAAAAATGTTCATTGTTCATGACTCCTTTTGGTCTTTTCTCCATCAGTCTTGTCTCAAGAAGAAAACGAACTGGGAAAATTTCTCCGATCCCAAGGCTTCCAGGATAAAACCAGAGCAGGAAAAATGATGCAAGCGACAGGAAAGGCCCTCTGCTTTTCTTCCCAGCAAAGGTGTGTGGCCTGCACTGGGGCTCTGTTGTTGGGGGAGGTCTCCTGAGAACCTGGGACCCACTCATTCATGAAGGGAACCTCCTACTGGGCTTTAGAAGACTCTTGCCTGTGATTGAGGAGCTCCTCTGTTCACAGTTGTTAGTCTGTTCGTACTTAACTCTGATTCAGATAACATGTATAATCTTTTTCCTTCCCTATTAACTTTTAAAAAATGTTTTCCTGTTTCTTCTGGTCTATAGTTATACACCAGTCACTGTGAGTGCTATCCTAGGCTTATATTTGACCTTCAGTGTTCTTCATAGCAATCCATCCAATCCCCTTCCAGCAGCTGACTAAAGCAAGAGCCTAATGAGACCAGGCAGAAGGGTTCCCCGAGTGCCCTCTGGGGGCAGTTAGCTTGAGAGGGGTGCTTTTCAAGATGCCCTCCGCGGTTCTGCTCAGACCCTAGATCAGCAGCATCAAAAGCCTCACCTGAGAGTTTGTTAGCAATGCAGAATCCAGGCCCCACCCCAGAATTACTGAATCCAAATCTGCATTTTAATGGGTCCCCAGTTGTTTTCCATGCACACTCAAGTTTGAGAAGCTCTGGTGAAGAGAAAATTGTAATAGATCAGTGATTTCTTTTTTAACACTGCCATAACTTACGTTCAAGGTCCTGTAGAATAAACAGGAGCCACTGCACAGAGTCACACTTTGTATCTGAGAAGGTGACATTCCTTCTCTCCTCCTCCTTCCCCAGTAACTAACAAGCCCCCCAAAATTTCAGTCACTAATATTAGGCAGACTTCATACCTAAATAAGGCTTGTAGGTAGTCTCCAAAAATATTCGGGCCACAAAAATTTCACTCGCCCAAACTGTCCAACATTTTCTTCTGCTGTTAATTTTTCCTCACTGCTTTCTCTCCCAGTGGGCCAAAAGCAGGCCACCACCTGTTATACAGGTGTTCCTATGAAGATCCAAGAAAGGTGGGGTGGAAAGAAAGAGAACCAAACGTGTGCATTTTTCAGTGGTTCCCCCTCCTGAGCATTCTGGTTCACTCTAATGACATTTGGACCCCAACTTTCATAGTTGAATGCAACAATTTCCAATAGTTCTCTACCCCAGTTTTCCAAGAGAAGCATTGGTTTATAATCTTTAATTGCACCTTTTAATCTTATTTATAACTGTTTTCCTTGCAAAAATAATACATACTCATTCTAGAAAAATTTTAAAACAGGAACAGACCAAAAGGAGAAAATTAAAAACAACCCAAATTTTGCTAATAGAGATTGACTTGCTTTTAACCCCTTGATAGATACTTTCAATGCATATACGCTTGCCCCAGTCTTACAAGGATCATTGATTCTTGAAAAATCTTTCATAAATTCTTATATATTTATTTATAAATATATAAGCATTATATATTTCTTAAATTATACATATAATTATCACTAATTTCAGTGGGAAAAATTCTTATACATACCTTCATGCCAAGATTACCATCCATTTATGGGAAACAAGCCAAATCCTTGGACACAATCACCACAAGAGTTACTGTTACTGATCATATAATTATTTTATAATGTTGCTATCCAGTTATACACTTGCATAGTTTTGTACAAAGTTATCTCACAGAACATATGGTACCTTAAGTTTATATAGTCTAACCTTTGGATACAGACAAAAACAGTAAAAGAAATCAACCAAAACAATGTAAATGATACTGTAAACCAGCAAACTGCCCTGTATCCATAAATTAGTGTAGCTTGGACAGCTTGCAATTTGGAAGGTGGCCTCCTGCAAGATGACTCTGATTCCATGGTACTCAACTGCTCATGAGGCACATGAAATCCAAACTACCTCTCTGCACATGAGGAAAGTAAGAAAATTACATAAAACTCCCATAAAGTTGAATTCTCAAACCTCGAATGGACATAATTTGGGATTTGCCAGAATATATTTTTAATATAAACAGCAGCATACCATACAATTTTTGAATAGTATTGCATACTGATTATTTAGCAAATTGATTTTTTGTTCAAATAATCCTAACTTTTTTTATGTCCATGTATACCTTTTTAAAAACGTCCATAGCATATTATTCCATTATCTGGGCATGCCATGATACGTTTAACCCAAGCCCTCTGTCCGCTAGTGTCCACTTCTACCTTTTCCTACTAAAGAATAAAACGTCTTTGGATTAGACCTTTAGGTGCTTTATTAATTATTCCCATTGGGTAGATTTTAGTGAATGGAAACGTGGGCCAGTCTTTCACTGAAGTTTGATGTTTCCGGTTATTGGATTTTTTCTTGGTCTAGACTCAGTCCCTTATACCACAAGTGAATGGGTTTTCACCTTTCTGATTTTATATGAAACAAGTTACAGAAAAAAATGAGGTGACTTTATATGCCTCTTTCTTTTCTTCAAGATCTGAACACCTATCATCATGTCATTATATCTTCAAAGGTTTCTAACTTTATAACAGTCAAAGAAATCAAGAATATTTTATTCACAAGACTCTGTTTCAGCCAGTTTAGAAAAATTGGCAAACTCTAAAGGAAGAGATAAAGGAGACCAGAAATGAACAGGATTCTTAGAGGAACAGCTGAGGACTCTTTCTTTAAATAGAAGTCTCCAATTTTATAAACCTTCATACCAGCATTTGTTTTACTGACTTATTTGGTAGTCATTGCCACAACAGCCCATTCAGTTTGATGAAAAGTGAGTATTAAATTTAATCCAATGGTGATAAAACACAAGCTTACTTTATGGCACAAAAATATGTTTTTGAAAACAGCCTGCAACATCTAGGTAGGATGATGTGAGCAAGCTATTTTTAGAGAAGTGCTGAATATTTAACAATGATGCTTTACAGATAAGAGGAAAACCAGAGAAAATAGTAAAAGGAATTTTTTTCTTTTAAACAGTTTATTGCCCCATCTATAATCTTAGAGCGCTCTGCATATGTCTTCAGACATTGATGGAGCTGCCAAGAGTTGACTTCAGCTCACTGACACCATTTTTCCCTTCACCTTAACAAGTTTGCACTTAAATTGAGACGTAAATACTAATCTTTTATTTTTTGAACCTATGCCCCACAGCTTCATGGAAACTACTGTATTTTAAGAGTATAATTCATCTGACATTACTCATTTGGGGGAGGAAGATGAAAGAAGCACTATCCTCCTTCCCCTCCCAAATAAATATTTTATCCAAAGTTTGATATGCATCAAACAATTTTTGCTGAATAAATAATGGTATGTTATGACCAGTATTATAATTATTTTATACCCACTTCGTTGTATAATATACATTCATTTCTGGTGTAGTATCCTTAAGTTTGTTTTTTGTTTTTAAATAAGAATCAAATCACATAACCTATCTGAAAGTGCCTAACACAGTAGACCCTCAGTAAATGTACTTCTCCCACTTCCTAGACCATTTAAAGATGCTTCTGTTCGTACTTCATTCTCTGTGACTATTGAAGCAAGCAGCAGATGCCCTGGCCTTTGGAGAGTAATCCAGAATGGCCTAGACAGGGAGACCTCATCCTGCACACATCCATGCCTTCCCAAAGAGCCAGGCTTCAGGGAGGCAGAGGGCAGGGAGTGGCCAAGAAATGGGAAATAGTCATGCCTTGACCTTCCTCCGTTAACACAAGATTGGTTCCAGCTTTAAAGAAGTACTCTGCCTGGGCATGAGGCCACCCCCAACAATACTGATGGAGAGACTCCCCAGTGATAGTTAAGTAACAGTAATCTAAGGGATCAGTACATGGATAATCATCTCTGGTTGACTCATCAGCTCACATACTTTTCAGTTATAATTCAGCAAGTATTTCTGCAGCCTCGGCCATGTTTCAGGCACTATTCTAGGCTCATGAGTTTAAGACTGGTAAGCTATCAAGGATTCAGATTGCTGGCCCTCTTAGTTTCACTATTGTGGCTTTACCCTCTTGTCTAGGTTGGCCTTGCGAAATCCTTTGTGTCGCTTTCACCAAGAAGTGGAGACTTTCCGGCATCGGGCCATCTCGGACACTTGGCTGACCGTGAACCGCATGGAGCAGTGCCGGACTGAATACAGAGGGGCGTTATTATGGATGAAGGACGTGTCCCAGGAGCTTGATCCAGACCTCTACAAGCAAATGGAGAAGTTCAGGAAGGTAGGAGATTTCATGAGGGTTAACAAAAGGGGTACCTGCTGGAAGGTAATGAGATGTGATTTGAATCCCTCTAGTAAAGAAGATGTAAATCAAAAGCACCAAGGATGCAATTAATCATTGCTGGTGTCTCTTTACGTGACAGAATACCAATTAATGTGATCTATAATTCTCTAAGGATAAGATAGAAGAGACAGCTGGAAATTGCTGGGATTTAGTAACTGGTTTTAATTAAAGTCAGATTTTCATGTAATGTGCACTTTTTGTAAGGCTGTCACTTGTAGATGCTTCTTCATGCATAACTAAAAATCAAGATTAGACCAAATGAAACCGGAAGGTAAGAACAGACTATTGGGGAAATCCTTTTTAATTGCTAATGAATATTAAAATTAATAGAGTAATAATGCACCTTTGTTGCGTTTAGTTGTAGGATTAAATAATGTGGCATTGACTCCATCTGCAGCAGACCCTTCAGCTATTTGTATGGGCAAAATAGATAGCTGAGGAGATGGATATGCTCTTAAATTTCCCTGAAATGACTGGTGAGCAGCAGAGGAACAATGTTTCATTGTGTGTTTAAGTGTCCGTGTTCATTTAGCTGTTTGGAGATTTGGTCCTGCGAGGATACATTGCACCACTAGGTGGCAGTCATACACTGAATATTTATGAAAATGCAGCGAGATTTGTGTGTGTGTGTGTGTATAACCTTGGTAGGTCTTTGTTTGGTCGACTTGGATATATTTCAGGGTATGAAAGACCAAAAAATCAAGCAAATATTAGGTTTGACATAATATTGTGTCAATTGTCTAACTCATTTCAAATGATCCATTTGTAATTGTGGTATTGCTTAAAATACCTAGATTTCTAAGTACATCATTGCAGAGCTGTGAATGGGAAACCCTGCTGGTGTGCAGGAGGTTAGATGTGTGGGATGTGGGAGGATGGGGGGAATGTGTGGAGAGGGGGAAAAGAGGGACCTTCTGTTGCTTAATAATAGGGTCACCAATTGTTGACCCAGGTATTAGATTGACACAAATTCTTTTAAAAGGCAAGTTTTACTTTGGTTTGTAATTTAGAATCCATCTCTATGAAGGGACTCAGAGTCCATTTTCTTTCTGATCGTAGATGGCATTAGTGTGTTAGCAATATCCAATTCCTTAGTAAGGCAGGTTTCTGAGCTCGTGGAAAATCGGAACTGAGAAGTTCCTTAAAGATGAGCTAGTGAAACTCACTCATTCTATAAAAGAGAAAACCTTAGGCCCCAAAATAGTAAATAAAACTTTTCAAAGGTTGATCGCTAGATGTTGGCAAGCCCAGGCTACATTTGAAATTTCCTGACTTTTTAATCAGGCTGGTTAATTTGGTTTGTCTTTGACACTTTATTTGGGGGTTGGAGGAGGATGGAGTGGAAAGGTTAAAAAAGGAAAAAGGAAACAAAAAACCCAACATTATCTGCAGGGTGTGATGCCAGTCACTCTCTATCTGTTACCTCATTTAAGCCTCACAATAACCAAGACACAGATTTCATTTTACAGAGGAGGATAACGATACCTAAGTAACTAGCACAAGATCAGACAGGGAAATGAAAGTCAGAATCCTAGAAAATATGCATAATTTTTTCTTTAAGAGAGAAAAGGAAGGGAATTAAAGAACATACCTAAAATCGACGAAGCATTTTCATAGTAACAACTCTCCTGTGATTTATTCATTCAACAAACATTTATTGTGCACTTTCTATGTGCTAAGTAATAAAGTAAACATAAAATTATTTTGGAAGGCAGGAGAATTTCACATGAAATTGTGTTTATTTGGTTTTGTTTTGAAGGGTGGTTACTAGCTGTGTAAGGATGAAATAAACCAAGCCCTTTGTCATTCGGTTTGAATGTTGAAACATTACCCACTCTGTAGTGTCATCAATCTGTCGATTTTGGAAAATATGGGTTTTTTAAAAATAAAAAAAATCCTTTGCCATGCAGAAGTAGCTGAAGCAATGCCTTACTCCACAATCCCATGTGTGCTGGATTTAATTTAATAGCTGAACATGGTGTACTTAGAATTTAGAGAAATAATTTTTTAAAAGAAGTCTGTATTCAAGTGTATATTTGATTAGACTAGACTCTCCACAAGGACAGGGACACGGTTAGTTCTCTTTCCTGCCACAATCCCAGGGCAAGCCCAGCACCTGGTCCAAGTTAGCACCCATATCAGATGGCCAGAAGCGAGCCATGGCATTTGAGTGCCAGATTCATGCCTTCTCACACCTGTAGAGCTTTCCCACCACATGCAACTGACCTTACAATGTTTGGGAAATTGATATATACGGTTTTGCAGGTAAGAAGTAGCATTATTAGTTTGTGGCTTGCTGCCCTCTTTGGAATGAATTTAAATTGTGGAGGTTGCTATTTGCATGGAGTTCATAGCATGAATCTCAACTTTGAGTCAGCTTTAGTGTTTTGTCCCAGTGGGATTCCATTTTAAACAGAGTCTCCATTTATCTCTCAGGAAAGTGTTACTGAAATGTGTTTTCTGAGTCCTCTGGGAGAGTGGTCCAGCTCCTTTGGAGTCACCGTGGGAGGGGGAATTTAGTCTCCTCAGAGCCAGCTGCCTCCCTCACATTCTAACTGATGAATCCTGAACTAAATTCTGTTCTTTGGGTTCATACTTTCTGAGGAAACAACATTCTAATTCATACTTGGCAAGTGTGACGCCCCGCCCCGGGCTGGTTGCAACCTTTAGTGTGCACTTATTCATTTATTCATTCATCCAGCAAATGATATTGAAGCCCACCTTGTGCCAGGCCACCTGCAGCGGGATACAGTAGTGAGTGAGCAGACACAGAGGCTGCCCTGCTGTCCCGGGCAGTCACTTGGAGACAGAGCAAGTAAACACGGTGTGGTAAGGTGAACCGTTGTCTCAGGTAGCACATGGTGCCACAGGAACACCCAGGGCGGGCTTCCTGGAGGAAGTGGCATCTAAACTAGCCCTGAAGGATGAGAGGGAAGAAGCAGGGTGGAGGGACTAGGGACAGCAGAGCAGAGTGCCAGTCTGAGGAAGCAATGTGGACAAAGGCCTTTAGGTGAAGGCAAACAGGATGAGATTAGCTCCTTTTAGATCCCTGCAACCAGAGTGTGAAAGGCAAAGGGGGTGGGGGGCAGATAAGCAGACCACAGCTGAAGGGACATCTCCCTGAGGGCTGAGGGGAATGAAGGGTGTTGAGAAGGGGAAGGGAGTGATCCAATCTGTGTTCTCACAAGCTCGCTCAGATTTCAGTGGGGAGAAGGGATTGGAAGGGCCCAAGCCTTGAGGCTGGGCGAGCCACAGACGAGACAGGGATACCCAGGGAGTGAAGAGGGAAGTGGACCAGAGAGAAATAAATGTCCTGTTCTGACCTCCGCCAGACTCAGTAACAGCACCACGTTAATTACAGAGCTCTTCATTCGTTTTTAGAAATGAGCAGAATAAGTATAAATAAATGAAGAGCAAGATCAAATGTACTTTCACTTACAACCAAGGCATTTTTCCTAGTGTTTTCAAGATGCTAAGCAACTTTTTAAATAACACGCAGTGAGCATGACCGAAATGATGAATGAAAAACTTAAAATTAAACAAAGCAAATGATCTGGTTTCATTCTGGCACCCTTTGAGCACATGGGCCCGATGACAGAGCTCTCGGTGGCAAGATTAGTAAGCATTTCTTTTCTTTTTTATTTTTTAAACATCTTTATTGGAGTATAATTGCTTTACAGTGGTGTGTTAGTTTCTGCTTTATAACAAAGTGAATCAGTTATACATATACATATGTTCCCATATCTCTTCCCTCTTGCGTCTCCCTCCCTCCCACCCCTCTAGGTGGTCACAAAGCACCGAGCTGATCTCCCTGTGCTATGCGGCTGCTTCCCACTAGCTAGCTATTTTACGTTTGGTAGAAACTTTGTCACAGCTTACCCTTCCCCCTCCCCATATCCTCAAGTCCATGCTCTAGTAGGTCTGTGTCTTTATTCCCATCTTACCCCTAGGTTCTTCATGACATTTTTTTTTCTTAGATTCCATATATATGGAATCTAAGCATTTATTAAGTGCCTATCTTTGGGGATGGAAATACAAAGAGGTGGGAAAGCTTGATCTCAGCCCTCAAGAAGGACCCTGCTAGTCATCTGTTCCTTGTCAAAATTACCATGGTAAACAAGACACCTGGAGAGTGGGGCCGTGTGTAGCTCTTCTCCTGAAGACCAAATAATGGGAAATGGTGGATGCATTTAAATGGGCAGGGCTGGGCTGCTGTTGCCATTGGAAACGCTCCTGACAGTGTGATGCACCCCAGGAGGGAAATGGATGGGAGAGGAGGCCACAAAGTATTTTATGAGCAGTTACAACGTGTGATATATGTGCCCTTTGAAGGCAGAGTAAAAGGGTATAACTTAAAAATAGAAGTCAGCTTCTTGTAGCAGATTACATCAGCTTAAGTTGTGAGCTCACAGACGGGCTTTTGCAGCCTGATGCCCTTGAGAGGGTCCTCCTGGGGTCAGTTAAGTGTCTTGTTTTTCTTGAAAGTCAGAAATGGGATAGAGGGTAATTATTCTAAATGGAACAAAAGCTGTGCTAGGTGTAAGAAAATATTTCTGAATCCTCTAAAGTGATAATATGGAAATGTATATGTGGGCATTTGGATTAGTTGGAGTCCTTATAGACAAGGACAAGGGAACTGGCGTTTTAATGAGGGCCATTTATTAAGTGGCTTAATGAAATCCTACAGCATTTGTCTTGTGTTTCATCACCATAATTCAAAAGGGTATCAAAAAGGTATTGTAGGGAATGTGAAAGATCCACTGGTGTTCTCAGGCTTGTATCTATTTAAAAGAATGCTAGATTTTGGAGAGCTGTGAATTCGCTAGACATATTATCGAAGGGTATGTTACCGTGAGAAGGTTTGTTAACAAATGGTGGTGGCTTAATAGGTGCGGACATATTAGAGTCATCTGTCAGTGGTGTCCCTGTGTCCCCACTGAAGGTTTGGGTCTGTGGAGCTTGATCAAGGACTAGTAAACAGCAGTATTGACATCAGAGAGTTTTTTTTTCCTGTGGACAAAGACTTGGGTTAATTAATTTGACAGTATCATTAATTACTGCTGAAATCATTGGTCTTTGTCAGAGGTCGGGCTCTTTTAGCAATTGAGGGCAGGTCCCATGGGATCTGGAGATGCCAAGTAACGCAGGTGTGTCACTGCTCAGCCATCTCCCTGTACTGCAATAAAGGCCTTTCCTTTTTGCCTGAGCCATCCAGCTTTCAGGCTTAACCCAGTGTTCTGCCTCTGTTCAGGGCCAAGGGCGGGGCGGGGCTCCACCCAGCAAGTTGTGTTGAGCGAGTGTGGAAAATGTCAGGATTTGGTCCATACAGTAGACCAGCAGTAAGTATCTGTGAAGGCAGTACCTTGACTCCCAGGGCTTTGCCCAATTCATACATAAAAGCGGAGGGAGGATTTGACCCCTTATCTCTCTGTCTTTTCTGGTTCTAAAATTCTCTGCACTGGCTTGAGTCCTTTGATGAGGTGAAAGTTCCTTTTGTAAAACTAACACACACTAGCGTATCTGTTTCACAACCCTCCATCTTCATTTGTTGGTATTTGATGTGTGCTTGTTATTTGTTTTGGTTGTTTAACTAGGGTGCCTGTTTTTTGTGGTCCCCAAGAAGATTGAATCAAGCTGCTAGCCTCTACCCTTGGGTTGCTGTTTCTTTATACTACCTAAATGCCAAAAAAAAAACATGCTATTTTCACATGGCACGACGGGGAAGGGAACAGATCATTATGCCCTCGCTTTCATTTCTGAATTTCATGAGATGAGGCCTTTGCGGCCTTGTATGTCTTTATTGATTTTCTCCACTGAACTTGGTGAAGAGCAAAAATTAGTTTCAGGGTTAAGCCAAGACCATGTGGAAAAGCATGCATGAAACAGCTAATTCCTGCAGAGCTGATGGCTGGCTGGCTTCTGCTAGTGACTGGAAATAGAGAGGAGGAAGAAGCATGACCTCAGAGTGGGGTGGCGGTGTGCTCTGTTCCCAGCCCTGCCTACACCAGCTGTGACAGCTCCGATTGGGGTAATAAGCCGGTTGCAGTTTCTCCTCCACTCAAGGAGAGGGTAGGTACTAGATGATCCCCAAGCTCTCTTCCAGCTGTAATATTTGTAGTTTTCCTCTAAATCGTTAAGCTCTAAAATCATTAAGCTCATCAGTAAAGAAGTATATACACTTGAGCAGGGCTAACGTGTCCTTTTTTTTTTTTGCGGTACGCGGGCCTCTCACTGTTGTGGCCTCTCCCGTTGCGGAGCACAGGCTCCGGACGCGCAGGCTCAGCGGCCATGGCTCACGGGCCCAGCTGCTCCGCAGCATGTGGGATCTTCCCGGATCGGGGCACGAACCCGTGTCCCCTGCGTCGGCAGGTGGACTCTCAACCACTGCGCCACCAGGGAAGCCCTAACGTGTCCTTTTGTGTAGTGTTTTCCTACTACAAGCAAGTTATGGTCTTGTTGCATTTGCTTGGGCCTTTTGCTGTTGCTCTAATCTTGGACTCTGGAAAACAAGAATGTTTCACTCCTAATTCTTGGGTAGAGGAGCGCTTGGCATTTACAAAGTGTTAATATTTGTCTCTTATTTAGATATTCATACTTTTGCGAGGGTCAGAAACCTGTGGCCCGCAGGCCAGCTGCCTGATTTTGTAAGGTTTTTAGTGTTAACACAACCATGCCCATTCATTTACTTGTTTTCTGTGGCTTTCACCATCCCATGGCAGAGTCGTGTAGTTAAGGACAGAGACTATGGTCTGCGAAGCCAAAATATTTTTGTTCTGCCCCTTTACAGAAAAGTGTTTGCTGTCCTCTAATTTATAAGCACCTCCAGTACATGTTGAAGATGGGTTTTTATCATAAAATGAACCATCTTAACCATTTTTAAGTGTCCAGTTCAGTAGTGTTAAGTATATTCATATTGTTGTACACAGATCTCCAGAACTTTTTCATCTTGAAAACCTGAAACTCTATACCCATTAAAAAACCACCCTCCATTTTCCCCTCCCCTGGCCACTGGTAACTATCATTCTACTTTCTGTTTTTAGGAATTTGACTACTTTAGATTACCTCATATAAGTGGAATCATGCAGTATTTCTCTATGACTGGCTTATTTCACTTAGCATAATGTCCTCAAGGTTCATCCATGTCGTAGCATGTGGCAGGGTTTCCTTCCTTTTTAAGGTTGAATAATCTATTGTATGTATACACCACATTTTATTTATCTGTTTATCTATCAATGGACACATTTGGGTTGCTTCCATCCCTTGGCTATTGTAAATAAGGCTGCTACGAACATTGGTGTGCAAATAACTCTTCAAGACCCTGCTTTTAATTCCAAATACATAATAAACAAATATAGTTTCTTTTTAGTGTTATAATCTCTCTTTAGTGTTTTATTTAATCCTGCCATTGAATAAAATTGAGACTCAGGCTATGCAAGCAAGGAGTCATTTGATTTTGATGTTATCATCTTGGAAGATACTATCTGCACATCCTAATTCATAATTCAGGGACTTCCTTGGTGGCGCAGTGGTTAAGAATCCTCCTGCCAATGCAGGGGACATGGGTTCGATCCCTGGTCTGGGAAGATCCCATATGCCGCGGAGCAACTAAGCCCGTGAGCGACAACTACTGAGCCCCCGTGCCACAACTACTGAAGACTGTGCGCCTAGAGCCTGTTCTCCACAACAAGAGAAGCCACCACAATGAGAGGCCTGCGCACCACAATGAAGAGTAACCCCCATTCGCTGCAACTAGAGAAAGCCTTCGCACAGCAATGAAGACCCAGTGCAGCCAAAATAATAATAATAATACACTTATTTTAAAAAATAATTCATAATTCATATTGTCTAATTTCTATAAGAATGGTAAATATTTGGACTCTTAAAAAAATAAACGTATGTAATACCGTAAAAGCTAACGTGTCAGCTTAAAGTAGATTTTTTCCCTCTGTCTTGAGAGAAGTATAAAATCTTTGCATATGGCATTTCTCTAACTGTTTGAAGGAAAAGCTTGCTTAACTTTCAAGTTTCAGAATGGACTCTGGGCAAAAGTTCATTGTCAAAGTGTGAACTGATCCAGTCCAAAGATAGTTTTCCTTTTGCAAGATCGTCTGGCTTTTCTTCCTAAGACTTACATGTCTTGGATGGCATATGCAAGCCTGGTCTGTAGAATTTCATGCATGATAATATACAAAACATACAGATTTTACTGAGTAGAACCATCAGGTTCCAGATCGAAATCTTATAACCATGGCTTTCTCAGTGCCTCAGCAGCTAGAATCTCTCGGATGAATTCATTATTTCCATGTTTCATCACATTGTGTTTTTGGCTTCAGGTTCGGGGGGGTGGCTGGTGCCCATGACACCCTCCCCCCTTCTTGAAACCACAGACTATTCCATCTGCCTCTGTCTCCTTTTGGTAGCTCCTGGAGAAGATGTCATTTTAGATTATGGTTTAATGGAAAATTACTGTATTCAAGTAGTATGATATACTACTTACTGTCTCTATAGTTTGTCTCCAAGTCTGTCATGTCAGTATATCCCTCTAGATTACCCTGTTCCTTTTGGTTAACAGCTCAAATATCATCTTTCCCAGCTAGTTCTCTTATTCCCTCATGGTAACTTGGTTGCAATTTTTACCATCTTCCAGAATTTAGTATAAAAGAAGACAGTTGCACCCTGGTGGGTTAACTTAACACCCTCTTTTTAAATGTTTATGCTTTAGGGATCTATTCCACTATGCTATTATTCTTATTTTACAAAATGGTGGTTTACTTAGACACACAAAATAGAATGTGGATTTTATTTAATTTCAAACAGGAGCAATGTATCTACTATTGCCTGAATGCCAATAGCTTTATAGCGCTGTAAGTTACTTTTATTAGAGTTAAGAGGAATTTTCTTCAAATACATTCTTCTTTCCAACCAGACTTTTCAGTGACAGAAAAAAATAATGATTTGATGGTTGTCTAAACTGTCACTTTTACATCTAACTGGATTTATAAATTGGCTATGGAGGGTTCATATTTCAGAAAGAAAGCTCTGAATCACAATCGCTTTACGAAAACACCTGGGTTCTGTGTTAGTTTGTCATCAAGGTATATTGAAAGAATTTGAATACCACTTTTTAAACGATTGAATTATTTTTGTGAACCCCTAATAAAGTATTCCTGACAAGATTTATCCGAGCAGTATTGGCCCCATAATGGAGTCATAGACTGTCAGTGGTTTCACAGGTTTTCCTGTCTGTCAGTAAAACTCAGAATCTCCTTCATCTCAAGTCCAAGTCCATCCACACCTCAGTGTTTGAACAATCAAAAGAATGAGTCAGTAGAAAACTGGTATTTTCCATTCACAGTTCTGAGATTTTAAAAGAAAAAAAAAGGTATTTGATGATTCCTTGATTTCTAGGGAACAGATGTAATTTTAATCTCGGAGGGAAATTAGCCAGGGAGGCCCTCATGTGACCCAGTGTATGACCTGGGCATAGTAGCTCTGCTCACTAAAGCGTGCGTGATTCAGCTCACTCCTCTCAGAAGGCTTCCCTTTGCCTCCTTTAATGAGTTTTTAGTAAAAGTAAAACCTTAAACAGAAAGCCTCAAAGTGTATGTGCTTACCCTTCAGGCATAAAACTTTTCAGGACAGTTCCGGGTATAAGAGTATTATCCCAAGTGAAAAAATTCTGTTTCCTATTCAACAATTATCCCACACTTAATCATTACACAAGATAAATGAAACTCATATTTAGGAGCCCTAAAATCTTACACTGGCCAATTTTACATGGACTCAGGGAGCCCTAAGAAGAAGTGGGCCCTTGAAAGGCCATTGGTATAACTTTGAAATGAAATTCCCACATGCATTAATCAGGCTTCTGTTGTTCTCATCAAATGAAATATGATTTTAGGGCTTGGTAACACTTCACAGTTGATTGGCTCTTTCTATCCAACTACCCATCTATCTGTCCATCCATCTATTTAAATTCACTCCCCAGCTGTGATTCTGAGACAACCATTGTCATTTAGATGCTGATTCCTTACTGTGGTTCTTCTGGTGACGGCTGACATTGGAATAAGGGATACTACTCAAGATAGATTAATTATATAAACAAATTGAGGGATGGGTTTTGTTTTTTTTTTTCTGCTTTGTTCTTTTAAATCTTTTTTTTTTTTTTTCCCCTGGGCCTGTAGAGATGGAACTCTGCATTCTTATGAGCAAAAATAGTTCATGGGTATTAGTTCATGTTCTGAGAGGTCCAGGCAGAGACTTGAAAAATACCCACATCTAGGGAGGAAGAACCATATGGAAAGCCCATAGATGAATGCGTGGGAAATAAATGAAGAAATTTCTCAAATAGACAGAAAGCTGAAAAGAAGTTAGTGGAGTAAAATATATTACATTTAGAATCTTGTTCCCTTTCCATTTTTTTTTTTTTTTTGTCTTAAATTAGGGAAAGAAAGATACAGGAGAACCTGGCAATAGTAATTTTTTCTGGGGCAGGGGACTAGATTAGAGAGGGGTTGAGAGGAGTTAAGCAGAAATGACAATGAGGTTGGAGTTTTACTATATTCCTTTTTGTGCCTTTTAAATTTTGTGCCATGTGCATGTGTTATCCTTAAAAGAATATGTATAAAAAATAATGAGAATAAATGAGATTAGAGTGGGAACAGATAAGATTTGGTAGAAGGAAAGGGATAATGACAGAAAACTCTCCTAATTTGACAAAAATGAGGAGGGTTTTTTTGGTTTGTTTTTAATAATAATAAAGGGAAGAGAGAAGACAGGCATTAGAGGCAAAGATGGGAAGCTGAGTTCCAAAGGTGATATCATACAGGCAGCCAGATGGAGGAGGTTGGAGGGTGAAGTCATTTTCGAAAGCCGTCAGCAGGGAGAGTCATGTGAGGTGGCCAAGTCACCAAGGAATAAAAGGATCAAAAACAACGCCCGAGGGAAAACCACCAAAATCAAGAAAGATGAGAAAGTTTCCTTTAAAAGCCTTCACTGTTCTAAGAGAACTGGAATACGCAGTTATGCTTCTCCTCAAGGGACTGGGAAAAGGTGAAGAAGTAGAAAAATAACTTTTTCCATCCCCCCTCAATTGCGTCCTAGAAGGAATGAATTCTGTGTTTTGCACCAAGTGAGAATTTAGAGAAAATCCTTTCCCAAAGATGAATCAAAGGGGGAGAGGACCGCTATTTCAGAGGGGATTGTCTTCACATTTTCCACCCATGCTGGGGCCTTTGAGTTGGGTTGCAGCATCTATAGGTTGATATTTGATCTCTTACCTTGGGGGTTTTCTGCTGCCTTCAATGACTTGTTCTGTGTTCGTCATCCACTTCTAATTCTCATTCATGCTACTTAACAGGCTCAGAGAAAAATTTTCCCTATAGCGCCTCCCCACTCTCTTCTCTAAATCTAGCAATTTTATCAGTTCCTTTTTACTGGTAGTCTTCCAGGTTTTAGAAACTAAACCAAGAGTATTTATGTTTGTCATTAAAATTTCTTAAGAAGTAAAATCAATTGCCATAAGTCAACCTACATCCCTTTGGCTTCCTATTATTTATTTATTCCTAGTTTATTTTTCATATTCTCACAAGGGTGTTCTGCTGCTCAAGTGTAGAAAAAGATGGAAATACATGCAGATTCTAAACCACACATATTTTTGTGCACACATTATGGACTGGGCTCCCACTCACAAAGTATACAGGTCAAAATCAGATACAACAGGGAAGGCGTAAGGACATAGTCACTCCCAGGGTTTCCAGAGGCTGCAGAGCATACTCAGGTTTCACTGGAATTTTATCATGGTCACCATAAATCAAGTGTTTTAGAATAAGAAGTTGAAACACATCTTTAATTTTAAAGCTTTCCATATCTTCCTCATCCAGGCTGTGTAGGCGATACTTCCTCACCCTCCTTCCCCAAGCGCTGCCAGGAAAAGCCAGTGATTTGTAAATTGAAGCTATGTCAGCAAAAGCATTTATTGCTACTTATTATCCGGGCCTCCGTCTGCTTTTAATTTTAATTCTCTGCTGAAAGAACTAGCTTTGCCTTAAAAAAATGTTTGCACATCTTCCACTTTATAATGAAAAGATAACAACTAAAAGTAGTGATGTGAAGCCAGACAATGGTTAGGTTTCCTAAGTTAGCCTCCCTCTTTCCCATCCGTAGTGTATTTTAGGTTTGGGCAAACCTCTTGTATACTGTATCGACCTACTTGTCACTCTTCTCTCCCTGGCATGTTCCCATTTCCCCCACCATTTTGCAATTTCAGCTAATAAATCATGTAAGTAAAGTAGACATTAAGAAATTGATGTTAGGAAAGAGGGTTTTGAAAATGAAATGAAGACTTGATTGACTTTTTCACTTATTCTTCAATCAAGAAAATGAGAACAACCAATTTCAAGAGAATGTTAAATATGAGTTGTGCAAAAGTCAAAGTACTGTTCATTTCTTGTTTAAAGCTATCGTTTTCATGATACAAAAGCACAGCAGATATTTAAGCTCCATATTGGACAATATGATAGGTTTATTTATGTTAAGATAATTAACATATTTGAATTTTTTCCCAGCCTAGGGTTTTTCTTAGCATTCTGTCTTACAGATAAGATGTAGCAGCAACTTAAATATGTATACAGTGCAGGATATTTCTGATTAAATATTTGTAAGGTGTCTTCAGTTTACAAAGCTGTTTCATATTCATTACTTCATTGGAGCTACACAACTCTTCAGTGAGGGCATGGATTCTTTGTCCTGTTTCACAGCTAAGACCACTGAGGCGCCATGGGTCTGACTGACTTGCCCGTAGCCACATATGTGAGTCAGTATTCGACCCAAGTCCTCTGACTCCACAGTCAGTGATCTTCCCACCACCTCTGCCTTGAGTTCCTCCCAAATCCGATAAATGGATCCCTATGTAGTGCTTAGTCGCTGTGGGAGAAAATGTTTCTGTGGTGGAAGAGACCCAGCCTCACATTAAAGTAGCAGCTACCTCTTCCAGCACGTTCCACATCTTCTGTTCTCATTTTCTCTGATCCCAAGGGCTCATTTTTACCAGTACCCTTAAGGAGTTGTTCAGATTTTTTTTTACTTCTCACCAAGGCAGCCCATCAATCTTTCTGCCTTCTGAACATCTAGTCATGTTCTGTGTTTGGCTTTTAGCGTTTCTCCCGTTTCGTCTTATCCTGTGAGTGCAATTTTCAGTAAAATGGCTGGTGTCTCCACATGGGTTCCTTGGGGCCAGGCGCCTGAATCCCACAGCAGTATACTTTCTAGAGCCCCCAAGCCTGAACACATGGTATAAGGCTCAAGGATGGAAAGCTGACGTCACAAAGGCCAGCAGCCAGCCAAGGATCCCGTGTATCAGCTTGTAGGTTTAAAGCCAGTACACTACAGAAAGATTAGTACTCATAAGAGAAGAGTAACAGAGACGCTACAACAAATAGGCACAGAAAAATAGGTGGCCTCCTGCCACATTTTCAGTAAAGGACATTTTCCTACATACCCAACTAACCCTGAGTTAGGGCCTCTCTGGCCTGTGTTGTGTATAAGAATCCTCTGAGAAGTGAATTGGACATGGAGAATCCTGGGTCCCACCTAGGGATTCTGATTCAGGAAGCTGGAAGTGGGACCCAAGAGTCTGATTTTTTTTGGCTGCGTTGGGTCTTCGTTGCTGCACGCGGGCTTTCTCTAGTTGCAGTGAGCGGGGGATAATCTTCCTTGCGGTGTGCGGGCTTCTCATTGCGGTGGCTTCTCTTGTCGTGGAGCACAGGCTGTAGGCGCACAGGCTTCAGTAGTTGTGGTGCACGGCCTCAGTAGTTGTGGCTTGCGGGCTCTAGAGCTCAGGCTCAGTAGTTGTGGCACATGGGCTTTGTTGCTCCGCAGCATGTGGGACCTTCCTGGACCAGGGATCGAACCCATGTCCTCTACATTGGCAGGCAGACTCTTAACCACTGAGCCACCAGGGAAGTCCTGAGTCTGATTTTTAATGAGCTTCCAAGGTGATTTCCTTGCCTGGGGTCCATGGATCACACCTTGAGACATATTTTCCCAGCACACCACTGTGGAATAACTGATGCTCCAATGATGAGTGACCCATCAAAAAAGGTGATTTTGCTCTGTTTAACAAGACAAGATATCCCTGAAGACAGGTGTCGAATGTATGAAGATTTCTTATTTTTAAAGTTGTTTTAAAAAATAAAGTTGAATTATATGGAAAAGTCACTTAAATGAAACCCCCCAAATTCTACTATCCTAAGCATTATGGTGCTTTTTGGTACTCATCATAAATGTTTGCTTAAACCCTAGAGCCTAGAGATTTGTATATCACAGACACTCAAATACACTTACTTTGCTCATCTACAATCAGTATTAACCTTGCTGGGCTTCCCTGGTGGCGCAGTGGTTGAGAGTCCGCCTGCCAATGCAGGGGACACGGGTTCGGGCCCTGGTCCGGGAAGATCCCACGTGCCACGGAGCACCTAGGCCCGTGCGCCACAACTACTGAGCCTGCGCTCTGGAGCCCGTGGGCCACAACTACCGAAGCCCACGTGCCTAGGGCCTGTGGTCTGTGAAAAGAGAAGCCGCCACAATGAAAGCCCGCACACAGCAACAAAGACCCAACGCAGCCATAAATAAATAAATAAAAATTAAGAAGAAAAAAATATTAACCTTGCTAATTAAATCCCTCTCCGATTTCAACTAAACTTTCCTTAATGCTCTTCTGGTTGACTCAGAAAACTGAAAGAGCTGGGACGGAGCCTCAGGTTAGTTAATATCTAGAGTTGATTACTCAGGATCATGCTGCTTTGCGAGCATGTAGCAAACAGTTCCGAGAATTAATTTACACACGTTAAATACAGGGAATTTTCCAGGAGCAATCTGGCACTGTTAGTGTCCCGATATGCACGTTAAAAAAAAAAAAAAAAAAAAAAAGCCTGCAGCATCACAAATAAATCCTCCCCCTCTGCATCCTTCCTCGCTCACGTGGCTTGACTATTGCCTGTAGCTGGTCTGTCCTCTTAGGACTAGATCAGCCTGAGACAGAGAAGTGTCCGGCACCGGGTCCTGCAACACTGCCGTTGTTTGCCTCTGTGGTTTGTTACAGCTAACATTGTTCATGAGCAATGACGTCCTGGCTTTGAGTTACTTCCTGCAGTGAGTACCAAGATGTTGAGAAAGAGTCACGGATGGTGTGAAAACAGAATTTCTCGTTTGTCCCAGAATGACATCCTGTGCTTGTGGGGATGCGTTAGAGGCTGTGAAATCAAAAATGAAGAACTTCAGGAACAGAGTGCTTTGACATTTCTTGACAGACGTGCAGACACTCTTGAATAGGACAACAGAAACTTTGAAGTTGAATGTATCGGTAGAAATGATGACAAAATTAGCAAATATATTATTAAACGTTTATCTTGTGCCAGCTACTATTCTAAGTATTTTATATGAATATGCTCACCAGAATTCTCTAGAGGGTAGATACTATGATCCCCTCTTCGTGGATGAGGATTCTGAAGTTTAAGGAGGTTAAGTAACTTCCTCATTGTCACACTGAATGTGGCAAGGCCAGGCGGGAAGGGGTTGTCACATGTATCCATACATCTTATTTTCTAGACCCAAAGCAGCTTCTTTCTGAGCATGTGTGGTGGGGACTTCTGGACTTGTCAGTTAAATGAGGTTAAATAGCCTCTCTTGCTTCAGTTTAAATGTTGAGTCCGTTCAAAATTCTGCTTCCTGTTAGCACTGGTTGAAATAGTCCCTTTTGGGATGCTCTTTTAGAAGTTCACCCCCTCCCCTTATCCTGCCCTGGAGGGCATTGGCTCACTGTGTCCTGGAGGGGCCAAGGGAGATGGTGTCCTTGAAGCCCGTGGCTGGGTTAACGCCTGGTCTCTTTCCTCTGCTCTGGCAACGTTCCAGGAGCCTTAGCCACCTTCCCCTGATGAATCACGCTAATGGCAACTCAGACTACGTTAGGCTCCAGTTTGGCCCCCGTTGGAGCCAAGAACACTCCCCGGAAAGAACGCTAATCAGCTCCCTTAACCACCTTCCTTTTCCTTCCACAGTGCATGTGAGATCCTCTGGATTTCTTCTTTTCCACACCCTGAGAGCCCAGGGAGATACTGGGGAGCTGAATTCAGCCCTCCATTGTCAACTGCATTCATTGCTTTACTTTGATGCAGTTGACCTTATTTAGATTACAGACAGGCTTGAGAGGTAACCGTCTTGCAAATTCCCAAGCAGGTGGTGGGGCAGACCACATTCTACCTTTAGTTTTTCCCTCAGTGCTTTCCCTCCCTGGAACAAAGTTGGGCCCCCTGTGTCACTGCACACTTCCCTGATGGACCGCCCAGCCAGAGAGGATGGGCAGGCTTTCTCCCTTCCAACCACAAGAAAAATATGATCAAGTCCACCTACTAAAGTGGGAGAGAAAAACTGTGTAGTGCTTTATTGCCTAGCAAAGTGAATTTCAAACTTGTTATCTTGCTGCAGACTTGAAAACCTCATTTGGTCTGTCAGGAGCTGGAAAGTACCACTTTCTCTCTGTATTTCTCTGGTAACAGTCCAAATGAACAGCCTCCCACAGATCCCAGGCAGATCTGTGCCCCAGGCTGACAATGGAGAAGGTCAGGTACATGGACAGGCAAACAGAAAAGCACACTGACTATTTCCAAAAAAGATTAATTTCCCACAACTGGAACATACACTATGTAGGCTTTCATCCACTATACTCACTGACCATGAAAGTGAAGGAAATTTGTGATTTTTTGCATTGATAGAAAGGAACAGTGATAAAAAGAAATCAGACATGTAACACTGCACCTTAGGTCAGAAGAAATCTGCAGTTACAAAAGTAGAAGCCAATGCTATCAGCAGATTTCCTGAAAAATAACAATTAACAGTGAGAAAGTAGAAAAGCGTGACAAACCATGAAGGTATACTGGTTAACTGGACACATAGCAGAGGGGCCCAGCATCTCCAGCTGAAACTCAACCAGTATTCCCAACTGTGGCTTAAATCTTCGTGAAACTCTTGCATTACGTCCAAGAATCTAAAATGGCCTTAAGTAGACAACTGTATTAAATCCAGTTTCCTGTATCCATGTGTTCTTTCAGAACCTTTTACATTATACCTCATCAGTTTCATCTCTCTGATTCTCCTCAAAACCCCTTTTGTATTTATCAACCTTCACATGGCAAGTGCAGCATCCTACTTCCCTGCCCTTCCTGGTTGTATCATCCAAAGAGAAAGTCTCTTCCTTGACTTCCTTCCTGTCAATTTATGGACACTCCCTTCCCTAAGCCTGGCTTACAACCCAGAACTTCCAGGAATTCACTTTTAGGTTAATATGCTCCTTTGTAATGGTTCTAATGTAGTATTTTGTACTTGTTCTGATGTATTTTTCTTTCCTTCAGATATGCTAAAGGCTCTCAAAGACGTTAAAGAGACTTACCTCCATGTCACCTCCAAACACGACACTGTGCTTTATCTCAAATATTTAGCAAATCCTTTTCACTTGCCCTGCTTTCTTAATTTATTTTTATCTACAGAGTATGGTGGGAGGGTCAGATTGGATTAAAATATTTCTAACCTTATTTCTACTTCATTCTGGTTTTGTAACATTTTTGTCAAAACACTGAATATCTGTTTCTGACTGCAAATAAAAGCATGTATCTTCTTTATAAAAGAGAAATCTGTAGTTAGGAAGAGCTTGTTTTTGAATGTGTATGGGTGGCTTACAGTCACCCAAACATGAGGCCTTTGTGATGAGTGATGGCGGCTTCATATAACTGAGCTTAAACTATTTGTTTGTTTTTTGAGCCATGACTGTGCTCGGTGCTAGATATGCAAGATGAGCTGTGAGGGGAGTGATGGTTAACACATCCTGGGCCAGGCCCTGGGCCAAGAAATTTTGCATGCATTACTTTACTAGGCTTCTCAACAATTCTGTGAAATGGCCAGTATTAAAAACCCCACTTTACCTTTTGGGGTAGGATACAGCCTGAATCTGTAATGAGATGTTTTTGTGTGCCTCCCCTTAAAACATTAAGAGGTAAGGAGATGGGAAGGAGTTCTTTCTGCCTTGACTAGAACAGCAGAGGACAGGGTAGAAGGGTTTGTAAAGGAGGGAGGATCGGGGAGACTGGATCAGGGGAGAGCATGTCCAGAGCAGGACTTGTAGATGTGAAGCGATAGCTCATCACTGTTTGCTTTCTTGTTGCCAGGGAATCAAGCACACACAAATAAGCAGTGTTACTACCTTTCCACCTGTTCCCTGACACTTGGCTTTCTCTGTAGCTGCTTCTCTATCGAGGAGGTGTATCAGATAGACACTGGGGACAGAGTAGGGTTGCAGGGTCCCTACCCTGAAGAGGTTTCCAGACAGTCGGGAAGAAAAGTGGACACACACATGATTCAAACCAGTGCAGGGAACTACACCCAAAGTCTCGGAAATAGAGGAGAAATGATTAACTTCTCTGCTATTCACTCTTCTGCTTCTTCTGGTACATTTCCTTTCTCCTTCCCTCATCCCGCTGACTGGTGCCTTTTCTGTCTCGAACTGACTAACAGGGCAATTCCTCAAAATCTTCATCAGGTCCTCTGTTCACCCTGCTCACATTCTTTCAGCAACCTGACCAGCTCTCATGACTTCAGTTCCACAATCTCAGTGTGGACTGCAAGATCTCTCTCTGTTGAAGCCTGATTTCTCACTTAAGATATATGAGAACTTCGGGGAAACACTCAGGTCTCCTCACAGGCCACACTACAGTGTCCCAACTACTCAACATGACATTGCCGGCTCTCGACTTCCAGTCTCCTCCCCAGACAGGCCTTTTGTTTTTTATTTTTTTACAACTTACCACATTTGTTGACTGGCCCTACCAGAGTCTTCTAGGCCCCAAACTCAAAACCTGACTCATTCCCAAGTGTCATCCCCTTTGTCCTGTCAGCCATCATATCCTGCTTAGAATCCCGTCAAAAGTCTCCTTGCATTGGTCCCTTCCTCTTGCTTCTCATTGTGGCCACCCAGTCTTGGACTTTCATCACCTGGGGCTTTAATGAAAGATCTCCTAACAGATGTATCTGTCTGTCTGTCTGTCTGTCTGTCTCTCTCTCTCTCTCTCTCTCTCACACACACACACACACACACACACACACACACACTGAACCGAAATTATAGCTTCTCTGAACAGCGGTCTTGTCATGCTGCGTCTCTGCTTAAGGATCTCCTGTGGTTATCTGTTAGTCTCCCAACCCTCTGTGTTCTCCATGACTGTGCCCACTTTGTCTACCCAGTGCTGGCCCACACTCCCTCAGAGTAAAACTGAAGCTCTTCAGGCTGTATTATCAGACCAGGTTGCAGCACTACTTGGTGATAAAGATCCTGAAGAAATTATTCGTGTAGGGAGAGTCCTAAGGGAGCTGAGAAGCATCCCCCCTTTCTGTAGATTTTAAAGCAGTAAGAGGTAGACGTGTTTGGATGTTTTAGATGTGGGAGCCAATGGATGATCTTGCTGTGTCCCCTTTAGATCTAAATGTGTATCTGTCCACATGAGAGTTGCAGTTTTTCTAGTGAAGAGATCTGGAAAGCCTTTAACATTTAAGCCGAAGAGGTAAGTACTCCATTAACCTTATCTGGCTGCATCATTTCCACTTAATAATGAGATGTGCATGTTTCCTCTAGATCGGGCCCAGTACACCCTATGAGGAACTTGTGTTAGATTTGTGACTCCAATTGGTATCCTTTACTGTTTTTTTCCAACCTCTGCTTCAATTAGAAATCATGTTCCTTTTTCATGTATTCTGTCAAGCATTTTTATATACCTGTTTGTGCATTAGTTGAGAATCCCTTGTCATTTAGAGAATAATTCTTTTTCTCAAAAGCACTTGACAACATTGCTTTTACTCATCGTCTTCCTGTGAATCAGACCAGCAAGCCCTACCTTGTCCTTTTCACGTCATATGGCCTTCCCCCTCTAAAGGCAGAGTTTTTCCTTGAAACACTGGTCAGAATTCTGGTACCCTTCCCACCAATCTCCTAGAAAAAGTCTCCCAGAGGGACAGACTGACCATTCTATGAAGAACAGAAGCTACAAAATTAATGGGAATGTTGATTCAAGGAAGGAATCAGGTTTTTAAAAGGAGATGTTTTAAGATTCATTTCAGCATGGGTGCCTAGATGTTTCCCTTCTCTGTGGCAATATTTGTGTGTTTTTTTTTTTACCATTTCGCTTTGATTCTGGAGCAAAAAGTTACACTTACAAAGAAAGCACTCACTTCAAAGATAAATCAACTGACTATATGTCAGCAGAAACTCTAGGCTTACTTTTCATTCTTTGATCTTCCTTCAGTGATTTCACTGACCAATTATTGAGTGACCCTGTTGGAACAGTTATACAGTTTAGTCGGGGAGATAAGACATACACTCATCAGAGAGAGAGAATATGTGTGATGGCTTAGTGTTCAGATGAGTAGTAGAGTCCATGTACGGCATTTCCCTAGATTCCTATCGTCCCAGAACTTCATGGGGACATGAAGCTCCATCTAATTTGGAAGAACTTGCCACTTTATTCTAAACTAAATGTATTTCTATCATAGTTAAAATTGCATAAGCCAGATGCAGGAAGGATCTCTAATAATAACTACTCACACTCTGAGCATTCCATTTTCTTCATCTTCCACTTTTTAAGTCACAGCCTGTGTGCTATGAGAGAGGCATTGTAAGGAGGGAAGCAGAGATTTCCAGAGTTTGGTTCACACGTGGTCACATCAGAGAGCCTGACACAACTGGGCATAGACCTACCTTCCTGCTGACTCCAAATCTAGTGTCCCTTTCAGCCCGAGCTTGACTTAGTAGAGAGCTGGTTTCGAGACCAGTCATACCAGCCAAGCTTTCTGGCCGGAAGATAGCAGGAAATAAGCTTGAAGTTCCTGCTGGATACTAAGGCTCTGCTTACGTCTAGGGAAGATAACAAGAAAAAACAAGCATTATAATGACTACCCTCATACAGGAAAGCTAGAGATACTGCCATGTTTTGGAGAGATGGTGTGTGTGTTTGTGTGTGTCTCTGTGTGTCGTGTGTCTGTGTGTAAGAGCACACACGCAACACATGCATGCTCAAAACCAGCAGTGTGTCTGCTTCTAAGATTTTTCCTGCCTGTCTTTCCACCACTAAACCTCGGTTGGAAGTCATGGGCTAGGTTTGCGCTGTACTTCTGCAGGATACTTTAATCCAGCAGCTCTCCTCCAAGTCAGCACCTTACAGCACCTTCCTCATTGTTGCAAAATAATCCCCAGGTTTCTTTGTGCTCTGCTTTAGAAGTTTTCATCCTCCACTTGGTGTAACTCATTCTCCAAACATGTGTCAGTTTCCTCCCACACTGATGTTAGGCAACCTTGAGGGCACACAGCTTAATAAGAGATAGCAATTTCAAGAAAAACAAATCATAGATTTATGTAAGTAATAGGTATAAACATGTAGATATCAACATGTAACATTCCCCCAAGGCATTTCGTGGCTATCTGGCCATCTCATGACATGGTACTATTTTACATAAATTGGACAAACTGGCTTGCCTTACTCTTCACAAGCTTACATTAATACTGTCATTCAATCCATTGTAATGAAAGAGGAAGAGCAATACTTCAGTTAGCAGGTGCCTCTAGGTGTTAGCATTCGCCCATTCGGCAAATCTTTTGAGCCCCTACTCTGTACACAGCCCTAGGGATCCAGTGCTGAGCCACAAAGACATGATCCCTGCCCTGGGGGTGGATCTAATAGGGAGATTGGCATGCAGTAACTATTTCATATAGAGGAATATGGAATTTAAAATCGTGACATATTCCATGAAAGAATCGACAGGATTGGAATACAGAGCCCACACAAAGGGACTGGTCTTGGTAGGAAGATGAAAGAGGGAAAGGGTGGGTGTAAATGATGGAAAGACTGTGGATATGATAATAGGAAAATTAGGGAGTTCCCATATGGTAGCTCCAGTTTCCTTGAAGTATCAGGAATAGATATCCCCTGAGAATAAAGGGAAAAAAGAAGAGTTGGGTTTAAGACAGGCAAAGGCATGATATATTTCACTAAAGAAACATTTACTGGCATGAGTGCCTGAATGAGGGTAGTCATCAGGGCCACTGTGTACAGCTGTGCAGGCATTGCACAAGGTTGCCATACCTCAGAGGGGAACTGTTCACATCATAAACATCATAGATTTATATATTTGTTATGGCAAGTTTCTGGCAGATGCCAGTAAATTACCTTGTTCTTGCAAAATCAAGATACCACCACAGCTTTCTGACAGAGAAGCCAAGTGTCTTGAGGAAGGGATGTCTTGTTCTAATTCACACACAGGCACCGCGTGAGATACCTATATTGTTACTCATGCAGTTACAAGATAATACCTCTCTGCCCCAGTGGTTGATTTTTCTTCAGCAGCACACATGTTGCTGCAGGCACAGACATGGAGAAGATAGGAGATCGGTTCCACTCATAGTTGGTTCCTCCCATGGTTGGAGTTCTCTAGGAAGTTATGACATGAGTAGAAACAAGAAGTGCCAAAGTAGCCAAAGAGTGTTTGAGATGATGCCCATACAATCCAAGCTAGGCAAAGAGGAAAGTGAGGGCAGAGGTCAGTGGATCTGAAGCATCAATGAGAATGAAGCCCTGGCTATTAGCTATTATACTGGGGTGTTCCTGAGAAAGTGAGTCTTGAAGATGGGAAGCTGTGATCAAAGAGGATGGTATTTGATTGGTGATTTTGGAGGTAGGAAGTTTCTGGTGACGTCAAGGTCGGTGTGGGGCAGAGAAGAGTGCACTGTTGATATACTTAGTATTTACTCATTGGGATAATAAGGAAACCTTGTACTTTTCCCCCTTTAATTGTCAATGTGCTCAAAATCTAAAACAGAAAAGAAATAATATCCCAAGAACTAAAGAGTATTATTATCTCCATTTTCTGCATTTGAGCTCTAAAATATGGAAAATAGAAATTAAACAGAAACCATGATTAGTGTTTTAAAATACAGTTTTATGTATACGTGCTTTCTTAGATGTTGCGTAACTATTTCTTAGAAATTACTAAGAGGATTTTAATTATTTTACTCTTTAATGATCTGAAAAATACTTCAGCTCTGTTATTTAGGCAAAACAATTTCAACATCTGTTTTTTTAAGATTCTGTGGATTAGAGACATTGAAGAATACTTATGATTTATCATTCTAGAAACTTTACAGATAATTCCTCACAGTTTGACCTGTATTATTTCAGAATTGTGCTTCTTGGAATAAACACAGTATTTTTTATGGTTTCCTCTGTGGCAGAGGTAGAGGTATTGTACCTTTCTTGATGCCTGGTGACATTTGGAAAGGCTTGTTTTAAAAATAAGTGGGGTGTGTGTGTGTGTGTGTGTGTGTGTGTGTGTGTGTGTGTGTGTGTGTCTACATTATTGCTCAGGGGTAGAAAAGGGTAGTATCGAGACTCAAAAAATTACTTTTGAAAATAGGCTAGCACACTGGGAAGCTATTTAGATGTGATAAAATATTAATTATCCTAAATACAGAAATAGTTTAAAATAATTAGAGTTAGGAAAGTATTTGAATAAAGGCCACTTTAGGGATAAAGTTGTGGCTTGGACATAGACATTTAGGGTACATTTAAGCTGAAGTCTGGGAAGTGAATAAAAATATCTTGTATTCAAGAGAGATCAGAACAATAACTTTCAATATGTCTTATGACTGTGTCTGGGATACAAGGATATCTTGTTCTTCCCTAATAGTCATGTTTACTTGATTGGATATTTGGATGCTGTTCCAGTTACTATGGCTGAGTAAATTACTCCAAAACTTAGTAGAATAAAACATCCATTTATCATGCTCACAGATTATGTGGGTCAGGAATTCAGACAGGGGACAGAAATGACCCTTGTGACTTCCAAGGCAAAGGACAATGCAGCTTTGGACTAGCTCTTTTTCTCAGGATGCTTGCCCTTAGAACCCAGCCAGCAACCAGCATCAAGCATCAGACAAGTGGGCGGTTTGGGCCTTCCTCACAGCATGGTAGCATCCCCAGATAAAGAGCCAGCTGGAAGCTGCATTGCCTTTTGCCTTAGAAGTCATACAGCGTCACTTCTGCCTTCTATTCATTAAGGCAGTTAGTTACAAAGCCTCTTCCATGTGTGACTGGAAATAGTACTGTGGCCATTTTTGCAAAATGCACTCTGCGACATGCACCTATATCTATTCCTTTAAGCATTACACAAATCCTGAGACCCAGTGGCACACTCATTTAAAATATATATTATTTCCTGGGTTTGTGGTTACCAAAATGCTCTGAAAAATGAAAGAGCCCCAAGTACAGTGCCAACCCTCCCAGAACACCTAAAGAACAGTTTCCTCTCCTGACTATCCCAAACCTTCATAACCCTCCTCAATTTATGACCATGCCCCCTACTTCAGTGAGTGCTATCTGCTTTCTTACCATGCCCTTCCCATCAAAACCCTCAACAACAAGAACAAAAGTCTCCACTTTTTCACTGCCTTGTAATTCAGCCCAGCTGCTCTCCTGAAATCTCTTATGACTTCCCCATTCCAAATCCTATAAACAGTTTTCAGGCCTTATCTTAAGGACCCTCTTCTCTACAGTATTTTACAATGTTGACTACTCCTTCCTGCCTCAAACGCTATGACCTTGGCTTTCTGAAACTCTATACCCTAGCCTTCCTCCTCCCTTTGCTCTCTTTCATTGCTCTCTCCTCCTTTGCCTACCATGTTAATGTTGGCCTTTTCAGGGTCCTGTTTTTGGCTAAATATTCTTTTTAACCTTCATGATTTTCCTGGGTGATCTATTTGTGCTCCTGATTCAACTACAGGTGACTCTGATATCTTTCTCTCTCATCTAGCCCTCTCTCTCAAACCCATCCTAATATGCCTAACTACCAGTCGAGCATCTATACGTTCATGAGGAGATGGGCCAGAACATAAATACAGGGCATCTAAAACTGATTTCATCTCCTTGTTCCCCTGTATCACTACCCCATCACCTTACCCATAACAGCTCACTTCTTTATTCTCACTGAGGTTAAAAACCTAAGGAATATCTGAATGCCTCATTTTCTTGTACTTTCTATGGCTAACAGATCACCAGATTTGTAGATTTTGACCTTCTAAATATTTCCCAGATCCATGTTTTCTGTAAGCCTACCATTTTGGCTCTCCTTCGAGCTCTCCTGGACTACTAGTTTTTACCTCCCTGCTTCACGTCTGCCTTCCACACTAGCCAGTGTGATCTAAACAAAACCAAATCCAACCACATCACGTCTTTGCTCAGTGGCTGCTGAGGCCATAGTATTGAGTTCAAGCTCCTCAACATCCCACAAAGCCCACTGTGGTTTTGCTCTCGTCCCAATCTAGGGCCTTACCTCACACCAATTCCAGCCTCACATCTTATGCTGCAAAAACATCAAGGTGCTTAGTTTCCTCCAAACAAGGAGCTGTTTCTTATTCTCATTCCTTTGCTCGTATTGTCTCCTCTGCCAAGAGAAAAACTGAGATCAGTGTCAATTCAGCCAGTAGGCGGTTGATACTGCTACAGGCTCAGCCTTGGAAAAGAGAATAGAAGTATGCAAGGGAAGGGGTGTGGGGTAGCACAGTGTGCAGGGCAGGATGGGTGGATGTTTGTGGCAATGGGTGACATTTGCTCAAACCACATTTTCTGCCATAGGCCATTAGCTTGTGTTCTACTTCCATATTTTGGCTTGTGGTAGACCACAATCAGTATTGTTTGTCACATACATAACTTACGGAAACTTCAGTTTTCAAAAGAAAATTCTTAGAAATATTTCATTCCAGAATATACAAAATAGTCTTCTGACAAAGTTATCTCTTTTGGCAGACATTTTTGGTTGATGCCCCAACATCCATTTTACTCCAAATGGTTGGTCTTAAGACAGTAGTTCTCAAAGTGTGGTCCCCAAACAGCTGTATCAGCATCACCTAGGAACTTGTTAGAAATGCAAATTCTTGAGCCCTACCTCTGACCTGTTGAATCGGAAATTCTGGGGGTGGGGCCCAGCAACCTGTGTTTTAATAAGCTCCTCCAGGTGATTCTGTTGTATGCACAAGCTTGGGAACCACTGGTCGAAGACAGTCTTGATAATTTCACTCTCTTTGACACTAAATGGGTTTTTTTTTTGTTTTGTGGTACGCAGGCCTCTCATTGTTGTGGCCTTTCCTGTTGCGGAGCACAGGCTCCAGACACACAGGCTCAGCGGCCATGGCTCACGGGCCTAGCCGCTCCGCGGAATGTGGGATCTTCCCGGACCGGAGCACGAACCCGTGTCCCCTGCATCGGCAGGCGGACTCTCAAGCACTACGCCACCAGGGAAGCCCAGACACTAAATGGTTTTTAAGAATTTGTAGCCTACCCAATTCTGGCTAGTGAGAGGAAGTTGATCAGGTTGGTAAGAAGGCTTCTGTGAAAAATATCCTTGCTGCTAAGAAGGATACTCAGAAAAAGATCACTCCTGGGAATTCCCTGGCGGTCCAGGGGTTAGGACTCTGCTTTCATTGTCGAAGGCCAAGGTTCAATCCCTGGCTGAGCAACTAAAATCCCTCAAGCTGTGTGGTGTGGCCAAAAAATAAAAGACCACTCCTTGTGCTTACCTGGATATTGTCATGTCTGGATGTGGCCCCTGGAACTGCCTCAGCCTTCTTGGGACCATGAAGGGTGCCCCAGCTACTGGCACCCTTAAAGGCAATAGGCTGAGAATGGTATCACAGGAAATTGGAAAGAATTTCAGTCCTTTAGGACTTCCAGAGCCAATTTTGGAGGCTATCCTACCTCTAGGGTGTGAATTAATGTTTCCTAATTGTTTAATTCTGTTTGAATCAATTCTCTGATGCTTGTTTAAAAAAAAAAGGATATGCATATACTTATTCTTTATATATACATGCATTTATTCATACCTAAAAACTCTTCCTTTGTTTTTATAGATGACACTAAATGGTGATTTTAATTACTTACCATGTTCATGAGGTTCTTTGAAACCATGTGAAACCCAGATGTCTCATTCACTTCCCAAGTATAGTGGTCACGCTTCACTTTAGCAGTCCAATAATGGTGCTCCAAACCCTTTTCCCATTTTTCCTGGAGGTACAGGACTTTCCCAGGAGTCCCAGCCCAAGCATCCTCGGGAATTCCATAGGAATGCTGTGTTCCTCCAATCTGCTGTGGCTGACACTTGTGTCCTTAGTCAGCTGTCAGCCTCTAGTCTGCCAGGCACTTTCTGCAGGTCCTCCCTTGTCGTCCTGTAACAGAAGAGAATTATAATGCAGATGTGTGACTCCTGATGGAATTCATCCACCAGGTACCTTCAGAGTCCACTTCAGGAGGATGCCTCTCCTCCAGACCCAGCGGGACCCCATGTCACAGAGATAGCTTCACTCTCCCACTTGGGAGCGCCAGGACAGACCCAGTGGGACCCCATGTCACAGAGACAGCTTCACTCTCCCACTTGGGAGCGCCAGGGCCCCATCTTGCCTCCCGCTGAGGTTCTCAGAGAAAAGTCTTACTTGCTTAAGGGGAAGCTGTGTTAGAGACGTAATCCATCCACCAGGAAGATTAGCACTTACTTTATAACGCAGAGTACTTTAGCTCCTTCTCTCTCCCTTCTGCTTCCTTTCCAGAATATGCTCTTGCTTCTGAATAATCAAAGACCTACTAAAGTGCTTTCCTCAAGGACAAAGGAGCAATTTCTCCTCAAAGATGAATTCAGACCTCACTTTGAATGTCATTTCCCACTTTTTGCCATCAAGGTTTTCAAAAACATGGGAGTTGAGTATTTGCTGAATCAGCACTTTTCTCAAGGATCTGGTGCTCTCCCAGGGGTGGTGGTCAGCATGGGGTTAGGGGTTATGAGGACCAAGCTGGAAAGAAAGCAGCCACCGGAGCCACCATGCCAGGGCTTTCAGGAAGAGCAATGCAACTACACCTCAAAGACTCTAGAACCAGAGGGTCCCTCGGGGTTTGAAAACTGGCTTATCTCATCTCTCCCTCAGCAGACAGAGCTCACAGCTTCCTAGCTGACCGCACAGCCACTCTCTGGGTCTACTGCTAATTGTCTGTCTCTTTCCATATTCCCCAGTTCAGATTTCCAGGAGAGAGAATTTGACTGGGCTAGTTCATCAAAGTCTTTTGTGTTTGAGCAGAGCTTTTTATACCAGATGACCTCCCAGGTTATTGACCCAGATGGAATGACTCCCTTGGGTCAGGTGTCAACCCCAGGGCCAATCACCTGTGTTGATGGCCTGGAGGTGGGGGTGAGGGGCAGGGTCACAGGGTAAACCACAAAGCTACTTCTCCTCAGGAAACAGGCTGGGGTTGCTCCTTCAGCAGAGGCTGTGAGTGGGGCAGTTTCCCTGGGAAGGAACCTATGGGCCTGGCCGGGGTAGTTATTGCAGTGTAAGTAGTACAATTCAGTCCTTTCTACAGGGAACACAGGAAGGCTGACTTTTTTTTTTTTTTTTTTTAATTTTTATTGGAGTATGGTTGCTTTACAATGTGTTAGCCTCCACTGCACAACAAAATGAATCAGCCTTACACATACAGATATACCCTCCTTTCTGGACTTCCCTCCCATTTAGGTTATGACAGTGCATTAGGTAAAGTTCCCTGTGCAAAGAAGGCTGACTTTTAATTAATGATTGACATCCACTTTTTGACCTCATCAAGTTGTCCTTTCTGACCCTCAGTTTCTTCATCTGCAAAATCAGACAGTCCATCTTAGTGATTTCTAAGGACCTTCCACTCAGGGCAGGTCCAGGTTTTACAAGCCCAGGCTTATATACTATTTGGAATTCTCTTTAGGAAAACCTCCCACAAAATTAGGTGGAAGGTCTTCAAAGGGACACTCACTCAAGCTTACTTAGTTTCATATAAATCCATCTCTGCTTCTGTCCTTAAATTCTGTGGTTTCTTTTTGGTCATTGTTCTGAATCCTGCCTACCTCTTGTGCTCACCGCCAGAGGCCTTTCTGAGGAACCACACACAGACTGGTCTTCTGCTTCGTTCCCAAAGAACAGTGTGTTCCCCCGAACGGTCCCTTTAATTGACTATAGGCAATTTAGTCATTTGAGAGGGTAAAAAATTTGGTCCACTAACATTTCACCAATTTGAGATGTAGTATTATTATGACATTGAAATTAATCAACATGGTTTTTACAGGAATCCCTTTACTTTCTCACTACTGTCTCCAGCTTACAATAGTTCAACTTAGGATTTTTCAGCTTTACAATGCTGCAAAAGCAATAGGGATTCGGTAGAAACCACGTTCAGATTTTGAATTTTGATATTTCCTGGCCTAGCAATGGGCAGTATGATCCTCCCTCATGATGCTGGGCAGGGCAGCGGCCACAGCTCCCAGACAGCCACAGGATCACGAGGGTTAGCAACCGCGACACTTATAACCATACTGGACCCATATAACCATTCTGTTTTTCATTTGCAATACAGTATTCAATAAATTACATGAGATATTTTATACTTTATTATAAAATAGGCTTTGTGTTAGATGAGTTTGCCCAATGGTAGCCTAATGTACGTGTTCTGAGCATGTTTAAGGTAGACTAGGCTAAGCTGTTAAGGTAGGCTAGGTTAAGTGTATTGAATGCATTGTCAATTTAGGATATTTTCAACTTACATTGAGTTTATCAGGACATAATCGCATTGTACATCAAGGAAAAGATGGTAGTGGTTTATCTCAACTAAACTGTATCTTCAGGGTCTTCATATGTTGCAGTTTATATTTATTGAATTTGCATTCGTTGTTACCATTGTATTGCACTATATCTGCTTCTTCACACACATGGATCAATAGCTCCAAAAAAATTCCTAGTAAAGTAAAATTTGAGACAAAAATATTGCTGTATTAACTCAGAACAACTGACTTTATAAATAATAGTGAATAGTGCTCGGGGCATTACCCACCCATGCCGGGTGGGTGGAAGGGGGCTGTGATGTATATTTGCTGGGCCTGGGTTTCACACAAGCAACCAAAAAGGAAAAGTTCTGAAAGGAAGTATGGCACTGTTGAAAAGCTGGATTTAACTGACTCATTAGTAAATCATCTGAGATGAAGCTTTGTCAAATGGGGGCAAGCACAGTTGTGGTTTTTTCATGACATTTTCTCCGTAATGTTCAATGGCATATCTATTAAACTAACTGGGGGGGGGGGAGGATTCCCCTGGAATAAGACAAAATGATGCTTTCTTTCTAGTATAAAGTTAATTGATTTTAGTAGCAAAAAGCCAAGAGGAGGAAAAAATGAGAGACGTGGCATTGAGAGTTGCACTCCTCACATTGATTCCTTAAAGAGCACAGCTTCTCAGTTCTGAGCTGGTAAAGTAGGGACTGGGTTTACTCAAGAAGCATGAACAATGGTTCAAATGCCTTTATTATCATGACTTTACTCTTTCCCAACACCTAATGGAGAACACAGTTGATGATACATATTTTGGTACAACTTAAAACCGTATTTAAATACTGCAATAGACTGTAAAGGAATGTTTTTTAGAGCCCAATGTAGAGAAAGACTGGATTGGAACATATCTGCCACCATGTGCCAAGTGGACACAACTCTCTAGCTTTTCAGTGTGAAATGCCACTCAGTTGGCTGGTGAAGTGACAGTGGCCTTCAGTTATAAATCTCTCTACAGTGTTGGTTCATGCTCAATTCGAGTAGGAAGACTTTGTTTTTGTTCTTCTTTTCTTTTAATGTGGTTGGCAAATGGTAGACATATAATTTTTTAAGGAATCTGAAACATAGTTTTTATCATTTTTTTCATCTTTACCATCTTTGTTGTTTTCACCCTTCCCACAGGTACATACTTTTTAATTGATTAATTAATTAATTAATTAACCTATTTTTGGCTGTGTTGGGTCTTCGTTGCTGCACACGGGCTTTCTCTAGTTGCAGCGAACGGGGGCTACTCTTTGTTGCGGTGTGCAGGCTTCTCATTGCGGTGGCTTCTCTTGTTGTGGAGCATCAGCTCTAGGCGTGCGGCCTCAGTAGTTGTGACACTCAGGCTCAGTAGTTGTGGCTCGCGGGCTCTAGAGCGCAGGCTCAGTAGTTGTGGCACACAGGCTTAGTTGCACTGTGACATGTGGGATCTTCCCGGACCAGGGCTCGAACCCATGTCCTCTGCATTGGCAGGCAGATTCTTAACCACTGCGCCACCAGGGAAGTCCCAGGTACATACTTTTTTAAATGCCCATGTGTATGTTCACAGCAAAATTGAACCAAAAATACATAGTTTTCACATACCCCTCCCTCACCATCAATATCCCATATCAGTGTGATATAGTTGTTATAATCAATGAACCAACATTGACACATTATCAACCAAAGTCTATAGTTTACATTAGAGTTAGCCCTTTGTGTTACAGATTATATGGGCTTTAACAAATGTTTAATGTCATGTATTCACCATTACAGAAGCATACAGAATAGGGCCACTAAACTCAAAAAAAAAAAATCAAATTAAAGGACTAATAAAACAATAGAGAAATAAAACATAGAATGTAATTCCCATACTAATCATGAACCAAAACATGACAGAGTTGAGGCCAAACATATCAGCCTTATCAATAAATGTAAATAGGCTTAACTCACCTAAAAAAAGAAAAGATTTTCCATGGGACACACCAAGAAAGACTCGACTATATGCTGTATCCAAAATAAAATTATTAAGAAAGGCTAAAAGTAAAGGGGTAAGCAAAGATATATCAAGCAAGTGGAAATAATAAGAAAGCAGATATAGCAATATTGATATAAGTATAAGTTTTAAAAGCCTTTTATGTGTAAAAAAACCCCACTTTTTAATGCTAAAAGCCACAATTCACAATGGAGATAAAACATTTATGTCATTTAGATTATGTACTAAATTATTCAGCAGCCACTTTTATAAAGCGAAATTTACAAGACATGAAAGGGATACACAGAATAAAAAACACCTACTAATAAAAAAATTTAACATAGTACTCTCAGCGTAAGACAAATCAAGTAAAAAAAAAGTAAAGATACTGAAGATTTAAACAGCATAATCAATAAGGACATATATTACACTTTATACTCAGACAATAGAAAATACACCTTCTTCTTAAGTGCACAGGAAACATTCACCAAAAAAAGATCCTATGTAAATTAAATTTCTGGAAAATAATAATGAAAAATACCACATACCAGAATCTGTGGGATACATATAAAGCAATGATCAAAGGACTATTCAAAGCCTTAAACACTGAATAAAAGTTAAAGATGGCAATAAATAAATTCTCAATTTACAAAGCTAGAAAACGAATAAGAAGTAAACTAGAATAAAGCAAAAGGAAGGAAATCATAAAGATAACATAGAAATTGAGGTAGAGAACAGAAAAACAGTAAATCTAATGAATAAATTAATTAGATAAGCCACTAGCTAAGTCAAGAAAAAAGGGAGAATGCACACATACACAAAGGGAGATAATTATTGGAATAAGAAGAATTTAGAAATATAAGAACTGAGTTTCAGACCTTTCTGCAAAGTTGAAAACCTAAGTGAAATGGATGATTTCCTAGGAAATTAGTTTACCAAAATTGATCTCATTTGATATAGCTTATACAGAAAAATTCCTTAGAAGAAATAGAAAAAGTTATCAAGGAACTACCCCACAAGAAAAGCACCAGGACCAGAAGATTTTACAGGGAAATTATGCCAAACCTTCAAAGACCAAATAGTCCATAAGTGCTCCATAAATTGTTCAAGAGTATTGTAAATGAAGGAAATTTTCTGAATTGTTTTTACTATGCAAGTATAATTTCAATAACTAAACCTGATAGAAACAGTACAAAAAATTATAGATCAGTATCACTTATGAATATTAATGTAAAATTTCTAAATAAAATATTAGAGAATAGAATCTGATACTACATGAATAAAATAATACACCATGACCAGGTGGGATTTATCCCAGGAATACAAGGATGGCTCATTATGAGGAAATCAATTAATTTAATGGCCTGGTTAATAGATCTGAAGAAGAAAATCATATAATTATAGATTCTGAAAATCTTTTACAATATTCAACACTCATTCCTGTTAAAGTCACTCAAGGAAAAGGAATTGATGGATATTTTCTGAAAACATATAGTTTTATGATCAAGTACAAACATGCATTAGTTTTAAAGCCAGCTTAATGCAGAAACACTAGCACTATTTCCACTAAGACTGGATGCAAAACAAGGTTACCAATTGTCTTACTACCATTCAACAATGTACTAGAAATATTAGCTGGTACAAGTAGGCATGAGAAACCAATTAGCAACATAAGAATTGGAAAAGTGAAACTATCTGTATTTGAAGATGATATAATTATGGACCTAGGAAACCCTAAAAAACCAATGGTAAAACCAAACAAAATAATAAGAGATTTCATGGGCTTCCCTGGTGGCGCAGTGGTTAAGAATCTGCCTGCTAATGCAGGGGACATGGGTTCGAGCCGTGGTCCAGGAAGATCCCACATGCCGCAGAGCAACTAAGCCCGTGCGCCACAACTACTGAGCCTGAGCTCTAGAGCCCACGAGCCACGCTACTGAAGCCCGCGTGCCACAACTACTCAAGCCTGCACGCCTAGAGCCTGTGCTCTGCAACAAGAGAAGCCACCGCAATAAGAAGCCTGCTCACCGCAACGAAGAGTAGCCCCGGCTCGCCGCAACTAGAGAAAGCCCGCAGCAACAAAGACCCAATGCAGCCAAAAATAAATAAATAAATAAATTTATATTTAAAAATAAATAAATAAGAGATTTCAGAAATCAGCAAGCTATAAAAGAATATACAAAGGTAGAGAAAAGTATTTACAATAGCAATAAAGAAGATAAAATATTTAAGAATAAATTTAACATGAAATATGTAACGTCTTTATAAGGAGAACTGTAAAACATCTCTGAAAGATAAAAATAGATTTGATCAAACAGAGGATAAGAAAAAAATTATATTTCATATAAATAATATAATCACACTGAAGAAGGTGGGGGGAAGCAAACCCAAGTAGCTTTGAATGCAGTAGTATGACAACATGCTCTCAGGCTAAAAACATAATAACTCTAAGTAAATGTTGAACTCTGGTTAGCAGACCTCTCTTTCTGCAGAAGCGTAGGTTAGCAATTCTGAAGTCATTTTTTGTATGTTCTAGGATTGAGCAGTCAGGTTTTGCACTTCGAGAGAAGGAAGCTACAATCAGGGTAAAAGAAAAAAATAGAATGAACTCTGCATTATTGGACTGAAATTGGAGGTATAGGTGTGAACTCATGGGTTCTAACACATACATGAACATACATATACACATACATATGTATGTAACTGGATATAAGTCTGCATGGATTATAATGTGTATTGTACACATGAGTGCATGTGTATATGCACATATTTGTTTATATGTATGTATAAACATTCCCCAGCTCTGTCCTCTGAGAAGGCCTTGAAGCAATTTCACTCCAGTAGCAGTGAGCATACCTACAGCCAAGATCTAGGTTTCTATATACCCAAATTCTCCACTAAAAGAAAGTAGGGAATGAGGTATATAGAGCTCCGTGGAGAAATGGCTGAATTCAGGATTGGGGCAGGTAAAGAACTAGAACACCTTGTTATGCCCCAAAGTAAGAATGTGTTTAAAGAATGATAGGGACATGTCAGAATGACAGAGGAACCAGCTTTAAGGGACTCCCATTGGCCAATCTGGGATGATGTAATCATTAAACTAATTTAAATAAATAATAATAGTAAATTTAATACTATTGAATAAAGTAAGGATCCATGAGCTACACTGATATAAACAAACAAGTAAACAAATAAATAAGGAAGAAGGGAAAACTTTAGTAGAAAATGCACTAATAAATGTAGAAGGAATGATGGAATTAGAAAATCACCTTTTGCCAAGCCATCATAAATATAATTGATACAGGAGAGAATCATCCATGAATGCTAAAACTAATAGATGAAAGTTTGAGAACAGAATATTTACATCGTCTTCAAGTTTATCCCTGCAAGCTGCTTTTTATTCACAAAGGGTAAAATGGTAACTCTAAGTGGAGAAACCTGCCAATAGCACCTTAACCAAAAGATTAAAGTTAACACTACTATTAATGGGACCAATCAATAGTATGTGTTTCCAAGTATGTTTTGTAGAGAAAAAGCCAGAATCCCATTTATATTATGCTGCCAGAAGCACATAACGTTAATCTAACCATGACGACACAAAGGACAATCCAAAATGTGGGACAGTCTGTAAAATACCTGGCCTGTACAAGAACGAACTCAGGAACCGTCAGATTAAAGGAGACTGAAAAATCATAACAACTGAATGCAGTGTGTAATTCTAGATTTTCTTTTGCTATAAGAAATATTAGTGGGACAGTTGATAAAATCTCAGTGAGGTTTTGTAGATTAGATAACATTATTTCAATGTTAATTTTCTGATTTTGATAATTATACTGTTTACATAAGAGGATTCCTTATTTTAAGGACATACACATGGAAATATTTAGGAATAAAAGAACATTATATTCACAACTTAAACAGTTTGGGAAAAAAATATGTGTGTTCACGTGCATTTAGAAAAAGAAAAGACTGTAGTAAATGTTGGCATTATGAGAATCTAGGTGAAGTGTATCTAGGAATACAAAGAATTCTTGCAGCTTTTCTGAAAGTCTGAAATTACATTTGATGATTTCATGGTTTGAATACATACACTCCTATATAATATTCAAATTAAGAAATTAAGCATTCAGTATAGTATGATGGAATGGCACTGAAAAAAGTGACAGCAGAAGTTTATATTAATTCTACGTATAATATTGTATTTTTATTGTAACCATTATTGTATTAGTCACAATAAAGTACCAGCATGAGTCTTTGCAAATTTAGTGAAACCTGGTCTGTGTCTTTCAGATGTAATGATCTAAGGCTGGCGGGTATCAGTCACATTATGCACCAAGATAGTAACTTCAGTCACTCTCATATAAATTGGATGTGGGGAGGGCAGATGGGCAGCTATAATCCTGTTAGATTATTGGAGCTTATTATTATTGGAGCTTACTGAAGTCAGACAATGGTTCCTCACATCTGCTGACTGCTCTGTGGCTATGGAATAAACAACTCTGATGGCTATGTAGTCATAATCATACTGGAGTCATGTCCTTGAGGAACGCCAGTGCAGTAAAATTTTAGAAGCTAAATGTTTAACTTTCCAGAATGCCTGTGCAAAACAAAGCAAGGTTCACAGAAGCAAACTTCCTTGTTCACTGAACAGTCAGCCCAGAAGCACTGAGAGATTGCACGTGTAGCTGTGAACTTTGCATTGTCAGATTTATAAACTTTACAAACCAAAAATAGATTCTGTCGTTGATCCAAAAACCTGCAGTCTAATGATAAACTTACGATGGGTAAAACCTTTTAAATGTTAGGTTTAGTTCCTACTCTGTCCCCCTGTGTGTGATTGAGTCAGGTTAAGTTGATCTGAGCCTGGGAGAAGAAACACATTGCCTCTGTAGGATTTTCTAAGGCCTCTGAAGAAAGGTACTAAATAACCAGTTTTGGTAGGTTTTAGGATCCTCCAGGGGGCACCAGAACATTCCAGTGGAGTTGATTACATTTCATTAAGTCCAGAAAGGCTAACACTATTACCTTGTTATAATTGATTCACCTACTGTAACTTTTTCAGTTCCATTGACACTATTTTTTTTTTTGTACATTTGCTTTTTTTTTGTACATTTGCTTTTACAACATTCATGAGTTTATGGAAGGTTTCTGCCTCTGAGGAGTTGAAGGAAGGAAAGAGATCATCTCTTGGACGAGCCCTTAGAAACTGGAGCCATGTCTCCTCAGGGTAACTATGAAAGTTTTCAGCCCACTCTGAGTGTAAGGATTTTCCAAATGTTCCTAATCTGGCCGGAGGGGGAAAACTTGAGGAAAGTGAGAATTCATTCACTTTCTCAGCTTAATACTGTATATAAGCCACCCTGTTATTATCATTATTAATAATAAACACAGTGAATGTCAAATAGGCACTTCATGGTAGATTTTTATATGAATTTTATGCAGAAGTGAGGGGTTGCCAGGCTACTGCATAATATTACTCAGTTCTGGTCCAGGAGTACAAAATTCCGGCAGGCCTCCTGAGCCTGTCCCTCCAATTAGTGGCTACTTCATTACGAATAAAGAACCCTCATTACTGTGGGCCTTCAAGTGAAATAGGATCCCCTACCTCTTGAAATCCGCCTTTCTAAGTACAGACAGTTCCCAACTTACAAACAATCCACTTAAGAACCACCAAGGCATTCAGAGGCTGCCTAGCCTAATGCAGCTGCTGCCCGGGCCCCCTGCCCAGCCCCCCTGCCTAGCCCCCACCCCAGGCTCCTGGTCTGCTCAAGGGAGCTCTGCCTTCCCCCCTACAGAGCCAGCTGCCCACCTGCCCCCCAGACTGTGGGCTCGGAGCTGGGGGTTCCGTGAGGCCTCAAAGCTACCGCTGGTTTTATAGTTGAGCTGAGCTATAGGGTAAATAGGCTTTTGTGGCCTGGCCTGGGAACTGAACCACCATTAAAAAAAAAAAAAGAAGAAAAGGAAAAAACCTGTCTCCATGGGAAAATGTATTGTGCATTCCCAACAAGGAGCCAACAAACATTAGAACGTCTGTGAGAGCTGTCTCCATGATCCCAGCAGGGCAAGGAGGAGGAAGGGTGGCCGCATGTTCTGGGTTCCGGGAACAACTCTAGCACTAAACCCCGCACCTCTAGCACTAAAGGGCCTTGCAAGCCCTTTAACCTCTCTGCAAAACAATAGGCTCGGACTACATGAGTTATAAGCGTCCTTCCAGAGCTCTACCCTCATTTCATTCATTCATTCATTCATGCACTCACTGGCATTTTACTCAGGGCACCTGCTTTGTGCCAGGCTCTGGGCTAAGGGTTAGGGATACAGTCAAATAATACAGAAACTAGCTCTCGAGGAGTTTAGTGTTGAGTGGGGGAGACAAATGTCTAAGCAAATGCTTGCAACATAAGTGCTATGAGATGATCACTGGATATTATGAAAGCTCAGGAGGATCCTATTTCACTTGAAGGCCCACAGGAGGGTGGCATCTGAATCGATGAAGACTTCCTCAAAGAGGGGTTCCTCCCTCGTTTTTTCCTACCTTGGTTTCTGCTTTAACTCTCTCCTCTCCCCGGTTATCAAGGCTGGTTCACTGGGAAGCATGGCTTCTGCATCCGCTGTTCTAAAAGTTCAGCTTAGTCCCTTGGCCTTTCCGGGGCGGGTCTTTCCCTCCTCTTTGTAAAACTGAGAGATGGAACACAGGTGATGTTCCTGTCAAACCATAGACTTGCTTCCCCTGAGTTCTGCCCTGAATGCTGCCTTCTTCCCAGCCCTGGTGAGCCACATCCTAAAAGACTCTCTCTTCCTCTCCCCGGAGGCTTCCCTGCCCTGACCCCTTGGGTTGCCAGTAACTGTGGTATTTCCACATTTAAAAAAAACTTCTTCACCCCCAAAATGGTTCTTAAGGCCCAGCCACCTCCTGCCCTCCTATATTTATAATCCCTGAACTACTTCTACCAAAAATCGCTGCCAGGCTACCACCCTTACCCCACACTCACTATTAAAAATAGTATCAGTGATGGTGATTCCAAAAGGTGATAGGATATAGTTGTTCAGGTTTGAATCTTGACTCTGTAACTTTGTATCTGACGTCATGAAAATGATGTCATTATGAAGGTTCCTAAGCAAGGAGGTGATTGTGGTAAAGTAGTTTTTGGGGAAGATTATTTTGATAGGTCTGTGTGGGTTGCTACAAGAGTGGAAAGGAGGAAATAGATGAGAGAGTTCCAGGGTAGAAATGATGAGACTTAGAAACCAAATAAACATGTCATTATGTGTTATGAAATTGTCAGTCTTTTTTATACTCTCTTATACATGAATACCTTTTCCTCAAAAGTATTATAGGAATTAGGTATTCTATTTATTTTGTACTTATGAAAGCAGTTTGGTAATTATAAGAGGAAATGATGCCTCAAAAAGTTTTCTTTTCATGTAAATAACAAAACATCTCAGGAACGTTTTAGATATTAGTTTTCGAATCCCAATTCCATCAAGTTCCATTAGGGTGTCTTTAATATAAGAAACTGCCTGGCACCATGGTGAGGGACCCACTCAATTGCCAACTAACACTTTCTACTTTGTATCATGATTATTTGTAAGCTACTGTAGCTCCTTTTCCAGACTGAAGAAAGAAGCCGTGTCTGATTAGCACAGTGTTTCCTGCAATATTGAACACAAGGTCTTCCATGCCTGGAAAAATAACAGACGTCAGTTACTGAGTGCTTACTCTGCAGCAAGCACCGTGTATTTGAGGTACATACACTATAGATCTCATCTGTATATATTTCCTCATTTAATCCTAACAATAGCCCTGAAAGGTACCATGTCTCTACTTTGCCACCGTGTTTACTAAATCGGAAATTGATGCTTGGGTTAAATGACTTGTTCCAAGTCACAGAGACAGTAAGTCTAAGTGCAGTATTTGAACCCAAATTTCTCTGACTTCAAAGAGCATGCTGTTAACCTTTTCACTCCAGGAGGCTGGTTCTCAAACATTAACATGCAGCACAATCAATCACCTGGAAGACTTGTTAAAACATATAGCCAAACCCCATCGTGTTTTCTGATTCAGTAGGTCTGGGTGGGACCGGAGCCTTGCGGGACATTTGGTTCCATCCAAAACGTCTATTGAGACATTTGGTCCATGCCAAAAGGTCCTTGGTATTTGTTCCTGTCCAAAACATCCAGGGAGACATTTGGGCCGTGATTCATTAAATAATACAAATACTCAACTTTGTTAAAATTGTATTTACATTATTTTTATTGTAATTCATGATGAAATGTGTAATAAATTCACATTTATTCTTATTCTTCCTCGTCGTGATGTTTGGCAGGCTTACTCTTAAGTTGATGAGCAATTGCTCTCAAGTATATGTGAACCTGATAATTGACCTTATCTGTTAACAATTTCAGTTATATGCATTTGGTTTTATTGGTATCATCGTGAAGTTGGTGACCATATTTGAGTGTGATCACCAAAAACCTGGGTGATAGCTTGTTCATCGCTTTCCTGTCTGTCTCTTAACACTTGAATGAGGCTCCAAATTGAAGGACAATATACTACTGTCGGCTTTTGAAATTTACCGTGCTAGCCTTCTGCTGCATTGTTTGTCCTGTGATCACCGTTCAATACTGATGTGTAAACATTCCAAGTTTCTGGTGGAAATCTTGGAGCGTCTGGTCTTACTCTGCCGCTGCCAAGCCTTCCACAGACGTACACTCTCTCAGCTTAAGCCATTAGGTCATCTAAATTTTCTTTGCATTCTCCACAATGTACTCAAAAGTTTCATTTAAGTTTTTCAAAGGCCCAAATGGTGCACGCTTAGACAGGTGTTACCTTTCATTGTCGCATATCATGCGTTAGACTCAGAGAAGGTATTTTTTAAGATTGTGAAAAGTGAAATAAGCATCCTTTTATTCATGCACTTGATAGTAGTAGTCAAATTGCATTCATATTTGCAAACTCGAAATCTATCATGCACAGTGAAGGGTTAATGTCAGGATTTCTCTTTCATGCAAATGCAGGTACTTCCTCATGTATATCTGTAAGTGTCTCTTGCCTTTTCATTGTTAGTACATAAATCAACAGCATAATATAACCCAACAGCACACTGTGCACAGTAGACAATTGAATGATGTTGGTGCCATCTTGAAGGTGCTGTCACTGAACATTGTGGTACTGGCACTTAAATATCAAATACTATCATGAGTTGTGTAAATAGGATTCTGTCATCATCTCGAGCAATGGAATTGTGCATAAGAACTGATTCTCCCCATCTGATCACTTTATACTCCTCTGGAATTTCATTTACATGCAGTGAAGTTGGGTTTGGAGGCTGATGTCTGTTTTGAGTTCTGTTTATTTACTTGCCTCGTTAATGAGTTTCTTACTGGTAGCATTAACAAGACTTCTTTATCATGAATATCACAGAGAATTCTTCAAAGTAGCTGTGATGGTGTTGCATTTGATTCTTCTCTGTGTGTCATTTTAACCTATTCAGGGTTTTCCTTACTTCCCCTTCAACATCACCAAAGTGGTGTTGATGTTTTCCTGTCCCATCTTGAATGATTACATTATCCAAATCCTGACCACTTGTCCGTGCAGATTCTCCTCTCTTCACAGCACCAGTACCTTTTACTCCTATCTCTGTTAAAGGAATGGAGATGGTAACAAAAGCCATTATTATGTAGCATTGGCTTTTCTTTTTGTGAGTATAATATTCTGCTGAGAATTTTCAAATAAAGATGTCACATTGCCAAGCAACAGAAGAAGTTTTTTTTTTTTTTTTTTTCTTTTGTAGACTTCTGAGCAGTGGTCACTGGTTTAATGATAGGGGAAACCTTACTAATGTCTTACGGATTCAGTACCCAGTTCAGCCTGGCTGGGTTAGCCAGTAGACAGGCATCAGCCCAAGGTGTGGTGCTCCATGCTGATTGGCAGGTAAGTTATGAGAGTCACACCCACTAAAATCTCTCCAAATAGTGGCAGATGCTTCTTGCTGTCTACCAAGATCGTACCTCTATATGACCTTGATTCAAGGGAAACATTGCCCATTAATCCTGGGCAATGGGATAGTTGTAGTGGGGCTAATTAAATGCCTGGTATCCCCCCTCATGGTGGCTTTTACACCTGACCACTATGTGGTAGGAGAGCCACATATATTCTCATTCCTTCCAAACAAGCAAGATACTCTGTAAAGTGTTTACATCACCACATTCGATCCCCATTTTACATAGTGGCTTAACCAAGCTCCTCCTTTCAAACTTCACACTTATAGAACAACCCAGCCACATTCCGCCAAATGCCCAGTGACATATTAATGCACCATGCATCATGAGATCTCACCCTCCACTTGTCCTCTGTGTTTCTCTAACTGTAGGACTCTTCCTCCGTAGGCATAGTTAATATAAATCCCACTCTTCTGCAAAATTTGAACCTTGACCCGTCTATCTAATTCCATGTTCTATTACCAGCTAGGCTACTGAGGCAAGAAGGGTTATTACTGTTAATACAGCCACAGCACAATTTTTGGACCAATAAAACATGCGATAGTGTTTTTTATGTATTAATCCTCTAAATCAAAAGTATAAGCAAACATTATGGGTTATTTGAACCCCAGGACATTTTCTAAGCATGAACAATTTTGAAAGGAACAAATATCAAGGACCATTTGGCATGGACCAAATAAGCTCATGGATTCTGGGGAGGACCAAGTGTCAAGGACCTTTTGGTGTTGACCAAATGTCTCAATGCACATTTTGGACAGGACCAAATGTCCACTAATCGAGCCCAAGAATTACATTTCTAATAAGCTCGCAGGTGGTCCTGATGTTGCTGCTGCAGAAAGTACATTTTGGGAACCATTACATAAGCATAATCATTCATCAATGAATAGATAGATGCATGATAGATCATTTGATTCAGAGTTTCATAAGTCTGCTCTGTGTTTTTGACATTAGGTACATGCATATATTCAGTTATAATTCTTAAAAGATTAGGGTTAAAGTTGAGTTTTATTTAAAATACCAATTTTAACTGCCTCATAGTATTGTTTGAATTTGAGCTTTTTCTATTTTTTTAACCGAAGAAGGATAGAACTATTTTCATTTATGTCTTTTTCTTTTCATTTTCTTCCAAATGTTAAACATATTTAGTTTAAAATAATGTTACAGATGGTTTGTAGGTCTCTCTCCTCTGCCTCCGAGGTAACTTTATCTTCTTTGTACTCCTGGGTGTATGTTTAACGCACAATAGGTATTTAATCCACAGTAGGTCATTAGGTTTTAAATATATTCAAGTATGATTTATTTCTCCAAACCTAAATGTGTTCTAAAGGCATTATTTATCAGTAGCCTGGGAAGAGAGAAAGCTATCGTGTGAGTTTTATATTGTGATATATTCCCCCAAGGAGCATGATTAAAGCAAATTTCCTTTTTTCTGCTCTATTTCACCTCTTAACCGAACAAACCATGATATAAATTCAGCTATTATTTCAAAGTAGAGTGGAGCCCTTTCACCATTGAGCACATTGGTACAGCTGGAGCTCAAGGCAGCATGCGTGCCCCTTTCTCTAGTCCTCTTGGAGCCTAGAAATGGCACCAGGCCTTAATGTACAGGCAGACCCTCAGAGATATTGCGAGTTCAGTTCCAGACCACAGCAATAAAGCGAATATTGCAGTAAAGTTAGTTGCATGCATTTTTTTGGTTTCTCAGTGCATGTAAAAGTTATGTTTCTGCCATACTGTAGTCTGTTAAGTGTGCAATAGCATGATGTCTAAAGAAACAATGTGCATATCTTAACTAAAAAATACATTATTAAAAAAATGCTTACTATCATCTGAGCTTTCAGCAAATCGTAGTAGTAACATCAAAGATCACTGATCACAGATCACCATAACAGATACAATAACAATGAAAAAGTTTGAAATATTGTGAGAATTACCAAAATGTGACACAGAGACACAAAGTGAGCAGATACATAGTGGACCTCCATTGTGCTAAACACAGGACCTTACACGTAACTCCTAATAACAGCATTATGTATCACAGTTTTAAAGAAAGATCTGATATCCATTCTCTCTGTTATTTATCTCATTATTCTTTACCTCTAATAGCAGGATCTCAGAAATGTTAAATAACTTGCCCAGTGTTGTAAAGCTAGGAAGTTTCTGATCCATGCATAGAATTCAGACCTATCAGATGCCCTTTCCACTTCACCACACTGACAGGAGTTTTTTGGTTTTCTTTTTCCTTTGCGGTACGCGGGCCTCTCACCACCGTGGCCTCTCCCGCCGCGGAGCACAGGCTCCGGACGCGCAGGCTCAGCGGCCATGGCTCACGGGCCCAGCCACTCCGCGGCATGTGGGATCTTCCCGGACCGGGGCACGAACCCGTGTCCCCTGCATCGGCAGGCGGACTCTCAACCACTGCGCCACCAGGGAAGCCCTACCAGGAGTTTTAATAACTATTTGTTAACTGAATACATAGAATTCTACCAAAACTACCCCCCTCTACAAACTCCAGCCCCCAACACACACATCAGTATGTGTGTATCTTTCGTTGGGCTGTATTCTGATATGGCTATGCTGTTCAAGCTGCAGGGTAGAACCACAGCTGTAGATGCTATAAATGAGGGGGAAGGGAGGGAAGAGGAGGGTAGAATAGCCTTTAAGGGAACAAATATACAGGGAAGAGGGTTTTCAGAATGATGCTAAACAGTCAAGATATAATCTTCACTTTCTTGGGTAAGGACTTTTAGGAGCACAGGGAAATTTAGATTCAGTCTATGTTTTGTTTCATTTTTTAAACATCTTTATTGGAGTATAATTGCTTTACAATGGTGTGTTAGTTTCTGCTTTATAACAAAGTGAATCAGCTATACATATACATATATCCCCATATCTCCTCCCTCCTGCATCTCCCTCCCACCCTCCCTATCCCACCCCTCTAGGTGGTCACAAAGCACCGAGCTGATCTCTCTGTGCTATGCGGCTGCTTCCCACTAGCTATCTGTTTTACATTTGGTAGTATATATATGTCCATGCCACTCTCTCACTTTGTCCCAGCTTACCCTTCCCCCTCCCCATGTCCTCAAGTCCATTCTCTAGTAGGTCTGCGTCTTTATTCCCGTCTTGTCCCTAGAATCTTCATGACCATTTCTCTTTTTTTTAGATTCCATACATATGTGTTAGCATACGGTATTTGTTTTTTTCTTTCTGACTTACTTCACTCTGTATGACAGACTCTTGCTCCATCCACCTCACTACGAATAACTCAATTTCGTTTCTTTTTATGGCTGAGTAATATTCCATTGTATACATGTGCCACATCTTCTTTATCCATTCATCTGTCGATGGACACTTAGGTTGCTTCCGTGTCCTGGCTATTGTAAATAGAGCTGCAATGAACATTTTCGTACATGACTCTTTTTGAATTCTGGTTTTCTCAGGGTATATGCCCAGTAGTGGGATTCCTGGGTCATATGGTAATTCTATTTTTAGTTTTTTAAGGAACCTCCATCCTGTTCTCCATAGTGGCTGTATCAATTTACATTCCCACCAATAGTGCAAGAGGGTTCGCTTTTCTCCGCACCCTCTCCAGCATTTACTGTTTGCAGTTTTTTTTTTTAACATCTTTATTGGGGTATAATTGCTTTACAATGGTGTGTTAGTTTCTGCTTTGTAACAAAGTGAATCAGTTATACATATGCATATGTTCCCATATCTCTTCCCTCTTGCATCTCCCTCCCTCCCACGCTCCCTATCCCACCCGTCTAGGTGGTCACAAAGCACCGAGCTGATCTCCCTCTGCTATGCGGCTGCTTCCCACTAGCTATCTATTTTACATTTGGTAGTGTATATATGTCCATGCCACTCTCTCACTTTGTCACAGCTTACCCTTCCCCCTCCCCATATCCTCAAGTCCATTCTCTAGTAGGTCTGTGTCTTTATTCCCGTCTTACCCCTAGGTTCTTCATGACTTTTTTTTTTCTCAGATTCCATATATATGTGTTAGCATACGGTATTTGTTTTTCTCTTTCTGACTTGCCTCACTCTGTATGACAGACTCCAAGTCCATCCACCTCACTCCAAATAACTCAATTTCGTTTCTTTTTATGGCTGAGTAATATTCCATTATATATATGGGCCACATCTTTATCCATTCATCTGTCGATGGACACTTAGGTTCTTTGCATGTCCTGGCTATTGTAAATAGAGCTGCAGTGAACATTGTAGTACATGACTCATTCTGAATTATGGTTTTCTCAGAGTATATGCCCTGTAGTGGGATTGCTGGGTCGTATGGTAGTTCTATTTGTAGTTTTTTAAGGAACCTCCATACTGTTCTCCACAATGGGTGTATCAATTTACATTCCCACCAACAGTGCAAGAGGGGTCCCTTTTCTCCACACCGTCTCCAGCATTTATTGTTTTTAGATTTTTTGATGATGGCCATTCTGACTGGTGTGAGATGATATCTCATTGTAGTTTTGATTTGCATTTCTCTAATGATTAGTGATGTTGAGCATTCTTTCATGTGTTTGTTGGCAATCTATATATCTTCTTTGGAGAAATGTCTATTTAGGTCTTCTGCCCATTTTTGGATTGGGTTATTTGTTTTTTTGATATTGAGCTGCATGAGCTGCTTGTAAATTTTGGAGATTAATCCTTTTCAGTTGCTTCATTTGCAAATATTTTCTCCCATTCTGAGGGTTGTCTTTTCGTCTTGTTTATGGTTTCCTTTGCTGTGCAAAAGCTTTTAAGTTTCATTAGGTCCCACTTGTTTATTTTTGTTTTTATTTCCATTTCTCTAAGAGGTGGGTCAAAAAGGATCTTGCTGTGATTTATGTCATGGAGTGTTCTGCCTATGTTTTCCTCTAAGAGTTTGATGGTGTCTGGCCTTACATTTAGGTCTTTAATCCATTTTGAGTTTATTTTTGTGTATGGTGTCAGGGAGTGTTCTAATTTCATTCTTTTACATGTAGCTGTCCAGTTTTCCCAGCACCACTTATTGAAGAGGCTGTCTTTTCTCCACTGTATATTCTTGCCTCCTTTATTCAGTCTCTGTTTGATGGCTGCTAAACTGATCTTCCTTAATTCCCCATAGGAGACCAAGAGCTGAAAAAACCAAACTCAATCTTTTAAATCAGTCTGTTCAGTTGTAGCTTCTTTTCTCTGTTTCCCCTTTCAAGGTTTTAGGAAAGCTATGGTTAGAGGGTCTAGTGTATCTTCAGTGCACATTGGAAAATCAGGGAAATGTCACTGCAAGTCCCTGTACATGCCACTGTTGTTATTTGGGGGGCTATTTCTTGAAGACATGAGTGGTGACGCAGGCAGGGATAAACCATCCAGAGATATGATCTCCCTTGTAGGGATTCTCATTTACCTTGCCAACCTTGCGGTGACAGTGGGTTTCTCTCAAAAGGAGCTATATAACACAAAGTAAAAAAATTGAGTCATAACACACCAAACAAAAATAATATTTTTAAAGATAAAACATTTCTAAAAATAGGATAAATCCTGAATACTACATCTGCTGGTTATTCTGGAAGAATGGTCTTCTTTCAATGTAATCCTTTAATTCATTTTTTCATTACTTTATGTTTTACCAACAATAAAAATTAGGAAGAAGTATAATAACCATACCAAAATTTCAGGGACAATGAGAATTTTGTTAATGATTTCACTTTGGGACAGCCTAGTGGTTGGTCTCTATTTACTCCAGTTTTCAAGGAGGAAAAGAAAAGAGTCCATTCTTCTGCTCTGCCCAGATTTCATGGTAATTCCTTCAAGTATTTATCAAGCAATTAATATATGCCAGGTACTTTTATCTTCAAGGCTCTAAAGATAAAATGTGAATAAGGCTGTTGCTACCCTTGTCTTCATAGAATTCATAGTGTAGTAGGGGAGACAGACAATAATCAAACAGTCAAAATGCAGAGCCTCGTGCTAGGATAGAGGATCTGAAGGATTTTGTTGAGGCACATAGCAGGGATGCCTAATTTTGTCTGGTGGGTCAGGATAGGCTTCTTAGAGATATTATGATTTAAGCTGAAGACTGTTAGTATAGTTAGTAGCCAGGTGAAAAGGGGAAGGAGAGAGCAAGGATTTTCCTGGCAGAGTTGTAAGATGTTTGAAAGCCCAGAAGAGGGTGAAGAAGGGAATAGCACAGCAAAACAAATGAAAGAAATTTGACTGGAGCATTAAATTTTTCTAACATAAGCTATGCAAGTAGCTAGTGGTAACTTTAATTTAGATAATAGAGAAGTAGGTTCAAAGAACATTGCTTCAGTAATAGCTACGCTCAGATATGTTCAACTCTTAGAAAATGAGACTTTAACATTTAATCTTCTAGGTAGTTTTCACTATACTTATATATTTATTTTGCCTTTGAGTTGTGCTCTTTTTACCTCTTAAGCAAGGTGATGTGAATACTAGTAATGCCTCACATTTCTTGATTAAGCACTGTCTTATTTTCTTAGCCACATTTAAAAACTGAAAATGACAAAATCCTAAGAATACATCTAACCAAAGATATTCAAGACTACCTTACTAAAACTATGAAACATTGCTTAGAAAAGTTAAAGCAGACTTAAATTAAGGGAGGGATATGCCATGTTTATGGATCAGAAGACTCTACATTGTTAAGATGTCATTAACTCTCCAAATTGATCTTAATTGCAACACCAATCCCAATCCCAATAGGAAATTCACAGAACGATTATAAACTTATATAGAAATACAAAAGACATAGAATAGCCAAGGTGATCTTAAAAAACAAGAACAAAGCTGGAAGACTTACATTTCTAGATATTAAGACTTATTATAAAGCTAAAGTAATTAGACAGTATGGTTTTGACTAAAGAATAATTCAGTAGACCAATGGAACAGACTAAATCGTCCATAAAAAATGCACACATATATGGTCACCTGATTTATGTCAAAAGCATTACTGCAATTAATTAGAGGAAATAATGGGCTTTTTAATAAACGGTTCTGAGACAGTTAGCTATCCATATAGAAAACAATAAACCTGACCCCTACTTCATATCATATCACAAAAATTAATGAGAGATCATAGACTTAAAGTCCAAAAATAAAAAACTATTTCAGAACAAAACCTAGGTAAATATCTGAATGACCTTGGGGGAGGCAAAGAGTTTTGAAACAGGATGCAGAAAGCACTTAACCACAAAAGAAAATAATAAATTGCACCTCATCAAAATTTAAAAAGTCTATGCATTAAAAGATACCATTGAGAAAAAATAAAGACTGAAGAAGATATTTGCAATACATATATCCAAAAAGGGACTTAAAGAAGTTATATAAAGAAGTTATACAAGTCAAAAAGAAAAATATTAACTACCTAGTTGAAAATGGGCAAAAAATCTGAAAAGGCACTTGAAGTTATCAAAATTACCAATACAAATATGCAAAGGTATTTACATTATTAACCCTCAGGGAAGTGAAAATAAAAATCCGCCAAATGGGGCTTCCCTGGTGCACAGTGGTTAAGAATCCTCCTGCCAATGCAGGGGACACGGATTCAAGCCCTGGTCTGGGAAGATCCCACATGCCACGGAGCAGCTAAGCCCGTGTGTCACAACTACTGAGCCTGCGCTCTAGAGCCCGTGAGCCACAACTACTGAGCCCGAGTGCCACAACTACTGAAGCTCGCGCGCCTAGAGCCTGTACTCAGCAACAAGAGAAGCCACCTAATGAGAAGCCCGTGCACCACAAGAAAGAGTAGCCCCCGCTCACCGCAACTAGAGAAAGCCCCGCGTGCAGCAATGAAGATGCAACGCAGCCAGAAACAAATAAATTCAATAAATAAATTAAAAAAAAAAACCCAAGTGGCTAAAATTAGAAGGACTGACAGTCACAAATATTAATGAGGATAGGAAGCAACTGGAACTATTATACATGGTGGTGGAAGTGTTAACTGATAGAAGCACTTTGTAAAACTATTTGGCGTTATCTACTAAAAATAGTATACTTCTGGGCAAACACCCAAGGAAAATGAGTGTTCATGTAAAATGCATATACAAAAATGTTCATAGCAGTGTTATTCATAATAGCCCCAAAGGGAAAACAAACCAAATGTCCATCAGCAGTAAGATGGATAAATTGTGGTGTTATTCATTCACTAGGATACTACAGAGCAATGAAAAAGAATTAACTATTACTAGATTGCAATATATGGATGTATCTCCTGAGCATGAAGTTGAGTGAAAGAAACTAGACATCACAGAATATGTAGTATATGCTTGCCTTTATGTGAAGTTCAAAATCAGGCAAAACTAATCCATGGTGATAGAGGTCAAAATATTCTATTTTTGAGGAGGTATCGCCCAAAGTGGAACACAAAGGAGCCTATTGGAGCGCTGAAAATGTTCTATATATTGTTCTGGGTGGTACTCATGTGGGTATATACATATTTAAAAGTATATGGCGGTATTAGCTTCATATTTTGCACTCTCAGCTATACCTCAGTAAAATAGTAAAAAAAAAAGAAGAAGCTGAAATTAAGGAGTTTGGGGAGAGGAAGGGAAGAATAGAAGCACAGAGCATACCTGAAAGAAAGCAGAGACCGAAATGAATTTTAGTGACAATTATTTATAGGCACTTTAAAAAGAAAAGGACCATTTTAATGAGGGATGTCTTTTTTGTTTACATATCCTACTTTCTAATTTCCTCACCATTTCAAGCAAATATCTTCCAGCCCTAAATATCAAGAGACCTCTTTTATATAAAAATATGAAAAATGACTTTCTTCCATTCCAAGGAACATATATTAAGCATTTGGGAGCTAGTTTGGGTAACTTGGGCTAAGAGCATCAGAAGTTCACCAGAGCATCATCTAAGGCTTCTCAGTTCTAATGACAAAAAGCACTGAAGAATTTTCCAGCAATTTCAGTGTTTTCAAATTCACCCCCCCCAACACTTAGCACACTCCCCCCAACCCCACCATGGTTGCTTTAAAACATTTCTTTAAAAATTCAGTGGCACTAAAATGAATTTTTGAACACTTTAGTAATTACCTGATATTATTGATGACATTCTTGTTGATGATCAAAATAGTAATGGAAATAACATATCTTTGGATAGCTGACAGTTGTCTATGGGACTAATAGACTTTAACCTGCTTCCAACATTGTTTCTAGCATCTTGGCATTTAACTAACCTTTTCTTAAAGCCGTGCCTATATTAGGTAGAATAGCCTAGGCTAGGCTGTGGTACAGAGAAACACCCCAAATTCCGTAATTCCATGGCTTAAGCCAAGAAGCATTTTTTGGTTTTGTTTTTGCTCACCAAATAGTACTGGGCAGGTGTCCAGGTTTTTGGAATGGCTCTTCCTCCAAGTTGTTTATGGACCAGGCTGACAGCAGCTTTGCAGTCCTTAGGTATGTCTCCAGTGTCCCCTAGATGTGGACATCCCAGTCATCCCAAAAGGAGACAGAGCCTGCAGGAGCACATGTAGAAAGGCTTTAGGCCAAGCCTGGAAATGGTGCGTGTTACCTGTGCTCACATGCTGCTGGAGAGAACTTTGTCCCATGGCCACACCTATTTTGAGGGGAGACTGGAAACTGTAGAAGGGCACATGCATACTGATGGACAGCTGGCAGCCTCAGCCACAAGAGCACTTGCCCAACAACTGAAAATCTGAGATGTTCTCAGACCTGTAACAAAAGGAATCAGCATTGACCACTGACACAAAATGCTAATGAATTAGGTGTGTACAAAGAACACAAAACCCAAGTTTTCCAGAAGAGCTGACCTAGAAAAAATTGGAACGAGGTGATTTCCAGCAGGAAGGAGCAAAGAAATGCTACAGAAATATGTTAAATCTCAACACAGAAAATGTTTTAACGATTTAGACTGATGGGAAATTGAAGGAGCTGGACCAGCTCCCTTCTTGGCATACAATTACTGTGACAATGTCTTCTTCTTAAATACACACACACACACACACACACACACACACACCCCCAAAGAGAGAGTGTCAGTCATCAGACTATAAAAGTAGAAGCCACAGACCCAAAGCGTGTGATGGTATATATTACGATGCACCAGGTTAAAAACAATTTATTTGACTAGCATTTTTAGCTCCTACTATCGGTACCAGGGTAACATAATCAAGATATGGTCCCTGCCACAAGCTCCCTGCAGAATATAGAAGAATATAGTCAGTTAAAATGACAATGACCATGCAATGTGATGTGTCCTGTGAGATAGTAGAGGTGTATAATAAGGTGCCATTGGGGCCCCGAAAGAGGAGCGTCTGCAGTCAGACTTGGGGATCCCGCTGTGCTTTCTAGAAGAGGTGGCACAAGCTGGATTGTGAAGGGCCAAGAAAGGAGAAGAAATATGACATCAATGGGAACAACATGTGAAGGGGAAGAGGATGAAACCACTTTACAAGTTGAGAGATCACACTGGGAGAAACGAACAGTTTGGAAGGTTTGCTGGAGAAAAGAATGAGAAAGAGAGAGAGGCAAGGATCTGAGGCAGATCACAAAGGATATGTATGCCGGTTACAGAGCCTGGGTTCACCCTCCATGTTCTGGGGAAGCAGTGACAGTATTGTTCTTGAGATGGTCTTTCCAGGTTGCCCTGAACTCCCAGCTCCACCACACTTTGGAACTCAAGGGCAGCAGAATGTCTACAAAGGGAGAGGATTGATCTTTTTTCCTTTTCACTTTATCCAGGACCTACAACAGAGTGAATTAACACGACCCCTCAAACAAGGTGGTTCTTAGCACATCAGTTCACCTATTGATTTAGGAGTTGATTTGTGTTTCTGAGTTATGATTACTTACAGAATCATCAATAAGTATAATAAAAATATACTGTAATATGAAGTACAAGCAGGTTTTAGCTTAGGCAGACAAGAGACACAGGCAAACTTGCCAGCCTTCACGTGGCACATAGACATGAATAAATGATCCATAAAACAGTAGTGAAAAGAAAAGGAATAATGGCATATGTTTAAAACCTCAATAAAATACAAAAGTATCAGTGGGATAAAGAGACAGTAATATAGCCTTTTACTGTCTCCTGAAGTGTGTGCTTCTCAGATTAGAAATTGATAAGGCGGGTGTCCTGGGTTCTGTCTTGTGACCTGAGTTAATACTTCCACTAATGACCTGAAAGAGGAAGTGAAGCCAGTCGGTTAAATTTTCTGATGACAGAATTGCTTTCTTAAGTTAAAAACAGAAAAAAAAAATCACCAGCTGAGCAAACATTAAGACACTTGGGATTATACAGCAGAAACTACACACCATTGTAAAGCAGTCATACTCCAATAAAGATGTTAAAAACAAAACAAAACAAAAGACACTTGGGGCAGTGTGATAGCTAACTAATCTGAACTATATCTGCATGTCGCAAATAACATAATTGTGAATCATTTTAAACATATTTATTTCAACTTGCCAAGGGCTTGAGAATAGAAAACCTTTTACTCTTTGATTCCTATGTGAATGAATGTATTGCATAGTGAGTCATGGTTTGTATTTTAAAACAAGAAGCCAGAATCACAAACTTTTAACATGCTAGATTATTTTGATGTAATGAGTTGACAAGGAAAATAGAGTAGTAGGTGAAGTGCTGACATCGCATTTTGGGTAATATACAGTTAACCTAACTGGTTTGAGATGTGCTACAATTAGGAAAGCAAAGTGATTTGGTGAAATGAGCATGGGCTTTCACATCCTGCCCCTCCCCTGCTCACAAGTAAGCTTGGGTGAGTTACTTAATGGCTCTGAAAACCAGCTTCCTTCTCTGTGAAACAGAAACAAAATTATGGTGTAGGAGTGTTGTGAGAATCAAATGAGAATATGTGCATGTGTATTATACCTAATCAGTGAGTGGTGGTGATAGTGGTTGAGGAAGAGGGATGGTGTCTGGGAAAGTCTAAGGGTAATTGAGCAAACAGAACATGTTATACATATTACTTAGTGGGAGGACAAGGCCTGATGGTTCACTCCTTCTGGTGTCCTCCCTTTATTCATTCGTTGTTTTGTTTACCTGCTACCTGGAGGCATGTAGACTTAGCCTTATAAAATTGAATAGTGTAATTCTACCCTCATGCAGCTTACAGTCCAGAGGGTGGCTGGGCCTACATGGGAGCAGGTAGCAATTACCATAGTTTTGGGTCCTAAGGCAGTTTGCAAAGTGCCTTGATTATAGAGAGGAAGAAGCTGTTAACTCAGCTGAGGAGCATTCCAGGAAAAGGTTCTCAAAGGAGAAAACCTTTGAGTGGAAACCATAAATGTGAGCACGAGTTGCCATGTGCACAACAACGGGAAGAGGGCTTTCCAGGCAGAGGAATCTTGCAGAAGGTGCGGGTGGGTTTGTCTTGGTGTAGCTGGAGAACGGCAGCTCTGTATGCCCAGATGACATGGTGCCTGGGAGGTGATGTGGGAGAGGAGGCAGATGGGCTGCAGGCTGGCAGGCAGGGTATGGGTGTGGAGTCTGTATTTTATACAAGACAAGACAGCATCCAACCGAGGCCATGTTCTTACCTTTCTATACTTACTGGCTGCTTGGTTTTAGGCAAATTACTTTGGACCTCAGTTTTTTCTTCTATGCAAATGAGGATAATTTTGCCTACTTTGAAGAACTGCAGTAAGAAGCATTTGTAAAACACTGCCCTCCGGAAGTGTTCACTCCCTTTTCTTCTCCTTACCCAACTTGGAACACATGATCAGGTGAAATAAAAAAAAGGAGAGTTAAAACTCTCTTCCCTGGAAATTCAAAAGAGTGTAGACTGTGGTATGTATCTCTACTTCTCCTGAATCTTATTTGAGATAACTACTTGATGAAAGCATTCATCCAGTACTTTATACATTCCTAGTACAATATTTTATACATTTGTATATAAAATGTATATTTTATACATCACCCTGAGGCATTGGTGTGCTCCACTCTCCTAGGTAACTTCTATACTCATGATCAGAACATGTTATAAACTTGAACTTGTAAAGAGCAGAGTAGTGAAGAAATTGGCTTTTTTTTCCTATTAGTATCTGAAAATGAGTATCTGAATGAAAGTGTTCGTGTAAATGAGTTGAGATTCTGTCAGCCACATGTGTGCCTGTCCTAATGACACAGGTGGATCCAAAATTGTTGTCTTGAATTAAGTTTTATTAATTCATGTAAAGGGAATGCTAGCTAAAAGATTCAATTTTATCTGTAATTTCAGCAATAATGAAAAATGTTAAAATTATCACGACTTATTTATTATCCTGAATTGTTAAAGTTCAAACTGCATGCTTAAGAGGAAATGAAGTAAGATGACAACCACATCTTCCTTGTTTTTGGCAAAATACTGCTTATTAACCATCCCAGCTGCAGCATTAAACATGTACAGATCTTCCTCAACTTACATTGGTATTATGTCCGAATAAAATCATCATAAGTCGAAAATATCATAAGTTGAAAATGCATTTGATACACCTAACCTACCAAACATCATAGCTTAGCCTAGCCTAACTTAAACATAACTAAAGCATATAACTTATGACCACAGTTCCTTGAACAAGCCAAGCACACAGCAGCCTTGGTGCCTTTGCGTTCACCATTGTTTCTGCTCAGAATGCTCCACTCCCACCCCACCCCCAACCCCATATCAGCATAGTTTGCTTCCTCAATTCCTCCAAATCTCTGGTCCAAAATCACCTCTCAGGAAGCTTTTCCCAGATTATTCCATTTAAAAGAGACTCCTCTATCACCCCTCCCAAACCCTGCAAATACCTCTTTCCTTTGTTGCTTTATTTTCACCATCTAACAAACAATAGATTTACTTTTGTTGTTTATTGTCCAGTTTTACCCAGTAGAATGTAACCATCATGAAAGTAGAGACTTTATTTCCTGCTTATGCTCAGCACCTAGAACCATAGGTACTCAGTAATATTTCTTGGGAGGAAAGAAGGGACTTAGAAGTAAGAGTGATATCAGGAAGGCTAAAACTTGGAATGATTGAGGTTTATGAAACATCCTAATAACAATAAAACTGTTGTGAGTGTGAAGATAGGCCCACTATTAGGAACAGATGGTTTAATATATTCTGTATTTCTTCTTCATTAGTAAATTTCAATGGTTCCATAATGAGAAACTTTCCCTCATCGACTACCAGGTCAGTACAGTTTGATAGGAAAGTCAGGATAAATGTTTGGTTCTTTGTCAAAATATTGAGTTGGTTCACTGGCATTCTCTACAGGTGCCCAATGAGGTTTTTTGGTTTTCAGTTAATTTGTTCATTTCCTTGTTTTTAAGTATCATTATGAACTCAGAGATTTAAATATATTGGATGTGTTTTAATTGTTGCTGATAATACTTTATTGATGTTCAAATTGTCTCATCTTCAGCTAGTGAGAGCCTCTTCAGGTTGACTCCTGAATCCTTTTGACATGACCCTGATAGTGGTCTTCTTTGATTTCTTATACAGCATAATATTTCAGGGTCATCTTATATGTTTCCTGCCCTAACCCTGGAATCAGCCATTTCAACAAGGAATGCTGATTCCTTAAAGAGAGATATGATAGTTAGAGACCATGATCTGGGTGCTAGGGGTGCTCATTGCTTCTGAGTTAGCCACTATATTTAGACCTTTACTGTGGACAGAGCTAGAAAATAATTTTGGATGATTTAATTTTAATGGCAAAAGCAAAGAAAGCAGAACTATTAAACTCCCATTATACTTTCTCCTCCATTAAGGGAGGTGGTATTAAAACGGGAAAGGATAGAAAGGACCTCTTGAGGAAAACTTGAGGCTCAGTCCATGAAAGGGGCTAATGTGTATTAGTTCTATTTAAATAACTTAGTCACCAGACTTAGATAAATTATGTCCCAGAAAGAACTCATGTATCCAAGCACAGAAATACTGCCAGTAATGTTTGAGAAATCAGAGATGCCAGAAATAATATAACAAGCAAATATTGTCCTATTTTAAAAGAGAATTTTTAAAACTCAAAAATTTAATATACTTCGATTCTTAATCAAATCCAGAATTGATTACTATATAGGTGGTTTTTAAGGAACTTGGGGGAAAAAATGGGATTATCCTGAAGCAGAGTGGATTCACTTTAACGCCAGACTAATTCCAATTCCTCTTACTGGTAATATTATTTAAGTCTCATATAGTTCTCTATAGATAAAATGGAGAAAAGTGAGTTAGAGATTGGATTTTTAAAAAAGCAAGACAGAGCTGAGAATAGTCTCAGTACTCACTTTAAATATAAAGATATAGCTAGGTTAAAAGTAAACGGATACATTAATATATGGCCTATAAATTCTGATCAAAAGAAATCTGAAGTGGCCACATTAACATTAGACAAAATAGACTTCAGAACAAGGACTATTAACAGAAATAAATATAATCTTGACTAAATGTGGTTACCCGAGGAATGGAGGTCAATTTAAAATCAGTCAATGTAATTTACTAGGTGAATAGACCAAAAACAAACCATATGATCATCTCAATGGATCCAGAAAAAGCATTTGATAAAATTCAATATCCATTCCTGATAAAAATTCTCAACAAAATAGGAGTAGAAGAGAATATCTTCAACTGATAATGGGCATATATGAAAAACATACAGCTAACATCATACTTAATTATAAAAGACTAAACACTTCCCCCCTGAGATAAGGAATAAGGCAAGCATGTTTGCTCACATCAACTTCTAGTCAACAATATCCTGTCCAGTTCAATAAGGCAAGAAAAGTAAATAAAGACATACAAATGGAAAGGAAGAAGTTAAACTGTCTATATTCTCAGACAACATGATATATATATATACATAGATCTGTCTACATAGATATATCATAGAGAGGGAAAATCCTGAAAAAGCTTTCAGAAAAAGCTTTCAAAACTAATCACTGAATTTAACAAGGTCACAGGATATAAGATCAAATTACAAAAATTAATCCATATTTCTAGTAATGAACAATTAGAACTTGAAATTTATAGAAATTAGAATAGCATGAAAAATATGAAATACTTTGCAATAAATTTAACAAAACGTGCAAAATCTGTGCCCTAACATCTGAAAAACAAAATGTTAAAAGAATGTTAAAGATCCAATAAATGAAAAGATGTACTATGTTCATTTGTCTAAAGATATTGTTAAGATGTCAATTCCCAGTAAATCTATAGCTTCAGTGCAGTGCTAATCAACATCCTGAAGGCTTTTTTGAAGAAATTGTCAAGCTAGCCCTAAGATATGTGTAGGAATATGAAGAACCTAGAATAACTGAAACAATTCTGAAAAAAATTGTAGGACTTATACTACCTGACTTAAAGACTCATTATAATGCTACAGTAATCAAGACAGCATGGTATTAGTATAAGGATAAACATATACATCAAAATTATAGAATAGGGAGTCCAGAAATAGACGCACACATATAATGGCTTGTTGATTTTTGCCAAAAGTGCCAACCAAGGCAATACAATGGGCAGCTGGACAGTTTTTCAACACGTGGAACAGTTGGATATCCACATGTGGGGAAAACAATATCAACCTATACCCATACCTCATATCATACAAAAACTAACTTGAAATGGGTTATAGATCTAAATGTAATAGCTGAAAATACAAAATTTCTGGAAGAAAAAGCACAGGAAAAAGTCCTTGTGACCTTGAGTTAGGGAATGTTTTGGTAAAAACGGCACAAAAAGAGAAACTAGGTAAAAGAAAAATTTGGTAAATTAGATGTCATCAAAATTTTAAATGTTTTATCTTCAAAAGGCACTTTTAAGAAAATGAAAGGCAAGTTTCAGGCTTAAAGGAAATGTTTTCAAACTTATGTCTGATAATGGATCTATATTATCCATATAGAGAACTCATAACTCAGTAATAAAAAGACAAACCTAATTTTTAAAAATATGCAAAAGATTTGAATAAGCACATTACTAAAGATATATAAGGGACAAATAAGACTTAAAAAGAATTTCAACATCTTTAGTCATTAGAGAAATGCAAATTAAAATTATAATAACTATGACTACACATCCACTAGAATGGATAGAACTTAAAAGACTGAAAATACCAAGTGTTGAAGAGGCTATGGAACCCATGGAATTTGGATCATTGTTGGTAGGAAATGCAACATGATATAGTTACTTTGGAAAACAGTTTGGCAGTTTCTTATAAAAGTGAAGTTACAGTTACTGTATGATCTAGGAATCCTATTCCTAGATATTTGCCCAAGAGGAATGAAAAGCATGTCTACACAAAAACGTATGCTCAGATGTTTTATTCAAAATAGCCTAAAATTGGAAACAACCCAAATGAGTATACAAATTGCGCTGTATCAATACCATTAAATACTACTCAGAAATAAGACAGCGCACACTGTAAATACACGTAACAACATTGATCTCCAGGGGGTTATGCTGAGTGAAAGAATCCAGTCATAAAAAAAAAACACTAGACTACATTGATATGAAACTCTAGAACTAAAGACTAATCTGTAGTGACAGAAAGCAGATTCGTAGTTGGCAGGGGTTGGGACTTGAGGGAAGGAATTGACTGCAGTGGAAACTTTAGGGAGCGATAGAAATGTTCCGTATCATAATTCTGATGGTAGTTGCATGATTGTACACATTTGTCCAAGAACTCATCGAGTTGTACACCTAAAATTAAATCTTACCTCATAAATAAAGCTGATTAAAAGTAATGAAGAGTAAGCTGGGGTGAAGTGAGAGAGTGGCATGGACATATATACACTACCAAATGTGAAATCGATAGCTAGTGGGAAGCAGCCACATAGCACAGGGAGATCAGCTCGGTGCTTTGTGACCGCCTAGAGGGGTGGAATAGGGAGGGTGGGAGGGAGACGCAAGAGGGAGGAGATATGAGGATATATGTATATGTATAGCTGATTCACTTTGTTATAAAAACAGAAACTAACACACCATTGTAAAGCAATTTACTCCAATAAAAATGTTTTTAAAAAAGATTAATGTTTACCCTACTAAAAACTTAATTAAACCTTAAAAAAGAAATAATGATGATGATGGTGGTGGTGGTGATGCTAGTGGTGGTAACAGTGCTGGCATCAGCTTCTAGGCACAGAATGAAACAGATACCCTCTCTGCATATTTTTCCTCTAGAATTCAGGGAATCCACTGACCACCGTGCACCTAAGGGAATTTGATGCACTGGTTTCTTTCCACTTTATTGAGGAGTCTGAGCTGAAGAGCCTTAGATTTCTGATAGAAGTACTATTCAGGCTATGTGGCTTGGGAGTCTCCCTATGCCTACATCTAAATTGATAAGTCCTGCATAGTCGATTCCTGAAATGGTACCTGCACCTATTGTGCATGTCATAGACTTGGAACACTGTGAGTTACATGGTCAATGGTAGATCAATTACCCTGTGTCCCATGGATTAATGTAAAGAGCATCAATTAGAGAACCAAACACACCTGAGTTTGATTCTAATTTTTATATATCAGTTAAGTATCTAAGTCGTGATTTCTTCTTCTGTAAAACAGGGATTTCCCCCCTAAAAAATGTATTGCATGTAATAGGTGGTATATGAAATATGGGAAGGGTTCTCTGTTTAAATAAATTTTAGAAACCCTGGAATAATCAAAGTTAAAAAAGGATCCTTATCATAGAACCTTTCATATGAATTTCCAAGAAGGCAAAAGTGAGCAGCCTGTATTAGTGCTTGGTTCCGCATAACAGAAACTTGAATTAATTGAGGCAAAGGGAGAAATCTCATGTGACCGTAGGAAGGGCAGCAGGATCCAGGAATTTGAATGCGACTAGGACTCTGTCTCTTCTATGCTTTTCTCTATATGTCACCTTTATTCTCTCAGACCAATTTTCTTCATACCACAGGAAATTCAAATGCCACGACTTCCTGCCCTTAGTGCAGGAAGTCCCTAGAAAAGGATTGAGACTTATTTTCTCTAGTTCCAAGTTAAAAAATCCTGAGGAAGGGCTCTGATTCGTCCAGCTTGAACCAAGTGCCTTTCCCTGAATCAGGCATCCATGGTGCCTTGTGACTGACTCACCTTGGGTTCAGGTGCTCATCCCTGGGCCAGTCAGTAGGAGTGGAGGGGTGGTCTATAAAAGAGCATACCAACAACCCCCATTTAAGCCACATTATTAGAATAAAGAAAAGGAACATTTTTGAAAGCAGGGTGAGGGTTTTGTTAAGGGAAGACCAAAAATAGATAGCTCCTACAGTCTACACGTGGCTGCCCACACACATGCATGGTGCACACCCAGTCACTTATACCTACTTCTGTACGTAATACAATGTCAGAATTGCTCCTGCCGTCAGTGGATAAGTATAGGATAAGTCAGGTCCAGTAAAATGACTCAGCAAGATGTTTGATCATCTGACCCTCTAGAGGTCTTAGTATGTTGGCCTCAGAAAAAACAATCTTCTTTTAATGAAACCAAATATCTGACCTTCTGTTTTCCAAGGGACTTCAGATAGGCTAGACTTTCTCTTGTGGCACCTTCCTAAAAGCCAAAAGAAGTAATTTGTGTATTCTCTGATCTTAACATTTTTTTCTGAATGCAGGATGCATAGATAGGGGTGAATAGATAAGTTAATTAGGGAGGAGTATTGAGAACTGCTTGAGAAAGCAAGCCAAGAATCCTGATGTGGCCTGAGGTGTCTACAAGAACTGACATGAGTAGAATCACCTGGTGGAAAAGGAAAATTAGACAGTGATACTGGGCTTGGGGTGGTCAGATACATAGGAGTCATCCTCTATACCCCCAACGTCTAACCCCTCACCAGGTCCAGTCTGTTTTACCTACTAAATATCTCTCCAGTCAGAGCATTCTTTTCCATATCTAGCATCACTACCCAAGTTTAAAGCTACCATCATCTCTCCCCTTGACTCTAGATCTATCCTCATCTATTCTCATCTCCCTCCAATCCATCCACACACTGCAATGAGTGATCTTTTCAAACTGAAAATAGGGTTCTATCTCTTCCTTGCTTCAAAGACTCCAATGTTTTTCCACTGCTTCTAGGATAAAAACTAAAATCCTGAGCACACCTCCAAGGCCCTGAGATATGCCCCAGCCCACCTCTCTTGCCTCATCTCACACCACCTTTCTGTTTGCTCTCAGCAATCCAGCTGCACTAGTTTTCTGGGGCCTGTCTTATTGCCCTCTACCCCAGGGCCTTTGCACATCCTCCTCCCCCTGCTGGAGCTCTCTCTTCCTTGCACAATTAACCATGCTCAGTCCTTCAGAAGAGAGCTTGAGCACCACCTCCCAGAACATACTCTTGTTCAGATTTCTTGGTAAATCATTCTTATGGAACTGTGTGGCTTTCCTTCTGATCACCTCACTCAGTTTGTAGTTATTTGCTCACTGCTATGAAAATGCCCACTGGACTGTCATCATGAGGCCTCCATTTTGTTCACTGTTATCGGCACGTGGAAGATACTCAGTGTATATTTACTAAGTGAATGGATAGAGGGAGAGAGGCAAATCCATCTTCTAGAAGACAATGTAAGAGTAAGATGGGGGGTGTGTGGCTTTATTTTACTTTTAAAGGAAAGAAAACACTAGGAAAAAAATGCAAAGCTACTCTCAAATTATTTGGTTGTGTAGTAATATGAAGACTTTTCCCACTGAACGGAGAAGCCAGCTTGTACTGAGTACGAATAGCTTTGGCTTCATCATATGTAATTCAAGTTGGGGCTAAGAGGTAGAATTTCAGGTTATGACGAGTAAGTACAGAGGAGTGCCCTGTAGTTTTGGCACACAAGACATTACTCCTTTCTCTGGTAAATTGAATTTCTGCAGCCTTGGGAAGGCAGGACCCATGCTAAAGAGGGTCAAATATATGTGATCATTTCCTAGAGCTTGGAGAATAAGAGAACAAAGCTGGGGCAACAGGAGTAAAATTAAGAAATAAAAAAAGATACATTTATTTGAAGATTTTTTTAAAGAACCTTGAAAACTACAGGAGCTCCTCAAGATGTTTCTGTAATTGAATATAATTTATTTGGGATTGAGAGGAATAATAATCAAAACATTTTTTACTTAAGTGCATCTGGAAGCATATGAAATTAGACTCTTGATGGTGGCCTGTGCGCGCCTGTGTCCTTGGTGTTTTGTCCTCGGGCTGCAGACTGGAAATGTGTTTTAGAGAGCAGACATGGAGCACAAAATATTAAATGAACTTTGCCGTATTCAAAATGCCCAACAGTGTAACATCCTCCTTGTTTGGCAGGGAAAGGGCTCAACATTTGGCAACTCAGCAGTGCATTAAGTATTTTAATAATCATTGTTGACACACAAAGCATATGGCCTTTCAGAACTCACTGGGTCAAGTGCTGAAGTCGTCTTCTAGGTTCCTAAAATTACTTTACAAAATTCAAACAAAATTAAATTAGGGCACATTTCAATGTATGTTAATTCATGAGTTTTGTGTTATAAGCAAGGGAATTAAGTTTTCTTCTAGGATAAAAGAATATCTATGAAAGAATTAAGTTTTCTTCTAGGATAAAAGAATATCTATGTGTAACTGATTATGTTAATGTAAAGGAAAAAGCAAAATTCACATCCCCACAGAAAAGTAATTTGTATTTAATTAGAAAAATCTAGAACCTCCGCATAAGCAGGCCAGCCTCACAGCTACCTTGTATTTACTATGTACTCCTATTCATGCCTTAAGACTCACCTCAGATATCCCGCCATCTCAGAAGCCTTCATTGCCCCTTACTTACCGTTTATATGTTATGTATATGGCCCCAATAATGCTATGAAATAAACAACTGTAACACTCAATGGCTTAAAACAATAAGCATTCCTTATTGCTCACAGGTCTGTGGGTTCGCACATCAGTTCTGGTCTCTGCTGGGCTCACCCGTGAGCTGTGGGGTGGGGAGAGGCTCTGCTGACCGTGGCTGGCCTCCTTCACATGTCTGGGCATCAGTTTGCCAAAGGCTGATCTGCTGGGACCACTGGGCTCTCCTCCTCATGTCTCCTGCATGCACAAGCCTCAGCACCTCTCCAACTGGCCAGCCCAGGCACATTCTCAGGTTGACCTGGGCATGTTCTCACAGCAGTCTCAGATAAGGGAGGGAGAAAGTGTAAGCATGCTGGCATTTTTTCCCCCAAGCTTCCAGTTTCATCACATTTGGCCCATTGACCAAAGCAAGTCACATACCAAGCCCAGTGTCAGAGTGGGAGGAGACTACAAAGTTACAGGGCTAAGGGTGTGGATACTAGAAAGCCTGTAATTGGGGTTTTAATGCCATTGATCAAACACCCCTGCCCATGCCACCCCCAGCATTAATCATTCCCTTGTCTGTGCTACCTCTGTCTTCACTCTTAGTTCTGTTGTTTTGCTTTTCCCATTGTATTATAATATAGTTGCTAACTTATCTGTCTTCTCTAAAAGACTAGGGGGTCCTTGTGCCTCTGTGCATTCATTCTTAAGTATTTATTGACCGCCTGCTATGTGTCTCATTGCTTTACAGACCTCCCAGTGCCAAGCACTGGTCCTGACACATAATGGGCACTAATGCTCACTAAGCATGTGTTGAATGAATGCATACGTGAAAGCTCACACGTGTATTTATCTCCTCCCCCTTCAGAAGGAAAGGGTAAAGACAGATGCCTCTCAGGGTCCCAGTTGAGGAGTTCTTCCTGGCTCGAGCAACTGGTGAACCAGTGGGGACCTGCAGTGAAACTCTCAGCTGCTTAAACTTCTTGCCCTGCACTCTTCCACTTCTCCCTTCCACTTCTCCCTGTATCATCCCTATTCCTCTCAAAGGAGGGGGGCAGAAAATCACCGATACTTAACACATCCTAACTCTTTTTATAGTCCGCACACCCCAGTAGCTTTCCCTAGAGTCTCTCCACTCCACAGTGAGGAATGATCGAGTTCGGGGATTTATTTAAGCTTACGGTGTGCTTTGAGAGGAGCTGGATGGCTTCATTTGCTGGTTTTCCAAGCCCTGTAGACCTAGGAATACAGAGGAATTCTTAAGTAATGCTTTACACAGCTACAGAAACAAGACCCTATTCATATAGGGTATTAATTCTGTCGATATGGTATTAAATGTACTGCCTGATTATTTTCCAATTCCATAGAAGCCTACAGGAAACCTTGTGCTTCTGGGTAGAATCATAATTTTGATCTTCTTGATTTTGCAATGGTTAGTGGAAGTCGTTTGGGGCAGCAGAAGAGCGTGCCTTTGGAGTCAGGCAGGCTAATCTAGAATGCCAGCCCTGCCTGTCAGTTACTTCCCCTGATGAAGCCTCTTACCCTCAGCCATCAGAGCGCGATAACAGAGGCTAACAGAGAATAAAGCTGGCATGTGATGAGCGAATTGTATTAATTGTTCACTTGTATCGATTGTATAATATTAATTTTGAATTATATCTATTGTTGAATTGTTTTGATTATTAAATTGTTACAAATGATAACAATTGTGTCAATTGCTACTGTTACTGCATAATACCCTATAATTTTAAAAGCTGTGAATATAAATTATTAGTGGTAAAATTAATATATTTTAAATCGAATCATCTTCATGTTTATTTTTATTAAAAAATAAAACTATCACTTTTAAGACTACTTTAAAAGTTCTACTTTAAAATGGTACTCAGGTACTTTACCTTTAGAAATGGTCTGGAAATTTTCTTGATTCGGTCACCAAATATATATTCAGCACCTGGTTTGTACCAGGTCGCCAGGTGCCTATCATATAATGGTGATCAAGGTAGACATTGTCCTCGAGTCCCTGGAGATACCCACCTGAGGTATCCTGTGATGAAAGAGCTACCATTAATGAGTCAGCATTATTCCCAACTCCCAGTTACCTACCTGGTAACTACAACTGCATGAATTATCTGAGATAAATTAACATGTGACTACCTTTCCCTGGTTAAAATAGGATATAGTGATGCTTCAGGTTAGAGGAAGGGGAAATTTTGATTCCACTATTTTTAATGTAGCTGTATTAAATTTTAAAACTTTCTGTATTATTATCAAATAATATGTAGAATAACATTTCTGAATCTTCCTGACCTTCCCTCCATCCCTGAATTACTGCATGGCTTAGGGATGGATGGAGGATTGCTGATGTACATATGCAATAATAAAAAGTTGAAAGTTTATCAGTGGGGATAGTTTTTTAGGCTGTGTCACAATTTCCTAGATTGGATCTCAGAACAGAAAGAAAGGACATTAGTGGAAAAGCTGGTGAAATCTGAATAACATCTGTTGTTTAGTTAATAGGATTGTATCAGTGTTAATTTCATATTTTTAACAAATGTGTCATGTTATGTAAGATGTTAACATTAGGGGAAGGAGAGTGAGGAGTACATGGGGAATTCAGCTTCAAAGAACCATAGGAAAACAGTAAGGCAAATATTATCCCCTTACCACCCTGCGTGTTTCCAGACTTCTTCCCACTATGGTCAGTTTGTGAATGCCTTGAGAGGAGAGGAGTTCTACCATTCGACTGAGAAAAATACTAGGATGGTAAGTCTGCTGTAAAATCATGATATACAGTACTGTCGTTTAGGTCCTTTGGAAGTAAAGAATGGATATTGTAGCATCTTCTCACTTGCCTGGAATTTTCAAAGGTGTTTTCTTACGTGAAAGAGTTAATCCCGCTATTGGTGTTTTCTCGCTGACAAATTTTAACCAAACAGTTTGAGTGGTTCAGAGATTCTCTTTTACTTTCATAGGTGCAAACACAAGTTCGCCTTGCCAAAAAAAGCTTTGACAAATTGAAGATGGATGTGTGTCAAAAAGTGGATCTTCTGGGAGCGAGCAGATGCAATCTCTTGTCTCATATGCTAGCAACATACCAGGTAACCAAGTGATGTTTGATGCAGCGGAGCAAGAATGTTACAAGGTTTAGATAACAGAAAAATGGTGTTTGAGCCCAAAGTATGGTTTGGGCATAATGAAGTTCAGATTGCCTTTCTCATAATTTACTTCCCACATCTCTCTTTTTTAGCATCCTACAGTTAATCAAACCAAATGTTAGCTATTCCCTGTATATACACTGTAATTCCCCACTTCCCTGCATTTATTTAGGTGGTTCCCTCTGCCTGTGTGCTCTCCCTCGCCACTTGTGCCTTTCCAAATTCCACTCTGAGGTACCAGAGTGTCCCCTCCTTCAGTAAGCCTCCTCTGAACTCCCTTAGCATTGTTGCTGTAATTCTCACGGCATGGTCACTTCCTCACCAGGTTGCCATAATTTAATGAACTTGCTTTTGTCTCCTCGTTGCCTGTCAGTTCCTTCAGAATGGCACTCATATCCATCAGCGGTACTATTGAGCACCAGCTGAGGGTGGGAGGCAAACTCTGGGTGTTGTAGAGAATATACAGTGGATAAAACCAGATTTCCTGTCCTCAAGGAACTTAAAATTTAGAAAGGAAGTCAGAGACAGTAACGTCTGACTATATTTTCTCTACCTCAAGGGCAGAGCAGGGTGTGCTAAGTGAAATGAGATCTACAAAATCCAATGGAGGCTTGAAGAGGGAGAAATGGAATCCATTGAGGGAATCACAGAAGTCCATTGTTAATGACTAGCCCTGGGTTTTGGAGGATGGATCAGATGGGACAAGTACAAAGAGAATGGAGAGGAGAATGTCCCAGGTGGTGGAGCAGCATGAGCTGTAGGGGGACAGGGAGCCATTAAGTTTGGCTGAAATACAGGGTGTAAGTAGGGGCATAGTAGGAAACAAGGCTGCAGAGATAAGTAAAAATCGTGTTTCAGAAAACCTTGAGGGGGACTTCCCTGGTAGTCCAGTGGTTAAGACTCCGTGCTCCCAATTCAGGGGGCCCAGGTTCGATCCCTGGTCAGGGAACAGGATCCCACATGCTGCAACTAAGAGTTCGCATGCTTCAACTAAGACCCAGCACGACCAAATAAATAAATAAATAAATATTTTTTAAGAAAAACAACTTTGAAAGCCACAGATGGGCACACTTCTTTCTCTAGGACCCCTGATTAGATCTGGGCATTTAAAATGCTAATAGCTTTACTGTCTTTCTTTACAGACCACTCTGCTCCATTTTTGGGAGAAAACTTCTCACACTATGGCAGCCATCCATGAGAGCTTCAAAGGTTATCAGCCATATGAATTCACTACGTTAAAGGTATGAGAGCTAGACATCATCAAAAATCTAGAAACAATAAATGCTGGAGCGCGTGTGGAGAAAAGGGAACCCTCTTGCACTGTTGGTGGGAATGTGAATTGATACAGCCACTGTGGAGAACAGTATGAAGGTTCCTTAAAAAACTACAAATAGAACTACCATATGACCCAGGAATCCCACTACTGGGCATATACCCTGAGAAAACCATAATGCAAAAAGAGTCATGTACCAAAATGTTCATTGCAGCTCTATTTACAATAGCCTGGAGATGGAAACAACCTAAGTGTCCATCATCGGATGAATGGATAAAGAAGATGTGGCACATATATACAATGGAATATTACTCAGCCATAAAAAGAAACGAAATTGAGTTATTTGTAGTGAGGTGCATAGACCTAGAGTCTGTCATACAGAGTGAAGTAAGTCAGAAAGAGAAAGACAAATACCATATGCTAACACATATATATGGAATTTAAGGAAAAAAAAATGTCATGAAGAACCTAGGGGTAAGACAGGAATAAAGACACAGACCTACTAGAGAATGGACTTGAGGATATGGGGAGGGGGAAGGGTAAGCTGTGACAAAGTGAGAGAGAGGCATGGACATATATACACTACCAAACGTAAAATAGATAGCTAGTGGGAAGCAGCCGCATAGCACAGGGAGATCAGCTCGGTGCTTTGTGACCGCCTGGAGGGGTGGGATAGGGAGGGTGGGAGGGAGGGAGACGCAAGAGGGAAGAGATATGGCAACATATGTATATGTATAACTGATTCACTTTGTTATAAAGCAGAAACTAACACACCATTGTAAAGCAATTATACTCCAATAAAGATGTAAAAAAAATTAAAATAAATAAATATTACATTAAGAAAAAAAGGTATGAGAGCTAGAGAGGCCGTTAGAAAATCTCATAAAAAGTAAAGATTTGTTTCTATCACCAGCAATGTCTGTTGAAGCAAGCATCATTATTATAACAGACTCTAAATGTCAAAGAGAGAATTATGCCCCCTAGTAGGGTCTTTTTTACCACATCAGTATTCAATACAACAATAAGCCACAGCCATCCAAAAACACAGGTTTAACCTTGGTACTTGTTACTGGGAGATGAATTGTGGTGAACTTGAGCCTAATGATTGGCCCTGCTCCTTTAAAATACTTGTTTGACGTTGCTAAAGAGAAAGTTGTGTAAGTCTAGTACACTTTATTACTTTTTACTTATTAACTTAAAATATACTCACTTAAGAAGGCATTTTCCTTTCTTCCCTTACTTCTAACAAATATCATTTTATTCTGTGAGTACCATCCAATATAGAATATGATTTTTTCCTAACACTGCAGTCATATTTTCTAATTGAAGAAGCAACATTAAACTCAATGATTTCTCAACCCAAAAGTAATACATGCAAAATGTCAGGTTCTCAGTATTTCAACTGAAGGTGGAATCACTTTGCTCTGTAATGGTTGCTGAGGGTGAATACATATCGAGATATGGAAGGGATTTGGGTTCTAAAAGGATTTTCAGAATGGTGACAGAACACAGGGTGCTTTGTTGCCAGGTCGTATCTCTGAAAGGAAGAGACCAGGAAAGAACTAGTTAACCTTCACCTTGAAATTACCTTCCTTTTAATTTTTCAGGCAGTTTGTAAGTAGGTCTCGTCACTTTGCTTGACAAAACATTAAGAAGATTTTTCTTTTTTCTTTTGCCTTAAAACACCTCTTTGATTTTGAGATGCTTATAATGTCACTGCATCTACAAAAGTACTAAGACAGAAACACTTTAAGACCATGACCCTTTAATTGGAGGTCCCAAGAGGAACGCAGGACAGTCCCCTCACCTTGTTATGTACCTGACCTGACCCCAGACAGATCCCCTGGCCATCGAGTTTGTTTTTCCTGATCCCCTTGTCAGCTGGTCACTTACTCTTTCTCTGGTGCTTGCTGACATGCTGCATAGTGTAAACAGTTGAACTATAAGCACTTGAGGGGACGGACCTTTTATTTCTTGTGCATCGTCCTTGGTCCAGCCAGATGTTCCGCACACAGCGAACCCGCAGCTTTCCTTATCACACTGGCTATGTTACAGCTGTTGGTAAGGACTGCATGCCTTCTCTGTGATTTACTGCTGCTTTCGGCGCCTTAGGAAGCAGCTATCCCGACCAAGGCAGATTGATTAAAATTATTATAACTCACACTACTCACATTTCTTACACAGGCCTGAGCAGAATCCCATGGATTAACCTTTGGTAAGGCAGCAAGTGTTAGGTTTTAGGGCATAAATGTGTGTCAGAGTTTATATTATAATGAATACAAAGGTTATCAGTCATTTGAAAGACAACTGTACATAACACAAGTTGGCCAGATGGAAGATGAGATAATGCCTATCTCAGATACAGTTTTAAAGAGGTTCAGATTTGAGTTAATTGCATATAAAGTACAGTATAAAATCATGAAATTGAAGTTGTGCCACAAGCATAGAAGAATCCTATGTGTATCCCTGGCCTTCTGTGCTGAGGAAAATATGACTCCTTAAATTTTGCTGTGATGTTTTTCCTGCAGAGAGGACCAAGCTGATTATGCTAGAGGCTTTCTGGGCAGGGAATTTAGTGAAAGTTTGATGGCAGTGCTTCAGATATAATTCCAAATATTTGGGGCAGATGATTACCCACTGCCTTTTTTTTTTTTTTTTTTCTCGGTACGCGGGCCTCTCACTGTTGTGGCCTCTCCCGTTGCGGAGCACCGGCTCCGGATGCGCAGGCCCAGCGGCCATGGCTCACGGGCCCAGCCGCTCCGCGGCATGTGGGATCTTCCCAGACCGGGGCATGAACCCGTGTCCCCTGCATCGGCAGGCAGACTCTTCAACCACTGCGCCACCAGGGAAGCCCCTACCCATTGCCTTTTACATCCCCCAAGCCTTCCTTAAATTATGGTTTAAGGAACAGTTTATAGTTCAATTGTAATATAAATTCGGTAGGAGTAATGATACATCTGTTAAGGTGTAATAAGATTATAATAATGTTAAGGATGTTAAGTGTCCAGAAGTAAACCAAATAAACTATGCTTTTATTATCTCTTTAGAATGCTATTCATCTAGGCTTTCAGTGATGACATGTTATATTAGAATCTGAAGCTAGTAGCTAATTACTTTCTTTATATGGACTCAAACCCGTGTCATAGAACACTGTTATCACCCAGCCCATTACTGCACAGATGGAGGCGCGTTGCATATCATACTGTATGCCACAAACTATGAGAACGAAAACCATGAATACCTCATGTATCACAGTCAAGCATGGACTATAACCTTACTTACCAACCCTCTTGCACTAATAATGTTTTAAAAATACAAGCCTTTTATATAAAAGATTTTGGCTTGATCAAATCATCTTTCAATACATATAGGTATACATATGTGTACACACATATGTATATATATGAGTGGCACTGTATATCAATAATGAATATTTTGAAATTTAATTAAATATTTTCATGGTTTACTTGTTCTTTGGATTTACCTAAGCAAATAGCCCCTTAAATGCCTTTTGGGATGCTGGCTGGAAAGAAAACATTGTCTTTGGGGAGGTGTGCCAAGCTCTGTTAATGAAAAGCAACCCATTTGCTTTCTTTGCTGTGGGGCGTAGTCTGAGTGTGTTGATAATTGTGCTATTGCAGCTGTATTTCCTGACTGTTAGTTTTATGCTTGATGAAGGATGATAATTAATGTTAAACACTCAGTGCATCCTGTTTGGAGGGAAGAGTCTTTTGCTGCAGAATTACAGAGATGTAACTTGTGTCCCAGAAGTTCGTTTTATTTCTAATGAGCCTTCCTCTAGAAAATATGTGTAATTCTTTCTTGTATAATATTTTTATTATAAAAGTGAATTGAGTCTTCACCTCACACAACTTGAAATTTTTCCAAGTGACGATTTTGACATTTTAGGAATATTTTGTGGTACTATTTTATGTGACAACAGCTATTACATTCTTATTCAGGCCTGACTATATTGATTCTACATTTATTGACATATTCCTTCATCATTCTAATTTCATGATAAATACATTTTTGTAGCATTTTAACTTTATGGAAAATTTAGCCTTGAAATTTAAAGTTAACAAAAAAATTGTTAATCTAATAATTGTAACAGCTCAAGTTGAAAGTTGAAAGACTATCTTTTGAGTGGTTTCCCATAAAAGAAGCAATTCCCTAATCTCATATTTTCAAGCAATAAATATTTATTGGTTCATTACAATGCTACTAACATATAATTTTGCATGAATTATCATTAGTGTGTTAATTTTATACTGATTCCACATCATTCGGGAATGTCTTTTACATGGTAGAAATTATCAAGTCATGGGGATAGGAACGGAATGTGACTAGCCCTATCTTGAAAGCTTTTTTAGAGAAAGTAATTTAGAGTAAGAATTTAAAACATTTTTTTTTTTTTTTGGAAGAAAACTAAAAGAAATGCTGTCTATAGGAAAGCAGTACCTGTCTTAAATTACCAGCCTTCAGATGTGGTCATGTTTGCTTCATCCTTTCAGGATGTCACTTACTTACACATTTCTCCACATATCCAGAACAGGCATCAGGAAAAAAAAAATTTTTTAAGAAAAAAAAAAAATAGCCCTCAGGAGTCAAGTGGTTTTTCATTGGAAAATCTAAAATTCTGTTTGTACCAGTGGCCTTTTCTCCCCTATCTGACGTGCTGGCACATGCGCTGAGTTGGATGTCTTTATAGAGAAGTGAGCACTGGGCCCTTTGAAGATGTGGACACGCTCCCTGGGGGCTGGTTGAAGGGAAGGCATGTCCTTCTGCACTGGTATTTGTGAAGAGATGAGGACCTATATTGAATGGCAGTGGTCAGTAGCAGAGTGTAGTCCTGTGATGTGCCCCACTGCAGTGTCTTGGGGAGGAAAGCCGGTTTTTGACTCTGGTTATGGGATAAATCAAAGCATGTGGGAGCACAAGCCCTGGAGCCAGCCAGATCTGGCTCTGAGTCTAGCTCTGTCACTGCCCAGCCGTGTGGTGGTGGTGGTTGTGACTGTGGCAGCCCTGGTGCTCCATGGGCGGGGGGGAGTGGGGGAGGGATGGACTTATTAAACATTCTGTTAGTGGATCCAGAAGACAGCCATTGGCGGTATCGATACAGAAGGGTTTGCTGTGGTTGTCAGGTTCTGGAGCCCAGCTTCAGTTACTTTCTTAGGCACCATTTTCACCCTAGGTTATTAGTTTTGCACAGGCAAGGCTTTATGGCAGTGGAATAGGAGGTCTCACTAACCTTGCCCAGGGAAACCCAACCTCCTCCCTCCCTGCTCCCCCAGACGCTCTGGCAGCCTTTCTGCCCTGCAGACCCTGGTCTGGGCTCAGGTCATTCCCACCAGGGATAGGAGAGGGCAGGGCCGGCCTGCACCCCAGAAAAGCAAGAGGGTGTCCCACCCCTGTAACAGGGCTAATTCTAAAAAATGCGCTTTGGCTTTGCAAGTGGCTCTTGGTCTGTGCCAAGATTTTAACTCTAAGGAAACCTGAATTTGAAAACCTAACTGTGCATGTTCAAAAATAACCATCGAAATGGATGTGCCACTGTTCCCTCCTCTCTCTCCTGGGGTCTAGGACTTAGCACTGTTATATGGAACATCATTCTACAGACTCAAATGCTTTTAGCTCTAACAGTTCAAAAAACATCTCTTTCTAAATTTTGTTTTTCTCAAATTCGTATGCCTCACAGCCTTCTTCCACCCACCCCATTTCTCAGTTAATCACTTGAACATTTACCGACAAGCCACATGGCTCTGTAGTTACTTGCTTTGAAAATAAAGCCATAATAGTTTTTATGAAAATTGGGTAAATATCCCTGCAATGCAATTTTAGTTGCCAGTCCCAACATGGCAATTACTCATGGTGAACATCCAGAATATCCTTTTAGACTTTCAAGTTTTTTCTCAGTGTCTTTACTTTACACAGCATTTAGCAGAATGATGTTTTTCCCCAAGCTGCTCCAGGCCAGATCATTGCCAACAGCAAACTGGGCTGCATCCAGGTCACTGGGAGAGGAGCGGTAGAGAGACTGACCGTGGCTACCACTGAAATCTGAGGTATTTCAGATTGGATGGGGACACACCCAAGCGTGGCTGGTCATCCATTCATCCTTGATGACTGACATTGGTTCTTCAGGGCAGCTGGTAGCCCAGGCCCTGTTCACAACAGTAAGATGCTTCTCTCCTCACCACCTCTTCTTATTTTCCACCTCTTCCTTGAGGGAAAAGGAAAAAATATTAGCATTGTGTGCGTAGTTACTTTATGCCAGGCGTTCTGCTAAGGGTGAAGTGCAATAATGTCTAGAAGAATTTGTCATGGTACGTGGGACTCTAATGTACCAAGGTTGGGTCTTATAATGAATAATACGTTAGGTTCAGCATTGACATATAGAAAGTGCATATATTTTAGTTAATCCTCAAAGTAGCCTTGGGGAAGTGGGCATACTTGTTCTTGTTTCCATGTTTCAAATGAGGAAATTGAAGCTCAGAAAGGTCTAGTAATTTGCCCAAGGACACATGCCCAGTACATGGTAGATCTGGAAACAGGGATGCTTATGCTTCTTTCACTCTGCCTTGTAGCACTTCTTTCAGGTGGTGTTCTGGCTGTGAGGCAGGAGGGTAGAGAAAGCAGAATCGCCACCTTTAAAAAGTACAGCTATAGGGCTTCCCTGGTGGCGCAGTGGTTGGGAGTCCGCCTGCCGATGCAGGGGACACGGGTTCGTGCCCCGGTCCGGGAGGATCCTGCATGCCGTGGAGCGGCTGGGCCCGTGAGCCATGGCCGCTGAGCCTTCACTTCCGGAGCCTGTGCTCTGCAGCAGGAGAGGCCACAGCGGTGAGAGGCCCGCATACCACAAAAAAAAAAAAAAAAAAAAAAAAAGTACAGCTATAAATTTTCAATTAAAAATAGCACTTTAAAGTATTTTTTTCCATGTCCTGGCTGTTTTATTTATTTATTTATTTTTAACATCTTTATTGGGGTATAATTGCTTTACAATGGTGTGTTCGTTTCTGCTTTATAACAAAGTGAATCAGTTATACATATGTTCCCATAGCTCTTCCCTCTTGCGTCTCCCTCCCTCCCACCCTCCCTATCCCACCCCTCTAGGTGGTCACAAAGCACCGAGCTGATCTCCCTGTGCTATGCGGCTGCTTCCCACTAGCTATCTACCTTACGTTTGGTAGTGTGTATGTGTCCATGCCTCTCTCTCGCCCTGTCACAGCTCACCCTTCCCCCTCCCCATATCCTCCAAGTATTTGCTTGAAGGCGAAAAGCATCTTGTATATGTCAGTCTTCGAATACCATGGCCCTTCCTTTAGAATTTGAAATGAAGCCCTCTCCATCTCCTTGGTACTTCATATGAAAGGGGAGTTCAGTAGATATTCTTGGCCTGGTTATTCAATACAGTTTCTTAACTAGTTGTAGAATTGTAAAGACCTGGATTTAAATATTGCTTCTCCTTGTTAATGGTTGAATGGCCTTAAGCAAATTACTTCACCTCCCCTGATCTCCATGTCCATGTCAGGAAATCGGAAGGACAGTGTTTATCTGGGTTTTGAGAGATGTATGAAACATGGAATGCGGTACGTAACACAAAATGAGCCCTTAAGACATCTAATTCCTTTCAGATCTTTAAAAGTCATTGATAAGAAAGCACGTTTTGAGTGCTTACTATGAGCTTGGTACTCTGCAAAGACATTATCTCAGTTAATCCTCACAATGTCCCAAGGATGGTTTACTTGTCTCCTTTGTTCTGATGGGTAAAGAGAGGCTCCCGGGGGTGAAGACCCTTTACCAGGGCACAGCACTACGTGAACTATTTCCGAAGTCCATCTCTTTCTAGTACACTATGATGCCTTCCCAGTACTAATTTTCCATCTTTTTTTTTGTTGTTGTTGTTGTGCCGGGTCTTAGTTGTGGCATGCGAATTCATAGTTGCGGCATGCGTGTAGGATCTAGTTCCCTGACCAGGGATCGAAGCCGCATCCCCTGCACTGGGAGTCGAATTCTTAACCACTGCACCACCAGGGAAGTCTCCATCTTATTTTAAAGAATAGATTGTGTTTATTTTTTTGTAGTTTTACTGTTTAACTTTTTTGTTCTACAGTAGAATTCAAGAGTACCTTCTGGTCCTAGATTAATTTGTGTTCCTTGTACAGTGCCTTTATAAATTTATAGCTGCATGGGTGGGGAGGACATGTGAGCTAAATGTCCATAAATTATGTGGCTCATACACATCATCATGGCCTCTGCTTTTTATTCCTCATGTGCTACTAATTATAAAATCACAAATATACACAAACCCAACTGAGTTCAGCATCTTTTAACCATGCCGTGCTATTCTGAGCACTTTTATTTCCTTTTATAAACAATTATTTGGCACCTTTATATACATATCGTGTAATTAATGGGAAGTAGCCTAAGAAAATTAAAAGTAATAAAGATTAGAGGAAACGTTACCCAGTTGTCAAAGTTAAACATTAAATTTAGGTCGTTAGATGAGGGCTGATTGCTGTTCTTTTGCCTGTGAAATTTGTTTTGCTGAGTAGTTTTGCTTTCATTCAGATGAATGTTGCTGTTGCTTTTATTTTCCTAATACAGGAAGTAGTAACTCCCTTTATTATATTAAGCTGTTTCCTTTCTAAGACACTTTTGCAAGCTCGGTCTGTAAGTTTCCTCTGTCACGCTGATCTTACATATTGTGTGTGTGCTTCCTGAAACCATTTAAGCATTGATGGAAACTATTAGCATGTCAGTGCAGCCTTAACAGAGAAAGGTTACTTGGTCTAAAAACATTCCCTCCTTCACAGAGAACCTTTCAGTCTTATATGATGTTGTATTGCTTCTAATTCATAGTGATTTTCCCAAGCAATTTTAATGAAGGGCCTAGAAGGTTTGGGGTTTAGAAACAGAATGCTTTGACGTTTTATTTCTGGACATGGATTTGAACATGGCTTCCATCAGCCAGTGATTCAAACTAGTTCCATCTGATGGCTGCCTTGTCTGCACAGTCAGCCAGGCGTCTTAGATTCATTTTGCCTGAGCAGATGTTCACATCACACAGAAGATGCTGTCACCTCTGACTTTTAAGGATGCTACAGGGTTAAGCGTTTTCAGCTGAGTTTTGGACTTTAATCTGAAGAATTCACCTCTACCCGCCTGCCCCCAGTTGGGCCTTTATAATCAAACCTTGGAAAACGTCGTGATTCACCATGTAGAATATCCTGTATCTGACAGTCACACCCGGGAACTGATCTTGAAGGAGGAAAGCAGACATGATTTGTCCTCCATAATGTTTCAGAGTTCCTCTAAGCCTCTTTATATCTTCAATGTGTACCATCTTTTGTAAGAAACAAGTTCCATATGTGGTGTTGCAGGGTTTTTTCCCTTGCTCTGTAGAGGAACATATAGCTTAGTTTGATCTAAAACTCTCTCTTGCTTCAAGAGACGCCTTCGGAAAATGTTCTAAAATTGATTGTGTTAATGATCACACAACTGTGACTATATTGTAAACCATTGAATTGTACACTTTAAATGAGTGAATTCTGTGGTATGTGAATTATATCTCAGTAAAGATACACACACACAACCTACACACACACACGAGTCCCCTTAGTTCAAAATTCTAATATTTAATAAATAAGCCCATGTGCTCAGTATTAATTTTGCTTATGATTTTATAAGCCTTTTCACATGATTCCCCTAGCCTTTGAATTCCTTAGCTAAAGAGCTCTAATTTTTGCAGTTTAACCTTATGTACATTAATTTATCAACCAACAGGTGCATACACAGCACCTCTCTTGAGTGGCAACAACAAAATTGTTTTAAGGACAATGGTAATAGAAGGAAGGAAGGAGTGATTGTCACAGGAATTATTAATAATAAAGTAGCAATTGGAACTGCAGCCATTCTGTTGGTGAAGCACAATAGTGACTTAACCGTGATGGTGGTGACAGGGGGCCAACAATTGAGTGCCTGCTAATGGCCCAACAGGAGCAGGGGTTGAAAAGAAGGAATAAGTGGTTTACATCACAAAGGGGTTGTCTGAGAGCTGCTGGAGTGTGGTTCTGAGGGGAGGTCAGGCTAGAGACAGAAGGGATGATAACCATGGAGCTGTCAAGGGCATCTCAGGGGCTTAGGCGAGCACTGTGGCAGCTAGACATGGCCGGCTGAGAGCAGCTGTCCTGGCCCTGCCACTGCTGATTGATACAAAGGAAATGCAGAGAGAAGATAACTGAGCAAACCAGGAGGCCTGAGCGAAGCGTCACAGAATCTAAAAGCAAGACTTGGAGCCGGCAGAGCCTTCTCTGGAAATTCTCCTGGCTTCACTTTGACCAGGGCTGGACCACTCTTTAGAGAATAAAACTGCTGGAAGTGGGGTGTGTATGAGTGTGTGTGTGAGTGCCGTGATTGGCAGCTCAGTTGAAAAGAGAAAGTCCTTGACATCTGTTCAACTACTCCTTGTGGTTGCACATTTCCAAAATGCACACACACACACACACACACACACACACACACACACACGTGCCCAGCTTTTACCAGATGCCTTTGGGTGTACACACACACACACACACACACACATATATATGAAGAACACCAAGACTATGGTCCATATTCCAATTGCTTCACTTGTTCCAATGCTGTCCTTCATAGCATTTCCCCCTCCAGCCAAGGATCACAGAGTCCATTTAGTTGTCATGCAGTAGAGAGACAGAAAGAGCAAAAGAGTATAAGGAAACTAATGGGGGCAAAATGTTAAGTATTGAGGAATGTGGGTAAAGGAACGTTCTCCTTGTGTGACCCCTGTTAACCTCTTTATCCCAGTCTCATGAGACTTGTCCTGTTACCCACTATTCTACAGCTGAAACAAGCCAAGCTGTTCCTACTGCTAGGCCTTTGCACCTGGGGCCCGTGGTTCTCCTGAGCTGCACGTGGATGGCTCCTTCCTGCCATTTAGCTCTGAGTTGAAATATCACTTCTAAGAGAGGACATTCCTGCTACCTGCTACCTTATGACCCAATCACTTTCTATCCCCCTATATCAGTTCTCTGCCTGGATCCATCACTAGCTTATGATTTTGTCTGTCTTGTGCACCATGTATCCCCAGCACCCAAAACAGCCCCTGGCCTTGGGATGTGCTGACTGAGTGTACTAATCTAAATGTCCAGAAATAGGGAATCATTAAAAACTATGGCAGTGCCTTATGGATGTGGTTTAAGCAAGAAAATGCGTCAGAATCCTAATCAGGGGACATATATTCAAAGAGAACATTTAGCCCTACCTTAGAATATTGGCAATATAAATTAAACATTTATATTTTTTTAATTCAATATTAAATGTTTAAGATATATAAAATCTTCTTTATATTCTGCACTCAAATTGTTTTAATTATGAAATATCTACATACATTAAATTGGTTAAGAGGGCATCTATGCTCTATAAAAATATCTACTATACAAACAAGGATTCCAATTGTATAAGTCGTATGAGTAAGAAAAAAAACAAAGGAAATATTAGAAAAATAATAACTATTTTAGGGAAATGGAATTACGAGTAATTTTTCCTTTTTTCCTTCCCAAACATTCTACGTGTGGTTTTATTACTTTTCTAATTAAAAAAAATATTTTTAAAAGACAAAACATAATACAGGATATGTATAATGAAATACTAATAAAACTGTAAGTGCAGTTTGGAGATGGAAGGACGTTCTTGAATTTGGCATGCTCAGTGAATGACGCTTTATGAAAAATGGTAGTAACTGGTCTGGACTTTGCAGAGACTGATAGGACTTTGAGGATAGACAGATAGGTAGAGAGAGCTTTTTAGGTTAAAGCAGCAGACTGAGCAAAGATAGGAAGGGAGCAACTAGCACACAGGAGACCGTGAGGATAGAAGCCTAATTGAACGGAAGGACATGTGAGGTTAGCGGGAATGCATCTGGAAGAGTAGGATAGGGTCACATTTTAGAAGATCTTTTAAATTGGTCAGAGAAGTTTAGACTAGAAATGGAAGGAAATAAGAAACTACAGTGGGTTCTTGAGAAAAAGGGTAATATGATGGCCTGGGTGTTATAGGAAAATTATTCTAGCAGGAAGAGTGACACCAGTGTCCATCTAGTGTCCATGGCAGACACCAAAACCAGTCACAGCTCCACTGCCAAGACTCAGCCTTCAGACCATCTTCAACCAGCCCTCCGGTCAGCCATCAGTAATCAGTCCAAGTTGGCATATGAAAAGTTATTGCCTCCTCTGTGTGTATGTCATACTAGAAAAGTGAAGGATGGGAAGGAGACAGGAACAGAGAGGTGAAGACCCAAAGGATGAGGACTTTAATAGTTCTGAGAATATAAGCAGGATAAGTATCTTGAGATATTTCTTTTTTGTTTGTATTATAATTAGGCCAGAAATGGAGATCTTTGTATATAACTCATTATTCAGTTGTTACAGGGATGTTTTGCTTTTTCAGGCTTTGTCACTGGTGTACAGTTCCTTGGGACTTTTTGCTTTTTAAAAAAAAAAAAACAAAACACCTTTCCTTAAATATTTAATAAACTTTAAGAACAGTCGCTCAAAGAAATTATGTGCCAAAAAAAGACTCTCACCCGTTTTTAACCTACAAAGATTTGGACTCACCTGCTCTGTCCACTCGTGGGAGTTAACTTGTCAGAATTTGTTAAGTTACTATTTTGGGTTTGAAAAAAAAGGGTTTGTTTCCTCTTGTTTTTTTTAAAAAATAAACTGTTTTATATTGCAAAATAGCAAACAAAATTAAAAATAAAATTGTCTCATCTTTGGGGGAGAGAAAGCTTCTACTCTGTCAGTGTGTGGGCTGCAAGCAGAACAGAATGTTTATCTTAGCTGCATGTTAAAGATGGAACATAAAGTTAGCAATAGCCAAAAGGCCTTCTTTTGAATAACTTATCACAAAAGGGAAAAACATAAATCTAGTGGCAAAACAACTCTCCTTTATAAGCTAGTATTTCTTGGATAGGTCTGAGAACATCCAACATTTCCTTTCTGTCCACTTGTTTGGTTCAAGGTTACCTCCCCAAACCTCTAATTCAGGGTTTGATTACTGGGACCAGTGGCAGTTGAGTTTTTAATTGACCTTTCATTGTCTTTTGTTTTCTTTCCTATTATCCTGATCAAGAGCTTACAAGACCCTATGAAAAAGCTGGTTGAGAAAGAAGAAAGGAAGAAGATTGCCCAGCAGGAAAGTGCAGAGGCCTCAGTGGAGGAACCAAGTCAGTAAGTCACGGCTCCTTCTCTTGGCAAACCTTTCTTCCCACAGGTAAGGCCACCGCCATCCTCGCAGACCGAGTCTGCCAGGGTTTCTGACACAGGGTGACTGCTTTACTTCCTCACTTCTCTGAATAGATGTACTAAAATTGAGGCCAAACTCCTCCCCTCACATATTCCTGCTAGGCCGGGACTCACTTATCCCAAGAAGAGACCCCTTTCTGGGGTCTTAGGAAGGGCAACTTGTGAGGAGTTGGCTGGGGCAAGAGAGGGCAAAGGTCCCCAGTACTCCCTGGCCTCAGACCCAGCTTCCTGCTCTCTGGGATTTCTGCACCCCATCTATTCCTTTTGTCACCATCAGTTACAAGATCCTGTCCTAGATAGGAAATCCCCGGCTTTTCTCTCATAGAAGGAAATAACTTATTAGCTTACCTCACAACACATGTAGTACTCAGGTGTTATGATACACAAGTGTTGGGTCTTGACATTTTGTTTCTACGTGCAGACTTTCTGTTTCCTCCTCTGTGAAGCAGAGAGCAGCTTTGAGCGCAGGAAGTGACTCTCCATCATCATTTCTTGCCTCTTTACAGAGAAGCCTCCTCCAGTCATTTTTAAACACTGAGATGAACTTTTCAACATATATGCTGCATGATTCCTCAACTCATACAGCAAGGAGGAGGTTTACATGTGAACTTATGTCTTTTTCTGTTGAGATGTCATAGCCCGTGGGAATGGGGTTAATCTTGAGCTGGCTAACCTAGTAGATTACCTTACCTCCATTTGTTCTTCCTTTTCCACACAAAAAAGTTTAGATGACAACCTTGTGCTAAAACAGGTTTACATTTTTACTGTGTTTCTAAATCAGGTTTTAAATATCTTTTTTGTCTGACGGAAGTATTTACCACCAAGGGTAGCCTTCTTTAACTTAATTTATTTTTTTATTTTTTTGCGGTACGCGGGCCTCTCACTGTTGTGGCCTCTCCCGTTGCGGAGCACAGGCTCCGGACGCGCAGGCTCAGCGGCCATGGCTCACGGGCCCAGCCGCTCTGCGGCACATGGGATCCTCCCGGACCGGGGCACGAACCCGTGTCCCATGCATCGGCAGGCGGACTCACCACTGCGCCACCAGGGAAGCCTGCCTTCTTTAATTTTAAAGCAAATACTAGAAAATTTCTTTAGTGCAGAACAAAGACAATTTTTCACTGTAGGAACAACTATAGAATGTGCTCTGAATCTAGTACAATTGACTATATGAGGGGGAAGCAATTTAACCTATTACTGTTAGTAATGGTGATGCTAGCTACCATTTAGTGAGCACCTACTGTGTATGAAACACAATGCCAGGTGCTTTATTCATGTTATCTCAACTCATTCTCATGATGACCCTCCATGTAATTAACATAGGCATTTCCCTGTTGTGTTAATGATGGAAGTGGGGCTCAGAGAGGTTAAGGGACTGCCCATGGCCCCTAGTATAGTAAGAGGCAGGGCCTGGAGTGAGTTCTGGTGCCTTTTTTTCACCATATATGTTACTGCAATCAAAGTAAAGCATTAACTTTTACTTAGAGAGGAACTACCGAAGATTAGTTTTGGGTGATTAGTTTTAATTAATTTCATATTTCTTCATTATTTTTATTACTTCCTTTTTTAAAGCTCAAAAAGTGTAAAAGTAACTAGTTTAAATGACAATGAAATTTAATAAGAATTTTGTTCAGAAATGGCAGGTAAAGTGAACCACTTTGCTAGGAGGGGGATTCAGAGGCACCAGCTGAATCTCAGGGTGGTGATGTATCTGTGCCATCATCTTACCCATGAATAGTGAGAGTTCAGTAGGCAACAGTCTTGTGGATTTGAGAATGATCCTGCTTTCAGCCTTATGTAATTTAGCTAACCTCCTAAGGTATCCTCTCCTGGAACACCACGAATCAGAATAAACACCTGCTTGTCCATCAGTTTTTTAACTATGTTTTTAAAGTGATAACTGTAAGTATCTATCTTTGTTATACATAACTGCCCACCTAGATATTTACAGAATATGTGCCTTGGCATGAAACTAAATTCAGACGTTAAGATACTACTAACCAGTTTTAGTACAGGGACAGAAGAAAGCCAGCAAATTTATTTCTTCTTCCAAAAATATATAGCATGTAAATGACTGTATGTTCATATTGTGTGTGTGTGTACGTACAGTAATAGATATTGTACAGAAAATCTGGCTCTATCATAAGTATAACATTTTCAGAACAACATTACTAAACTTTGTTTTTTAATTTTAAGGTTAATTTCATTAGAGGATGAAAACCAGCACAAGGAATCCTCTAGTTTTAAGAGTAAGTTTCGATTTTTATTTAGAATTGCTTCTGAAATACTGCTGCACAACAGCCAGCTCATTTTCTTTTTCGGTAAACTTCTTCTAGACCTTTTTTTCCAATTGAGAAAATTCTATATTAATTTGCTTCCTATCATTTAAGTTTTAAATTTTCAAATATCAGTGCTGTTGACCCTATAGCGTTATTGAGAGAGGTTGTATATTTTGAACTAGAAAACAACATCATTAGTCATTTCAGCAGCAGCCTGTCAGGGGAGCATCACTATTGATACTATTTCTTTTACAACAGGTGATAACATTTCTGCTATTACCATTACGAGTTGTAACTGCCATTTGGGCTGTAGAGGTGGTTGCAAAGAGATTACATGATGACATCAGGAGAGTTCGATTTTGGCTGTGTCATGGGGTGTGTATTGGTCATGGTTGGGAACAGATGGGAGAGCTCAGACACTGCTCTTCCAGGTGGTTCCTGGGCCTGCTCAGTACTGAGTGGCACCAGATCCCTCTGGCGTACTGACCCTCGTGTGGTCGGAAGAGGGATCAGAGCACTGGTGGACCAGACAGTGTGCTTTGAAGGGCTTGTCAACTATTCCTGCCTTCTGCTATTACAGCCCATTCATTCACTGGTGCGTTCTCGCATGAGGAGCATGGGGTAGGGTAAAGTGTGACAGAACTCAGGATGGAAAGCTGAGCCTTTCGCTGGGACTCAAATTCTTGGAGATGCAGGGGAAAGTTTTATAGGTAATAGGAAGAGAACTAAAATTACCCCAACCGCCTGTTCAGCCTGGCCCTCTCGGAATGTATCTGCCTCTGCCCTTTGCTGGGGCAGCCTTTCCAGGAGACAGGAGGGGGCAGATTATACCCTAGAACTCCCCCTCTCTTCCATCTCTTCCCTTCACACTCTGTCTTCCTTCCTACTTTGCCAACCACATCACCTACTTTATTCTTCTCCCATTTACTGCTTCCTTTGCTTTTCCCCCATCTGTCTTTCAACAGGGAAAAAAAAAAAACTACCACTTTTTTGCCTCTACAGCTTGGCTTCGTGTCATCCCTTCGTGCTTGTATGCCTTCACTTACTCACGTACTTGTTCATTTGTTCAGCGGATGTTAATTGAGAGCCACCTCTGTGGCGGACACAGCACAGGGCTCTGGGCCCATGGTGATGGACCCTTCCAGGATGGGGCTTACAGTCAAAAGGGGAAGCAGGTGGTAACCTAACAATTACACAAGTAACTGGGCAACTCCAACTTGGGTGTGGGCTGCAAGGGCGATGGGCCTGTGTGTTAGGGTGACTTCACCTGTTCGAGGGCATCGGGGAACTGGCTAAGTCAAGGCTACTGCAAGACCTATCAAAGCAAAAGAAACAGCCTGGGCAAAGACTATGAACCAGGGAGGACCAGGGGAAGGTCAGAGGAACAATGTCCTAGAGGTTGACGGAGGGAGTAAGTGGTAGAAGCCAGAGAGGCAGGCTGGCCATGTAAGAGTCTCTGACTGTATTGATCCACACCCTCCAGCCTCAGGATCATGCAGGGCTGACAGCACGAATCCTGTGAGAATCTAAATAATCGAATAGAAAAATTTTAGTTTTGTGGGAAAAATGTAAACTCCAGTTGATTCTATTTCTATTCAAATTATCAATATAGATCGTTTATTTATACAACATGCGACAGTACAGGGGGATCAGATTTTCTCTCTGTGCCGAATGTTCACTTGCTTGTGGTAGCTGCATAATATTTTGAGATCGTAAATGTTGATTTCCTTATTTTATATCTACACAGAATGGAATCCATTATAATGAAGTGCGATCTGTCCTTTATTCTGGGACCTGTAGAAAGTCTAATGTACCTATGAGCAAACCAAGGTTTAAGGTCGTTATATTGTGCGTACACACGCACACGCACACACTTTATCAGGCAGAAGGTACAAAGAGTTCCCATATATGCCCTGCCCCCCGCACATGCATAGCCACCCCCGCTAGCAACATCCCCCGCCAGGGTAAACAATCAATGAACCAACACTGACATATTATTATCTCTCAAATTCCATAGTTTCCATTAGATGTTGTACAGTCTGTAGGTTTTCACAAATGTTTAATGCCATGTATCCACCACATGCAGAGTACTTTCACTGTCCTAAAAATCCCCCGTTGCTTCACCTATTCAACTTTCCCTCCCCCAAACTCCTAGCAACCACTGATCTTTTTATTGTCTCCATAGTTTTGCTTTTTCCAGAGTGTCATATAGTTGGAATCACGCTGAATGTCGCCTTTACAGGTTGGCTTCTTTCACCCGTAATCTGCCCTTTTATTTTAGCCAGGCCCACGTGGCTGAGGTTCCTTAGCTCACCATCACTCGATCTTCTGGTACTTAAGTCACACATTTGTCCGTAGAAGGAGAATTGTTGATCAGTGTCATATAGTTTTCTACCAAACAAAACAAGGATTCAGGGCTGTTAACTCAGCATTCATTGAGAGCCAGCAGCTTGGGTAAATTATCATCTGAGGACCTCTGCTTCTGTGTGAGTGAGTTTGTGGATACTATTTCTTCCTGAAGCCATGTATTTACCTTAGCGTTAGTATATGAACACACACACCTTTCTGAATCGGTGATAACCAAATGCATGTGTTATATTTACAGCTGAAGATGGAAAAAGTGTTTTATCTGCCTTAGACAAAAGCTCTATACATAATGCATGCTCAGGCAGTCTAGATTAAGGAAAACAACTCAATTTTAGTAATTTGACTCAAACTCCTTACAAAATGAAAATGACTCAATTTTCTTTTCTTTCTTCTCCTCTAATGAACCTATAGATGAACTATTAGACATGAAACTCGAGGAAGGTGGTAAGATTTATGCATTTCTTTGGGGTTATAATTTGTTTAATATTTTAAATACTGTTGTTACATGCAGGAAAATGTAATTTTTATCTTTTGAATAGCTTTGCATTCCCAAGCAATTGTTTTTAGGTGACTGTCATTTGTCTTTATAAGTGACTTCAGATATGCTCAAGCACAAATAGTATGTGTAGATCTGTCATCTTTAGTGTAATTACATAATGTTCAAACTACTAAAGCTAAAAGCTATTATGTCAGAGGTTGAATGCTGGAGTAGAAAAAAAACATGGCTTTCAGAATCAGACAGACCTGAATTTAGATATGGTTCTCCTAGAAATGATCTCTATGGCCTTAAGTAACTTGCTTCATACTTAAACTCTTTTAGCCTCAGTTGTTCTCATTTGTAAATTGGAGCCAGTAGCAACAGTCCTGCTGGGTTATTGCCAGGATTGGAGATCAAGTATGCAAAGGGTCTTTCATCGTCTCTGACACAGGGACACTCTCCAAACGGTAAGCAGAGATGGTAGGACTAGAAATGTTGCCCTGCCTGGACTTCCCTGGCAGTCCAGTGGTTAAGACTCTGCACTTCCACTACAGGGGTCGCGGGTTTGATCCCTGGTTGGGGAACTAAGATCCCACGTGCCGCGCATAGTGTGGCCAAAAATAGATAAATTTTTTTTTAAATAAATAAATAGATTATAAATTATGCATTTAGGCAATTTTCAAAAAAAGAAAAATCTAATTAAAAAAACAAGAAAGAAAGAAATGTTGCCCTGCTGATATACTGTGCTTATCTTCATTGAACCTTAGTTAAATGCACAGGGAAAGCTTGCCTGGCCAGGTCCCACACCCAAGTTCACCAGACCTAAAATCATTTACTAAATAACCCCCCACAAGAGATTCCAGAACTATGGATTTGGATGAGACATGCCTAGTCTTAAGCGATCCCAAGAAATTGAGTGTGTTCAGCTTGGTCATAGCCTTTGCTTTCCATCCTACCCCTGAGATTCTCAGCCAAATTCTAGAGCATCCCTTGCCCTGGGTGGCTGGCATACCGTCTGCCCTGGTCTTACAGGTTTCTTACAGGACTAGAAGTGGGCCAAGGTCATCCTGCCAGCCCCAGTTACCTAGGGCTGATGATTTTCTCTACTCAGTCTTTGCTTGATTTGGATTTAATTCCCAGAGTGTGAGAGGAGAAGCTCTGGAAAACAGGACATTGGTTAAAGTTTTTTCAAAATTGGAAAGGCATCACAACTCTAGCACTAAGTTTCCAAGGCTTTAAAAAAAAAAAAAAAAAAGTTTCCAAGGCTAAGGCATATAAACTTGAGGGCAGAAACCCACTTTCCTTATTAATTTTTCATTCTAGGCAACACACTGTGCAGTATTTCATGAATGTCCATGCATATTTATCAGAATGTCTACTTACTTGTAAATACTGAAATCACACCAGGGTATGAAAGTAAAAAAGCAAATAATTAATGCAGATTGCCATTACATGGCCTATATTTTCATAACAATGTTTCTCCCTTGGCTTAAGGATAGAATATTTTGATGAAATAAAAGTGCTTTTAAACAAATTATTTTTTGGAGGGGGAAAATATTTCAGTCTTACAAAGGTGAGATAAGGATAATAATGTAACAAGTAATAGGTACCCACCACCTAGTTTTAGCAAGTCTTAACATTTAACAGATTATTTATAATTATACATAAGCTTCAATTTATTTTGATAGGAATATGATTTAGCCTATTCCCAACCTCTTATTTATATAGTTTGCTCTTTGCTTTTATTATCTCCTATCTAATTTCATTATTTTAATAAACATAATTTTTGAATAGGTGGTATATTCACGTTGGTGCAAAAATCAAAATGATATAAACGTATACAGTAAAAAAAACAAAAGCAAACCTCTCACTCCCATTGCTGCTGCCCACTCTCCTCTCTATTCCAACATTCCCATCCCTTAGTGCATCCCTCCAGTGTTTCTTTACACAGACACAAGCACATTTGAGTCTATAGTCTCGTGTTTCCCTGCTTCTTCCAAAAAAAAGTTTCTTGGTTTTGGTTTTTGACTTTTTAAACTTGGTTATAGTGGTACAACACTAACCCAGTAGCCATGCCTTTCTTCACAGAATTAAGTCAGAAATGCTAACTGCCCAAGATACAGGCTTACTTTCATGAGCTTCTTCTAACACATGTGCCAAGATATGTTGGAATAAGATTGATATCTTTCTCCTTACTTAAAACACCTCATTGGTTTGTAGTTACAATCTTTGTTTCCTAGAATTGTGGCTCATATACTTTTTTTTTTTGAGCACTCGACTTAATTCTGAAGATAAAGAGATGAATGTGCTCTTCCTCAAAATGTGTACTTGTTCTCAGGCAGAAAAATTGATTTACAAATTTTCTTGGTTAAATGCAGTGTCACATAATTTCTCCTTTCCCTTTATCTCTGCCAACCCACAAAGCCCCCCCTTGAGTCACCAGCCGTGCTTTCCCTCTATCTGCCTCTTATGCGTCCGCAGCCCCAGGGGTAGCATCAGCTTAAAAATTAACATGGCCACGAGTATAAAAATATTCTCTCGGTGTACAGAGAACTTGCGGTGATGGAAGAAAAGAATACTCTTAATTAGTTGACTTCCAAATGTGTGCCCTTCGGAAAACTGCCAGAAGGCCCAAATCCTGAATTAAAATACTGATTATAATATGTAAGACATTAAACAATCAAGAAATAAAAAGAGCTTAATCCAGGGATGGCTGACTTTATAGGACTGGGGGAGCTGTAAGCTCTAGCACCCTGCTGCTTGGAGGCTGGTTCACCCCCAGTGGTGATTCTGTTGGACAAGTCATGGCTAAGCCCTGGTACAGTGTTATCAGAGAGCAGACCGCTTCTGTCTACAGCAAGGACACAATTCTTCAGGAGCCGTGGCCCAGAAAATCACTCCGACTCAGTGTCATAATGAAATGTGTTTTCTCCTACTAAATAGATAAGGTAATGGAAAACCAGTATTTGACCAGTTTATACAAACATTTTAAATGAAAAAGAAACTGAGTGACATTTTGAGGTACTTGAAAGTGGCTCTGAAATCACCTTGTGACCACATGTGACAGTCCTTAGTCTCAATTCACAAGTTATAACATGTAAAGCCTTGTGTTCCTCAAAGTTGGGCCAAGAAAAATAACTCTCAGATAACTGAACAGAAAGTGGTGGGATAAAGCAGAAGAGAGTTACATGAATTCAGCTCACCTAAATCTCCTAACTCGGCCTTATCCAAAATATCCCTCTCTAGGACAGGACTAACTGGACCAATTTTAAAATGGTTTGATTGTTCATATTACAATGGAAATGTTTGTCTTTGGCTGCTTCCTTGGTTTCTATCTCCAGATTTGCGATTCTAAATTCTGGCCAATAGCAAATGACTGAGACACTCACTCACTAGCTCCCATATGTCTGGGTGAGAAGCTTTAGCCTGGAGCAGTAATATGCATTTCTGTCCCTGCACCCAGGTCCTGCCCAGTCATTCAGAACTGTCTCCTGTACTTACCTATATATATATATGTAGCTGACTAGGGGTCCCATTGCTTCCTCACAGCCATGTGTCAAACACAAAGCTCATTATCTTTTCTCATAAACTTTCCCTTCTCCCTGTCTCCCTCAGCCTCCTAGGGAGAAAACTGCTGGCTTGGTTCCTTTCATGAGATAATGGTGTACCTTAAAACCAAATACTGTTCTTATTGGATCACCTTATAGTCTGTAGTGTTCTATGTAGCTTTACCCCTGCTCCAGGTATCAAGTTTTCCGGTAATACTGCTTGCTTGTTAAGCTCTAATGCTACAATGGAGGAGCAAGCTCATCAAAAAGTATTCGTTTTGTTTTGTTTTGTTTTGTTTTGTTTTTGTGGTACGTGGGCCTCTCACCGCTGTGGCTTTTTCCCGTTGCGGAGCACAGGCTCCAGACGCACAGGCTCAGCGGCCATGGCTCACGGGCCCAGCCGCTCCACGGCATGTGGGATCTTCCCGGACCGGGGCACGAACCCGTGTCCCCTGCATCGGCAGGCAGACTCTCAACCACTGCGCCACCAGGGAAGCCCCAAAAAGTATTTTTTGAGTGCCTACTCTGGGTCTAGCATTGTTAGGGTTTTTTTCTCTGATGGGGGAGGGGTTGTTTGTTTTGTTTTTTGTTTGGTGTGTGTGTGTGTGTGTGTGTGTGTGTGTGTGTGTGTGTCCCAGAGAGTGGGCAGGGTGGGTTTTCCTCCATCTGCTATTACTATCCATGTCTTTTTTCACCAGAAGGGAGTTTTTAGAAGCAGTATTCTTGAATTCCAAACAAGTACAATTTGTTACCAGAGCCTTTTATAATGAAGACTATTTTTCTTGTTAGACAGCTTCGTAAGGTGGTTTCCTACCCAAGTGTGAGGATAGTGTTGGTGTTTGGGGTTTTTCATGTGTGTTTCAAGCGTGTGGCCTTTACAATTAGTCATAATGTTGAGAGTGGGGACCAGGGAGCAAACCAGAGTGTCTTCCTGTTTCACACACAGATGAAGGGAACTTCTGTGACATTTATCTACTTGTTTTCCTGTGCTCTCATTTTGGGTCTGTGTAGTTATGTTTCCATCTTCTGTGTTCCTAATTTCTGCTGAGGTCATGAACCTCAGTATGATTTCAAAAATATCACCCGAGTGGGCTGTCACCTGGCTCCTACATTAGGTTTCTGTCACCCACACTCAGTCTGAACTTGAGAGCTTCCTCTGAAGGTCAGTTTTCACTCAATGAAAACTCACTGGGTCAGAATCATTGTTCCTAGGGAATGTTTTCCCAGAGGCATAGGGTTTTTATTTTTGAATCCTTGGGCAGGGCAGGGCAGGGTAAACGTGCTAAGTGGTTCTGTCATCTCGACCATTCTGCCATGGTGCCTGCAGCTGTGAGCTTTGCCTAGCTACCAGTGGAGCCATATGACCTCAGAAACCCTACAAACTTTACAAAACTTAAATATTTGTTTATATATGAGATCCTTAATAGGCTCTGAAGTGAAAGCAGTGTGGTGCACTGAAAAAACAATTTGACCATGGGTCTCCAGCCAGATAATTTATAACTAATAAAGTATATGACCTTGAGGTCACCTAGCCTGGGTGTATTTTTCCTCATCTGTAAAATGAGTTAGAGGAGGTGATTTATACGATCCCTTTCAGTTGAGTATGACTCTTCTCTTTGGGCATCTCATTGGTAGAAAACAGCAGGTTCCCAGACAGGAAGGCAGGAAAGCATGTTTGAGGAATGGCAGTCGGAGGAGTTTTGCTGAATCGTAGGCTTCCCTGAAGGCAGTGTCGGCTAGCTGCTGAAAGAGCTGCCTTAAAGCTTGACTGTAGTGGTCCTGAACCCACCATAAGGAGTGTTACTTCACTCAGGAGTCAGAGGGGGCCATTGAAGGTTTTTGAGGAAGGGAGTCATAACCTCACAGCTGAATTAAGCAAAGGTATACAACAGGAGGGTGCCTTTTATGGAGCGCCAGCAGGTTCGCCAATTGGCAAACCCCTAAGGGCCCCCAGGTAGGAATTTGTCATCCAAGTTCAAGAAAGAAGTTGGAGTTGGAGATGGAGATTTGAGAATGCTCCCAAGCAATGCTGGAACCATGAGAACAAATGAGATCTTCTATGTAGAGAATGTAGGGAAGAGAGAGATGTTGGCTTAGGAAGAAATCTTAAGGGCAACCAGAATAGGAAGAGGCAGCAGGGAAAGTATTATCAAGGAGATAGGAGGACATCCAAGAGAGCCACTTGATGGGGACTCACAGGAGATGACAGCATTTCCAGAGCGGGCATTAGTGCAAAGTGCTACAGAGGTCAAAGCCTGAGAAAGGGGGCTTGGAATCTGCCATGAGGATCTCTCTGTTAACCTTCAAGAGGGCCACTTCAGTGTAGGTGGGGGCAGGAAATTGATTACAGACAGCCCCAAAAAGAGTGGTGACAAAGTAGAGTGTGTGGCTGTAGAAGAAAGAAGAAACTAGGACAGTGAGTTGACAGGGGGTGTGTGGGGAGAGACAGCACCATCAAGTGAAGATTGACATTGTTGGCTGTGCACACACCTGAGGTCAGGGAGAGGAAGCCTTGGAGAATGAACAATTACAGATGCTGATGTTGGAATAATACTGGGAGCAGAGCAGGCTCCCACAAGCATGGGGAGAGCATAGGGAGGGCTAATCTTGCAAAGGATGAGGGAGTGCATGAAGGGTCGTAGAGCTGGAGGCCAAGCAGTGAGAATTTGAGTATGTCACGTGTGTTGCCCTTTATTTTTGTAGTACTATCTGCGGTTGGGTTACTGATAGGAAAGTAAACATGGAGACTTGAGAGCCAGCAAGGGCATGAAAGGGGCTGGAAGGAGTATCTGTGGATTTGGCCCCTGCAATCTCTTTGTTCATTCTTTAAGACAAAGGCAGGGTGGGGCTCCGTAACTCAGGAGCAACGCTTGCTCATGTACACGGTGGAGGCTGTGACTCCAGTTGTAACTCTCACCAGGCTTCTCTCAAAGAGCTTATCGTATCTCTGTGTGTCCTCATATTCTCACAGTTGAGTTGAATTATTTCCAGAGAAAATGATAGCATGATTCTTAAGAGCCAACTGACTAGTGTTATTTTTCAAGTCTTGACTTGTCTGGTTACAGACCTAAACCTGTCCTTTTTCACTTGTGATCTTCTTACAAGTTATGTACAGTAATTTCAAGCATCTTAATTATCAGGGCAATAATTAGGAGGTTTCCCTGTTTTCAGGTTCAAGTCAGTGTCAGTGTCATTGCTTTCAGCTAACAAGTTTTCTTAAAAGAGAAAATATCCACAGTGCAGCCTGCTTTAACTGTTAAATAACCAGGACACTAAGTAATAGACCACATTCAATGGTAGACCTTAGACTAAATCTCAATTCAGAACTAGCTCTGGACAGTATCATCCTCCCCGTGGGTCCTTTTCTTATTTCAGTCACTAAATCTGAGTTGGATAGGATAGATTATTAGTTGGGAATCATTTGGTTGGAAGTAATAGAAATCCTTCTCTAAATAATTTAGCTTTAAAATTAAAAGAGAATAAAAGAATGTATGGATATTGGTCCATGTAACTTAGGTGGATTGACTTTAAGCAAGACTATATCCAAGGGCTTAAACAGTGTGGTCAGGATTCTGTTTCTGACTCTTCCCTCCCTGTTTGGCTCCATCATCACTGGGAGCTTCAGTTCTGCATCTTTAGAACTTAGAATCCCAAAGAAGAGAGCCCCTTTTCCTTCCAGCTTCCATATTCCAAACTCAGGGAAGCCCATCCCTGAGCCAGTCACCATGCACTGAGAAATGAAAGACTCTGGCCAGCCTAGGTCACACATCCACCTGGGATGAGGTGGTGAGGCATCTTAAGTGGTATCTCACCAGGATCAGAGGAGAAGGTGTCTCCCCGAAGGGAAACTAAAGAGGAGGAAGAAAGGGATGCTAAGTTAGCAAAACCCAAAGAGGTCTACTCTAAATACCATCGCACAAAACCTAAACAGTAAACACAAAGAGCTCTTCCAGTCTGTGGTTATTTTTGAAAGGCTCTCAAGGTTTATTATTTGTAGTTGCTAATGTTGGTTGTGATTTTCCCTGGATTGACATCTAGATGAAAGCAACGAAGGCTCCCCCAGGCTTTGACTCAGTGGAGAGCTGTAAAGTGACTTTGGGAGGAATGCACATAATTTTCAATGGTCCTTTAAAGTCATCTGTTTCTCTAGGGTCTGTACATCGACTTGAATTGTTTCCAATAAAAGGAGTTTGGTTCAGCAATCATCTGGTTTCAGTCAGGCCAGAAAGTAAACCATGAGAAAAGATTTGGGCACTCAGGACCCAACTGAAAGTAGGAAGTACAGAGATTTGTGAAGTTAATAGATGTAAAAAGGGTGATGCTGAGAGAGACTGAGGGGGAGGGAGGAAGGACACCCAAATGCATGTTGATGGACACACCCTGTCACAGCTGAGGTTCCTTCCTTTGTTCACAGCGGTGAGCTGCCTCACCTCTCCTGCCCTGCCTTCCCTACCACGCACAGGCCTAAGTGGTTCCTGCACTACTCTGTCACTACAGAACTGTCTCAGAAGCTTGTTTAGTAAAATGCCATTTTCCCAATCTTCTCACCACCACACCTACAGGCTATATCTTAGTGCAAACCTCTGTGATAACACAAACAAGAAGAATGCTTAAATTAGACAGCTGTCCAATTAAGGTGGTATTTCGCCACTATTTTTAAACCACAGTGATATGAGCATGCCTGGACCCCTCCCCTCCCTGATGGATAGCCAGTCTGCACAGCACATCCAAAATCCCCTCTATCATAGATCTTTCTATAAAGTATAGTTGAAAATAGATCCAGTAAAGCCGACAGAGATATAAGAGCTTTATCTAATTCATGTGAAGGCTTTTTAAAAATTATCTCATATATTTGAGGGAAACCTGTTCACCTCACTTAATATGACAGTGTCAGCATTACCATCTAGCTCAGAGAAAATGTAAATCATGATTGTTCCCTCTCTTCATGACTTAACAACAAAAATGTTTGTAGTTTCCAAGTGGCAGTTAGACACCATAACAAAGCCAGAGTTTAAAAAAATCATCAATTCTTGGTTTTCAAAATATGTAGAAAACTCAATGAAAGGTTATAGGATTTGTGATAGTAATGCCCCCATTCTACTTGTACTCACTATTTAGTAGTTTGTCATTGTTCATATTCTAAGAATGAATCTCAAAAGTCTTCCTTCTGGACTGGCAATGAGGTTTCAGTTGTATTTCTTTTGATCTTCCTGATGATATTCAAGTGGGCATTATTAATAAAATTTTATAGATGATAAAACAGAGGCCCAGAGGGGTTAAGGGTCTTGCCAAAGTCACACAGCAAGTAAAGGAAGGTCCAGGGGCTCCTCCTTTGGTCCAGTGCTCACTCCAACCCTCCAGGGCTGTGTCTTTGGTCTGTGAAGCTCATTCTCTAGTGGTTCCGTGTGTGATTTGCCCTGTTTTCCTGTCATTCTTTCACCGCTGCCCTCAGGCAAACCAGACCCGCTTTTCCTTTGTTTTATGCACTTGGGGTGCCGCAAATGAGACAGGAAGCAAGGATGTCTTTCTTGGTCATTGTTAGACTTCCTGATACCTCTGCTCCCATCTCCCTGGGTCAGTCTGGGCATGGTGAGGCTCCCCTTCTCATCCTGGTTGGCAGGGCAGGCTGCCACATGGTGTGTTGGTTGTGAATTTGGGACTTGTATGGGAAGATTTGGGAAGCTATACAAAGAAGGAACTAAGATCTCCAACATGCCTTCAATCCTGGCTTTGTTTCATGTCTGAGAAATGTATTGGTGGTAAATGTGCTTTTATATTAAGGAGAAACCAACACTCTAGAATTTTGTGGAAACTATTTCAATGCAATTCTAATGGCTCAGAAACTGGACTTGCTTTGAAGGAAAGAGAATGAGTGAGAACTAAACAAGGGTCCACTTGCCCAACTAGCAGCAAAGCCAATTTACTGACACCAGGTTGTGGTGAAGGAGAGTGCAGCATTTATTGTAGAGCGAAGCAAGGAGGACAGGCAGCTCATGCTCAAAAGACCAGAACTCCACGATGGCTTTTAGTGAAAGGGTTTTCAAGGCAAGCTTAGGGGTGTGGCTTGCAGGGTGTCTGATCAACTCATACACTTCTCTGATTGGTTGATGGTAAGGTAACAAGGTGATATTACAGGAATCTCAGTCATCAACCTTCTGGTTCCAACTTGTCTACATGCTGGTGGTCAGCATGCAGTTAACTTCCTCCACTGGGTGGGGGTTTTAGTATCTGTAAAACAACTCAAGGATATGGCTCAGGATATTATCTATAACCCTTGAGGAGAAACTAAAGGTCTTTGACTTTGTTTTATGGCTCAGCTATTATTATTTTGTCTTGTTTGACTGTGTTCCTTTGTTTTTGTTTTTGTTTTTTTACTTCTCTGATTAAATTTACTCTTTCGAACTCTGGGAAGGCCTAGGAGACTAAAGCTTTTATACGAACAAGAGGCAGGGGACATGGGCGGTGGGGCTGTCCCCAGGAAGTCCTCACAGGGTATTGCTTGGTTTCAGTGGGACTAGAAATTTAATTCCAAAATTTCTTGAGAGGCTGTAAGGGAATTAATTTATATTTTGATTAACTTTTAAAAAAATCTAGCCATCACCTGGTCTGTCCCATCCCAACCCCCACTACATTTATTCCCTAGGGCCTGGGCCCTTGGTGGTGATATGTTTCGTGTTCTGTTGCTTTGATCAGCTTGCCTGGGCCCAATGGCAGGGACCCTGGAACCTGAAGGTGCTGACAAAGATGACCTGCTGCTGTTGAGTGAAATCTTCAACGCTTCCTCCCTGGAAGAGGGCGAGTTCAGCAAAGAGTGGGCTGCTGTGTTTGGAGACAGTCGGGTGAAGGAGCCAGCACCCACTGCGGCCCCAGGAGAGCCAGACCCCAAGCCCCAGACAGGCTCAGGATTCCTTCCTTCACAGCTTCTAGATCAAAATATGAAAGACTTACAGGCCTCACTGGAAGGTATGTACCACAGGGATTGAAATGGGGTTTTTTGTTGGTTCATTTTTTGTTTTTTGAAATCCAGTGGCCTATTTTTTCATATCTTTTTTAAATGTTTTCTGGGTTTTATCTTATAAAACTGGTGTTTTATAAGATAAAATATAACCGGTGTCTTTTTTGTTTGTTTTTAAATTTTCCTTTTATATTCAGTGACTCTTTAGCTCAAATTTCAGAATCACGTTCCAGCTTTAAGATATGTATTAGGGTTTAAAATCTATTTCTTCTCATAATTTTCTCCTCCTGTTAACATTTCCTATTAATCAAAGGCTAGAGGGGTGGTTCTCAGTCTTACTGTCTTACTTTGATTTTAGACTTTTTCATGGCACACTTGAGGGATCAGATTGCCTTCACAGTTGTGGCTTGTTGACTTTGCTATCTCTTCCTGGCACTCACCCTAGCTGAGTTCTCCCACATACTCATGAGGCAACATTCTCCACGTTCCCGTAGACACGGAGCTTTCTGGGTGCTTTTTCCCTCTCCATCCGGGCTTACCAGTACCCTGAGTATGCCCTCAGCTCAGCTGTTCCTGTTCTGCCTGAAACACATGGCCCAACAGTCCCCTGAAGCCCGACCACGGCAGAAGTAGAGTTTTCACACTGATCAAAAGTGATCGGCAGCATTGGTAAGGGTTTAAGGTACTCCGAGGCTCACCAGCAGCCCACATACTGGTTAAGAATTGCTTACGTGGGGAGCACATTGATTTCGAGTGCAAAAACTAACACTCAGGTTGAAATTTAAATTTTGAAGTTTGAGTTTCTAAACAAACCTTGAGAAGGAAACCATTTTAGTAGTTCAACACTTTTTTTCCTCCTTTCATGCTTTAATTGTAAGACAGGAATCACTGTTAAGAAATTCTCAAATTGTTTTGGTTTTTCCATGAATTTAGGCTATCTCCTTTAATAAACAACGTGTTTATCTGGCTCGTAAAGCTGAGAACAAGTGGCAGAGCTGGAATGATTAAGTAATTATGGGCTATTGAATTAAAAAAAACAAAAAAACACCTCAGGTCTTTGGAGATGAGATCACGGACATGACAAGAGTTGGTAGGCAAGACCAAAAGAAAAGTCTTCACTCTTTTTTATGAAATACATGATTCCTTTCATCATCCTTATTGAGTCCTATTTTGTAGCCATCTCATTTATTCTCAGTAATGGAGTTAGAGATAGGAGGGATAACTGCAATCCAAAACTACACCTCTGCCCCGACTTTCACCCCTGGGTTTCACCACCTCTTTTGCTGGGACCTCAGATGAGCAAGGCTGACAAAGACTGGGTTTCACCATCACCCACCTGTGGCAGAGGCACTAACAAGGCGTGGGAGAGTCAGGGGCCGGAGTGGGATCCACAGCTCAGAGCTGGGGGCTGCTGGTGACTCTCCAGATGTGCTGGAGGATGAATCCCCCTGGCGCCCCCAGCTTTGGAGACACCAGGGCCCCTGCTGCTGCCCAGGAGCAGTGGTGGCAGTGCTTCTCCCTCGCTGGTGTGGCCAAGTGTCACTCTATTGTGAGCGCCCCAGGCTGACACTGAGAAGTCAGAGCCATATGCCCTCTTCCTGAGCAGGTAGAGCAAGAAGATCCTAGCTCAGGCCCAGGGCGCTGTCCCCAGAACTCCGCCTGAGAGCTAGGACAAGTGTGGTGGCTGTGGGCTTTGCACTTCAGCCTTGCCCTATGGCCAGGAGAAAGGCACACGACCACACTTGGGTCTAAGGAGGGAGGGAGGTGATCTGACGGCAAGAGAGATGCAAGCTCGTGCTATGGAAAGAGAAAGAGGTACTTCAAAGGGAGGCCATTTATTTCTCAGGCAAACAGAGTCTCAGTGGAGGTTACCACCCCAGTAGCACTTTAGCAAGTTTCTCATTTGTCCAACAAATATTTATTGAGTCCTCTGGGCGCCAGGCACTGGTGATTCACCTGAGAACAAAACAGACAAGGCTTCTGCCTTCCTGGAACTCACATTCTAATGAAGAGGAGATAATGAACAGTAAACATAATAAAATTACATTGTAGCTTAGAAAGTGACCAACGATGTGGAGAAAAGGAAAAAGTAGAGCCAGAGATAGTGTTGGGGGAACAACAGGGTAGATCAGGTATGGTCGAGGGTCTGCAGGAGAAGCACCGGGGTAGGAGTGAGAGAGGGAGGCAGTTGGAGAGGAGACGGGTAGGGCCACATAGGGCCTCATAGCCTTTGGACGAACTCGGAACCATCACAGCATCTTGGACCGAGGATGGACATGATCTGATTTACCATAAAGGGACCATTCTGGCTGCTAAAAGTTTCCTTTCCTCTGCTGGGGTTCTACCAAGATCAATGTTAAAGGAGTTATTTTTGTAACCTCTGAGTTATCCTGTTTCCTTTGCATGCCAACAGCCATAAATTGAATGTCTATGGAACTCAAAATGACAGAAAGAAAAGTGAACTTCAGTGTTTTAAAGAGGAAGCCCATTCAGCTTCTATACACCTACAGGTTACCAGCAGGCAGCCCCAACAATTCTGCCCCAGTGATGCCCTCTAATTCAGAAAACCTTCAAAACACGTGTACAGATAAAGAGTGGGCTCCCTGCTTTGATGATTGATCATGTAATCCAGTTCTAACCATATTCTGTGCTTTTGTCAGGACTCCCTCCAACCTCCTAAAAAAAGAGCAAAAGGTGGATGTTGGCTCTAGATTTTTTTCCATTGCATCCATGGTCTAGAAAACCCATCTATACACATGAATTGCAAAAGAATCTAAATAATTATTAAACTTTTGACACCTCATATTGAAACTACTTCCCCTGATTATCCAGATCATCTCAAAAACTAAATCAAATAAACCACTGATATAAGTAAGTAGTCAAACTAAACGTGGAGTAGGAAGGCTCATTGGCATATTGGCTCAGCAAGGCAAACAGTGGTAGAGGGTTCAGAGCCTGGGTTTTATTTCTGTAAACTCCCTTCCCTGCACTCACTTTGCAGCAATTGGTCAGGCTACTCATTCTCTGGGCCTTTGCCTTCTCATCTGTAATACGAGGTATTAGACTCACTAAATAATCTATCAGGAGAGACCCAAGTCATCTGAAGGAGCTTTTTACTTTTCTACAAATGTCATCTTCTTATCCCTGGGTTAACCCCTACTTCAGAGATGCTGTGGTCTAAAACTGTTTGCTTCTGTGACTTTGCCCTTTATCGTGGTAAAATAATAAGAACCAGCTCTCCCTATGGCATGCGCTGTGGGCCAAGCACTCCCATGTGCTTTACGTGTGTTAACTTACTTCATCCTCACCACACCCTTCCCAGGCAGGTACTGGCATCATCTCCAGCTTACAGCCTGGGAAACTGAGGAACAGGGCAGTAAGTAATTTGCCCGAGATCATACCTCTTGGTAGGAGGCAGGCCGGATTGTGGGCCTGAGCCGCCAGACTCCGGAATCCATGCCTTTCCCCATTCTGTTCTGTTGCCTCCAAGTACCATATCTCTGACGGCAAACGCGATTCCCGGACGGGCTCCCTCAGGCCTTGCCTTGGGTGCTTCTGGAGGAGCAGGGCTTATAAAGACTGTTATCCTGGTTCTGGGCATCCTGGCTGTGCACAGGGACGGGGGGGAAACCATGCAGTCGTGCAGGAGGCATGTGGGTGTGGGAAGGCAGGGTTGTGTCAACCACAAAAGTTGGGTGACATTCCAGAATAGAATATGTGAAATCGAGATTGTCTACAAAAATCTTCGCCTGTGCTAGCCATCGCCCCCTCATTCACTGTAGTGCTGTCTAGCTCAGTCTCTCCACCACCTTTGTAGCTCTTTGTAAGGTCCAGGCAGAGCTGTATCCTCAGGGGCAGTGTTCAGAGGACAGAGGTGGGTGGCTCCAGGCCACAGCTGCTGATACCTCAGCTCCCTTCCGCACTCCAAACCCCCTCCCTCCCCCTCCCTCCTCCACCTCTTCAGTCTTCTCGCCTCCTTATCTCTCTGCTCTCCTCTGCCTTCCTCTCCTCTTTGGCCTGTGTCCTCACTCTTCTCCTTTGCTCTGGGGAAGTAGAAAGGAAGGGGGATTTAGTAAGAGAACAATGATATCTTCCTTCCCCCACCTACTTCAGCCTCTAGGAGAGCAAAACAAAGGAACTTACATTTAGGATCAAGTTGTGCTTAAAAATTTTAAGGAGTTAATTTTAGCTAGACCTTCTAAGGGTTTCTGAAGTTGCCAGCATGATAGGGGCTGGGGTTTTCTGTGTCATACAGTGATGAGAAAATTGTACCTTCCTGAGGCCTCTTAAAGTGAGTAGGAAGAGGGCCAGCCAGAGGGGCTGCCTGAGGTAGAGACCCGGCAAGGCTGACGGGCCTCATTAAACATTCTTCTTAATTCCCCACCAACATCCAAAATTTAATTTAGAAACAGACGCTGATACTGAAAAGATAACCATCTCCTCAAAATAAGTGCACCGGGACATCTTTTAATTTAGGATTCTGCAAACCAAAGTTAGGGGTCTTGTTCCAGATTCTCACAAACATACAGCCCTTTGTTCCTTCTGGATATCCTTTTGTTTTACCTAATTCCGAGGTGCTATTGCCATCTGGGTGGGTTTCCATTTAAAGCCAGTGTAATGGAAAGCTTAGCGTGATCATTCTCTTAGAGTCACCTTTCCTCAACCAGAGCTCTCCTCTTGCTGTTTCTGGCTTAGCCTTGCTCCGGGCTAACATATTTCCAGGACTCAAATGGAATAATGTGAAAGAAGAGGCTGCTGGGCCGCATTTAAAGATAACCTGAACAGAGCATGAGCCATTGGCGTTGTTTGTTCCATCAAAGAAGCAGCACTTTCTAAGCCTGCTGGGCACATCCCCAGGTCTTGGGTATCTGCAGAATTTAAGTGCCTCCGTTAGTCCACAGAAGGAACCTTGGTGACCGTCTACTCTACCGTCATTTTATAGATGAGGAAATCAAGGGACCCCAGAAAGGTCTCACGACTTGCCAAGCTGTTGTGGTTTTATCCACCATTCACATAAGGTCTAAACTCCTCAGCTTGGCTTACAAAGTCCTTTAAGGCCTGCCCCGTTCTCATCACTGCCCATACCCCCCATGCCTTTACTTAGCATGAGTCAATGACCTTGTTCAGCTGGAGAACCATGTATTTATTACATCTGTAAGCTGGACTCCAGGGAGTCTGACCCGCCCCTCCTCTCGGAGCACTCCACCCACCTGCATGTTCTGCTTGTTCTGCTTGGCTAACTTCTCATCCTTCAGGTTCTCCTGTTCAGTGTCATTTCCTCCAGGGACTCCCCCCGCAGTCAGTGTTAGGTGTTTCTGCTCTCCATTCCCTTTACACCCAGTACTTAATCATTCCTCTTATTTCACCTCATTGTAAAATTGATTTAATTTTTTGTCTGCTTTAGGTCGTCATGGGCAGGGCCCATGTTTGTGTTGCTTACCATCATATTTCCCGATCATAGCTCAGTGCCTAGAAGAGATGTTCGACAGAGACATCTGGATGGATGGGTAGATGGATGGATGGATGGCAGGCAAAAAGGAAGGGAGAGATCAACTGACATTGAATCACTAATAGGAAAGAAAACAGTCCTAAGACAATCTCAGGGGTTGGTTCTCATGTCAGCTGACTTATTCAGAAATCGAGGTTCAACTTAGATTTATTGAGGGCCTGCTCTTTACAGCCTCTGTATTCCCTCGTTTCACCACCAGGATCCCATTTTATCCATACAACAACCTAATGAGGCAGGAATTTTTATCCACCCTTTGCAGGTATGGAAACCGGGGCTCAGAGAAGGTGTGGACAGCAGGCTGGTGCTTGGCCACCAAGACCATGGTCTTCCCACTTTCCCCTTCATGGCCAACCCCACCCCAGAGCGCCCTGGGCTGTGCTCGTCAACCCAGCCTGGGCTTTTGCTTTCCCAGTTAGTGAAATATTACATTCATGGTGAAGTGCTGCTCTGGGTGGTATTATTTTGGCTTTACTTGCTGCTCTAGCTGGCCGGTGTTATTTCTGGCTGATTTATATTTTCCCTTATGTAAGTAAAGCGGGGCAGGATTGCTCCAATAAAATTTTATATGTGTTTCCTGCAAACGGGTAGCACAGTTGACATATCACAGGAGCCGACGGCTAGGCTCGGCATCTTGTTCACAGAGCTCTCGGCTTCTCCTGCCTCCTCTCTTCACCACCCATCTCCTGACACAATTTCTCTGAGATGGGGAGACATCTTTCCAGCCACACCTTCCTGTTAAAAACGCCTCAGCCAACTAATTAATACCAACTAGAGAACAGTTGAAGGCAATTACAGGAATATTAGCAACAGTAAGTTCTCGTTAAATAGCATTTTTTTTCCTGATAGAAGCCAAGACCTTTGAAGTCTGGCTTGGCGTTCCATACATAATTACCCTAGTTGCACCCCTCCCCTAAATAATTCCCAAAGTGTTATGAGTGAGGGTGAAACTGCAGCTCAGTTTAGTATTTGCTTAAAATATATGTATAGAGCTGGTGTCACAACTGTAGCATTTTCTTCCCTCATGTGCGTATAGTTGGATTGTTAGACTTATGCTTAATAGCTGTTCTGAGGAGAGATTGTGATTTGGCAAACTGGCTGCTGTTTCTGCTTCACATTATGGGACAAGGGAATAGTGATGGGAAACTTTGAGGTATACTTTCCCCATCATCTTATTTCCCAAAGGGGGATGTCTTTACCCTCATCCTTTTCTCCACGTCCTCTGCTGCAGAGAAGCCCCCAAACCCATAGATTCCACATGTCACACTCCACATATCACTTCCACATGTTCGTGAGCGTTTAGATGAGCAATATTCAAAAATCCATAGTTACAAAGGAATCCAATTAGAAGACATTGTCTTTACAAAGGAGTCTGCCATTATAATCCTTTAAATTATAGGCTTAAAAATACAACTTGTATTTCTGGTGCTTTAAAAATATGACTTGATATACAGTCATTTTATTTGTTTATAGCCATTTGGGAACATGCCAATCACATCAAGTGAGGGGAGCTCCGTTTTGGTATGTGGCTTTATTTCTGCCTCCTGTAGGAAAGTGTTCCACTTTATACTCTGAAAAAGACAGTGGTTGAACCACCGCTTTTCCAGCATTCTCTGCCACCACTTTAAAAAACAAACGTTGTGCATATTTTTGAAATGGGAAGAATTTTCTCGTGTCCCCACTGTTTCAAATAGCATTCAGAGATCCGGGAGCGGTGGACTTCCATACCCCTCACCTGCCTTTTCTCTGCATCTGTTCAGGATCTTTCTGGAAGTGTGGGCCTCCCTGAACTCAGAGAGCTTGACGAGGTCAAGGAGCTTAAAGTTCCAGGACCTGTGAGGCGGGGTCCTGAAAGCAGACCTCTCGGTTTCCGAGGAGGGTCTCTCTCCTTGTCCCGGCTCTGACTTCAACCAAGATGACCCTGATCCTGACAGAGATGGCGACCGTGGCAGCTCCTTGGAGACCACTGTGGCAGGGCCTCTCACACTACACTGCATGACAGATGCCAAGGATTTGTGCTTCCCTGGGCTCCATCCCCAGCAATTCTGATTCAATGGGTGATGCCCCTGCCAGTGGCATGGGCACCATACTTTGAGAACCACTGCCCTAAGAGATGGAGGCCAGGCTGTAGGCGTTGATGAAAAGTTACACAGGCTCTGCAGAGCACAGGTGGGTCTTGACATTTGGTGTCCAGAAGAGGATTGTAGGGAAAAAGGTAAAACTGACCCAGTTAGATGCTTCCTCTTTGAGCTTTATTTGGCACATGACAAAACTCCAATTTTAACTTTCTACGTTCACCACTATTTATGTGATTTGGGTGTAGAAGGAAAATGCCCATGGGCCAATTTTCTAGGAAACAGGGAGGTTATGTTATTCCTGGATTACACCAAATACTGGTCCTTTTTTTTTTTTTTTTTTTTTTGTGGTACGCGGGCCTCTCACTGTTGTGGCCTCTCCCGTTGTGGAGCACAGGCTCCGGACGCGCAGGCTCAACGGCCATGGCTCACAGGCCCAGCCGCTCCGCGGCATGTGGGATCTTCCCGGACCGGGGCACGAACCCGTGTCCCCTGCATCGGCAGGCGGACTCTCAGCCACTGCGCCACCAGGGAAGCCCAATACGGGTCATTTTTAAAAACTGCTTTATTGAACTATAATTTACATACCATGAAATTCACCCATTGTAAGAGAACAGTTCAAGGATTTCTGGTAATTTTTTTTTGTGCAGCCATCACCACAGTCTAGTGTTAGAACATTTCCATCTTCCCAAAAAGTTCCTTTAAAATTTGGTGCTTTTCGTTGTTTGTCAATTATGTTAACAACATGTTCAAGTACCTTTCCAATGGATAACAATACTTTTTAAACCCTCTATGTTTTCATTATTTTACGCCCAATAAATAGGTCACAGGCCACCTGTTTCACTTGTCATTGGTTAGTCTTCATAGAGATGTTTGTGTTTACTTGCCTAAAATGAAATAATCAACCAGTGAGTATTATAGCATCTACTGCGCCAAGCATTGCTTTGCCATCTCTTAAAGCTTCGTAAGTGTACTTCTCATGATTTAAAAGAGTTCTTCAATAGTTTGTCTTAATTTCAACACCCATCGTGTGCCAGGTAGTGCACTAAAGGATGTAAAGATGAATAATACATGGTCCCTGCCTTCAAGGGGCTCAGAACTCTAGGAGATGAAACAAAAGTACAAGCTAATCAATATAGTATTATTCTATAATTAGGTCCCTTATCACAAATCTTAGAATGGTAGGGGAAACAAACAGCATTACATCTTATCATTTTTGTGGCATCTACTGAGTGGCTTGCTTGCTTCAGAATTTGGTTTCACTGCCCCAACTGAACTCTGCCATCTAAACGTGATGTCTCATGGGGGCCTTATCAGAGACAAAAGCTTTTCTGTAGGAAACACTGCGACCAGAGCATCCCAGTGAAAGGATTCAGTTTTAACCATTTGGACCCAACAGTGGTGCCTTATCTGACGTTTCACAATGAGAATCAACAATGGACTTAACCCACACACACCTACCTGTACCACATTAGGTGTTATGGAGCACATTGAAGAAACAGTTCCCTGTCTCATTGAGAAGACAGGACTTAACACATGAAGAATTAAAGCAGACGTGCAAAAGAAGTATATGGTAAAGTTCTAAATTAAATGAGTCATGCTGAAACATCCGGCACAGACAGTAAATACTGGGGGGAAACTAGGCTTGCTTCTCCCAAAGCAGGACTGCTGAATGCCTCTTAATCATTAGGGGCAGGCAGAGCACAGGGGGGCCTTTCAGAACAGTGGGTTAGACAAGATCAATGTCATTTGTAAGGGTACGACATCAAGTTAAGGGGAGGTTCTTTCCTCTTGTATGTTTGGACTGGACTGCCATTTATTTCTCTGTATTAGCTAAACTTCCCAATTTAAATTAGCTGTACAGAAAATAAATGAACTGGATCATATTGGAAGTAGAGAAGACCAGCCATTCCCTAGTTCTGTTGCTACATTTAATGGTATTCACTTTTTTAAGCTTTCCCCATTTGTGACAGGAAAACAAGGCACTTGATTTCCTTGCAACACTATTGATAATCTTTGGTGTGACCATGAAATGATGTCACTTGGTAAGAAAAATGGGTATAAAACTGAAAGCAAACATGCTTTAGCCTTAGCAGTTTCTCATTTGCTTTTCAAAATGCAGTCTTTCCCCTAGTTTCCCATACTCTTAAGGTGGGCATGATTATACATATCCACTCTCCCCTAAAACATATTCCGGGTATGAGGAACATGGGAGAAGGGTCTTTGCACACCACCCTCCTCTCTCTCTTTGAAGGCTATCGGAGTTGAGAGCCATGTGTGTGCCCCAGGAACTGATGGGGCAGTGTAACTGCCCTTCCCTAGATCTAACGTCTTCTGGTTTTGAACATTAGGCTGGTCAGAGAGCAATGTCAATACTACTTCTCCTCCATGGGCAGCACCAAAGGCAAGCAGTCCAAATGGCAGTAGCCCTGCAGTGAAAGGTAATACAGTGTTCTATCCCCCCTTAAATGACAGTTGCCTTCACTTTCACTGGCCTAACACCCTTCTCTTTATTTCTTTACTAATTTCCATGTGAGCACCTTGGGTTCAGAGGAGGGGCTGCATGGGTGGAGAGTTCGGCATGATCCTAGGAACTAACATTCTAACTTTTTTCCTGGCTTAATGTCCTAATTCATAACTCCCTCTATCAAATCTAATGAGGAAGACTCAAACATCTATCTCCATGTGACTGGGTGCTCCCCAAGATTGGGTGACAACAGTAAGGGAGAAAAGGCCACTGAGGTTGGCGATCCTTAGCTGAAAATACCATTGCTTCCACCAGACAAGGCATTTGGTTAGTGCTTTTCATGAAGAGCCAGGTGTCTTAGTTGTCAAAAGAGGGCCTTTCGAGCTTGTGAAATCTGTTCTTTTGAGACAAAACATCTGCCTGAGGAACATCTCATCTGTATTTGCAGCTCTCTGTCTTTCTTTGGTCATCACCCACTTTCCCTGTGTTGACCACAGGAAGTTAAAGGAAGTGTCAATTTTATTATCATCAGAAAGCATTCCCTTGATGTTTTTTAGGTGTTGTGCAAATAGTTGCACCTGGTTTTCCCTCCCACAGTGGAGGTCTGGGGAATGTGAGGACCCCCAAGCCCCTGAGGTATAGTTACCTGGCTCTTCACAGCAGGGCCACACCCACCATCTGAAGGTGCTGGGAAGGGGAGGTGAGCATGGAGGGTATTTTCACTGGTGCTGTCTCTAAGATATCTTTTTTTATTTTCTTTTTATTTTTTTAACATCTTTATTGGGGTATAATTGCTTTACAGTGGTGTGTTAGTTTCTGCTTTATAACAAAGTGAATCAGTTATACATATACATATATCCCCATATCTCTTCCCTCTTGTGCCTCCCTCCCTCCCACCCTCCCTATCTAAGATATCTTGATATTCTCTATCAAGAACACACTAATCCTCCTAAGTCAATCTTGCCCCATACAGTTTCCTTGTGTGACCTCCTGCATGACTAAAGAAAGAGAAATTACTCTCTTTTTTTAAAAAAAATGATGTCTCCCCCACTCCCGCCAAGCTGTATTGAGATCTCTGAAGTCTCAGTTTATCATATCAAAATAACCCAAGTGTTTTGGGGGCTAACTGCACACAGTGTGAAATTAATGTTACATAATAATAACTTGCACAGTTACTAACTAGTCTTGCTTGCAATAGCTTATCTCTGTAATAGATGCATTATTATCTCATTATAAAATAATATATCCACAGGAGACTTTGAAAAACAAAGGGAGGAGAATCAGAAGTATAAAGTGATCGGTATACTGTCTTAATGTTTCAGTGCTTTTTAGTGAAAAGATCAAAAGCCCTGTGTATGTTGGTATAATCCCATCAATATTCTCTATCACTGTCATATAACCACTTTTAGCAACTTGTGCTACCAATAGTTTTTGAGCCTCTTTTCACCCAGATGGCAAGCACATTCCTAGCTGCTCTCAGCTAGAAGGATAACCTGTCAGAGAGACATTTACTTTATGCTTTTGATACTGCCACCCGTTGTAGAAAGAAAAAAAAGCATGGGTCATCCAAGCGAATGAACTTAGATTCTCATGTGGAATGATTTATATAGAGAGGAGCCCCCAACTTATTTGTAAATCACTTGCATCAGGCACTCTTTTGAAAATGTTCTCCTCATCTGGAAAATAATTAGGCTTTGTAATCGTGGCACTCAAGAAGTCAGGGCAGGTGGTTCGGTGAAAGGACAGCTGAAGGCTGTTCCACTGAGGCTGGAGTGTAAGGGGTATGGGGGCAATTTAGAGCCCAGTGGGGAAGGGGAGGCCTGTCACAGGCCCCCTTCCTCTGATGGGAGAGGGTTAAAGAAGGCAGTGACCTTGAGAGAAGAGGGGCAGTCAGGCCTAGGTGCCATCCCCCCTCCCCCCTCCCCCCTTCTGGACCTGTTGCTTTGAAGGCTGAAAAGAGTAACACACGGTGTTTCTCTTAACCCAGCAGATTTGAAGATTCCTCCAGGAAGCACCTTGCTTGAGACATTCAGTCTGATTTCTGAAATGACTGATATTTCCTGGTGGTGGTGAAGCATGGGGCCTGGGGTTTCAGGCAGCTCTGCGGGCAGTGGCCATCGCTGGGTGGAGGTGCAGGTGTGGGTTAACACAAAGGATCACTGTGCGTTGAACTGTGTAAAGACCGTGGTTTAAAAATGTTGCTCAGCCAGCCGGCCAACGGGGGGGCATGGAATACCCTAACAAGGCTTAGCGACAAAGAGCAATGAGGTTTGTCGGATTGAGCCCACCTGCCTGCAGCCTGGCAGAGGTGGGAGTTAGCAAGGTAGGTGTGCTCATGTTTGCTCTTCTCTCCCCAGAGCCTGCCAAGCCCTCCTCGGACCTGACTGCCTGGTTCAGCCTTTTCGCCGATCTCGACCCATTATCAAATCCTGATGCTGTTGGGAAAACCGACAAAGAACATGAATTGCTGAATGCATGAGTCTGCAGCCTCCAGGAAGGAGTCCACAGGCGGCTCCAAATCAGCACACCCGGGGGGGCTTGCAGATGTAGGAAGCGATCAGTATGCTGTTTTAATATTTACGTGCCATTTTAATAAAATGAAAGGGTCGAAGGCCCTGTTTATATTGGTATGATTATTTACTTTTATTTGGTCTAAAGGGTTCCTGTGTGTTCTCTATGTGGACCTGACGATACAGGGTGGTCTAGGAGCAGTTTCCAGGCCCACCGTTTTCCTGCCCACAACTGCATCATGGCTGCCGACGTGTCACTGGGCTGCTACAAGGTCCAAGTTCAAATCATAAACCTACTTTTTGTTAGGTTTAAATAAGGTGGCCTACAGCCTCAGAGGCAGCGGGAGGCTAGGGAGGCTTAAATGCCTCCTCTTATACCCCCTTGCCCGTGCCCCCCCTTAGCGGGGGGCTGTAGGGAGACACCCTCTTCCTGCCGAGCCACTTTCCGGAGAGCTCTCGGTGAAGCTCCCGCTGACCAAAGACTGTCCCACGGCCCCTGCCTGCTGTGCGGTGGGTTCTCTCACGGGCAGTGAGCTTGTCGGGGCTGCACAAATCCCTCTGCGGAAAGCAGCCACACCTGCAGATCCCAGCTCTCCTTTAGTCCTCTCCATGGCTGGAATTCAAAAGCATGTATTTCTGGAGCCCCTTGTGATATTAACTGTTTTTTTTAATTAAACGGAAAAGATATTTGACATGCAAAGTCAAGTTAATAAATGAGTCTGTCGTGTGGACTCAGTGGGGAGGTGCTGTGGGAGTAGAGGCTGGAGAGGGACGGGGGAGAAGGACGGGTCCCACCTGCATGAAGCTGCTGACGTGACCCATGCATCCCCCAGGTCCGGCGGTGGGGGAGGGGCGGGGACTCCTGCCAGCGCGGGCAGGGGTGAGGGCGGCAGTTCTGCGTGCGGGCACATAAGCGACTCAGATAGTCCACCTTTGTCAGAGACTCCAGGGCTGCCGCCTCTTCTTCCCGCCCGTGTCACCGGTAATGGGCTGAGAAGCCACACACATCCGCAGAAGCCCGTGTTCCACGCCTTTCACTGAGTCGGGGCGGAGTCTATGACGGACTAGCAAGGCCTTGGTTCTACGAGCTCAGCTGGGCTGGGAGGTGTCTGCTGCGCCTGCAGCCTCAGTCCCCAGCCCCTAAAGGGTCTCCTGGGGCCACTTCTCCACGTGCACAGAGACGCTGGGCCTGCCCAGCTCAGGGGAGGCCCAGCCTGGCGCCCAGCCTGCGGAAGGCGCTCCTTCCTCTGCGCGGAAGGAGATGCAGGTAAGATGGCACCGGGGACTCGGCGGTGCGTATGTGGCTTGTTCAGCTCAGCTCACTTCCGGGCCGGAGCAGCACGGCCCTCCACAGGGGTGTCTTTCGTTAGAATCTCATTTAGCAGATTCCTCAGCCTGGCATTCGTGGTCTTAGAGGAGATCGGTGTACCTCCCCAGGGCCCCAGCTCACTACCCTGCCCCCACACCACAGGAGGGCTTGCTGTGCCCCTAAGCCTCCCTCTCTCTCGGCCTGTGCGTTTGCTGCACACTCTACCCAGGATGGCCCGGCTCCGTGCCCTCAGCCACCTTCACGATGCTACCCACCCCTCAGGAGCTTCCTCAGACCCCGTCTCCCCCACAGGGACCTCTCAAAGTGTAGCCCGTAGTTTTCCGTTGGAGAACTGCTTCTCATCTCTGTCCCTGGCCTCCTATCTCCTCAGAAGGCCTGTGCTGTCTGCATGTGCCTCTACCACCGGGTGTTGCAATCCCAGAAAACAAGGCCTCTATTTCCCCAAATCTTCTCTGTCTCCCCACTAATGAGCACCCTGGAGGCACCTTGTAAGCACTGGATTAATGATTGCTGAATGCAGCTGCCCTGTGTGGAATGTTGATTAAGGCCTCATGGTTTCATCCTGGGTCACATTTGTTTGCAGCTGTAAAAACCCACAGCAGCCACTGTAAGGCGTTGAAGCAGGAGGGCCTGACTCCCTCTGTCCAGGCTGGAGGCCCAGGGAGCTTGGTTGGCGGAGGGCAAGGGGTGCGGGGTTCTTTTCTGTTGAATGGATCACTTTAAATACTAACAGGTTGCATTTTATGGTTGATCTGTGGGTGAAGGGGAGAAGAGGATTGTGGTCATTGGACAGGCTTTGCTACAATTTAAAAAAAAAAAGGCATTTTCTCCCTGGATTTTTACATTTTTGTTAAAAAAAAAAAAAGATTCAATTCCCTGTCCCATCTGCAGTCCTCTCGGCCAGGCTCTTGATCCCTCTTGATAGGTGTGTTTCCATCGTGGCTCACACAAAGCCCCTTCGAACACCTCTCCAGTTTAAGGAGAAGAAGCTGCCGCCTGATTCTCTTTTTTTTTTTTCTTTTTTTTAGCGGTACGTGGGCCTCTCACTGTTGTGGCCTCTCCCATTGCGGAGCACAGGCTCCGGACGCACAGGCTCAGCGGCCATGGCTCACGGGCCCAGCTGCTCCGTGGCATGTGGGATCTTCCTGGACCGGGGCACGAACCCGTGTCCCCCGCATTGGCAGGCGGACTCTCAACCACTGTGCCACCAGGGAAGCCCTGCCTGATTCTCTTTTAAGTGTCCTGTGTGCCGGCCCAGCCAGGGGGCTTCCTCTGGGACCCACCTCGCGGCCGGGCTGTCTTCGTCTAGAAGTCGAAGGTGCCTCACCTCTTCGTGCCCAATCTTGCTTCTGCTTAATTTTCATCCCATGTCGTGAAGCTGCTCTGAACTCTCAGGGACATTCAGAGAGCACCTGCTCCTTGAACACTTTCATCCTTCGGAGGTGCAAGTCTCCCTTCCCCACTCCCCCGTCCCAGCTAATGTAGAAAGAATATTCACATTTACGGGAGAGAGCCAGAATGTTTCTATTTGCACTTTATAGATTCATCGCCTTCAAAATGTAATTTTAGAAATGTCAAGTTGATTTTGAGTTCTGGGAGAGTAAGAAAAGCATCCGTCAGCTTCAGAATTAGAAATGTGCCAACTTAGAAAGAACCAGCACTTGTTGTTATCAGAGGTTTATGCCCAAGAAAATGTTACCTGCTCAGAACTGGCAGCCTTGGGAGCCCTGAGTTGCCAGTTGGCGTGTAGGTGGGGCTCACCATCATGTGTTGACATTGGGTGTGGGCCACGGCAGAGCCCCCCCCAAGGCTGCCATGTGAGGCTGCCTAGCCCTCTGGGTTAAGATGGCACCCACCAGACCTCTCCTGCCCATGCTTCAGCTCCAGGGGCCAATTAACCAAACTCTATGCTTTTGTCTCTGAGACCCCTCCCCAAGGGCTGACCCTGGCAGTAGCTCAGGGCTAACTATTAGCACTGTTGGATTTTGCCAGTATATCAAAGTTGCTTCTGTCTTTGTGATCAACTAGTGTCCTCCAGACAGGCCATGGTAGTTAATCCTCTGCTTTGGTTTAAACCATCTCCCAGTCCCAGTCCCAGTGTACTGATGTAGGTCTCTTTAGCTTTGTTGGAAAATAGATTTCAGGTTGGAGGCAACTCCGAACGATTGGCAATGGCTGTCAAGAATTCTGCATTGAGAAGAATTCTTATAAATGAGTGATATTTGTGATGGGTACAGGGCAGGGAGTGGTGGCAACAATGCTATCTAATTACCAGCACTACATTAGACCTTGCCTTTCATGCAGCTTTTAGATTTCACAACTTCTTCTTATCCTTCTCCTTCTTTCTCCTTTTCTTCTTCTTCTTTCTCCTCTTCCTCCCCTTCCTCTTCTTTTAATCAAAAATGGCTAGGGGGCTTCCCTGGTGGCGCAGTGGTTGAGAGTCCGCCTGCCGATGCAGGGGACGCGGGTTCGTGCCCCGGTCCAGGAAGATCCCACATGCCGTGGAGCGGCTGGGCCCGTGAGCCATGGCCTCTGAGCTTGTGCTCCGCAACGGGAGAGGCCACAGCAGTGAGAGCCTCGCGTACCGCAAAAAAAAAAAAAAAAAAAAAAAAAATTGGCTAGGATTTGGCAACATTGACAGAGGGGCATGCATGAATGAGAAAAGCAGAAAGTTCAAAGAACACATTACTGACACCTAATTCGACTCAAACTCATTTAAACAACAACAACAAAAAGTGGGGGTGGATTTATTCGCTTAGGTAACTAAAAAGTCCAGGTGTAGGCTTTCATGCATGGCTGGATCTAGGGGCTCAGATGATGTTCTCAACAATTATCCCCTCTTCAGCTCCCAGCTCTGATTCCCTCTGTGTTGCTTCACTCCAACAGACTCTTCTCATAAGGAGGCCAAAAGGCCACCAGCATCTCCAGCCAAAGTCTTGATTTGAGTCTGCCTTTTGTCCTTGGTCCAATCATCAGTCAACCACTGGGGTGAAAAATAGGCTATTTGCCCAGCTTTTCATGAGCCTATCCCTGGAGCTCAACCCTCGAGGACTGGGAATAGAGAGAAGATAGTTCCTTAAGGGAAAGCTAGGGTGCCATTACTAGAGGAAAAGGGAATGGACCTTGGGAAGGAGAATGCAATAGCGATCCACGCTAGTTTCCACTGGAAGGACTTTGACGAGGCACTGTGTAGTCTTTCCAGAGGGATATGGAGTGAGCTGTGTTAAAAGAACTGGAATGTTTTCCAGGAACCCCACTGGGATCCCTTTTGAGGTCATTCCCAGCACTGGGGCTGGAAGGCTTGGTGCTCTCAGTGGCCCGTGGAGGATCCCTACCTTGCAGCTGACCTATAGCTGACTTCAGGAAAGCCAAAAGGGATCACAGAGCTCTTTGTATCCAATCCGCTCATATCCAGGTAATGAGACTGAGGGACCCAGGGGACATAAAAAACCTATAAGTTAAGTGGAAAACCAAGACTAGAGCCCACATTGCCTGACTCCTGGGCCAAGCCTTCTTTTACTTCAAGGTGTTTGCTAGAAACTGAGAGCAGAGGTTTTAGACCAGTCATTAAATACACCTTTTGGAGATAGAATCTAGCACAGTAATATAGGGCAGTCATTAGAGTTTGGGTTCTGAAGCTGGACAAATCTGTAGATACCAAAATTAACAGAAGCAATGCACAGTTACTCTAAAGCAATGGGAGGCTTGAAACCAGAAACACCAAGCCAGCAGCAGCAGAGAGGTATGGACCAGACAGGGGGTGGAGCAGGGGAGAGGGCAGGTGGCGGCCAGACCCTGGAGACAGCCCGGGCCACTCCAGTGCTCTCAGTTAGACTTCTTTGATCAACTGACGAACCTCTTTGAAAATGGGATCTTTGCCTTCTGATAATTAATCGGTAAGAGACTGACCTGAGGACTCTGTTGCTCTCAACAGGCCCAAATGCTGGCTCAAGAGTTCTCAAGAGGAACCACAGTCATTGTGTCCTCCTGGAGAAGAACATGATTATTCTCAATGGAATTCCGGGGCCCCTCAGGCTCTCTATCAAATCTCTTCCTTTCCCCGCTGGCCCAATGGCCTGACACTCTGGTGGCACTTCCAGTATGTTCAAGGGCACTGAGATGTCCTCCTTCCACTGCTAGGAACCCTGCCCCACCTACCTCCCCACGCCCCGGTGGGAGCAACAACCTCAGCGTTAGATAACTGCTGGCTTTGGCATTAGGGTGGTGATTTCATGATGTGGCCCAGCAGAGAGCTGATTGGAAGTGCCCAGGAAACCTCTAAAACCCGACAGAGGCCACCTCTGCCAGTGAGGGATGAGGCAATCGATTTTAGAAATGCCTCATCAGTAGAGGCTGGATTATATATCCGCTCTCTGGGGCTTCCTTCTCCAGCTACTTCCCAGGGAGCTCTTTTATTGATTTTGATCCGAGGTGTCTCCTTGCTGTTTCTGGCCCTGAACTGTGGGTGCCCACGGGTGCCCAAGGGTCTGTCTCACACTTAGAGCATCCCCCACGGTGCCCCTGTCCCCAGCACAGACAGAAGGCATTCTTAGGATGCAGTGCTGGACAGATAACATCCTTGCTTCCATCCTTTTCCAGCACCTCATTGCTATTTCTGATGGCTGGGTTCTAAATTCTTTCTGCCTTACTATAGAGTCTATTCTGGCCCAGGGATTTATGGACCTCTTAGCATCAAGAGTTTTGTACATCCTCTGAGATCATATGTAATTTTTTGTGAAAATGCCCCTCTGTGGATTTTTTTTCCTGAGGAAATGGTCTAGAGCTCTCATAAATCCTCAAAGGGGTCGATGAACAATAAAAGTCAGAAACATTCATGCCAATCATCAGAGGTTTCATGCTGATGCTGAGGGCACCGATGTGATTGGAACTTCCTGTGAGCCCTGAAATCCCGCATCGTTCGTGTGTCAGCAAGCGGGAGGCTCCTTGGACTACTTTTCCCGGCAGGGAAGTCACAGCCATTCTGTCCTGTTTCCTCTCTCCTTGCCCTTAATGGCTGAATTGGCCACACGTGGGGTGGGCCCAGTAGTCAAACTGAGGGCTATTTTTATCCTGCCAGTAGGAGCTGCCATCCTGGGTGAGCTGTGACTTCGGCTCCAGCTTGAAGGAAGAAGCTGGCAGGAGAGAACAAATCCTGACAACATACTAGCCTGAGCTCTTGCTACCTGCAGTCTGCCACCCATCTGTTAGCTGCCCTCAGAACCAGCCCTGGGGGAGCCCTTGCCTCTTTATCTTGGGTTTCAATGGGGAGCCTGTGGTGAGAGCAGCCCAGGGCCAAGCAGGTTTTTCTGCCCTAGAAACCAGGTCTTTGGTTAAAGATGAAGCACCTGGAGAGGAGAGAGGGGTGGGTCCAGGGTGAAGCCGGAAGTGTCCTGGTCTCCTGGCCTGGTTTCCGGGGGTGGGCGGGGTGAGCAGAGCCGGGCTGCTTGTAGAGGGAAGACAGGGTCGGAGGCGCACTCCTGGGCCTCTTGCCTGAGTAGCCTGGGTGGTGGGAGCCAGACAGACTGCCCAGCTGAGAGCGAGGAACGGTGCAAACGCCAGGCAGTGGACGGCAGAGAAGGAGGTAGGACCCTGCAGTGAATGTCCCTGAGGACATCAGAGGCAGAGACGTTAGGCTAATGTAACCGTGTTTATGGCTGTCCTACCTTCAGTCTTTCTGACCCTACATAGATTGTGGAAAATAAAAACAGCTGTTATCCATGAGGAACTCTATGCTGGGCACTGTGCCATGCGCACATAAGCCCACTCATCTTCTTAACTATCGTATGTGGTAGGATTTTTTTTTTTTGGTGTGTGTGTGTGTATGCATTTAAAAAATTTTTTTTTAATTGAGTTACAATTCACGTACCATAGAATTCACCCTTTTAAAGTGTATGATTCAGTACTTTCTAGTATACTCACAAGGTTATGCAACCATCACCATTATCTAATTCCAGAGCATGTTTTATTACCCCCAAAGGAAACCCTGTAACCTGTTATCAGTGACTCCCTATTCCACCCTACCCCAGACCCTGGCAACCACTAATCTGCTTTCTGTGTCTATGAATTTACCTATAATGGACAGAATGGGATAATGTAGACTTTTGTAACTGGCTTCTTTCGTTACTGAGGCCAACTTGGGTTGACTCGCCCACGTGCAGCAAAGCCAATCTATTGACACTGGGTTGCGGTGAAAGAAAGTGCAGCGTTTATTGCAGAGCACCAAGCAAGTAGTACCAGAAGCTAACTTCCAAAGGAAAAGGCCCGAACTCCCTGATGGCTTTCAGGGAACGGTTTATAAAGCAGGGTGCGGGAGAAGGTTGTGGGGTACGTGATCAGCTCGCGGACATTCTTGTGACTGGTTGGTGGTGAGGTAATCAGGAGTCAACATCGTCAACCTCCTGGTTCTAATCAGTCTGGGGCCTACCTGTTTGTGGTCAGCCTTCAGTTAACTTCTTCCACCTGGTGGGGGTTTCAGTAGCTGCAAAACAGCTCGAGGATATGTCTCAGAATATTATCTGTAGCCCTTGAGGAGGAGCTAAAGGTCCTTGACTTTGTTTAATGGCTAAACTATTATTATTTTGTCTTGCTTGACTGTTTTCCTTTGTTTCTGCATTTCCTTGCATCTCTAATTAAATTTGTTCTTTGGAACTCGGGGAAAGCCTAGGAGGTTAAAGTTTTTCTATAAACAAGAGGTAGATGGAGGATATGGAGGGGTCTGTCCAGCGAAGGCCCCATAGCATTCTACTTCAGTACAATCCCTTCTTTTGTTTGATATTCCTCAAACTTGAAGGGGAACCGGTGCAGGACAAGAAAGGGAATAAAGTTTTGGTTAGAGAAGTTAATCATTAACTCGGCAGAGAAACTCACTTTTAGGAGGACTTGGTTTTAGCCCCTACTCTGTTTCAACTTTCCCCAAATCTTTGAGGGAATGGGGCTCTGAATACTTCCTGCTGAAATGGGGCATGGTCCTGCCCCAATCTGGGGAATGGACAGAGAGTTGGATATATTCCCCAGTTCCAAACTTAGCATCAGCATTTCGTATTATGAAAACATTACCTCTCTCTTTGATTGCTTTGTCATAATACCTGTACAAAGGTTGGAAAATTAGTAGACATATTACACTGAGGATAATGATTAAAATGCACCTTGTAGTATTCCCGAAAATAGTCCTCCTATTTTAGATGGCAACCAGGAAAATAAGTTTTGGAGTGGATCCTCTTTACTTACATCCAGTAAACAAGTCGCCTTTTGAATTATTCCATATTTGCGTTTCAACTTTTCCAGGTTTTCTTTTTAATTGAAGTATAGTTAATTTACAGTTGTATTAAATTATACTAATTTATAGTTGTGTTAGTTTCTGGTATATAGCAAAGTGATTCAGTTATACATATATAATATATATACATATATATGTATACACACATATATATTCTTTTTCATATTCTTTTCCATTATAGTTTATTATAAGATTGAATATATTTCCCTGTACTATACAGTAGGACCTTGTTGTTTATCTATTTTATATATAGCAGTTTGTATCTGCTAATCCCAAACTCCTAATTTATCTCTTCTCTCCCTCTTTCCCCTTTGGTAACCATAGTTTGTTTTCTATGCCTTTGAGTCTGTTTCTGTTTTGTAAGCTCACTTGTATCATGTTTTAGATTCCACATATAAGTGATATCATATGATATTTGTCTTTCTCTGTCTGACTTACTTCACTTACTATGATAATTTCTAGGTCCATCCATGTTGCTTCACATAGCATTATTTCATTCTTTTTTATGGCTGAGTAGTATTCCATTGTACATATATACCACATCTTCTTCATCCATTCATCTGTTGATGGACACTTAAGTTGCTTCCATGTCTCGACTATTGTAAATAGTGCTACTATGAACATTAGGGTGCATGTATTGTTTGGAATTAGACTTTTTGTCTTTTCTGGATATATGCCCAGGAGTGGGATTGCTGTATCATATGGTAGCTCTATTTTTAGTTTTTTTAAGGAACCTCCATACTGTTCTCCATAGTGGCTGACTAATTTACATTCCCACCAACAGTGTAGGAGGGTTCCCTTTTCTCCACACCCTCTCCAGCATTTATTATTTGTAGACTTTTTGGTGACAGCCATACTGACTGGTGTGAGGTGATACCTCATTGTAGTTTTGATTTACATTTCTCAAATAATTAGTGATGTTGAGCATCTTTTGATGTGCCTCTTGGCCATCTGTATCTCTTCTTTAGAGAAATGTCTAACTCTTCTGCCCATTTTTTGATTGGGCTGCTTTTTGTTATTGAGTTGTATGAATGTATATTTTGGAAATTAAGCGCTCGTTGGTCGCATCATTTGCAAATATTTTCTCCCATTCCCTAGCTTGTCTTTTTATTTTGTTTATGGTTTCCTTTGCTGTGCAAAAGCTGATAAGTTTGATTAAGTCCCATTTGTTTATTTTTGCCTTTATTTCTATTGCCTTGGGAGACTGACCTAAGAAAATATTGCTACGATTTATGTCAGAGAATGTTTTGCCTGTGTTCTCTTCTAGGAGTTTTATGGTGTCACATCTTATATTTAAGTCTTCAAGCCATTTTGAATTTATTTTTATGTATGGTATGAGGGAGTGTTCTAACTTCATTGATTTACATGCAGCTGTCCAGTCCAGAGATACAAATTATACATAACAGGAGCTATTGGTCAATACACATATGTCTCCTTTTTTGCCAAAATATAATATAAAGCAATTTTATTATCTAATACTATTCTGGCTAAAGAATCTAGGGCCTAGCTGGGAGGCTATAGCATGAGCTGCCTGTTTGCCACTACTATTCCTGAAGTAAGAGAAAGGTTTCACAGTTACGAGAGGAGACCTTGAGACCGTAAGGTTGCAGTTGGCAGGTGCTAGCAGATATTGTTTTGAGAACACCTGGTGGTGTCCTTGAGTCTGATACTGTTTAGAAAACTCAAGTTCTCAGTAATATAGTAAAATAGTCTGAAACCACGTCCATAATGGCCATCCAGCTCTATTTTGGATGCCTGAACCACAGTTATTCCATTTTTTAAAAAAGTAATCTTTTCTTCAGTGGTTAAAGCAGATGTACAATGTATGTTTTGTAGGCCACAAACGGGCTGTTTTGGTTAGCCTAAAGTTCAATTTAAGTCATGTATAAGCCAGAATTACTTTCCCAGACCTCAATATGTGAAAATTTCCTCCACATTTCCCACTTTTGATAGAAAGCATTAATAATCAAAATAATTGTCCCTTGTTGCCAGGATGGTTGCTGCCTGTCCTAGGTCCATGATGTCCCTCGGTGCTAGGCCTACTTTGTGTGTGTGTGTGTGTGTGTGTGTGTGTGTATAATTTGCCTACTTATCCACATTGGGAGAAAATAATCAGACAAAATAAATAAGCACAGAGGTATGCTGATGAGGAAACACTTTGTAGGCTATAGATTTTTATCAATTACACTGAATTGTCATGCAAAACATTGTACATGTGCTTCAAGCAGTAGACCTAAAGCAAGGAGTGATACGTGTCATGAGTAGTTATACTCTGTGACAACTTCACTAGAGAATTTTCTTTACATCTTAAACACTGGGGGCAAAATGTGGTTAGAAGTAAAACAGTAACTTTCAGTGTTGATAGGGAGACAAAGTTTTGGTAAGGGTTCAATTAAATTAGTGTGATAGGGCTTATAGACCTGGTCTAGATTCTTGGGTTAGCTGCCTACCATTGCTGTCATCCTCTTTTTGTCCTGGTGTGGATATTATTTGGGACCAATAGACCTTTCTATAGACCAGTACAATGCAGAGGTCTTTCCTAAGTTGGAAATATAAATTAAAGACTTAACTCCCTTCAGTTTCATTGTGCATGAGGTATTTAAGAATACTTGATAAGGGTTCTTTAAATGATGCCTTTTCCAGTATGCATAATCTCCTGGTTGCAGGTCATGGGGCATCTGATCTTCATCCAAAGATACAGTACTGTGATTGACTTCAGAAACAAGCTTAGAATATCCTCCTAATAACTCAGACTTTACAATAATGTAACATAGCAACAAGAAGCTACTTGGGAAGTGAGTCTTAAGCAGTAAATATTGACCTGAATTAACAAAACTAGAATTTAATATCCATTGAAACATAATCTTTTTCTTTCTAAAATTGCCCTCATTTTTACCAAATATAGCCAAATTAAAACTAATTTGTTTGCAAAGTAGGTCTGGTTAATTGATCACATAGGCTCTTTTAAATTGGTTTTGCTGGAACTTTTCATAAGGAACCTCAGATAGAACTTTTAAGAGGCCTCTCAAGACCAGGAAGGCCACACCATGGGCTTGTCGTCAGGTTGTGCCTGCACTATCTATAGATTTGGGTGAATTTCTCTCTTCTTGAAGTCCCCCAAATATCTTGAGATTCCTGCACCTGTCAGGAGGTGACCTCTCTCATTCACCTAATAAGGCTGCTGGAAACCCAAGAATTTCCAATTTCTGGAAGGATCAGGTAGAGGGAAAAGATAAGTGTTTCAGTTTTACTTACAAAAATGTAATTTACCAAGTTGTTATAAATTATAATTAGCCTGGGCTTCCCTGGTAGCACAGTGGTTGAGAGTCCGCCTGCCGATGCAGGGGACACGGGTTCGTGCCCCGGTCCGGGAGGATCCCACATGCCGCAGAGCTGCTGCGCCTGTGAGCCATGGCCGCTGAGCCTGCGCGTCCGGAGCCTGTGCTCTGCAACGGGAGAAGCCACGACAGTGAGAGGCCCGCGTACCGCAAAAAAAAATTATAATTAGCTTAAGGGGAAAGGTTTCCTTATATCTGGAAAACAGATTAAAAGCCAATAATATTTTGGACAAAAACCATAAAATTATAACCACATTTATCAGTTCATTCAGTCCTATGTAACTAATCCTTTTTGTTAACAGTTTTATGAAACCATCAGGGTTTCCATTACAATTCTTTAATTTTTTACTTAGTTCAGCAGTATTATCTGAAAGTTATCAGAAACCTGTACTTGTCAAAAAGTCCTTTCTTTGAATCTTCATGATGACGAAGCCTTTTTTCAAAAACATCAGAGTGAAACAGTAACTGTTTATGAATGACAAAAGACATAAGAAGGCATGGTTAAAGATCTCATTGCAATGCAGTTGACAAACGGACTTAGCCAAGTTGCTGTGACATACATTTTAAGGTAATAACTAGAATTATGACTGATAACATTATATCAAGGCTTATTTAAATTTTAGGAACTTCCTATAATTTCTAGAACATTTATATTAATGACATCCATATAGTATAACCTAACAATTAGGTTTATCCCTCGTGTGATAATGCTTCCCATGTAATTTAACATACCAAATAATCCTAGTTGGTTTAATATTTCTCTCTCAGGTGCCTTGTGGCCCTCTGAAGTATCCCAAAGTTAGCTGGAGGTCAAACGAACTTTAATTAGAATTTGATATTTGGGAAGTTTGTCAAAAATATCAAAAAGTTTTCAAAACGTTTGGTCAAATAAGATCATAGTTCACTGTGAAACAATAGTTTTCACTTAACCAAAGTGACACAATATTTTAAGAGCAAATACAGATCATTTATAGTCTGTCCCAGGAAGGTCCCATAGGCTTCTGCTTGGTTACACTTGCACTTTGCATAATATTTTTAAAGTTCATCCATTTTGTATCATATACCAGTACTTCATTCCTTTTTATTGCTGAATTAGTAGTTGTATGGATATGACACAATTTATTTTTCCAGTCATCAATTGATGGATATTTGAATGGTTTCTACTTTTTGGCTATTATGAATAATGCCACTGTGAACACTTGTTTGCGAGTTTTTGTGCAGACATATTTTTATTGTCTTGGGTATATACCTAGCAGTGGAATTTCTGGGTCATACGGCAACTCTGTGCTTAATCTTTTGAGGAACTGTTAGGCTGTTTTCCAAAGTGGCTACGTTATTTTACATTCCCACCAGTAGTGTATCAGAGTTCCAGTTTCTCTACATCCTCACTAAGACTTGTAATTATTTGTCTTTTTGGTTATGGCCATCCTAGCAGGTATAAAGTGGTATCTCATGGTTCTAATTTGCATTTTCCTAATGGAAGTAGGTATTTGCTTGCCCTGAATTGTGTCTCCCCAGAGATTCATATTTTGAAGGCCTAAACCCCCCAATGTGACTATATTGGAAATTCAGCCTTGGGAGGTAATTAAGGTAAATGAGATCATGAGGAAGGGCAGGGCCCTGACCTGATAGGATTAGCACCCTAGGAAGAGACACTGGTGCAGAGCAAAGGCCATGTGAGGACAAACTAGCCATCTGCAAGCCAGAAAGAGTCTACTAGAAAATGAACCCTGCTGGACCTTGATCCAGGACTTCCAGTCTCCACAACTGTGAGAAGTAAATTTCTGTTGTTTAATCCACCTATTCTGTGGTCTTTTATTATGGCAGCCCAAGCAGATTAAGCATTATTATCTCTATTTTACAAACCAAGACTCTTAGGGTCACAGGGTCATCACTCACTCTTGTGTGATGCCAAACCTGGACCATATGCCCTTATGCCACACTGCCTCTGGGTCCCAGGATGTGGCAGAGACATGGTTTTCTACCAGGTGTGGCCTGCCAGCTGACCAAAATCACAGATGGCAAAGTTCAGAGACTCAGTTTGGTGAATAAGGGGCAGAAACTTGCCAAAAAGGAGAAATAAGGAAACGTCCCAAATTGCTTTCCACCCAATTGGCTTATGCCAGCTACAGATTCAAAGACAAATAGGAGGGACCGAGTCCTGCTACAGTGGTGATTCTCAAGACAAGGACTTCACTGCAGCTTGTCTAGTGCTTTGATTCCCAATCTCCTCTAATCCAAATCCTGGTCAGAGTCCATCTCACATGTATCCACTTTAGGCAATCTGTAAAACTAGACTAACAGCCCTCAATAAAGAATGTACTAAGAAACAGGAATCACATTCAAGAACAATCTCTTGGCCATTTTCAGGTTTCTATAGTTTGTTTGGGGCAGGGGATCCTTTTCAGTTTTCTAGATGAGGCAGTTCAAGAAATGTAAACAACAGGACAGACTGCTGGGCCCCTGGGTGCCCACTTCACAAATCCATCTCAGCTGAGTGGAGGGCTATTAGTGTGCTCCACACTCCAGGGAATGCTCTGTCCTCAGAACTAAAGCTGCAGCCTTTCCCAAATGCACCTCCAACTCCAATCCAGGCTTAAATCATTAAAAAATTTTTATTTTATTTTGGAGTATAGTTGATTTACAATGTTGTGTTAGTTTCAGGTGTACAGCAAAGTGATTCAGTTTTATATATATATATATATATATATATATATATATATATAAAATCTTTTTCAGTTTCTTTTCCCATTTAGGTTATTACAGTATATTGAGTGTAGTTCCCTGTGCTATACAGTAGGTCCTTGTTGATTCTCTATTTTGTATACAGTAGTGTGTATATGTTAATCCCAAACTCCCAATTTATACCCAGGCTTAAATCATTTAATCTTCTTTACCCGAGTATGAAGCTGTTGAGGCCATTTTTTTCTAAGAGGAAAACATCTGAAACTCTATGTCATTTTCGGATTCTCCTGCTGGGGCAAAATTCACTGTACCAAACCTTCTCTCAATCCACCTTGATTTTAAGAGATCTGCGGCTCATTTCGGTTAAAACTAAATCTTTTGCTAGCATTTCCTTCCTTTCCTCCATACTTTTTTCCCTCCCTTAATATTTAGAAATTAATATGTATTTTCTCTCGTGATAAGGCTAATAGTTGCTACTAAAGAAAACATAGAAAAACAGAAATGCAAATGTTAAATACAAATTATCTGCAACCTAGACGTAACCGCTATAAATTTTTGTACCTTCTTCATGTCTTTTTTCAACTCACATATATATGTGTTTTTACAAAACTGCGGGGTGACACTGGTTTGTATAAGTGCTGCCATGTTCTTATTCAGAAAGCTGTACCAATTTATTCTTCCAATGGCGTATATGAGGGTGACCGTATCCCTGCCGCCCCCTTAAGCCCTGAATATTATCCTTCTTATTAATCTTTGCTAAAGGAAACAGATTGTTTCAATTTGCATTGCTTTGATCATTAGTGAGGCTAAACATTTATTTTCATGTTGATCACTCCCCTTGAATTTCACCTTGTCTTTATATCAGGAGTATGTGAAGCAGTCCAGTCATATGCACTTTCTGCTGTAGGAATGATGAATGGATAGTAAGAAGGTAGTTGCAGGCAGAGGGAAGAGGACTGCCAACAATTGTGCAAAAATGAAGGTCATGCTGCTTCCTTGTCTTCTTTTAGAAAACACTACTAAAGGAATACATGCGCATTGTAAGAAAAGAATCAAATATTTCAATAGGGCATATGAATATTGTGAAAGCTCACCTCAGCCCTCTCCTTGCCCCACCCACAGATCCTGTTCCCCAGGTGTAACCATCTTTGGCCTCCTCTTCCTACCTCTTTATTGTCTTCCTGCAGGACCTGAATTTAGCAGAGTGATCAGGAGAAAGGGTCAGGGGTTCAAAACGAAATAGGTTCATTATACATAGCTCCATGGGGGGTCAATGGGGAAGGGAAGCAAAGGAGACCACACCAGGTGTTTGTCTGTAATCAAACGGGCAGGTGAATGGAGAGTGAGTTAAGATTACCCTGTTTGCCTGGATTTCAGTCCATATGAAAAATGGCAGGCCGTTGATTGCAACACATGAGCAGTGGCCTTTGTTAACTTCCATCCCTTGAGTATAACCCTTTTCCTTTACAAAGTGGAATAGAAAACCTGAGAAATGGTTTGCCTTTCCCACATGAACCCTTCTCTCCGTCTGGCAGGTCCTTGTGGAGCCCTCCAACCACCTTTTATCCAGTCTGCTTCCCGACAGTGGTTTGAAATAACATCCATTGCCTGCAGGCCCACACCCAGATCTGGCTCAAGGGATGTCATCAAAGTCCTGCTTAAAACTGATGCCAAAACTTGAGTAGAATCTGTAGTGTGAAAGGGGACCCATTTCTTATTATCAGAAAATCTTTTGGAGGGAAAATGATCTAATTATTCAAATTCTTAGTCATCTTTAAGAAAATGGCTTTTTTGAATGAGAGGGGTCATCACCCAACTGATCTGGAACCTTTGAAAAAATTTTCCTCTCCTGAGAGATGCAAATGCCTCTGGAATGGAATAGGCTGTTAGAATCAATGGGTCACCAGCCTCCTGTTCACTAAAGGAAAAAAAAGATATTTGAGATGGAAATATTTCTCATTTTCTTTAGAGATTCTGCTTTTTCTTCTTTTCCAGCTTTTAAAACTGATCACCTGTCCTCCCTCTTTTTGCATTGTTTCCCATGCGGAATCCTTTCCTGTAAGGGTTTAATTTTTCCCTCCATTGGATTGTCTTATGTAAGATGGTATAGTGTTAGACAACTTTTAGGCACATCTAGTAGACTTACTATCATGTGAGCTGTTCAAATAGCAAAATTTTATATGAGAAAGCTTTGTCTTGGACCTAGTCCAAATGGGCTTCATTCAAGAAGTGTCCATTCCAAAAAGGCAAGCCTCCTTTTCTGGACCCAGAGGACAGAATGATACAGTAAGACTGTAGGTCAGCGGTCTCCAACCTTTTTGGCACCAGGGACCAGTTTCATGGAAGACAATTTTTCCACAGAAGCCAGGGCGGATGGTGGGGGAGTGGTCCAGGTGGTAATTCGAGCGATGGGGGGGCGGTGATCCAGGCAGTAATGTAAGTGACGGGGAGCAGATGAAGCTCCGCTCACTCACCCACCGCTCATCTCCTGCTGTGCTCCTAATAGGCCGCAGACTGGTACCGGTCCATGGCCCGGGGGTTGGGGACCCCTGCTCTAGGTGACATTGGTGGCAGTAATGGGTATATGTGTGTAGGTACAGGCACGGAGGGCAGCTGCTGTATTGTATCAGTTCTCTAACCCTATGTGACAAATTATCCCCAAACTTAGCACCTTAAAGCAACAAAAACATTCTCTCACAGTTTCTGAGGGTCAGGAACCCAGGAGTGATTTAGCTGGTCTGGCTTGAGGCCTCTCGTGAGATTCAGCAGTCAACCTGTGGGCTGGGGCTGCAGGCATCTCAGGGTTTGACTTGAGGAGCCGCTTCCAAGCTCACTCACATGGTTGCTGACAGGAGGCCTCAGTTCCCTGCTAGCTGGCAGCCGGAGGACTCTGCGGCTTGCCATGTGGGTCTCTCCATAGACTTCCTGAGTATCCTCTCAAATAGCTTTCCCATAGCAAGTGGTCCAGGAGAGTGCACATGCAAGACGGCAACCTGTCTTTCTATAACCTAAGCTCAAAAGTGACTTCTGTATTCTATTCTAAAGCAAGTCCAGCCCACACTTAAGGGGAGGAAAATAAATCTCTACCTCTGGAAGGGAGGAATATAAAAAAAGTTTGTGGACATATATATATATATATATATATATATAGTTGATTTACAGTGTATAAATTTCTGGTGTACAGCAAAGTGATATATATATATGTATACCAGATTCTTTTCCATTATAGTTTATTACAAGATATTGAATATAGTTCCCTGTGCTATACAGTAAGACCTTGTTGTTTATCTGTTTTCTATATGTGTGTTTCTATTAATCTCAAACTCCCAATTTATCCCTCCTTCCTCTTTCCCCTTTGGTAATCATAAGTTTGTTTTCTATTTCTGTGAGTCTGTTTCTGTTTTGTAAATAAGTTCATTCGTATCATTTTTTTAGATTCCACGTATGATATCCTATGATATTTGTCTTTCTCTGACTGACCTCATTTAGTATGATAATCTCTAGGTCCATCCATGTTGCTGCAAATGGCATTATTTCATTCTTTTTAATGGCTAATACGTATACATACAATGGATATATACATACACACACCACATCTTTATCCATTCATCCGTTGATGGACACTTAGGTTGCTTTCATGTCTTGGCTATTGTAAATAGTGCTGCTATGAACACTGGGATGCATGTATCTTTTCAAGTTAGAGTTTTTGTCTTTTCTGGATATATACCCAGGAGTGGGATTGCTGGATCATATGGTAGCTCTATTTTTAGTTTTTTAAGGAACCTCCATACTATTCTCCATAGTGGCTGCACCAATTTACATTCCCACCAACAGTGTGGGAGGGTTCCCTTTTCTCCACACCCTCTCCAGCATTTATTATTTGTAGACTTTTTGATGATGGCCATTCTGACTGGTGTGAGGTGATACCTCATTGTAGTTTTGATTTGCATTTCTCTAATAATTAGCGATGTCGAGTATCTTTTCATATGCCCATTGGCCATCTGTTTGTCTTCTTTGGAGAAATGTCTAGGTCTTCTGCCCATTTTTTGATTGGGTTGCTTGTTTTTCTGTTCTTGAGCTGTATGAGCATTTGTATATTTTGGAAATTAAGCCCTTGTTTGTTGGTCTCATCGTTTGCAAATGTTTTCTCCCATTCCGTAGGCTGTCTTTTCCATTTTGTTTTGTTTATTCTGTGCAAAAGCTTATAAGTTTTAAGTCCCATTTGTTTATTTTTGCTTTTATTTCTATTTCCTTGGGAGACTGACCTAAGAAAACGTTGCTATGACTTATGTCAGAGAATGTTTTGCTTACCTTCTCTTCTAGGAGTTTATGATGTCATGTCTTATATTTTAAGTTTTTAAGCCAGTTTGAGTTTACTTTTGTGTATGGTATGAGGGAATATTCTAACTTCATTTATTTACATGTGGCTGTCTAGCTTTACCAATACCACTTGCTGAAGAGACTGTGGCCATATATATATATATATTTTTTGCAGTACGCGGGCCTCTCACTGTTGTGGCCTCTCCCGTTGTGGAGCGCAGGCTCAGCGGCCATGGCTCACGGGCCTAGCCGCTCCGCGGCATGTGGGATCTTCCTGGACCGGGGCACAAACCTGCGTCCCTTGCATCGGCAGGTGGACTCTCGACCACTGCGCCACCAGGGAAGCCCATGTGGCCATATTTTTAAAACCACCACATTTATGACACAAGTTACCTAATCTAGTTTAGTCTTTATGTTTATGACACAAGTTACCTAATCTAGTTTAGTCTTTAGTCTATGTCAGAGGTCAGTAAATGTTTTCGGTAAAGGACCAGATGGTAAATACTGTAGGCATTGTGGGCCAGACTGTCTCTGTGGTAACTACTTAATTCTGCCATTGTACAGCAAAATAGCCATAGGCAGTACATAAGCAAATGAGCATGGCTTTGTTCCAGTAACATTTATAAAAATAGGCATTGGGGTGGATTTGGCCCATGGGCTGTAGTTGGTTGATCCCTGGTCTACAGCTATAGAGGTTATTGGAAGTCCAGCAAACTTATTTTGTTTCCTTGCCATTAGAATCCTATTTCAAAAGAAATTTCATCCACATGGCACGGCTGTCTAATCTGCCACCATCATGTCTTCTGCAGCTTGATATTTAGTGGTGAGATAATAGGAAGACAGAAAGGCAACTCTGATTTAGGTGGAGAAAACTTCAGGACATAGAATTCCAGTCCTTGTCTTTTGGGAAATAGGAGGAATAGGAGTGTAAAGGAGAAGAGCTGATTTGGTGTGACGGGGACAAGAGAGTGTCCGTTGCATTTAATCACTGCAGTTGAAATGAGGCAAGAAGTCTGAGAGGAGATGCTTTTCAGACAACTGGAACCGTGGCACTAGACTATGGCATTTAGCTTTTGACTCAAGGTGTGAATTACAGGATCTATCTTCACGAAGCTCCTGCAGCTCTACGGAGCCCTGAGGTCCCCAAAGGAGTGATTTTACAGGGGAAGAAAGACTTGCGAGTACCAAAGATCGGGTAGAAGATGGAAGCTGCTCATAGAGAGCAGGAGGGAATATGTCGGGGATAACTGAACTTGAGAGCTAGAAGGGACCTCACCTCACACTGTGGGGTGGGGGTGAATATTTATTTTGCGATATTCGTGAATAAACTTTAAGTGATTATTTCTAGCTAACATAGGGTTAAACATGTAAATTCTTACAACTGATTTCCCCTTCCTTGTTCCTTAGGTTTGATTTTGCAAATACTGACTTGTTTCTCAGGGCCATTTAATATTAAGCTTATTATCTGATCAAGTCAAGCAGAGATGGGGCTGAGGATTCCAGTTTTCCTTCATGTTCATTTGCAATGGAGTTTTTAACTTGTATAAGGTAGATAATTTCCTGCCTAAATCATATATTGTCCTGAAGAAGATCAAGCTATTAAAAAGTTATATTTATTTTTTTAAGGCCTGAAACACAGCTACTAAGTCGTTATTTTTAAGTTCACTTTAAAAGTCAAATCTTATCAATCTCTTTAGTGAGATGTGCTTCAGAAATGAAGAATACTCTGCTGGTAAATTATTTCTCAAAGTGGTTTGTTGCTGCTTTCAAGCCAGCACGTGGCCTATGATGACCCTATTTGGGTAACTGGGAAGAACATCAACACTCCTTTGTTCCATAAAGCTTTTCTCCCTATTATCCTGAAACCATATATAAAAAGAGTGAAAAATTTTTTAATTTTGCTGCAACTTCCCTTGTGGTGATTTCACTGAACTTCAACAACTTATTTTCATAAATAATTCCTAGTCATAAAATAACAACATGGGGACAATGTTTTCTCTTTTTAAGGCGCTCATAGCTGGGAGCAGTACAAAGACTTGGAACTTCAGACATCTAGCTTCTTACCTTGTGATGGAAAGTGTGTACATTAAATGTCAAGAGGAAACCAGGCTGTGGAAATCTGATCCAGTCAGACTACCTGCAACCCAGAGATGCAGGTCAGGAACTGAGTGAGTACTGAATACTGCCACTTCCCTGAGCTGAATTCATCCCTGTCAGGTAAGATGCTAAAAAGCTCAGTCTTTCCAAAAACATACGCGAACTATTCCAGTTTTACTAATAACTTTATTTAAATAAGAAGACACAGGAACTTCTATACTGAAAAAATACAAAACAAAAGCCACACATTTCCTTGTGTAAAGCCATATTGTATGGTAACTCGAATACTGTTCAGCGCAGTGGCTAGAATTAAACAGTACAACTATATACAAAATTTAAACAATTTCTGACAAATTTCTACAGCTGGATGTAGGATACATTTGAGCTCAACAACTTCTGGGAAATTTACATGGCAAAGCATAAGCTTTAACACATTTGGTTCAAAACTTTAATATTTGCTAAGAACAAATGTACAACACAATTAATATTTAGTTTTCTCATGAGAAAATAAAAGCACATGTCACTATAAATATCGTACATCAGATTTCATTACCAAAAAAAGCATATTCAGTCCATCGTTCAGAAACTAATATTGATACTATTGCATCTTATTTGGACAAAAGCAGAGCATAAGATCAACACATTATGTAATGCTAAACCAGATATCAGAAGTTAATGGAGCTCATATTTATCTTACAGAACTAATATTTTCTCCCTTTAACCATAATCTACAAAATATAGTATTTTCATCAAGGCCTGAGATTATTAGGGTTAAAGGTTTCTTCTGCTGAATAGATTGTTTTAAAACGTTCCCCTGTGAAAATGGCGAAAGTAAACTGAGTCCTTTCCCATGACAGTCTCCTACAATATAACACTGACTAATTTAAAGGAGCCAGAATGCACCTTCAGGAGAGAATATTACTGCAAACTTTGGTGGAAAGAAGATAATTGGGATCATGACAAAATAATACACAGAACACATACACACACAAACATATACACACATATATATATCATTTGTTTTAAAAAAAAGAAAATCAATGGTGTTGCTTTCTTCTTTATCAACTCTTCCTTCTTCAACCTCCTTAGAAAATAAAACAAAGAAAAACCCAGGAATGACTGAAAGGAACTGAAACGTTCCTGTAACTGTAAGCACCTTGTTCCCCTAATTCTTAAGAAAACTGTGCCATACACTTCAGGTGCAGATGAAACAGTTTTATTGAACTGAAAGCAATGGAATAAAAATAAAGAAACTTCCCTTTGCTTTTGAATACTCTCTTTGTGCTGCAGAAAACAATGTCTGAAGTTGGGCTCTTCCACTGACCAATCAGGGATATCTAGGGCTCTCTTCACACTTAGAGAAGTTAGGTTGAGTCTGCAAGTTCAGGGCTCTTTACTTGGGTTTATGCTCTACTTCGTGCATCCAAAATGTGAACAGAACTGTTAATGGTATTATTATGAGAGGCTTGAGTAGAGATAGCTTCAAACTACTGCATTTGTAAGTCACCACATAACCTGCTTACTTATGTTGAATTCTGAGACTCACATATGCTCTCTCTGTGTGAATGCAACTCATGCACCTGAACTGCTTGAGGAAAACAATAACCAAAAGTGTGTCATTTCTTAACCTGCAAATTAAACAATTTCCAAAAGAGAAACTAAACATTAATATGCCTTTTGATAGAACAGTAGCATTTCATGACCCTGATGGCCAATATAAACAAAAAACCTCAGCCATCCTCCTGTGAAACTGCACTGGTCCTGAAATTAGACCTAGACATTCTTGTCTTTAAATTCCACACACACAAGGTGGAATGTTTTTGTACAGCCTAGTACTGGACATTTTATTTGCAACATTGTATCAGTCATTAACCGAGCAACACCTGAACTTGTAAAAAAAAAAAAAAGCCACATTTACACATGTTGAAACAGTGAATGCAACAGTTGTTTTACGTGTAACCACATGACAAAAGTGATGTCAGACACCACAGATTTGCTGGTTCTCCTCATGTTCACCCATGTCCAGGATTTCTGTTCTCCTAGGGTTGAATGCACTTCTTATTCTAAGAACGTGGAATGTAATGAGGAAAGGGAAATGCATAAAATAAGAAAAGGCAAAAGAGTGATGTTCCCTCTTTAGCTTTTTAGCTGTGAAATAGTTAATATCCCAATATGATATACATTCCAAGTTACCTGAGTTTAGACTTCAACTGAAGTACCTGAAGCTAGGCCATAGGGTGGGCACTGTGCAACTGTTGTGGCCATTTATTTATTTATTTTTTTGCATTGTATGTATTACAGAAGTTAGAAACAAACACCTGGATCAATTGTAAACATAATTCTGAAGTACAGTATTTTTCCATAGGACAAAACACAGCAAGACATTTTCTATTTAGACAGGCAACTTTCTGATATAGAGCTTATTTATACTGAAGAGTTTGGAACAAAACACAGGACACAGTACTAATCTGTCAAACATACTATGAAATGCATAGTCTCCACTTAAAATGCTGAATGATACACACATTTTTGCAAGCATTACTGCTTTCCACAAAAACTGCTGAATAGGAGTTCCGTCCCTGCCAAGATCAGTGTTAAGAGATACTTTATGATGCTGATAAGTATTCTGTTGGTGGTGGTGTCAGGAAGTTTGTCACTCCATGCAGATAGATGTCTGAGATCTAGTTCCTAATCCAGGGAACACAGGGTAGAGGCCAGCTCCCCCTCTGCTTTAGATGATCACGTAGTTCTGAGCGGAGATGTGCTCCTCACCCTGCAGTTCCTGCAGGAGCTGCTGCGGCTGCTGGGATGGCTGTTGGACAGAGGCCTCTGTGGAGCCCGTCACGCTGGTGTCATCAGAAAGAGACGTAAAGGAAACCCGGGAGGAAAGCTGCTCCACGGTCAGGGTGGCCAGAGCTGAGCTCTGGCCAGAGTTAGGAGAGTTCTTGAGCATCAGGTCAGAGGCAGGTAGGAGAGGGCCTAGAAGTTTTACAGGACAGAAAGCTGATCCGGTTGGGATGAAATTAACCTTGTTTTTGTCAGGACATGAAAAGAGAGGGGCTGCGATAGGCTGGCGAGACCTAAAACCATAAAACAAAATTAGGTTTACAATCACTAAAAAGTTAGGCACTTTCTGAATTAACTGGAGTTCTCTAAAACAGCTAAAATGTGGATGGCAGGGAATGAATTAAGTGTACACAGAGGGGTAAACATCTTCCATAGCACAAGTCAGCTGGCATACTACTGATGTACACAGCACTGAGGTGACATTTAAAACAGAAGGATTTTCAAAAGGACTCTGGGCACACAGAATTTTTCAGAGATTAGTTTGCTTTCATTCATTTAGAAACATGGATTATGCGATGTTAAAATGACCTTTTCTGTTAAGTACATTGGGAGAGGGATTACCCAATCATATATTTGGTTTTAAGCATTTCCTCCTTTTTCTGTATCTCTATACATACTTCTACTAACACAGATCAGGAAAAGTAGTTTCAGTAGTTTCTTGATGAGTCAGCCCAACAGAACAGCGTCCACAAGCCCTTCCTCTCCTCCCCTTCCCTGGGAACTAAGCCATCAACTCCTGCAGGACCCGTCTCTGTCCCCTTCTACGTTACAAGAGTACAGCAGCCTCCACTAGGGCACCTGCACTGGGACAAAGGGATGAGTGAGTCCAAGAGCCACACGCTCTTTTTTTGAGTTATTCTGCCAGGTATTTACAGCATGAACCTCTTTTCCCTTTAATTTCTATTTTATACGTACCGAACTTTCAAAAAGAAAAAAAAAATCTGTGAACAGAAAGTCTAAATTCAATGAATACACATGCTAGATGTGTCTACAGGGAAGGAGACGAGTTAGTGAGTTCCCTCTGGCTTGTGGTATCACTATCGTTAAGGCTAGCCACACATGGATATTCACTTTGCTGCTAAATGTCTTTTTCTTTTTAGCCATCTAAATTAATAGAACTTTTGAAAGGAAAATTCTTAATGATTAAAAATAAATCTTTTAGGTAGTAAGGATGAATTTCCAGTTTCTTTGTATTAGCATATTTCCAGCACACAGACTCTAATTCTCCTTCAATAAGATCTCTTTTGCCTATTCAACTCTCTTTTCATGATTTGCTTTTGGAACACATTATCAGCTGGATGGAGTAGTTGATTAATCTGTAATCAACTGGTCTCAGTAAAAAGCTTTACAGCTTTGCAGATCCCAGCTGACAGAAAAGACATTACTTACGCCATTTCCTCAAAGACCTTCACTCGCTCACATCCCTCTGGGGGCTCCCGTTTGAACATGTAGCTGTTGTTTGGTTTGGGAGATGAAGCATACTTGGGTAACGGTGAGCTACTCCCACTGTCTGTAAATTTAAAGCAGTTATATTAACTAGTGATTGAAAGCTCTTTTAAATTAAATTTGATTTCCAAACAAGCAGCCTTTTGCACAGTTTATCCACTACTGCCCCTTGGCTTCCACCACAGAGCTTCCTTTATTGCAAAGCTGTTTCTAACATCCTTGTGTAGTACATATCTTATGAATAAAAGCTTCAATGCAATAGTAATCTGCCATACCACAGAACATAAAAAGCAGATATTTTGGTCCAGACAACTGTATTTTGCGTAAAGTAGAGCTGTAATCCTGAAAATAAATACATCATTATATATTTCAAAAAGGTAAATAAATGGGGTAATATGTATAGCCATGCAGAATTTTAAGAGATTAAATACAGCATTCTCTATATTTTCTCACTGTTCAACCAATTTAATTGAAAATTTTAATATGTGGAATAATCTTCATTACAAAAGTTCTTAGCAGAAACGTTAGTTTTACTAAACACTGTGAATAACATGTATGCAGGGAAAAAACAGGCTTATAACACAATATACTTTCCCTTGGCCCACAATGAAAAAGGTAATGTTCAGAATTTTGCCTTTAAAATGTCTATATAGAAGAATTTTTTGAGCACTATTTGTATTTTCGCTGCTGGAAGCACGAGGAATCTAAAAGCATCTCTATCTAACATGTTTTCTTCGTATTTTTGACCAAAAAGAAATGGCCTATTCATGAAAAGCCATAAAACCTATATGCAGTTTCTCCCTTTCCTACCTGGCAAAGGATTTTGGAAATTCATATCCACCAAAATATGTCATTATCTTTTTAAGATGCCAAGTTGTAAAGTCAGTAACATACCTTTATAAATACAATAGTCCTATTTAAACAAATTCTGACTTAATGCAAACCAATCCCCCATGCTAAAATACTAAGCACATCACCTATTGAGATGTAGTATTTTCGTATGTATTTTGAAAGATGGCATTAGTACCATAAATTTCAGGTGTCACAATTTTGATAAGTTGCTTCAGTTTAGGATACAGTACATGGTCCAACATTCAGAATCTGAGTAACAGGGAGGGTTTTTTTAATCATCATTAATGAAGTATAATACACGCTTAGAAAGTAGACCCTTGAGGCACACTTAGAGTGTACTTGGTGAATGACTCAAAGAGCATCTGTGTAAGTGTTGGGCATGCAGATGTGTGCTTATATTTGAATATGGCTATATCTCTGGCTGGGAAATCATTGCCTGCAAAATAACAAGGCCACATTATTGGGAAACCTAGAAAACCTCATAGTTTCTCCATCACTACTGTTACACATGTCCATAGAGATTATGCATAGTCTCTGGGAAGGAATTAAGTCTTAGAGTTACGTTGGGTTTTTTCAGACTTGAGGATTTTCTTAGACTCAACATTTATCCTATATTGCTTAAACAAATGGGAGGGAGGAGAAGGAATATTATTTTTTCTCTTCGGTAGATGCAAAACATCATTAACCTGACTAGAGTCCGACTTCGCTGCTATTTGAGCTAGGCTAAACCAAAACGACTGGTCTTCAATCAAAAACTGGTGGGAATGAGGTCTTGAACTCGGTATAATACCAAAAATACAGGTTGACTTTGCTTTATTATCCAAGCAACGACCAGCCATGCCAAGGATACATGAAAAAGTAGCTATGGTTGTGTAGTGCCTCCATGGAGAGGACACAGCCCTGCTGCACGCAGGATGGGCCTAAAGCCATGGGCTTGATGCCTTTAACAAGCCTTTTCTGCCATCAGCAGGGGTGTGACCAGGTCAGTAGTTAAGAATCCACCCTATTGTCATGTAAGAAAAGTCATCTTGGCCACTCTTACAGTCTCCTGTGTTCTATTTCTTATTACATCATCAGACCTACCACATGATTTCTCTCATAACATTACTGATGGTTTCAAGGGACCTTCCCAGAATTGAAAGCTAGATGTGAGTTGGATAATCAGCAAAACTAACTGTCTTCCTATAAACAATCTACAATGAATTAAATATTAAATGGTTTTTCTCCTTGCAATTTTTCTAATTTCCGAGGCTTATATTTTTACAGAGTTTTACCCACTTAAACATTCTTTTATTGGGGGCAGGGAGGAGGGTGACAAATGTTTAAACAAACAAACACAATATTTTGCTATCCCAGAAAGATAGTATTCAGTGCTATTATACTGCCTTGACTTTTCAATAAAAACTGTTTGTTGAGAATATATATATACATATATGTGTGTGTGTGTGTGTGTGTGTGTGTGTGTGTGTGTGTGTGTGTATGTATATATATTACATTTAATGTTTGGTGGTCTGGAAAGACAAAGCTTGAAAGAAAGAAATTTGGAGCCGTAAATAGATTTCTTAAATCTGGGGTTTTCTCCTCAGGTAAATATGCAGTCTGATAGAGTGCAAAGAGGAACAGGGAATGGAGACAACTTTCTGGGGTTTTAGTTCTGTCACTAGCTGTATATAGTTGTATAACCTTCAACACAGCTGCCTCTCTAAGTTTCTGTATAACTAAAGGAATTTCCATTCCTAACTCTGAAATTCTGTGATTTTTACAAAAGGTTCTAACATACAAAAAAGGAACAGTGTACCAAAATATTTTTTTTTGCTTTACAAATGGCATGCTTTAAAAACAACTCCCACGAGCAAACTATTCTACCCATTCCAAGCTTGGTTGTCTAACTCCTGCATTTAGAACTCTGTGTTGAGTTTAATAACCACATTTCATTAAGAGAACATTATAAATGTGAGGTAAGCATGCTTGCTCAGGAGATTCAGGATGAAGTCTCATGGTAATCTTAATTTAATCCCTCCTGTTCACAAGCATGATACATTTTCTCATTCTCTTATCCCACAATAGGATAATAACTAGACACGTAATTGAGATTAAGTTAAATGTTACTTTATGTTCTTATAACCTCATAACCAATGAAATTAGATGTGATGAATATAATTATTTACATATCTGTCTGCATTCATAATAGTTTCATCTATATTTATAACAGAATCACCCAGATCTCAAAATTAAGAGTATGGAAACATTTTTTTGACTATTTTATTATAAAAGATTATAATTATGCATGTGTACCATATTTACGATTAAAATATAAGGAGTTTGACAAACATTTTAAAACACATCATAATGAACTAAAGCTTGGAAAAGTTAGAGATACTACTGAAGTCTGAAACTCCATATAGAAACAAGATTCATTAAACTATGTGTACTTTTATAGTTTTAGAGTTTTCTGAATTTCTCCTTATAAATGGCCTCCATTACTTCTGGTATATTAAGTTGTATGGCCAATAATTCTAGTATAAAAAAAAACATCTATATTAAGTTGCTTCATTTATGTAGGAAGGTATGTAAAATCTCTGCCATGGTTCTTTTCTAGCCCTAAGTCTATAAAATACGTGCTTTATCTCCTACTATCAGATTACTTTATCAAATTAAGTAAAATTAATTCTAAAATAAGCAATATAATTACAGGGTGGTGGTTCTTAACCCTGGTTTCACATTAGACTCATCAAAGATGTTTTAACAATACTATTAAATGCCAATGTTGAAACCTCACCCCTCAAGAGGTTCTGATTTAATTAGTCTGGGGCCCATTCCCAGGCATGTGCTGGCTGTTTTTTTTTTTTGGTAAAGCTCTCAAATGCTTTTGAAGTACAGCCAAATTTGATAACCAATCATGAAAACATTAAAACACTGGTATGGAGTCAAGCCATCTGACTTCTGTCTAGACCTAACTGCACGGCCTAGGAAAAGTGTGATCCCCTTGTGTTTTGATCTATAAAATGGGAATAACTACTGATATGATGGCTGTGAAAAATGTGTACCTGAAACAGAATAAGCTCTCAATAAATACTGCTACAATAGTAGAAAGAACACATCATTCCTAATTCACAAATTAACAAAGGTGAACCATTCAGAAATTAAGTGCCTATTCTACTTTCTTGGTAAAAGAGAGTAACAGAAATGTCATTTTTAATAGGTCTGCACACTAACTTTATTAAGGTATATAAAGGTAAGATTTTGTGTCTGGCGGGGAAGCCGAGTAACATTTGGAGTACCAGATTCTCTGGTTTATGACTGCCTAGTAGGAACTCTGCCAGTTCATGATGGCATCCTTTAGCATATGGAGATCTACCGTTCCGAAATTTTAAAACTAATGCCTAAAGTATACAGATTCTATAGATTCCTCTACGTAGAGAATATTTATTACATGTGTAGCAAGAGCCAGTAGAATGTAATTATTATTCTATCTTTCAAAGCTAGAATAACAGGCTGAGAAAACGAGCATAGAGTTCAACCAACACTAAACTTAGTGACAAAGTTAGCCAATTTAGAATAAGATTATAAATATGATGAACTAAATAGGATCTAAACAGAATTGCTATTCTAGTATTAAAATTACTTCTTTTCCAGAAAATGTGGTATGTATACACAATGGAATACTACTCAGCCATAAAAAAGAACAAAATTTTGCTATTTGCAGCAACGTGGATGGACTAGGAGGGCATTATGCTAAGTGAAATAAGTCAGACAGAGAAAGACAAATACTGTAGGATATCACTTACATGTGAAATTAAAAAAAATACAACAAACTACTGAATATAACAAAAAAGCAGATTCACAGGTATAGAGAACAAACTAGTGGTTACCAGTGGAGAGGGAAGTGGGTAGGGGCAATACAGAGGTAGGGAAATAGGAGGTACTATTAGATATAAAATAAGCTACAAGGATATACTGTACAACAGGGGGAATATAGTCAATATTTTATAATAACTATAAATGGAGTATAACGTTTAATAATTGTGAATCACTGTATTGTACTCCTGTAACTTATATAATAGTGTACAGTAACTATGCTTCAATTTAAAAAATTACTTTTTTTGTATCAGGAAATGAAATTATCAGCTGTAGTGTAATTTGATGGTCTAATGAAATCAGGAGAAACAACTGTATAGTGTTTCTTGACAACAAACTTTTGGAACCAGTTGGCATTACTGATTGTATTGAAAACCTGCATTTTCAGTGAAAAAAAAAAAAAAACTGTGGAAGAGTAAGGAGAACATTTGACTTTTACAAATAGTCTCTAACGTTTCTCTACAATTTCAAAGTCAACCTTTTATGAGAAGGTTACAAAATTTTAATAAAACAACACATCAGCTATAGCTAGGATCTCCCTTACATCAGCATTCAGCAAAGGGTAAGGAGAGAAAATGTAACATAATCCTTGTTACTTATATTTTTGAACTTTGTCTCAAATAAGACTGTTTTGAATTAATGGGACTTACATTCCAAATGTAAGTTAGGCCCATTACATTCCGAATGTAAGTTAGGCCCATTAATTAAATATTTGTCATATGTGGAAGGTGTTTTATATTTTAATCATTTATTCCATATTCACTGAATTGGTACTAATTTACAAAATAAGCAAACAAATCATAGTTGTGCCTTTGTTTTTGTGTACTTACAATAAGTACAATGCTTCTTCTGCAAACATAATCCTGATATGCAGAACAACATTGCTTATTATTGTCTCCAAATCTGACTTGGCATCGTTGATATGCTAACTACTCACTCGGAATCTTACATGAACGCGAACAAATCACCCTGAATCTGACTATCCGACGTGAGTTAAAAAATGAAAGCAAATCACTCTGTTGAAGACAGTCTGCAAACCAATTTATAGACTAAAATCTTGTCTCTTATAAATCATAATGGTAAAACTAAACTGAAAATAAATTTCAGATTACCCAGAATATTTTATATCTTGAAAAGTAATGTAACTAAGGTTCTCAGCAAAATCAAAATCAGTCTGATGCGATCTTAGTTTTTTTATATTCTTGAGGTTTTTAAATGAAAAAATTTCTAGGGACATCAGTTTTCAAAACACTGAAACACACTGTTCATATTAAAGTGCTCCTAAAGTATCCTACGGGGGAAAAAATGAAAACTTCTAATAAAATTTCAATATAATTTTAAATGTACACTTATATATATTTACTGAGCACTTAATTATGTACAAAACAGAAGACAAAACAAAATGCTATGTATCAGGTAAAACTCAGTATTTCTCTCTTTTTCTTTCCCCCCAATTCTTGCTAAAGAGAAATGGTATTATAACATCTTTTCGGCAGATAACCAAATATAATCTTAAACTTATATAATGGTCATCTTAAAGCCTGTTCCTGCTCTGACATTCACTGCCTTATTAATAGTGGTAATCGTTTTCTTATGTCCCAAGTCAGAACTTTGTTAGAACTTTGCCTTTATCCTCATTTTTCTAATCCCTCACCTTGTACATCTAATCAACCACCAAATGCTGCTGATTCTTCTTCAGTCTATTTCCTCCAATTCCTTTGCCCTACACCTGTGGTCTCCCAGTTAAGGTGCACTAAACAATCTGCTGATATGCAGGAAGAAAAAAGAACATTTATACATATTTACTTTTTATCTCTAAAAATAAGAAACTAAGCTTTACCAGCAAATATTTTATATATGGATTGAATTATGTACTTACATAACTTAGAAATATATAAATTTATATTACGGGTACAAATTAAAAATTGCTGAAAAAAGTATGTAATAACTCAAGTTTGGAGACGGGACTAGGCTATTAAAATAGCATCTTATCTTCCCCTCTTGCTGTCTCTCTCCACTTCTGTAGCTTTATCCTTAAAGCTGGTCATGTCCTTCAGCTCAGCAGTCCCCAATCTTTTTGGCACCAGGGGCCGGTTTCATGGAAGACAGTTTTTCCACAGATGGGGGTGGGGTGGTGAGGGGTGTGGTGCCTCAGGTGGCAATGTGAGTGACGGGGAGCGGCAGATGAAGCTTTGTCAGTTCACTCGCCTGCTGCTCACTGCCGGCTGTGCCACCGGGTTCCTAACAGGCTGCAGACCCCTACGGGTCCACAGCCCGGGGGTTGGGGACCCCTGCTTTAGCTGACAAAAGATCTTTGCTTGGTTCTTCATTTCTTTCAGCAAGGCTACAAGGCCCTTATGAAATAGTGGCCTTTCTACCTACCTCTCCATTCTCACTGCTTTCTACTCCTTACCATTTACCCCTATGCTCTAGCCACACTATTTTTTTTTTTTTTAACTGTTCTCCACACACCAGGCTCTTTCATAGCTGAATGACTGTGTAATGGCTATTCCTCCTGCGAAGGCAGCAAGTAGTAGTGTGAGGTTCCTACAGAAGATCTTTGTTGGCATCTGGACTTCAAAAGATTTAGGAAAGTTAACTTCATTTCTCTAAGCCTTAGGCTCCCCATTCTTAAAATAATGACAATGTCCCTCCTCATCGGATTGTGATAATATTACAGGGGATAACAAAGGTAAAGTCACCTGGGCAAATTTAATCATCATAACAATCCTATGAGGCAGGTGCCATCATTTTCCTTAATTTATAGGTGAGAAAACAGATACAGAGAGGTTGAGTAACTTGCCCAAGGACACATAATTAGTAAGTGGCAGAGCAGAGTTCAACCTGGCTGCACCAGAGTCAGAGTTTGTTACCATCACGCTATCTGCCTCACTGTTTTGATCCATCTCAACTCTATCGTCCTCATTAGACTAGACGATCAAGTTCCAATCTAACATTCCATGCTTCTCCTCAGTAGAGTCTTAGAGTTTAGGCAAAAGCTTCATTGGGTCTGCCTTCTGTTAGTCTCACAAGGAGACACAGTGCAACAAGGAGTGGCTTCAGTGTCCATATTTCTTCTCAGAGGAACATAAAAGATAACAGGGAGAAAAAAATTCAACAGATCCCCTTTCCTCTAGCCCATACCCTATTTTTTCCCCAGTCATGATCAGAGTAGAAGATGAGATGGATTTTAGCAAAGTTACTTCCCTTCCCCTAATTTCAACAGGAAATTTGAACTTTATGGCTTCTTTCTCACCAAAGGCCTATGATCACTAAGTTAGCATAATCTTAGAGTGGTGACTGTTTATTATCTTTTTTTGGTTGGTGGTAGCGGGGAGGATTATCATACTCTTCCTGAACATTCAAAAGCCTAACATATATAAGTTAACCACTTAAGGAAAAAGACGCTAATGTTTTCAACAAAGCTATAAAAATATATTCTTAAAAAAATGGACATACCATGAAGAAGGAATACTCAAAAAATCTCGACTAAGCACTAGTCCATGCTAATGCTAGGCGCCACTCTAGTTGCTGAGGATAAAGTAATGAGCAAAATAAAGTTACCTGCTCTTTATGGAGCTTATAGTCTAGTAAATAGATAATAGAAGATTAAGTGAAATTATATATGCGGACATATTAATAAATTTTGGTTTGCTTTAGTTTTAGACTCTGAGTTGTAACTGCTAGAACTGAGTTGTATACTTACTAATAATTTTGAATTAAGAATAGTAACTCATCCATAGAGAGCTAACACAGCAACTGCTATTAGTAAAATTGTAGACATTTTCCAAAAGAGGGGGAAAAGGCATTTACTGGATGCTTCTTATACGCATCAGATAATGGGAGTATATGTAATTTTAGATGTACTCTTGAAAAAGCAAAACAGGGAAGATGACCTTAGGGATGTAATTCTAGAAAAGTTCACTTTTTAACCTATGGAATAACTCCTTTGTTGGAATAAGATTTCTACACTCTTTGTAGTTTTACCAGCAAGAGGTTCTTCTAGGATAATAAGCATCCTAGAATTATGTGGGGAGAATCTTTTGATTGAGAAACAGATTCAGGCTCAAAAGCAGCAATTTGCAAGGTGTGGTAGCTAAAAGAAGTATATCCAACGTATCTATTTTCACAATATAAACCACAAAAAGAAAAGTACCACACAATCTTGGCTGATTAGGATATCTAGAAGGTGGAGAGTTAAAGTATGGTAAGGGCAAAGGTCAAACAATGTTAAGAAATAGAGCCCTAAAGATGAACACAAATCGGGTTTAAAATGTATACAGAAAGGAATAAGATATCAAAAAGAGTCTCTTTTAAAAGTCTGCCTGGGGTCAGCCCTAGAACCTGAAAAGATAATACTTTTTTTTCTTTTCTCCAACTATGGGCTGCTCAGTCCTAATACCCAAAGTTTAGAAATAATAATATTTATAAGTTAAATCATAGTATGAGTTAAATAGGCTTATATGCATTCTGCCCTGGAAACTCCATCTACATGATATACATTTTTCCTGTGGGAACACATAGTTTAATTTCCAAGTAATCAATTTATGGACTCTTGGAATACAACTCTTGGTAGTTGACCTGACTAGAATGGTTCAGTTGACGTCATGGTTAGAATAATCAACGTTTCCACAATATCTTGCAAAACTGCAGAATTTTATAACAACCTGCCTAAGTGAATTGTGCCAAAGATCAACTATAAGTGGCAGACTGAAGTCAAGATTTTGTGGCTTGCTACCTTATTAAGGAAAGCTGGCAGAGCTGCTAAAACAACTAATATTTGACACTGCCATTTACATTATATAAATGACTGTTTTTCTCCCTTGCATTTTGGGCATGATAATGTAGAAGAATTTAGGCTAACTCTTAGGATATATTCTGAAGATGTCAAGATAATAAGAGCTCTTATTCTGGATCCCTGAATTCTCCACACAGATCATAATGTAGGAACTGTGGCTGTTATTAGGTTAGTAAGCCTAGCAACTTTACACGTTACCAGGCTGCCTTCAGTCTTTAGGTCACTGGAAAAATCTGTCAGAAAACCACCAAACCCAAAAAACTAAAACCTGAAGACAGTCTCTTAAAGGCTGGACTTTTCTCAATAATGAGAGTGTTTTTGTCCTGGCATTGCAACTGAAACAGCCAAAGGACCACTATGCTAATCAACTAAAATTATTTTTATAGGTCTCAAATTATATATGTGTCATGGAGAAAAACAGATGTTAGGAATAAGCAGAAATAATAAAGTCAGGAAAAGGATAGGAATAACAGATGAGTACTAGAAAAATAATCAGCTAACTAGCACATCTCTCATTAGAGCTATATACTCACAATGTCTTTCCCTCCCCCCACCTGTGCATGCCAATCCAGGCACCTAAAGATGTCTAAACTAGCTAGTCTACAACAGCAACTACAGAATAGGTAGGTACTCCAAATCAATTCTAGTTGACTACAAAATTACAGTATCAATTCTGTTTTCAGAGTTAATGATGCACACCTATTAGAAATCTATAGCTTGCTTTTTTTTTCTCTTTACTGGAAATAAATGTAAAGAAATAAAAGACCAATTTAAGCTTCACTGTGGAAAAATGCAAATTGTAAGCTAGAATTAGTATCTTAGAAAAATTTGGACTGTCCATTCTGAAGTAATGAGTCAGAGATTATTCTATAGTTTGAATGATTTAAATATGTAAGTTTCAGAAATTGCAAAACTGACAACTCCCTCTCCTTTGTACCTTTAGTTTTCTGAACATACTTGTATAATAGTGTAGATATATTAAGAAACTTATGTCATGAGGTCTTAATTCCCAAACTGAGGTAGTTTTGTAGAAAACAGTCTTAAATGATTCTGTAGTCTTCTTAGTTTCTAAGGAAATTTTTTAAAAATCACTATTAGTCACACCCAACACCATTTATTGAGTGTTTACTACATACCAAGAGTTGTGCTAAGCACTCTGTTCCAATATCTCATTTAACTTCAATAATGGTATGAGGTATGAAAACAAGTATTATCACCTTGTTTTACTAAGAACAAAATTTGTTTTAACTATTAGGGGAAAAACTGTTGGCCTTAGAGATGATGTGGACCAACGTTCTCATTTTACATTAAACAAACAAGAGGAACAGAAGAAAGATAAGACACTTGTGTCATGCAGGCAGATATCTGGTATAAAAGAATAGAAGGGCATAGAGAAAAATATACAACCAAAAGCAGTCTTAGAAAAAGTCTAACTTCTCTCTAAGAAACAGCCAGAATTCAGAATATTGTACTATCTCGAAGAGATACCTGCACTCCCATGTTCACTGCAGTATTATTCACGATAGCCAAAACATGGGAACAACCTAAGTATCCATGGACAGATGAATGGATAATGTGGTTCTAACTGGTTGTGAGACTGCCTCAAAGAATATAGTCCCGCAGAGGCCAAGAAGACAATCTCACAACCAGCTACCCAAAATGGAATTCATCTATCAACTTCCTAATACATCTCCCTTTTGGTTCAGCATCTCTCAACTATCCACAGTGTTAAACTTAGAAGAAAACAAAACTTCTGAATTAACTGCCTAGCCTTATTATCACTGTTATTTTTAATTTTAACCCAACTGTAAGTGCTAATAAGTAGCAAAAGTGGTCTGCACTTATCTTTTCTAGTGGTATAATAAAAAAATACGGGTTTTACAAGATCTGTTTCATATACCACCTCTGCAGCCTACAATAACTTATGATTATTGATGATTATTTAACATTTCCATTTACCTTCAAAACAAATACTCCTACTAGAAGCGAGGTGTTTTCTTGTTTGTTTTACTATGAAACATCCATACTAAAAATGCGAGGAAGTGACTGCTGTAGGATGCCTCAGTAAAATGAAAGTTTCCTAGTCTGCATTCTACAATAGCGACATTCCACTTGAAGCAGAGAGATATGCCTAACTAAGGTACTGCTTTCAGTACATCCTTAATGGAGGAAGAGAGTTCACAAGGCTTCCAATAAGGAAAAGGTGAAAAGGGGAGAACTGTTGAGATCCACCCACAAAGAGGACAAAGTCCAAAGTAGCTTCCATCTAACATCTCAGCAGAGAGTCAGGCGTAATGATGACTGAAAGAAGCCAGACCAAAAGCATACACACTGCATCAATCCATTTCTATGAAATCCAGTAACAGGAAAAAATTAGACTATGATGATGGAAGTCAACAGTGGTTACTTCTAAGTGGAGAGGAGAAGGATACTGTCTGTAAAGGGGGCTAGGGATCCTTCTGGGAGGCGAAAAATGTTCTGTATCTTGATCCAGGTAGTGGTTTCATGAGTGCATACGTGTGTAAAAATTCAGGGGGCTTAGCACTTAATATTTGGGCACTTTAAATGTATTAATACCTCAAAATAAAACAAATTGAGGGGGTTGGGGGTCAAGTCAGGACAAGGCCCATAAAAAAATCCTGTAAGATTCTATAAACTTTAATTTTTTCATGTTTTAAAATTTGTGTTGCCTATGATCTTCTTGTGGTGAAAAGCAATAAATGTGTTACAAAGGAAGTTCAGTGTTTCTTTGTAAGTAGCTAGGAAGGTGGAAGCTGGGCAGTCTTCAGTACCTTCGATGTCTGAGTCTGACGGGGCTAGAAACTGAAAGAAGAGAGTGAACAGTGGTAGCCAAGTGCCTGACACGAAGACAGGAGGACATGGGCAGACAGGGCTTGACAGGCAATAAGAAACCCCACGGGTTTTGCACTCTTATTGGTGTTAGTTAATAACTCATCTACATACCATAATATATTCCCTGATGTGCTACAGGTACTTTTTAAACTTTATCCCACTTGGTTAAAAATACACTCATTCTTCCAACAGATTTTTTTAGAAATTATTTCCTCCCAAATTAATCTGAATACGAAATCTAACCTCAGGCACGAGGAACATAAACTTTACCATAACCATCCTTAACTCTGGACAATACCAAGGAAAAAACTGTGTTATATGATGTGAAGCTGTACACATTCATTTTATAGCTTTCATTAGCTGTTATAACCATGCGCTGTGCTCCTCTGACACATTTATGGAAGATGTTTGCGAAAGTCACAAAGAAGGGGGTACATGAAACCAATGAACAAACCAACCTAGATCAACCAATCCTTTACAATCCCACCATTCAATGAAACAAAAAAGGTGATGTAATGGTCTAAGACAAAGAAAGTAGAATGACCAAGGCCTTATAACAAACCCTCTAAATGGATGATTTCATTCTCACCTTTATCACGATCATAGAGTAAATCTTCTGTTGAGCAAGGGCTACCGTCCTGGGATTCCGGGGGACAGAAGGGGGAAACACAGGGGGAGTGACTGCTGCAACTACTGCTGCGCTCCTGCACAGAGGGGGTCTGCGTGTCGATGCTGCGAGTGCTGCTGCTCCGGTAGTGAGCAGGGAGGGGGGCTCTCCGACCATCCGGGATATCCAAAGGCTGGAAGAACAACAACCATCACACCGTCAGTGACAGTTCATATACTCCATCCATATAGAAAGCACTGGTGTTTCTTTTGATTTCATTTTGCAGTATTATCGCCACCACAGTTGATTCTTCAGAGAATAAAGATACCAATCTTGTGTCTTAATTTCTGCCAGTCACTTTAGGTCAGCACTCCCAGTAATACTCTTCAAGGACAGGGGCTTCTTTTAACACTGTATCCCTAGCACTGTGTCTGGCACACAGCAGACATTCAATAAACATTTGCTTTAAGAATTAGTCAAACCGCTCAAGAAGTCACTTTGACTTGATAATAAAAAAAGAGAAATCTCATATTCACAGGTATGGATTTCCATTTGTTCATTCTTCTTATTATTATTTTTTTACAAGCCAGGAACAGATTTTGCAGTTTACCCCAAATTTATAATAAAAGGTTTATTCTATTAGTACTCAAGGGAGGATATTAAGATAACTCAGAACATTTCTTCTAATTTGGTATCCAACTGAGTAGGACTACTAATGAATTTTGCTTAGTTCTAATGCATTGTTCTGAGTGGCAAAAATAAAAAATAGAAATGAAATTATAATTATAGAATCATATATGAATCATATATTTTTGACCCGAGAAGACCCTAGACCTCATTAGCACAATGTTTTTACCAATAAAGAACCTATAGTTTATTTTATTTTTTAAATAAATTTATTTATTTTTGGCAGCGTTGGGTCGTCTTTGCTGAGCGCGGGCTTTCTCTAGTTGCGGCGAGCGAGGGCTACTCTGGGTTGCAGTGGCTTCTCTTGTTGCGGAGCACAGGCTCTAGAGCGCAGACTCAGTAGTTGTGGCGCACGGGCTTAGTTGATCCGCAGCATGTGGGATCTTCCCAGACCAGGGCTCGAACCCGTGTCCCCTGCATTGGCAGGCGGATTCTTAACCACTGCACCACCAGGGAAACCCCCAGAACTTAAAAGTTTAGAGCTCCTGGTGACATGGTCAATTAAATGGCATCAGAGCTTCAGCTGCAGTGGACTCTTTCTACTCTGCTTCTGCTGTAAAGATATATCTTGCTAACTAAGTGAGGTCAACAAATATAATTCTGTATATTTACAGTATTTTTGTCATTACATAGACAAGATTGAAATGCTAGGAAAAAAGAACCAATATATTCTTAGTATATTTACAACTTATTTTCACTGTTTACTGCTATTACTCTGAGCTTTGTCATTTCAGAGATTTTAGAAACACTGTCAGAGGGAAAATGAAGTAAGATAAAATTAGGCAAGACTCAAAATATATCAATGTTTTTCTACAACAAATTAAGTGAAGGTCAAAACCTAAAATAAAAACTTCATCTGTCTATGCAGAGTTGCTAAACCAAAACTATACCATTTTCACAACCTGACAATGACCATGCTACTGTAAAGAGAATATTCAATTATGGAATATTAGTTAATTTTGTCAACAAACAAAAAAAGTAAAATTTTCCAATTTAGGAAAGAAATATTCCCAAAGAAATATTAAGTTACTTGGTCAAACGCTAAGAAAATTATTTATTATTTAAAATTTTTCTTTTACTTAACTAAATTTAGATTTTAATTACAACACTGCACTAAATTTTAGAATGAACAATTCTAAGAATAAATCATTGGTGCAGGTTTTTGGGGGTTTTTTTGGACATAATTATGTGATAGGTGTGTGAGGTTTTCAGAACAACCCATAAAGAAAGATCATTTTGGAATATATATGAGGGTTAAATGACACAGGTCTTTCTTAAAACTTAGATATTTAAGTCAAGGAAAATGCTGCTTTAATAAAATATCAATATTGGTAATTAGTAAAAGAATAATGTATCAATTTGTAACTAAAAAAGTTTAAGAATTTGAGTTATCTTTTCTTCATGTCCTATTTGATACAATCACTTTGTATTCCCATTTCTGAATCTTTAACTGGATAATATATATCAATTTCCTTAACCAACTTCTGTTTTCTTGGGGAGGGGGTTCAGAAGAATTAGAATAACAAAACAGATTTTAGAAGTTTATACATTTACACAAAATAATGATGGGAAATATAAAGGCTTAGAAGCTACTGACAGGTTCACTGATGGTGACATTTTGATTTATTAAAACTTTGAGGCACACTTAATCATAAATCTAAAAATTCTTAAAATTAATATTTTAGTTATAACTGTGTAGGTTACCCCAGAGTAATTCTGAAGTGGCTACTGTGAAATTAGAATATGATTTACTTAAAAGCAGAACTATGTTATTTTTTTTTAATTGGAGTAAAATTGCTTTACAGTGTTGTGTTTCTGCTCTACAATGAAGTGAATCAGCTATATGTATACCTATATCTCCTACCTCTTGGACCTCCCTCCCGCCGCCCCCCCCCCCGCCCCATCCCATCCATCTAGGTCATCACAGAGCACCGAGCTGAGCTCCCTGTGCTATACAGCAGGTTCCCACTAGCTATCTATTTTACACATGGTAGTGTATTTATTGTCAAACCTAATCTCCCAATTTGTCCCACCTTCCCCGTCCCCCCGTGTTCACATGTCCATTCTCTATATCGGTGTCTCTATTCCTACCCTACAAATAGGTTCATCTGTAACATTTTTCTAGATTGCACAGATATGTCTTAAAATACCATATTTGTTTTTCTCTTTCTGGCTTACTTCACTCTGTATGACAGACTCTAGGTCCATCCACATCTCTGCAAATGACCCAATTTCATTCCTTTTTATGGCTGAGTAATATTCCATTGTATATATGTACCACATCTTTATCCATTCATCTATCATTGGACGTTTAGGTTGTTTCCATGTCCTGGCTATTGTAAATAGTGCTGCAATGAACATGGGGGTACATGTGTCCTTTTGAATTATGGTTTTCTCAGGGTATATTCCCAGTAGTGGGAGTGCTGGGTCATATGGTAGTTCTATTTTTAGTTTTTTAAGGAACCTCCATACTGTTCTCCCTAGTGGCTGTATCAATATACATTCCCACCAACAGTGTAGGAGGGTTTCCTTTTCTCCACACCCTCTCCAGCATTTAGATTTTTTGATGGCCATTCTGACCAGTGTGAGATGATACCTCACTGTAGTTTTGATTTGCATTTCTCTAATAATTAGTGATGCTGAGCATCTTTTCACATGCTTCTTAGCCATCTGTATGTCTTCTTTGGTGAAATGACCATTTAGGTCTTCTGCCCATTTTTTAATTGGGTTGTTTGTTTTTTCGATATTGAGCTCCATGAGCTGTTTGTATATTTTAGAGATTAATCCTTTGACCGTTGCTTCATTTGCAAATATTTTCCCCCATTCTGAGAGCTGTTTCTTTCTCTTGTTTATGGTTTCCTTTGCTGTGCAAAAGCTTTTAAGTTTCATTAGGTCCCATTTGTTTATTTTTGGTTTTATTTTCATTACTCTAGGAGGTGGGTCAAAAAAGATGTGTTTTTCCTATGTTTTCCTCTAAGAGTTTTATAGTGTCTGGTCCTACATTTAGGTCTTTAATCCTTTTGGAGTTTATTTTTGTGTATGGTGTTAGGGAGTGTTCTAATTTCATTCTTTTACATGTAGCTGTCCAGTTTTCTCATCACCACTTATTGAAGAGGCTGTCTTTTCTCCATTGTATGTTCTTGCCTCCTTTGTCATAAATTAGGTGACCATATGTGTGTGGGCTTATCTCTGGGCTTTCTATCCTGCACCATTGATCTACATTTCTGTTTTTGTGCCAGTACCATACTGTCTTGATTACTGTAGCTTTGTAGTAGAGTTTGAAGTCAGGGATTCCTCCAGCTCCATTTTTCTTTCTCAAGATTGCTTTGGCTATTCGGGGTCTTTTGTGTTTCCACACAAATTGTAAAATTTTTTGTTCTAATTCTGTGAAGAATGCCATTGGTAGTGTGATAGGGATTGCACTGAATCTGTAGATTGCTTTGGGTAGTATAGTCATTTCACAATATTGACTCTTCCAATCCAAGGACATGGTACATTTCTCCATCTGTTTATGTCATCTTTAATTTCTTTCATCAGTGTTTTATAGTTTTCTGAGTACAAGTTTTCTGCCTCCTTAGGTAGGTTTATTCCTAGGTATTTTGTTCTTTTTGTTGCGATGGTAAATGGGATTGTTTCCTTAATTTCTCTTTCTGATTTTTCCTTGTTAGTGTATAGGAATGCAAGAGATTTCTGTGCATTAATTTTGTATCCTGCAACTTTACCAAATTCATTGATTAGCTCTAGTAGTTTTCTGGTGGCATCTTTAGGATTTTCTATGTATAGTATCATATCATCTGCAAACAGTGACAGTTTGACTTCTTCTTTTCCAATCTGTATTCCTTTTATTTTTCTTCTCTGATTGTCGTGGCTAGGACTTCAAAACTATGTTGAATAAGAGTGGACATCCTTGTCTTGTTCCTGATCTTCGTGGAAATGCTTTCAGTTTTTTACCATTGAGTATGATGCTTGCTGTGGGTTTATCATATATGGCCTTTATTATGTTGAGGTAGGTTCCCTCTATGCCGATTTTCTGGAGAGTTTTTATCGTAAATGGTGTTGACTTTTGTCAAAAGTTTTTTCTGAGTCTACTGAGATGACCATATGATTTTTCTCCTTCGATTTGTTAATATGGTGTATCACACTGATTGATTTGCATATACTGAAGAATCCTTGCATTCCTGGGATAAATCCCACTTGATCATGGTGTATGATCCTTTTAATGTGCTCTTGGATTCTGTTTGCTAGTATGTTTTTGAGGATTTTTGCATCTATGTTCATCAGTGATATTGGCCTGCAGTTTTCTTTCTTTGTGACATCTTTCTTTCTTTGTGACATCTTTGTCTGGTTTTGGTATCAGGGTGATGGTGGTTTTGTAGAATGAATTTGGGAGTGTTCCGCCCTCTGCAATTTTTGGAAGAGTTTGAGAAGGATCAGCATTAGCTCTTCTCTAAATGCTTTATAGAATTTGCCTAAGAAGCCATCTGGTCCTGGACTTTTGTTTGTTGGAAGATTTTTAATTACAGTTTCAATTTCATTACCTGTTTATATTTTCTAATTCTTCCTGGTTCAGTCTTGGAAAATTGTACCTTTCCAAGAATTGTCCATTTCTTCCAGCTTGTCCATTTTATTGGCATATAATTGTTTGTAGTAGTCTCTTATAATCCTTTGTATTTCTGCAGTGTCAGTTGTGATTTCTCCTTTTTCATTTCTATTTTTATTGATCTGCGTCCTCTCCCTTTTTTTCTTGATGAGTCTTGCCTAAAGGTTTATCAATTTTGGTTATCTTCTCAAAGAACCAACTTTTAGTTTCATTGATCTTTGCTATTATTTTCTTCATTTCTATTTCATTTATTTCTTCTCTGATCTTTGTGATTTCTTTCCTTCTACTGACTCTGGGTTTTCTTTGTTCTTGTTTCTCTAGTTGCTTTACGTGTAAGGTTAGATTGTTTATTTGAGATTTTTCTTGGTTCTTGAAGTGAGATTGAATTGCTATAAACTTGCCTCTTAGAAGTGCTTTTGTTGCATCCCGTGATTTTGGATCACTGTGTTTTTGTTGTCATTTGTTTCTATGTATTTTTAAATTTCTTCTTAGATTTCTTCAGTGATCTCTTGGTTATTTAGTAGCGTACTGTTTAGCCTCCATGTATTTGTGTTTTTTACAGTTTTTTTCCTGTAACTGATTTCCAGTCTCATAGTGTTGTAGTCAGAAAAGATGCTTGATATGATTTCAATTTTCTTAAATTTTCTGAGGCTTGTGACCCAAGACGTGATCTATCCTGGAGAATGTTCTGTGTGCACGTGAGAAGAAAGTGTGTTCAAGCAGAACTATGTTACTAAGTTTCATCTTCTAGTATAGTTTTGCTTAGCAGTTCTTAAAGAATTAGCAAATATGTGTCTGATTATCTCATCCTCAAAAAATTAGACCAATTTTACTTCCTTACATTACTGTTCTTAAATGTTACTTAATGTATAAAGGAAACATTTTAATGGTATACACAGCTAAGCTAAGAGACATCACAATTTCCAAAGGGTTCCTTTTTGGCCTAATGAATATAACATAAAAATTTAACTCTAGGAAGAGTAAAATGGCACAACCTTTTGGGATGGTAATTTTAGCAATATTCATCAAAATTTAAAACGTGCAAATGCTTTGACCCAGCAGTTTCACAGCCAGGGAATTGTCTGCCAAGAGTACACTATGTTTTCTAAAGCACTGCTTATGATGACAAAAACTGAAAACAATCTAAATGCCCATCAGTAGGGGACTTTTAAATTATGGTACCTTCATATAGTGATTCAGTATATATTAGCATACATACACATATTTGGAAGCATATACAATAAACTGTGATTAATGCTTATATCTGCTAAGCAATATTCAGAGTTGGAAAAAGTTTCTTTTTCAATTTTATAAATATAAAATTGAACTGTGTGAATTTTGAGATGAACTCTAAATCAGTTTTAAAATCTACACATTATCTGAAGGAATTAGACACACATTTGACATAAATTAAATCATATTTTAGTTCTAAAAAACCATCAGATAGATAATTAAGCCAAATGCTACTTGATGTTTTCTTTTGTTGAGTATATCTTTAAAATGCGGTCAAATATAAGTTCATGTGCAGGAGTGTCCAGATTTCTTTTCTGGGACAGAGGTAATTTATAAAGTATTTTTGATTAATTCAAATGGATCAGAGACCTAAATATAAGAGAAAGCTAAAACCATAAAACTCTTAGAAGAAAACACAAGAATAAATCACTGTGACCTTAGATTAGGCAATCTTTTAGATATGACCCAAAAGAAAATGAAAAGTGAAAAGACAACCCACAGAATGGGAGATATTTTCAAATCATATATCTAATAAGGTATTTTTATCTAGAAGGTAAGAACTTTATAAAGACCTTTACCAATCAGTAGTAAAAAGACAACCTAATTTTGAAATGGGCAAAGCATCTAAATAGACAGTTTTCCAAAGAAGACATACAAATGGTCAACACCATGATGAGATACCACTTCACATCCACTAGAATGGCTACAATAAAAAAGACACATAATTACAAGTGTTGCTGAAGATGGAGAAATTGGAAGCTTCATACACAGCCAGTGGGGAGATGTAACATGGTACAGTGCAGCCACTTTGGAAAGTAGTCCGGCAGTTTCTCAAAAGGTTAAACAGAGTTACCATACAAGCAGTTCCACTCATGGGTATATACTCAACAGAAATGAAAACATCATGTTCACACAAAAACTTGTATATAAACTTCACAGCAGAATTACTCATAATAGCCAAAAAGTAGAAACAATGGAAATGTTTATCAGTTAATGACTGGATAATAAAATCTGTATGATTGAATATTATTTGGCAATAAAAAGGAATGAAGTACTGATACATACATACATACATACAGTCCACAATATTAAAGAAAAAAGTGACTCAAACATCCCATGTAACCTTACCTTGGACACTTCCTCTTTCCCGTTATTTTCTTTAATGAATACCTTTTCTAATTCGGGACTTATTCCTTCTACATTGCAGGGCACACGTGAAACAGATGATTTTGGCACTGATACATTTGATAGTGGCATAGGGACTGATCTTGATCCAGTAGCCTACAAAACAGAAGATAAGGTGTTATCAAATTATTTGTGGCCAAAGAAATCAAGAACTAAAGAGCATGGTAAATCTTAAAAGAGAAACTCAAGGAGCAGAGTTATTTTGAAATTTCAAATACAATATAAATTCAGATACACATACAGCAGTTTCGGTTCCAAAGTAAGGTAAAAATTACAGAGTCAAAGTAATCCTTTATGTAAGTATAAAGGTACGATTGTAAACTGTACACACTTTTCCAGTAGAATGGCAGAAATCGAGTGTCCTCTGCACTGTTTAATTTTTTTTCTTTTTTGTTTTTACTGGAAAAGCATAGTTGAAATCATGTAAGTTAAGTGTATCACGTGACACTTCAGCTCTGCTCTGTGCCTGTGTATGTGTTCAAAAGATTTGTTCCCTGCACTGTGACGATTACCTTCTAGTATTTTTCATTTCCATTTTATCAACCATTTAAGAAAGGCTTTTGGATTACTAAGTAGTTTGGCAACAATATCATGTTAATTTCAGTAACACTCACTTAACAACTATAAGGTTGCTTTCAAAAGTCCTTTGGAGGAGTTGTCAAAAATTAACCACCTCTCATAGCTGTCCTGCCAGAGGTACCACAAAGTGTAAGACAAGCCTTTTGATGCTCAAGGAACTTTAAGAACAGAAAGGAAATAAGAAAAATAAAGATGAACAAGGTAAAAAAGAACAGTATATGATCTCTACCTTATTCTGAATGATTAAAGTTGATATATATGATTCATAATGAGGTAGACAGCTAGTCATTGATTAAATGAATAATATATTTCCCATACTCAGTGCGGTGCTCCTGCCATCTGTAAACTGCTGCCCACGAATGTCCTTTGTCTCATTATTAATGCATGAGCTTTTTTCATATTAAAGTTGTAACTCTTTGTCATACATTTACTGTTTACTTTAGTATGAAATATCTTTCAGTACTTTTATGGTTTTTCATATTTAAATATTTAACCTACCGTGATTTATTTTTGTGTATGTTATGAAATAGTATTTTTTCCCACATAGTAATCAAACTGCCCCAACATTTCTTTATGGATTCTGTATTTGATTTCCTTGAGTTGTTACTTGATAATCCCTATACAGAGCTCCACTTTAACTGCTATAACTTTATAGCAGTTACATTTTGCATTTTGGTATCCTATAGGGAAAGCCTTTTCAAATTTTCTTTTTAACTGGCATTACTTTTCCATATTACCTTTGAAAATAACTTTTAAAGTAATAAAACAATTCCTTTTACATTTCCATTGGAACTCAATTTGTATGTTAATTTTGGGCAAATTACTATTTGAAAAATATTGAGTCTTCCCATGAATGAATGACTTCCCATTTGTCTCTATTTTATATTTCATATCCTCAATAAAGTCTTATAGTTTGCATATTTCTTTTAAGCCTAGGCATTTTATATTTTTTATTATATATATACTAACATGTTATTGCTAGTTGTAACATAATAAGAAATATGTACTTGGTTTCTACCCCTGGTTCCTGACAGAGTTCCTAAAATCTTATAATATCCTGAGGGACAGGGGCACTAGGAGCATCTTTTGTTCCAATATTTGGTTTCTGACACCAGTCCTGATACATAGCTCCTAAATCCCTTGGAATTGCCTGGGAGATAGGACCAAGAGTTTTTTGTTCTAATGAGGTGACTCTTGGTGGGTTCCTGAATAGGTTCCAAATGGGGGGGCTGGTCACTAGAAAGAAGCCATGATTAGAACCTTGGAACTTCCAGTCCAACCCCCATCCCCCTCATCCTCTGGTGAGGAGAGGGGCTGGAGACTGAGTTAATAATTAATCATGCCTATGTGATGAAGCCTCCCAAAACATCCCTACACTACGGGTTCAGAGAGCTTCCAGGTTGGTGAACACACATCCATATACCAGAAGGGTGGCACACCCCAACTCCATGCGAGCAGAAGCTCTTGCACGTGACTTACTTACAGACGTTGCCCTGTGCACCTCTTCATCCTGCTGTTCATCTGTATGTATCCTTTATTATATCCTTTGTAATAAACAAGGAAATGTGTTTCCCTGAGTTCTTTGAGCAGCTACAACGAGTTACTGAACCTGAAGAAGGGACTGTGGGAATCCCTTCTTTATAGCCAGTAGGTCAAAAGTACAATGACAATCTGGACCTTTCAACTGGCATCTGAAGAGGGGCAGTTTTGTGGGGCGGAGTCCTTCAGCTGTGAGGTCTGTGCTAACTCCACGTAGTTAGTGGTATAACTGAATTGGAGGACACTTGGTTGGTGTCTGGCGAGTCGGAGAATTGGTTGGTATGGGAAAAAAATCTCACACATTTGGTGTCAGGAATGTTATAAGCAGAGGGAAACAGTAGTTTACCTTTACTAGTATAGGCGAAAACAACTGATTTTTATATGTTTACATTTTATCTGATCATTAAGTTCTCAGTTTTTCTCCTTTTTATTGTAAAAAATTATAATCATAAATATAATTAAACAGAATAGTATAATGAACACTCAGGTGCACGTCATCCAGTTCCAAAACTTATCAACATTTTCTAACTTTATTTCATCTAAACATCCACTTGTTTTTGTTCTTTGAGTATATTAAAGCACATTCTAGACTTCATAGTTCATCTACAACTATTCCAGTAGGTATAGCAAAAGATAATAACAATAATAATTTTTTTTTTTTTTTTTGCGGTACGCGGGCCTCTCACTGTTGTGGCCTCTCCCGTTGCGGAGCATAGGCTTCGGACGTGCAGGCTCAGCGGCCGTGGCTCACGGGCCCAGCCGCTCCGCAGCATGTGGGATCTTCCCGGACTGGGGCATGAACCCGTGTCCCCTGCATCGGCAGGCAGACTCTCAACCACTGCGCCACCAGGGAAGCCCAAAAGATAATTATTTTTAAACATAACTACAATGCCAAAAAATTCAATGTAAATTGGGAATAAGTGTATAAATTTTTTCTGTTAAATCAATATGTCAATAGATATACTATAAATGCATTGGGCTCTTACAGAAAAGGTGTTTGAAATAAACAAAATAAGAATAATATATTAATTCTTCCAGATTAAGAAGAAAAAGTAAGGCATATGTGAATTTTCTCTTGAAATGTCTGAGGCTTGCTTGCCAACTACATGTTTGTTTTACAGCTTTGATGAGGTATAACTGACATACAATAAAATCCTCCCATTTTAAGTATGTAGCTCATTGAGCTTTGTAAATATATAGTCATCCAGTTATCAGTATAATCACATTTTAGAAACTTCTATCATCCAAAAAATTTCTCTAGGGCTTTTCTACAGTCAATTCCCACCCCTAATACTTTGCATCATTTTGCTTTTTTGAGGATTTAATGTAACGAATCATACAGTATGTAGCCTTTTACTTCTGACTTCTTTCACTTGCCATGATGTTTTTGAGATTCATCCATGTTGTTGTAAGTACCAGTAGTTCCTTCCTTTTTACTGCTGAATAGTATTATACTATATGGATGTATGAAGGGCTGTTTATCCATTCACCAGTTCATGGATATTTGTTGGCTTCCATTTTTTGACTCTTATAGATACTGCTGCCATGAACAATGATATACAAATCTCTGTCTGGACATATGTTTTTATTTCTTGTGGACAGATACCAAAGAGTGGAATTCCTGGGCTATATGGTCAGTGTATGTTTAATTTCTTAAGAAAATGCCAAACTTCTTTCCAAAGTAGCTGTACCATTTTGTGTTGCCACCAGCAATGTGTGGCTATTCTGGTTGCCTCACATCCTTATCAACACTTGGTATTGTCAATATCTTCCGTTTTAGCCATCCTATCATTAGTTTTTTAATAGTTTAGTAAATTCACTTTGATCTTCTAAATATACAACAGTATCGTATGCACAGTGATAACATTTCTTACTGCTCTGTCTAGAACCTCTAAACTACTAGCAAATAACATCAATAATTACAGACATCTATGACTTCACTTTTATTTTAACAGAAATACTTCCAGTATTTTATTGTTAGGATCTAACTACATTTGCAGTTAGTCCCATTAGGAAGTGTCCTATTTTAGGATAAGTTTTTATCACATATGGATACTGAGTTTTTATCAAGTGTTATTATGTTATTCAGCATCTACTTTGACTTTCTGATGCAATGAACTAACCTAATACATTTCCTAATGTTGAATTATCCTTACATTTGTGAAACAACCCCTAATTAGATTTTTTTGATATACTACTTGGGTTTCTCCTGCTATACTGACTATATTTTATTTACTAAAATTTACATTAATATTTGTAAGTAAATTTGGCCTAGAATAGCATTACCCGAAGTTTGTTCCATGGGGATGTGAGTACATGTTTGGGGTGGGGGTGGGAGGACAAAAAAACGAATTCTCAATTTCTTCCTAAGTCAGATAGGGGTAAAATATATCAAGAGACACAGAGAGAGATGGGTTAAGGTACTATTAGGAAGATTAAATAAGATAATGCCCAGAGTTGCTTAGTAAGTGAATGAGCTAGGATATCAGCCCAGGCCAGTAACAGTCATCCTTGTGACCACTACACTCTGTTATGTCTGTTATTAAAAGATTACACATATGGCTAAAACAAAAACTTCTTAAAACAAACATTGTAATGTAACAGAGCTAGAGATTTACATTAATTTTTTTTTAATCCTAAAATGATGGGTTCTCCTTTATAACGAACCCTTTAAAAGGAATTATTCCAATCTGGACAAGAAGTTAGCCTACCTGAGTGTGATTGATTGCTATATGGTTGCCATGGAGAGGTGACTGACGATCCTTCTCTTTACTGTGCCGACTGCTCTGCTTACTACGTTGTAGTTGCTGCCTCAGTTTGGCAATCTGCTTTGGGGAGAAGGGATGAGAAGCAAGAAGAGAACAGAAGTGAATACCAAGCTTTAAGTATTTATTTCTTTAATTTTAGATGTTAAAAAATAAAATTTTTATCAAAGATTTCAAGAAGAGACTATTTCACTACAGTGATTTATTCTCCAAGTTTTAATAATTAAAACTATTGAAAATAAGAAATAAATATATGCTACAAATGCTTCACTTATACGATTTAAATATTGTTGGTAAATACATAGACTAAATTTGCCCAGATTATTTCATATTTTACCTTTGTAACACCAGAAACATCTTCCCCTTTAAACACTTTTTCTAAGATGAAAAACTAGTATTTCACATGCCTATTGATTAAACCCAATCTCTTAATATAGGGACCTCATTAAGTTTTTAAGTTCCCATTTTATATAAACAAAATGGATCTGGTAGACCAATTACTAAACACTTTAAAATTGTAAATCCCATGGTGTAAATCGTATGGCATTTAGCATTAGTTACTTGTTAGTATTTAATATCTTACTATTATATTACTCTTAGTCACAAAATCTTTATTTTCCAGCTTTACTGAAACATAAATGACATATAACATTGTGTAAGTTTAAGGTGTACAATTTTTTTAAAAAATAAATTTATTTATTTATTTTTGGCTGCACTGGGTCTTCATTGCTGCAGATGGGCTTTCTCTAGCTGCAGCGAGCGGGGGCTACTCTTCATTGCAGTGTGCGCAGGCTTTCATTGCAGTGTCTTCCCTTGTTGCCGTGCATGGGCTCTAGGGTGCACAGGCTTCAGTAGTTGTGGCATGTGGGCTCAGTAGTTGTGGCTCACGGGCTCTAGAGCGCAGGCTCAGTAGTTGTGGCGCATGGGCTTAGTTGCTCTGCTGCATGTGGGATCTTCACAGACCAGGGATTGAACCTGTGTCCCCTGCACTGGCAGGCGGATTCTTAACCACTGCACTACCGGGTAAGTCCCTGTACAACATGTTGATTTGATGCTATTATATATTGCAAAATGACACCACTGTAGCATAAGTTAATACCTCCATCCCATTACATAATTACCATTTCTCTTTGGGGGTGAGAACATTTGAGATTTACTCTCTTAGCAACTTTCAAGTATGTATAATACAGTATTATTAACTATAATCAAAATTCTGTACATTAGATCCCCTGAACTTACTCATCTTATAATTGGAAGTATGTACCCTTTGACCACTCCCCTTTACCCTCCAGTCTAGCAACCACCACTCTACGCTCAGTTTCTATGAGTTTAGTTTTTCTTAGATCCCACAAACAAGTAATACCATACAGTATTTGTCTTTCTTTGTCTGACTTATTTCACTTAGCATAATGCCCTCAAGGTTCATCAATGTTGTTTACAAATGGCAGGATTTCCTTTTTTCTCATTGATGAATGTATGTACCACATCTTTATCCACTTCTCCATTGACAGATACTTGGCTACAGTGACACAACTTTTTTCAAAACAAATATAACTTAGGAGTGTATTCTCCTAAATGGAACTGTAAAACTCCCAGACTTAAGGCTTAAGAGAAAAGTCATTTCTACAATATGGCTTGGAATTCATTAACTATTAACATATTTTAGGTGCTATATGATCTTCTTAAACTGTGCTAGACCTGAAGTAAAATATACCTGAGCATTTTCAAAGGGAATCATTAGCAATTTGGGGGAAGTTACTTAATATTGGTATTACTTTCCTTGTAGAAAAGATGACATTAATCAATTAATAGTTACTCCTTGAACACATACAGTGAGCTCAGTTTTATGTTACCTACTAGGCAAAGTGCAAATACAAAGTAAAGTGTGTAAAATATATTGATTTCCTCAAAGAGATGTTTAGCAAAATGCTTACTTGGAATAACCATGGCAATGAAAAGCAAAATAGTTGCTATTAAAGCCTGTTAATGGTCAAGGGGAAATGTATATAGGTTGCTGGAGAAACTTACAAACAGAAGAGAAGCAGCATGGAAGAAAATAAAGCACCTAAAAGAGTAATCTATACCCTTTATTTAAAATAAGATCCTCTAATTTTTTGAAACTCTTTGTAGCTTATGGACATCCCATACAATTTCCTTGCAAAGATATATAAATAAGATTATCTATGTTAATATTTGTGTTCCTTGCTCTCTGTTGAAATGACATCGTTTTCTTCTAGAGAACATTAATTTTCATGAGAAAAGGAATCAAAATTAGTAGGTAATCATTATAAATCAAGAGAGATTATACTCTATGATAAAAATAAATAGAATTTCAAATTGTACAAGTTATTTAATTAGGATAGGGGTATAAAATTAAGTGTTTTCTGAATATTAATGATGTTTCAGTGGTTTTTCAAAACTGGCAAGAGCTTGTAGAGAAGAGCCCATAATGCTTACAGATTAATCAAAGCAATTTGTACTTTTTAATTTTTAAAAATAATCTTTAAAAATAAACAAACAAAAATAATCTGAAAATTGATCAATCCTAATCACTCTTTTTAAAGGCCTTTGAGATATCATATTAAGCTGGAAAAGTTTTTGTTCTAAATAGCTTTACCAAACCCCTGAAAACAAAAAGCATACATAATGGTACACACCTTACTTTGCTTGGAATATCAGCTTAAACTATGCAACCTTATAGTTTCCACACAATACTGTTTATCTTTTTTTTTTTTTTTTTTTTTTGCGGTACGCAGGCCTCGCACTGTTGTGGCCTCTCCCGTTGCGGAGCACAGGCTCCCGACGCGCAGGCTCAGCGGCCATGGCTCACGGGTCCAGCCGCTCCGCGGCATGTCGGATCTTCCCAGACCGGGGCATGAACCCGTGTCCCCTGCATCGGCAGGCGGACTCTCAACCACTGCGCCACCAGGGAAGCCCTAATACTGTTTATCTTTGGATTATAACATAGTTCTGCTTTTGTTTACAACTTAGAAGAGATCAGAGTAAAAAGGAAGCCCATCTTAATATATATACTCAAAACATTACAACTCTTACTCAAGAACCATGTAAAATGAAAATAAGATATAGGGCTTCCGAAGCCATCTCTTCTCCCTAAGTTCAGTACCAGTAGACAGTAGACACACAAAGGCATCTCTGGGAGGAAGGGGCAGAGGGAGTTGTAATTTCCACCCTACACTCACACACCCCTCCCATCTCATCCGTAGTTCCAAACCTCTGCCTAAGACAACCTCTCTAATCAATCCCATGTTCCAATGCATCACACAAAGCTCTTGGTCCTCACTTTGGTGGGCCTACCCACCCTAGTTACTACAGTGAAATGCCCATACAACCTTCCTTTACAAAGGGAACCCAAAGTTATACTGACTGGATTTCTTAAACTATAGATGAATCTTACTTGTGTTTCTAAATATCCATTAGCAATGCTGTGGCCTTAAGGAAAAAATTAAGAATGGACTTTGAGGGTATTATACTAAGTGAAATAAGTCAGACAAAGAAAGGCAAATACTGTATGATCTCACTCATACATGGAATCTGAAAAAATAAAAACAAAACCAACTCACAGAACCAGAGAACAGGGTCTGGTGGGGGGCAGAAAATGGGTGAGAGTGGTTAAAAGGGTACAAGCGTCTGGTTATAAGATGAGTAAGTTCTGGGGATGTAATGTAAAGCATAGTGACTCTAGATAATAATACTCTATAGTATATTTGACAGTTGCTATGAAAATAGATCTTAAAAGTTCTCCACATACACAAAAATTATAAAAATGTTGAGGTGATGGATGTGTTAACTAACCTTCTCGTGGTAATAACTTTGCAATATATACATATATCAAATCATTATGTTGTATATACCTTAAACTTATATGATGCTATATGTCAATTATATCTCAGTGAAGCTTAAAGAAAAAAAATTAAGAGGGAAGGAGATAGGAGCATTCTCTAAACATGAAAGGGGTCCTAGGCACGTGAGCTCCAAAGTTTGAAAAAGTTAGGGACTAAGTAAGCCTGGGTCATAAAGAAGAAATAATATTGTAGAGAGAAGAATTAGCACAAATACAAAGCAATGACTAAAATATTTGTGGAATTAGATGAAGAAAAATCAGAGACTGGCCCCACTGAAAAGCTAAGAACTAGGAACACATTTCACTGTAAACTTTTGGAAACGTGATAACATCACCCTTGTTTATTTGCTATTTTTGTCCTGTTAGTTTCCCCCACTATTGTTAACATTTAAAAACAGGAAAAAAGGGCTTCCCTGGTAGGCCAGTGGTTAAGAATCTGCCTGCCAATGCAGGGGACATGGGTTCGAGCCCTGGTCCAGGAAGACCCCACATGCTGGGGAGCAACTAAGCCCGTGCACCACAAGTACTAAGCCTGTGCTCTAGAGCCCACGAACCACAACTACTGAAGCCCGTGTGCCGCAACTGCTGAAGCCCGCGCCTAGAGCCCATGCTTCGCAATGAGAAGCCACCGCAATGAGAAGCCCGCGCACCGCAACGAAGAGTAGCCGCTGCTCGTCACAACTAGAGAAAGCCCACGCGCAGCAACAAAGACCCAACGCAGCCAAAAATAAATAAATAATTAATTTAAAATAATAATAAAAATAAAAACAGAAAAAAACTAAACTCTGAGCCTCAAAAGACTGGTTGAGTACTTTTGCCTCAGGTAGTGAAAGGGAGGGAGGGTAATATTTCTCAGAATGAATTCTATAGTAGGCCAAGGAACTGAGACATCTTAAACAGACTAAGTGGCTGCAGTAGGAAGGGAAGCAGAATCCTGGGGCTTTTGAAAGAGGAAAATAAAAAGTGAGAAGAGAGCTTGATTAACGCCAGGAATGGCACTTTGTCACATGCATTTATATGAATTCTCTCATTCATTTCTCAATAAAAACATATGAGATAGGTACTATTATTATCCCCACTTTATAGGTGAGGAAACTGAGAGGTAGGAAGGTTAGCTTGTTGAAAGCCACACAGTTAAGTGGTGAAACATGTATATGAACTTAGGAAGTGGAATTCCAGAGTCTGCTCTCTTAATCACTATTCTGTATTGCCTAAAGGGTCAAGTTAATAACTCATAAGGAGATAAAGAAATCTTACAAAAAGTGAAGACAGACATACAAATGGGAATAATACACAAATGACAGTAGTTGAACTGTTAAGAAAAAAGGCCCCCAAACAATTACTAAAGATATTAACCCAACAAATTTTTCTGAAAATCTAGTTTCAGAGGTTATGAATCTCAAGCTGTTATTTCTCTTTTATATGAAAAAAAGAGAATATGTGACAAACTTTAGTGCTTGTAAAGATCAATGTCTCAAAAGAAAGGTTCTGCAGTCTAAAAACAAATTTTACATATTATATCCTTTGACAGTGTTCAAAGGAATTTAAAATGCAACACATTACCTACTCTAATACTAAAAATAAAAATTTAAAACTTCTTTTTGTTTAATATAAATATGAATAATTCATGTTGTTTTCCTGTTTTTCTAATGAAACCCTAATGAAATAAATGCTGTTTATTCGGCCCTCTGATATCCAAATGCACAAACATAGGCATATGTATGCACAAACGTGCATATATAAAGAACACAGATATGTAAGCACATACACATGCACGGGGAGTTGTCACCTGCATGCACATCACCTTTACACATGCCCACGGACAGACATGCTTGCCCACATGCAGACTCACACAAGCCCCCACCCCCAGTAACAAAGAGAGAGATTTACACAGATCCATTCCCACAAATATAGCTAGCTTTGGGACAATTGTTATAAAATAGTTTTTAATATAGACATGTATTTACCAATAAGGCATATTTGTCAACAGAGGAATGATGACAACAATATCAGACTAACATTTAAAGAACACTTGGTCCATAAACCCACTAGATTCCACAGATATATTGTAACTGTTTTACAGATGAGGAAACACTTTGAAAAATAAAGTACCTTTCCCAAGGTAACACAGCTAATAAATGGCAGGTCCAGTCCTTTAGCCTTTAGTTCGTAACCCCTTTCTATTACCTACAGGGCTGCTGAAAATAATACTGTGTTAATGTTCGCAAATAACTACCAGTCACTATGTATTGGCTCATAATCTCAACCACTTCGCCAAGTAACTTCCTTTCTTAATGCTGTAGATATTGCAAGATGTGAAACTGCAATAAAGGTGAACATAAATTTGATGAAGCAATTAACTGATTACATACTAACTTAATGATATATTTCTTTTTTGATAAGCAGTTTAATAACCTTAAATATTGTTCATATTGGATCCAGTTTTAAACAATGAAAATATTATAAAACATCTTTACAATTCAGTTTAATATGGACTCAGAAGTTATTGGATAAATATTTGTATTTTTAAAAGACTTTACCACATAATTAAATAAAAATTCTTCAGACTGTTGTTTTTTAGGTCCAGAGAAAATATTATTGCAATTTTCCCCTAGTATAGTATGATAAAACAATTTTTTTTCATTAGGGCAGAATGTATACTTTTACTAAAACTATAAGGAAACTTTTATTTTTCTTAAAAAAGGAAGACCACAACATATTTTTTAATCACTATTTGATCAGAAGCAAGAAACTTCCCTAATCATTTCACTTAGAGAAAAACTATCCCACTAATAAGAAGAGGGCTTATTGGTGAGATAAAGAAGCAATCCATGATTCTTCCTTTTATCCACTGAAGGACTTAAGAATAGTAAACTCACCTTTTGCAACTTATCTTTATCAAAATCAGAAATAGTATAAAGTCAAAACAACAATACAGTAATATCACTTATATTCTCTCTGGGAACATCACCCTCTGGGATAAAGAGTAGTTTATACTTAACTGCTTACTATGAAAACAGTGGATTCTCCAAGTTCTGTTTCTCTCCTATAATGTGATCTACTTACTATATGTGTAGGCATCCATTTAGGCCCTCCCCATCACCCCCACTGGACTTGGGGTTCAGGGGAACTAATGCAAACTCGATAGTCTTGATACCTGCTGTGCAGTGAATAATAAAGTCCATTGTTTCTAAACCACGAGCCTCATGACTTCTGCCAGCATCCATGAAATAGTAAAAAGCTAACTTATTAGGTTATAAGTAGGAAAAAATCAAATCCAAGATGTGGAGGGTATACTTCCTCTTTTGCCTCAAATGAAGAGAAAGGAGTTTTAATGGAACAACTTGGAAGGACTGACTGTTCCTCACAGATAAGAAGACCGGATGGACTGGAATCTGACTCCACCCCAGATACTGAAAACGTTGAGCTAGGATGATGGAGATTTACTCTTGCTTTAGAATCAGCCTAAATTCCCAGATATTAACCAGATTTTTTTAATGTGCAAGCTTCCCAGTAACCATTCGGGAAATCTGAAAGTGAGAGTCATAGGAGGGTTGTCTTAGGTCCTACTTAAGAGGACCACCTAAAAGGGTAAACTGAGCTCAGCAGCTGAGAAACTGAATGTTATTTCTAGAATTCTAGAGGCTAAGGAGAGAGTAAGATAGAAGTGTAGATAAGAGATGTGCAGCAACAAGGGATGTCCAAAGAACCCATGAAATTACTCTACAAAAGAAGGTCAGTTTTAAAAATCTGTCAAGCCCAGCTAATTGACAGGTATCTGATAACAGTACCAGTCAAGTAGGAACATTTCTATTCCCCTTACCTCTCCCTCTCTCCCCCAAGCTCCAACTCCAGAGGGGTCAGAAATCGTAGCTGTGGAGTTAGGAAAGAGGTAAGCAAGAAAGACAAAAGGAGCCTCCGGGATCCCTTCACCCATGAAGTCATTCACCTGCAGTAGGCCCTAGCTAGAAGAGGAGTAGCTGCAACCATGAAATAAGTAGGAAGCTTTAACTGTTACGAGAGACTGGAAAGCAGGTTCACTTGAAGGAATCATAGGTGTGTAAGAGCTTCTGGTTTTGCACCATACACAAGAGATGAACTTCTCTCAATGAATAAGGATAGTGGGAGTTAATATAAAGTCCTTTTGTGATTATCCCTTAAAGTCTTAGTTGATTTTCCTAATATGTAATTAAGCTCTTTAAAAAGTAGATTGTATCTACTCTTTCTTTTGAAATTCTAGATGCTTTTACACAATATTGAGCATATAGTCTTATGCTTTGCTGCTATTCCATGAACAAATGCAGTGCCACTACAGGCTGACAATGTATCCTAAAATATATATTTAAAATGTACCTGTCTTCTCTTTTACCTCTATTAAATGTATACAAATCAAGTACTATAAAAACAGAAATAGAGTCAGATGTAGAAAACAAACTTACGGTTACCAGGGGAGAAAGCAGTGGCAGGGGGGAAGGGTGGAGGGAGAGGTAAATTGGGAGATTGAGATTGACATATACACTATACTATATAAAATAGATAAATACTCTGTAATGACTTATGGGAAAAGAATCTGAAAAAGAGTAAATATATGCATATGTATAACTAATTCACTTTGCTGTGCAGCAGAAACTAACACAACATTGTAAAATCAAGTATACTCCAATAAAAATTAAAAATAAAAGCACCATCAACAATAAAAAAGTGATAAGTACTAATTAAATCCTTATCATTTGCTTAGCAGACTTCTTAAACTGTAGATATGCTTTATAAATTAATTTTAAATTGTGTTATGTAAACAGGGAACCACATATCTAACCAATGGAAAAGTACACTTAAACATTTGTTTGGTTTGTAAAATCTAAATAAAGGTTGGGTTAACATCCCTCCAGTAAACATAATTCAAAGGAGGAAAAGTAATCTTTTCATAAAAGAAAATGATGTCTCACTTGAATTCATTTCCTTAACATGGACACAACCCATAACCTCACTGTACACTGGTATCAGTTAGTTTCTGACAAATGTGTTGATAATCGGTTTCCCATTTTTTTGTAGGTAATCTTTTTTCTAATTGCAAGAATGAGTGTGTGTGTGTGTGTGTGTGTGTGTGTGTGTGTGTGTGTGTGTGTGTGTGTGTGTGTGTGTGTCCTTGACCTACAACTCAGTTTACCTAGGGTGGAAATTTTTTCTTTGTCCTGTTTAAAATCCTTCGTGGAATTGATGGGCTTTTTCAATATGAAGACACATCACTCTCCAAATCTAGCATATTTTCAACCTTTAAGAAGTATCTCTTCCCTGATGCCTACTATTCTTACCTTCTGGAACTCCTTACTCAGTCTATTTTCCTGTTTCTTAACTCCTCTTTCATATTTTCAACCTCTATCTTTTAAAAAATTATTTTTAATTTTTTAAATTGAAGTACAGTTGATTTATAATGTGTTAGTTTCTGGTATACAGCAAAGTGATTCAGTTATATATCTGTATATTCTTTTCCATTATGGTTTATTACAGGATATCGAATATAGTTCCCTGTGCTATACAGTAGGTCCTTGTTGCTTATCTACTTTATATATAATAGTTTGTAACTGCTAAGCCCAAACACCTAGTTTATCTTCCCCTGCTCTCTTTCCCCTTTGGTAACCATAAGTTTGTTTTCTATGTCTGTGAGTCTGTTTCTGTTTTGTAAATAAGTTCATCTGTATCATATTTTAGATGCCACATATAAGTGATATCATATGATATTTGTCTTTGTCTGACTTACTTCACTTAGTATGATATCCCTAGGTCCATCCATGTTGCTGTAAATGGCATTATTTCATTCTTTTTTATGATTGAGTAGTATTCCATTGTATATATGTATACAACATCTTTATCCACTAATCTATCGATGGACATTTAGGTTGCTTCCATGTTTTGGCTATCGTAAATAGTGCTGCCATGAACACTGGGGTGCATGTATCTTTTCGCATTAGTTTTCTCTGGATATATGCCCAGGAGTGGGATTACTGGATCATATGGTAATTCTATTTTTAGTTTTTAAGGAACCTCCATACTGTTTTCCATAGTGGCTGCACCAATTTACTATCCCACCAACAGTGCAGGAGGGTTCCCTTTTCTCCACACCCTCTCCAGCATTTATTGTTTGTAGACTTTTTAATGCTGGCCATTCTGTCAACCTCTATCTTTTTATTCTATATTCTAGATGATTTGTTCATCCAGACTTTCTCAGTTGAGACTTTTGATTCACTAATTCTCTCTTCTGCTGTGTCAATTTAAGCCATCAAAGAGTTTAATTTCACCAACTTTTATTATATTTAAGACTTATAAAGGATCCTTTCTCTTTCTGCCTGTTCTTATTTACTTCTGTTCTCATTGTGAGCTACTGTTTCACTTGAAATCCTTAAACATTCTTATTTCTAAATTCTTTTTTGGGATTGTGTTCTTATTCTTATTTTCTCAGTTATGACTCTATTTAATGTATCTGCTGTCTCTTATGGCAATAGATTTCCTGACATACCCTAAAATACTTACTTGGAAGTTCTCTGTATGTGGGAGTTTTATATTTTGTGAACTCTTTACTGCCATATTGTTTCATGGTTCCTCAGCCTAGTGCTTCAGAGTTGCATAGCTTCAGAGCAAAAGTCTTAAATCAGGAAGATTGGGGCTTTGCTCCCACATGGGTAGAGCTCTATTCCAGACACCACATCCACACACAACATATTTGGTTACTATTTCCATTTTTGTATAGAGGCTTATCTGACCCACAAGAACACCAACAGTGTCAGGTGGAGTTTTTACAGGTCTAGTTTTACTGCCTGGAAACATGGTCCCAGTTCCCTGCTTTATGCAGACAGCCCAGTTCCAATCTCCCATTTGCAAGATATATTTGACTCTCTTAAAATGTGTAGTCTCTTAAATTTGGCTTAACTCACAGAAACCTGGCCAACATGATCCAGATTTCTGTGAGTCAGATAACATCAACATCCACTCATCACTAAGGATTTCCCTTCTATTCATGGTCTGCAGGGGTTTTCCTTGTCTTAAATGTAGCTAAAATATATTTACTTATGTATTTCTTTGAAAAATTTTCACACTGTAGTCTTAAAAGCTTGGAACAAAGTGGAAGCAGACTATTCAGGTGCTCTCACTGACATTTACATCAGAAATCCAGATGCAAACTCTCTGAGGGGGACAGCATGTATGTGACTCAGGAAGAATGGATGTGATACAGCTGAATTTGATGCCGAGACAAGGAAGCAGGTCAAAAGTTGTTTGTTAAAAAAAAACACTGAACTTTAGTAGCATATAACTGAAAAGAAATTACTATTTCAATAATAGTTTTGGCTTTCATAATTTCCTCAGATTCCAATTCTGTCATCTTTTATAACTATTCTTATTTTTACTTTTAGTCTTTACCCATGTACTCATTTTTCCAGCCTCAGTTATATATCATTTAAAATTTAATATCTACCATGGACATAACATGGAAAGCCTACTAGTCTTTTATGTTTATTCCTTTTTTTTCATCTTTATTGAAATGTAATTTACATTCCCTTAACTTCATCCATTGTAAGGGTAAAATTCAATAAGTTGTAATCACTTTGTAGTGTTGTACAAAATAATCAAAATTCAGTTTTAGGATTTTTTCATCACCCCCAAAATTTGCTTTGAGTCTATTTGTAGCCAATCACCCCTACCCCCACCCCATTCCAGCCACATGCAACCACTAATGGGCTTTTTTTCCCTCTATAGATTTGCCTTTTCTGGCATTTCAATATAAATGAAACCATACAATATGTAATCTTATTCATCTGGCTTCTTTCACTTAGCAGGAATTGGCAAGCTACAGTCTGCAAGCCAAATCTAGCAGGCCACATGTTTTTGTAAATAAAATTTATTGGAACATAACCATGTCCACTCCATATTGTCTATGGTTGCTTTCACACTACAATAGTGGAGTTGAGTAGTTGCAACAGAGGCTCTGTGGCCCACAAACCATAAAGTATTTACTATCTGGCTTTTTAGAGAAAAAAATTTGCTGACCCTTGACTTAGTAAAATGTTTTTGAAGTTCATTCCCACTGTAGCATGTATCAGTATTCAGTACAGTGTTCCTTTTCATTGCTGAACAGTATGCTATTGCATGAACACATGACATTTTGTTTATCCATTTACCAAACAGTGGATATTTCAATATTTTTTAGTTTTTAGCTATTATGAATAATTCTGCTATAAATGTTTGTGTAAATGTTTCAATGTAAACATGTGTTTTCATTTTTCTTATACAGAGTCCTAGGAATAGAATTTCTAGGTTATATGCAAAGTTTCTGATTAACTTTTAAAGAAACTGTTAAACTGTTTTCCAAAGTTGGCTGTATCATTTTATATTCCCAACAATGTCTGAGGGTTCCAGATGCTCTTCATTCTTGCTAACACTCAGCATTTTCTGTCATTTAAATTACAGTCATTGTAGTAGGTGTGTAGTTGTATCTCATGGTTTAAATCTGCATTTGCCTAATGAGGTTGAACACCTTTTCATGTGGTCATTTTCCATCCATACATCTTTGATGAAATACTTCTATCAAAGTCTTCCCCTTTTAAGTGCATTGTCTTACTGATTTTTAAGAGTTCTTTATACATTCCAGATATAAGTCCTATATCAGATATGATTTGCTAATATTTCTGTCTGGGGCTTGTCTTATCATTCCTTTAGTCATGTAGTGTAAACGTTCATTTAAATGAAGTTCAGTTTTTTTTCTTTTATGGCCTTACTCCTGGTGTTGTATCTAAAACTGCTTTGCCTAATCCAAGGTCTTCTAGAAGATCTAAAATTTTAGAGCTTATATTTAGGACTATGATTCATTTTGAGTTCATTTATCTCTACAGTGAGCGTCAAGGACCTAACTATTTTTCCTATATATGAATTTATAATTATTCCAGTACCAGTTACCAGAAACGCTGTCCTTTTCAACTGAATTGTGTTGGCAGCTTTGTCGAACATTAACTGACCATAAAATATAAGGGTTTATTCATTGATTCACAATTTTGAATCATTTATCTATATTTCTTCTTTATGCTAATATTTTGCCAAATTTATTAATATAGATTTATAAGAAAGTATTGAAATTGTACCACACAAGTCCTCCAAAGTTTTCCTTCTTTTCAAAATTACTTTCGGCCAATCTAGGCCCTTTACATTTCCACATAAATTTTAGTATTAGCTTGTCAATTTTTACCAAAAACAAAAACGCTGGGAAGAAAACAGGGATTATACTGAATCAATTTGGGGAGAATTACCATTTTAATAATAATACTGAGTCTTCCAATCCATGAACAAACTGTCTATCCATTTATTTAAATCTTTTAAAATTTTGTCCAGCAGTGTTTTGTTTTCAGTGTATAAATCTTGAACTGCTGTTGCTTAATTTATTCCTAAATATTATAATATTTTTGATGCAACTGTAATTGTTTTCTGATTTAGGGGATTGTTCATATCTAATATCTAGACAAGTGCTTGATTCCTTTCTTTTTTTATTATCTATTTTACACATATTAGTGTATATATATCAATCCCAATCTCCCAATTCATCCCACCACCAGGCCTTCCCCGCTTACCCCCCTTGGTGTCCATATGTTTGTTCTCTACATTTGTGTCTCTATTTGGGCCTTGCACACTGGTTCATCTGTACCATATTTATAGATTCCACATATATGTATTAATATACAATATTGGTTCTTCTGACTTACTTCACTCTGTATGACAGTCTCTCGGTCCATCCCCATCTCTACAAATGACCCAATTTCGTTCCTTTTTATGGCTGAGTAATATTCCATTGTATATATGTACCACCTCTGCTTTATCAATTCATCTGTCGATGGGCATTTAGGTTCCTTCCATGACCTAGCTATTGTAAACAGTGCTGCAATGAACATTGGGGTGCATGTGTCTTTTTGAATTATGGTTTTCTCTGGGTATATGCCCAGGAGTGGGATTGCTGGGTCATATAGTAATTCTATTTTTAGTTTTTTAAGGAACCTCCATACTGTTCTCCATAGTGGCTGTACCAATTTACATTCCCACCAACAGTGCAAGAGGAGAAGATAGTGGAGTAGAAGGACGTGTGCTCACTCCCTCTTGTGAGAGCACCGGAATCGCAAGTAACTGCTGAAAAATCATTGACAGGAAGACACTGGAACTCAGCAAAAAAGATACCCCACATCCAAATACAAACAAGAAACCACAATGAGATGGTAGGAGGGGTCACAATAAAATCAATTCCCATAACTGCTGGGTGGCTGACTCACAAACTGGAAAACACTTATACCACAGAAGTCCACCCACTGGAGTGAAGGTTCTGAGCCTCATTTCAGGCTTCCCAACCTGGGGGTCTGGCAAAGGAGGAGGAATTCCTAGAGAATCACACTTTGAAGGCTAGCGGGATTTGACTGCAGGACTTCAACAGGACTGGGGGAAACAGAGACTCCACTCTTGGAGGGCACACACAAAGTAGTGTGCGCGTCGGGACCCAGGGGAAGGAGCAGTGATCCCACAGGAGACTGAATCAGACCTACCTGCTAGTGTTGGAGGGTCTCCTGCAGAGGCGGGGGGTGGCTGTAGCTCACTGTGGGGACACGGACACTGACAGCAGAAGTTCTGGGAAGTATTCCTTGGCGTGAGCCCTCCCAGAGTCCACCATTAGCCCAACCAAAGAGCCAGGTAGGCTCCACTGTTGGGTCGCCTCAGGCCAAACAACCAACAGGTAAGGAACCCAGCCCCACCAATCATCAGACAAGTGGATTAAAGTTTTACTGAGCACTGCCCACCAGAGCAACACCGAGCTGTATCCAACCTTCCCATCAGGAAACTTGCACAAGCCTCGTAGATAGCCTCATCCACCAGAGGGCAGACAGCAGAAGCAAGAAGAACTACAGTCCGCAGCCTGTGGAACAAAAACCACATTCACAGAAAGACAAGATGAAAAGGCAGAGAGCTATGTACCAGATAAAGGAACAAGAAAATACCCCAGAAAAACAACTAAATAAAGTGGAGATAGGCAACCTTCCAGAAAAAGAATTCAGAATAATGATAGTGAAGGTGATCCAGGACCTTGGAAAAAGAATGGAGGCAAAGATCAAGACGATGCAAGACATGTTTAACACAGACCTAGAAGAATTAAACAACAAACACCTACAAGAATTAAAGAAAAAACAAACAGAGCTGAACAATACAATAACTGAAATGAAAATACACTAGAAGGAATCAAGAGCAGAAAAACTGAGGCAGCAGAACGGATAAGTGACCTGGAAGACAGAATGGTGGAATTCACTGCTGCAGAACAGAATAAAGAAAAAAGAATGAAATGAAGACAGCCTAAGAGACCTCTGGGACAACATTAAACACAACAACATTCGCATTATAGGGGTCCCAGAAGGCAAAGAGAGAGAGGAAGGACCAGAGAAAATATCTTTAGAGATTATAGTCGAAAACTTTCCTAACATGGGAAAGGAAATAGCCACCCAAGTCCAGAAAGCGCAGAGAGTCCCAGGCAGGATAAACCCAAGGAGAAACACACCAAGACACATAGTAATCAAATTGATAACAATTAAAGACAAAGAAAAATTACTGAAAGCAACAAGGGAAAAATGAGAAATAACATACAAGGGAGCTCCCATAACATTAACCACTGATTTCTCAGCAGAAACTCTACAAGCCATAAGGGAGTGGCATGATATATTTAAAGTGATGAAAAGAAAAAACCTACAACCAAGATTATTCTACCCAGCAAGGATCTCATTCAAATTCCATGGAGAAATCAAAAGCTTCACAGACAAGCAGAAGCTAAGAGAATTCAGCACCACCAAACCAGCTCTACAACAAAGGCTATAGGAACTTCTCTAAGTGAGAAACATAACAGAAGAAAAGGACCTACAAAAACAAACCCATAACAATTAAGAAAATGGTAATAGGAACATACATATCGATAATTACCTTAAACGTGAATGGATTAAATGCTCCAACCAAAAGACACAGGCTCACTGAATGGACACAAAAACAAGACCCATATATATGCGATCTACAATAGACCCACTTCAGACCTAGGGACACATACAGACTGAAAGTGAGGGGATGGAAAAAGATATTCCATGCAAATGGAAATCAAAAGAAACCTGGAGTAGCAATACTCATATCAGATAAAATAGACTTTAAAAGAAAAAATGTAACAAGAGGCAAGGAAGGACACTACATAATGATCAAGGGATCAATCCAAGAAGAAGATGTAATAATTATAAATATATATGCAACCAACATAGGAGCACCTCAATACACAAGGCAAAGGCTAACAGCTATAAAAGAGGAAATCGACAGTAACACAATAATAGTGGGGGACTTTGACACCTCACTTACACCAGTGGACAGATCATCCAGACAGAAAATTAACAAGGAAACACAAGCTTTAAATGACACAACAGACCAGATAGATGTAATTCATACTTATAGGACATTCCATCCGAAAACAGCAGATTACACTTTCTTCTCAAGTGCACATGGAAAATTCTCCAGCATAGATCACATCTTGGGTCACAGTGCAAGCCACAGTAAATTTAAGAAAATTGAAATCATATCCAGCATCTTTTCTGACCACAACGCTATGAGATTAGAAATGAATTACATGGGAAAAAAATGTAAAAAACACGAACACATGGAGGCTAAACAATACATTACTAAATAACCAAGAGATCACTGAAGAAATCAAAGAGGAAATCAAAAATACAATCCCACCTCAAGAATCAAGAAAAATCTCAAATAAACAACCTAACCTTACACCTAAAGCAATCAGAGAAAGAACAAAAAAACGTATGGACACCAAGGGGGGAAAGTGGCGGGGGGCAGTGGTGGTGGTGGTGTGATGAATTGGGCAATTGAGATTGACATATATACACTAATATGTATAAAATGGATAACTAATAAGAACCTGCTGTAAAAAATATAAATTTTAAAAAGTCTGTGTTTGAAAAAAAAAAAGAACAGTGCAAGAGGGTTCCCTTTCTCCACACCCTCTCCAGCACTTATTGTTTGTAGATTTCTTGATGATGTCCATTCTAAACAGTGTGAGGTGATACCTTCATTGTAGTTTTGATTTGCATTTCTCTAATAATTAGTGATGTTGAGCAGCTTTTCATGTGCTTCTTGGCCATCTGTATGTCTTCTTTGGAGAAATGTTTATTTAGGTCTTCTACCTATTTTTTAATTGCGCTGTTTATTAATATTGAGCTGCACGAGCTGTTTATATATTGTGGAGATTAATCCTTTGTCCGGTGATTCCTTTGCAAGTATTTTCTCCCATTGTGAGGGTTGTCTTTTCATCTTGTTTATAGTTTCCTTTGCTGTGCAAAAGCTTTAAGTTTCATTAGGTCCCATTTGTTTATTTCTGTTTTTATTTCCATTACTCTATGAGGTGGGTCAAAAAAGATCCTGCTGTGATTTATGTCAAAGAGTGTTCTTCCTATGTTTTCCTCCAAGAGTTTTATATAGTGTCTGGTCTTACATTTAGGTCTTTAATCCATTTTGAGTTTTGCGGGTTTTTTTAGTTTATTATTTTATTTTATTTATTTATTTTTGGCTGCATTGGGCCTTCGCTGCTGTGTGCGGGCTTTCTCTAGTTGCAGAGAGTGGGGCTACTCTTCATTGTAGTGCACCTGCTTCTCATTGCGGTGGCTTCTCTTGTTGCAGAGCATAGGCTCTAGGCACGCGGCCTTCAGTAGTTGTGGCTCGCGGGCTCTAAAGCGCAGGCTCAGTAGTTGTGGCACACTGGCTTAGCTGCTCCATGGCATGTGGGATCTTCCTGGACCAGGGCTTGAACCCGTGTCCCCTGCATTGGCAGGCAGATGCTTAACCGCTGCACCACCAGGGAAGCCCTTGAGTTTATTTTTGTGTATGGTGTTAGAGGGTGTTCTAATTTCATTCTTTTACACGTAGCTGCCCAGTTTTCCTAGCACCACTTATTGAAGAGCCTGTCTTTTCTCCATTGTATATTCTTGCCTCCTTTGTCAAAGATAAGGTAACCATATGTGCATGGGTTTATCTCTGGGCTTCTAATCCTATTCCATTGATCTATATTTCTGTTTTTGTGCCAGTACCATAGTATCCTGATTACTGTAGCATTGTAGTATAGTTTGAAGTCAGGGAGCATGATTCCTCTAGTTCCGTTTTTTCCCCCTCAAGATTGCTTTGGTTATTCGGGATCTTTTGTGTCTCCATACAAATTTGAAGATTTTTTCTTCTACTTCTGTAAAAAATGCCATTGGCAATTTGATAGGTAATGCACTGAATCTGTAGATTGCTTTGTGTAGTATAGTCATTTTCACAATATTGATTCTTCCAATCCAAGAACATGGTATATCTCTCCATTTGTATCACCTTTGATTTCTTTTATCAGTGTCTTATAGTTTTCTGAGTACAGGCCTTTTACCTCCTTAGGCAGGTTTATTCCTAGGTGTTTTATTCTTTTTTGCTGCAATAGTGAATGGGACTGTTTCCCTAATTTCTCCTTCTGATCTTTCATTGTTAGTGTATAGGAATGCAAGAGATTTCTGTGCATTAATTTTGTAACCTGCAACTTTACTAAATTCATTGATTAGCTTTAGTAGTTTTCTGGTGGCATCTTTAGGATTCTCTATGTATAGTGTCATGTCATCTGCAAACAGTGACAGTTTAACTTCTTCTTTTCCAATTTCTATTCCTTTTATTTCTTTTTCTTCCCTGATTGCCATGGATAGGACTTCCAAAACTATGTTGAATAATAGTGTCGAGAGTGGACATCCTTGTCTTGTTCCTGATCTTAGAGGAAATGCTTTCAGTTTTTCATCATTGAGAATGATGTTTGCTGTGGGTTTGTTGTATATGGCCCTTATTATGTTGAGGTAGTTCCCTCTATGGCCACTTTCTGGAGAGTTTTTATCATAAATGGGTGTTGAATTTGTCAAAAGCTTTTTCTGCATCTATTGAGATGATCATATGGCTTTTATTCTTCAGTTTGTTAATGTGGTGTATCACATTGATTGATTTGCATATATTGAAGAATCCTTGCATCCCTGGGATAACTCCCACTTGATCATGGTGTATGATCCTTTTAATATGTTGTTGGATTCTGTTTCCTAGTATTTTGTTAAGAATCTTTCCATCTATATTCATCAGTGATATTGGTGTGTAATTTTCTTTTCTTGTAGTATCTTTGTCTGGTTTTGGTATCAGGGTGATGGTGGCCTCACAGAATGAGTTTGGGAGTGTTCCTTTCTCTGCAATTTTTTGGAAGAGTTTGAGAAGGACGGATGTTAGCTCTTCTCTAAATGTTTGATAGAATTCACCTGTGAAGCCATCTGGTCCTGGACTTTTGTTTGTTGGAAGATTTTTAATCACAGTTTCAATCTCATTGCTTGTTATTAGCCTGTTGATATTTTGTTTCTTCCTGGTTCAGTCTTGGAAGGTTATATCTTTCTAAGAATTTGTCCATTTCTTCCAGGTTGTCCATTTTATTGGCATAGAGTTGCTTGTAGTAGTCTCTTAGGATGCTTTGTATTTGTATTTCTGCAGTGTCTGTTGTAACTTCTTTTTCATTTCTAATTTTATTGATTTGAGTCCTCTCCATCTTTTTCGTGATGATTCTGGCTAATGGTTTATCAATTTTGTTTATCTTCTCAAAGAACCAGCTTTTAGTTTTATTGATCTTTGCTATTCTTTTCTGTTTATTTCTACTCTGATCTTTATGATTTCTTTCCTTCTGCTAACTTTGGGTTTTGTTTGTTCTTCTTTCTCTAGTTCCTTTAGGTGCGAGGTGAGATTATTTACTAGAGATTTTTCTTGTTTCTTTAGGTAGGCTTGTATAGCTATGAACTTCCCTCTTAGAACTGCTTTTGCTGCATCCCATAGGTTTTGGATCGTCGTGTTTTCATTGTCATTTGTCTCTAGGTATTTTTTGATTTCCTCTTTGATTTCTTCAGTGACCTCTTGGTTATTTAGTAACGTATTGTTTAGCCTCCATGTGTTTGTGTTTTTTACGTTTTTTTCCCTGTAATTCATTTCTGATCTCAGAGTGTTGTGGTCAGAAAATATGGTTGATAATGATTTCAATTTTCTTAAATTTACTGAGGCTTGATTTGTGACCCAAGATGTGATGTATCCTGGAGAATGTTCCATGCACACTTGAGAGGAAAGTGTAATCTGCTGTTTTTGGATGGAATGTCCTATAAATATCAATTAAATCTATCTGGTCTATTGTGTCATTTAAAGCTTCTGTTTCCTTATTTAGCTTCATTTTGGATGATCTGTCCATTGTGTTACTGTCGATTTCCTCTTTTCTAGCGGTTAGCAGTTGCCTTATGTATTGAGGTGCTCCTATGTTGGGTGCATATATATTTATAATTGTTTTATCTTCTTCTTGGATTGATCCCTTGATCATTATGTAGTATCCTTCTTTTTCTCTTGTAACATTCTTTATTTTAAAGTCTATTTTATCTGATATGAGTATTGCTATTCCAGCTTTGATTTCCATTTGCATGGAATATCTTTTTCTATCCCCTCACTTTGAGTCTGTATGTGTCCCTAGGTCTGAAGTGGGTCCCTTGTAGATGGGATATATATGGGTCTTGTTTTTGTATTCATTCAGCGAGCCTGTGTCTTTTGGTTGGCGCATTTAATCCATTCACATTTAAGGCAATTATTGATATATATGTTCCTGTTACCTTTTTCTTAATTATTTTGGGTTTATTTTTGTAGGTCCTTTTCTTCTCTTGTGTTTCCCACTAAGAGAAGTTCCTTTAGCATTTGTTGTACAGCTGGTTTGGTGGTGCTGAATTCTCTTAGCTTCTGCTTGTCTGTGAAGCTTTTGATTTCTCCATGGAATTTGAATGAGATCCTTGCTGGGTAGAGTAATCTTGTTTGTAGATTCTTCCCTTTCACCACTTTAAATATATCATTCCAGTCCCTTCTGGCTTGTGGAGTTTCTGCTGAGAAATCAGCTGTTAACCTTACGGGAGTTCCCTTGTATGTTATTTGTTGTTTTTCCCTTGTTGCTTTTAATAGTTTTTGGTTGTCTTTAATTTTTGTCAATTTGATTACTATGTGTGTCGGCATGTTTCTCCTTGGGTTTATCTTGCCTGGGAGTCTCTGTGCTTCCTGAACCTGGGTGGCTATTTCCTTTCCCCTGTTAGGGACGTTTTTGACTATAATCTCTCAAATATTTTCTCAGGCTCTTTCTCTCTTCTCCTTCTGGGGCCCCTATAATGAGAATGTTGTTGCGTTTAATGTTGTCCCAGAGGTCTCTTAGGCTGTCTTCATTTCTTTTCATTTTTTTTTCTTTATTCTGTTACACGGAAGTGATTTTCACCATTCTGTCTTCCAGGTCAGTTATCTGTTCTTCTCCCTGAGTTATTCTGCTATTGATTCCTTCTAGTGTATTTTTCATTTCAGTTATTCTATTGTTCATCTCTGTTTGTTTGTTCTTTAATTCTTCTAGATCTTTGTTAAACATTTCTTGCATCTTCTTGATCTTTGCCTTCAATGTTTTTCCGAGGTCCTGTATCATCGTCGCTATCATCATTCTGAATCCTTTTTCTAGAAGGTTGCCTATCTCCACTGCATTTAGTTGGTTTTCTGGTGTTTTATCTTGTTCCTTCATCTGGTACATAGTACTCTGCCTTTTCCTTTTGTCGATCTTTCTGTGAATGTGGTTTTTGTTCCACAGGCTGCAGGATTGTAGTTCTTTTTGCTTCTGCTGTCTGCCCTCTGGTCGCATAGACTCTACCTTTAATCAGTTTTCACAACTGTGACAGCACATTTGATTCTCCTGCTAGCGTTGGAAGGTCGGCTGCAGAGGCAGGGGGCGGCTGTGGCTCACCGCAGGGACAAGGACACTGGCAGCAGAAGTTCTGGGGAGTACTCCTTGGTGTGAACCCCCCCAGAGTCCACCATTCACCCCACGAAAGTGCCTGTAAGCTCCAGTGGTGGGTCGCCTCAGGCCAAACAACCAAACACTTGATTTCTGTATGTTGATCTTTTTTTCTGCAACCTTGTTAAACTTGTATTAGTTCTAGTAATATATTTATATGTTCCCTATAATTTCTACATATAGGATCATGTATCTGTGAATGAAGGCAGTTTTACCACTTCCTTAACAATCTGGATGTCTTTTATTCATTTTTCTTGCCTGACTAGAACCTCCTGCGCAAGTGAATAGAAGTGGTGACAAGGTGACAGTGGACATCACTATCTTATTTCTTATCTTAGAGGAAAGCATTCTTGCTTTCACCATTGAATATGATATTCTCTGTACGTTTTTCATAAATGCTCTTTAACAGGCAGAGAAAATTCTTTTTTATTCCTGGTTTGTTTAGAGATTTTTATCATGAATGGATGCTGCACTTTGGCAAAAGCTTTCTGTGACTCTACTGAGATAATTATGCAGTTTTGTTTCTTTATTTTATTAATATAGTAGTGTTTATTACATTAATTGAATTTTGGATCTTAAAAGAACTTTGCATTTCTGGAACAAGTCGCATTTGCTTTTGGTGTATAATCCTTTATATAAGTTGCTGAATTTGGTTTGCTAATATTTTGTTAAGGATTTTTGCATCTACATTCAAGAGAGATATTGATCTGAAGTGTTAATGTCTTTGCCTGCCTTTGAAATCAGATAACTCTGGACTTATAAAATGAATTGGTAAGTGCTCCCTTCTCTTTTATTTTCTGAAAGAGTTTGTGAATGATTAACATTGTTTCTTCTCTGAATATTTGATAGAATTCACCAAATCCAATCCTGGGATTTTCTTTGTGGGAAGATTTTAAATTCCTCATTCAATTTATTTACTTGTTACAAGTCTGCTCATATTTTCTATTTGTTCTTAAATCAGTCTTGGTAATTTATTTCTAGTAATTTGTGTCTTGCTGGAATTTTATCCATCTTGGCTTATTTTCTAAATTGATATTGACATAATTTGATTATAATATTCCATTATAATACTTTTAAGTTATGTAAGGTTGGTAGTAATGTCACCCCTTTCACTGCTGATTTTAGTAATTTGTGTGTTTTTTTTTCTTGGTCAGTCTAGCTAAAGGTTTGTCCACCTTGTTGATCTTCTCAAAGAACCAACTTTTAGTTTTATTGGCTTTTTTCCAGTATTTTTCTGTTTCATTGGTTTTTGCTATATTCTTTATGATTTCCTTCCTCTGCTTGCTTTTGCTCTGCTTTGCTCTTCTTTGTCTGGTTTCTTAAGATGGAAGCTTAAAGTAATGATTTGAGAATTTTCTCTTTTTCTTATATATGCACTTAAGGTATAAGTTTTCCTTGAAGCATTGCTTTACCTGTACACATAAATTCTAAGTTGTCTTTTTGCTTTCATTTATTTAAATATTTAAAATTTCCCTGTGGTACTAGGTAAGTGTTCTTTAATTGACAAATATTTGGGTTTGTTAAAGATTTCTTTCTGTTATATGACTTCAGTCCTGTGTAACCTACTGAGAGTTGTTTTATGGCCCAGTATATAGTCTTACCCAGAAAATGTTTCACACGTGTTTGAAAAGAATATGTATTCTGCAGTCAATGGGTAGAGTTTTCTATGTATGTCAGTTAGGTCAAATGGACTGATGATACTGTTGAACTCCTCTATCTCCTTGCTGATTTCTACCTACTTAGTAGTTCTTTAAAGTATTGAGAGTAAGGTATTGAAATCCCCAATTAGAGAAACTGAATTTCTCCTTCCACAGTTTTGCTTCATGCATTTTGAGACTGTTGTTAGATGTACATACAATTTTTGACTGCTATATCTTCCTGAATGTACTGACCTTTAATCATTATGAAATGTCTCTATTTGTCTTCAGTAATACTTCTTGTCTTAAAGTCTGTTTTGTCTTGATGTTTCCTTATTACTGTCTTCATTGTGTATCTTTCCCCATCTTTTTACTTTCAACCTATTTGTGTCTTGGAATCTAACATGTGTTTCTTACAGACAACGTATAGCTGAGTGTTGCTTTTTTATCCAGTTTGACAATCTCTGCCTTTTGAATATAATGTTCATTCCATTCACATTTAATGTAATTAAATAGATTTATTCCTGCCATTTTGCTATTTTTCTATTTGTCACATCTTTTTTATTTCTGTCTTCTTCCTACACTGCTTTCTTTTGTGATAAATATTTTTTATTGTATCTTTTTAATCCATTTCTGATACTTTTTATTTTCTATTCTTATAGAGTTATTTTGTTAGCAACTGCTGTAGGGATTATAACATGAATTCTAATTTATTATAATCTACTTCAAAATAATATTTAATTCCAGTAAAAGAGAAACTATATTCCAAAATATGTCTTTTCCCTTGTTTTCTTCTGTGTTATTATTGTCATATATATTAAATGTATATGTTATAAACCCAACAACAGTGTTATAATTATTGTTTTATATAATCTTAGAAAAATGAGAAAAATCTATCTATAGACTGTTTTATATTTACCCACATATTTGCCAACACTCTTCAATTCTTCCTATTGATTTGAATTAAACTGGAGTCAATACCTTCAGTATTTCTTGTAAGACAGTCTAGTAGCAGGAAAGTCTCTCAATCTTTGTTTATCCAGGAATACTTTATTTCACCTTTATTTTAAAAGGCTGGGTTTTCTGAATATAGAATCCTTGGTTGATATTTTTCTTTTAGCACTTTGAATATGTCATGCTTTATGGTTTCCACTGTTTCTGATGAAAAATACCAGTTGTTAAATGTATTATTGGTCCCCTATGTGTAATGAGTCATTTTCTTCTTCCAGCTTCAAGATTTTCTCTTTCCTTTAGCTTTCAACAGTTTAACTATGATGTGTCTATGTGCAGCTCTGCGTGTTTTCCTACTTGGGGTTTGTTGAGCTTCTTGAATCTATATAGATTGTGTTTCATCAGATCTGGAAAGTTTTCTGCCATTATCTCTTCAAATATTTTTTAACTCCCCTCTCCTCCCCTCAGTCTCCCATTATGTGTATATGTATGAACTTAATGTTTCCCCACAGGCCTCTGAGGCTTGACTTTTCTTCAGTCTTTTTCCCTCTGTTCTTTCAGAGTATATAAATTCTCCTGACCTATATTCAAATTCACTGATCCTTCTGCCATCTTAAATCTTCTATCAAACTCATCTAGTGAATTTTTTTTAATTACTATACTTTTTAATGCTACAGTTTCTGTTTGTATATTTTTTATAATAATTACATCTATGTGGAAGTTCTTTATTCATTGCGTCACTGTGGTCCTACTTCCCTTTGATGCTTTAAACATGGTTTTCTTTAGTTCTTTGAACATACTTATAATAGCTGCTTTGATGTTTTAGTCTGCTGAATCCAACATATGGAGACACTTAGATACAGTTTCTATTGACTGTTTTTTTTTCCTTAACTATGGGTCATCCTTTCTTGTTTCTTTGCATATCTCTAAATTTTCTGTTGAATGTTGGACATTTTAGATAATATATTGGAGCAACTCTAGATTCTGATTTTCTCTGAGGGTGGCTGATGGACTGAAAGTCTGTTTTCCCCACCATGTGTGGTTGCTAATATCTCTACTCCATTTTTCCCCCCTCATTTTTCTTTCTATGACTGGCTTTTTAAGACCTTTTTAAGCTGGTCTCCAGTGTCACCTTAGTGTTTAGCCAAAAACTATTCAGAGATTTTACTCAAACATCTCAATCCAGTAAGGCTTCCACTCTCAGGATGTGTGTATATTTGAATGAGGATTTGTGTGTGAAATGAGGAGTGCATTCAAAGTTTGGGCCTTTTAAAAGTTGGCCTCAGATTTTACTACCACTAGGCCTGTTTGATCTCCTTTCCAGATATTCTTAGGCTCCACTAACCAGTGATACGTGGGTGACTGGGCCCACTTGATATTCTGCTGTGCCTGTCTACAGCCTCCAATCAACCTGTGATATGTGGTGAACTTACCAAGCCCCCAAGATTGTCTTACCTCCTAGAACTCTCTATAAAATCCTGCTACTCCATGAGTCTGTTGCTTGTCACAAATTAGACCACAATCTCAGACTAGCAGAGCGATTGGTCCTATTTGTTTGCAGCTAAGATTCTTACCCTGAGTTCAGTACTTTTCATGAATAAAGTTTCTCAATTTATTTGGTTGATTTCCAGAGTGATGAATTTGTTTTGACAGTTTTGTCCAGCTTTATGATTGCTTTGTGAGGGAAGTAATTAAATCTCTCACTCAGTCATGTCAGCCATTCCTTTTTTAATAGTGTATATCATGTATTGCTGTAGTCCAAAGTCAACTATACCTAATCTTGGCTATAACTTTGAGATTGTATTTACCTCTAAGATAAAAGAGCAAATTTACTTTTTATTCAATATTACTCAATATTCTGTGCATAGATATGTACCTATTTTAGACTAGATATATTAGACTCAGCTTCCTTTGTTTTTTGTTGCTGTTGGGAAAAACTGATTTTGCGCATATGTGTTTGTGTGCATAGATAGGAGTTGAGGATTTCTGTACATCAATAATATAAAGAGGTTCCTAAAAATGTAATACAATCACAGGCAAAATCATGCTAATAGATTACTATATCTATTCAGTCCAGACACCACAGTATATGAGAAATACTGATAAACCTACAGGATATGCAAATGATACTAAGAGGTATGGATACTATGGCATATGAAATATATTTGAGAGAAATGTCAATGTTTACTCTGGAGGAAAATGACATATTGCAAACCTTTCAAATATTTAAATTAGACTTATTCAATATTGATACAGAGGGCAGAGTCAAAACTTAGGGGTATAATTTTGAGTTCAATATAGTACAAAATAAACTAACAACTTAAGGGGCAACAAACAGAACTGGTTTGGTTTTCTTGCAAAGTGATAAGCTTTTCTCACTGAGAATGACTGTAATAGACTAGATGAATGTTTTCTAAGAAGGAGTGTTTATATAGGAGATGGACTAGATGACCTTCCAACTCTAAGTTTCTGTAATTTTATAAAAGCAAATAAATAAGAATTTAGATGGATAAAAGATAACACTACAGGAAAATAATCAATACATAAAGTTATCATAATTTGGGTTATTCATAAGGGAATGGGTTATAATAACTGTTTCTCAAAGACATGGATTCCACTATACTATCGGGTCTCAAAGGGCAACAATATGCTGGATATCATTAAAAAATTATAAGAAACAGAAAACACTATCCTACCTTTGTAAAAATTGTGATCTATAGTTCTAGTTGCGGTAACTCAAGAGTAAGAAAGCTGAAGTGGGAACAAAATATAACAAATAAACAAGACAAAATTACATAAAATCAGACTTCATTCTGGAAAGGCAAAAGCTGAGTGGGTACATAAGAAATATTTATAAAGAATATGAAGGGCACAAATAATGTAAACTCAGAATTGTTCACCAAAATGTGGAAGGCAACCCTTAAAACTCTGAGAGAGGTAAGTTTATCACAAATATAGGAAGTATCATTATATTCAGGAAATAGTTAAGATAATTTGCTAGGACCAAAGCAGCACACAGACTGAAAACAGAAGTGACTTACCTCTTTTAGTTGATCAGCACTTCCCCATGATGCAGAACGCTGATGTGATCTCTTTTCTGTGCCTTCTTCTACCCAACAGCTAGGTGTCTTTAAAAAAATAAGTAAAATAAAAAATAAAGAATTTTGCCTCTATCCTTAATCTCACAGCAAATCAAACATATTTCAAAATCTTAGCACATACCAATTAAAGGGTTATACTGAATACTAGGATGCCTTAACAGCTAAGACTTTCGTGACCCTGTGAAATGTTTATTATTCTGAATTAGATATGATCAATCTAAGATGTTTCTGAGTAATGTTACTCAAAACATTTGGTTTTTTACATCAACATTAAATTTATCAAATTCAAAGAGAACTGTGAAATATGTATATTGGTGTTTTTAAAGAGAATAGGCAAACTAATTATGAAATGTTATGTTTACTAAAGAGAAGTAAGATTAACAGAACATGCTTAGAAGCAGTGGGGTTACAGATGACCTACTTGTCAATATTTAGTTAGGTAAAGGGTTGAGTGTACTATATTCTTTCTATACTCAGGAAAGAGTGTGTTAATAATAGTATCCTTTTTTGAAAAACATCAAGCATCTTTATATAAAAATATAAAGTTACTATAAAAATAGAAAAAGTTATTATAAAAATAAACAAGATTAAGCTAAACTGACTATAATTTAAAACAATGCATCTTAAAGAAAACCTCAGCTACATGGCAGAAAACAGAATTGCTTTTACCTAAAACTTCATTTTCAGCGATTTAACCTATAACAGACACTACATCCAAACATAACACAAAACACTAAATGCCAAATAGTAAAATCATTTAGTACTTGTATTAAAATTTTTTAAATATTAAACTACCATCCTTAATATATGAGAAGACTCTTAGTGTAATGCAACTTAGGGAAAGTTAAAACCACTATTTTAAGACAGATATAGGGTAATGATTATCATATATAAATATTGGGTAAGCCAAAAGTTCACTGGGGTTTTTCTGTAACATCTTAGGGAAAAAACCCTAACGAACTTTTTGGCCAACCCAATATAAATATATATTGCTTCAAAAATTATTTTTTATTACATACAGAAAAGTTCATCATTCATATTGAGGCTGCACCTGTGACTTTACATAATACACAACTTATGAAGAAGCCATCAGTTCTATACAATTCAAAATGCTTGTGGACAAAGTTTTAAATAATTACCACCTCTTAAAAGTAATGATGCTGCAAAATAAAACCAGTAACAATTGAATGCTAGTTGAATAAAAATACAAATAAACTGCTTAAACAGTTCAAATACTAAAGTGAAACTATTTAGTCATAATACTGAGTAAAATATTTTATTCACTTGGTAATGGCAAAGATAAGAGGTATTAATATATTAAACTGCTTGCAAATAATTAGTTATTAAATTTTCCTAATCTCAGTCCCAGATAAGAAAAACTACTCTGAAAATAATCCCCCCAAGTAGTCATATCTTTAATAATTTATGCTAAGATTATTCAATTATGACTTTGTTTTAGTCAAACTTTTATTTCGAGAATTTATATCCCTTAATACTTTTACCTTTCTACCAAGCAGAGGCATTGCTCTCATCAAAAATCAAATGATTAAGGATCACAATGTTTAAAACTCAAAAGCATATTCACAGAAAATGAATAAAATTTCTGGCATGTTCCATAATTAACAAAAACATTTATAACACTATTTTCATTTTGTATGGCTCTAACTTTTTCAAAGGAAATTTACATAAACTGTATCTCCAACTTAGAGTTAAATCAGTAGCCACAAAAATTCTGCAAATGCCTTAATACTGCCAAGCACACCAATGGCAAATGAAACTAAATCTGAGGTCTCTCATCTCAGAGTATCTTCTTTCTTCCTATTGTCATTCTTTTTTTAAAATTGAATGTGAAAACCTATTTGATTATTTCAGAATGTAGTATTGGTTATACAAAAGAAATACATAAACACTAACTACAAAAGAATATTTATGTTCCTGAAATCTATCTAGTAAAATAGTTTTTTTTTAAAGTACAAAACCACTGGAAAAATCCTTTCAGTCATGTGGCTATAAAATTACATGTATATAAATTGTTTAAGCATATTCATCATAGTTTCAACTTTTCCAAAAAATACTCCCCAAAGAAAATTTTCATTTTAATTGCACATATATACTATTATATTCTAAAGACTGCATTGTCCAAAACAAAAGCTACTAGGCACATGTAATAATTTAAATTTAAATTAATGAAAATAAAACAAAAACTTCGGTTCTTTAATCTCATTAGCACGTTTCAAATACTCAGTAACCACATGTGGCTAGAGGCTACCGGCTGCCATATAGAACAGCACAGATACAGCACATTTCCACCACTGCATAAAGTTCTATTGAGAGCAGTGTTTTATACATTTAATCATTAATTTTATTTTATTTATTTTTATTAGTCATCAATTTTATACACATCAATGTATACATGTCAATCCTAATCGCCCAATTCAGCACACCACCATCCCCACTCCACTGTGGTTTTCCCCCCTTGGTGTCCATACGTTTGTTCTCTACATCTGTGTCTCAACTTCTGCCCTGCAAACCGGTTCATCTGTACCAATTTTCCACAAACATGCGTTAATATTGTTATATATATAATATATATAATTAATAATATTATTAGTATATTAATAATATTAAAATTATATAAATAATATCAATATTATAATTACATGCTATTATTAATTAATAATATTAATATTATCATAATTAATGTATTCATAATAATAATATATTATTAATGTATTATATTAATGATATATTTATATATATAATATATATTATATAATAATAATATATATAACGCACATACTGCATTAATATACGGTATTTGTTTTTCTCTTTCTGACTTCACTCTGTATGACAGTCTCTAGATCCATCCACATCTCTACAAATGACTCAATTACGTTCTTTTTTATGGCTGAGTAAAATTCCATTGTATATATGTGCCACAACTTCTTTATCCATTCGTCTGTCGATGGGCATTTAGGTTGCTTCATGACCTGGCTATTGTAAATAATGCTGCAATGAACATTGGGGTGCATGTGTCTTTTTGAATTATGGTTTTCTCTGGGTATACGCCCAGTAGTGGAATTGCTGGATCATATAGTAATTCTATTTTTGGTTTTTTAAGGAACCTCCATACTTTTCTCCATAGTGGCTGTATCAATTTACATTCCCACCAACAGTGCAAGAGGGTTCCCTTTTCTCCACACCCTATCCAGCACTTCTTGTTTGTAGATTTTCTGATGATGCCCATTCTAACTGGTGTGAAGTGATACCTCATTGTAGTTTTGATTTGTATGTCTCTAATAATTAGTGTGTTGAGCAGCTTTTCATGTGCTTCTTGGCCATCTGTATGTCTTCTTTGGAGAAATGTCTATATAGGTCTTCTGCCCATTTTTGGATTGGGTTGTTTGTTTCTTTAATATTGAGCTGCATGAGCTGTTTATATGTTTTGGAGATTAATCCTTGGTCCATTGATTCATTTGTGAATATTTTCTCCCATTCTGAAGGTTGTCTTTTCGTCTTGTTTATGGTTTCCATTGCTGTGCAAAAGCTTTGGAGTTTCATTAGGTCCCATTTGCTTATTTTTGTTTTTATTTCCATTACTCTAGGAGATGGATCAAAAAATATCTTGCTGTGATTTATGTCAAAGAGTGTTCTTCCTATGTTTTCCTCTAAGAGTTTTATAGTGTCTGGCCTTACATTTAGGTCTTTAATCCATTTTGAGTTTCTTTTTGTGTATGGTGTTAGGGAGTGTTCTAATTTCATTCTTTTACATGTAGCTGTCCAGTTTTCCCAGCACCACTTATTGAAGAGACTGTCTTTTCTCCATTGTATATCTTTGCCTCCTTTGTCATAGATTAGTTGACCATAGGTGCGTGGGTTTATCTCTGGGCTTTCTATCTTGTTCCATTGATCTATGTTTCTGTTTTTGTGCCAGTACCATATTGTCTTGATTACTGTAGCTTTGTAGTATACTCTGAAGTCAGGAAGTCTGATTCCTCCAGCTCCGTTTTTTTCCCTCAAGACTGCTTTGGCTGTTTGGGGTCTTTTGTGTCTCCATACAAATTTTAAGATGATTTGTTCTAGTTCTGTAAAAAATGCCATTGGTAATTTGATAGGGATTGCATTGAATCTGTAGATTGCTTTGGGTAGTATAGTCATATTCACAATATTGATTCTTCCAATCCAAGAAAATGGTATATCTCTCCATCTGTTGGTATCATCTTTAATTTTTCATCAGTGTCTTATAATTTTCTGCATAAGGTCTTTTGTTTCTTTAGGTAGGTTTATTCCTAGGTATTTTATTCTTTTTGTTGCAGTGGTAAATGGGAGTGTTTCAATAATTTCTCTTTCAGATTTTTCATCATTAGTGTATAGGAATGCAAAAGATTTCTGTGCATTAATTTTGTATCCTGCAACTTCATCAAATTCATTGATTAGCTCTAGCAGTTTCCAGGTGGCATTTTTAGGATTCTCTGTGTATAGTATCATGTCATCTACAAACAGTGACAGTTTTACTTCTTCTTTTCCAATTTGTATTCCTTTTATTTCTTTTTCTTCTCTGATTGCCGTGGCTAGGACTTCCAAAACTATGTTGAATACCAGTGGTGAGAGTGGACATCCTTGTCTCATTCCTGATCTTAGACGAAATGCTTTCAGTTTTTCACCATTGAGAATGATGTTTGCTGTGGGTTTGTCGTACATGGCCTTTATTATGTTGAGGTAGGTTCCCTCTATGCCCACTTTCTGGAGAGTTTTTATCATAAATGGGTGTTGAATTTTGTCAAAGGCTTTTTCTGCATCTATTGAGATGATCATATGGTTTTTATTCTTCAATTTGTTAATATGGTGTATCACATTGATTTGTGTATATTGAAGAAACCTTGCATCCCTGGAATAACTCCCACTTGATCATGGTGTATGATCCTTTTAATATGTTGTTGGATTCTGTTTCCTAGTATTTTGTTGAGTACTTTTGCATCTATATTCATCAGTGATATTGGTCTGTAATTTTCTTTTTTTTGTAGTATCTTTGTCTGGTTTTGGTGTCAGGGTGATGGTGGCCTCACAGAATGAGTTTGGGAGTGTTCCTTCCTCTGCAGTTTTTTGGAAGAGTTTGAGAAGGATGGGTGTTAGCTCTTCTCTAAATGTTAGATAGAATTCACCTGTGAAGCCATCTGGTCCTGGACTTTTGTTTGTTGGCAGAGTTTTAATCACAGTTTCAATCTCATTACTTGTTATTAGCCTGTTCATATTTTCTGTTTCTTCCTGGTTCAGTCTTGGAAGGTTATATCTTTCTAAGGATTTGTCCATTTCTTCCAGGTTGTCCATTTTATTGGCATAGAGTTGCTTGTAGTAGTCTCTTAGGATGCTTTGTATTTCTGTGGTGTCTGTTGTAACTACTCCTTTTTCATTTCTACTTTTATTGATTTGAGTCCTCTCCCTCTTTTTCTTGATGAGTCTGGCTAATGGTTTATCAATTTTGTTTATCTTCTCAAAGAACCAGCTTTTAGTTTTATTGATCTTTGCTATTCTTTTCTTTGTTTCTATTTCATTTATTTCTGCTCTGATGTTTATGATTTCTTTCCTTCTGCTAACTTTGGGTTTTGTTTGTTCTCCTTTCTCTAGTTCCTTTAGGTGTAAGGTTAGATTGTTTACTTGAGATTTTTCTTGTTTCTTGAGGTAGGCTTGTATAGCTATAAACTGCCCTCTTAGAACTGCGTTTGCTGCATCCCATAAATTTTGGATCATCGTGTTTTCATTGTCATTTGTCTCTAGGTATTTTTTGATTTCCTCCTTGATTTCTTCATTGATCTCTGGTTATTTAATAAAGTATTGTTTAGCCTCCATGTGTTTGTCTTTTTTACGTATTTTTTTTCCCTGTAATTCATTTCTAATCTCATAGCGTTGTGGTCAGAAAAGATGCTTGATATGATTTCAGTTTTCTTAAATTTACTGAGGCTTGATTTGTGACCCAAGATGTGATCTATCCTGGAGAATGTTCCATGCACACTTGAGAGGAAAGTGTAATCTGCTGTTTTTGGATGGAATGTCCTATAAATATCAATTAAATCTATCTGGTCTACTGTGTCGTTTAAAGCTTCTGTTTCCTTATTTAGCTTCATTTTGGATGATCTGTCCATTTGTGTAAGTGAAGTGTTAAAAGTGCCCCACTATTATTATGATACTGTCGATTTCCTCTTTTATAGCTGTTAGCAGTTGCCTTATGTATTGAGGTGCTTCTGTGCTGGGTGCATATATATTTATAATTGTTATATCGCCTTTTGGATTGATCCCTTTATCATTATGTAGTGTCTTTCCTTGTCTCTTGTAACATTCTTTATTTTAAAGTCTATTTTATCTGATAGGAGTATAGCTACTCCAGGTTTCTTTTGATTTCCATTTGCATGGAATATCTTTTTCCATCCCCTCACTTTCAGTCTGTGTGTTTCCCTAGGTCTGAAGTGGGTCTCTTGTAGACAGCATATAGATGAGTCTTCTTTTTGTATCCATTCAGCAAGCCTGTGTGTTTTGGTTGGAGCATTTAATCCATTCACGTTTAAGGTAATTATCAATATGTATGTTCCTATGACCATTTTCTTAATTGTTTTGGGTTTGTTTTTGTAGATCCTTTTCTTCTCTTGTGTTTCCCACTTAGAGAAGTTTCTTTAGCATTTGTTGTAGAGCTGGTTTGGTGGTGCTGAATTCTCTTTCCTTTTGCTTGTCTGTAAAGCTTTTGATATCTCCATCGAATCTGAATGAGATCCTTGCTGGTCAGAGTAATCTTGGTTGTAGGTTCTTCCCTGTCATCACTTTAAATATATCATGCCACTCCCTTCTGGTTTGTAGAGTTTCTGCTTAGAAATCAGCTGTTAACCTTATGGGAGTTCCCTTGTATATTAATTGTCATTTTTCCCTTGCTGCTTTCAATAATTTTTGTTTGTCTTTAATTTTTGTGCATTTGATTACTATGTGTGTGTGCATGTTTCTCCTTGTGTTTATCCTGTATGGGACTCTCTGCGCTTCCTGGCCTTGGGTGGCTATTTCCTTTCCCATGTTAGGGATATTTTCGACTATAATGTCTTCAAATATTTTCTCTGGTCCTTTCTCTCTCTCTTCTCCTTCTGGGACCCATATAATGCAAATGTTGTTGTGTTTAATGTTGTCCCAGAGCTCTCTTGGTTGCCTTCATTTCTTTTCATTCTTTTTTCTTATCTTTTCATTCTTTTTTCTTATTCTGTTCCGCAGTAGTGAGTTCCACCATTCTGTATTCCAGGTCACTTATCCAATCTTCTGCCTCAGTTATTCTGCTATTGACTCCTTCTAGTGTAGTTTTCATTTCAGTTATTGTATTGTTCATCTGTTTGTTTGTTCTTTAATTCTCCTAGGTCTTTGTTAAACATTTCTTGCATCTTCTGGATTTTTGCCTCCATTGTGTTTCCGAGGTCCTGGATCATCTTCACTACCATTATTCTGAATTCTTTTTCTGGAAGGTTGCCTATCTCCACTTCATTTTGTTGTTTTCCTGGGGTTTTATCTTGTTCCCTCATCTGGTACATAGCCCTCTGCCTTTTCATCTTGTCTATCTTGCTGTGAATGTGGTTTTTGTTCCACAGGCTGCAGGATTGTAGTTCTTATTGCTTCTGCTGTCTGCCCTCTGGTGGATGAGGCTATCTAAGAGGTTGATCTAATCATTGATTTTAAACAAATTATTTTAGTCAAAGCAATACCAAAGATGGCTACTTGGTCTTCAAATCTATTTAATGCTCAAGCTTGTGAAGTCACAGAGGATGAATTAATTTGTATCCAGTTTGTTAAATCTGAGTATTTGAGAAATGTTTTACCATTTAAATTAGGAAAACACCACCACAAAGTAGCAAAAGTTCTTTGCTTTCATATCAGCAAGTGATTCCTTCCAACTGGCCTGTTATTCCGTCCATTAATCTAGAGCAGAATTTTATGAGTGGTGCTACTTATAACACTGTTCCTGGGTATTAGTAAAAAATATATGAAAAAGAATTCCATGGTCAAATAAATTTGGAAAATATTACATTCTGTACTCCTTTACTCAATGTACAATGCAATTAGCATTTCAAAACTCAAATATACAAATACATAGATACTTTTTTAAAAACCTGCTTTACTTTTCCTTCTGATATGACCCCAGAACACTCATTTTATGTGTATTAACATCCTCCACAGACAGCTTGGAAAGAAGTATAATCTTCAGTAATTGGTATTATATAAAATATCTTACTCTTCGGCCACCATACTTAGCGGGATTCTCCCTTTTTAGCTGCCTCCATTTAAACTACCAGGGAATAGAAAATGAACCTTTCATACACTTGAGTAATGCAGAACCAAAGTCTATCTCTAAGACTGCTGACAAAAAGGTGTTTGGCTAAAAAAAGTCCCCTCTATATGAAAATGATACCTACAGGTGGAAGAAGCCATTTTTTAATTTTCACCTCTCAGAATCATCCAAAGTCCAGCCCATGAAGCTTCTTCTCCAACCCCCAGGCCCATCCTCCTAGCTCTGGTTTCCTGGGTGACGAATGCTTCTTCTCTGAGTGATATAAACAGAAAACAGTCCTACTGCACAGGACTACACACTTGTTTTTACGACTATTTTTAAATAGAGCAGTTTTTGGTTCATAGCCAAACTGAGAGGACATTACAGAGATTTCCCATATACCCCTCACCCCGACACATGCACAGCCATCCCCCACCAGAGTGGTACGTTTGTTACAACTGATGAACCTACACTACACATCATTATCACCGGAGTCCATAGTTTACATTAGGGTTCACTCTTGGTGTTGTGCATTCTGTGTACCATACATAGTATTTTCACTGACATAAAAATTGTCTGTGCTCTGCTTATTCATTCCTCACCATCTCCAAACCCCTGACAAGCACTGATCTTTTTACTCTTTCCATAGTTTTGCCTTTTCCAGAATGTCAGGTAGTTGGAACCATACAGTAGGGTGCCTTTTCAGAGTCCCTTCTTTCACTTAGTAATATATATTTAAGGTCCCTCCATGTCTTCTTAGTGCTGAATAATATACTGCTGTCTGGATGTACCACACTTTATTCATCCATTCACCTATTGAAGGACATCTTGCTTGCTTGCAAGTTTGGCAATTATGAATAAAGCTGCTATACATATTTGTATGCAGGGTTTTGTGTGAACATAAGTTTTCAACTCCTTTGGGTAAGTACCAAGGAACATGAATGCTGGACTGTAAGGTAAGAGTATGTTTAGTTTTGTAAGAAACTGCCAAACCGTCTTCCAAAGTGGCAGTACCACTTCCTATTCCCACCAGCAACATACAACAGTTCCTGTTGCTCTGCATTCTGGTCAGCATCTGGTATTGCCAGTGTACTGGATTTCGGCCATTCTAACAGATGTATAGAGGTATCTCGTTTTAACTGGCATTTCCCTGATGACATACAACGTGGAATATCTTTTCATATGCTTGTTTGCTATGCGTATATCGTCTTTAGTGAGGTGCCTGTTAGGAAGTCTTTGGCCCATTTTTTAATCAGGTTGTTTGTTTTCTTATAGTTGAATTTTAAGAGTTGTTTGCATATTTTGTTTACATATTTTACATCCTTTATCAGATGTGAACAATGGGTGCTTTTGTTATTTATATCTTTATTCACAGACTAGCAAGGGCAAATATGCTTTCCTGTTTTACCAGTTTCAGAACAGGTCAAACTAACCCCCAGCAAGAAAATATTCTTTTTCAACATGCAAGAGCCTAGAGTCAGTTCCAAAAAAACCCACAAAACAAAAAAACTAATCACGTCACAAAATTCTCTTAATCTTTTATAAAACTTACTTAAATCCTATGTAAAGCTTTAAAATCTGTTTTTTGTATGGTTCACCCTTAGCCTTGAAATTTATTATAGTTTATAATCTATTACGGAAATATGATTACTGACTGCTAATTATTTTACTGTACTTACATAGATGATCCTTAATATTAAGGTACTGATAAAGCTGGCAAGAAATGAAACAGAATTACTTGAAAAATCAATGATCATTAAATTAATAATTAAGATTAGAGTCTGATTTTAAGTTACAGAAACGTTTTAAAAATAGATAATGACAAACCCTTCACTGTTTACAACTATGTCTTTTAGAGTTTACAACTATGTCTTTTAGAAATTTGATTTTCTTTTGACTAATAAATTTTTTTTAACTTTTTAAAAACTTTTAACTTAAAAGATCGTCTTGAAAAGACTATCCTGATTAAAAAGGAGCACAAAAAACTGGGATTCTTTTTTTTTTTTTTTTAAGACTTTGATGTGGACCATTTTTTTTTTAAAGTCTTTATTGAATTTGTTACAGTATTGCTCCTGTTTTATGTTTTGGTTTTTTGGCCCTGAGGCATGTGGGATCTTAGCTCCCCGACCAGGGATCAAACCAACACCCCCTGCATTGTAAGGCAAAGTCTTAACCACTGGACTGCCAGGGAACTCCCTGTGATTCTAATATTATGCTTTGCTTTTCTGGTAGCAGTATATAAGTATATATAGTTTTATAACCAGATATAAATAGCCTCTTCACTAGTTAACAAGGAGTAAAGAAAAGGAAGAGTTCCGCTGAAAAAAGCTTTAGGAATTCAGTGATAGCAGTTACACACTCAAAGTTTTTCATCATGCTCCAGCTATATACTAACTTATGTGCTCATTTTGTTAGATCACTTTCAAAGTGCAGTCCCTGGAGGAGCAGCATCAGCATCATCTGAGAACAAGTTAGAAATGCAAATTCTCAGGCTCAATAGCAGAATTACCAAATCTGGAATTCTTAGATAAAGCCCAGCAATCTGTGTTCTAAGAAGCTGACCATATACTCACTCATTTTTCTTATAGGCTAATAACCATTTACAAGTATAATATCAATTTTCATATAATTACATCTTTGGAAATTAACATAAACTAATGTAAATGTTGTTTGGAGCCACGTAGAAAGTTATATTGCTAGAGAGAAGTTTCTCTTTACCAAGGAACATTAAACAGTAGTCTCCAGCAAGGACTAAGATATGCCTGAATATTTAAGTAAAATTTATAAAATCCATGTCTATTTAGGCCTCAAAAGTGTTCAACACACAACTGAATGGAAGTCTATGAAGTAATGGTTTGTGATTTTCTAGATTATTAATGAGGGAGCTTATTCAGAAGAGTTAAGAAGCTATATTTCTGTTTCCAGATCTCAAGGTGAGGGGGAGGGAGGGTGTTGGTGGTAAATCTCTGGATTGCAATTTTTAAAAATAAGAAATACCACAGAAATCAACTATTGAATCTGTGCTAGACATGATAAAAGTATTTGCCTTACTCTATAAGAAATGTTAATTTGAGAAAAAGCAATCATAAATGTGCCCCAAATCTTAAGAATATTCATAGTAAATCTATTTCTAAGAATTAACCTAAGATGTACACCAAGAGAAGCACTGGAAATAAATGTCTATCAATAGAGAACAGAAAAGTTGTGGCACGTTCTTATAATACAAAAAACCACACTACATGGACTGTAATCCCACTTTAGTAAGTAAGTACACACAAAGAGAAAAATACTTTAAAGAGATACTTCAAAATATAAATGGTGGTAAGAATTCTAGATAATTCTACAGTAAATCCTTTTTTTTTTTCCAGCTGAGAAAAATCAAGATTTAAAAAAAGACTTAAAGTCATGTTTAGGAATACTTAATGGCATGAGTAAATGTTATGATTTATTAAAATCATACAAAATAAATAATAAAATCATATTTACTACCTGCAGTATCATCTGAACTCTTTTTAAAATGGTCTGTAGTTTTTAAATTTTTATTTTTTAAATGCAAATAATCAAAATATAAGAGGATATGCATCAAAATGTTAAAAATGGCTGTCTGGATATTAGAATTATAAGCAACTTATTTTGAGATTTTTGGTATTTTCCAAATCTTCTGCAGTGACTCCTGTTTCAAATTTAGAAGCAGGATTTTAAAAAAATGAGAAAGATAGCTATGTAATAGAATCAGTAAGTGGGGATGTATATCTACTCTGAGAAAGCCCAACATAGAATTACAAAAATTCTAACTTTAGATGCAAACCTCAAATCTATCTTGGAAGACAGGTTACATGTAAGTTAAGATGTTAGTATACATCACATAAAATATTTTTCCCTAGTCAGTGTCTCCTTTGACTAGGGGTTGGGGTTCTCTCACAACTGCAAATGCCTGTATGTAGTTTATCACTGGCTATGGGAATGGAATTGGAGACTTTAGAAAAGCTGAAATATTTAAATGTTTAGAGTAACTGAAAACTGAAGGTAACTGAAATATCCAACACCTAGAAATATTAGTGGAAAGTTATTGATGAGAATATTGACAGGAAATTATAATTCAGTTTGGATATGTCTTTCATGTTGTACTTTAATTCTATGGAGGAAAAAATATCTATAAAAATGTTTTCCTGAAAAAGTTAAACAGAGAGCTACCATATGATCCAGCAATTCCTAGAGAAATGAAAACATATGTAAACACAAAAACTTGTGTGCAAAGGTTCATAGAAATTCACCAACTCATGAATGTACAAATAAACTGTAGTATGTCCATACCATGAAATATTATTTGGCATTACAAAGGAATGAAGTACTGATACCATGCTACCACATGGATGAAACTTAAAAATACTATACTAAATGAAAAAGGCAGAAACCAAAGGCTACAAATTGTATGAGTCCATTGATATGAAATGTTCAGAAAATGCAAATGTAGAGCGGCAGACAGTAGACTACTGACTGGGTGCCTATGGCTGAGGAAAAGAAGACTGGGGGGAAATAGTGAGTGACTGCTAATGGTTTCTTTTCGTAAAAACAGAAATATTCTAAAATTGATTATGGCATTGGTTGCACAATTATATTAAGAACCATGAATTCTACACTCTAAATAGATGAACTGTATGCTATATAAGTTATATCTCAATAAAACTGTTATTAAAAATATTTATGTCAAAGAGGAAATTACAAATCAATCTCATTTTTCAATTTAAAAAAAGCCATGTATTGCTGAACGTGAAAGTCCCAAGCATTGTTTGTATTTTCTAAAAATAATTGGTATTTTCTGTCATGCTTTTCTTGCCAAGTTTCAAATCACACAGCAGCACTAGTCGAGTAATATAACAGAAAAGAGTAGGAGGCACTGTACATTAATAATCTACCTAGTCAGGTTTCTCAAGTCATTGTGAGAACATTTAACAAAGGAACTAATGTAACATAAAATAAACTGTATATCAGAAATACTATTCTCTGGCTTCTTACAGAAACAGTTATTAAATTGACTCTTGACAGTTTCTGCTTTAACCAAAAGGAGATGGTACTATGAGGAATTAAAAGTATAAACAATATTTCAATTTATTATTCAGTATTTACACTTAATAATACCCATTCTGACAAGTTCTCTCACTATTATTGTGGATAAATTTAAAACCAAATGATGAGATCTAATTTTCAGTTTTTAGAGAGCATTAAAACATATTCATTATTTTGTGCTATAATTTTTAAAATTACAATTTGCTTTGGTGACTGTGTTTCAGAAAACTGACTCCACTAGTAAAAAAAAATGAGAGCAATTTTACTTTTTCAAAAGTGATATTTCCAAACACTTAAAAAAAATACATTTAACAATTGCACTGGATTATAGCTGCCTCAGTATTATCCAATAAATTACTTTTTATTGTTTCTTAATAGCTTTTAATGTTTCTTTAATCTCTCACACCTGACAGAAAATCAGCAACATAGGTGACTACTAGATATCTACCAAAAATGTTTCCATACCATTCCGAAGTCATAAAAACCAGTAGTGTTCAACTGATGATAGCATAAATATCATCAATGGGATACCTAAGTAATGAGAAAGGGAGTGGGAGTTTCTGTAGCAATATAAGTCCACTGTCCCATACATGGACCTATAAATCTAAAGTACCATTTCTTACTTGTAAGAATGTACAGTGGAAAACAATAGCTACTTCTGACTGAATGAACCCTGACCCACCAGAAATTGTTTAACCGTGTTTCAGAGCCCTCTCATGCCCTGGAGTTAGTTGCATCATTTCTATGCCATTTCTTACCAATCCAGATTTAATGTTCATAATTGCATAATCAATTATTGATACCAGTAATACTGTCCACTCAATTCAGTATTATTATATTTAAGCCTGCTGACAGTAAAATACTATAGACTCCAATACAAAGCAGGTAACATTTTTCAACATCTACTATGTCCTATTTACTGTGCTAGAAGCTTACTATGTGATCCTCATTTTACTAGGTACTAGTGTTATCTCCCAAAAGCTTTAAGAATGTCAACAGCACAAAAAAGCTGTTTTCACTTGGTTTATACTAATGTTTCCTACCAATATGATGTATTCTATGCCAATCATTTATTAAAAAATTTATACCAAGTTATTGACAACTTGAAAGGCATACCGCTTTCTCATACTGCACCCATCCTTAATTATGATCTGATTCTGACTCTTAAAGCTTAATGTCTCTAATAAATGTCTTTCTAAATAAATGCTGTTTATTATTATCACAGGATTTTTGATAGAAAATTGATGGATTTTAAGATATAAAAGGTTGAGAACCAATGTACCAGACAACAAAGTTCAAGAAGATAGAGTGAGAGGGTTGTTCCAAATAAATACAACCTATTTCACAACTTTACCTAGAGATAGTTTAGGGGTAAAGGTGAGGGAGGAGATAAAGGAAAACAGGCTGTTTTTGTTACCTGTAAAATATTTCTGGTAATGGGAAGAAAACTGGGTATATGGGCAACAGGAGTATGGGGAAGGCTCTTTGCTATTTACCTTCTACTTTTGATTTAAATCAATACATTAACTATTAAAAATTAATACGTAGAATTTTGAGTTTCTGCTAGTTTTAAAGACAGTATTTGAAACTGATGAGTAAAACAGTAAATATTTTAGCTATGGATTTAAATTTTTCATCAGTACAGCTGAGTATATTCCTCTGGCAACCAAAAATATTACTCCCTGAACTAGGAACGTGACTACTATCATGTGGATTGTTCAACTCTAGAATTATACAGTCCTGTCTTTTAATTAGCTAATGGCTGGGAAAAAAAAGTAAAGGCGATCCTGTACAAGATAGAATCTTTATAAACTTACTCAAGAGCCAGTTGGAGACCAGCTCCATAAAAATAACAATTTAGGTCCCTGGAATGCAATCTAGGAGGCCAAGATGGCCAAATCTTTAGACTTGCTTTCATTTCAAGAAAAGCTTCCCACCACCGTCCAAAATTGTTCCAGCAACTACCACTTCTTAAACTTTAACAGCAAGCTCTTCAACAAGGGCACAGGAAACCCAAACAGCTGTATCAAGAATGACTTTTGGTCAGGAAATGAGTTTCTGATCAGAGTGGTAAAACTGAAAGTTCTTTCTTATACCTATTACTAATTTGAGATATACCATTTACTCCTTTGATGAAAGTCCTCCCCAACCAAGCTCCTTTCATGAAGGGAAGAAAAGAATAGAGTATTTAAATAGCAAAGAATTTATATATTTTAGTTTGGAGTTGTTAATTTTATCGAATGTTGGCTAAAGTCAAACGCTAAGTACTTATACCAGATCTGTTTCTTAAATATAATAAAGATTTCTAGGGAAAAATGCTGGCATAGAGATAGGATCACAAAACTCCATACACTCAAACTTAATGAAATGAAGAAAACTAAAAGGTTACTTTATGTACTTTTTGGCATGTTTAAATGTTTCATACTGTAAAATTTGAAAATTAATTAAAAACAATAAAATATCAAAGAAGAATATCATCTGGAGAAAAGAAAGCAGAAGTGTACAGAATTTCATTTAAAAATCTTACCATTCCATTTCTTACCCTTCAAAAAATAAAAGAGGTAAATGAAAAGTTCTGAAATCTTTCTCTGATACCAACTTTTCGGAGACGATGAATGAGGGGGATAGACAAGCAGTCAAAGTGGAAGGACTCATATAGAGTAAAAGCTACTCTCACCTCAACTGGCCATCAGACATTTTTTAAAAACTGTCAGGTTTACCATGTCATTTTTCCCTAACAAGGAGAAGTATGGCAGATGACTCAAAAATACATATAAATGGCTCAAAGCTAATTATTTCCAGCAATAAGCAAGATTTATCAGAACAGAAAGACAAAAACACTAAGAAGTAAAAACCATGGGAAACAGGTGGGAAGAAAGAAATTTCTATTTGAAGTTCCCCTTCTCAGCTGTGAATTAAGAGTGCCATGGCCAATACCCAGATTTCCACCTATCTTTAACCCTCTGCTAGTAAATGTAAATAATTAATAGTAATTACTTATTGACAATGTTTCAGTCATTATTCTTAGCATTTCAAATGCATTACCTCAATTTAACCCTTACAACAATCCTATGAGGTATAATATCCCATTAACAAATGAGGAAACTGAGGCAAAGAGGTAGTTTGCTCAAAATTACAAAGCTAAAAAATGCTGGAGCCAAGATTCAAAACCAAGCCATCTGATTCAAAACCAGAGCTCTTGGCCAATGAAAAGAAAAGAGAGTTTACAATATTTATATCATGAAAAGGTTCGGTTCAGGGAAAATAATATTAATCAAGACATTAAGCATTCTGTAACAATAAACAATATCAACCATTAGAAAGACATAATGGGGCTTCCCTGGTGGTGCAGTGGTTGAGAGTCCACCTGCCGATGCAGGGGACACGGGTTCGTGCCCTGGTCTGGGAAGATCCCACATGCCCGTGGGCCATGGCCACTGAGCCTGCGCGTCCGGAGCCTGTGCTCCGCAACGGGAGAGGCCACAACAGTGAGAGGGCTGCGTACCCAAAAAAAAAAAAAGAAAGACATAATGAACATACATCTTTAAAACATTTGTATTATCATCAAAATGTAAGGCAAACGACCACTGGAAACAGAAATCAACAGAAGTTTTAACTCAAGAACATCGAGCTCATGATAGAACAGACAGACATAAATAAAGTGACCTATATGGAAACTGAATAATATAGTGAATAAGGCTGAATTAATACGTAATGTATTCTTTATCTGAAAGTAAAGACTGTACCTCATTTTCAAATACAGAGAATTAAGAAAACAACAAATCAAAGGCTACAACGAAAACTTCAATGAAGTTTCCAAAAACCTATTAGTCTATGCTATAATGCAATAAAACTAGAAATTAAAGTTTTACTAGGAAAAGAAACTTTAACCATTTAGAAGTTAAAAACAAAACAGAATACTCTCATATGCTAAACAGGATATCAAAACTGAAATTGAGTATCTTGAAAATACAAATAATGGAAACATATACTAGCCAAAGCTGAGCTCAGAAGATAAATCTTGGCATAAAACACTTACTAAACAGTAAATATCACAAATACAAAATTAAGCATTCATCTTCAGAATCCAGAAGAAGAACAATACACATGCCAGGAAGGCAGAAGAAAGGCAAAGACAGAGCAAAGTCAGAGGGCAATGAACTAGGAAAAAAAAAAACAGTAAAATTAATTCAACACCTTAAAAAATTTTAATATAGTATATAACCTAATAAATTTAATCACTCAAACACAAATATACAATATTAAAAATAAGAATAGAGGGCTTCCCTGGTGGCACAGTGGTTAAGAATCCTCCTGCCAATGCAGGGGACATAGGTTCAAGCACTGGTCTGGGAAGATCCCACATGCCATGGAACAGCTAAGCCTGTGTGCCACAACTACTGAACCTGCGCTCTAGAGCCCGTGAGCCACAACTACTAAGCCTGTGTGCCACAACTAATGAAGCCCGCGTGCCTAGAGCCCGTGCTCCACAACAAGAGAAGCCACCACAATGAGAACCGCAACGAAGAGTAGCCCCCACTCGCCACAACTAGAGAAAACCCGTGTGCAGCAACGAAGACCCAACATAGCCTAAAATAAATAAATAAAAACGAGAATAGAAAAACAACTGCAGATATACAAAAGATTAAAAGAATTATAGAAGAGTACTTTGTGAAACTCTATGAAAATACACTTGAAAATTTGGATGAAGTGGATTATATTCTAGGAAACAAAAAACTAAACAAAAGAAGTAGAAATCAAAAAAGACCAAGAGCCATGGAATAAACAGATTTACTAAAGAGCTATAATCCAAAGTCATACTAGTCAGCTTCATAGGGAAAATTCTTTCAGACCGAAGTAACAGATAATAGAGATGATATTTACACCATGCCAGAGCAGAGGAAGGAAATCTTGCAAAATCTTTTTATGAAGCAATATAACACAGAAATCTAAGGATTACATTATGAGAAAGAAAAAATTTCAGACCTCATTTCTGAATATTGAAACAAATATAATAAATTTTAAACACTTCAACTGCCACTGTATATTTTAAAAAAGAACTCCATAAATGAATAGTATTCATTCCAGAAATGTCATTATGACCAATTATTAAGTAATCTATTAAAAAATTCACCAAATTATAGGTTATGAGTCAAAACAACCTTCATTTCAAAGATCAAATGGCATTTCAAACATAATGAATCACTCTTCATTTAAAAGAAAAAGAAAAACAATTGGTAAAATATGCACGTATGCTTGATGCTACCATTGTCAGAGTGAACACACTACCTTTTTTTAAATTGAGGTATAACTGACATACAACATTATATTAGTTTTGGGTGTACAACATAATTCACTATTTGTATATACTGCTAAATGATCACCACAGTAAGTCTAGTGAACATCTGTCACCATACATACTTACAGAAAGTTTTTTCCTTGTGATGAGAACTTTTAAGAGTTTCTTTCTTAGCAACTTTCGAATATGCAATACAACATTATCAAGTATAGGTGCCATGCTGTACATTACATCCCCATGACTTTAGTACTGGAAGTTTGTACTTTTTGACTCCCTTCACCCATTTCAACTACTCTCAACCCCCCTCCATCCCTAGAAACCACCAATCTGTTCTCTGCATCTATGAGACGGTGCGTTTGTTGTTTTGTTTTAGATTCCACATGTATAATACCATATTTTTAATCTGACATTTCACTTAGCATAATACCCTCAAGGTCCATCCATGTTGTCACAGATGGCAAGATTTCCTCCTTTTTTATGGTTGAATAATATTTTTTATCTATTCATTTTTTTATCCATTCATGCATCAGTGGACACTTAGGTTGTACCCCTATCTTGGTTATTTTAAATTCCACAAGGAACATGAGGGTATGTATATCTTTTTGAGCTACTGTTTTCATTTCTTTTGGATAGATGCTCAGAAGTGGAACTGCTAAATCATATGGTAGTTCTATTTTTAACTTTTTGAGGAACCGCCATACTGTTTTCTGTAGTAGTTGCACCAATTTACATTCCCACAAACAGTGCATATCCTCACCAATACGTTTTACCTCTTGTGCTTTTGATAATAGCCTTTCTACAGGTATGAGGTGATAGCTCATTGTGGTTTTGATTTGCATTTCCCTGATGATTGGTGATGTTGAACACATTTTCATGTGTCTGTTAGCCATCTGTACATCTTTGGAAGAATGTCTATTCAGATCCTCTGCCTGCTTTTTAATTAGATTTTTTTTTTTTTTTTGCTGTTGAGTTCTATGAGTTCTTTATGTATCTTGTATATAAACCTCTTATAGGATATATAATCTGCAAGTATTTTTTTCACATTTAGTAGGTTGCCTTGCATTTTGTCAATGGTTTCCTTTCATGTGCAGAAGCTTTTTAGTTTGATGTAGTTCCACCTGTTTATTTTTTCTGTTGTCTTTGCTTTAAGGTTCAAACCAAAAAATCATCACCCAGACTCATGTCAAGGAGTCTTACCGCCTATGTTTTCTTTTAGGATTTCAATGGCTTCAGATCTTACATTCAAGTCTTTTTTTTTTTTTTTTTTGCCTTTTTGGAGTATCACCAATTATTGGTTCCTTTATTTTCTTGAACTAGTTCGTTGATGTTGAATCTAATATATAGAGGGAAAAAACGCCAAGCCATGCTTTTGAAAAATGGGTCTTACATTGTTTTTTTAAAACAGAAGTATAGTTGATTTATAATATTGCATTATTTTCAGGTGTACAGCAAAGTGATTCATAAATACATATATATACATTCTTTTTCAGATTCTTTTCCATTATAGGTTATTACAAGATTGAATATAGTGCCCTGTGCTATACAGTAAGACTTTGTTGTTTATCTATTTTATATATATATATATATATATATATATAGTAGTTTGTATCTGCTAATCCCAAACTCCCAATTTATCCCTCCCCCCTTTCCTCTTTTGTAATCATAAGTTTGCTTTCAGTGTCTTTGATCATTTCTGTTTTGTAAATAAGTTCATTTGTATCATTTTTTAGATGCCACATAAGTGATATCATAATATTTGTCTTTCACTGTCAGGCTTACTTTACTTAGTATGATAATTTCTACGTATATCCATGTTGCTGCAAATGGCAATATTTCATTCTTCCTTATGGCTAAGTAATATTCCATTATATAATATATACCACATCTTCTTCGTCCATTCATCTGTTGATGTACACTTAGGTTGCTTCCATGTCTTGACTATTGTAAATAGTGCTGCTATGAACATTGGGATACATGTACCTTTTCAAATTAGAGTTTTTGTCTTTTCTGGATATATACCCAGGAGTGGGATTGCTGTATCATATGGTAGCTCTATTTTTAGTTTTTTAAGGAACCTCCATACTATTCTCCATAATGGCTGTACCAATTTACATTCCCACCATCAGTGTAGGAGGGTTCCCTTTTCTTCACACCCTCTCCAGCATTTATTATTTGTAGACTTTTTGATGATGGCCATTCTGACTGGTGTGAGGTGATACCTCATCATAATTTTGATTTGCATTTCTCTAATAATTAGGCATGTTGAGCATCTTTTCATGTGCCTGTTGGCCATCTGTATGTCTTCTTTGGAGAAATGTCTATTTAGGTCTTCTCCCCATTTTTTGATTGGGTTGTTTGGTTTTTGTTATTGAGTTGTATGAGTGTCTGTATATTTTGGAAATTAAGCCTCTGTTGGGCACATCATTTGCAAATATTTTCTCCCATTCCATAGGTTGTTTTTTTTCATTTTCTTTATTGTTTCTTTTGCTGTGCAAAGCTTTTAAGTTTCATTAGGTCCCATTTGTTTATTTTTGCTTTTATTTCTTTTGCCTTGAGAGAGACTGACCTAAGAAAACACTGGTATGATTTATGTCAGAGAATGTTTTGCCTATATTCTCTTTTAGGAGTTTTATGGTGTCACATCTTATATTTAAGTCTTTAAGCCATTTCAAATTTATTTCTGTGTATGGTGTGAGGGAGTGTTCTAACTTCACTGATTTACATGTGGCTGTCCAAGTTTCCCAACACTACTTGCTGAAGAGACTGTCTTTTCTCCATTGTATATTCTTGCCGCCTTTGTCAAAGATATAATTGACCGTAGGTGTGTGGGTTTATTTCTGGGCTCTCTATTCTGCTCTCTACTGATTCATATGCCTGTTTGTGTGCCAGTACCAAACTTTTTTGATTACTGTAGCACTGCAGTATTGTGTGAAGTCTGGGAGGGTTATGCCTACACCTTTGTTCTTTTTCCTCAGGATTGCTTTTGCAGTTCTGGGTCCTTTGTGGTTCCATATAAATTTTAGTATTATTTGTTATAATTCTGTGAAAAATGTCATGGGTAATATGACAGGGATCACATTAAATCTGTAGATTGCTCTGGGTAGTATGGACATTTTAATGATATTAATTCTTCCAATCCAAGAGCCTGGGATACCTTTCCATTTCTTTGAATCACCTTCGGTTTCCTTAATCAATGTTTTATAGTTCTCAGCACATAAGTCTTTCACCTCCTTGGTCAGGTTTATTCCTAGGTATTTTTTTTCTTTTTTGGACGCGATCTTAAATGGGATTTTTTTACTTTCCCATTCTGATATTTCACTGTTAATGTAAAGGAATGCAACGGATTTTTGTATGTTAATCTTGTACCCTGCTACCCTGCTTATTTGGTTTACCAGTTCTAATAGTTTTTGTGTGGAGTCTTTAGGGTTTTCTACATAAAGTATCATGTCATTTGCATATAATGACAATTTTACCTCTTCCCTTCCAATTTGGATACCTTTTATTTCTTTTTCTTGTCTGACTGGTGTGGCCAGGACTTCCAATACTGCATTGAATAGAAGTGGTGGCAGTGGGCATCCTTGTCTCGTACCAGATTTTAGAGGGAAGGCTTTCAGCTTTTCACTGTTGAGTATTTTATTGGCTGTGGGTTTGTCATAAATAGCTTTTATTATGTTGAGATATATTCCCCCATACCCTCTTTGGTGAGTTTTTTTTTTTTTTTTTACCATGAATGAATGTTGAATTTTATCAAATGCTTTTTCGGCACCCATTGAGATGAACATGATTTCTGTCTTCTCTCTTGTTGCTGTGGTGTTATCACAATGATTTGCATATGTTGAACATCCTTAATCCGTTTTGAGTTAATTTTTGTGTATGGTGTAAGACAGTAGCTCAGTTTCATTCTTTTGCATGTGGTTGTCCAGTTTTCCCAACACTGTTTACTGAAGAGACTATCCTTTTCCCATTGTATATTCTTGGCTTCTTTGTCATAAATTAATTGACCATATATACGTGGGTTTATTTCTTGGCTGTCTATTCTGTTCCATTGATCTATGTGTCTGCTTTTACGCCTATATGGTTTTGATTACTACAGCTTTGTAACATAATTTCAGATCAGGGAGTAAGATGCCTCCAGCTTTGTTCTTTCTCAAGATTGCTTTGGCTATGGGTCTTCTGTGGTTCCATACAAATTTCAGAATTGTGTGAATTCTGTGAAAATGCCATTGGAATTTTGATAGGGATTGCACTGAATCTGTAGATTGCTTTGAATAGTATGGACATTTTAACAATATTAATACTTCCAGTCCATGAGCATGAAATATCTTTCCACTTATTTGTTTCTTTAATTTATTTCACCAATGTCTTATAGTTTTCAGCATACAGGTCTTTCACCTTCTTGGTTAAATTTATTCCTAGATATTTTATTATTTTTGATGCAACTGTAAATGAATTGTTTTCTTAATTTCTCTAATAGTTTGATATTAGTGTATAGAAATGCAACAGATTTCTATATCTTGATTTTGTATCCTGCAAATTTACCAAATTCATTTATTAATTCTAACAGTTTTCTGGTGGAGTCTTTAGGGTTTTCTGTATATAGTATATTATCATTTGCAAATAGTGACAGTTTTAATTCTTCCTTTCCAATTTGGAAGCCTTTATTTTTCTTCCCTAATTGCTCTGGGTGAGACTTCCAATACTATGTCAAATAAAAGTGGCGAGACTCAGCATCCCTGTCTTGTTCCTGATCTTAGAGGAAAAGCTTTCAATTTTTCATCACTGAGTATGATGTTAGCTGTGGTCTTATCATATATGGCCTATATTATGTTGAGGTATGTTCTCTTTATACACACTTTGTTGAGAGATGTTGAATTTTGTCAAATGCTTTTTCTGCATCTATTGAGATGATTGTATAATTTTTATCCTTCATTTTGTTAATGTAGTGTACCATAATGACTGATTTGCAGATGTTGGACCATCCTTGCATCCCTGGAATAAATCCCACTTGATCATGGTGTATGATCCTTTTAATGTATTGTTGAATTTGATTTGCTAATATTATACTGAGGATTTTTACATTGATGTTCATCAGGGATACTGGCCTGTAATTTTCTCTCTTGTGGTGTTACTTGTCTAGTTTTGGTGCACCAGCTCTTTAAAGCTTCTTCCCAAAGCAAGTCTCATGGCCACACTTAACTTCAAGTGGGCAGAGAAGTATAATCTTATCATATGTCAAGGAGAGAGGATGAGAATATTTGTTAACAGCTCTAATCATTACTATACCTGCAAAGTCAGAGGAAACACCTCTGATTATTACTCTATATTACTTTTATTGTTTGACCACTTTACAAAGAGTATATGTTACTTTATCATTTAAAAACACATTCACATGTAGATTTCATATCTGTCCATAGATGAAGATTTATACTTTGGACTGTGGGGTGAAAACTGAGGAAATGCTACTGTCTGATTATAGTAACCTTAACTACAAGTTCAATTTTAAGTGTCAGTAATAAACTTGTTTAAAAAGGTTGTATCAGCAGGGTTAATGTAATAAAATAACATCAAATTCTACAAATGGTTTTTAGTTTTCTATTAAGCTACACAGATTAGTCTAATAAACCGGCAATTATCCATCTCCCCATTGCCCTCAAAAATGTGAAGCTGTCTCTTTTAGTCCTCAGAATAAATATGTGTATGTGCAACCTGGGTATTATTAACTGCAATTTGTAAAAAAGGAAACTGAAGTGTGAGACACATTGCAGTTAATTCAATGGGCCATGATTTTCCCCCCAACATTTTATTTTAAAATTTCAAACAGATAGAAGAGTTGAAAAACCTTCTCAGTGCATACTCGGAAAGCCAACATTTAGAATCTATATTTAACATTTTGCTACATTGGCTTCATCACATATATATTCATCTATCTATCATCTATTGATGTTATTTTTTATTAATTTCAAAGTAAGTTGCAGACAGCAGTATCCTTCACCTCTAAACATCTTAATTAGATTTCAATATTTATATTCTATATTTTAGAAGTTATATATTAGAATGCACAAGTGTATACTTGTGTAAGTTCTAATAAATACATCCACCCATGTAACCAAAATCTCTATCAAGATATACAATTCCATTGTCCCAGGAAGTTCCCTCACATTGGGCTTTGATTTGAACACAAGATCTGTCTCTAAAGTCCATAGTCTTTCCCACAACACTATGCTACTTCTTTTAAAAAGGCCCAATGTATAAATACATTAAACAATAAGAATTTTATTTCTAACCCTCAATAATAAAGGTAGCTGAAATATGGAAATATGAAAGGTATAAAATACTAGAGATTCCCTCCACTAAAGCCAGACAGCCTAGGTATTTAATATCTGTAGCACAATGACTGTATCACTTTCTGTTTACTAATTTCCACTGAATAAATAAAAATATCTACTTCCTTCCCCAAGAGTTAAAGAATTAATCAAGGAGGTATGGCAATTAAAGAATTAATCAAGGAGGACGTGACAATAACAACCATTACATATGTTCATATCTTATACCTTCAATTAAACTAATAATGCTTCGGGGCAAGACCATTTCTTAGGCTTGTAAGGCAAGCATTAGGTCAAGTGCTATACACTTTAGTGATTACGATGAGAGGCAGTGAGGAACTGGAGAAAACACAAAACCTTTGGAATCAGCCAAATGTGGATTCAGATCTCTTCATATTTACTTAGCTATATAACTATGTACAAGTTAAACTTCTCTAAGCCTCAGTATATCATATGTAAAATGAGGCCTATATTTGGCCTTCCTATCAATGTCAGGTTTCTCAAATAGATGATCTACAAGCAGACCCAGGCAAGAGAAGCCCCTACCCTGGACTTCAGGCTTTTGGGGGAATTTTATGTAACAGTTTGTTAATTTAACTTAGTATGTATATGGTATGTAGGTCTACATTTATATTTGCTCCAGATCCTGCAGATGTTACAAATGGGCCTGTCTGTATCTACTACTAATAACCTAACATGTGTATTGCCATATTCACTTTCAAATATTACCCTATTTAGTCATACAACATTATCATGAGTTAGGTTTCATTAATCCCATTGTGCAGATAAAGAAACAGATGTGGTTAAGAAACCTACCCAGCGCCCTTATCTTCTATCACCATATCACTCTCTTCTTAACTCCCAAATATCTGAGCTTCCTTCTCTAACATATTATCAATATTTCACTCTCCAAGACAATATGCCCCTAATCCCTAAATCTAGTCCCTATTTTCCATGACCTCTCGGTAGCACCTGATACTGTTAATAATTTTTCCTTTCTTAAAACAACTTTTCCTTTGGTTTCTAAGGCTCGACTATTTCTTCTCTTAGCTTTTGCTCTTTTTCTGTCTCCTCTTGTTAGAGTTTTGGTGAAGAATGAATAAGATAATATTTTTGGAGAGTGTCAGCATAAAGCATATATTCAATAAAAGGTAGGGTTTCTTTTTAACCTAAAAAGAATAGCTACCATTTTTAAGAATGGTGTCAATTACTCTACTAGGTGATACACACACATGCACACACACTATTCCATTTATCCTAAAAGCACCATAAAATTGAAGTTTAGATTGGCTGACAAATTAACCTGTATTAGAAACCTGGCTCCAACAATTCCTAGGTTTATGATACTAAGTCACTTAACTTCCCTGAGCTTCTGCTTCTCCATCGTGTAATTTTATAATGTTCTTGTGAGAATTAAATGAAACACAGGATATAAAAACACAAAGTACATGGTACAACAGTCAGTAAATATTAAACTCCTTTCTCTTCTTGTTGCTACCAGGTGAATACATTAATTTTTTATCCTTCCCTTGTGTGCATTTCTAAAAACTAAGTCCTTGATCTCTTGACCTTCTTTCTTTATACTCTGTACCTACACTCTGTCACACTTGTGAGTCCAACTCCTCCAGAAAGATAGTTTTGAATTATCTGTGACCATTTCTAAGTGTGCAGGCCCACATCTCTAAGTTTTGCTAGTTCTTTCTACTTGAGAATCCCACTGCCTACCATATCAAACTGCTCCTTTCCCTCACAAAGAATGGAAAGCAGAAGACTGGGAGTGGGTGACATAAAATATTAAACAGACAAAATTGATAGGATTCATGATAAAGAAGCTAATTTTATGGTTTCAAGCTTGCCTGAGAAAATTACAAAACTGGAGAAGATTCTCATAGATCATGTCCAAAATTTTCTCCCCTTTTCCTCATTCTTCAGACATGAAACTCTAATCCTTCTATTTCCCTAACCCACAAAGCCAAAAATGTTCCCATTCCATTGAATTCCCTTACATTTAAATGCTCCATTCATCTAACACCTAATAATACTCTATCTTCTATTACCAATTTTCTTACATTTACATCTTATCTTCCTAACTATGCTGTAAGTTCTTTAAGGCCAATAACCATCTCTTATGCTTTTAGTATTGTTCATAATGCTAATCGACTACTGCTATAAAGATATGGTCAAGAATTCAGAAATTATAAATTAAGATGCTTTCAGATCTTTTTCTGACATGGAAGGAAAACTTTTCAAGTCAAAAGCTCTGATCCACAAATAGAGAAGGTGTGACAAACAGGAAATTTTCTATTTCTCTCTCAAGAATTTCAGTTTTGGCTTTAAACAGAAAAAAAATCCTTTAACATATATTTCCTTAGCCATGTGTTAATACTTTATAAATTATTTCCAGGAACTGTGCAAGCTTTTCTTCAAAAATTACTTATACCAGCATACCTTGGAGATACTGCAGGTTCGGTTCCAAACCACCACAATAAAGCAAATATCGCAATAAAGAGTCACACAAATTTTTGGTTTCCCAGTGCATATAAAATTTATGTTTATACTATTACTGTATTCTATTATAGTGTTCAATGGCATTACATCCTAAAAAAATATATACATACCTTAATTAAAAATACTTTATTGCTAAAAAATGCTAATCATCATCTGAGCCTTCAGCAAGTCATAATCTTTTTACAATAGTAACAACAAAGATCACTGATGACGGATCACCATAACAAATATAATAATAATGAAAAAGTTTGAAATATTTAAAGAATTGCCAGAATGTGACAGAGAGACATAAAGTGAGCAAATGCTGTTGGAAGAAAGACGCGGATAGACTTGCTCCATGCAAGATTGCCAAAAACCTTCAATTTGTAAAAAAAACACAATATCTGAGAAGCATAGTAAAGCAAAAGCACAGTAAAACGAGTTATGCCTGTATTTTCTAATACAGTTACTAGTCATTAATTTCTGTAGGAAAATAATTCCTAAAACTATAAGGCTCAAAAACCACACAATGTAGACTGATGTGCTATTTATTAAATATTAAATAATTTTAAAACTTTCAAAACCGAGATGATAAAAATACTTAGTCTAAAGTTTATTAAAAGAAATGGCTTTCGGGCTTCCCTGGTGGCGCAGTGGTTGAGAGTCCGCCTGCCGATGCAGGGGACACGGATTCGTGCCCTGCTCCGGGAGGATCCCACATGCCACAGAGCGGCTGGGCCCGCGAGCCACGGCTACTGATCCTGCGCGTCCGGAGCCTGTGCTCCGCAGCGGGAGAGGCCACAGCAATGAGAGGCCCGCGTACCGCAAAAAAAAAAAAAAAAAAAAGAAATGGCTTTCTTCTTTGGTTGAATATATTTAATAACTGGGAAAATTTGATTAAATTAATTTTCTTTACTGTGATCAAAATAGAACTGCAGGATAATAAAACTGATTTTGATTTGCTTATTTTACCTGAGTAGCTTTATCTTTCATGCATGAAGGGTAATGAACATGAGGATCTCGTGGCCACTGTCCTGTGAGATAAGGTCCTGTTATCGTATCCAAAGAAGAGGTTCGCCTTATTGTACCAGAGGTTCGAACTTGATGAGATTTTGGCCTGTCCACTATAAAAAAGTGAAAAAAGATTAGTCACTAATGAATAAAGTAAAACTTAAAATTATTTAACCTTCATAGTTTGTAAAATATCACTCTGTCAATTTTCCCTACAATATATATTTACCCTAATAGCCCTCCTGCGTGATGTGATGAAATTTATAGACCCTCTCCCAAAGGAAAATACATTCACATATTAAATTTTGCATACACTTCCAGGGCTGTCACACCCTACAAAGCCCATCCATTTTAGAGACCTATTCTAAAACCTGTATATCATCTCCACTGCCATTACTTTAATTAAGACTTCATCATGTCTCAACTGCCAGTTTCCTAAATGCTATCTCTGCATCCACCCTAACTAAATCTTACAGTACCACCTCCCTCCACTGCTTAAAAAAATTTCCATGGTTATTCACTGTCTTTAACTTAAAGCCCATTATTTTTCACAATTCAGCTCCCATATACATCAATACTTGATGTCTTGCTACTCCTCCATAAACCCATGTTAACTACTAAATGCCATACAAACTAACTGCAATTTCCCAAATGTAAAACACTCACTTCTCTGCCTCTATACTTTCTATTATCTCCTGCACCTAAAATGTTCTCCTTCCCTGTTCACTTGACAAAAACTTATCTTAAAGATCAGCTCAGGTGTCACACTGCCTCTGTGAAACCTTTCCCAATGCCCTTCTTTTCTCCATCTCTGTCCTTTTTAAAGATATACGCACTCTCTGCTTGCATGGAGCCCTAAATTTGTCTTTCTTCCCCAACTAGAGCATAAGTTTGGTCCCTACAGATTGAAAAGAAGTTGATGCTCAATACTTATGAATAAATTTATTCACAGCTACACAAAAATAACATGTATAAAGAATCTTACATTTTAATTCAGCTTCCTCATTTATGGATGAAGAATTTGAAACCCAGAGGGATAAAATTAAATCGTCCAATGAAATAGAACTGCTAACAGGTGATAGAGGTAAAAAGGAACCAAGATCTCCAGATATTCTACACAGTTCAATCAATCTACTATAATAATCTACTTCTCCTCTCCATATAGGTACCATCGGTACCTCTGCTGAGAATTAAAATGATCATACTGAACTCTATAGTTTCTTTACAAAGAAACTATAAAGGATTTTTCATACATGCATCTCAAATAAGTTACTACTAATGTGCATTGAATAATAAAATCCAGTGGATTACAAGCACCAAGGCTCAGTCTTACTCATGTTATATCTCACATCAAACAAAATGTCTTGCACATTACAGAGGGCTAAGAAACATTTGTTATTGAATACTGTCCTTTAACTATCCTTCTGAAACCAAAATACAAAATTGGGTTTTTTAAATTGGAAAACAAAAGAAAATGCAGCATACTGTGAACTATCATATTATTTACATACAGTCATCCTCATTTCTATGGGGGACTGGTTCTAGGACCCTCACGGATACCAGAATCTGAGGAAGCTCAAGTCCCTTACATTTGGCCATCCACCTCTCCAGGTTCCACATCCTTGGACATAGAGGGCTGGAGGGCCAATTTTATCTTACAACTGCAGTTCTGATTTCTTCTTTGACCCAAGAGTGTTAGAGAATATCTGAAAATTACAAAATTTCCTCTTTTTTTTTTTTTTGGCGGTACGCGGGCCTCTCACTGTTGTGGCCTCTCCCGTTGCGGAGCACAGGCTCCGGACGCGCAGGCTCAGCGGCCATGGCTCACGGGCCCAGCCGCTCCGCGGCATGTGGGATCTTCCCAGACCGGGACACGAACCCGTGTCCCCTGCATCGGCAGGCGGACTCTCAACCACTGCGCCACCAGGGAAGCCCTCCTCCCTATCTTTATTACTTAGCTCTAATTTTATTTTGCCATAGGCAGAGAGTCAGGACAGTCTATTTCTACTCTTTGGAATCACCTGAAATTTTATTTGTGACCAAAAATCATGGTCAATTTTTATAAATATTTCAGGAGTCATGGAGAACATATATTTTCTGTTTTCAGAATACAGTTATTTTTCTTGTACATCAGCTGAAATAAAAATATAGAATATAGTAATAATAAAATTATTAGCTTTATCTGTCACAGACTTAGAGAACTACTCTAAAATTTCTAAACTACTCTTGAAATATAACAATTCTCTTTATCTCTTGCAATTTTTATCATTTAAATTTAGTTCTGGGGAATTTCCTGGCAGTCCAGTGGTTAGGACTCTGCACTTCCACTACAGGGGGCATGGGTTCAATCCCTGGTCATCGGGGAACTAAGATCCCGCAAGCTGCGCCGTGTGGCCAAAAACAAGAAACAAACAAAAAAAGTTTATAGAAATTTAGTTCTGTATAATTTGGTTACATATTGATTCATGACATCATCATTATGGCTTATATGCTTCACCATTGTAGTCTGTTCCATTTATTACTTTTAAGCTCTGTCAAATTGAACATTATCACCCGTTTATGCTTTCTTTCTATTATAATGTGTCTGGTTTGCCTATTCTTTTATTTTCAATTTCTTTCAATCATGCTGTTTCGGTGTGACTCTTGTATACTGTATGCAATTAGGCTTTTTGAAAAAACTTTAGGGTATGTCTTCTCCTTATAAAAGGTATGTTCATCCCACTTATATTTGTTATAACAAACTTGATTAAACCTGTCACATAACTTTTTTCTTCCTCTTATAATTCTTCCTTGCTACTTGTTTTCTATGTTTTACTGTCTACTTCTTTTTCTCCTTACCTTTTCCCCTACCATAGGTAATTCAGAAGATATGCAGATTGTTTTTAGTTCTATTACGAGGAATTACTTCTATTAATTCTTTTAAATATTTTTTCTGGCTATAAAAGCAATATGCACAAATTTTAGCAACTTTACGAAACACGGAAAATTAACATGTCTCTCTCATAATCTGATTTATAATAATTTGTTTAAAACTTCTTAAAGTTACTTTACATTCCCTCCACCAAGAAAAAAAAGACAAAAACAGTTTATCCCTTGAAAAAGAACATTTATAGCAATAAAAAAGGCCTAAAGGACAGCCACAACCAGAAAATGAAAAGCCACTATATGCGAAAAACTTGTGCCTGAACTTTAAACTGCTCCAACTATTATGAAAGTTGTATGTAGTCTACTTATAGTTATTAAAACCCCTGTTAACTTGGTGAACAATAGAGATCATTTTTATGTTTTATAATAAGTATATAAAGAATCTATAAACAAATCCCTTGATACATATAATATTCTAGTCTATACTTTTTTATTATATTGTTAATCACTGGACCTTTGTCTATCACTTTCAAAGGATCCTATTTCTCCCCTTAGTGTCCATTCTCTCTGATTAGCTACTGTCAGAACTGTGGTCTTCAAGTTATTTTGACTGAGTACTCCTAATAGTAAATATCTAAGGATGCAGCAATATGTGCAGTTATTTATTTATAAATGAGGTATATATTATATTACTAATATGTTATAAATAGTGTAAACCTAAGTAGAAATTTACATATGATATAAAAAATAAAAATATGTATGAAAAAAATGGAAGTTACATTTTCTTCCTGTATCTCATAAATGGGTGGCCTTAATTCAGTGTGAAGACCACTGGGATAAGGGACTTTAAATTGGGTGCTCCCAAGTCCCAAGGACCAGTGGCGGCCATCAACTCGGACTCTGAAAACCTAGGCTCCAACATTTGGTGTAGAAACACTCACCTTGTGCTGAGTATCAGAGGGGGGCATTCTCACCAATGAGAGAGCCAAGAAACAGATTTGGTAACCTTTTTCTGGGACAGCGTGGACCGGCACTTCTGGTGTCATTAAATTCATGAGTTTTCTTGTATTCTCCCTTAACCAAAAAGAGCTTTTGTACTTTTAAATGTTGTATAAATGTGTTATATAGGTTTTTGAACTGGAAACTTCCTGAAATTTATATCTCCATGCGGTTACCATAATCATAATGTAATAAAAGGGAAAAATATGAATTGGGTGCTAAATTCAATCTACAGATTGGCCAGTTAGCTCTGTGATTTAACGCTATTGCTTAATTGTGTTAAGAATGTGTAAACAAGCATCACACATTACCAATACCAAAAAACAAAAAGGGTCTGCCTTAAATAGAAAAAGGTAGGACAACATGGTATCGATATCCTGTTATAAAATTCACTCTATCAGTCATGATGTTTTAAAAAATTATAGTATATGAAGTAAATATACTTGAAAGGTTATATTTCAAACATATGCTTTAAAAGATTCTCACCATTGCTCATACAAGGAAAATTTCAAAGATATGTAGTTGTTAGTAATTTCCACGTCAATTATTTGAAGGGTAAAAATTCAAAATAAGTTTAAAAATTGGCAAGGATAGTACTCTTCCAAGATATGATTAGCCATAATAACCCCACTTAACCAAATATCAGTAGGGCCTTATTTACCAACAGATTCATCATAAGCAGTGCGATTCTATTTTAACAAGATGAGTTATTGCTATTATCCAAACTATCATGGCAATGAGTTAGATTTTAACTGCCTCAACATCTAAGCCTTGATTCTCCCAAATTTTTATATATTTAATTTGCGGTATTATCACCTACCAATTCAGGTTTTACAATTTAGTGCAACAATAAAAATCAACACTGGTTTTTCATTATAGTAGTCCCCTCTTATCCTCAGTTTCACTTTCCACAGTCAACCATGGTCTGAAAATATTAAATGGAAAATTCCAGAAATAATTCATAAGTTTAAGATTGGGGGGCAGAGTCAAGATGGCAGACTAGGAGGACATGGAATTCACATCTCTGCACAACTAGGGCACCTACCAGGCACTGGTGAGGGACCACAGACACCTAAGGGGATGGGAGAAACCCCCAGCAACTGGGTAGGACGTGGGGCATGGGGAGAGTGAGAGGGGGAGAAGAAGTGGAGGTGGGATGGGACTGGCGCCCCTGAGGGGTAGCTGGGGGAGGGGAAGGGATCCCACCCCCAAAGGGGGAAATTGGGCGACCATTGGGAGGGCAGAGGATCAAAAGGGAGCGTGGCCAGGTCTCCCTTGCCCACTTGGGCCCCTGGGAGCCTGCTGAGATCCCGGTCCTGATCCTCTGCCCACGAAGGCCCCCTCCAGCTGCATGGGTCCTGAGGGAGTGGGAGGGAGGGAAGGGGGAGCAAAAGTAAAGGCCAGACCTATGGGACTGGAACCCCTGAGGGGTGGCTGGGGGAGGGGAGGAGTTCCTACACCCAGCGGGACACACCCATGGTTAGGGGTCCAGTGGGGACTGGGGAGACCCCGGGGGAGATGGGGAGTGGGGTCGTGGAGGAATGGAAGGGAACACGGCCAGTGCTTTCCCTGTCCACTTACGCACCAGAGAGCCTGTTGGGCTCCCGGGCCTACTTCTCTGCCCTCAGAGCCTCCCTCCTGCTGTGCAGAGCCCAAACCCAGCCCCTACACCCCCACCCAGGGCCCTACCTCTACACTCAGAGAACCCCTCCAATGAGCTGGACCTAAACCACACCCACACACCCTCACCCACGGCCTTGCCTCCAAACTCCAGAACTCCACACTCTGAAGGCCCTCCTTTGGAGGTGCTGCTTCTCCCCTTCTGTAGGTCCTAAGTAGAGGCCCTGACCGATGCTTGAACATCGCCTGCCCAGGCCCCACCCCCAAGGCCTTTTCTGGCTGCATGGGTCCTGAGACTAGGCCCTACCCCATGCTCAAACAAGTCGCCCCCCACCAGCCTAGGTCCCGCCCCACCGTAACCCCTGCCCCTGCCTAAGTTCCACCCCTGCCTAAACTCTGCCCCACATAGCCAAGGCTTTTGTTTTTCCTTTTTTCCTTGTTTAGATTGGGGTTCTGTTTTACCTTGTTGATTAATTGTTCTTCATTCATTTATATGTTTATTTTTTCTAATCTTTTATTTTTCTAATTTTATTTTATTCTTTATACTTTGTTATTGTTCTTCTCCTTTTGGCTTGTTCCCCCATCCCTCTTTTTTCTTTTTCTTTTTTCTGTTACAGTTTTATTTTACCTTGTTGAAGTTGTTTCAATTATATTATTTTTCCTAATATATTTTTTATCTTTCTAATTTTATTTTGTTTTTTATTCTTTGTTATTGTATTGCTCCTTTTCTTCTTCTTCTTTTTTTTTTTTTTGGCCACGCCACAGCCTTACGGGATCTGGTTCCCAGGCCACAGGTTGGGCCCGAGCTCCGGTGGTGGCAGCTCTGAGTCCAAACCGGTGGACTAACAGAGAACCTCAGACCCCAGGGAATATTAATCAGAGTGAGGCCTCCCAGAGGTCCTCATCTCAGCACCAAGACCCAGCTTTATCCAACTGCCTGCAAACTCCAGTGCTGGATGCCTCAGGCCAAACAATCAGTAAGACAGGAATACAGCCCCACCCATCAAAAAAAAAAAAAAATGAAATGACTAAAAAATATGTTACAAATGAAGAAGCAAGGTAAAAACCTACAAGACCAAATAAATGAAGATGAAATAGGCAACCTACCTGAAAAAGAATTCAGAGTAATGATAGTAAAGATGATCCAAAATGTTGGAAACAAAATGGAGAAAATAAAAGAAACATTTAACAAGGATCTAGAAGAACTAAAGAGCAAACAAACAGTGATGAACAATACAATGACTGAAATTAAAAATACTCTAGAAGAAATCAATAGCAGAACAACTAAGGCAGAAGAATGGATAAGTGAGCTGGAAGATAAAATGGTGGCAATAACTGCCAGGGAGCAGAAAAAGAAAAAAGAATGAGGACAGTCTCAGAGACCCCTGGGACAATATTAAACGCACCAATATTCGAATTATAGGGGTCCCAGGAGAAGAAGAGAAAAAGAAAGGGTTTGAGAAAATATTTGAAGAGATTATAGTTGAAAACTTCCCTAACATGGGAAAGGAAATAGCCACCCAAGTCCAGGAAGCGCAGAGAGTCCCATACAGGATAAACCCAAAGAGAAACATGCCGAGACACATATTAATCAAACTATCAAAAATTAAATACAAAGAAAAGATATTAAAAGCAGCAAGGGAAACTGTAATTAAAAATCTTCCAACAAACAAAAATCGAGGACCAGATGGCTTCACAGGTGAATTCTATCAAACATTTAGAGAAGAGTTAACACCTCTCCTCCTCAAACTCTTCCAAAAAACTGTAGAGGAAGGAACACTCCCAAACTCATTCTATGAGGCCACCATCACCCTGATACCAAAACCAGAAAAAGATATCACAAAAAAAGAAAATTATAGACCAATACCACTGATGAACATAGACGCAAAAATCCTCAACAAAATACTAGCAAACACAATCCAACAACACATTAAAAGGATCATACACTATGATAAAGTGGGATTTATCCCAGGGATGCAAGGATTCTTCAATATATGCAAATCAATGTGATACACTGTATTAACAAATTGAAGAATAAAAAGCATATGATCATCTCAATAGATGCGGAAGAATCTTTTGACAAAATTCAACACCCAGTTATGATAAAAACTCACCAGAAAGTGGGCATAAAGGGAACCTACCTTAACATAATAAAGGCCATATATGACAAACCCACAGCAAACATCATTCTCAGTGGTGAAAAACTGAAAGCATTTCCTCTAACATTAGGAACAAGACATGGATGTCCACTCTCACCACTCTTACTCAACATAGTTTTGGAAGTCCTAGCCATGGCAATCAGAGAAGAAAAAGAAATAAAAGGAATACAAATTGGAAAAGAAGAAGTAAAACTGTCACTGTTTGCAGATGACATGATACTATACGTAGAAAACCCTAAAGATGCCACCAGGAAGCTACTAGAACTAATCAATGAATTTGGTAAGGCTGCAGAATACAAAATCAATGCACAGAAATCTCTTGCATTCCTATACACTAACAATGAAAAATCAGAAAGAGAAATTAAGGAAACAATCCCACTGACCAGTTCAACAAAAAGAATAAAATACCTAGGAATAAACCTACGTAAGGAGGCAAAAGACCTATACTCAGAAAACTATAAAACACTGATGAAAGAAATCAAAGATAACATAAACAGATGGAGAGATATACCATTCTACTGGATTGGAAGAATCAATATTGTGAAAATGACTGTACTGCCCAAAGCAATATACAGGTTCAGTGCAATCCCTATCAAATTACCAGTGGCATTTTTCACAGAACTGGATCAAGAAATTTTACAATTTGTATGGAAATGCAAAAGACCCCGAATAGCCAAAGCAATCTTGAGAAAGAAAAATGAAGCTGGAGGAATCAGGCTTCCTGACTTCAGACTATACTACAAAGCTACAATAATCAAGACAGTATGGTACTGGCACAAAAACAGTAATATAGATCAGTGGAACAAGATAAAAAGCCCAGAGATAAACCCACGCACATATGGTCACCTTATCTTTGACAAAGGAGGCAAGAATATAAAATGGAAAAAAGACAGCCTCTTCAATAAGTGGTGCTGGGAAAACTGGACAGCTACATGTAGATGAAATTAGAACACAACCTAACACCATACACAAAAGTAAACTCAAAATGGATTAAAGACCTAAATGTAAAACCAGACAGTATAAAACTCTTAGAGGGAAACATAGGCAGAACACTCTGTGATATAAATCATAGGAAGATCCTTTTTGACCCACCTCCTAGAGTAAGGGAAACAAAAACAAAAATAAACAAGTGGGACCTAATGAAACTTAAAAGCTTTTGCACAGCAAAGGAAACCATAAGCAAGACCAAAAGACAACACTCAGAATGGGAGAAAATATTTGCAAATGAAGCAACTGACAAAGAATTAATCTCCAAAACATACAAGCAGCTCATGCAGCTCGGTATCATAAAAACAAACAAACCAGTCCAGAAATGGGCAGAAGACCTAAACAGACATTTCTCTGAAGAAGACATACAGATGGCCAACAAATGCATGAAAAGATGCTCAACATCACTAATCATTAGAGAAATGCAAATCAAAACCACAGTGAGGTATCACCTCACACCAGTCAGAATGGCCATCAAAAAGCTACAAACAATAAATGCTGGAGAGGGTGTGGAGAAAAGGGAACCCTCCTGCACTGTTGGTGGGAATGTAAATTGATACAGCCACTATGGAGAACAGTATGGAGGTTCCTTAAAAAACTAAAAATAGAACTACCATATGACCCAGCAATCCCACTACTGGGCATATGCCCTGAGAAAACCATAATTCAAAAAGAATCATGTACCACAGTGTTCACTGCAGCACTATTTACAATAGCCAGGACATGGAAGCAACCTAAATGTCCATCAACAGATGACTGGATAAAGAAGATATGGCATATATATATAACAGAATATTACTCAGCCATAAAAAGGAACAAAATTGAGTTATTTGTAGTGAGGTGGACGGACCTAGAATCTGTCATACAGAGTGAAGTCAGTCAGAAAGAGAAAAGCAAATACCACATGCTAACGTATATGTATGGAATTTATAAAAGCGGTACTGATGAACCTAGTGGCAGGGCAGGAATAAAGACGCAGACATAGAGAACAGACTTGAGGGCATGCGGGGGAAGGGGAAGCTGGGATGAAGTGAGAGTAGCACTGACGTATATACACTATCAAATGTAAAATGGATAGCTAGTGGGAAGCTGCTACATAGCATAGGGAGATCAGCTCAGTGCTTTGTGACCACCCAGAGGGATGGGATAGGGAGGGTGGCTCATGAGGGAGGGGATATGGGGATATATGTATACATATAGCTGATTCAGTTTGTGGTACAGCAGAAACTACCACAACATTGTAAAGCATTTATACTGCAATAAAGATGTTAAAAAATAATAAGTTTAGGGCTTCCCTGGTGGCGCAGTGGTTGAGAGTCCGCCTGCCGATGCAGGGGACACGGGTTCGTGCCCTGGTCCGGGAAGATCCCACATGCCGCGGAGTGGCTGGGCCCATGAGCCATGGCCGCTGAGCCTGCGCGTCCGGAGCCTGCGCTCCGCAACGGGAGAGGCCAGTGAGAGGCCTGCGTACCGCCAAAAATAATAATAATAATAATAATAATAATAATAACAATGATGTTTAAAATTGTGCACCATTCTGAGTAGTGTGATGAGAACCATCCTGCTCCATCCAGCCCGGGACGTGAATCATCCCTTTGTCCAGCATATCCCACCTGTTAAGTCACCTAACTAGCTGTCTCAGTTATTAAATTGACTGTCTTGGTACCATAGTGTTTGTGTGTAAATAACAACTATTTTACTTAATAATGGCCCAAAGCACCAGACTAGTGATGCTGGCAATCTGGATATGCCAAAGCGAAGCTGTAAAGCGTTCCCTTGAAGTGAAAATGTCAAAGTTCTCAACTTAATAAAGGAAGAAAAAATTAAATGCTCTGGTTGCTAAGATCTATGGTAAGAACAAATCTTTTATCTGTGAAATTGTGAAGAAGGAAAAAGAAATTTGGCTTGCTTTGCTGTTGCACCTCAAAACTGCAAAAGTTAGGGCCACAGTGTGTGATAGGTACTTAGTTAAAATGGAAAAGGCATTATATTTGTATAAGATACTTTCAAAGAGACCATGTTCACATAACTTTTATTACAGCATATACTTATAACTTTTATTATTAATTGGTGTTAATCTCTTAATGTGCCTAATTTATAAAATAAACTTTATCATAAGTATGTATGTATAAGAAAAACATAGGATATTCAGGGTATAATACTATATGCAGGTTTAGGCATTCAACTGGAGGTCTTGAAAGATATTCCCTGTGGATAAGGGCGGTCTACACTATATATTCAACACAATAAATTGTTTCTTATTTCATGATTATAGTTGTGATTAGAATATATATTTAGTTTTTAACTGATCACAGTATTTCTCTACTAATTATTACAAAATTACCTCAGTTCAAGTAGATAAAATAAGAGGATACCTTATCAATTAGAAACATAAATTAGTATCCTCAAACAGTCTTTGAATTTACAAGAGCTTAAAAAACAATAAAATTTAATAAAAAATAGTAGCAATAAAATTGCTAAAATCAATATTCTAAAGTATGAAAGAAAATCAATTAAATAAATACTTACCATCATTACTTAAGCTAAACAGGCATCAGGAAAATAGTAATTTCATATGTAGTGAAACCAGGTGATCACTAACACTAAATAAAACCACTGCGCCACCAGGGAAGCCCTCAACATATTTTTTAAACCAGACCAAATTGATTCAGATGCATCATCAGCCTTGGGAACCACTGAGGTCCTAAAGCAATGTTTCTCAAAGTGTTAGACATTTGTTAAATATGCTCAATACTGGGCCCAATTTCTCATCAACAATGTGAGACTCTCTGCTAGTGGGACCAAACAATGTGAATTTTAAATATGTATCTCAAGTGAATTTAATGGTACTAAAATCTTAAGAACCTATGTCTAAACGATTGGGACTAGATCCTTTAGAGTTGCAGGTGCTCAAAAATAAAATCATTTTGTTGATTATAATCTACTCCATTTAGAGGCACTGAAAGTTTGAATATAAATCCAAGAAAATATCCTGCTGCAAAAAAGTCAAACAATTCTTCTAAATCTGCACTTAGCAGCTAACCTTCTAGAATCTAGTAAATTTAAACTTCTAGTCATCTCCTTCAAAAAGGTCACTTTCTAAACTGAGTGCCAGCCATGACAATAAGAACCTTCAAACCTAAATACAAAGCACTCTAGACAGAATGCTTAGGAATGCTTTCTTAGAAAGATGAGATAACAGACAAAAAGTTCAATACAGCTTCTTTGGAAAGATTCCCTCCCACCCAAACAGGGCATTTTGCACACAAAAGTTAACTACAATAAAATTTGCTTCCTAAAAAAATACAAGAAATTCTGAAAAACTACATTAAGTAGGTTCCTTTTTATAAAATCAAAGTGCCAAAGAAAAATAAAATATATAAGCAAAGTAAAATTTAGATTTTAATAATTAATTTGATTAAAGAATTTAAGCCTGAGTCTCCAAATATTACAGTATTTTATAGCCTTTTTATTTAAAACCTTTATCTTTTAAGAGAAAATAAGTGTTTCATGATGTCTGAATTTGCTCCTTCATATTATAATTTCAATCCTTATCACTGAAATCAAAATAACAAATTCATGGAGCAGAGACTGAATATAAGACATTAAGTTGCTTTTCTTCAACTTCAAAAAACCCTGAAATGATATAGTTCCTAATTTAGTGATCAAAAATAGCCAAAAGTAAATACGGGTAGAGAATATCTTGCTATTGGTTCACTGAGGTTAAGCATGAACTTAACTAAAGGTCTGTTTTGTTTTGTTTTTTATAAATCTATTTTTAATTTTTATTTTGGCTGCGTTGGGTCTTTGTTGCTGTGTGCGGGCTTTCTCTGGTTGCGGTGAGCAGGGGCTACTCTTCATTGCAGTGCACAGGCTTCTCACTACAGTGTCTTCTCTTGTTGAGGAGCACAGGCTCCAGGCACGCAGGCTTCAGTAGTTGTGGTACGTGGGCTCAGTAGTTGTGGCTCGCGGGCTCTAGAGTGCAGGCTCAGTAGTTGTGGCGCACGGGCTTAGTTGCTCCGCAGCATGTGGGATCTTCCCAGGCCAGGGCTCGAACCCGTGTCCCTTGCATTGGCAGGCGGACTCTCAACCACTGTGCCACCAGGGAAGCTCCTAAAGGTCTGTTTTCTTAATAGAAATTTGCTTCAGTATTTCTGTATTGAGAGCTACTTCCTTGAAAGTTATAGTTTTAAATTTATTATCACTGTTGAAGAGTCTCTCCTTGACCAAACTTTAGCCAGGCTCCTCTGAACTCTTTCCAATTAGGCCCTAAATTTTGGGCTTCTGTGTTCATCTCTGTATTGTCCAATTTTAGCAAGAATCCTACTATGTCAGTTTAACCAGAATCCCCCACCCTCAATATTGATCACGCTGGATATTTGATTAGGTTTCTCATCTCCACCATCCCCCATGTAATATCTGACCACCTGGTCTGCCTTCATTAACAATCCTATTTAGGTCTGTTTAGCCAGAATCCCCCTTATTTTGATGTTTCTTTCCTCTCAGTAATTTTTTATCTACTTACCCCACCCTTCTACTTGGCTATACATCCCCAGTTTTCCTAGTTGTATTCCAAGTTTGAGCCCAATCTTTCTCCCCCACTGCAAAATCACATTACAGTGGTCCCTACAACTATCGTGATAGTCTCCCTGAATAAAGTCTGCTTTACTAATCTTTATCGAGTGTCATGAACAATTTTTTCTTAAACGTCACTACCAACATTATGAGTAATTTTCTCCTTGCCTCACGGTTACAGAGAGAAATTTTCAAAATAAATCCTTCCCCCCACCACCAAGAAAAAAACAAATTTAAAGAGCTGTGTAACTAAGAATAAAAAAAGTAGAAAGGAGGAGACTGGTATTCCTCTCTAGCCAATCTAATGCACATTAATACTGATCATCTAATCGAATTATTGTTAGATTCAGTTTTCCAAAATCAGCACAGTCTAGGCGCCTCACCAACGGCCTTTACGGGCCTTCCTTGCTTAAAATATAAGAAGATAAAAAGTTAGCCAAATACATGGGCCACATAAAATAAAATCATCAAAATCAAATGAACTTCAGATGAGACAGGAAGGACACCAGATCTGAATATGCTATCTGAAATAAAACTAAAGGGCAAAAACTAAAGCCCTCTCAGTGTGAGTAGATTCTGAAACACTAATCAAGACCTGGAATCCTGCCATAGAAGCAATCTAGAAAACATGCCGAAATGACCATATGGCTGCCCTGCAGAAATCTGGAAAGGAACCAGTCAAGAAGCTGACAAGAGAAACAAACATGCTTCTCACCAAATGAGGCCTGACACAGCCTGTAACCTGAGGTCTGTCAAGAAAAACAAACAAAAAAATGTAGTCAAGCAGCCATTTAGGAATGATTCTTCTCTAGGTTATAGCTCACTCAAATTTGTGTCAAATGATACATAAATTGAGATACGACATTTGGAGGAAGGCCTTCAGCCTGTTTTCAAAGAAAACCCAAGAGAGTATCTTCTTGTATCAAGATTGTAAAAGAAAACTTCACCAAGATGGCCATGAAGGCTGGTGACAAGCACTGGAAGAATACACAACAAATTAAGATGGAGTTCTGACATCTGCAATATATCTATAAAGAAATTACATATATGGCAGCTGAGATGCTAAAGATTTTTAAGTTCAATTTTTTCTGGTGGAAAATGGTATTTCTTTAAGGAACCCTGGCAAAGTCATAATTAGTAGAAGAACATTCTATAAACTTTATTAACTTCCAATGAATTAGATTAATAGAGCTTCCAAACATCTAAAATCTTATATAACTAATGGTCTCAAATGTTAAAGAAATAATCACAAAGTATTAGCAACTATAAAACAATGAAAATAAGATGACCAAAAATGGATATTAATATAGTAAGTGAAAGGAAAGCAAATATTCCTTAACCAGAAGACAAAATGTTTAACAAAATTTTGTTTCAAAGTACTTAACTTCCAGTTAAAGCAATGGTAGAACTTAGAAAATTTTTAACCAAATGAGACAGATCCACTATTATATCCCAATTAAAAAAAAAACTAACAAAAAAGACTATAATAAAGGCTATAGAATGGGCTATATCTTTACCACAGTATGACAACCAATATTACTGATCAAACTCCTTGATTTTTAAAGTAGGGAAAACTGTGATCTAACAGTTCAAAACAAGCTAAAAATCTTCTTTAAATGACAGAAGCAATGAAAAACCTCAGAATTAGAAAAACTAAAAATGATGTGTTTGAGAGCAAGGAAGATATGAAAAGAGAGGTGATCAAACTCAGGAAAGATTTAGAAATAAAAGAAAAACTTATTTCAGGAATGAAGACTAAGTTAACAAGAAGCACAGTGGGTTAATGCCTTTCCAAAAGTAGAAAATGGAACATAAGACAAATTTTAGAATTAAAAGAAGAGATAAAAAGATCTTAAGAGACAATAATTAATATGTAACTTAAGCAAGACTGTCCAACATATGTTTAGTAGGAGTCCCTGAAGAAGACCAAAGCAACAAAGCAAAAAATGATTAAAACTATAATAAAACTCTCCAGGAATAAAAGATAACTTCAAACTACATATTGAAAGACTATACATGTATCTGAGAAAATGATACAGCTGATACAGCCCAAATCAAACACATTTTAATGACGCTAAAGTGACCTTCAAGTATAAAAACCCATAGATTAAAACTTCTTATAGTCTTGTATATTCTTGCTACATAATACATGAGAACTCAAGGAATATTGTTGCCATAAGTCTGTCCTGAAGAATCTACCAGAGAATAGCTTCAAACAACCAACAGCTTGGAAAGGAATTAACATAAGGGCTCCTGGAATGTGTGAGCCATTCAGGTAGTAACTTTCAAAGGAGAACAGAGTAGCAGAATGCTCAATATCTCTAAGGTAAGTCTTCCATCATTACATGAAAGAAATGACCAGAGAAGGATTGTAAATTCATATAGTTATTCTCTCAGCACATCTGTAAGACTAAGAATTTCCAGAATATCTGATAACCAAATGTAGTTATTAAATTGCTTATAGAACCAGATATATATATATATTTTTAAACATTTTAATATTCCTCCAATATTTTATTGTGTTGACTCTGAGAAAAATTAATGTTAGTCTTAGAGACGTAACCTAGTAGAGAAATTAGCTCCTGCCCAACCTAGTGGAGAAACTAATTGAAATGGAGCATCCATAGTGACTCCATTAATAGAATTTTTGCCCATCCCCTTCCTCTAGAGCTGGCAATTACAGAGTAAGGTTTGAAAGTCAATCCTACAGAAGCCTGCAGCAAGAACCAGGAATGGATCAAGGAACGGGAATTCCTCTTATGGGGAAAGGTGGAGTTTACCATGGGATAAGGTAGAATAATGGGCTGAGGGGCTTGAAGAGAGAGTCATTTGGAAAAAAACAAGATGGAAAGAAGCCTTGAAGAGGACCTTCACCTTGCAAGGAGCTAAATCTATAAGGGTCTGCTTTTTGAAGGAACAAAAGTAAGCAGCCTCTGTCCACATCATCCCAGTATCTATGGAACAGGTCAATAAAGAACAAAAAGTCCTAAAATAATTTTCAAGACCAAGAAAGAACTGATTGACTATTAATGTTATGGAATCAGGGTCTTACCACTATTACAAAAGGACAAAACCAAATTTTACCATGTAATACAAGATCTTTATGATGAAGTCTGTATGATGACTATAGTTCCTCTGATCCTGAAAAAGAATCTGAAAATTATCAGCTTTCTCATCTCTTATTTGAATAAAGAATACTGACTTAATATGGCAGAGAAAGCACAACAGTCTCCTTGACAAGTAAATATCTCTTCTTAAATCTATACTGAAAATTTGTAGAATTCTAAATCCAAATACATTTTAACAACATACAATTTATAATGAAAATAAGATGCAAGCATTTAAGTCTAAGTTATAAACATTTTGTTTAGGTAATAAAACCTACAGATTAGCTCATAATAGCATAATAATAAGGTAAACAGTTAACTCCATGGTTAAGTAGAAAAGATTAAGGAGAAAGGCTTAGGAAAAGAGTAACTGCTTAACCTCAATAAGATATGACTGCTAGTCAAGCTAATTTACTGATGGTAGGCAAATGATAAACAGTACTCTGAACTGAAAATACATCTGGATACCACAGATTTGCTTCATGCAAAAGAATCTAGTTAATTAAACCTAGCTGACTAGCTGCATTTTCCCCCACATCGTGTCCCCAAATCCAGCAATGGTGAATATGTTGTTGACTGGGAAATATATAACTACGCTTCTGTAGAATAAACCCAAAATCAATAGGCTCAACAGAATGAAGGCTTCAGAAATAAGAAAACACAGATGTTTATTCTAGCATTTACTTTCATAAATATTGACATCAAAGAATCAAATATGTAGCTGTGAAGCAGTAATTTATCTAAAATTGGATGCTTCATTAAAGCTGGATATGGCCCAAAGCTGCAGGAAACATCCTGAAGGAAAAGGTCTTATACAAATGATACCTTTGTAGAGGCCATGGAGTAAAACAGAACATGGTAAAAACCAGTTCCGTGTTCGCATACACAGGACACCTTCCACCTCAACAATTCTACAAACATTGTGCATAAAAGGTTGCCAGGAAACACTGCCAAGGACTGGGAGCAACTTCAGAAAAAATAAAATAAAACTACTAGTGGCATGACTAAGTGTAGGGGAAAAGTGTCATAAAATATTTTAGAAGAACATCATATTTTATTCCTCCAGAACAGGCTTAGAACTGGCCATTATAATCTTAGTCAAAAATGGTCTATTGATATTACTGATTGAACTGTACTTCAATCAAAATGGCATTGCCCAGGAGCTACAAATGGACTGAAGTCACAAAGTTCCAGAGTTTGTTATTAGCATCTAAGTTAATTTTTTCCCTTAAATGATGAAAGAACATTGTTCAATCCAAGAACCCAAGAAATGAGTGAACAAATATCAGACTACACTTTTGGATATAGCTTGAATCATTAACAATACCTACAATAGCTAGGGCATTTGTAATAAAAACCTGAACAACACTTCCAGATGTACTGAAAAGACTCTTCTCAACATGGGAAGAAAACAAAACCACACTACAGAAAAGAGGTGGGTCAACTGCATTTTTGTCTGCCTTTTTTCTCCATTCTTTCCTTCTTCACCTCTGACCAGAATTTTTTAAATCCTTTCTATGTAGTGTTTGAGACAGGACAAGTACGAACAATGTATATTCAAACATTATGAATAATACAGTTAACTTCTTTTTCATGGATATGTCAAATCACTCATTTATTTGTCTCTTCCCCCCCATATTTTAACTATTTTACTTTCATTTAAGAATGAAATAAGAAAGTGAAACCTAATATGATTCACTAATCTATTTAGTTTATACTTAAATGATAAATCTAAGACTTATCTACCAGAGGGTGGGCTCCTTCCTAAAAGTAAAGCTCTTGTCTTTTTCTGTTTGTTTCTCTAACAGCTAGCACAACTACTCAAGTTTTGTTGAACCTGTGGATATCAGTTATCCATCCTTTCCTTACTTTTAATGAAATTAATACTCAAAAACTAGAAATCACCTGGCATATATTATGGAACTCATTAGCAAAGGAGCCTTTCTGGAAGAGCCTCAAATAGAATGGCTCCACATTTCTTTTTAATATTCTGTATGTGAGGCTCATCTAAAATCATTGTGAATGAAGTGCAAGAGAGTGACAAAAATAACTTGAATTCAGATCTCTATCATCCCATTTTCCACATTTACATAAAAGGCTATGATTTCCATGCTTAGGTATTTCACAAACAGGTCATTAATATAGGTTCATATAATAAATAACTCTTCATATAGTGCATATCCAAGAAAAACAACATATTTATATAACAAGACCACTTAATAAGATCACTAAACTTCGTGTCCTGCCAGGCACTCTGGGAGACCATGGATTTATTTCCACATGGCTATCAATTCTTAAAATGTCTCCGAATTGTTTTGAAAATAGTCTCTTAAATTATTAATCAAAGAGTAGTTATAGCATCTTCAGTTAATGAAAGTAAATAGCAAATTATATAAAACTAAATATATTCCACCAAGATCACACAATCGAACTTGATGAAGTATCTCTCGCATATTGACAGAAGCACTGATAACAATGGACCACACTTGCCTATGTGATGGATCACACGAGGTAAGAGTGAGACTCCCAAGGTGAATTTTCAAAGTGGCTCCAGTAGTAGCAGCTGGCAGACCACCTTTCTTTAAACTGTGAGGTGCAGTAAAGTTGCTAATGCTAACAGCTACAATTTTTTAAAATTCGTGGCTTATCACAATAAAAACCCAATGTGTATCTTCCTGGCTGACAGATGGCCTTCTATATGATCATTCAGGGATTCAGACTTCCTTCATCTTATGGCTCCACCATTCCCCCAGGGCCTTGGTTGGAGTCCTCTGCTAGATTCTCTGCTTCCAGCTGGCAGATGAGGGAAGAGAATGAATGACGAGGATCAAACTAGTGCTTTTTTATTGAACACAGATGAAAATGTTGTATATCACCAAGCCTTATCTAATTGCAAGGAGGGGTAGGAAAAAGAGTCTTGATGTGGGCCAAGAGGGAGACAAAACAGGGTTTGGTGAATAATTAGAAGTCTCTACTATAGAAGGGCTTAACTCCCTTTGTCTGAATTACCTCGGAGATAGTTTGAGCCAAATTTTAGAGTAAGTCTTGCTAAATTATTACAATTGTCACCATAAATAGAGTGATCTAACTTAATCTAATTTACAGTAATCAGTAGATTACCTTACACTGACACGGGATCTTTGCCTGACAAGGAACAAGTATGGAGCTATTGAAAGATAATAGCATTTTCAATACAAAGTGAGTTCAGTTTACAAAGAACTTGATGTACACAATCGAGGATGCTGAGATGAGTCTTTTATGTCACAGAAAGGATTATGAACTTCAGAATTTTTTTTTTTTTTAAAGAAAGACTATGTTTATAAAGAAAGACTGTGCAATGGGTAAATTAGAGAGCGGTGACTAATGGCGGGGGAACCACTTAAGAGGCAGCAGTTCTAACAAATCAAGCAATAAGTAATAACGGAGCCGTGAGGGGATGGAAAGAAGCTACCAGATTCAGGACATAATTCTAAGGAGATGGGATAAGATATAGTGATCAGTAGGATGAGAGAAATGAGGGAGGAGGGAAAGTTAATAATTATGCTGCAAGGAAGTTAAGAACCCAACCCAATGATGCTCTGGGTCTGAAAGTCTTATTAATAAATTATTGATTTTCTGCTAGTAGCATAGAAAAATACACTAGACCACTTTTTCAAAGCATGTTACCTAAGGGAATATGATATATTCTATGTGAAACATAGGTGGAATATACTTTAAATTAAAACTTCTTATACAGATGGTAACGAGATCAGCAAGAAGGTAAAGAGCATGAGCAAAACATCCAAAGACAATTATAATGATATTTTTAAATATGTGGATATGTAAACTTGCAGGATGTAAGCATTATGTCTGTTTTAATTTGCTATATACAGTTACCACCTAGAAGAATACCCACTCCAGTCAGTAGAAATGCAATAACGACAGGTTTCAACACTTCTTTCAACTTTGAATTTAAATACCAACATAATATTCTGCTCAAAAATCACAAAGCCAACTCCAGCAGAGAAAATGATCATACACTTACTAAGAAAATTAAACTGTAGATAACTGGATTGTCATTCTAAATTACGTTAGATGATTCAGAAAAGGTAATTTATATGTAAACTGATTAATTTGTTTCTCCAAACCCATCCAACAACTTTTTACCAAATAATCCTTAAGTAAATACTTCAAAGAATTCAGCATTTAAGACATGCCTCCAGGGCTTCCCTGGTGGTGCAGTGGTTGAGAGTACGCCTGCTGATGCAGGGGACACGGGTTTGTGCCCTGGTCCGGGAAGATCCCACATGCCGCAGGGCGGCTGGGTCCGTGAGCCATGGCCGCAGAGCCTGCGCATCCAGAGCCTGTGCACCGCAACGGGAGAGGCCGCGGCAGTGAGAGGCCCGCGTACCACAAAAAAAAAAAAAAAAAAAAAAAAACATGCCTCCAGAAGGAAATATAATTGTATTATAAATAGCAAATTTCCCCATAACCACAAAGAAGATGTTCAGAATTCTCATCTAGTTAGATGTCCATTGGTTTTATCTTACATGAGATAAGTAAAGTCCCTAAGTCACTACCACTTCGTATATTAAAATTACCTATAGCATTATGAAAAGATGAACATGAATTTCTACTCTATATGAAGAAAGTATCAGGAGCCAGTGATTATCCAGTGATTGTTGAGAAAGGAACGCGAACTTTACAACATTCTCTCTTTTATACACATACATACACACCACACACACACGCACACAGATATTGTGTAGCCCTTAGGTATAATCAAATTAGGTGACCAATTTTTTTTATCTGTACACAAATTTTTTTAACATTTTTATTTGTCATAGACCCAACCTTAACCAAAATGTCCTCCAATAAGTGATGGGTAAGGAAACTGTGGTACATCCATACTGTGGAATATTGCTCAGCAATAAAGGGAAACAGACTACTGATACTCTGAACTACTGTGATAGATCTCAAGGGCATTATGTTGAGTGGAAAAGAGGCAAGCTCAAAAGGTCACATAGTGTATGATTCCTTCTATCTAACATTCTCAAAATGACAAAATTATAGAGATGGAGAACAGATCAGTGATTGCCAGGGGTCAGGGTGGTAGGGGGAGGGAGTGGTATGACTACAACGGGCAGCACGAGGGGGATCTGAGTGGCATCTGACATCTGTGATAGAACAGGTCTGTATCTTGATTATACTGGTGGTTACACAGATCTACACGTGATAAAATCACACACTCACACACATACATACACACACACACACACACACCCCAATATAAAAATGCTGATTTGATGTCATACTATAATTTTGTAAACTATAACCGTTAAAGGAAAAGTGGGTGAAGGATACGTGGGAGCTCTCTGTATTGTCTTTGCAACTTCCTGTGAATGTAAACTTATTTATTTACTTTTAAATTTTTATTGGGGTAGAGTTTATTTACAATGTTGTGTTAGTTTCAGGTGTACAGCAAATTGAATCTGTTACACATATACATATATCTACTCTTTTTTAGATTCTTTTCCCATATAGGCCATTACAGAGTATTGAGTAGAGTTCACTGTGCTATACAGTAGGTCTTTATTAGTCATCTATTTTATATACAGTAGTGTGTATATGGGTGACCAATTAATTTCTTCGTCCTTAAGTATATACAGAAACTTTAAGTTAAAATCAGACTGTAGGATTATACAATTATAAATATCATAATCCACAGTACTAATCATATTTCTAGTCTAATTATGCTTACTTATTGCCTTGTCCTCCTGACACTGATAACAGTAGCAGGTTTGGTGAAAGTTTTTCATGAAGGAAGAAATATTTCCTCCATTAAGCTGGTTAGGAACAGTTTGGTAGGAAATTATAACTCAAGTAATAACTTTTTTTTTATAAGGACAAAATAATCCAGAAGAAAACTTGGAATATTTATCTAATTTAAAAGCATACCTTTCCACAGAGAAATGTGAGAAATAAAATCATTAGTACATATGAATTCTTTCCCTTTTAGGGGTTAATTGAATACAAAATTTCTTAGAATTTTAAAACTCAGACTAGAAAGGAAATGGAAAAGATCTATTCATGTTCATTTATAACAACTTCTTAGGATATTAGTTAATCCTGCTAAATGTCAGTAGAACATTTTATGTAGCAATGAGAAATTACACTATTCAGTAATATATTTTTACAACCTCAGATGAACCTCAATCTTGTGTAACTGACTTCCTAAAAAGTTTGTGTAAATAACACTTGGCTAAATTGAATAATTTTACTTGCACGTAAATTAGATATTCTCTAAAGCAAACAAACACCCCAAAATCTGCTCTACACTTAAAAATTTTTACATTGCAATAAAGAACAAATTAATATGTAATTTATATTCTCATTGCTTGCTTAGTATAATCATGATCTTTATGATAGATCTAAAAACATTTAGATTTTTCATTGAAAATGCCCACCAAATTTTTGGCATGACGGTTTTTTGAATTTCTCCAAATATAACAGCTTCAGAAGCTGATTTCATGTTAATCCCACCATGCTAGGCCAGACTTTAGCAGAATATTATAATATGTCCAGGCAGCAATATAGCTTAGACCTAGATATAATATAGAAGCCACAAGATAATGCTCTCCTAAGCTTCATCTAATAAGGGAAAAACACATATAAACAAGTATTTGGTATTCAAAAAAGAATACCAAGAAGTGCAACCTAATCTTGAAAGATAAGCACAGAACATAATAATTCCCATACGAAGTCCAAACCTCGGAGAAGATAGTGGGTCAAATTCTTGGCAGATTTTAAATGACTTGACCTTGTTGAGAAAAATGAATGTGAGCACCCCAATAGCACCTAGAATACGTATTCTGTGAGGGTTAAACAGAGCTCCTCAGACATAGCGGGGACTCAATAAATATTTATTGTGTAAAACAGGGAGAAAATGCATTAGTTTTACTCATCAACATACTGCCAACAACTACAATACCTGAAAACAAAAATTTCTTGAATGAACAGTTATCACTGAAATTACATTAAAGCTACACTCATCTTTGGCCATGTGTTAACCAAAAAGACAAAGAGTGGGCAAATGCAATCAACTGACCAGGTATTTTTCAATAACAGGTCACTTAAATATGTAAAGAAAGAACAGAATTTTAAAATAGGTTTTTTAAAGCTATCTGGCAAAATATTGCAGAATGTTGTAGCTTTTTTCCAAAAACTGATTTCTGAGCATAGTCTAACTCCCTAATTTACAATGCTAATGAAACTGCATTTAGCAATGTTTGCTAATCCCTGTTTAGTAAGTATTAGACACTTAAATGAAATAACCTGACTTTAAGCAGGAAAAGGACAGTTGATTCTTTTCAGGGAGATGCACCAGAGAACCTCCAAAACACTTTGGAAGAAAGAAAATGACACTGTCACAGAACACTCAAAAATATCATAATTTGTTTATAGACTACCAGCTAATATATAAACAAATCTGTATTTTACTATGATCCTTTTACACATTCGTGGGAAGATCATTTCACAGGTTTACATAAGTATAGCAAAGTTCTTTAAGGTAACTGAGCAACTGAGCTCTACTAGTTTTTGTTATTTTCTAAGATACAAATATTACTTCGTTAATCCAACTTATAAACTGATGTATTTAACTAGAAAAGTAAATAATTACACAAGAAAAGTCATGAGAAACTTCATCACATAGACTTTATATAACACTTTCAGTATCATAACAATAACAATAAAAATACCATTTCTAATGTTACTTATGAAAGGATTCATGTTCCACACTGACTATCAAAGAGGGCTTAGAGTAAGCACAAGTGACACTGAAAAACGCCACAACATCCTGAAAGAAATGATTAAAATGGAGATTGAAATATCTTTTCTATTATACATCACATCAGCAAACCTAGAAAATGGAAAAGAGCCCAAGAGGCATAAACTGAGAAGATACTGCACCTTGCTGCTTTGCCATGAGAGTGAAATATAAAAAGATACTATTTTGAATGCTGCTAAATTATCAAAGAATGGTAAAAGTTAAGAATCACAATGTTATGGTTGAATGGAGCCTTATGATGCTTTATTATAAATGTAAAGCTTATGTTATCAAATAGGAAAATGCAAGACTCATTCTACCCAGATTTTAAGATTTCATGTGAAAGGCAATTTTAAAAATTAAATCTAAATTGTGTCTTAACAAAGTGGTAAGTACTTTAAGGACCAAGTGGAAGGCTTACTAATGACATAATAAGGTTTTGAAGTGCTATGACATATTTATATACATATCTGAGGCCTGAATCACTGGGAATACTTGCAGCTATTTTAAGTTCTGTGGACCCTAGAGTTTACTGCCATTTAGCTTTCTCTTCACACCCCACCAAAGCTATTTTTGGCCTTTCTGTGATTTAACTGTATAAGCAATGGGATAACCCAATGTGCATGCTTTCCTGCCCCATAATTAATTGGGTTCCAAAAGCGACTTTCACCTGACCCTGAAGTCGGGACTTAGAGAGTTACATGGCCCTTTGGGCCTTCTGTGCATGCCACCTGATCTTGGGCAGACTACTTAACTTCTCAAGAGAGAAAGAGAAATTATAAAAGTGTTTTATATTGAGTCCCAGTGAAGACTAGTTGCTGACATAAAAGCTCTGTAAATAACTGATTTTACTAAGAATCATCTAGTCTACACAATGCTATAGAAACAATATGGTACTGGCAATAGAAACAGACACACAGACCAATGGAACAGAGGACCCAGAAATAAATCCATGCATATACGGTCAACTAATCTTTGACAAGGGTGCCAAGAATATACAATGGGAAAAGGACAGTCTCTTCTATACATGGTGCTGGGAAAACTGGATATCCACATGCAAAAGAATGAAACTGGACCCTTATCTTACATCATGCACAAAGTTAATTTGAAATGGATTAAAGACTTAAATTTAAGACCTGGAACTATAAAACTCCTAGAAGAAAACATAGGGAAAAAGCTCCTTGACATCAGTCTTGGCAATGATATTTTGGATATGATACCAAAAGCACAAGCAACAAAAGCAAAAATAAACAAGCAACTGAAAAATCTTCTGCACAGCAAAGGAAACAATCAACAAAATAAAAAGGCAAGTTATGGAATGGGAGAAAATATCTGCAAACCATACATGTGATAAGTGTATGGTTTTCTGGATATATACATTTGCTATGTCCAAAATATATACGGAATTCATATAACTCAATAGCAAAAAATACAAATAACCTTATTAAGAAATAGGCAAAGGATCTGAATAGACATTTTCCAAAAATGACATATAAATAGCTAATGAGGGTACACGAAAAAGTGCTCAACATCACTAATCACCAGTGAAATGCAAATTAAAACCACAATGAGATACCACCTCACACTTGTTAGAATGGCTATTGTCAAAAAGACAAGAAAATAAGAAGTGTTGGTGAGGATGTGGAGAAAAGAGAACCCTTGTATAACACTGGTGGGAATATAAATTGGTGGGAATGGAAAACAGTATAGAGGTTCCTCAAACACTTAAAAATAGACCTATCATATGATCCAGCAATCTCACTTCTGAGTATATACCCACAGGAAGTAAAATCAGTATCTTGAAAAGATATCTGCCCTCCCATGTTCTTTGCAGCATTATCCACGATAGCTAAGATGTGGAGAATCTATGTGTCCACTCACAGAGGAATGGATAAAGAAAATGTGGTATATATATACAATGGAATCTTATACAGTCTTTTAAAGAAGGAAATCCTGCCATTCACAACAACATAGATAAACCTGGAGAACATTTTGCTGAGTGAAATAAGCCAGACAGAAAAACAAATACACAGGGAAAAACAAAAACAAATATGACCTGACTTACGTGCAGAATCTAAAAAAGTCTAATTCATAGAAGCAGAGGGTAGAATGATGGTTGCCAGGGACTGGCAAGTGGGAAAAGTGGGGAGGTCAAAGGGTACAAACTTTCAGTTATGAGTAAGTTCTGGGAATCTAATGTACAGATGGTGACTACAGTCGATAATACTGTATTATATACTTGGAATTTGCTAAGAATAGATCTTAAGTGTTCTCATCACATATCAAAAAAAAAAGGCATCTATGTGAGGTGGTGGATATGTTAATTATCTTGATTGTGCTAATCATCTCACATTGTAAATGTGTACCAAATCATCACACTGTATACCTTAAAATATATACAACTTTTGTCAGTTATACCTCAGTAAATAATAAACTTACTTTTCCTTTAATAAACTTACTTTTCCTTTCCATAGCGGAATCTTTTCCCTACACAACCAAACTCTTAAAAAACCCACCTATATCATTTTAAAGATAGAGAAAATAAGATGCAAACAGTTAAGAACTTACTATAAGTCAAATGTTAGAAGTGGAAATATAACCCAAGTCTCTTGACTCCAAATCCAATATTTTTCAGTATACCTTTCTGTTTCTAAGCCTCTTTTATGGAACCATTCGGAAAATCATTTCTTTGGTCTTTAACTTGATAATTAATTCTAGAGAAAAAAGCCAGGTTATTCCATTAAGGAATAAATGTAGCCACACACTGCTTCATTCCACCTTTTCCAGAAATAAGACAATCCCCAAAGCAAATTTATAGAATCAGTTATAGGGCAACTCTAGTTGTCAGTCAGTGCTCATTCAATCTTATATTCAGTAGTATCAACAGCAATTATTTTATTAGGTATATCATAGGTATTAATAAAGCTAATTAAGCCACAAAGAGTTCATTCATGTCTTGTTTGTTCTGCTCAAGAAAACAATTGTATAATAATTTTAGAAAATGTTTCACTAAATAATTAATATTTTAGTAATATAAAAGTTAAGGTTAGCTATATGGACTATTAACAGAAGTTCACCCTGAGGCCATACTGGCTAAATAAGGGGATATTACTGTCAGTAGTTGATAGGTATTTTATCTTTAGACACTAGGCAGCAAGTTTTAGCAGTTTTTGCCTTCTTGTTATGAAACATCCAGAAGTTTAATGGATTTCTGAATTCTAATAACGTGGAAGACAATTCTGGACATCAACCTTCCCACACAATAATGGATCTCACTAGTTTCTTTAACTCATCCTTATTTTTGGTGAGCCATTATTAAGGTTCACCATAGTTGCATTGCATTAAGTTACAAATATACAGAGTTCAAACCCACAAATTACAGTGATAACTATTAGCTCCTGGTGGGGCTAAATTAACCTAGTACCAGTTGCCAGGACAATCTCTTGAGACCAGAATCTCTGCTAAGTAATTCCTGAAACATCTACCAGTTTACCACCATGTATAACTAACTTTTAATAATCATGGAGAAAAATACTTCTCACTATAATACGATTCAAGAACAGCACAGATTCTAGAAGTACACAGGGCCAGATACAACCAAGTCCGTATCGTTGACCCCTCAGGAACCAGGATTTCTCTCACACACACTGTTGCTCATACCCTCCTCTCTGTCTCTCTCCCTCTCTCTCTCGACACATTTTTAGACATTCTGAAAATGTCAAAGCACACCCCAGCACAGTGTAATAGTGCTGTGGAACCAATAGAAAACCTCTTCTTTAGTAATTCTTATAGCTCAGAAATCACAGCTGATGACCAATATCAGTCTCTTTTTAATTAGGAGAAATAGGATAATCCTGTGGAATGAACACTGTATCTGGAATCGGAAGATATGATTTCAAATCCACTTTCTTGCTGAATGAAAGAATATATTGCCTTATATATAGTAAAGCACTCACATGTTTTCTTCCTTTGTACCTACAACAATTAGAGATACAACATAATATTGGGGAGGTTATTGAGTTATTCATGAACTTGCCTCGTCCTGCAAGCTGCCACAATAACATTCACCTGAGGTAAACAACACTGCTTAAAGGTATCTGCCATGTTTGTTCCTACAAAAATGAAATACTAGAAAAGTATTTTTCCACAGTTTGTTCATAATTAAGTATAATCCTGTTTTCTTTAGAATTACTATAAATCCATTATAATTTGTTTTGCAGAATAAGCACAAGTATTATCCTTCTAGAATCAACTGGATGATCCATAGAGTCATGGTCAGTTCCAGGGGTTCAGATGAGGGGTAGAAAGGGAAAGAGACTGGCTTCTGGCTCTTCCATCAGTTTCTCACTCAGGTTTTTCACATCAATAGGTGAGTAGTGTTCGCTCTTTCCTCCACTTAACTTTTGGCAAACCCAGTTAGAGACCATCATCAGATAAGCTCAACCTCTTGTTAAAATAAATAGAATATAGGACAGAAACAGCATCAGTGATTTGGTTTCTTTGACATTTAATGAGAGAACAAAATTATATATTGAAGACAAAAGACAACAGTGCCAGGCACAGACCCAGGACAGGTGCTGTGAAAAAGCCTATCGTGGTGGTGTCTGGGGATTTAAACTCTGGAGAAAAGGCTAAACTAAAATTAAGAATAACAAAGTCATTAGTATATACTTCTTGGCAGATTATTAGCTGTATGTGGAAGCTTTGATAAAACAGGCTTTTAGCAATGTTTTAAATTTCAGATTTAAGAAAAATCCTCTCCTACTCGCCATTTGTTGAACACTGCCGTTTATTTCCATTGTTATTCATTGCCATGGAGCCCAATTACTCCTTTGTTTTCTTATTCACATTTAGTCCACATTATCACAAATAAAAATCACAAGGATACCATTACCCTTCAACACTTCCCCAATGTATAAATCCTAATTTGCATTAAATCCTTGAAGCAACATACGTTGCAGTGAATGAAATGTCCTTCTGTAAAAAGTACTGTAAATAATGAAAGAATTTTTAGTTCAATATATATACACGACTTTACATACAGCTAAACTGTCCAAGGTGCTTTTATACACCCTAGGTATACAATATTCAATATGCTTAGAATAATAGTTATTCGAAAGGAATATAATCTTTGAACATAAAACAGTTTAAGAATAAAAAAACTTCTATAAATTCACTTATCTATTTTGCTATTAACCCACTGATGTAGAAATTTTACGTACCATAATTAATGGGAAAAATTAATGAACGCTGCTGATACTCAGTGTAGTTCTCAAAGGCTGAAAACCTTTCCCAAAAATCAGTATCTGAAACCTGTCTCTTTAGGAAAAACAGTCAAAGCTTTAACTGTTTTCAGTCTAGTATAAGAAAGCTTTGAAGCAAGTTAACTCTAAGCACCCAAGGAAAACTATTTTTAAAAGTGGGGGGGACAAACGGAGGACCTTAATTTTCAACAATATCGGCCTGAGAAGTAACTTTATAAGAGAATGTCTGAGTATCTTTAAAAAGAGAGAGAAAAAAGTAATTAAAAATGTTGGAAGTCCACAAACTGAGCATAGCAGTAAAAATGACTCAAGAGGGAAAATTTAATGAAAAATAAAAAACTGAAAGCAAATTAATTGATCAAAACACAGACACACACACATACATGCACACACAATGCAGGCAGTCATTCAGCATTATATGCTAGCTGGCTTTGTATTTTCTTTTAAAATATAATCATAACTTCTCAATGTATAAAATAAGGCTCTCAAGGTACTCATGAAAAATTCTTACCAAATTTCACTCTAGAGTTAATGATATTAGGCATGTTAAATCAGGAATCAACACATGCTATTTTCCACAGCAGGAACTATATAAATTACAAGCTCTTCCATGTTTTTGTTATTAGGTTTGGTACACTTAAAAATAAGCGGTATTCTACATCGAGTGCTCTAACGCAACTGTTTTTATATCTTTTAGAATTTATATTTCATCTCAGTGCTCAATCCTTACAAAAAAACACAAAAAGACCTGCAATTGCTATTTACTGTCTTGCACAATAAAATTGTATCTGTTCTGTTTTTGAATTCATAGATTTTGCTTTATGAAGTTTTCAGAAAGAAGCAACTTTATTATATTTTCATTGTTACTCATGATTTTAGCTTAAAGATCATTAATTTTAACACTAACATCCTGCTATATTCTCATTTGGGTTGTTCTATTTATCTCAAAGGTAGACTTATGTATTACCATTACAAAAAAATAACTATTTGCATAATACTTTATGATTTTACATCTATTACAAACACATCACAGGGAGCCTGAGGATGCATTCAGTAGCTTGTCATTCACCACTTCAAGACCCTTCAGAACTAAACAAGGAGGAGGGTGACATTTTGCTAAAGGCAGAAGAAATGAATATAAATAACAAACTTTGAAGTTTTAAAAATACAAAAGAAAATTTTAAAAATGCAAACAAAAATATGATCATATGCATAAACAATATAATTTCAATTTTTAAAACTCCATGTCCGCTATACAGAGCAAGATGTTTGGAGATTTATATATCTTCTATTATGATACCCACTGAAATTATCTAAAACTGTGCTACAAAAATAGAGAAAATTACCATCTTCTTGCTAGATTTTATAAATATATTAAAATTGTGCCTATTTACATAATTCAGCTTTTCCTCAGCCTTGTGAAATAATCTGAGTATCATTTATTATTCTAGACTTAACCCTAAAAATGTGCATATTAAGAATGTTTCAGAGGGAGATAATGATCTAACATGTTAAGAAATTATGTTGTCTCATAACTTCTTCTTGGTAAAACAATTACAAAGAAAATTGTTTACATCTTCTGTATTTTCTTCCATAACCACCAGTCCAGATAAAAAAATACTGAATGCTGTTATGTCACCTCTAGTCCAAATGCTCATAGCACTTGAAGCTTCTTGTAAGCAATATGCTTCTATACTAAACACATATCCCTGAGCTACCACCTACCTAATTTAACAGTTTTAAATGTACTTTCAAATACAGCGTAATACCATCTTAAACATACACACACATACATACATATATACACACACACACACACACACACACACACGGAGTGTGCAGAAAAGGAAGGAGGTGGAGAGCAAGAAATGGAGCACGTTGTTGTTTTTCATTCATGCAGTATAGTGATGTCAGTGTCTGCAGCAGCAGCAGCGGCAGGAGCCTTGACCTGTGGAGGCTACAATCCACTGAAGTCAGAACCTTGCAGAATTCAAAAGAAACTGAGTAGATAATTGTTTGAAAAATTGTTCAACTGTTCATAGCATGAATTTTAAATAGATAAGTAAAAAGAACAGATTAGTTGTATAGTTTTAACTTAGGTAGAGAGGAGCAAGGCGGTATGTGGAGAAGTAACAGAAAGGTATTATCATCAGGGAACTGGGGGCAGAAGAACCTACATTCAAAATCATTTCAGTGTAAGAAACTGACAAAACCACCTGGTGTTAAAAACAGCAGAAAGGCCTCTTCTGTTCCCAATACAAGCTCTCTGATGCAAATCTGTCTCCTGAACAACCAGAGTCAGAGAAGTGTTTTCATCATGATTGCGTTAAAATTGCATTAAACTCAGATGTGACATACTACATACAACAAAGAGGACAGTTTAAGCCTGGTCACAAATTTCATTAAAACTACTTGATGATGGACCTTGTAATTCCTAAGCAATTAAGACTTTTGAAGGATGCAGAAAAACAAGTTGTACTATGATCTGTTGTAAGATGTGTTTATCAACAAAAGGGGAGGAGGTACTAGATGACCAATATATTGTTGCAGCAATTGCTGAAACTACTCACTATGCCCACAAAACCCTCTGAACACAGTCTTTCTGCAGTGCTTATTTTATGGCTCTTACATTAGTCCCTAAAAGAAAATCCCAAAACTCAATCTATGTACTGTTGAAACTAAATCACTCAAAAATTTATGTAACTGCTGCCTTCTTTTCATTCTGTTACCTTTCATTTCATACAGTTCTAGAAAATGTGCAAAGGAGTTGCATATGGCATTAATCTGTTAGAAAATGGTGGCCTTTTCTATAAAATACAGCCAAAGATGTGTGTTCAGTTGTGGTCATTATTAGGGCGATCACGTTGTTTTCATTCATTCATTCAGGATTTGCTGGAGGATGTCAGTTTCTGTAGCTGGCTTGACCTGGGGGAGGAGTGGGGGAGCAAATTCCTTCTGGTGCATACTGATTACAGGATGTATTTCTCGGTGCTCCTGTACACATACCACTGCACTACATCCTACCCTGCCTCACCATCAAGTGGTCTGAAAACAAGGGCCTCAGCAACATGCTAATTACAGGTCAGAAATATTAAAACAAAACACCAAAACTGCAATCTATCTTAACACAATCACTTTCTCCAAGTCTAAGACCTTCATCAAGAAAACTCCATTAAAAAAATTACACATACCACATAAACACTGCACAGGCTCCACAGTGATTCCCTTCCAAGCAGAGATTTTTCCCCTCGGTATGATCCGTTCTCTCCACAATGCAGCAGCAGCATCTGTAGCCCTAGCGTGGTATCTAATAACATGAGCTACTCCTCCCTCCCTTATGAGTTTTACATCCTTGTTTTGGCTAAACTTCCTTTTCTCCCCCAGAACTAAACTAGATCATTCACCGTGTCCCTAAACATAAACCAAACCGCCCCAAAACACAAAACATTAAGGGAAGCCGACAGCATCCACCAGTTCACCATTACCTTTGACACCTAAGAAAAACGAAACTTGAGATCCTTTAACAGCTCAACTGAACTGTTAAGTGTACTTAAAAATAGAAGGAAAAAAGTGAGCACACTCCACAAATAGGTCCTTAGAAATTTACCATGAAAGTCTTGAGTTGGGCATAAACTGTTTCCAGTGCAGTACCGCCCTGATGCATATGACTATATAAAGTAGAGAAAAGAGGGAGCCCCCCCCACAAAAAAAAAAGCCAAACCAAACACTATACACTTCAATTGCACATCCAAAACTGTCCCCTCTACACACCCAACAGGATATCCTTACATCATAACTGGTGCCTCCACCTCCCCACCCCCAAAAAAGAAAAAAAAAATTATCCCGGTAGGCACAGACACATTATAGGAACTTTGTAGGAAAGCACAAAGAGGCTGTAGAGATTACAACCACCACCTTATCTGCTGCCGGAGAGTTTGTGTGCGTGTTTTTTTAAGTGTTTCGCCCAGCTCCTCCTTCCCCCACTACAAACAGCAAACACATGAGTGAGCTAATCAGCTCTTAAACTGAAAAACCTTTCGATACAGGCGAGTGATAGAAGATAAAGCTGAGGGGCGGCAGGAGGGTCAAATAAAAGTTGCTCCGCAGTTTGCTCATCCAAGCCCCGCAGCGACCGCAGGGGGGTGAGGTTCCCAAAGCCGCTTTCACACCTTCGATAATGCACTAGCAAAGAGAAGCCCGGAGAGGCTGAAGTTTCCACGGAGGGCACCGTCGGGGAGACGCAGCCCGGGAGGACAGAAAGGTTGGGCTCGCTACCTCTGCACACGGGCGAGCCGGGGCTCCGTCGCTCAGGTGAGTTGCTCCTCCGGTGGCTCTCTGGGGACCGTCTCGGGCGGCCCTTGGCCCGCGGCGCCTGCTCGGTCGGGGCTGAGGTCGGCGGCGGCGTCGGGCTGGGCGGGCTGGGGCCGCGGGCCGCGCCGGGCCCCGGGAGGCTGCCCAGCGAGGCGGCGGCAGCGGGCGGGCGCGTGGGACTGTGCTGGCTGCCCCGCAGGAGCTGGTAGGGCACTGTGGCGCGAATGGGCTGCAGCAGCCGGCCGGCTCCCGCAACCGGGGCGCAACTCACGCCGCCGCCGCCGCCCGCACCGTTCCCGCTCCCGGCGGCGGGGGTGGCGGGCGGGGAACCCGCGGCGCTGCGCCGCATCCTCTGCGGCGGGGGATGAGGAGTCTGAGAGGAACTGGAAGAGGAGGAGGCAGTGGACATGGTGGCTCCGCGGGCCCTGGACGATGCCGGCCAACACCGAGGCGCGGAGCGGGAGGCGCGCGAGCGTGTGGGAGCCGGCGCGATAGTGCGTGCGAGTGTGTAAGGGGGAGGGGCGGGGGTATCGTGGAGGGGGAGGAGTCTCTCGGCTCCCCCTTCGCAACGCGCACCCCCGCCGCCTCAGCGAGGGGGGAGGGGAAGGCTGCGAAAACAAACGTCCAACGGCCCCAACCGCCCGACCGGGCTCGGTGTGGCGGTCACGGCCGGGGCCGCGAGGAGCCCGGAGCCGCCGCCGCCGCCGCCCCGGGCATCGCGCTGACAGGGGAAAGGGGCAGCCGCCGGGATCACGCAGATCCGCGGGGCTGCACGCGCAGGAGAGGCCGGCAGCTGCAGGAAGGGCCGGGACCCCTGCTTCTGGGGACCTGGTAAGGGTAAAGGGCCTCGAGGTGCCTGGATGAACGCAAAGCCGCGCCACCGCAAACGCCGCCGCCGCCTCTTCTGCCCGCTCCTCACTCCATAAGGCACCTAACCCCTCAACCCGTACCCCGCCCCCTGCACCGCCTCCCGGCGCTCCGGGCCGGCAGCTGCCGCAACGAGCATTCCCATTGGCTCCGTCGTTCTCCACCAGTACGCGAGTGATTGGTTTCAGGGTAGGAGTGAGAGGAGCACCTGCCAATGAGAATAGGCATCCTACTTTGGAGGCGGGATATGAAGGAGCGAAGAGGGAGAAAGGGGCTGTGCGCTCAAGGAGGGGCGTGAGAGTTGACAGCCTTTGAGGTGAGAGGGGGACTTTGATTGGGCTGCCCTGGGAGAGTGGGTCCATGTGTGTCCTGCGCGTGCCCCGACACCCACAGACGCGCACGCCCAGGGAAGCAGGTTGTGAGGGCTCCACCCTCCAGGGCCGTTTGCACAACTTGAGACAGAGGATGCGTCAGGCAAACTTTACTTTGCAAGTACACCTGTTCTGGTGGTGGGATGTTTTAGAAGAATCCATCCCTTCCCCACTAATTTTAGTAATCTGAGTTTTTGTGGCGAGTAGACTAATCAAAAAAATTTAAGGCCATCAGAAGCAATGTCTGGGGGTTGGATTGAACACTGGGTGGATACTTTTACAGTTATCCTATGGAGTGAAAAGAGATAATCAAATCATATGTTCCAAGACAATAACTCTGAATTGCAGGGGTCAACAAGGAATTGTACATCATTACACCATCAGTTAACTGGAGGTGTAATAGAGGGCACACCCTGTTGTCTTTTCCCAGAAGCAGGTGGCCTCTTGGGAGAAATCGTACCAGACTCGATGTAACAATCCACTGGGGTAAATTTAGTTTTTATTCTGCAGTGGAACTGAAGAGAAACTAAGATTTTGGATGACTGTCAGGAACCTAAGTTTACCCCACAGTAAGCCAAGGTTTTAAACGTTAAGCAGGAACAATTGATTGAAGGGTCCACATCAGATACCCTCCATTCGTTTCCATGAGATAAAAAAGAAGTGGGAGATCAGATTGGTCTACTCTTGGTGTCTGCCCACACTGACAGGCTTCCTCTGATTTCAGGCACTAAATGCAGGGGTCAGTTTCACTTAGAGGAGCCATCCCTCTCAGCTTCATTGTGCCCTCAGAACAGAAAGCATACTAGGTTCTGTAAAAAGTGGATGAAACCCACTTTTTCTGTAAAATGCAAGAATTGCACCCATGAAGACTAGTGACAGTTCCTCACTTTATCACATAGTAGAATAACAGCTAACATTTACTGAGCATTTCATGTGTCAGCCACTGTTCTAAGAATGTTTTACGTGTTAATTCCTTCAATCCTATAATCCACAAGGTAGATACTACTATTATCCCCATTGTGTTCACATGTATTTGCTTTCCAGAATAACATATTAAATATAAATGTAGTAAAAACTTTTCTCTTTTAAATTTAGTATAATTGACCTATTGTATTATTTTTTCCATCTAAAATGAACGATTTCCTCATTCATTAGGAAAGTGCCTTCCTTCATGGGGAAAAAGAATGATAAATGGCTTCTTTCTGATGACTTTTTCAGAATATCAAGAACAAAAATTGACGGATTAAAATATGTGAAGTTTTTAAAAATGCTGGTAAATTTCCAAGTTGTCGATTTGATTACAGCATGGTTTCATAATAGAAATGTTATCTCTGGCCACTCCTAAATATAAGTATGTAACGACCCCAACACTTTAGATTACAGTAATTCTAAATTTATACCAAGCCACAGTCCTAATGATCAATACCTGATTTGGATCTAAAACAACCTACCTAGCCATATGTTAAAGTCTTTCTGTGTTTGTTGAAAACTGCCAACGCCAACTTAAATCAGACAACCAAAACACATCTAAATGACGCACACAGAGAACTAGTATGATCTTAAAATACTATGTTCAGTTGCTGGTAAGTCACCATGACCTATTTGGATGTTCAATCACCTTCTCTTTACTAAATATATCTTGGTTGCCTCTTAAACCTCTGTTCTCATGAAATAAATACTGATCTTTATGTGTAAGGAATTCAGTCTCCAAACAAATCAAAGGTGGGCTAAAATAAACTAAACCCAGTATCGGCTTTCAAATGTCCATTTGTTGAGTTCTTAACAGTATTTTATTCCTAGTGAGTTTGGGAGTGGGCTCCAAGTGTATGAAAAGAAGCTTTAGGAAAACATACTCCTCAGTAAATTGGGAACCCCTTAGAAGGAAGTGTGGATTGCTGGGTGAGAAGAGCATTGTTACCCGACTGTGCTAGCTATGGGATGGTTAGGCCCCATGCAGATTATCTCTATTTGTTGAATATAAGTGTAACAATCCCTGGAAATTCTATATATGCTAATGTTGGTAATGACCTCTTTACTATGTTGACCTACCTAAAAGAAGACAACATTGAAAGCGCAATTTGGTGGCATGGGAAATACCTTTGTTCTCAGTAACCCATGTCTTGGCTGTTTGTGGAACAAGATTCTACCGTTAGCTAATCTGAAGTAGAACTATTACACTTACTTCTTGGTTCATATATGGTAATAGACTATACTTTAGGTTACATTAAAACTTGGAGTCATTGGCTATATCTGATTAATATGTAGCCCCATCTGAAGAGAGAATGAGATAACTAACGGGCCTACAGAGCTACCAAAACCTCCCTCTTCTCGTTTCATCCAGGTTTGCCAGGCTATGCATCCAAGCCCCAACCACATCTAAGGGGCAGTCCAGGCTGTCAGTATCAGAAATGAGGTCACGGCTGAGAGAGAACACTAAACAGATCTGCACTGATGTTCATCTTAAGCTGATTAAACTCTCTTGTAGGTGGATTCTTTATAGCAGCAACAAAAAGAGCCTTGCCTGAATTTTTGTCCCTGGCAGATGCTTACAGTAAAACTCCTTACTGCTTGTGACAGGCTACGTGCACCTTTGCACTAGGTGTTCCCTCTGCCTGAGCAGTTCCTACCCCAGTTACCCACATGGCTTGCTCACTCATTTCCTCCAGGTCTTCACTCAGATGTCATCACCTTCTCAATGAAAGCTTTTCTGGAAACTCTTTTTTAAAATTGCAAGCACCCCCTAGATGTTCCCTACTCTCTTACTTTTTTTCCCCAGAGCACCCATCACCACCCACCTACTGTATATTGTAATTATTTTTTGTTCTGTCCATGTAGAATGTAAGAGCCATGAAGGCAAGGCTTTTTATCTGTTTTATTACTGCTGAATCTCCACAATAGTGCTTGGTACCTGGTAGACAATATTTGCTCAATGTTGTTGAAAAGAGTAGCAAATTTTAACCAGTGCTTGTCCCGTGAACTAAACTGTGCCTTTCATCAGACAAAAAAAAAATTGATAATAAGAAGTATATCACTGTTGCAAAGACATAGCCACGGAGTAGAAAAATGTTCCGTGTGGCTTTTGTAAACTATACAGATATTCGCACTGGGGCCAGCATTCAAAAGGAAAGCGTATCTTGTATTATGATCCTTATACAGGCAAAGTGAAAAATACTAGTCCTAGTGGCTCTTGGAGGCTCATCAGATGTTGAAAACGGAAACTGAAATTGGTAATGGAGAAGAGGCAGTTGAAATTTGCAGGAAAAAAAAAATAACCAACTGAAACTGACAGAGAAGGACAGTTGAAGAGAGTGACATCTGCTGATATGTAGTTAGTTCTATCTCTCTGTTAGGAGCAATTCTCAAGAGGCCTGTGTAAGGAAACTGAAAAAAATATATATATTTAATTAAGTAGGAAAAAAAAGGAACATTTCATGTAAATAATAAATATTTTACTTTGTTTCTTTTCCCCCCATCTTTATTGAGATACAATTGACATAAAAGATTGTGTAAGTTTAAGGTTTGTAATGTAATGATTTGATATGGGTATTTAGTGCAAAATGATTAACACGATAAGGTTACTTAACACATCCATCACCTCACATAGTTATAAACCTTTTTCTATGATGAGAACTTTAAAAATCTATTCTCTTAATAACTTTTAAATATACAATATAGTAGTGTTAACTATACTCACCATGCTGTACATTATATCCCCGGAACTTATTCATCTTATAACTTGAAGTTTGTACCGTTGACCACCCTCACCCATTTCCTCCACTCCCTAGCCCCTGCCCCTATTCTCTGTTTATATGAGTTTGGATTTTTTTAGGTTCCACATGTAAGTGAGATCATATAGTATTTGTCTTTCTCCATCTGACTTACTTCACGTATCATAATGCTCTCAAGGTTCATCCATGTCATCACAAATGGGAGGATTTCATTCTTTTTATGGCTGAATAATATTCCATTGTGTGTGTGTGTGTGTGTATATATATATATATATATATATATATATATATATATATATATATATATATATACCACAGTTTTTTTCCATTCATCCATCAGTGGATACTTGCATTTTTTTCATATCTTGGCTGTTGTAAATAGTGCTGCAATGAACATGGGAATGCACATATCTCTTTGAGATATTGATTTCATTTCCTTCAGATATATACCCAGAAGTGGGATTGCTGGATCATATGGTAGTTCTATTTTTAAGTTTTTGAGGAACCTCCATAATGTTCTACATAGTGGCTGCACCAGTTTACAATCCCATCAACAGTGCACAAGGGTTCCCATGTCACTATATCCTCACCAGTACTTATTATTGCTTAACTTTTTGATAATAGCCATTCTAACAAGTGTGAGGAGGTATCTCATTTCGGTTTTAATTTGTATTTCTCTGATGATTAGTGATGTTGAGCACCTTTTCTTATACCTGTTGACCATTTGAATATCTTCTTTGGAAAAAATGTCTACTCAGATCCTTTGCCCATTTTTAATTCAATTGTTTGGTTTTTCTTGCTATTGCATGAGTTGCTTATACATTTTGGATATGAACCCCTTATCAAATATGTTGTTTGCAAATATTTCTCCCATTCTGTAGGTTGTCTTTTCATTTTTGTTGATTGTTTCTTTTGCTGTGCAGAAGGCTTTTTAGTTCGATGTAGTTTCACTTGTTAATTTTTGCTTTTGTTGTGATGCTTTGGGTGTCATAACCATAAAATCCTTGATAAGACTAATGTCAAGGAGCTTTTCCCTATGCTTTTTTTTTTTAAAGATTTAATTTTATTTATTTTTGGCTGTGCTGGGTCTTCGTTGCTGTGCACAGGCTTTCTCTAGTTGTGGCGAGCAGGGGCTACTCCTCATTGCAGTGCATGGGCTTCTCCTTGTGGTGGCTTCTCTTGTTGAGGAGCACAGGCTCTAGGCGTGTGGGCTTCAGTAGTTGCGGCGCGTGGGCTCAGTAGTTGTGGAACACAGGCACTAGAGCGCAGGCTCAGTAGTTGTGTTGCACGGGCTTAGTTGCTCCACAGCATGTGGGATCTTATCTTCCCAGACCAGGAATCGAACCTGTGTCCCCTGCATTGACAGGAAGATTCTTATCCACTGTGCCACCAGATATCCACTGTGCCCTATGCTTTGTTTTTAAAAGAAGTTCAGAAGAAGCAAGAGAAAGAGGGGATATCTTCTTGTTTTTTAACTGATAAATATCAAAAGAATAAGTATGCAGTTATTCCTACCTGGATAGAAAATAGTGATGAGGACCACTAATTTTTCAGCTTCCATCTCCACAGCAATTCCTATCGCCAACTATGATGCCAGGGGCACATCCCCTAAGCTGATACATAAGTAGAGTTTTATCATTTAACTAAAAGACTATATTGTACAAAGCCAACACATTCAGAGGCTAAATAAAGATTTGGGGACCAGAAAACTGCAAATATTCTCTCTTTGCTGCAACATTTCATTTGTTTTAGTTCCAAACATGGTGTCAACAGTACATGAGAGCAGTAGTGGTCCTATGAAGAGACTGTGCTTGATTATCATAATACTATTTTTTTTAAATGAGAGTTTAGAGTGATTAAAATGTGTCGATTAATTTCCTCCTCTGTGACTGAATTTTACTTTTTACCACATAAGTGTGTTGAGTGACTGTTGTTAAGGTGCAATCAACTCATCAGCAGCGCTTGACTAGAGAAGTTATTAAAATTATTTTAAACTTTTTGTAGCACAGTGTCCTACCAAGCATCCTATTGAAAAGGTTTCCAGTGTCCTACCAAGCATCTTATTGAAAAGGTTCATATTAATATGTTTAATAAGCCTACATGAGGATTTAATAGCAATAATACTAGCGTCAGGCCTTAGTAACTCCTCATCAAGTCACTTATTAAATGCCTTCAAAGTGCAACACTCTTGTATACTCTGTAAGGGATCCTTGTTTTCACACTTTGGTAAATTGTAGTCTCTCAGAGGTAAAAAGGTAATTTCTACAGATAAAGGTAGAAACCATGTCTAAACACAGGTCTTCCATAAGAGAGATGCAAATAAAGCAAATGGAAGCAATGGGAGGGAAAGGTCACTTCTGAGGAAAGGCTTCAGAAAAGAAGAGTATGAGGAAATCTTGTCACTAGGGATACACAGGATGTGTTAGGAGATGATCGAGCAGTCTGCCTCGACTGATGGTTAATGGAAGATAAGTCTTGGTCTGTTGATGACATGTCATGGAGGTTGCCAGGCAAGTCTTGCCCTTTATTGAGTATGCAGGGAGGAGCTGTTGAAGATTCTTGAGTGGGTGGGGAGAATATGAATGGAGCTGGGCTTTTTGAATATTAATGCAAGAATAGTTTACAACCTGGATGGAGACTGTAAACTGGAAGATGATTTAGTAGACTTTGAGAATAGTCCATGGGAGTTTAGGTAATGAGAGTTAGGGGAATGATAGGGGACATGGAGGGGAGGAAAAGATGTAGGTGATACTCCTTCTTAGCTGATGGACCTTGAAAGTAGGACATCAGACAACTCTGAAGCTTCATGCTTGGATGCCTAAGAGGATAGTGGTGGCTTTAACAGGAATAGGGAACCAAGAGAAGGAGTAGGTTTGGGAGAAGATAATGAGCTCATCTATAAATAAGAGAATCAGAGGATATTCAAGTGGAGACAGTTTTTTCCTTTGTTTTATTGGGATATAATTGACATATAGCACTGTATAAATTTAAGGTGTACAGCATAAAGACTTGACTTGCCCATATTATGAAATGTTTACTGTAACTAGTTGAGTTAACATTCATCATCTCATTTTGATACAAAGGGAACAAAGAGAAAAAAAACTCGTTTGGAGTTTTTAAGAGCAGTTTTTAAATGATAGCTGGGAAGAGCATAGGTATGGTTTGGAGGGTTATCCATGTACATATGATAGTTGAAGCCATGGGCACAAATGAAGTTGGTGAGGGAGAAAAGTACAGAAATAAAGAAAAAGAGGATCAAGGACAAAATTTTGAGAAATTATACATTAGTGGAGGAGGAAAAGTAAGCAAATAAACAATCCAAAGAGAACAAAACTAGGAAAGAAGGCAGAAGGGAAGCACTTCTTAATCAAAGAATTTGGTGTCTCAGAGGATGTTTGGTGGATGTCTGTGGGGGTATCTGGGAGCTCACGTCCCCTTCTCTAAGAACTAATCCTCCTCCAACACATGGAGGGTTTGGGCCTGACAGCTATGTTTGTACAATTTGACCTTGTTCTTCTGACCATGGTTGGTTTGACCTGAGTTCGATAACTGACCAAAGCTGCACCAATCAGGTTTTCTCCCCCCGGGAATTTGGAATTAAGAAATACAATGGTATTCTATTAAGGGCATGAACTGGATGATCACAGAAACCTGTGCATGGGGTGGCCATCTTCTGTCACAGAAACAGAAAAGTGGAGGAAACCTGCCTTCTGAAAGAAATGAATGAAGTGACTTGCAGAAAATCAAAATGAGAACAGATGACCTGAGAGAGAGAGAGAGAGAGAGAGAGAGAGAGAAACTGAGAGTATGTTTATTTTCCCATGACGACTATTTTCTGTCTTATCCCTTTTCCTCAATCTTCTAAAACCATCCCCACACCTGCCTACCCCTGATGCAACTCCAGTATATTCCTACCATCAAATCTACAAATCTTCTGGCATTTGGACCCATCTCTCCTTTCTTTCTTCCTCTCCTATCAAAAGCCACTCCTCTACTTATGATTTAAATTCCTTCCCCTCTTCTTAGGGGTTTCATTTCTTCAGTTATTCCCTTCCTCTTGTTCATCATCAAATTCTTGGTTATCCCCAATAAGTATAAACATGCTCCATCCTAACATTTAGAAAAAACAAAGATTCTTATGCTATCCCTTTCCATCTGTAGTACTAATTCTCTGATCCCTTCACAACAAACCTTCTTGAGAGAGATGTCTGCAGGTTAACTCTGATTTCCTATTCAATCTACTCGAATCTGACTTCCACCCCCACCATGCCAATGAAAACTGCTAATCAATGTTGTCAACAGCCTCCATATTCCTGGACCCAATGGATGTTCCTTGGACCTCATCCTACTCCAACTTTTAGCAGTTTTCAACACAGTCAGGCTCAACTTCTTGAAAACAAAATCTCTTCTATTGGCTGGTCTGTCTCCTAATTCTCTAACTACAGCTGTTCAGTGACCTTCAGGGGTTTTTCCTCCTCTAGTGCCCTCTAAAACCTGGGCTGTATTCTCTGCTTTCTTCTCTGTGAGCACACCTTCTTGGTAATCTCAGTCATTGCCATAGCTTTAAATACTAAAAATGGTAACAAATTCCCAAATTAATCTCTTTAGCCTAGACGTTTCCTCCAAAATCTGTACTCAGATATTCATTTGTCTGTATGACATGTCAAGTCTCTGTGAATATCTGAAATTAATGTATCTGAAATAGAACTAAACTCTCAATTTCTATAAACCTGCTTTCCTCCCCTCACTATTAAAAAGAAATTCTATCTTTACTTTTTCCCACTTCAGTAAATGGTATCACCATTCACCCAGTTATTGTAAACAAGACAACCCAGGCAGTATTCTTGATTTTTCACTCTCCTTCCCTCCCCAACTCTAACCTATCAGCTGGTCCTCTTATTTGCTCCTCATGAATAGATGTGTAGTCCATCCACTTCTCTCCATCTCCTCTGCTACTACATTAAACCAAACTGTCATCATCTCTTACCTGAGCTATTGCTATAGCTGCCAACTGGTCTTCTACCTTCTACTCTTGCCTCCTTTAATCTATTTTCTGCTCATCAGTCAGGGTAAACCTGGAAATACATTGGACCTTGTTGTTTCCTGCTTAAATCAGTTCAATGGCTTCCAATTAGTTTGCAATGAGATCCAAATTCCTTTAAATACTTAAAAGGCCTGGCCTGCTCTGGCTTCTGCCTCCTTCTCCAACCTCACCTCCCTCTATTCTCCCCCTCACCCTTTAAGTTCCAGCCACAGTGGCCTCCTTTCACTTCCCCCGAAACACCACTGCAGGGCCTGCACACAGGTGTATCCTCAGCCTAAAACACTCCTTCCACAGCCCCACTCCTCAGTTGCCCTGAGTGGCTCCCTCACATTCTTCAGATCTCAGTTTAAATGCCATGTCTTCAGAGTATCCTTTCTGAGTCCTTGCCTATCACTAATAGCCTATAATAATGTATCATTAGGTCAGTTTGTTTCATCTGTAGTGCTCATTATACGGTGTAAATACACATTTGATTACCTGTTTATGTAAGCCTTCCCCACTAGATTATAAAGTCTCTCAAGGCAGGGACCTTGTCTCTTCTGTCTACTACTTGGTCACTGAACACCTAGGAGTGCCTGGAATATAGCAGGTGCCCGAGAATTATTTGTTAAAACTTTATTGGTTACTGATAGCTTCCTAGTTCCTGATGCTAATCCTTGTGCAGCCCTATTATACTTTCTGTGAGAGAGTTTCTTTGGTCTTATATTACCCTCCCCCTTGCTGTTTCAATCATTTGAATAGGTTCCTATTCTTATAGTTAAATGATCACTAATTGATAAAGTTTTCAAAAGGATGGGGTGATTAGCAATGTCAAAAGCTGTTAGATGGGGAAGAAGGTTAAGGGCTAAGCAAAGTCATTGGATCTCATCACTGGAAATCTTCACACCAATAGTGTCCATAAAATGTGGCTCTGTGGAAGCCAGGGTACAGTTGGGTTGATGAGAAGGGTGAGAAGATGAATGCAAGTAATGTATAATTCTCTTTTTGAAAATTTGATAGTAAACATAGGCATGAAGTAAAATGGGATCTTGGAGTTCATCAGAGTCCAAGAAAGTATATGTTGCTTTAGGTTGAAAAGAATAGGGAAGAAGCATCTACTGATATGCCAATAGAAGCCAAAAGAGAAAAAAATGAGGTTGGACTGAGGAGGATTAATAGATTTAGTTTCCATGAGGCAGTAGAGGATTTGATCAAGAGCACAAGTTTGACAAAATGGGACAATGTTTCCCCCTCCATTTACAGGAAGAAGGGACGTTAAGAGAGTGAAGGTAAAGAAAAAATTTATGTAGAGCAAAGGAAGTTGAGCACGGCCATTTGAAGAGGTAGCAATGTCATCTACAACTGGTTGTCAAGGGGAATCTCTGGAAAGACTTTTCCAGACCACACCTCCATTCCTTTATTCCATTACCTCCCTACCCAAGATGGTAGCTGCTCTCCACTGCAACTGCCGCAGAGACTCACTGCTGCTGAGGGCCACAGTGGTTGGTGGGAATGTGCCTTATTTCTTAGGTGGGGTGGAACAGAAAAAAAGCCTGCAATCACTGAGGAGAGGGGTAGTCAGAAGGCAATATTGGGGTTTGAAGAGCTCTGACATCATGAGGAATACAACAAGGACATAGAATTGTTTTCCAAACATATATCTCATCAGGCATTCCTGGGGCCCTTCTAAAAATACAGATTTCAGCCTCATTCCCTAGAGAGTCTAATTCAGCAGGTCTGGGAGCAGGAGGGGTAGGATTGTATAATTTTTAACAAGTTCCCCAGGTGATGTTTATGATTTGGCACATTTGGGAAACAGTGGAATAGAAATGAATAAAAGTGCACTAAATTTAATTGCAGACCCCAAATATTTCTCAGTGTTTAGCCAAATACAAAGAGATGTTGATAACTGACGTCAATTCGTGGAAATTACCCAAAGAAAACAGTTTTCAGTGGATTGGTATCTAATTCTGTGGTTCCAAATAATCTGCAGCGATATTGAAAATGTAAGACTAGTTTATGGATATTTCTTTATAGAGAATTTCATTAAGGAAAAGGTAAATGGAATGGACCAGCTAACAGTTATTATTCATAATATAATAACAAGTCATATGTTTTAAAGCCTGTTCTGCTTTTAGTTTGCTTACCTCCCAAATTAATAAGCTAAACATAATAAAAATCTAAGAATGTAACTTGATCTTACCCATTCCTAACATTCTTAAAGGAGATCTTTAGCCCAATAGCGCTAGAGCTGCTGAGAGTAGATTCAGATCCATTTAAAATATTTTTTCCATTCCCTCCCAGAAAGAGTTATTTGTACTGATATACAACAGTTGGGCCCCAGACCACTTACTGGGACCACAGGGCCTCACTAATTTGTACCAGTTTTCCTCTATTCTAGTTGGTCATGACCATCAGGTATAAATTAGTGCTAAATCAATATTAGCTGATACTTCCCCAGGTGTGGGAAGTATGGAAACCCGATCACATGAGCAAACACAGCCCTTCTTGGCTACATTTAAAATAAGGTGATTATTATTACACTGTATGGGGAAAAGGCTTTTTTTCTTTTTTTAAAGAAATCTCATGCCACCTTAATTTGCATTAACTTGATAGACTGATATCAATAGTCGGAATCAATTTTCAATTGTTACAGTTTCCCTAACACCCTTCACACTTCCTTCATTCTTTCAGGGAGGCTTCTTCTGCCTTCCTATTTCTTCCCACCTCCAGCCGTGCCATATACCCCACACCATTTTTCCTTTCTAGTACTACTTACTCATCGGGTTGAGTAGAGAAGCCGAAGGTGACTTAGTTTACATACCTGCTTTAATTGCTCACCTTGGGTGGAGCAGTGTCTTAAATAAACTTCAGTTTTGCCACGGCACCATTACTCAGTAAGGTATTTATACAAGTGTCATTTAATCACATGAAAATAAACAAGGCACTTAAACTTGTTATTGAGAAAGAAGCTTTAGGCTTTAGCTGCCCACTCTCCTTACTCAAGGGCCAATCTTGCCTCACTTATTCTTAGAAAACTTTTAAGCAGTTTTCCTTAAAGAAAATCTAAGGAAATCAGGCAGAGCAAAGTACTGTGAGTCAGGTTTAACCTACCCTTACCTTTGAAAGAAATGGTTCCTTTGTTAATTATCAATAACAAGGAATCTTGTCATTTCTCTCAATATTTCCAAGTCATAGCTACTCATAGTGGAGCTATGCATTCAATGCATTCATAAATATTGAAAGCATATATGTTCAGTATTTAACCATAGATGAAAACAGAAACAAATATTCAACATTCCAAAGAAATGGTGCGAGTCTACATGATTTTTTATCTTCTATATCCTGAATTGTATAGAAATTTCATAGTATTTTTAAAGCACTTTCATAAATATGACCTTTTGGCTTGTAATAATTCTGTGAAGTAGTTATACTATTTCCATTTTACAGATGGGAAAATTGAGGCTTGAAGCCTTGGCCAGGGTCACAGCACATGAGAGATTCAGAGCTGGGAATCAGCTCTCCTGACTCCAGGCCCATTGTTTTTCCCTCTCTATAAAAATTGCCTTTATAGCAGGAGAGTCAGGGATATGTTCACTCAGTAATAGAGAAGTATGGATCTTTTCCACCCTGGTCTTTGAAGGACCTATGAGCTGATAGTGTATGTGAGAGAGGACACTTCCTGCCTGAGAGATTGATTACTTATATTCAGAGCAACCTGATGTTGCACTCCGATAGGAGAAGGACCTGTCTAAAATGTCCTAATTGCTTTAAACATCCAGAGTTCCCAACAGGAAGACAGGGTGTGGTAATTATATATCTTGCTTTTGGCTTATCTTCTCCATATCCTCACCCTCACAGATGTCTTTCAAACATTGGTAATTACAGCTTTCAGAGCCAAAGCCTACAAACTCATAATCCACACAGATGACATACTAAAATCTACTCAAATATGTAAGGCTGAAGAAAGTTTCAGTGCTACTGAACTCACATTAAAAGAAAACTGCTTACAGAAGAGGTAGCCTTTATTTCTATGTCACTACTGCATAGATGTGTAATGGTTTCTTGTTGATCTGTGAGGGTGTGTATTAACTCTTTTGCCTCTAAATGTAATCAGTAACTTAAGAATAAAGTACACATACAGATGACAAGACCATATAATTAAAAGCAAATAGTCTGACATTGGAAAACGGATCCAAATTAATGAAACTAACTTGAAACAATGAAGGAACTGCTTCTAAGCAAGAGGAAGAATCAGTATCAAGAAATAAATACAACACAGGAAAGCCGTTGTCCTTGTCATGCTGGCCTATAAATGGAACCTGAGTTAATAACATCATAATCTCTACAGAATTCAGCAAGTTCTTGCTATAGTGGCAATGAGATAATATATAAAGTATGGTGGAATTTCTCACCATCTGTATCACTGGCGAGACCAATGGTAATATATCCTGTATAACTTGATGTCCCACAATTTAGGAGGGTCTGAATGTTTAAAGAATTATGAAAGTAGACTCTAGAAAAAGTCAAACTAGTTCAGAGGACTTAATAGTGATCTTCAGGTTTATTTAGTGCCATAAATACGGAATGTGCATTTTCTTTTTTTAATTGTAGAAAGAATGCAAGGAAATCTTACAGATTTGAGAAAAACAGGGTAAGTAAAAAGAACTAGCATATGTTCAGCATCTACACTGTGCAGAGCACTCTATGTACATCATCTCATGGAATCTTCCAGAAACCCTGCAGTGGAATCCTCATAGAAACCGAGAATAAGACAGAGTAATAAACTCAAAGATCAGAGGCCTTTATCTGGTAATTGGTCCTAGGGTCTACGTACCTTCAAAGCTTGTACTCCTGACACCAAGTCTGTGTAATACTACAGTGGGTAAGGTTATGGATCTTCTTCCCTCATTAAATTCAAGATAGTTTCTAGAAAGATATATCTGGGACAGTGATATATTCCTATCTAGAAATAGGAAAATGGACTAAATTCCTCTGAGGTTGCCTTTAACTCTGTAATTTTAGATTGAAATTCAGATCAATAGAGATTTAGTCCAAGGCTTTTATTGAGCACATTATTATAATTTTTTAATCATTAAAGATCTAAAACCTATAACATGAGTAAGACTTTAGGAATTTATATTTAAAGTTTTTCCACCTACTTACATGTCCAACAACAAGGAATTGCTCCAATAATTAGAGTATAACCATGCAATGGAATTCTACGTTAGAATTATGTAGAGGAAATTTTAATGATTATAAGAATATGTTTTGATATACTATTATCAAAAGAATTTTAAAAAGTCAGAAAAACCATACCAAGCTATAAAGTATGTTTCCAATTGAATTTAAATATATCTTTACATATGCATGGATAAAAGCAACTGGGAGAATATATATCAAAATATTAACAGTGGTTCCTGTGGGCACTGGCATAACCAATGGCTTTTATTTTCATATCTGGGCTTCTCTACATTTTTCTAAATGTAGAAAAAAATAGGTCTTACACATATTACTAGAAAGAATGCTTTACACACCACACATGTGCCTGTGCACACACACCCGCAAACACAATTTTCTGCAAACGTTTTAAAACTTAGAAATAAAATAACAATATATTAATGCAATTATATATAGGATAAGGGAAATTTATTAAATAGCATCAAGCCCATTGGTGGCAGCAAACTGTCTGTGTACCCATTACAGAAAATAAAATTGGCCCTGCAATTAATTTCTTATTATGCTAAAATTATTATATAGGACTACCAGAGTTTAGTTCCCTGCCTAAAATCCTCTAATCAAAAGGCACACAGAAAACACATAGCTAAGCATATGCATATAAGCATATGCATATAAGCCGATGCAGGGGACACGGGTTCGTGCCCCGGTCCGGGAATATCCCACATGCCGCGGAGCAGCTAGGCCCGTGAGCCATGGCCGCTGAGCCTGCGCGCCCGGAGCCTGTGCTCCACAACAGGAGAGGCCACAACAGTGAGAGGCCCGCGTACTGCAAAAAAATAAAAATAAAAAATAAGAATAAAAATAACCTTAAAATTAATGTAGTTTGTGTCCAAAGGAACCTCTGGCACATTGTAATTGAGTAGTACATTTCATTCACCACACTTATCAAAGTTTTAATGAGTAATGAAAACAGGAAATGAAGCCATGAGATAATTTCATTTTTCCTTAATCATTCTGCTTATGTTTATATTACCAAAAATGACTGAAATATAAAGAAAATGTTAGCACTTTATAACTACACTGTTATTTGAATCTGCACTTACAATTTCTATTTGTGATTAAAAACAGCTTTGGATTTAGAAACATCCTTTATTATATAATACAAACAAAAAGTCATCTAAAATTCTTTTTTGAAAATATCATCGTCCATTTGGAAACTATCTTAGTTCAGGCTGCTGTAACAAAAATACCATAGACTGGGTGGCTTAAAAAAACAAACATTTATTTCTCACAGTTCTGGAGGCAGGGAAGTCCAAGATCAAGGTGCCTGCAGATTTGGTGTCTTGGTGAGGCCCTGCTTCCTGGTTTGTAGAGAGCTGTCTTCTCACTGTTTCCTCGCAGTGTGAAGGGGCCCAGAAATCTCCCTGGGGTCCCTTTTATAAGGGCACTAGGGCCGTTATTGAGAGCTTCACCCTCATGACCTAATCACCTCCCAAAGGTCCTATCCCCTAATACTATCACATTGGGGGTTAGGATTTCAACATGTGAATTTTGCCAAGACGCAAACATACAGTCTGTAGCAGACACACACACACTTGCTTAAATGTGTTTTAATCATCTGTGTTAGATAAAATTGGAATGGTTAAATGTCCCACAGTTTTTAAGGGAAATCGTTTTAGTAGGAGTCACATTTCTAGATGAAGACACATTAACCCAGTGATTTCAAAGAATATGGCTTGGGTCTGGTATCACATTTCAAGACCAAGAATTAGAACCTCAGTTACTTACTAAGTGAAAGATACTACAATTATAATTGATAAGAAAACGGCTCAGAAATATGAGTGGGATTTTAAACAACTAAATTTGTTTGTCTCCCACTCTGATTGAATCCAGAAGTATTTATTTAGGGGAGCAAAAAATCCAGATGACTTGGAGGCAAATGTTTCTGTTCGTTGAAGAATAAGGATGTCTTTTGCCAAATGCAGCCATTTCCAAAACGCAATTAAGGATTATGACTCACATATCAATCCTGCCCCTTCCTATCTCAGCCCTCATTCTCTGACCATCTTCTCCGAATTCCCTTGCAGGATTCCCTTCAGGACCATTGCTAATTAATGCCTTCTGGAATCCACCTTCCTCATAGCTATTGAGGCTTTTTCCACCTTTTCAGAAAAAAGTTTGCCCTGGGTGATATACAGAAATCTTTGCTCAGCCTCAACCAGCTTGTTTTCTAGCTAACAGGTTTATCTGTGGCCCCAGGGGGCAGGATAGTGAGAGAGGGGGCTCAAAAGACCATTACCTTTCAGTACACAGCTAGGTAAACTAATTCCACCAAAGATCACAGGTTTCTATAATTCCTTGAATATGCTTTTTTTTTTTAAACTTCATCAAAATTTCATGTTTTAAATATTTTTAATATTTCTATTTCTCTCTTGTGCTTGAAAGATAATCATTTTAAAGCAAGAAAAGGAGCAGACAAGGTAAAACTCAAAGAGGAAAGGCTGGGCACTGATACAAACTTGTAAGACAGTTCCCTCACTGTCTCCCACTCAGAACGAATTCATATTTGACTGACTAGTGGCTCTACATTTACATTCCAGGTAGCAAATTACTTTTGTGCATAAATAGGGACTGCTTCTTTCTCTCTGCAAGGGGAAACTACATTGTTCTAGATTTGGATACTAGAAAGCGGCTGCCAATATGGGGCAGAACAATTTAAAAGAAGATGGAAATATGGACTTTGATTTTAGAAGGTGTAGAAGAGAATAGATATCTTAGGCAACTGAAAGAACATATTTGGATCTGTAAGATTAAAAGAGCCTTGAACGAGACTGTACTTTGTGTTGGACAGACTTCCTTAGACAAGAAAGAACCCACCTGAATGCTGAGGGACAAATCAGTTAAGTGGCCTAAGTTTCACTGTCTTTAACTATAAAATCTGGTGATTAAACTGGCCAAGCAGAAGATATGATAAACACAGATGGGAATAAATCTGTATTTTCCAAGCCTGACGAATTTTAAAAAACTAAGTGACTAACTGAAATCTTGAAGATGAAAGAACCCAGACATGCTTCTTGAAGTAAAAAGGGGTCTAACTTAAAATTCTGTTGTCTCTGAGGATACATTACAAAGAGATAAAGAGACTCAAGACCACATGGATGGCCTCTGCTTCCACTCTGAGACCATAAAGTTCGGTCTAGAAAATGAGTATTCTCTATAGAAACATAAATGTTAAAATATGAACATTTTGCTTTGATTTCAATCCAAAAAAATAAACAAGTTAAATGTCAAAGATATCTATTCTAATTTTAACTTCTCTATACATAACCTAATATGTAGTAGGTGCTAAAAATCTGTTCATGGTATGTGACTGAATATTCTTTATGCAATGTGTAGGTTTAAATAAATGCCAAAGTTCATTTGTAAGATACTTTTTCACATTTTAACATCTCTGAAATTGGATCAAATTTGAAATTAATGGTATATGATAGTTTAGTTGGCAGCATCTTTTTTCTTAGTATCGTTTTAAAATAATGATACAACTTAACAATAGATAGTGTCTTAGATTTGATGAAATACAATATTCAGTACAGCGTAAAAAGCAAAACTCCCATCTAGGGACTTCATAGACGTTTTAGTATTTGAGAGTTATCTTAAGAATAAGCTGGAAAATTCCTAAAAAAAAAAAAAAAAAAAGGTCCTGAGAAAATCTGTTCTTGGGAGCAGAGATGACATGCATGGTCAGGGGGAGGTAGGTGGGCAAAGAAAATGAGCCTAATGTTGACATCAGTGATTTAGGTCTGGCATCAAACTCCCTCCCCTTTCCCTAAGCTCCCAAAGCTGGGTCTAGTCAATGTCAGTCCCTTTGCATTGTGTTGTCAATCCCTGGTACACTAGAATCCACGGAAAAGGTTCATATAGACTCATAGCGGAATAGTAGGTAGGTAGGTGTAATGTAGGTAGTAGGTGTAATGTATTTTCTAGGTATTTATCCAAGGTTTGGCTGTAGAAGGTGTCTTTTACTTTTAAAAGATTCAAATCTCATGAGTCGTATAAAGTAAATGTTTTTAAAAACTTTTAATTACAGCATTTTTTCACCCTTTTTAGATCAGCTCAAAACAGCATCAGTTCTTGCATAAGGGCTTCAGAGATCTTAGGTTAAAGGAACAAAGAAGTCAGTATTATTGACTATTAAAAGCAACAACTTATTATTTAAAAAAAGATGAATATATACATATATATAGCTATGTAGATAAGGCAGTAGGAGGGTGTGTCAAAATTGGTTACTTCTAAATAAAAACTATCGGTTTCTTTTTTCTCATTGTATTTTTAAACTTCACCGTAGTAAACATGTGTTTGAATTTGCAGTAATTAAAAATAAGCAATAAGAGTTTTCTTTTTTACGATTAAACCCTGAGTACGATGAAATACAGCTGGAATCTTCAAGGGTGCATCTTCAAGGTTGCGTTTGCTTAAAAATTTGTTGCAAGAAAGTTATAGGCACCATCCAGTCCAGCCACTTTAAAGTAACTTTAAAGTACACTTTAAAGTTAGTTACACTTGAGAGTGAGGGCTCTCAAGCTGATGCAGAAGGAATAATTCTGCCTTCTGTCTTAATAGAGATGGAGAAAAAAGAATTCTGCCTTCCATCTTGACAGAGATGGAGACTTCTGCATGTTTCTGTGCATTGATAGTTTATGTGCACACATGCAATTTGCTTTCTTTGGCCAGGACACAGCAAGGAGCAGTTCACTTAACAGCATACATTTCTTGATCTGGATTTTGTTCAAAATGCTGGCTCTGATGAGACTTTTATTTGGATGTTGCCTCAATCCCTTAAAGCGTAAAAACCCTTCAGTACAGGTCTTTCTCCTACTGTAATCACATTTGTGCCAAATTGAAAATATTGCTAAGCACTACTTGAAAATAAGTGATGCAATAAACATCATCCTTTGCTTAGCTGTTAGCACAATATTAGGATATTGTGCTTCCTTGACCATGTATTTGGTAGAAAATTATATTTCTGCTTTTTAAATTACTCAAAAAAGTCAATATTATTCAGGTCCTTTGTTTCTTCAAATCATGTTATTAACATGTATTGACATATATAGTTCTTTCTTCTTTTATCTTAGGTGTATATAATTTTATCAGCTTTGCAGGAAAAACAGATACCCTCAGGGTCTGAACTGGTATTTGAGGAGATAAGCTCATTTTTAGCTCATGCCTAATAACATTACATTATTGTTTAGAAAGAGATAGCAAGCTATGTCTTATAAATTTTAATATACTCTTTCTGTCATCGAATAACAACTGAGTTATCCTACTGATAAACCATAGGACTCATACTGAACTGTGGATGATGTCTATTCACTCTATTTTTGCCAACTAAGAGTACAGAAAAATATTATGCAATGGCCAGCATCCCAGTGACTTTAGGAACCTGTATACAGTTAGTGCCTCTTCACATATTGTTCACGGAGCATTTTTTCCAATGATTTCAGAAGGAGAACAAAAAGGGAATGGAAAGGATAATTAACTGAATATTTTTGTGAAATTGGGCAATGGAACATCCCTAAGCCTCAGTTTCCTCCCCAGTAAAATAAAGAAGATAGTTCCTTTCTCACAGGGTGGCTGTGACTGTTAAGTAGGATGATGTAATTAGATGAAAACAGTTCGTAAAGCACTATGTTGGTTATTATTATTGCATAAATATGAGCATTGAGCACATTAGGAGAGACCTTATTAAATGGAGTGCTTTAGCACTCAGGGGAGCCATTACCTGGGGAGTTAGAGAAGGGACAGGTTGAACACTATTGATGCTGGCACTGCAAAAGCCACTCCCCAAATTTCCTGGTTTGCGGGGACATTCAGCTCATTCAAGGTAAAGGGGCCATCCTGCCCCTCTCATAGCAACAGAATTCCCCTTTTGGCAAAGATGTCTGATATGGTGAGTGATGTCCACTTTAATATCAGGAAATGTGGGAGTATTAATGGAAAGGTTAGCATTCTCTTGAGGAAGTTCAAGGAAGCTTTTCCAACGGGGAATTGAGATGGGCAGCAAATTATGATTTAAACAGCTAATCGGCATTAACTAAATATACAACAAGGAAAGCTGGTCAGGTGAAATACAGATCAACTCTTCCTGTCTCTACAAACACACCTAAGTCCTGTTAACACAGTAGCTCCACACCCCAAGTAAGAGAGTTAAAGATAACGGACTAGATGACGCCAGTGTCCTGGGGGCAGGAAGATGCCTGGTGGCTGAAGAGATGTGCTCTGTTTGCTGTAAGCAGAGATTCTACCACCATCATCTTATTTTGCAACAACGGAGACAAACAAAGGGGATTTTCCTGAACAGCCTGAGTGACAAAGAAATGAGGCAAATTATTGAGAAACGGATGGGCGTTCATCGAAGAGCAACAAATCTGATTTATCAGCCTGAAGGGACTGCCTTCAGAGGGAAGATGAAAGAGACAAGTCTCCCAGCATGACCACTGGTTCTAACTAACAGGGACTGGCTCATCAGCCACAAGGACTTGAAGGGTGTAAATAGCGGGGACAGGGAGAAATTATTTAGTGTGGTCCAAGGGGACGGCAGGAGTAGTGATGGAAATGAAAGTCAAAACAAAGATAATTTAGGCGGCTGAACAAGTCTCATGCCCTAATGGAGAGATCTATTATAGACTGTGCTGCCCTGTCCCTCAGGAGGGATGGAGGCCCCGTCACTTGTGCCATTTGCAATTGGAAAAGGCACTAAAATGTAGATCAGCGTATTGGAGAGGGAAAAAACCACCACATGCCCTCAGAGAATCAGTGGGATGACCTAATAGGTCTTTTCCATCTCAAATTACTGCAATGTGGCTTGTGTGCATGGGGACCTGAGTTGCTAGAATAATTTTCCATCATCTGGGCTTCTTTTCTGTTACTACAGGGCCCCAGTGAAGAAATGATAATAGGTCATGAAGAGCAGTTTCTGCATTATAAATAGAAACCTAAGTGTACTGATGCTTTAGTGTGACGGCAGAACTGAGTAGGTTAAGTTTCACATTGTGATGTCAGTGTACATAAATACATACACATACTGATTGAGGCAAACAAAACAACATCCATGTACTGATTGAGACCCAAGATGAAGGAAAGGAGCTTTGCCACATTTGGATGGTTAGCTGCCTACATGAAAGTTCAAGTAGTTTATTATCTAATCTAGGAAAATAAACGTCTGAATACTTAAACGCTATCTTAAAAAAAAAAAAGATTATTTGGTCTTCAAAAACTATTAAGAAACAGTTTCTGTGTAGGAAGTTTAGAACTCACGTTTTGAACATATTTCTGTCTTTCTACAGCTGCAGTTGTATTAGCAACTGACACATTCTGAAACTCGCGCTGGCCCAGAAGGGCACACGCGGTCATGAGGCAGTGCCAACCTGGGTAACAACTGCAAGTGCAAGGGATGGGCACAACTTGGTCAGATGGAAACTGGGGCAGGCAGAGAAGGGCCGGTGTGACCGTGATTGCTAGAAGGAGCACAGCTGTGACCATCACAACCCCTCCCAGCCAGAAGATAACACAGATGCAGGGGAACAAAAATGGTCACAGGGTGACAGGAGGGAGAGGCAGTGAGAAAGAAAGCAAAAAGAATCTAGGAGGGGGGAAACCCACAGATGTAAGTTCCTCGCAGGTGGAGAATATCACGGTTCCTGATAAAAATATTGTATGTGGTTGGGCGTAAGTTAAACTTGGCGTTCTGGAACACTGAAGTTTGCTACAAACAAATTCAGGGTTTGATTTACACCCGACAGATATAGGTCAACCCTCATCCTGCTGCTCTCAGCAGCTGTAGCCAATGGGAGACAGAGCTGCCCAGCATACCAGTTTAAGCTGCTGCTAATAGATGGAAATCAACCTAACCCCATTTCCTGCCTCTCTGCTGTCCTTACTTGTCTATTCATGGCCAATTTAGGCACAGGCTGAGCTGTTGGCTTGCTGTAACTGCTGGGAGACTGATGGGGTAGAATCTGATGCTGGCATATTCCCTTCTTATCTAGGTGAAAGATCTGTTTTTAAGCCCTTCAAAGGAGGACTGTGTAAAAACGCAGTACTCCCTCATTAGCCTAAGGGCTATCCTAAATTCATAGATTTTCCTGATCTTTCACTCCAAGGAAGCTTTAGAGATGTTTAGACAGAGGGAAATCCACGATGGAAGGCTCTCTTAGAAAGGCTACAGCAGAGGTTAAATGACTTGCCCAAGGTTACTCAGAAGGGTGACTATAAAGGCAGAAAGAGAACCAAGAGTGGTCTGAGAAGAATGGGGGAAATTATCAAATTAAATCTGGAGAAAGAACATCGTCACTGATCCTCACGGTTAAAGATCTGTTGGAAATCCCAGTTCACTAGCACACGTTCCTTTATCCCGGACGTTCTGACTCTGAACTTTAAAAGTGAGTTCAGATATTTTCCTATGCTCAAGTTTTTAAAACTGTCCAACCTTTTCTCTTCAACAAAAGTGACAGTAGATCAAGCTAAGTCTGGTCATGTAGCTTCAGCTGTTTACTCACTAAGGCCTATAGCAAGAGCCTATGGAGTTGAATTAGAGGTTGAATTTTAGAAGAACAAGCTTTATGCTAAATGTTCTGTTGTAACTACATATCTTTCTGCAGTGTTTTATGCCTTGTTTCTTATTTTCCCCTGGATTACAGACCAATTGGGCCAAACTAGAACTTTAGAAGCAGAGAATTCCATAACTCAGAATCTCTGATTCACATCGTTTGCTATTTTCTCTTCATTACCTTAAGGGAGCAATGAAACCCTGCAACTACTTTGCCTACTGCTTAAGTTTCCAGAGGATATTCCTGACTGAAAGTGGTCCACGTTCTGAAATAAGAGGTTTCTTCGTGTCCTTTGTGTTTAAATAAACAAAATTAGGCTAAAGAATATTTGGAAAACATTTAAAAGAAAATAAAAGTCACCCATAAATTTGCCAGCCAGTAACAACCACAAGAACATTTTTGTGCTTTCTCATTTCTACACACACGTATACTTTCCAAAATTTGTCATAAATGTTTCCAAGGTTTTTTTTTGTATTTTGCTAAATTGCTCTCCAGAAGGATTAAATCAATTTATAATCCGTTTTCAATGAATAATTTTTTTAATGCAAACAAACTTTAAAATTGCAAGTTGAACAATGATACCTCACTGTCATGTTTGTTTTCTTGCATCTGCCTCACTCCTAAGGCTGACCATTCCCCCCCATGATTGTGGCCAATATTAGTGGACCTTGTATTTGATTCCTCAACAACAGTGTAGTTTCTGGAATTGACCCTAGTGCCAGGAATGGGTCTAGATTAACACAAACCAAACATGATAATCCAATCTCTCTTGCTGGTGAATGGTTCAAAATCAGAACATGGCATCCTCTGACAGCAGAATTGACCCAGCTTGGTCCTAAAGTGACTCAGGGAAGCTAAAGAGAAGAACTTGTATTTTTTTTTTGATAAATTTATTTATTTTTATTTATTTTATTTTTGGCTGCGTTGGGTCTTTGTTGCTGCACACGGGTTTTCTCTAGCTGTGGTGAGCGGGGGCTACTCTTCGTTGTGGTGCACGGGCTTCTCATTGCGGTGGCTTCTCTTGTTGTGGAGCACAGGGCTCTAGGCGCATGGGTTTCAGTAGTTGTGGCTCGCAGGCTCTGGAGCACAGGCTCAGTAGTTGTGGTGCACAGGCTTAGTTGCTCCACGGCATGTGGGTTCTTCCCAGACCAGGGCTCGAACCCGTGTCCCCTGCAATGGCAGGCAGATTCTTAACCACTGCACCACTAGGGAAGCCCCAGATTTGTATTGTATTGCCAGCAGAGACTGCATTTCTACTCTGATGAATGTGAACAAGAAAGCATGCTGTCCCCGGTGATCGTTGGGTACCGTCTCATGATCCTGAGGGAAGCCATCCCGTCCTTCTGCTTATGTGATACAGTGGGTTTCCTTATTGTTTAGGCCAGTTTTATTTGGAGTTTCAATTTTTACAGTGAAAAGTTGTCATAACTCTTTCTGTTCTATGGGGATTTTTTGTTTGTTTTGTTTTTGTCAATTCCTGTTGGGTGTTATTAGTATTTGTATTGTTGATGTGGCAAGAACTCTACTGAGATATAGTCTTCTTGTCTTTATATTATGAATATATCTCTAAGTTTATCACTTATCATTTACTCTTTACTCTTGTTTAATATGGAGAAGATAATAATTTAAGTCTATTAAATCCATCAGTGTTTTTCTGCATGATATATTCCATTGCTTTTACTTTTATTCATTCATTCATTAAAGAGTGTGTGTATGCGTGTGTGTGTGTGTGTGTGTGTGTGTGTGTGTACTACAAGGTGGCAGGCACTACGAGAGGCAATAAGACTATTGTGAGACAAGAAAGACACAGTCCCTGTCCTCGTGGAGTTCATATCCTGGTGGGGGATTGAGAATATGTTAGACATTAACTGAAAAGCCACACAAGTGTGTGTAAGCTACTAAAGGATAGAGACTACAGAGGGAAGGACACAGTATAGGAGAGCTTTCATAGGAGGGTTAGGTCTAGTTAGGGAAGTCAGGGGAAGCTTTCCTGGGGAAGTGGTGACTGAGCTAAGAATGATAAAGAGGAATTAGGTAGTTGGCTAAGAGCATTACAGGCAGTGGAAATAGCAGGTGCAAAGGTCCTGCCCAGGGGCAAGCATAGGCAACAGGAAGGACTGAAAGAATGTAGAACGTAGTCCACATCCTCAGAGGGGCCTGGTATAAGTGAAGGTGGAAGGTTGAAGGGTGGGAAGTGGGGGATGCTGACCATGCAGGGCCAATAAGTCCATGTTAAGGAGTTGTGTCCCCTTCCTAAGATCTATGGGAAATCACTGAAGGTGTCATCTTTGACAACCACATTACTTTTACCTCCAAACATCCAATCTAATAACAAGTCCTAACAATTTTGCTTTCTAAATATCTCTTCAATCTATCCACTTCAATCCATCCACTTCTGTTCGTCATTACCAACATTTCCTCAGCCCATTCTATCATCATTTCTGTCTGGACTAGTGGAACAACGTCCTCAATGATCTATTTGCACCTACTCTTGCCCCACTCCAATCCATTCGTGCACGGTTATGGGAAGACAGACCTGACCTTGATACCATTTGATGACACAGAAAACACTGAAAGAGGACCAGTTTGTTTTTCGTTAGTTTTGTTCTTGAGAGGTTGTGGAGTGGGCACTTCATGAGTTTAATCTTGGACCTGCTGAGTTTTAAATATCCCTGGGATGTCCTAGAGAAGAAGCCTGGTAGGAGGTGTCTGTTAGGTAGATATCTTCTGCCTCCCCATCTAGAGCCCCTCTCCACCCATCTCTATGCTGATCCCTGTCCAGAGACATTGACCTGTGTGGGATGTCAAGATTCCACGTATCCCCAGCACGTGCTCCCGTGTGCTCTGCCTTCTAGTTGCGTTCAGCCCATAGGAGGGACATGAAGGAAGAAGCGTGAAGGCTGAGTATTTACTCTATATGATATACATCCTGCATCATCTCTTCCTCTTCCCCACCTCCTCCTCTTTCCACCCTGCCTCCTTCAAACCCTCCTCCTCTGCCTCCTGCTCTTCTTCCTCCCACCTCTTCCTCTTTTTTTCTCTGTCTAATCCAGTAATCATTTCCACCTCCTCCTTTTTCTTTTTAATTAATTAATTAATTTTTGTCTGCGTTGGATCTTTGCTGCGCCTGGGCTTTCTCTAGTCGCGGCAAGTGGGAGCTACTCTTCATTGCAGTGAGCGGGCTTCTCATTTCGGTGGCTTCTCTTGTTGCGGAGCACGGGCTCTAGGTGCGCGGGCTTCAGTAGTTGCAGCACATGGGCTTCAGTAGTTGTGGTTTGCGGGCTCTAGAGCGCAGGCTCAGTAGTTGTGGCACATGGGCTCAGTTGCTCTGTGGCATGTGGGATCTTTCAGGACCAGGGCTTGAACCCCTGCACTGGCAGGTGGATTCTTAACCACTGAGCCACCAGGGAAGTCCCTAACCTCCTCCTTTAAGCCTAGGCAGTAAAAGCTCCCTGAGATGCTGGACTACTGTCCTCTGTTGTTTTCCCCAAACCCTTTGCAAATGATCTCTTGACTACAGTCTCCTTAATTATGGTACATTTGAGTGTGCCACCTGTCTCTTTCAGGGATTCTGACTTATACTGATAGGTAAGAAATGCCTGGGGGAGAGTTAAATTTGAGTCACCTGAGTAGAGGTGGTAATTGGAGCCGTGGGTATAAATGTGAATATCTTGGGAGACAGTGTAGAGAAGGAATGGGCCCTGAGGAACTCAAACATATAATGGCTTTCAGAGGAGGATAATCTTGCAAAGGAATTGGAGAAGTAGCAACCAAAGTGACGTGAAAAATCAGGGCAGTGTGTGTCATAGAAGTCAAAGGAAGCAAAGGGAAGAAAAAGAGTGTTGGTAGTCAAGATTATCAGTTGGTCCTGCAAAGTCATTGGATTTAGTGACTTATACCATCGTGAATCTGTTACATATTTTCTGTGCTCCCTCTGAATAATGATCTAAATTTTTTTACATTAACTTATCTATAATTTATTTTAGGTAAATACAGTAAAAATTTGTTTAGAACGTATTTTAAGGTAAAAAATTAACTACCCTTCCTTAGCCATTATTCCAACATTATTTATTTTATACTTTCTCTATTACCATTATTTCCTCCAACATTCACTGTTTCTAAAAATATAAAGAGATGTTTGAGCACTTTCTACTAGATGTTTAAGAGCTTTCTATTTGACTGTATCATAGTGGTTCAATGGTTGTCGCTTTATCATTCATTTTAAAATGTATCCATTAGAGCAAGTCTAACCTCTTAATTTTAATTTTCAGAATTCTGTTATCAATAGCCCCATTTATTCTTCCAGATAAACTTTATTTTTTTAACATCTTTATTGGAGTATAATTGCTTTACAATGATGTGTTAGTTTCTGCTTTATAACAAAGTGAATCAGTTATACATATACATATGTCCCCATATCCCTTCCCTCTTGCATCTCCAGATAAACTTTAGAGCCATTTTATCAATTAAAAAAACTTCATTGTGGGCTTCCCTGGTGGCGCAGTGGTTGGGAGTCCGCCTGCCGATGCAGGGGACGCGGGTTCGTGCCCCAGTCCGGGAAGATCCCACATGCCGCGGAGCGGCTGGGCCCGTGAGCCATGGCCGCTGAGCCTGCGCGTCCGGAGCCTGTGCTCCACAACGGGAGAGGCCACAACAGTGAGAGGCCCGCGTACCGCAAAAAAAAAAAAAAAAAACAAAAACAAAAAACTTCATTGTGATTTTTGGGATTATTTTAATCCTGTAAATTAACTTGGGAATAAGTTAAATCTTTATTATATTGCCTTTTAGCCAGAAACTTGATAGATAGATAAATCCATTTATCTTCAAATCTCATTTTTAACTCTAAGAAAAGTGTAACCATTTTCTTCAAATAATATGTTAATATATTTTGTGAAGGTCATTTCCAAATATTTTATATTTACATTCTTCTTTCTGATGTTTCTTAGATATTCTTTGCTACTCTTTCTCTGACTTTTTTTGGTATAGGAATAATATATGTTTCTGGTAGAAAAAAATGAGAAGAAATCAAGAAAAAAACCCTAAATATAATTCTAATAGTCAACACCCAGGTTCCAATACAGTTAACTTTTTGGTGTACTCACTAAACACTTTTTATATTCTTATGTATGTGTATTTTTATATTTCTTATGTAAATGAGATATCATATTGTTCTGTAACTTCTTTCATCTACTATACAAGGAACATCTCATGTCAATGTATTCACTTCATTGCTGTATTCACTTCATACAGATGTACCTTAATTTATTTAACCAGACCTTTATTGGGGACCTTTGTTGTTGTTTCTAACTTTCCAGCATGAAATCATTCTGTGATAAAGTTCTTTTTACCTCCTCAATTCCAAAGAGCCTTGACATTTTATTAAGTATTGGATATATACAAAATAATATTTATAAAATAAATGTTTAAGGATTAAAAAAAAGTAACAATGACATGATCACTTGTGCATCTACTGTCCCATTTAAGACATAGAACATTTAAGCCCCTATGTGTCCCTCTCCAATCCCATCCTTCCTAATCATTCTATATATATATGTGTGTGTATGTATATATACATATATATGTATGTATATATGATTTTTGCATGCTTTTGAACTTCATATAATTGGAATTTTCCATATGGGTCTTTCTGGGATGTACTTTTTCCACTTAATAACATGTTCCTGAGGTGCATCCATGTTGTTGCAAATAACTACAGTTTATTCATGTTTATATCTGTATAGTATTCAATTATTTGAATATACCAGAATTTTACTCCATTCTACTGTTGGTGAATATTTTGGTTATTTCTAGTTTTTGCCCTTACAAATATGCTACTATGAACATCTTGTACCTATCTCCCACTACATGTGTACAAGAGTTTCTCTAGGCCAAACATCAGACAGTAGAATTGCTGAGTCAAAAGGCATGCATACCTTCAACCTAATAGATAATGCAAATTATCTTCCAAAATGGTTGAAATAAATTTACTCTCCCACAAACACCGTATAAGAATTCAGTGATTCCACATCTCCAATTCTTGGTATTCCACATTCAAAAATTTTTTGTCAAGCTGATGAAATTGAAATAATATGCCACTGTGGTTTTAATTTGCATTTCCCTGATTACAAATGAAGTTGAACATATTTTCATGTGTTATTTTACCATTTGTGTTCTCTCTTCAGTGATAAGCCCATTCACATCTTTTTCCCATTTAAAATAAATTAAGTTGTAGTTTTCTGAATGGCTTATAGTTTTTATATGGTCTGGATACTAACCCTTTGTCATATGGGTATAGCAAATACCCTCTCCCAGTGTGTGGCTCATCTTTTCATTTCTGTTATGGTATATCTTGATGAACAGAAGTTCTTAATTTTAATGTAGTTGACTTTAATAATAATTTCCTTTATTTTCTGTGCTTTTTGTCTAGCTTCAGAGATTCTTCTCATCCTTTAATTGAAAAGGACATTTTCTTTTATTACTTTCAAAAAGTTTAAAAACTCTACCTAATTTTGAGTCTTTTAGATACCTAGAATTGATTTTTGGCATGTGGTGTGAGGTAGGGGTTCAGATACATTTTTTTCTGTATGAATAACCAGTTGTCTCAGCATCAGTTATTTAAAGCTCATACTTTCTCAACTGATTTTCAGTGTCCGCTCTGATACACTTGAGAATCAACTGGCCAAGTTCCACTATCCATTCCTCAATGCCCACCAGTCAAAATAAATACTTTGTTGGGATTTTAAATGTAATAAAATAAATCTATGGATCAATTTGAAAAGCAGTGACAACTTTATAATATTGAATCTTCCTATCCATAAACATAGTATCTCTTTCCATTTATTTAAATTTCCTTTGATTTCTCTCAGTCATTTTATGATTTTCTGTATACAGGTCTTACTCATATTTTGTTAAATCTCTTCCTAGGTAATTAATATTTTTGATGCTACTGTAAATGGCATCTGTCTTTTTATTACATGTTCTAATTTTTTGTTGCTGGTATATAGAAATGCATTTTTAAAATATTGACCATATAAGTATCAATTTTACTAAAAAAACCTTAATTCTATTTTTATGTATAGATACTTTTGTATTTTCTGTGTAAAAATCTTATCTCCTGCAGATGGCTCCCTAGTTTCTGCTCTCTAATCATTATAAATTGTATAGAAATTTTATACTATCTGATATTTCCAACACGTGACTTTTTGTGGGTGGTGTGAGTTGCTTGTTATTTTGTTGGGTCTCGCTCATGAGGCTTTTCTTTTTTAATTGTGAATTCATATTTCAATGGGAATTATTTGAAGCCTAGATAGAAGGGAGTTCATTTTAAAAGGATTTGCATGTGTTTCTGCCAGATGCTCATGGGTACTACTGAAGGAGGGCCACTTTAAACTAAATTCTCAGCTTGAAGGTTTTCCAGACCACCCAGGTAGTGCAACTCTGGCAATAAAACTCACACATGAGGGCTAGCTTGTACTTAGAAACTTTCAGGAAAGATTTTTCTTCTCCTTTACCAGTGCCAAATTTTAACATAAGCAAATGTCCTTGTTGTCTGCAATGGGGGCAAACTTATTTCTAGTGTACCCTTTCGAGCTGTATGTAGGATTGTCTTTTATACTGCCCTCTTTGGGCTGGACCTAGGCTTTGTCAACTATCATCCATATTTCACAAGGCTGTGAACACTGGATCTCAAGATCCCCTGATTTGTCAAAAGTCCTCAGTGCAGGGCTTCCCTGGTGGTGCAGTGGTTGAGAGTCCGCCTGCCGATGCAGGGGACACGGGTTCGTGCCCCGGTCCGGGAAGATCCCACATGCCGCGGAGCGGCTAGGCTCGTGAGCCATGGCCGCTGAGCCTGTGCATCCAGAGCCTGTGCTCCGCAACCGGAGAGGCCCGCGTACTGCAAAAAAAAAAAAAAAGAAAAAAGTCCTCAGTGCAAAGGCCATTATCAGTGCCTGGGTCATCTCACTTGGGCCTTGTTTTGAATTCATTTTGGCCTTAGTTTATTAGCAGGTCACTGATGCATTTAAAAAATATATATTTCTATATTTTATTCATTGTTTTTAGTTATTCTCAATGGGAAGTTTGTTAAGGGCATGTAGTTTGCTAAGCATCCCCCACCTCACTTCAGCTACACCTTCTTATATCCTAGATCTTCTCATTTCCAATATCTATTTCACCTCCTAAATCTCAATTTCAAATATCTTCTCTATGGCCATCATCTCCTATCTTTGGGTGCCTCTAATTTACCAGTCCCACCTCAACAATTCTCCAACCCTATTAGGACTCCCAATTCAATCACCCCCAAATATTCACTGTCCATTTACTCAGGTTCTTCCTCATCCATATTAGAGTCTATGCTGGGTCTCTGTGTTGCAAAATACAATAAAAATAGTGCCTTCTGTAGTTGTGCCATGCTATGGTACTGACTTTGTGTTTCATCATCATAACCACTCCCTTATACACACGTCTTTTTCTTTCTTTCTTTCTCCTGCTCTCATCTGATATGGCACAGTTATTGATTAAACCCACACTTGTCTGCCTACTCTGTACCTAGTTCTGGAGGAAAACAGGCAACTAGGCTAACTGGTTTCCTTCTAAATTTATGTGGCTTCAGGATGTAGAGAAATCCTTCTGTATTTCTCTAGTCAGTCCTCTCCACCACCTTTCAAAGCAGCTTCTCTCTGCAAATCCCCCGCCTTCCCTGACCCCGGCCCCCTTTCTCAGTTGATGGCTTCCCTTATTCCATTGAGACAATGGACTCTAACACTGAAGAGCGTCCTCATCCACTCACCACCAAACTCCCTGCATTTTTAATAGATTCTCATCTTTTCCTCTTGTGACTCAGATGAACTAATGTTCATATCTAGGACCATCCTGTCCACTTGTGCACAGGATCCCACCCCCTTTTTCTCCCCTCCACCCCTTACTGCCAATGGTTCTCTGTCATTCTGACGCCCCTCCTGCTCTGAGAATGAACACATCCTGTCAGATTTTTTTTTCTTAACATAAGAGACAACTTCTGGGAAGATGAAGTTGATGTACTTTCCCATATTCCTCCAGCTAAGTGAAACTAAAACCCTTGGACATTACATATAAAAGAAACATAAGAAGGCTGAAAGGTAGAGAGAGGAAGGCAGATCAGCTAGGGACTTTGAGACCTGAGGAATGACACATGGTTAGTTCCTACATTGTTTGTTTGTTTACCTCATATATCCCAGACTTGGAGCTGAAGAAGCTAGCAACCTGCAAATGCCAACAGGCACAGACAAAAAAAAAAAAAAACCTTCAACCAAAGCCTGCTCTGCTTAGCCAGAGAACCAGGAATGGGTCAGCCTAGTGAAATAGAAAACTTTTAGAATGATCTAGGCAGCTCTACTCCAGCCAAAAGCCACAGAAAAAAAAAAACAAAAAAAACTGTGGCCCCACTCCCACCCATGCCAGCCAAGTCCTAGAGGGGAGACTAGACTTCAGCCTTCTGCTAGGCTGTACCAAGGCACCCCAACACACCTGCCAAGGTGGTGGCAGGGAAGGATACATAGGGAGCTGGGATTTTCATCCCCACGAGGCATGAATGATACACACTCTCCTCCCTCCCCTCTCCACAGTACCAGTGGAAACCACACGGGGAGCCTGGACTTCCACCCCCACTGGCAGTAACAAGGCCTCTCTCCCCATCCCAGATGGGATACTGCCAGAGAAGGCCTAGGGGAGCTTCAGGGCTTTTGCCACCACCCAGAGGTAATGAGGCACTTCTGCCCCTCCCAGCCAGGAAGGCATCCATGAAGGCCTCGTGAGAAGCTGGCGCTCCCACACTTGCCCAGCCATAATGAGGAGCTCACAGCTGTAGGAGAGCATGGACTTTGCCTTCTAGGTCACTGTGTAACCCCAGTGCCTGGAATGACAAGGGCTAGTTGCCTGATCTCGCTCAAATCACTCATCCCTTCTGTGTCGCAATTTGTTCCTCTGTAAAATGAGAATGAAAATAATAGTATCTACCTGTAGGTTGCTGTGAGGATTAAATGAGTCGATACATATAAAGCTCCCAGAATAGAAAGTGTTAGCCGTTGCTGCTGCTGCTGGCATTGTCATTATTCATTCCTTACTGATTTATGTGCCTCTTAAAATATAGCTTTAGCCGTATCCCATGAGTTTTGATTTGTAGTGTTTTCATTATTTTTATTTTCTAAATATTCTATAATTGCAATCATATTTCTCCTTTTATGCCCAAGAGATATAGAGAAGGATATTTTTGAATTTCCAAGTGGGTGGGAAATTTTTGTTTAAATGTTCCTAATTTATAGTTTTATTGTTCTGTGGTCAGAGAATGTCTGTGCACTTTGTGCTTTAGGAGGTTTGTTGATGTTTTCTTTATAGTCTAGTACATGATCTATTTTAAAAAATAAGTTCTTCAATTAAAATAGTTTTTCCCCTTTTCCTCATTGTGAAGGATACATCCTATCCCTAGCATAAAAGCTGGAAACATACTTTCCAACACACCAAACTAGACAGTTAAATGAAATAAAAGCTTCAGTCATGTTGAGTTCACATGCTTTATTCCCATTCAATTTGCAATAAGCACAGATTGAAAAGTTCCCCAGAGGGAGAGAAATGGAAGCAGGCATACCCAGACTTCAGGTGTGATCTGTTAGTTGTTCTTCTGCTGCCTCTTTTCTCCCTCTAACGTTTTCTTGTAAAGAAGGCATTTAATTCTAGTTGTGGCAGATTGTAATTTCCAAAAGTGACCACAGCAATATTTCTGACCCCACATGCTGTTCCAGGACCTTGCCACTTCCCATCAAGAGGTGAAGTCTATTCTCTTCCCCTTGAACTGGGGTAGAACTTTATGACTGCCCCAATAAAAAGAGGATGGGGTGGATGTCATGTTGCATGACTTCCCAGCTGGGTCATAAATGGCAATATAGCCTCTGCCTGACTGTCTTGTGATGCCCACCCTTGGAAGCCAGTCACCATGTTGTGAGGAGGCTCAGACTACATAGAGAGGCTACTTGTAGGTGTTGAGGTCCCGGCGATAGCCACCATCAGTCAGCAGACATGTGAGTGAGTGAGTGAGTGAGTCTTCAGGGGATCTTAGCCCCAAGTCATCTCCACAGCCCCTGTCGGAATTGTGACCCACAGACCTAATAAGCATTATAAACAGTTGTTTTACGTCATTGAGTTGTAGGGTAATTTGTTCCTCAGCTATAGTAACCGTATCTCTAAGGATACAGTGACCCCAGCTAATCAGAAAATTCCAACTAGAAGGTGGGTGTTATAATAAGAAAAACATTAGACTAGGACCTGGGAGACCTAGGTCATAGGCTGGATTAACTCATAATTGACCTTAGGACCTTGAACATACCATGTAACCTTTCTGAGTCCTAACATTTGAACCTTTTAGGCCCCTTCAAGTTCTACCATTAATTAAGGCCTTGATACAGAAAATATGAAACAGTTTCATACTGGAAATACTCGATCTCTTGAGAGACTGCATATCTATATGTAATCAATGACATTCTCGGTTTTACAGTTAACTCTCACAGGGAAATCTTATTTCCCTCATTTCCAAACTATTGGAAAATTTTTCCAAAGTATTGACAGCAGAGAATAGGATCATTTTTTATCAACCCAATGTTAGCATAAAATAAATTAGAAAGTTGGCTGGGCCTTTGCCGCAAAACGTGGGCTCCCCAGTCTCAGTTCATGGTAATATATTAAACACCGCTTTGATTCTCAACTTTTATATTGTTCAGTGATCTTTGCCTGTTATTTTGGGTGTTGTTAGTTACCAGGTGACTTGTTGCCAGAATATGCTTACAGAGATTTTACTGTCTCTCTCTAGATTCAGCACTTTGAGAACGTTAAATGTGCCTTGCAAAGCTAAATCTGCTATGGGATATATAAGGCTGGTCTCTCATCAGTTGTAATTCTCTGGTAGTTGCATTGTTAAGAGGAGTCATCTATTATTCCACATACTACATTCCAGAAGAAGCTAAAGCAAGTGTTTAATGCATGCTTTCCAGTGCACAATACTTAGTCCCTAGAGTGTGATGACTTGGGACAGCTGCCCCAAGTCAATATTCAGGGGACCCAGCCATGCTGGCAGCTTGTCAGTGACTCAAGGAGCACCAGCTGGGACCCTGTAACATGCTTGTACCACACTCACAGAGAAACAGTCTTGTTTTTTTAATAAATTAATTTATTTATTTTTGGCTGTGTGGAGTCTTCGTTGCTACGTGTGGGCTTTCTCTAGCTGTGGAGAGCGGGGGCTACTGTTCGTTGGGGTGCACGAGCTTCTCATTGTGGTGGCTTCTGTTGTTGTGGAGCCCAGGCTTTAGCCATGCGGGCTTCAGTAGTTGTGGCACACAGGCTCAGTAGTTGTGGCTCGCGGGCTCTAGAGCGCAGGCTCAGTAGTTGTGGCACATGGGCTCAGTTGCTCTGCAGCATGTGGGATCTTCCCAGACTAGGGCTCAAACCCGTGTCCCTTGCGTTGGTAGACGGATTCTTAACTGCACCACCAGGGAAGTCCTGAGAAACACTTAACTTGCCTCCCTTTCCTGGAGTCACCAGAATCACTGCCTATTCCCTTTGTACCCCAGCGTTCCCACCACAGAACAAAGTGAGTAGGTTACCTTCTGATATGAATTGTATCCTCCCTGAGAAGCAGTTGTTTCCTATGTCTGTTTATGACAGTTGCGTTTTGTTATTTTAATGATGTGATTTCATTAAATATTACATAAATAGATGAAATACGAAGACAAAGAAAAGAGTTGTTTCTATGAACAAGTCAAAAGCTTCATAAAGTGTGAGTGATATAGCTGCAAAAGATTGTGGGAAAAACTCTAGAAGAATTCTGCACTCAGATTGCTTCCCCTTTATCTATAAGTTTTCATTCTCCTTTAAAGACACCCATACTTTAAATCTCAGTTAATGTTATGGATGTTCTTTATTCAAGAGTGATGCCCTGTGCTCCAAAGCCTTGCTCCTATGTCAAAAGATTGGTCAACTGATATATGCTTGTTTTCAGTTAAAATGTTTTTGGAAATTTTCATTTTTTGACTTGTTACTTGTTACTTTAACCTACTTTTTAACAGAGCAACACATGCTCCTGAGGAATAAGTTGGCTTGAACTGTACATAAATTCAGCTCATCTCTACTTTCTGTTTCATCACAACAAATAAAGAACTGTGCAGACTGCCCTTTCCTGCTGCCAAACTACAAACTGCCACTTTGTGATTCTATTTTCACAGCAAGGATACTCTTCAGCTTCAGCCAGATCCCCCAAGCCATTTCCCCCTCACTTTCCAGATTAATTCTAGAGGAATGTGATCTATTCCAGCCCACCACAAACCTCACTGGGATGGTTCTAAGTTCAGAATCCTCTGCTATTTACCCAAATCTAAAAGGCTCCTCTACCCCTTGCCCCAGGCAATTCCCTAGTACAGCACCTGGTTCCTTCTCTTCTTTGCTTCAACCAGTGTTTATTGGGCACCTATCACATGTCAGGCTCAGCGCCAGGTACTAGGTGTGCTGTAGTGAATTAAATGTGTTTATTTTATATTGTCAACAACAGATATATAGTATGCGCAGAAGAGCAGTAGCTGTGTCTTTTTGTCTTTTTTTTTAATCGATAAATTGGTAAACTAATGAGGAAGAATTTCCATAGCACTTTTGACTTGGGAAATTGTTAGTTTATGTCATTATGTATGTATTTATATATGGTATGTATTTATTTGCATTTCTGTGGAAACTAAAAGGGCATGTAATACTTTAGTTTAATCTAGGGGCTAACAAACTTTTTCTGTAAGGGGGTCAGAGAGTAGATATTTTTGGTTTTGTGTCATAGGGTGTCTTTCACAACTACTAAACTAAGTAAGTTGTTACAGCATAAAAACAGTCATAGATAATGCATAAATGCATGGGAGTGGCTGGGTTCCAGTACAATTTTATTTACAAAAATAGGCAGTAACCCTAGTTTGCTGACCCCTGGAATCTATTAAAATACCTTACTGCTTCTCCTACTAGCAATTAAACTTGCTTAAGCCTCTTCCCTTTAAAAAACAAACAAACAAAAAGAGAAACAAAGTCCCACATCACTGCAAGAAGTTGTCTTGTACACACCATCCCTACCTCCCCACCTCTCATTCACCTCCAGTGCTAGACAATCTGACCTCTGCGCTCACCGCCCACTGAAATTGCTCTTATCAAGGTCACCAACAATCTCTGTGTTGCTAAATCCCTGAGAGTCTCCAGTCCTCTCTTTCTTACTCACTCTCTCCACAGCTTAGAACACAGCCAGCCACTCCCTCCTCCTGGAAACACTCTCCGCTCTTAGCTTCCGAAACCTCACAGGATTAGTTTTCCTTGTACAATAGTAGCCACTCTTTCTGCCATCAAAAGCTCCTTTCCTCTTGACAAACTCTAAATGGCAGAGTTGCTCAGGCCTCCATCCTGGGCTCTATTGTCTCTCCTTTGGAGACCTCATCCACTCTTTAGCTTCAAATGATGTACTGAAAACTCCCATGTTTATTTCTGCAGCCCAGATCTTTCCGGCATTCCTGCATCACATATCCAACGGCCCTCTTGACATTTCAAATCTCTCAGGTGTCTTAAACATAAAGTGCTGAATAAGTATGATTGAATAAATAAATGAGTTTACCTGGTTGCCCAAGCAGAACCCGGAGCCTAATCACTAACCCGTCCCTTTTGCTCGTCTCATGCATTACCCAAATGTAAGCCTTCTCTTTCCTAACCATCTCCTGAATCTTTCCCTGGCTCTCTATACCGAATTTCCAGGCTACTACAGTTGCATCTGTTGCTCAAATATTGCAATACTTCCATACCGGTTGCAAAGAGCTGCTAGTCTAAACCCCAGTTGTGTTGGCCTCACCTCTGGGTTCCACCTGTCTATCCAGCCTGGCCCAGCAGAGAGATGTCTGCAGACCCTGCTCAGTGCTGAAGCTACCATCCATCCCGATGAGTTAATGCTCATGCCAAACTGATTGTTAAATATTTTAATATTACCTCTACCTAATAGCACTGTTAATAAAATATTCAGGCACTAGGAAACTCTTTCTCACCCAGTTCACTGGAAAAGCCATCCAGCTGATCTCCCTACCTCTTCCTTATGCCTTGTTTGTATCCAGACTGCATAGCAGCCAGAATGACTTGTCTGAAATACAAGTTGATTGCATCTCTCCTCTACTTAAAACCTTTAAACATGGATAACCAACAAGATAAAACCCCAACTCCCAGACCTAAATAAACATCTCTCCAAAGAAGACATGCAGATGGCCAAGAGGCACGTGAAAAGCTGTTCAACATCACTAGTTATTAGAGAAATGCAAATCAAAACTACAATGAGCTATTACTTCACACCGGTCAGAAAGGGCATCATCAGAAAATCTACAAACAACAAATGCTGGAGAGGGTGTGGAGAAAAGGGAACCCTCTAGCACTGTTGGTGGGAATGTAAATTGGTACAACCACTATGGAGAACAGTATGGAGTTCCTTAAAAAACTAAAAGTAGAACTACCATATGGCCCAGCAATCCCACTTCTGGGCATATACCCAGAGAAAACCATAATTCAAAAAGACACATGCACCCCAATGTTCATTGCAGCACTATTTACAATAGCCAGGTCATGGAAGCAACCTAAATGCCCATCAACAGATGAATGGATAAAGCAGATGTGGTACATATATACAATGGAATATTACTCAGCCATAAAAAGGAATGAAACTGGGTCATTTGTAGAGATGTGGATGGACCTAGAGACTGTCATACAGAGTGAAATAGGTCAGAAAGAGAAAAGCAAATATCGTATATTAACGCATATATGTGGAACCTAGAAAAATGGTACAGATGAACCAGTTTGCAAGGCAAAAATAGACACAGAGGTAGAGAACAAACGTATGGACACCCAGGGGGGGAAGTGGGAGGGGGTGGTGGGATGAATTGGGAGACTGGGATTGACATATATACACTAACAGGGATAAAATAGATAACTAATAAGAACCTGCCGTATAAAAAAAAAAACCAAAATTCAAAAAAAAACAAAACCCCCAACTCACTAATAAGGTTCACCAGGCCCTTCATGATCTGACCCTTTTTCATCCTTCAAATCTCACCTCCTCAGAGATGTCTGTCTCCTCTGAGCCCATCTTAAGTAGGTTCTTCCTGTTACTCTCTCCTCACGCCCATTTGTTTTCTTCATTGTATTGATCACAATTTGATATTAGTGTGATTTTTTTTAAATCTTTTTCTCCTAGTAAACTATTAGCTCCCTGAGGGCAGATACCATGTCTATCTTTTGCCCTGATAGGCCCCTTGCCCCTGAATATTTAAGTTGATAAATCTGGCCCCCTGAATTCCTTTTAGCTTTGTTTTTCACCACTTTCTCCCTTGTAATCTATGGTTTAGCTGTATGCACTCAACAAATATTCAATAATCATTTGATCACAAACTATTCTTAGTTCCTTAAACATTCCATGTAATGGAATACTTTGCCTGGAATACTTTGCATCATTATGTCCTTTCCCCTGAACTCCTGCTTACCTTCCAGGTATCAACACGGTCATTACACCCTCCAGGACATAACTCTTGATACTATAATTAGTATCTAGTGCTTTCCTCACTAGATGATAAGCTTGTAGAAGGCAAGAACCGTTTGTCATTTTTCATAGTTGCATCTGAGGCACCTTGCTCGGTACCTAGCTAATATTTAGCAGACCAATTCAGCCCTAAAGCAGACACCCCAAGTCCTGAGAGGGAGTCAGTGAATTTACATCCATTTGGGTGGCAATATACTATCTGTAAATGGGATATCTTCTCCCAAAGGTAAGGGTTTTTGCTTTCATGGGAAACATGGGAATTTTCCCATGAAAATTCATGGGAATGAATTTTCCCTTAGTGACATGCTTCTGTGATTTGCAGTGACTTCACCTGGAACTCACTGTTTGGCTTTATGGGCAGAAAGTGGTCCTTAGTGGGAAGTACAAAATATAGGTTACTAAAAAGATCTTTAGTGAGACTGGGTTTTGTAATGTCTTAGAGGACATAACAAGATAGCAGTTTCCCTTCTTTGAAATATTTTTTTTTATATGTTCGTCCTGAATTCAGTTAAAAAAACAGTCTCTTTCCTCTGCTTGTTAATGGTGGTTTTATGGTTTCTTTCTTCTGGGCATATAAATTTGTTATAATATAAACAAGCCAATGGTGTAATGAATCATTGCAGTCTTACTGTGCGTATGTTTTTACTACAAATCTTGGGGGAAAAAACTATTCACGCTCTGCATTTTTAAATCATGCTAATGTGATTAGTCATTATGATCCTACTTACTCTTCATGATGGAGGCAAGATGTCTAAGTATCCAGTGTACTTGTGAGGGGCCTGATTAGTGCTTGAGACCCAATCAAGAAGCTGCTGATGAAGTTCACATAACACATTAAAAAGTTACTTGGGACAGAGGAGTTGATCGTTGCTTATATAAGATTGCATACACAAATAAAATAAGTGTAAATTGTCCTAATGTACATTTTTATTCTTCCATGAGAATTTCAACTGCTACCATAACCTCCGAATATATTTTGCCAGGATATGTCCAGACTACTGTTTTTGTAATCAAAGTGTGAAAATGGGGCTTCCCTGGTGGCGCAGTGGTTGAGAGTCCACCTGCTGATGCAGAGGACCCGGCTTCGTGTCCTGGTCCGGGAAGATCCCACATGCCGCAGAGCGGCTGGGCCCGTGAGCCTGCGCGTCCGGAGCCTGTGCTCCGCAACGGGAGAGGCCACAACAGTGAGAGGCCCACGTACCGCAAAAAAAAAAAAAAAAAAAAAAAGTGTGAAAATGACAGAGTAAGCTGCTATCGTTGTTCAATAGGAAAATGCACACATCCACATCACTAAACAGGTGTTTTCAAAGCCCAGACTTCAAAATAGTTCACCCATTCTAGCATTTTGATGTTGTAATCAAGCAAAATGAAAAACAGAAGAGACACATCTTGGTTGATTATTATCCTGCCAAATCAGATTGTTCCTGTTATTGTCTTACACAAACACCAAGCTCAGAGGGAGAAGTGGGGAGCAGGGAGAAAAATATGGATGTGTGTGAGAAGAGAGAAAAGATGGTTTTAGAATCTTAAATGAGTCCAGTAAATTGAAGACTTGTTTAACAATCTCAGAAACAAAAGTCAGTAGAAAAAGAAGTAGTATAACACTTTACATTCAGTTTTTTAAAAGACTTTTTTTAGGAATAGAGCCCTCTTTTCAGAAGGAATCTTATGAAGAATCACAAATATATAAGACAGACAGGAAGAATATTTTTAGTAAACATTGCATTAGTTCAGATTTATCATATTTATTCAAATTCAATGAAAAAACAAGCCTGTTTTGATGAATGCCAAAAATTAAAATTAGGTGATTAATGACAATTATCTTACGTGAGCTTCAGCAACCAATTTATTTCTGTGATTTCTTCTTGCGTATTATCAAGATTTTACTTGATTACAATGATAAACTGTTGGAAATGGTAAAAATAGAGTTTTTAAACAAGTTGCCTTGTGATCTAAGGATACCATTCCATTTCTAAGTAACAAGAGGGAGCTTCATTTGTCCTGAGGGCTGCACCAAGAGAGTTAACCTGGCGAGGCCAGTAAGCATGTTGTTGGCCTCTACTGGAGTAACATTTTGTAGGTGACACACTTGAATATAACTTTTTTAAAAATATATATAGTTTTGTAGTAGTTAAAAATTAAGTAAGGGCTTCCCTGGTGACGCAGTGGTTGAGAGTCTGCCTGCCGATGCAGGGGACACGGGTTCGTGCCGCGGAGCGGCTGGGCCCATGAGCCATAGCCGCTGAGTCTGTGCGTCCGGAGTCTGTGCTCCGCAACAGGAGAGGCCACAGCAGTGAGAGGCCCGCGTACAGAAAAAAAAAAAAAAAAATTAAGTAAAATCCCAATGAAATGTTTTCTGACCCCTTGAGTCTCCTCAAGGACATAGTAGGGTGAGGCAGAGTGAGGACACTCTTTTGGCTAATCCTTTCTGAGTTGGAGACTCCTCCACTATACAAGGAGGATTTTTTTTTTTTTTTTTTTTTTTTTGCGGTACTCGGGCCTCTCACTGTTGTGGCCTCTCCCGTTGTGTGGAGCACAGGCTCCAGACGCGCAGGCTCAGCGGCCATGGCTCACGGGCGCAGCCGCTCCGCGGCACGTGGGATCCTCCCGGACCGGGGCACGAACCCGTGTCCCCTGCATCGGCAGGCGGACTCTCAACCACTGCGCCACCTGGGAAGCCCCAAAGAGGATTTGAACAAAAGATTTGTCAGCCTCCCCTGCCGGCACATGTCACCCTGCTACAGGCGTAAATGGTGTATTCCTTTTTCAGTATTCTCTATCTCAGTTAATGGCATTACCATTTTAGGAGCTGGGGCGGGGCCCCTTCAACTTTCCTTCTTCCTCATCCCTAACATTTAATAGCTCATGAAAGTCTATTCATATCATCTCCAAAGATTCTATGGAATCCATTCTCTCATCTCCCTGCTCTTCTGTTGCAATGACCACAAGACTTGAGCCTTACCTTACCCCTCACAGCCAGAGCTTCCATTCTGAGACACACATTAGATCTGGTTATTCCCCTGTTTCAAAGCTAGTAATGCTCTCTGTCCCTTACCTGGTTAAGGCCAGACCCCTCAGCATGGTACAGCAGGCCCTTCACAGACTGACTCCACCATTCTCCAACCTCACACGCCCTGAACTCGTTACACTGTATGCACCTTATTCTTTGCACCTGTTTTCTTTGTGCCGGGAGAACTCTTATTCAATCCTTCAAGTTCCAATCCAAACATTATCCCCTTTCCAAAGCATTTCTTGATTTCTCCAGGCCAAGCAAATTGTACCTCTTCAGCTTCCTTTGTACTACATATGCTTGTAGCATTTGCTCCATTTTCTTTTACTGGGATTATCTGTTTGTGTCTCTCTTTTCTCCAATATACAGTGAACTCTTAATGAGCAGATTGTATCTCACCCATCTTTTCATCCCAAACACCTGCCATCATACTTGATATGTGCCCGAAATATGGGAAACCGTCAGTGCATATTTTTGAACTTTTTTCTTTCTTTTTTTACAGCATTTCATGTGGAGTTTGTTCCTGATTTGTATAGTGATAAACTAGCAGAAACCACAGTGGCATCCTGTAGAGTCCCTGTTGTCTAAATTGCCAGTTTCTTTTCTCTTTCAGGCTCTCTATGCCATTGGCCACCTAAATCCTTTATCTCCCTCCAAATCCATTAGCATATTTCGGAATTGAATTTCAAAACATCTTTTCTCTATGGTGTTTGCTTTCCCAAATTTATTTATCCCATTCCCTCCCAGGTTATATGATACTTCCCTAGTGTTTGGAGTCTCAAAAGAGAACTGATTTCTCCTCTTGGTTTTAGCAGGTCAGACATTTGGGTAAGGCTCACTTATCCTGCTCCAAGTAACCTTGGTAGAGACTCCCTTTCATTTTGTTTCCCCACTACATTTTATAATCCTTCCCAAGAGAGCTCATATGCAAGCTATCAGTGATTTGCAAATATTAGGTCCTCTGCCCCCATATTTCTTGAGCCTTGAAGTGAGGTTTGGATCTTAATCGTTTTTGTATATTCATGTACATATGCTACATCTATTAGATTATTTTCCTTGTCCATCTTTATAATTCAATGAAAATCCATCCCATGATATCATTACTGCTTACAAACTCAGTTATTATTCCTGATCATTTGGATGTTTTACAGATTTTTATCATCTTTTATTTGCTTCATGATTTTACTTGAAGAGAATTTAATAACACTTACTAGGATGGTTATTCTTTCTCAACCACTCAACAGTACCCACCCCTTTTCAAGGCATAACATTTCCTATTTCCAGTCCTCTCTGCGTTTGAAAAAATAGCTTGGCAATGGTTCACTAAGAATTGTAATTTAATCCTTTGGAATAACAGGCTTTTCATCTGTGCTCCCTGCAATGATCCGACGGTCTACCGCACAATCAGTTCCTTAGAAAAGAACAATGCTTCTCAAAAGAAAAAAGTAGGGCAACATGGGGAAAATACATACACACACACACACACACACAAGGCCTTTTATAAAATTTGTAAATTTAAATTAACCTGCAGAGTGAATGGCATCAAAATATGAATTATCACTACTTTTCAAAAGAAGAATTAGGACATTTTTGACAGCAAGTGCAAATGAACCCGAATGAATGTCTATGTTTTTGATCCGGACTGTGTAAACACAGGCTCATAACTAGGTAGTTTTGTGTTTATATTGGTGGAGTCTCTAAAGTTATACTTACAGATCGAGGAACAATGCAACATTCAAGAAAGGACAAACACAAGCCTAATTCTTACCTCTCATGGCCTTTGACCTTAAGAGTGTCCACATTGTTTGGTGTCCCTGTATTTTATGGAGCAGGTTACTGTAAAAATTGTACAGATGCAATCCTATATGTCTACAACGCTATACATATATTTGTTTAAATAGGATTGGGCTATTATAAAATGTCCTCCTTTTGAGACAATTATAGGCCATCAGCAATCTGCATAGTAATTTATCACCTCGTTTTCAGTCATTATCACTGTTAGTCAACCATGTGTTCTACAGCCTTAACATCACAGAGAGTTCACTGGGATTAGTTAGGTGTTTTAAAATTCATTATCATCACCATTATTACTACAAATGACACCATTTATTTAGCACCAACAACGTGCTGAAGAAAGCAAGTTGGCACAATCTAAAGTGGATAAGAAACAATCCCACAGTAAAAGGAGCCTGGGACTTGAGCTCCAGGCAAGGATGAGTGAGGGAAGATAAGATGACTGGCAGGCTCTCAGGAAAGGGTATTGGGGTGATATATTTTCATACCCAGAATGCAGTCTCCTGGAAGGACAAATACTTTGCAAAAATCCTTTTATTTCTCCCAATGGCCTGATGATCAATGGAAAGTAAAGACAGCTGACCAGAGGCATATATAAGATGAACCAATTTGGACAAACTGCCCATGTTAATGGCACATGTTAATGTTAATGGCACAAAATTATTTTTTTCCCCAAAGCCTATTGGACCTAGAACTCTCTCGAATCTTTCTGAGCCTGAAGTTGGTGTCTGAGTTCACCTGTCTCAGGTTCCCCTACTCTATCAGCACAGGCTTCCTATGTGACATCCAGAGAAGGGACCCACTAGGTTAGCTGAGGTGGGGTGGCAAGAGGCTGGCAGCCTGAGTTTAGCAAACAGAATACTGTATAATATAAAAGCATGCATTTCCTTCTGATCTGATTATTACTGCAAACAATTTAAGGCTCTACTATGCCTTATTTGGCGTATAAAGGACACCAAGTCTAATACTCTTTTTCCTTTCTATAAAATATAAACAATCGAAGTTCAGTGACCTAAATGTGATTGTAAAATTTAGCTTGGAAACTAAGTTAAAGAAAAAGAAGAGAAGAATTTTTTTTTTTTTTGTCTTTCATGGTATCAGCCCAAGCTTTGAACAAAGCTTAAGAATGAAAGAAATCATTTGGAGAAAATGTTTGTGTTCCTTCTTTATGTGTTTGTTTAATGACTTTGCAAATTTAGAGTAAAGCAACAATTCATATCAATAAAAATTCATTTTATTTTGACAATCAATACATTCAAAATCATCTTAAAATCTGAATTATTAATGAGTAAAATCTGAATTATTAATGAAATTCTCAGTTTGCATGAAAAATCATACACTTTATGTGAGATGTGATATAATTTTTGACACTTTACAAAGAGTTATAGGATAAACTGTAATTGCTGGGATTTGATTTGCAATAGGATAATTATTTGATCTTTCATATATCCTTTTGACTTTTGGTTATAGAATTAAGGCTAAAGACATTCGATATTTTAATAAGCCCAGATTTTCCACAATGTCTAATGGTTCATAATCCCTTTATTATACTCCAGTTAGCATCTGTGCACATAAATGTAACTGAGAATTGAAAAAAAACTTTTTCCACCTGATTTTTTCAGTTTGGTATTCTTGGTGAGAGACAAGTACATTTTTATAGAAAATGGCTGCAGAAGAAAAAAGTAATACTTGAGAAGATACAGAGTTCAAGAATTCTTAAGTATCTGGGAAGATTTTAAAAGTAAACATAAAAACAAAAAAATTTGGTGGGCTTTTTCAGAAAGCAAAATGACCCAATATATTTCATCACTTATTTATGGTTTGGGAAAAAAAATTTTCTACAAACTTACACCAGCTAAAAAACCCTTCCCACAATGACTGGTGCCATTTGTGAGGTTGCTATGGGCAGAAGACGATTGAAAAAAATATATAAATTACAAATATTGCAGTTTTTCATTGTCTTCATGAGAAACTAATTTTTTTAGACCTTCAACCTGGGGGAGTAATTTACATGCCCAATTATGAGAAATCTCATGGAATGATTGTGCACCTGCATTTGGTGAAACAGAAAGAAAACTCTCTTGTAGAGTAATGTACCATATGCAAATTGAGGGATCAAAGGAGCACAACAGCTGGCATGCAAAGAATATCTTAGAGATTTTTAGGGAACACTGGTCTGGGGGCATTCAGAACTTCCACCAAGCTTGCAAAAGTGCACTGTGCAACTTAGGTAACCTTAACTGGAGTATGAATGAAAATGGCTTTTGGAGAAACAGCTAAATGTTATGGCCAAAGTCCAAACCTCATTGGCACTGATAACTGGGCATACAGCAAAGTGGGAAGAGCCATGAACAAATTCATTAATTAGGCTCCTCTTTACATTCCTACCATCAACTGAAAACATACGTTTAATTTGCACTCTCCTTAATTTGTTTCAATCTTTTTTTCCATTTAAAAAAAAATTATTTATTCAAGCATAGTTGATTTACAGTGTGTTAATTTCTGCTGTACAGTAAAGTGATTCAGTTATACATATATATACATTCTTTTTCGTATTCTTTTCCATTATGTTTTATCACAGGATAACGAATATAGTTCCGTGTGCTATACAGTAGGACCTTGTTGTTTATCCATTCCATATATAATAGTTTGCATCTGCTAATTCCAGACTCCCAGTCCATCCCTCCTCCATTTCTTCCCCCTGGGCAGCCATAAGTCTGTTCTCCATGTCTATGTGTCTGTTTCATAGATAAGTTCATTTGTGTGATATTTTAGATTCCATATATAAGTGATATCACGTGGTATTTGTCGTTGTCTGTCTGACTTACTTCACTTAGTATGATAATCTCTAGATCCATCCATGTTGTGGCACATGGCATTATTTCATTATTTTTTATGGCTGAGTAGTATTCCATTGTATACATACACCACATCTTCTTTATCCATTCATCTGTTGATGGACATTTAGGTTGTTTCCATGTCTTGCTATTGTGTGAATAGTGCTGCTATATTTCAATCTTTATTGCTAGAAAAAGGTAGCCTGCTTGAATTTCATAAAGACATATTGGTGGCACACTGCTTATGTTTCCAGGGCAGAGTGGACACATCTTTGGTCAACATGTATATTAAATGACAGTCGTGCTCGGAGGCTCAGCCCTTACTTGAGCAAAGAAGTTATTATTCATCAGAAAGGGACTGCTAACAGGACCTTAGAGACAGTGTTGTCTATGGAAAGAGCTCTGGACCATCGGCAGCTTTAACTTGCTCATCTGTTAAATGGGGGTAATAACACTTGCCCTGCCCACGTCGGATTTGTTGTGAACATCAAACAAAGTCATAATAGATGAAAGCACTCTGTAATGTGGAACACGTGGCATACATAGTGCAAGGGATTATTCTTAAATTATGAATTCACTAATAGCTCTTCTTAATTTATAGATATTAGAGAAGTCCTAAATCCCCAAAGAGATGAATGCAATTGTAATTATTTGACCCTTATATTTATTTTGGTTAATAATCACATGCATCTCTTATTTAGGCAATAAAGTTGAATTTCCTTTTTGAGACACCCTTCTTCCTATACTCAAGTCTGCTTTTTCTGTGTTTGTACAACTCACTGAACTCAGCCAAGACATCAACAGGGAAGTCCTCTTGTTGATTAAAATGCGTTATTTTGGCACTTACGTCCTAAATCTAATCACCAAAGACAAGACAAAACAAAACCAACGTCCCATTCCATGCAATCCCAGAACCCTGAGCTGTCCTCATTCTTGGTCCACTGACCAAAAAACTACCATTTTAGGCAAAAATTACACACAGCACTGCTCTTCTATGTAAGCTTTAGAATAACACATTCATAATATTATACTAAGAAGCATCATCAAAAATAATCAAGATTCAATTGTGTTCACAGAGCACAGTTTATTGTTGCAGCCTTCATTTTTCTCTTTCTAGAAAATTCACAACTCGGCATCTGGTCACAAAATTCCAGAAGCCCTTGGCCATTCCAGTAAACTTTGAGGTGAAGAGGTGGGTAAGCCCTGGGATGGAACATCCTTGACTTAAATTTTACATGCTTATCATTTGGAAACCAATTTTTCTTGCTCTTTTTGTCTACTTACATTGTCATTTCCTTTGAAGGGGGAGAAGGCCTAGTAACCAAATGTATATTTTGCAAAAAATTGGTAGCCTTTTTTATGATAAACCTGAGTTATAATAGTGACCATGTACAATGCTGTCTTTCTCCACCTCTCTGGAAGTGGCCTCTAGACTTGCAGTCCTGGGAAGCCCTTCTTCCTTGTTGCCTACAGGTAAATGGGCTGTCTCATTTTGTTAGCTTAAGGCTAAAGGCCCACTCTGGGGCTAATTTGTCCATTTGTATAAAAGCACCCTTGAGTCGAGGATCTCAAAGCTCCTTTCAGCTCTGAAACACTCATGGGTCATTGAGTGACACTTAAAGATGATCCAATTTAGTCCATGCATAAGCCTGATAAACACACTCTCAAAACTTGGGTCCTACCCTCAACATCTCTTACTTCCTACCTCCTTTATTAACTTGAGCTTTCATTCAAATTTCTACAACTGACAACCATCTAACAAAACCCCACAACTAAAATAAGGTTCTTGCGAAAGACCATTCAATTTCATCTTATTGGAACCATTTGTGTACTCCATGGGGAAAAAATATGGAATATTTCACTGTGAACAATTACATTTTGAACGACAAACATTTACTAAGATGATCACTGGAAAGCAATGCTAATTATTAGTTAACCACTTTAGCTGGCTAATATCTTATCTAAGCTCTGTCATAACTGGCCAAGTGGCCTAGAATAAACTTGTTTCCTTATCTGTAAAGTGGAGCTGACCCAGCTCTTGAAAAGTACTTGTAATCACTCTGAGTCTCTGAGGGCAAATGACCACCTGGGACCATCTGAGACTCTTTGGGGGGTGCATTTACTCTTTGAGGCCATTCGGGGAACCATTTAGTACTGTAGCAATGACTTACCATTGTTGCCCTAGTGGTCCCAAAGAGTTAATGCACTTTCCATATACCTCTTGCTTTCTCTGTGTATATCAACTAATATATCAGATGGTATCTTTGACAAATCAATTTGCTTGACACAAGTGGGTGGGCATTTTACTCCCAGACCGTACTTGCCTCTTCTTGGATTATAAAAGAACCAGAGCCAAACCCCAACAGGCATCTACACAGCAGTCTACACCACAGAGTACTTTGGGATTATTTATGAAATGCAGAGTTGCCAACTGCTGTAACCTCAGTGCCACTCTTGTCTTCTCTGATCTTAAGAAAAGCAACGCTGACTGGAGGTATTAGAGGTACTTGATAGTCTTGATTTTAATATTATCAATAATAGCTATAGGCTGTGAATATCTGTCTATCCACTTGTCCTCCTTTCCTTCCATCTAGACTCAGAGAAAGAGGGACTTTCAAGAAGGTGAATCTACTTATGTTCTGGATCACTTCCTATCTGCTGTCTCCCCAACTAGCATTTTGATCAAATACTCATAGTCTCTCCTGCATCATCAATGTTTTTTTTTTTTTTGGCTACTTTTTTTTTTCAAACTCTGTGAAAAGCTCTAATCTTTTAAAAAAATTTTTATTGGCATATAGTTGATTTTCAGTGTTGTGTTAGTTTCTGGTGTACAGCAAGGTGACTCAGTTATACACATACATATATTCATTCGTTTTCAGATTCTTTACCCATGTAGGTTACTACAGAATATTGAATAGAGTTCCTTGTGCTATACAGTAGGTCCTTGTTGGTCATCCATTTTATATATAGTAGTGTGTGTATGTTAATCCTAAACTCCTAATTTATCCCTCCCCGTCCTGCATTTCCCCTTTGGTAACCATAAGTTTGTTTTCAAAATCAGTGAGTCTGTTTCTGTCTTGTAAATAAGATCATTTGTATCATTTTTTAAAATTAGATTCCACATATGAGTGATATCATATGATATTTGTCTTTGTCTTTGACTTCACTTAGTATGATAATCTCTAGGTCCATCTATGTTGCTGCAAATGGCATTATTTTGTTCTTTTTTATGGCTGAGTAATATTTGATTGTATATATGTACCACATCTTCTTTATCCATTCATCTGTCGATGGAGGCTTCCATGTCCTGGCTATTGTAAATAGTGCTGCAGCGAACATTGGGGTGCACATATCTTTTCAAATCATGGTTTTCTGCGGATATATGCCAGGAGTGGGATTACTGGATCGTACGGTAGTTCTATTTTTAGTTTTTTAAGGAACCTCCATACTGTTCTCCATAGTGGCTGTACCAATCTACATTCCCACCAACAGTGTAGGAGGGTTCCCTTTTCTCCATGCTCTCTCCAGCATTTATTATTTGTAGACTTTTTGATGATGGCCATTCTGACTGGTGTGAGGTGATACCTCATTGTAGTTTTGATTTGCATTTCTCTGATAATTAGTGATGTTGAGCAGAAAAGCTCTAATCTTAAATAAATCATACCCTCCCTGGACTTCATGCCCTTGTTTGCCTCCCGCCCTCCCTTTCCTTTATTTTCTAGTTATGCTTGTGAAAAAGAAGTCCATTATTACTGTCCTCACTTCACTCACTCACTCACTCCATAACCCAGCGTAGCCTTCTCTGAATGTGGTAGTCATTGGTAACGGTCTACCTCCTCTGGGTTTTCAAGAACCTGTAAAATATTTGTGATCTACAGAAAAATTGATTGGCTTAAATACAAAAAGGAAACTACAAATTTTTTTAAATTAGTACTAATCTCAAAGGGAAAAATTTTAATCTCATGTCTTTTATGAGATAAATTTAATGTGGAGTTTGGCACATTTTAATGTTTGCTATAATATGAGGCGGGATCTCCAGAAATCAGTGTGTCCAGAATCTAGAATTTTAAGTGACCCTAATTGCCAAATTTCTGACCCTAGGGTTCAGAAATACCCTAATTGCCAAATCAGGTGGACCATCTTCAGTCCTTATTAAAAAGTGACACAGCATTCGATAATGTTGACCATATCCTCCTTTCTCTTCCCTTGGTTTCTGTGATACCAAATCTCCTAGTTTTTAACTGACATCTTTGATCACTTCTGCTCAGTCTCCTCCAGATTCCTCTTCTATCCCCAGAGTTCTATCTTGGTTGTCTTCTCACTTAATATACTTTCCTTGGCAATCTCATTTTACCCAGTTTCCTCTGTTCACTTATATTCTGAACTCCATCACCATCCATGCTGGCACCTCAACTTCAACTGCTGTCATCTTTGACCTTGAAAATCTGCTCTTCCTTTCATGTTCCTAGCTGAGTAAATGGTACATTGTCCCTTCAACAGCTCAATCCAGAAGTCTGGGAGACGTTTTATCCCTTTCTTTCCCTCACATCTTATATCCAGTCAATCACCAATTAATTCAATTCCTTTATTCTCTTGAATATGCCCACTTCTCTCCATCTTTTAAAAACACAATTCTGGTTTTTCTACTCTCATGCTTAATCCTTTCAGTGGTTGCCACTAACTTGGGATGAAGACCGAAATCTTACCATGACTCATAAGACGCTCCATGAGCTGGCCTCTGCCCACCTCTCCAGCTTCAATTCCAGTTACTCTTCTCTCCCCACTCCTCTCAATACATAAACTGTAGCCAGACTGGTGTTCATCGTAATTCACTCTCACAACAATTCTCCCCTTTTCACAAGGTGTTCCTTATTTTAGAACATCGTTCCACCCACTCTTCCCCTAGGAAGGCCTCCCTTGAATCTCCAGATTGTGTCAGCTGATCCTGTGCCTGTCACCATCCACTACAGTCACACTCATTACAGTCTGCGCCTCACCTTTTGCAGCTCTCCAACACACTTTATTTATTTATTTTTTAAAATTTTACTATACGCCAAAAATTTTATTTTGGCATATAGTTGACTTACAATGCTGTGTCAGTTTCAGTTGTACAGCATAGTGACTCAGTTATACATACACATATATTCATTCTTTTTCAGATTCTTTTACAGAGTATTGAGTAGAGTTCCCTGTGCTATACAGTAGGTCCTTGTTGGTTATCTATTTTATATACAGTAGTGTGTGTATGTTAATCCCAAGCTCCTAATTTATCCATCCCCCACTCCACGTTTCCCCTTTGGTAACCATAAGTTTGTTTTCGAAATCTGTGAGTCTGCTTCTGTTTTGTAAATAAGGTCATTTATATAATTTTTTAACTGGGTTGGCCAAAAAGTTCGTTTGGGTTTTTCCATGGGATGTTAGATTCTACATATGAGTGATATCATATGGTATTTGTCTTTCTCTGTCTGACTTACTTCACTTAGTATGATAATCTCTGGGTCCATCCATGTTGCTGCAAATGGCATTATTTCATTCTATTTTTTATGTCTGAGTAATAGTCCGTTGCATATATGTACCACATCTTCTTCATCCATTCCTCTGTTGATGGACATTTACATTGCTTTCATGTCTTGGCTATTGTAAATATTGCTGCAGTGAACAACGGGGTGCATGTATCTTTTCGAATTATGGTTCCAACACACTTAAGATTCTATGTGCAATGTCTGTTTTTCCAGTAAGAGTGCCTAATATTTATTAAGTACTTCCTATGTGTGAGACATTTTTATATACACTATCTCATTTTAATCATTACAACAACTATGAGGTAGGTTCTATTAAAACTCTAATTTTATAGATAAAGAAGCTGAAGTGCTGAGAAATTGAAGACCACATAGCTAGTGAAGGGTAAATTAAAACTGGAACCCAGGCAGTCTGTATGCAAAGCCCATGTGGATCCATGGTTAATATGCTTCAGTGAAACAATAGGCTCCATAAGGGCAGGGACCAGATCTTGTACCTCCAGAGTCTAACACAGGATTGGCACATAGTAGAGACCAACAAGGAATTGCTGAAATAATACAGTACAAGTTCCTAGGGCGGTATACAGGTCCACCATATTCTTACCCTCATCTACCTTTCTAGTCTTTTCTCCCAGTGGGCCTGTCCCCTCCTCCCCATGCCCTGTCTTCTAGCCATATAAGCAGTTCCCTGAACAGGCCATAGTGGTTCACACCTCTGCCTCTTGTATGTTCATTAACTCCCTCACTCACTCATCCATTCATTCACTCACCATGCATTCATTTAATGAATACCTACTGAAGGCCAGGCAGAGAGGAAAGTCCTATGATAGATGTATGCTACTGGAACACAAAACAGGGATGTCTAAATAAGACTGAGGAGTCAAGAAAGGCTCCCAAGAGAGGTCACACTAAAATTGTGTTTTCATTTCCCTGGAATGAGCATAGCTGCCTGGCAAGCCCCTATTTACCTTTCAGGGCTCTGCTCAAATGTCTCTTCCAGTGCTCTCTCCACGGCAGAACTTACAGGGATATTGTACTACATGTCTTTAGATGACAGCCTCCCCCACCAGACAGTGAGATCGTCTTACTCTCTTTGTGAATCAGTCTCAGCACAGTGAGTTCCTGGCACAGAGGAGATACCCAATAAAGCACTGATGCATGAACAAATAAAATAATGGTTCTTTTGGGGAAAACACTCCTCTTAAATTCATTGTACAACTCTGTGCATTTGCCTGAAACCATACAATTTGGCTTCATTTACAGAATAGACATATTTGCTTAACATACAAATAAGAGAGATCAGGGGACCACTGACACCTAGCATCATCGTATCATTTTATTTTAGACACAGATGTATAAACCACATAAAAACACTTCTGTAAACACACACACACACACACACACACACACACACACACACACACACACACTCACCCATACGGTTTTGTCAATTTGTGAATCTAATACCTTGAGGAAATAAGAATTCGCACCATCAGGCACAGTCTCCTGAAAGCTCTAGATACTGTGGAGAATATTACATGACAGAATGTTAGTATATTTTCTGAAAGGCAAGATGATCCTAACAATTCTCTCATCAATGAAAAGGACATTTTAATTATTGAAATAGGCCGTAAATGTTAGGCAGTTAATGTGTTTTGTGCACATGTGAAGAAAAGCGATGCCATTATACATTTTGGACTAACATCAAAGCACACGTCTGTCACACTCTTCTTTTGGGGTTTGTCCTATGGAGGGCTCTTTGAAAATTGTAATGAGACACAAAGTTACCCCAATGTCCCCTTCTCTACTAATACATAAAGGATGGGTTTGACTTTCTGGGGACCAAAGCTCTTATGGGAGCTGCTGAGGACGATGCCTGGCATTCTGCAATCCTGTGTCTGTTTGAATGTATAACCCTGAGCTACCTCTTTCTCGCTCAGGATAAGTTATCTCACCTGCCAAATGAGTAGGTTGGACTAGAGCAGGGGTCAGCCAATCTTTCTGGTCAAGAGTGAAATAGTAAATATTTTTGGCTTTGAATCACATGGTCTGTGTTGCAACTACTTAACTCCGGCATTGTAGTGTGGAAGCAGTCGTCCAAATATGTAAACAAACAGGCATGCCTGTTTTCCAATAAAAGTTTATTTACAAAAATGGCGGGCCAGATTTGGCCAGTGAGTTAAGAGTTGCAGATGCTTGGACTAGTTGAATTCTAGCATTCCTTTTAAGCTTTTTACTGCCATGGTATTTGGTTTCAATCATCCTGTGAGAGATCAGAATTCAGGGACGGCTGGGAGAAAAGAGGAGCACACTTTAAGAATCATTGGCTGGATGAGATGACTATATTTGACTTATCTTTTCACTTGGAATCTTTGAACTTTGTAGCATAATGCCCCTATTATATTTAGCAATTAGAGTGCCATCACAAAGTAAAATGTAAAACCATTATTCCTTGAAAAGGGAAAAGGCTTGCAGTATGAAATGATGCATGCAAGGAGTGTGGGTGATAATTTACTCATATAATCATTTCTATTTCAGTTCTGTGGCAAGTATTTCTGGGGAAGGCTCACGGCAAGGAGATCTTTAAAGATGTGCACATCATAATTAACCTTTTTATATACTCTGACAAGAAATATCAATAGTCTTTTCTCTGTGAGCAGTTTTAACTTTACTTATGGCCTATGGAATGGTTTGAATTAAAGAATGATGATTATAAGGGAAAAAAACCTTTATACTTTGGGTTGAAAACAAAACATGCATATTCTTCCTGTTATTTTTATTTCACGGTTAAGTTCTAGACAATGAAACCTCTATTTCTTTTTTCTCCCTGGCAGAGGAGATTAGACAACTAACTGGCTAGTACTTCTGTAGCATATAGATCAGTGATTCTCTAAGTGTGGTTGCTGGACCAGCAGCAACAGTGTCAGCATCAGCATCACTAGGAACTTGTTAGAAATACAAATCCTCCAGCCCTACCCCAGACGTACTGAATGAGAAACTCTGAGGCTGGGACCCAGCAGTCTGTAGTTTAACAAGTCCTCCAGGTGATTCTGATGCCCTATCAAGTTTAAGAACCACCAATATAGATGATCACTTTCTAGAAACACAAATTAAAGGGAAGACCTGACCTCATGCAAACAGCAGAATGACTGTAGAGTAGAGGCACATTCAGCGGGTGCAGAATAAAGGCAATAAGGCTCTAGCCATAAATTACAAGAAGAAAAGGGGCCGAGAAAGGAAAACAATAGAGAAGAAGAGAGAGATAGTACTTGGATGAGTGAGAACTAGAAAACCCCAGAGGTTCTGTTTGCAGCTGTGACTAAGCTCAGAGTTATCACCATCACTTCCAGTCTCAAAGTTGCCCATTTAGCAATCCTCACCATGACTGATGGGTGAGGACTATGCTAGGTGATGGGGACATGGGAATGAAGAGGCTACTCTTCCTGTCTGCAAAGGAAGTCTTGGAGGTATTTTTAAAGATCCTAAAGTATCTTTGAAGATCTCCTTGCCATGTGAGCCATATCCAGAAATACTTCCAAGTGTTTCACAGTCTTGGAGTGAAAAATGACAAGAAATGGCTCCCTTAAGAATTTACAAGTAACTAATTATCAAAGTCAAAGGGAGAAACTGGATGGCAGGAGAGAGAGTAGAGACAGGATGAAGAGAACAAAGATAAGAGAGGAGAAATAAGAGGATAAAGAGAGTGAGCATTAAACAATTTTATTTGTATTAGAACATTGAGGAATCTGTCCTTTTAATCCCTCCAATTACTCAATGGCAAGTTCTGTGACTTGGAGATACAGATCCCTAACAGTTCTTTGTCTCCTCACTGTTCCACTGAACAGAATTGCAGAACTGCAACCAAAAGCCTTCCCTTCCCTTATGATGCTTACAATTGACAAAAAGCAAAAGTAACACAGAGATGTAGACCAGTAAGCTGTGTATGTCAGAAACATCATGATCTTATACTAACATTACCTGGTCACTCTTCTAGTTCTGTGGCATAGTATTAATCATCTTAGAGCCTCATCTTAAAGTCACCTTTGGGTCCACAAGGAGGGTGTTACAGATGAAACCATGTTATTACAAACTAACACCAAATCAAACATCATAGTGCTTTTAGAGTTTGGATGATTTCTAAAAGTCCCCCTGTCAAACAGACTCAAATGTTCTAAAGAATGACTTTACTGCTTTATAGAAATAATACGTATGTCTATTCTTATTTTTAAAAATTCAAGCAATACAGAAAGATACAAAGGAAGAGGTAAATAATTTCCCAAAGTAAAGATTACTAATGTTTGGTGAACAGAATGCATAAATACAAAGAGAAGGATAGATAATTAGAGGTGGTTTCAGACAAAGGGATCATATGGTATGTGCTATTTTTTAAAACAAAGTTTTTATTTTGGTATAATTTTAGATTCACAGAAATGTTGCAAGGATAGTACAGAGTATTACCCAGCTTCCTCTACTATGAACATCTTATATTACCATGGTACATCTAACATATTTAAAACCAACATTGATATATTACTATTATCTAAAATCAAGACTTTGCTTGAATTTTACCAGTTTTTCCACTAATGTCTTCTTGCTGTTCCAAGATTCACATTGCATTTACTTGTCAGATATTGTATTAGTCAGGATTCTCCAGAGAAGCAGAACCAACAGGATGTGTGTGTATATTGTATAATAAATAAATAAATTTATTTATTTATTGTTTATTTATTTATGTATTTACTTATATGAATTGGCTCATGTGATTTTGGAGGCTAAGAAGTCCCAAGATCTGCAGTTAGAAAGCTAGAGACTCAGGGTAACCAATGTATAGTGTCATTCTGAAAGCCAGTAACCTGGAGCCCCAGGAAGACCTGATGTTTCAGTTCAAGTCCAAAGACTGAAAAAAACCCAATGTCCCAGCTCAAATCAGTCAAGCAAGGGGAATTCTTCTTTCATCAGCCTTTTTGTTCTATTCATGTCTTCAATTGATTGGATGAGGCCCACCCACATTAGGAAGGGCAATCTGCTTTACTCAGTCTACCCATTCAAATGTTAATTTCATGCAGAAACACCTTCACAGACATACCCAGAGTATGTTTGATCAAAAGTCTGGGCACCCTGTGGCCCAGTCAAGTTGACACACAAATTAACCATCACAGGTGTACATACTATTTGTAATTTATTAATTTTTATTATTAAAAATTATTTTAAATTTATTAACTTTTAATCCAACTTGCTAGGTCATTTCTTAAGTGATACCCTTTACTTAAAATGCTCACAGTAAGCAGACAGCTCTCTAGATGCCCCTACTCTTCTGTCCCCATCAGTTCAGCTGGATACTTTCTAAGAGTCAACTGTGTTTGAACCCAAACATTTAAAATCATATAACATAATTAAATTTTATGAAAACTGATAAAATACCAATGCAAAAAGAATAAATCAGTGTTTCAAAAAGAACAGGTTGAGTGTTAGGAAGACTAGATGAATGTAAGGTTATTCAAAATTTGCCTTCAAATTAGGTGTGAGCATGACAATGGTAAAATATTGGGAGGTAGAGGGGGATCTAGGGGGATCTATGAGGATGCTGCACTCAGATTTTCTCCCAAATGTCTTTCAGTTCTTGTTTCATTTTAAAGAAGTCGAAACTGAAAATCCTGGAGAGTGCGTTATTGGCGTAGTTCATGCAAAATAGATGGCCGGGGGAATTCCGATCAGGGGGCTGCTCTCAAAGGAAAGATCTTGGCCCCAAATCAAAAGATTGGCAAATGACTATATATTTGGATTATGTTAAAATAAAATATGCATTTGGGGAAGATGAAAAATTTCCAAAGATGAAAAGTGGTGATAATTGTACAACAATGTGTGTTCTACAACTAGTGTCATAGAGCTATACACTTAAAAAGGGCTAATACAATAAATTTTATGTTATCTATATTTTATCACAATAAAAAATGAAATATGCAAAGTAGGTATGTTTATTTTTTCAGATTCCATGTTTCAACAAATATTTTTTTAACTTACAAATGTTTGTATTTGATAATAAGGCTTATTCTGTATTAAATTTACTTTTATTTTAATTCAATAGAAGAAAGGGACACCAATATGAAATTGAATGATTTTCAGGTAAATGATCCCTTCTGTGATTTTAAATAAAGAGATTTTAATTCTCTAACATTGCTCTAAATTTAAGAAAAAAAATACTTGAAAAACTTTGAGGTTAGAGCAGTGTTTCTCAATCTAAGGCAGTGCCAAGTCCTTAGAATGTTTTAGAAATGAGTGGACATGTTTTTAGTGGTCACAATAACTGAAGGGATCCTGGCATTTAGTGCCTGGGCTCTAGAGATGCCAAATATCTTAACAATGCACAGGACCTTCATAATATCAAAGACATGCCCGTCCTCAAATTCACTAGTTCCTCCAGTGACAAACACTGAGGTAGAGTCAACATATTTTTAAAATTATGCTTCAATTTTGCATAGTCTCTATTGACTTTCTTATGAAATTTGAGGTAACAGACACCTTCTTTCACCTCTCTCCTTCTAACCCTATTTTTGGTTAGTTTTACTATTCTGTACAGTGCTTGGGTTTTAACATTTATATCCTGTTCTGAAACCATCATTTAAACAGTTGTTTACTCTTGATTGTATTGATATTTTAAATGATTTGGTGCTCACCACCAGACTGTTTCTTGCCTTGGCTTCTCCATTTCTGCACTCTTTATCTTTGACTGATCTACTTGGTTACCTTGAGTTTGTCATACAGTAGTTTTTAATTAATTTAATTTTTATTCCAAGAAAAGCTCATGGATTTTGATTTCTTTGCATTCTTTCATGCTTACTATCTATCTGTTTCATTTATCCTAAGAGGTAACTTGATTGGGTTTAGAACTTTCAGGTCATGCATTCTTTTCATCAGAACTTTGTAGACATTGGTGCAATGTCTTTAGTTTTCAGGGTGGGGTGGGGAAGCCTGGGGTTAATCTGATTTCCTCCTTTATTCCTGACTTACTTTTTGTTGGTATACCTATATTATTATCATTTTAAAGGTTTCAAATATTATATTTTGACATAATATTTGATATATTCAAGAGATTAAATATAAAATATGTAAATTATAAATAATCAAAATAAAAACTTTTAAATAATCACTCAACTTAAGAACTGAAAGAATCACCAATACCATACATTGCATCTGCCTATGGGTTCCTCCTCTGTTCCATTTACTTCTCTTCCCCCTGAGGGAGCAGCTCTCCTGTATGTTTATCCTGCCTTTGCAATATTCCAAATAGTTTTATCATGTATGTATATATCCATAAAATATGATTTCATTTTGACTTTTAAAATTTAACTTAATAGTTTTAAAGATTCATCGCTTTGTGTTACTATAGAACACTCACTTTTAATAACATTATTGATACTGAATTTATATACCATAATGTTCACCCATTTAAAGTATATAGTTTGGGAATTCCTGGCAGTCCAGTGGTTAGGACTCTGCACTTCCACTGCAGGGGGTGCAGGTTCCATCCCTGTTGGGGAACTAAAATTCCCCAAACCACGTGACACGGCCAAAGAAAGAAAAAAAACTATATAATTTGGTAGCTGTCAGTGTATTTACAGACTTGTATGACCATCACCATCTTCTAATTTTAGAGTACTCTAATCACTTCCCCCAGAAACTTTAGACCTGTTAGCAGTCATTCCCAACCCCTTCTTCCCCTGTTTCTCCATACACTAATTGTCTCACCACCAATGATCTGTGATACCACCTCTATTACATATAAAGTTTTCATATATGCTTGGGTATATTCTCTGTTTCATTCTGTCACTCTCCACTTGTCAATCGTTCTAACTCTCTGCCAAAATCACAGTCTTAATTATTACAGCTTTATAGAAGATCTTCAGGGTTAGGAACCAAGATGGCGGAGTAGAAGGATGTGTTCTCACTCCCTCTTGCTAGAACACCAGAATCACAACTAGCTGCTGGACAGTCATCGACAGGAAGACACTGGAACTCACCAAAAAAAATATCCCACATCCAAAGAAAAAGGAGAAGCCACAATGAGATGGTAGGAGGGGCGCAATCACAGTAAAAGCAAATCCCGCAACTGCTAAATGGGTGACTCACGGACTGGAGAACACTTAAACCACAGAAGTACACCCACTGCAGTGAAGGTTCTGAGACCCATGTCAGGCTTCCCAACCTGGGGGTCCGGCAACGGGAAGAGGAATTCCTGGAGAATCAGACTTTGAAAGTTAGCGATATTTGATTGCAGGACTTCAACAGAACTGGGGGAAACAGAGACTCCACTCTTGGAGGGCACACACAAAGTAGTGTGCATATCAGGACCCAGGGGAAGGAGCAGTGACCCCAGGGGAGACTGAACCAGACATACCTGCTAGTGTTGGAGGCTTTCCAGCAGAGGCGGGCGGTGGCTGTGGCTCACCATGGGGACAAGGACACTGGCAGCAGAAGTTCTGGGAAGTACTCCTTGGTGTGAGACCTCCCAGAGTCCCCAGTTAGCCCCACCAAAGAGCCCAGGTAGGCTCCAGTGTTGGGTTGCTTCAGGCCAAACAACCAACAGGGAGGGAACCCAGCCCCACCCATCAGCAATCAAGTGGATTAAAGTTTTACTGAACTGTGCCACCCGAACAACAGTCACCTCTACCCACCACCAGTCCCTCCCATCAGGGAACTTGCACAAGCCTCTTAGATACCCTCATCCACCAGAGGGCAGACAGCAGAAGCAAGAAAAACTACAATCCTGCAGCCTGTGGAACAAAAACCGCATTCACAGAAAGATAGACAAGATGAAAAGGCAGAGGGCTATGTACCGGATGAAGGAACAAGATAAAACCCCAGGAAAACAACTAAATGAAGTGGAGAGAGGCAACCTTCCAGAAAAAGTATTCAGAATAATGAGAGTGAAGATGATCCAGGACATCAGAAAAAAAAATGGAGGCAAAGATTGAGAAGATGCAAGAAATGTTCAACAAAGACCTAAAAGAATTAAAGAACAAACAAACAGAGACGAACAATACAATAACTGAAATAAAGACTACACTAGAAGGAATCAATAGCAGAATAACTGAGGCAGAAGAACGGCTAAGTGACCTGGAAGACAGAATGGTGGAATTCACTGCTGCGGAACAAAATAAAGAAAAAATAATGAAAAGAAATGAAGACAGCCTAACAGAATTCTGGGACAACATTAAACACAACAACAATCGCATTATAGGGGTCCCAGAAGGAGAAGAGAGAAAGGACCCGAGAAAATATTTGAAGTGATTATAGTCGAAAATTTCCCTAACATGGGAAAGGAAATAGCCACCCAAGACCAGAAAGCGCAGAGAGACCCATACAGGATAAACCCAAGGAGAAACATGCCAAGACACATAATAAACAAACTGACAAAAATTAAACACAAAGAAAAATTATTGAAAGCAGCAAGGGAAAAAAGACAAATACCATACAAGGGAACTCCCATAAGGTTAACAGCTGATTTATCAGGAGAAACTCTACAAGCCAGAAGGGAGTGACATGATATACTTAAATTGATGAAAGGGAAGAACCTACAACCAAGATTACTCTACACATCAAGGATCTCATTCAGATTCAATGGAGAATTCAAAAGCTTTACAGACAAGCAAAAGCTAAGAGAATTCAGCACCACCAAACCAGCTCTACAACAATGCAAAAGGAACTTCTCTAAGTGGGAAACACAAGAGAAGAAAAGGACCTACAAAAACAAACCCCAAACAATTAAGAAAATGGTCATAGGAACATACATATCGATAATTACCTTAAACGTGGATGGATTAAATGCTCCAATCAAAAGACACAGGCTTGCTGAATGGATACAAAAACAAGACCTATCTATATGCTGTCTACAAGAGACCCACTTCAGACCTAGGGATACATACAGACTGAAAGTGAGGGGATGGAAAAAGTTATTCCATAACAATGGAAATCAAAAGAAGGCTGGAGTAGCAATACTCATATCAGATAAAATAGACTTTAAAATAAAGAATGTTACAAGAGACAAGGAAGGACAGTACATAATGATCAAGGGATCGATCCAAGAAGAAGATATAACAATTATAAATATATATGCACCTAACATAGGAGCACCTCAATACATAAGGCAACTGCTAACAACTATAAAAGAGGAAATCGACAGTAACACAATAATAGTGGGGGACGTTAACACCTCACTTACACCAATGGACAGATCATCCAAACGAAAATAAATAAGGAAACAGAAGCTTTAAATGACACAATAGACCAGATAGATTTAATTGATATTTATAGGACATTCCATCCAGAAAGAGCAGATTACACTTTCTTCTCAAGTGTGCACGGAACATTCTCCAGGATAAATCACATCTTGGGTCACAAATCAAGCCACAGGAAATTTAAGAAAATTGAAATCATATCAAGCATCTTTTGTGACCACAATGCTATGAGATTAGAAATGAATTACAGGGAAAAAACGTAAAAAACACAAACACGTGGAGGCTAAACAATATGTTACTAAATAACAAGAGATCACTGAAGAAATCGGAGAGGAAATCAAAAATTGCCTAGAGACAAATGGCAATGAAAACACGACAATCCAAAACCTATGGGATGCAGCAAAAGCAGTTCTAAGAGGGAAGTTTATAGCTGTACAAGCCTACCTCAAGAAACAAGAAAAATCTCAAGTAAACAATCTAACCTTACACCTAAAAGAACTAGAGAAGGAAGAACAAAAAAACCCAAAGTTAGCAGAAGGAAAGAAATCATAAAGATCAGAGCAGAAATAAATGAAATAGTAACAAAGAAAACAATAGCAAGGATCAATAAAACTAAAAGCTGGAAAGCTGGTTCTTTGAGAAGATAGACAAAATTGATAAACCGTTAGCCAGACTCATCAAGAAAAAGAGGGAGAGGACTCAAATCAATCAAATTAGAAATGAAACAGGAAAAGTTACAACAGACACTGCAGAAATACAAAGCATCCTAAGAGACTACTACAAGCAACGCTATGCCAGTAAAATGGACAACCTGGAAGAAATGGAAAAATTCCTAGAAACATATAACCTTCCAAGACTGAACCAGGAAGAAATAGAAAATATGAACAGACCAATCACAAGTAATGAAATTGAAACTATGATTAAAAATCTTCCAACAAACCAAGGTCCAGGACCAGATGGCTTCACAGGTGAATTCTATCAAACAGAGAATAGCTAACACCTATCCTTCTCAAACTCTTCCAAAAAATTGCAGAGGAAGGAACACTCCCAAACTCATTCTATGAGGCCACCATTACCCTGATACCAAAACCGGACAAAGGTACTACAGAAAAAGAAAATTACAGACCAATATCACTGATGAATATAGATGCAAATATCCTCAACACAATACTAGCAAACACAATCCAACAACACATTAAAAGGATCATACACCGGGATCAAGTGGGTTTTATCCCAGAGATGCAAGGATTGTTCAATATACGTAAATCAATCAATGTGATAAACCATATTAACAAATTGAAGATTAAAAAACATATGATCATCTCAATAGATGCAGAAAAAGCTTTTGACAAAATTCAACAGCCATTTATGATAAAAACTCTCCAGAAAGTGGGCATAGAGGGAACCTACCTCAACATAATAAAGGCCATATATGACAAACCCACAGCAAACATCATTCTCAATGGTGAAAAACTGAAAGCATTTCCTCTAAGATCAGGAAGGAGACAAGGAGGTCCACTCTCGCCACTATTATTCAACATAGTTTTGAAAGTCCTAGCTACCGCAATCAGAAGAAAAAGAATAAGAGGAATACAAATTGGAAATGAAGAAGTAAAACTGTCACTGTTTGCAGATGACATGGTACTATACACAGAGAATCCTAAAAATGCCACCAGAAAACTACTAGAGCTAATCAATGAATTTCGTAAAGTTGCAGGATACAAAATTCATGCACAGAAATCTCTTGCATTCCTACACACTAATGATTTAAATTCTGAAAGAGAAATTAAGGAAACACTCCCATTTACCATTGCAACAAAAAGAATAAAATATCTTGGAATAAGCCTACCTAGGGAGACAAAGGACCTGTATGCAGAAAACTATAAGACACTGATGAAAGAAATTAAAGATGATACCAACAGATGGAGAGATATACCATGTTCTTGGATTGGAAGAATCAACATTGTGAAAATGACTGTAGTACCCAAAACAATCTACAGATTCAATGCAATCCCTAATAAATTACCAATGGCATTTTTTACGGAACTAGAGCAAAAAATCTTAAAATTTGTTTGGAGACACTAAAAGACCCCCAATAGCCAAAGCAGTCTTGAGGGAAAAAATCGGAGCTGGAGGAATCAGACTTCCTGACTGCAGACTATACTACAAAGCTACAGTAATCAAGACAATATGGTACTGGCACAAAAACAGAAACATAGATCAATGGAACAGATAGAAAGCCCAGAGAGAAACCCACACACCTATGGTCAACTAATCTATGACAAAGGAAGCAAGGATATGCAATGGAGAAAAGGCAGTCTCTTCAATAAGTGGTGCTGGGAAAACTGGACAGCTACATGTAAAAGAATGGAATTAGAACACTCTCTAACACCATACACAACAATAAACTCAAAATGGATTAAAGACCTAAATGTAAGACCGGGCACTATAAAACTCTTAGAGGGAAACGTAGGCAGAACACTCTATGACATAAATCACAGCAAGATCCTTTTTGATCCACCTCCTAGAGTAACGGAAATAAAAACAAAAATAAACAAATGGGACCTAATGAAACTTCAAAGCTTTTGCACAGCAAAGGAAACCATAAAGAAGACGAAAAGACAACCCTCAGAATGGGAAAACATATTTGCAATCGAATCACGGACAAAGAATTAATCTCCAAATATATAAACAGTTCATGCAGCTCAACATTAAAAAAACAAACAACCCAATCCAAAAATGGGCAGAAGAGCTAAATAGACTTTTCTCCAAAGAAGACATACAGATGGCCAAAAAGCACATGAAAAGCTGCTCAACATCACTAATTATTAGAGAAATGCAAATCAAAACTACAATGAGGTATCACCTCACACCAGTTAGAATGGGCATCATCAGAAAATCTACAAACAACAAATGCTGGAGAGGGTGTGGAGAAAAGGGAACCCTCTTGCACTGTTGGTGAGAATGTAAATTGGTACAGCCACTATGGAGAACAGTATGGAGGTTCCTTAAAAAACTAAAAATTGAATTACCATATGATCCAGGAATCCCACTACTGGGCATATATCCAGAGAAAACCGTAATTCAAAAAGACACATGCACCCCAATGTTCATTGCAGTATTATTTACAATAGCCAGGTCATGGAAGCAACCTACATGGCCATCGACAGACGAATGAATAAGGAAGATGTGGTACATATATACAATGGAATATTACTCAGCCATAAAATGGAACTAAATTGGGTCATTTGTAGAGATGTGGATGGATCTAGAGACTGTCATACAGAGTGAAGTAAGTCAGAAAGAGGAAAACAAATATTGTATGCTAGCACATACATGTGGAACGTAGAAAAATGGTACAGATGAACTGGTTTGCAGGGCAGAAATTGAGACACAGATGTAGAGAATGAACGTATGGACATCAAGGGGGGAAAGCAGTGGGGAGGTGGGGGTGGTGGTGTGATGAATTGGGCGATTGGGATTGACATGTATAAAACTGATGACTTATAAGGACATGCTGTATCAAAAAATAAATGAAATTATTTAAAAAATTAAAAGATCTTCAAACCTGGTACACATTGTCACATTCCATTTTTTAGGATATTCAGGTGTTTTTAGCCGTTTGCTCTTCCAAATACATTAGATTTATTCCCAGATACCTTATGTTTTTGTTGCAATTATAAATTGTATGTTTTAATTATTACATTTTAAAATGTTTATGGCTGTTGTTCGGAAAGGCAGTGAAATTTTGTATATTGGTCTTAGAGCTGTATACAATAGGAGAGTAAAACTGCTAAGCTCTGCTGTTATTACTAATACATTGTTTTTAGATTGTGGTTTTCTATATGTATGATCATAGTATCTACCACTAATGTTGGGTTTGTTTCTTTCTAGTCTTTAAGTCTTTATTTACTTATCTTATTGTCTGGCTACAGCCTCCAGCTTTAGTGATGATCAAAACATGACAGTGGGCAAACGTCCTGTTTCTGCTTTCAAATGGGATGCTTCTAACTTTTCATCATTAAGAGTGATGTTTACTAAGGCTTTGGTAGATACATTCATTCATATAAAGAAAATTCTCCTCCACTCAGTTTCCTACAACTTTTTATGTTGAATCAAAGCTTAACTTTATCCAATGCTTTTTCTGTTTCTATTGAGATTTTATGTGGGTTTTTCCACTTAATCTATTACAGTATATCACAATTCTAGATTTTCTAATGTTAAACTACACTAGCATTCCTGGGATAAACCCAACTAAGTCATTATTTTTTATTATTTTTTTTAGCCCTAGTGGATTTGCTAATATTTTGTTTAGCTTCTTGAGTGAGATTGATCTATAATTTCTATTCTCAAACTGTACTTGTCTATTTTTGGTGCCCAGGTTATGCAGAATGATTTATAGAGTAGTTCTTATTTTTCTATTTGCTGCAAAAGTCCATAAAAGATATAAATTAGCTGTTGAATGTTTAGTGATTTCACCTGTAAAATTTCATGGGCCTGGTCTTTCCTTGTAAGAATATTTTAAATTATTGATTCAGTTGCTTTAATAGTTTTAGGACTATTCAAGTTTTGTAATTCTTAAGTCAGTCTTGATAAGGTATATTTTTCTAAGAAGTATTTCATTTTTGTCTAAGTATTCAAATTCATTGGCATAAATTTGCTCATGGTATTTTCTTCTTAATCTGTGCTGTATCTGTATTTCCATTCCCTGTTTAGTTCTTATATTATTTGTACTCTCTTTTTTCTCAATCAGTCTTGCCAAAGCTTTGTCTATTTCATTAGTCTTCTCAAAAAGCTAACTTTTTTGATGTTTCTATTGTACTTTTTTTTCATGGAATCCTACTCTTATTTTAATTGTTTCTTTTCTTTGAGTTTATTCCTTTTTCCTTTCTAAATACTTAAGATGGGTGCTTAGTTCATTTTCAAACTTTTTAATGTAAGCATTATGGATGACAGATATCACTCAAAAGTATTAGTATTGACATGCTATATTTTCATTATTTAGCTTCAAGTATTTAAAAACTTCATAATGATTTCTTAATTGATAAATGAATATTTTATTTCAAAAGTTATGAGAACTTTAAAAAAATATCTCTTTGCTCTTGACTTCTATATAAATTGAATTCTCATCAGAGAATATTGTCTTTCTAAGAAATGAACTTTAGATTCAAAGTTGCTTTAGTGTGAGCCTATTGATAAACTCTCAGTTTTGTTTAACTATAAATGTCTTTTTAAATTTGTTTTTAATTTTTAAATTTTTATTGGAGTATAGTTGATTTACAATGTTGTGTTCATTTCTGCTGTATGGCGAAGTGAATCAGTTATAAATATATCGACTCTTTTTTAGATTATTTTTCCATATAGGTTATTAAGGAGTTTTGAGTAGAGTTCCCAGTGCTATACAGGGGGTCCTTATTCTTTATCTATTTTATATATAGTAGTATGTATATGTCAATCTCAATCTCTCAATTTATCCCTCCCCCCATTTTCCCCTGGTAACCATAAGATTGTTTTCTACATCTGTGACTCTATTTTTGTTTTGTAAATAAGTTCATTTGTACCATTTTTTTAGATTCCACATGTAAGCAATATCATATAATATTTGTCTTTCTCTTTCTGATTTACTTCACTCACTATGACAATCTCTAGGTCCATCCATGTTGCTGCAATTGGCATTATTTCATTCTTTTTATGGCTGACTAATATTCCATTGTATATATGTACAACATCTTCTTTATCCATTCTTCTGTTGATGGACATTTAGGTTGCTTCTATGTCCTGGCTATTGTAAATGGTGCTGCAATGAACATTTGTGTGCATGTATCTTTTTGCATTATGGTTTTCTCCGGGTATATGCCCAGGAGTGGGATTGCTGGATCACACGGTAGCTCTATTTTTAGTTTTTTTAAGGAACCTCCATACTGTTCTCCATAGTGGCTGTAACAGTTTACATTCCCACCAACAGTGTAGAAGGGTTACCTTTTCTCTACATCCTCTCCAGCATTTATTGTTTGTAGATTTCTTGATGATGGCCATTCTGACTGGTGTGAGGTGATACCTCATTGTAGTTTTGATTTGCATTTCTCTAATAATTAGTGATGTTGAGCAGCTTTTCATGTGCTTTTTGGCCATCTATAACTGTCTTTATTTCACTCTGAGGTTTGATAGTTAATAGCTATTTCCTCTCAACACTGAATATACTATTCCATTGCCTTCTGTTTTCTGTTATTACAGTGGAACAGTCTGCTGTGTATGAAATAATCATTTCTCTGGGTGCTTTAAAAACTTTTGTCTTTGTTGTTCTACAGAGTCACTATTAGGTAACATCTAGGCATTGATTTTTTTGTCATTTACCTGGCTTGGGAACATTATGCTTTCCAAAATTGTAAACAAATAGCTTTCAGAATTTCTGGAAACTTCTCAGCTATTATCACTCCTTGATTAGCTTTATTCTCTCTTTTTATGGCTCTCATTTGACGTATGTTAGACTTTCTCATTTTATCCTCAATATTTTAAATTATTCTCATAATTTCCAGTCCTTTTTCCTTTTTGAATTATATTTTGGTTAATTATTTATTTCTGTCTTCAACTTTATATACATATACACATAAATCAATCCAAGTCTATATAGAAACTATTATAAATACAATTTAATATATAGACAGGCATGACTATACAGAAAACACCTTGGGGGCCCAGTAGGGAACTATAGAATCCCAGTCTTGTCTCTCTCTAGTAAGCATGGTCTTTTTTTTTTTAATTAATTAATTTATTTGTTTATTTTTGGCTGCATTGGGTCTTCGTTGCTGCACACAGGCTTTCTCTAGTTGCAGCGAGCGGAGGCTACTCTTTGTTGCAGTGCGTGGGCTTCTCATTGTGGTGGCTTCTCTTGTTGTGGAGCACAGGCTCTAGGCGCACAGCCTTCAGTAGTTGTGGCACGTGGGCTCAGTGGTTGTGGCTCACAGGCTCTAAAGCCCAGGCTCAGTAGTTGTGGCGCACAGGCTTAGTTGCTACATGGCATGTGGGATCTTCCCAGACCAGGGCTCAAACCCATGTGCCCTGCATTGGCAGGTGGATTCTTAACCACTGTGCCACCAGGGAAGTCCCAGCGTGGTCTTTAAGCTCAAAATAATTGTACACTAGAACATTTGTTTTTACTTATACATAAAAGCAAACAATTCCTGGTAAAGACGATAATGAACTGGATTAGCTATGTTAATCCATTTTATGCTATGTCTCAAGTAGTGTTTTAAACAATCTCTCCATTGAGTTAACTCATGGGTTGAAATTATAAATTATATGAATACACCAATGAAGAAAAAACGTGGGATTCCTTGTGGGCTCATCAACAATCTTCAGGAAATCTGTCAACATAAACAGTCGCTAGCATAGCACAAAATTAATAATATAGCCCAGGGAGAGCAAGGGGGAAAGCTGGAGGCAATCAGTGAAGGACTCATTTCAATTTAGGGCAGACTGTATCAGAGAACCTGAGGAGAAAGGATTAGAAATGCACCCTCTGATATACCAGCATTCCAACAAAGTTATGAACAGCTGCTAGGAGTGACCTTGGGATTTCTTAAATTCCATCTGATAGTTTCTATTTTATTAATTTTGTTTAGGAGAAGCATTTTTAAAGTTAAAATAATTGGGTTAATGTCTTAAACTTCATTTTAGATATTTGGAGGATTGGAGGTGGAGAGATGTTTCTTTAAGTTTTTTTTTTTAGATGACTTAGCCATATAAATTATTATATATCCCTTTTCAAAAGTTTGCATAGATTTTTTTTCCTCCTGGGGCATTTAAGTGTCTTTAATTTTTATTTCCATGTTAACACTGCAAGGGAAGATAATGTACCCACAAGTTTTTTCCTCCTTTGACTTTCCCATTCAGGTTTTAATTCTCCATCCCCCCCATCCCCAAAACCTCTGGCATGTAGCTCTACTTATCAAAAGCAGGTATTGTTTTAGTCAAATGTGACACTAGTTTGAATATAGTTGGGCTGAGGTATTTTCTTTTGGGGGAACTGTGAACCTTTTAAAGTCCGTATTGCTAAAATTGTTCACAGCATGGTCCACATCTGCTACTACTCTTGAAAAATACTAACAGATGAAGATATTTATGAATTTAATGGATGAGAGTTGAGGTATGGAGCTTGGAGTGGCAGAGCCTGTATCACCCCTTAAATGGTGGGAGACACTAAGATAAGTCAATTTGGAGGGAAGGGGACACAGAAGAAGGTGGTTTCAACAAGCCAAGTCTGTAACTGGCATCCTCAGAGTCAACTTCTAATTTTTTTTCTTCCAGTTTTATTGTGATATAATTGACCTACAGCACTGTATAAGGTGTACACATAATGAATTGACTTACACATACATCATGAAATGATGAACACAATAAGTGTAGTGAGCGTCCATCATCCGATATAGAGACAAAATTAAAGAATAGAAAAAAATATTTTTCCTTGTAATGAGAGCTCTTAGGATTTACTCTCTTTACAGCACCACTGCTAATTTTTCTGTAAACGATTATTAATTTAGTGGATTTCTCAGGACCTTAATTTCTTCTCTTCAACTTCTACCTTTTATATAAGAGCATGGAACATTATGGAAGATACATTTAAATTGTTTAAGTGTGAAATTGCTGATTTATTTTTACCTGAAATGTCAACAAAGCCATACCCCCGGCACCCCAGGGGACTGGTCTCTGTATCTGGGTGTGAATGGGTACTCCATCAGATTCACTGTGCCTGGAGGGCTGTAAAATGAGATACCATCAACTTAAACATCCTTTGCCTTCTAAGTTGCCTTGTATTACTATTATTTTTAATAGCAATGATAGTTTCACTTGTTAAGGAAATCAGCCATTCTGACTTAACAGTGGGAGAAGTTGGTGTCTCATAACACAATAGATTGTTTCTGATTGCCTGAGGAGATGTCCTTGTTAAGTATCTTGACACAGAGTCAGAAGTTAGAGTAGTGAGAGAGTCTGGTTACCCCTGGAGCCCAGTGGGAAGCAGGCGACAGTTGGCATTTTCTCAGGAGAGCCAGTTTACTCATTATTTTAGTGTTTGTGCGAGTGAACACCTTCAAAGTGAAATTAATTTCCCTTTGGATTACTTAGGATATTATTTTTAATGCTGAAGTTTTCCACATGATCCTTGGCCACCCTTTTTTCCCCCCAGAATGATTGAGTAAAGAAAAAAAAGTCACATGATTGTTTCTAACAGCACATAAAAATAGATTTTGAGAAATTTTGTTATTTCCTGTGATTCTGTTGTAGATATTCTTAGTGATGATCATTCTTCAGAGGGGAAAAATGAAACAGAAACGTTTACTGTTATGTATTAAAATCAAATTTAAGTGTTTTATGGGATGAGGGGGTGAAGCTCTCCTCAAAACATCCAAAAATGAAAATCCACCTACTTCCAAACAATTAAAACCTTGCTAATCGAGAATAAGCTTCAGAATATTAAGATCATTCTGGACCTGCCTGAAGTCCTGTGTATTTTACATCTGTCACCCCAAATCTGGTCTGTGAGTGAATGGAGGGACAGAAGGCCTTTCTTAATCTCTCCAGCTGCTCCCACTCCTACCAGAGCATCTCTGGGCTGGCCTAGAGGACAAGAGGCAAATCAGAGGAGCATGAAATCAACCCCAGCTTCCGCTTCCTCTTCTTAGCACTCTCCCATCCCATCAAGGCCTCCAATTCCGAGTGGCTGGAGGAGCTTCTGATGCCGGCCAGGTCCACTCTGCCAACTGTGCACATGGGCAGCCTCTCTGGAAGAACCCATTCCAAGCTGCCAAACATTCAGTGTCACTTCCTCAGCACTAAACTTTAGATGGCTTTCCAAGCAGGCAATATTTGGGGGAATTTTGCTGTCACTTCCTTAGGAAGGGCTAAGTAGGCTGGTTTTTAATATCCTTACAAGGAGCTATGTTTAATAAGTTATTAACTAATTCTGGTAGATAAAATGCACTATAAGCATGACAGTAAAGGGTGAAAAAATCTAATACGTCAACTTTATTTTCTTAATTTTTATTTTAAATTGAAGTATAGTTGATTAACAATGTTGTGTTAGTTTCAGATATATAGCAAAGTGATTCAGTTATACGTATATATGTATCTATTCTTTTTCAAGTTCTTTTCTCATTTAGTTTATTTAGGTTACAGAGTACTGAGCAGAGTTCCCTGTGCTATACAATAGGTCCTTGTTGGTTATCTATTTTAAATATGGCAGTGTGTACATGTCAATCCCAAACTCCCAATCTATCCTCCCCCCTCTACTTTTCCCCCATGGTAACCATAAATTCCTTCTCTAAGTCTGTGACTATGTTTCTGTTTTGTAAATAAGTTCATTTGTATCATTTTTTTCAGATTCCGCATATAAGAAATGTCCTGTGAAATTAGTGTTTCTCTGACTTACTTCACTTAGTCTGATAATCTCCATGTCCATCCATATTGCTACAAATGGCATTATTTCATTCTTTTTTTTTCTATTTTTAGGGTTTTTATTTTTTTTGAATTTTATTTTAATTATTTCTTTATACAGCAGGTTCTTATTAGTTATCCATTTTATACATGTTAGTGTATATATGTCAATCCCAATCTTCCAGTTCATCACACCACCACCACCGCCGCCGCCCACCACTTTCCCCCCTTGGTGTCCATACGTTTGTTCTCTACATATGTGTCGCTGTTTCTGCCCTGCAAACCAGTTCATCTGTACCATTTTTCTAGGTTCCACATATATGCATTTATATACAATATTTGTTTCTCTCTTTCTGACTTACTTCCCTCTGTATGACAGTCTCTAGATCCATCCATGTCTCTACAAATGACCCAATTTCGTTCCTTTTTATGGCTGAGTAATATTCCATTGTATATATGTACCACTTCTGCTTTATCCATTCATCTGTCAATGTGCATTTAGGTTGCTTCCATGACCTGGCTATCGTAAATAGTGCTGCAATGAATATTGGGGTGCATGTGTCTTTTTCAATTATGGTTTTCTCTGGGTATATGCCCAGTAGTGGGATTGCTGGGTCATATGGTAATTCCATTTTTAGTTTTTTAGGGAACCTCCATACTTTTCTCCATAGTGGCTGTATCAATTTACATTCCCACAGACAGTGCAAGAGGGTTCCCTTTTCTCCACACCATCTCCAGCATTTGTTGTTTGTAGATTTTCTGATGATGCCCATTCTAACTGGTGTGAGGTGATGCCTCATTATAGTTTGTTTTTTGGGGTTTTTATTTATTTTTTTTGCGGTACGCGGGCCTCTCACTGCTGTGGCCTCTCCCGTTGCGGGCTCCGGACGCACAGGCTCAGCGGCCATGGCTCACGGGCCCAGCCGCTCCGTGGCATGTGGGATCGTCCCGGACCGGGTCACGAGCCCGTGTCCCCTGCATCGGCAGGCGGACTCTCAACCACTGCGCCACCAGGGAAGCCCTCATTATAGTTTTTTAATTTCTTTTAAACATCTTTATTGGAGTATAATTGCTTTACAATGGTGTGTTAGTTTCTGCTTTATAACAAAGTGAATCAGATATACATATACATATAGCCCCATATCTCCTCCCTCTTGCGTCTCCCTCCCATCCTCCCTATCCCACCCCTCTAGCTGGTCACAAAGCACCAAGAGTAATTCCCTGGCTTCCGACTTGAGAAGATACCCGGCTTCACGCCAAGCATTCTATCAGCTTTCAGTTTTGGATTTTGGCTCCCTGAGACTGGTCACTGCTGATCTGCCTCATTTTCTTTGTCCTAAAGAATGTCCTTAGGCGCTACAGAAATACAGAGGCGGCCACCACCACCTCTGCGTGATGACAAGAAGGAAGCACCACCGCCTGTGCCTCCCTGCCTGGTCTACACAACCTTCAGCAACCACGGCAGCAATCCTGTAGGTGGCGCCCATTTTAATTCTGTACACAAATAATTAATCGAACTATAGTTATTATGGGCCCCAGGAGCACAAGGCACTACGGAAAATAAAAGCAACGTGCAGGTTTCTGCCGAGTTATGCAGGAAAGCAATACAGCGCAAAGCAGTGGTCAGTCAGGTGCAAGTCCGAAATCCAGCTCCATTACTGTTACTGGTTATATGACCTTGGGAAACTGATGTTCTTGGGCCTTGGCTGCCTCTTCTATAAGATATCTGGATAATATAGCCTATCTCATTGGTAAAAATTAATGAGATAATACATGTAAATTTCCTACTAGCACCATGCCTAACTTTTCATAGATTCAAGAAATAATAAGTCAATATCCTTCTTTATTTCCCATCCCCTTTTGACTACTCAAAACGTTTCTGCTTCCAAACAGAATCCAGTTATCACCAATGGGTGTCTCTCTACTTCCCCATGTCTACTGTTGGCAAAAATGAAGCTTCTAAAATTAACACAGGATGGTATCTATATCACAGACTGCTTACAGGCTATCCAATATTCATCATCCCTTTCTTCCTTATTACTGGACCCTGATTTTGCTGAAGGTGGTAAAATACTAAGCAAAAAAACCATTTCCTAGGGTCCCTTGCCACTAGGGGTAGCCTAGTGTGTGACACAGTAGAGTCAGTAAAACTCTTGTTAGAGATTATTTGGAAAGTTTCTGGACATAGGTATTTTTATTCTCCCTCAACTAGCTTCCTTTTTCCAACTTCCTGGAAAGTCGGTATGATGGCTGGAATTGCAGTAGCTATCCTGCAACTATGAGGAAAAGATCAAGACTCATAATATGAGCCTTGACATACTTGAGCTCCTGAAAAATGCTTCCACCACCTTCCACTAGACTTCATATCAAATGGGAAAAATACAGACCTAAACTTAATCTACTGCCTTTCAGGTCTCTGTAACTCTCTTCTGAGCCCAATTCCGAACTGATTGAGGAATTTCCTAAATTTAGGGATTTGCTTCAATCCTATTTTGGCATGAGTATCAAGCCATCAACCATAATTTCCTTCCAATTTAAAAAGAAACTCTTATTGAGTGTCCAGTATGTGAGATACTGTGTATGTAGACATAGAAAAAAGTATTACCTACTGACTCATTTTTTTTTAAACATCTTTATTGGAATATAATTGCTTTACAATGGTGTGTTAGTTTCTGCTGTATAACAAAAGTGAATCAGCTATACATATACATACATCCCCATATCTCCTCCCTCTTGTGTCTCCCTCCCACCCTCCCTATCCCACCCCTCTAGGTGGTCACAAAGCACCGAGCTGATCTCCATGTGCTATGTGGCTGCTCCCCACTAGCTATTTATTTTACATTTGGTAGTATATATATGTCCATGCCACTCTCTCACTTCGTCCCAGCTTACCCTTCCCCCTCCCTGTGTCCTCAAGTCCATTCTCTATGCCTGCGTGTATATTCCTGTCCTGCCCCTAGGTTCTTAAAAACCATTTTTTTCTTTTTTAGATTCCATATATATCTGTTAGCATATGGTATTTGTTTTTTTCTTTCTGACTTACTTCCCTCGGTGTGACAGACTCTAGGTCCATCCACCTCACTACAAATAACTCAATTTCGTTTCTTTTTATGGCTGAGTAATATTCCATTGTATACATGTGCCACATCTTCTTTATCCATTCATCTGTCGATGGACACTTAGGTTGTTTCTATGTCCTGGCTATTGTAAATAGAGCTACAGTGAACTATGTGGTACATGCCTCTTTTTGAATTATGGTTTTCTCAGGGCATATGCCCTGTAGTGGGATTGCTCGGTCGTATGGTAGCTCTATTTTTACTTTTGTAGGGAACCTCCATACTGTTCTCCACAGTGGCTGTATCAATTTACATTCCCACCAACAGTGCAAGAGATTCCCTTTTCTCCACACCCTCTTCAGCATTTATTGTTTGTAGATTTTTTGATGATGGCCATTCTGACTTGTGTGAGGTGATACCTCACTGTAGTTTTGATTTGCATTTCTCTAATGATTATTGATGTTGAGTATCCTTTCATGTATTTGTTGGCAATCTGTATATCTTCTTTGGAGAAATGTCTGTTTAGGTCTTCTGCCCATTTTGGATTGGGTTGTTTGTTTTTTTGATATTGAGATGCATGAGCTGCTTGTAAATTTTGGAGATTAATCCTTTGTCAGTTGCTTCATTTGCAAGTATTTTCTCCCATTCTGAGCATTGTCTTTTCATCTTGTTTATGGTTTCCTTTGGTGTGCAAAAGCTTTGAAGTTTCATTAGGTCCCATTTGTTTATTTTTGTTTTTATTTCCATTTCTCTAGGAGGTGGGTCAAAAAGGATCTTGCTTTGATTCATGTCATAGAGTGTTCTGCCTATGTTTTCCTCTAAGAGTTTGATAGTGTCTGGCCTTACATTTAAGTCTTTAATCCATTTTGAGTTTACTTTGGTGTATGCTGTTAGGGAGTGTTCTAATTTCATTATTTTACATGTAGTTGTCCAGTTTTCCCAGCACCACTTATTGAAGAGACTGTCTTTTCTTTATTGTATATTCTTGCCTCCTTTATCAAAAATAAGGTGACCATATGTGCGTGGGTTTATCTCTGGGCTTTCTATCCTGTTCCATTGATCTATATTTCTGTTTTTGTGCCAGTACCATACTGTCTTGATTACTGTCACTTTGTAGTATAGTCTGAAGTCAGGGAGCTGATTTCTCCAAATCCATTTTTCTTTGTCATGATTGCTTTGGTTATTTGGGGTCTTTTATGTTTCTATACAAATTGTGAAATTGTTCTTCTAGTTCTGTGAAAAATGCCACTGGTAGTTTGATAAGGATTGCATTGAATCTGTAGATTGCTTTCGGTACTATAGTCATTTTCATAATATTGATTCTTCCAATCCAAGAACATGGTATATCTCTCTATCTGTTTGTGTCATCTTTGACTTCTTTCATCAGTGTCTTATAGCTTTTGGAGTACCAATCTTTTACCTCCTTAGGTAGGCTTATTCCTAGGTATTTTATTCTTTTTGTTTCAGTGGTAAATGGCATTGTTTCCTTAATTTCTCTTTCTGGTCTTTCATTGTTATTGTATAAGAATTCAAGAGATTTCTGTGCATTAATTTTGCATCCTGCTACTTTACCAAATTCATTTATTAGCTCTAATAGTTTTCTGTTGGCATCTTCAGGATTCTATATGTATAGTATCATGTCATCTGCAAACAGTGACAGCTTTACTTCTTTTTTCTGATTTGGATTGCTTTTATTTCTTTATCTTCTCTGATTGCTGTGTCTAAAACTTCCAAAACTGTGTTGAATAATTGTGGTGAGAGTGGGCAACCTTGTCATGTTCCTGATCTTAGTGGAAATGTTTTCAGTTTTTCACCATAGAGGACAATGTTAGCTGTGGGTTTGTCATATATGGCCTTTATTATGTTGAGGAAAGTTCCCTCTATGCCTGCTTTCTGGAGGGTTTTTATCATAAATATGTGTTGAATTTTTTCAAAAGCTTTTTCTGCATCTATTGAGATGATCATATGTTTTTTCTCCTTCAATTTGTTAATATGGTGTATCACATTGACTGATTTGCGTATACTGAAGAATCCTTGATTTCCTGGGATAAACCCCACTTGATCATGGTGTATGATCCTTTTAATGTGCTGTTGGATTCTGTTTGCTAGTATTTTTTGAGGATTTTTGCACCTATGTTCATCAGTGATATTGGCCTGTAGTTTTCTTTCTTTGTGACATCTTTGTCTGGTTTTGGTATCAGGGTGATTGTGGCCTCGTAGAATGATTTTGGGAGTGTTCTTCCCTCTGCTATATTTTAGAAGAGTTTGAGAAGGATAGGTGTTAGCTCTTCTCTAAATTTTTTTTTTTTTTTTTTTTTTGTGGTACGCAGACCTCTCACTGCTGTGGCCTCTCCCATTGCGGAGCACAGTATCCAGATGCGCAGGCTTAGCGGCCATGGCTCATGGGCCTAGCTGCTCCGCGGCATGTGGGATCTTCCCCGAACGGGGCACGAACCCATGTCCCCTGCATCAGCAGGCGGACTCTCAACCACTGCACCACCAGGGAAGCCTAAATATTTCATAGAATTCGCCTGTGAAGCCATCTGGTCCTGGGCTTTTGTTTGTTGGAAGATTTTTAATCACAGTTTCAATTTCAGTGCTTCTGATTGGTCTGTTCATATTTTCTATTTCTTCCTGGTTCAGTCTTGGAAGGTTGTGCATTTCTAAGAATGTGTCCATTTCTTCCAGGTTGTCCACTTTATTGGCATAGAGTTGTTTATAGTAATCTCTCAGGATCCTTTGTATTTCTGCAGTGTAAGTTGTTGCTTCTTTTTCCTTTCTAATTCTACTGATTTGAGTCTTCTCCCTTTTTTTCTTGATGAGTCTGGCTAATGGTTTATCAATTTTGTTTATCTTCTCAGAGAAGCAGCTTTTAGTTTTATTGATCTTTGCTATTGTTTTCTTTGTTTCTATTTCATTTATTTCTGCTCTGATCTTTATGATTTCTTTCCTTCTGTTAACCTTGGGTTTTTTTTTTTTCTTCTTTCTCTAATTGCTTTAGATGTAAGGTTAGGTTGTTTATTTGAGATGTTTCTTGTTTCTTAAGGTAGGATTGTATTGCTCTAAACTTCCCTCTTAGAACTCCTTGTCTCTTGTAACATTCTTTATTTTAAAGTCTATTTTATCTGATATGAGTATTGCTTATCCAGCTTTCTTTTGTTTTCCATTGGCATGGAATGTCTTTTTCCATCCCCTCACTTTCAGTCTGTATGTGTCCCTAGGTCTGATTTGGGTCACTTGTAGACAGCATATATACGGGTCTTGTTTTTGTATCCATTCAGCCAGTTTATGTCTTTTGGTTGGAGCATTTAATCTATTTACCTTTAATGTAATTATCAATATGTATGTTCCTGATACCATTTTATTAATTGTTTTGGATTTGTTATTGTAGGTGTTTTCCTTCTCTTGTGTTTCCGGCATAGAGAAGTTGCTTTAGCATTTGTTGTAAAGCTGGTGTGGTGGTGCTGAATTCTCTTAGCTTTTGCTTGTCTGTAAAGGTTTTAATTTCTCCGTCAAAGAGGAATAAGATCCTTGCTGGGTATAGTAATCTTGGTTGTAGGTTTTTCTCCTTCATAACTTTAAACATGTCCTGCCACTCCCTTCTGGCTTGCAGAGTTTCTGCAGAAAGATCAGCTGTTATCCTTATGGGGATTCCCTTGTGTGTTATTTGTTGTTTTTCCCTTGCTGGTTTTAATATTTTTTGTTTGTTATTTAATTTTTGATACTTTATTTAATATGTGTCTTGGCATGTTTCTCCTTGGATTTATCCTGTATGGGACTCTCTGTGCTTCCTGGACTTGATTAACTATTTCCTTTCCCATATTAGGGAAGTTTTCAACTATAATCTTTTCAAATATTTTCTCAGTCCCTTTCTTTTTCATTTCTTCTGGGACCACTATAATTTGAATGTTGGTGCAGTTAATGTTGTCCCAGAGTCTCTGAGACTGTCCTCAATTCTTTTCATTCTTTTTTTTTTATTCTGCTCTGCAGGAGTTATTTCCACTATTTTATCTTCCAGGTCACTTATCCGTTCTTCTGCCTCAGTTATTCTGCTATTGATTCCTTCTGGAGAATTTTTAATTTCATTTATTGTGTTGTTCATCATTGTTTGTTTGCTCTTTAGCTCTTCTAGGTCCTTGTTAAACGTTTCTTGTATTTTCTCCATTCTATTGCCAAGATTTTGGATCATCTTTACTATCATTATTCTGAATTCTTTTTCAGGTAGACTGCCCATTTCCTCTTCATTTGTTAGGTCTGGTGTGTTTTTACCTTGCTCCTTCATCTGCTGTGTGTTTCTCTGTCTTCTCATTTTGCTTAACTGACTGTGTTTGGGGTCTCCTTTTTGCAGGCTGCAGGTTTGTAGTTCCCTTTGTTTTTGGTGTCTGCCCCCAGTGGCTAAGGTTGGTTCAGTGGGTTGTGTAGGCTTCCTGGTGGAGGAGACTGGTGCTTATGTTCTGTTGGATGAGGCTAGATCTTGTCTTTCTGGTTGGCATGTCCACGTCTGGTGGTGTGTTTTGGGATGTCTGTGGCCTTATTATGATTTTACGCAGCCTCTCTGCTAATGGATGGGGTTGTGTTCCTGTCTTGCTAGTTGTTTGGCATAGGGTGTCCAGCACTGTAGCTTGCTGGTCATTGAGTGGAACTGGGTCTTGGTGTTGAGATGGAGATCTCTGGGAGATTTTCGCCATTTTATATTACATGGAGCTGGGAGGTCTCTTGTGGACCAGTGTCCTGAACTTGGCTCTCCCATCTCAAAGGCAAAGCCCTGACATCTGGCTGGAGCACCAAGAGACTGTCATTCACACAGCTCAGAATAAACAGGAGAAAATAAAGAAAGAAAGAAAGAAAGAAAGAAAGAATAAGATCAAATAAAATTAAATTAAAAAGTTATTAAAATAAAAAAAATTAATAAAAAAGTTTTTTTAAATAATAAAAAAAAGAAAGAGATGAGAGCAACCAACCAAAAAACAAATCCACCAATGATAACAAGTGCTAAAAACTATACTAAAAACAAAAACGCGTAGACAGAACCCTAGGACAAATGGTAAAAGCAAAGCTACAGACAAAATCACATACACATACACACTCACAAAAAGAGAAAAGGGACTTTGCTCCCAAAGTGCACCTCCTCAATTTGGGATGATTCGTTGTCTATTCAGGTATTCCACAGATGCAGGGTACATCAAGTTGATTGTGGAGATTTAATCCACTGCTCTTGTGGCTGCTGGGAGAGCTTTCCCTTTGTCTTCTTTGTTTCCACAGCTCCTGGGGTTCAGCTTTGGATTTGGACCCTCCTCTGCATGTAGGTCGCCTGTGGGCATCTGTTCTGTGCTCAGACAGGATGGGGTTAAAGGAGCAGCTGATTCGGGGGCTCTGGCTCACTCAGGCCGGGGGGAGGGAGGGGTACGGAATGCGGGGTGAGCCTGTGGCAACGGACGCCAGCATGATGTTGCACCAGCCTGAGGCGTGCTGCGTGTTCTCCCAGGGCAAGTTGTCCCTGGATCACGGGACCTTGGCAGTGGTGGGCTGCACAGGCTCCCAGGAGTGAAGGTGTGGAGAGTGACCTGTGCTTGCACACAGGCTTCTTGGTGGCGGCAGCAGCAGCCTTAGCGTCTCATGCCCGTCTCTGGGGTCCGCACTGATAGCCTCGGCTCGCGCCCGTCTCTGGAGCTCCTTTAAGCGGTGCTCTTAATCCCCTCTCCTTGCGCACCAGGAAACAGAGAGGCAAGAGAAAGTCTCTTGCCTCGTCGGTAGCTCCAGACTTTTTCCCGGACTCCCTCCCGGCTAGCTGTGGCGCACTAGCCCCCTTCAGGCTGTGTTCCCGCAGCCAACCCCAGTCCTCTCTCTGGGATCTAAGCTCTGGAGCCAGATCCTCAGCTCCCAACCCCGCACTCCCTGGCGGCTGAGCAGACAAGCTTCTCAGGCTGGTGAGTGCTGGTCGGCACCGATCCTCTGTGCGGGAATCTCTCCGCTTTGCCCTCTGCACCTCTGTGGCTGCACTCTCCTCTGTGGCTCCGAAGCTCCCCCCTCCGCCACCCGCAGTCTCTGCCCGTGAAGGGGCTTCCTAGTGTGTAGAAACCTTTCCTCCTTCACAGCTCCCTCCCACTGGTGCAGGTCCCGTCCTTATTCTTTTGTCTCTGTTTTTTCTTTTTCCTTTTGCCCTACCCAGGTACGTGGCGAGTTTCTTGCCTTTGGGGAGGTCTGAGGTCTTCTGCCAGCATTCAGTAGGTGTTCTGTAGGAGTTGTTCCACATGTAGATGTATTTCTGATGTATTTGTGGGGAGGAAGGTGATCTCCACGTCTTACTCTTCCACCATCTTGAAGCCCCTCTCCCTCATTGTAGTTTTGATTTGCATTTCTCTAATAATTAGTGATGGTGAGCAGCTTTTCATGTGCTTCTTGGCCATCTGTATGTCTTCTTTGGAGAAATGTCTATTTAGCTCTTCTGCCTATTTTTGGATTGGGTTGTTTGTTTTTTGAATATTGAGCTGCATGAGCTCTTTATATATTTTGGAGATTAATCCTTTGTCTCATGATTTGTTTGCAAATATTTTTTCCCATTTTGAGGGTTCTCTTTTCATCTTGTTGGTGTTTCCTTTGCTTTGCAAAAGTAAGTTTCATTAGGTCCCATTTGTTTATTTTGTTTTTATTTCTATTACTCTAGGAGGTGTATCAAATAGATCTTGCTGTGACTTATGTCATAGAGTGTTCTGCCTATGTTTTCCTCTGAGAGTTTTATGGTGTCTGGTCTTACATTTAGTTCTCTAATCCATTTTGAGTTTATTTTTGTGCATGGTATTAGGGAGTCTTCTAATTTCATTCTTTTCTACATGTAGCTGTCCAGTTTTCCCAGCACCACTTATTGAAGAGACTGTCTTTTCTCCATTGTATATCACTGTCTCCTTTGTCATAGATTAGTTGACCATAGGTATGTGAGTTTATCTCTGGGCTTTCTATCCTGTTCCATTGATCTGTGTTTCTGGTTTTGTGCCAGTACCATATTGTCTTGATTACTGTAGCTTTGTAGTGTAGTCTGAAGTCAGGGACTCTGATTTCGCCAGCTACACTTTTTTCCCTCAAGACTGCTTTGGCTATTTGGGGTGTTTTTGGTCTCCATAAAAATTTTAAGATTTTCTGTTCTAGTTCTAAAAAAAATGCCATTGGTAATTTGATAGAGATTGCATTGAATCTGTAGATTGCTTTGGGTAGTATAGTCATTTTCACAATATTCGTTCTTCCAATCCAAGAGCATGGTATATCTCTCCCTCTGTTTGCCTCATCTTTAATTTCTTTCATCAGTGTCTTGTAGTTTTCTACATAGAGTTATTTTGTCTCCCTACATAGGTTTATTCCTAGGTATTTTATTCTTTTTGTTGCAATGGTAAATGGGAGTGTTTCCTTAATTTCTCTTTCAGAATTTAAATCATTAGTGTGTAGGAATGCAAGAGATTTCTGTGCATTAATTTTGTATCCTGCAACTTTACCAAATTCATTTATTAGCTCTAGTAGTTTTCTGGTGCCTTCTTTAGGATTCTCTGTATATAGTATTATGTCATCTGCAATAAGTGACAGTTTTACTTCTTCTTTTCCAATTTGTATTCCTTTTACTTCTTTTTTTTCTCTGATTGCTGTGGCTAGGACTTCCAAAACTATGTTAAATAATAGAGGTGAGCATGGACATCCTTGTCTTGTTCCTGATCTTAGAGGAAATGTTCTCAGTTTTTCACCATTGAGAATGATGTTGTGTGTGGGTTTGTCATATATGGCCTTTATTATGTTGAGGAAGGTTCATTCTATGCCCACTTTCTGGAAAGTTTTTATCACAAATGAGTGTTGAATTTTTGTCACAGATGATCATATGGTTTTTATTCTTCAATTTGTTAATATGGTGTATCACATTGATTGATTTACGTATAATTAAGAATCCTTGCATCCCTGCAATAAATCCCATTTGATAGTGGTGTATGATCCTTTTAATGTGTTGTTGGATTGTGTTTGCTAGTATTTTGTTGAGTATTTTTGCATCTATATTCATCAGTGATATTGGTCTGTAATTTTCTTTTTTTGTAGTATCTTTGTCTGGTTTTGGTATCGGGGTGATGGTGGCCTCATAGAATGAGTTTGGGAGTGTTCCTTCCTCTGCAATTTTTTGGAAGAGTTTGAGAAGTGTGGGTATAAGCTCTTCTCTAAATGTTTGATAGAATTCACCTGTGAAGCCATCTGGTCCTGGAGTTTTGTTTGTTGGAAGATTTTTAATCACCGATTCACTTTCATTACTTGAGATAGGTCTGTTCATATTTTCTATTTCTTCCTGGTTCAGTCTTGGAAGGTAATACCTTTCTAAGAATTTGTCCATTTCTTCCAGGTTGTCCATTTTATTGGCATAGAGTTGCTTGTAGTAGTTTCTTAGGATGCTTTGTATTTCTGCGCTGTCTGTTGTAACTTCTCTTTTTTTATTTCTAATTTTATTGATTTGAACCCGCTCCTTCGTTTTCTTGATGAGTCTGGCTAAAGGTTTATCAATTTTGTTTATCTTCTCAAAGAACCAGCTTTTAGTTTTGTTGATCTTAGCTATTGTTTTCTTTATTTCTGTTTCATTTATTTCTGCTCTGATTGTTATGTTTCTTTCCTTCTACTAACTTTGGGTTTTGTTGGTTTTTCTTCCTCTAGTTCCTTTAGGTGCAAGGTTAGATTGTTAATTTGAGATGTTTGTTGTTTCTTGAGGTAGGATTTTATTTCTATAAACTTCCCTCTTAGAACTGTTTTTGCTGCATCCCATAGGTTTTGGATAGTCATGTTTTCATTGTCATTTGTCTCTAGGTATTTTTTGATTTCTTCTGATTTCTTCAGTGATCTCTTGGTTATTTAGTAACATATTGTTTAGCTTCCACGTGTTTGTGTTTTTTACTTTTTGCCCTGTAATTGATTTCTAACCTTATAGCATTGTGGTCAGCAAAGATGCTTGATATGAATTCAGTTTTCTTAAATTTACTGAGGCTTGATTTGTGACCCAAGATGTGATGTATCCTGGAGAATGTTCCATGTGCACTTAAGAAAATGCTGTGTAATCTGTGTAAACACAGTGTAATCTGCTATTTTGGGATGGAATGTCCCATAAATATCAATTAAATCTATCTGGTCTATTGTGTCATTTAAAGCTTCTGTTTCCTTATTTATTTTCATTTTGGATGATCTGTCCATTGGTGTAAGTGAGGTGTTAAAGTCCCCCATTATTATTGTGTTGCTGCCGATTTCCTCTTTTATAGCTGTTAGCAGTTGCCTTATGAATTGAGGTGCTCCTATGTTGGGTGTATATATATTTATAATTGTTATATCTTCTTCTTGGATCGATCCCTTGATCATTATGTACTGTCCTTCCTTGTCTCTTGTAACATTCTTTATTTTAAAGTCTATTTTATCTGATATGAGTATTGCTACTCCAGCCTTCTTTTGATTTCCATTGTCATGGAATATCTTTTTCCATCCCCTCACTTTCAGTCTGTATGTGTCCCTAGGTCTGAAGTGGGTCTCTTGTAGACAGCATATAGATGGGTTTTGTTTTTGTATCCATTCGGCAAGCCTGTGTCTTTTGGTTGGAGCATTTAATCCATTCACGTTAAGGTAATTATCGATATGTATGTTCCTATGACCATTTTCTTAATTGTTTTGGGTTTGTTTTTGTAGGTCCTTTTCTTCTCTTGTGTTTCCCACTTAGAGAAGTTCCTTTAGCCTTTGTTGTAGAGCTTGTTTGGTGGTGCTGAATTCTTTTAGCTTTTGCTTGTCTGTAAAGCTTTTGAATTCTCCATCTAATCTGAATGAGATCCTTGCCAGGTAGAGTAATCTTGTTTGTAGTTTCTTCCCTCTCATCACTTTAAATATGTCGTGCCACTCCCTTCTGGCTTGTGGAGTTTCTGCTGAGAAATCAGCTGTTAACCTTATGGGGGTTCCCTTGTATATTATTTGTCATTTTTCCCTTGCTTCTTTCAATAATTTTCTGTGTTGTTAATTTTTGCCAATTTGATTACTTTGTGTCTCGGCATGTTTCTCCTTGATCTTATCCTGAATGGGACTCTCTGCACTTCCTGGACTTGGGTGGCTATTTCCTTTCCCATGTTAGGGAAATTTTCGACTATAATCTCTTCAAATCTTTTTCAGGTCCTTTCTCTCTTCTCCTTCTGGGACACCTATAATGCAAATGTTGCACTTAATGTTGTCCCAGAGGTCCTTAGGCTGTCTTCATTTCTTTTCATTTTTTTTCTTTGTTTTGTTTTGCATCAGTGAATTCCACCATTCTGTCTTCCAGGTCAGTTATCCATTCTTCTGCCTCAGTTATTCTGCTATTGATTCCTTCTAGTGTATTTTTCATTTCAGTTATTGTTCATCTCTTTTTGTTTATTCTTTAATTCTTCTAGGTCTTTGTTAAACATTTCTTGCATCTTCTCGTTCTTTGCCTCCATTCTTTTTCTGATGTCCTGGCTCATCTTCACTATTCATTTCATTATTCTGAATTCTGTTTTTGGAAGGTTTCCTATCTCTGTTGCATTTAGTTGTTTTCCTGGGGTTTTATCTTGTTCCTTCATCTGGTACGTAGCCCTCTGCCTTTTCGTCTTGTCTATCTTTCTGTGAATGTGGTTTTTGTTCCACAAGCTGCAGGATTTTAGTTCTTCTGGCTTCTGATGTCTGCCCTCTAGTAGATGAGGCTGTCTCTCTTTCATTCTTTTTAATGGCTGAGTAATATTCCATTGTATATATGTACCACATCTTCTTTATCCATTCATGTGTTTATGGACTGAGGCCAACGGAGATACAGGGAAGTTGTGGGGATTTGAGAAGTGGCAGTGGATTCCTTTTGATTAAGTTTAGTGGTAGTAGCTGTTTTTGGACCTTCCATATGTTTTATGTTAGATGAGAAAGTAGCAACCTAGGAAGTCAAATGGATCTTTATTCTTGGAATGGCAAATAAGCTTCTCTCCTCTTTTAAACTGAGAACCAGCAGGAAAATATCATTGTTACTAGAGAGAAATGTAAGACTTTCTAGAAACTTCCTCAAAGAGGTTCAGATGGAGAAGCCCTGGAAGGCTCTCTCTTGAAATTGGGATCTACATAAGCCCAGAGAAACAGTGAGTTTAGATTACAGTGACTGAAAATAGCTAAATGTTAGTGAGGTACTTATTTGTACCTGGATACATGTATTTCTTTAGTCCTAGCACTATATACGACTTTTATAAAAAGTATGTTTAAAATGTAGAGTGTAGGTTTTATTGTGTGGCTTTTAATTAAACAGAATGTTCCTTTATATTTGTATTTATGTGATACAATAAAGTTTTATTTTATAGGAGAAAATAATAATTGTTCTTTGGCTAGGTTGATACCATGCTGTAGGAAGTCCTAACCAGAATGATACCACCCAGCACCAAGGCACTGGCATCCACCAGGCCGAACTCAAACTGCATGGTGTGTCAAATGATATAAGTTATGCAAATAAAGTAAATAGTTAAAGGAGCATTTATTATTACATTAAGAGATATTTCCTGAGCATCTCTATTCATTCTACTCCATTCCAAAGGCTGAGATGTTAGAATTCCTTACCATATCCAGGAAACCAAAAAGGGATGGATAGATAAATCTAGACAAAGAGTTTCATCTGGGTCTAAGGAAACCTACCTCAAATTTTATGAAATTCCTCTTTGGGGCTGTATATTTGTCTTCTTCAATATAGATCATCTCCAACCCCACTGCACCTTAGAAGAAAGGAGATAAGGTAGAAAGAAAAAAAATGAACCAGAAATTCCAAAGTTAAAGAAATGGTTGAACACAATTATGCAAAAGCTAGGAAGCCAAAAATTAATGTTTTCCTATAAAGGATGGAAGATGATGAGTTGGGCTATTAAATGAGTACTGGAGGATGCAGAAAGGGCCATCAGGAGGATTTACTGTTGTTGGGAGAGCTTTCACCTAGCATTTCATGACGTTTGTGCTTTCAACTTTATAGTCAGCCAATTCCATTTCTGCAGTAAAAAAAAAAAAAAAAAGCTGATATGTGATAAAATTAATACTACAAGGAGATGAGAGAAGAGGTGAATTAGGTTGATTTGAAGGAAAATGTTTCAGAATAGATGAATATACCTACTCAGTTATGTTTTTTGAGATGATGGCTAAAAGGCAATAAGATTTCCAAGTCCCAGAGTTGGGACCAGCAACAATTTCAAGTCAAATGGTGGGAGGATTTGTACCAGTGACCTCTAAGCCAGAAGAAATCCTATAAGGACTGGTACAGTGTCAAAGAAGATAAATCCAATGCTTAGGCATGAACATTTTGTAAGATTATTCTGTGACTCTTCATGTGTTGGAATTAATAGCAGTTCCCTAAGCCAAAATTTAGTCTAGAATATGTGCCTTTCTAGTAAATAAAGTGGTTTGTAGTTGTTATAGTGATTTTAAACGAGTATGGTCAGTATAAAAGTGACTGCTAAAGTGATCTGTTATAAAAGACATCTATTCTCTGAACACTTTATTATACAAAATCAATAGGCAACTGAATTGTGTACCCAGGAGCATAGCTAGTTCTTCATACAAACCACCTACTTCAGACACCCAGACAACAATGGGCACCCACTTCCCTCAGGCCATCAGTCAGCATGACATTGCTAAGGTGTATTTTAAATTGATAATGTTTTGGAGAGTAACAAAACAACAAATAAACAATTGTCATTTTTTTGATAGTTTACTATGTGTTAAGCACTAAGCAAAGGGTTTTAAATAAATAAGAAAGATCCTCTGGCCAGTGGATCAAATGTAAACTGTGTGAGTAGGGACTGTGCCTTTTTCTGCCTTAAACAGAATAGATATACATGAATGAGTTCATTTGCTCTCCACAAACAATCTCATGAGGAGAGAAAGGCAGGTACCATCCTCCTAATTTGTTAAAGGAGGATGCTGATAGATGTTAAGTGACTTGCCAAAAGTGGTGGACAGCATCAGCTCTAGGGAGGGGTACAAGGGAGATAGGGTCCAGTGTTGCCTCTTTTCTACGTGGACATTAGGTATCTTGTCTTTGTGCTTGGCAGGAACCATGGTTAGATTCAGAACAGGTAGAGTCAATCCTGGCATACAGTCCTGAGGCAACCACTGAGTGAAGAGGAACCTTTTAGATCACTTTGATTTGAGCCAGTCCATTCTCATACTACAGTCTATTTTTTTCTATCAGAAAAAAATTGCTTTACTAAATATTATTTACAGACATTATTGCCAGTAGTTGCCACATATTTGCCACTTAACTACTGGCTAGGTTCTCTGCTAAGCATTTGACATATAATATCTCCTTTAATTCTTACCTCAACACTGTGAAGTAAACATTATGCCCATTTTATAAGAAGATGGTCATATAACTTGTCCAAAGTCAAGGAATCAAACTTAGACCTACTGAATTTCATGGCTCATAAACTTGTTTGCCTCACTATCTTTACTTATTATTCTATGATATGAGTAATCAGCTGCTGTGATCCAGACACATTTTAATACTGTGGGTGTATTTCTAGACCTTATTTCTTAAAAAAAACATTAGAGAGATGCCTCTTTGAATAATGCAGACATGAAGAAAAGGGGGGGGATTTACTTGTTTGAAAGGCGTATTCCAGTGAAACTAGTGTGACGAAAAAGAGACAAACATAAAAAGGTATTACATTCATGAATAGAGAGACATGAAAGTGAATTAACTAGGATGACTAGTGACTGCAACAATAGTCAAAGAGATGCATCTAATGAAAACACCCAGCAGGATGCCTAAAATTAACTTACCATTCACAATCTAGAGATCCCACATTATCTTATTTTAGGTAATAGTATTTCTCACCTTTTCTGAAAAATATTCCTTGTTCCACCTAGTTGCTTAGGCTATTACAATGTTTCTCAACCTTTTTAAAAAAAATTTTGCTCCTTCAGAGAGAAAAAAAATAATTTAAATGCTCCCTTATACAGAAATGAAATACTGGGATAAGATCTGTTGGGTAAGGAGGGCCACAGACCATTTAATATCTAAGACATATTTGCTTTCCCAAGAAATAAGTTGCCCTGTTGACAATGTTTGGGTTATAAAGCTGCTTGATCCCTTCTCCTACATCCTATATCTGCTATTACTTCTAAACTGTAAGGGGTTATGGCTAAATAACAAGCGCTCAGGAAAAGCGTATGGATGGTCAGCATAGCATTTCATGGGTGTCCATTAACTCAGTGTATAGCAAGTTAGTCCAGTTGATCCATAGCTCCTGTTAACTACAAGGCCATTTGTTCAACTGCATAGGCTGCTCAGAAGAAGAAAGGCTGTAAAGTCAGATGTTCGGGTTCAAACCTCAGCTCTACCACTTCTCAGCAATGAGACTTTGGCCCATCATCTAACCTAGTGGTCCTCAACTGGGGGCAACTTTGTGCACCCTTCCCCCAAGACATTTGGCAATTCTGGAGACAGTTTTGATTATCAAAACTAGGCGATGGGGTTTCCCTGGTGGCGCAGTGGTTGAGAGTCCGCCTGCCGATGCAGGGGACACGGTTTCATGCCCCGGTTCGGGAAGATCCTACATGCCGCGGAGCGGCTAGGCCCGTGAGCCGTGGCCGCTGAGCCTGCGCGTCCGGAGCCTGTGCTCCGCAGTGGGAGAGGCCACAACAGTGAGAGGCCCGCATAACGCAAGAAAAAAAAAAAAAAAAACCAAAAAAACCCCCAAAACTGGGGGATGGGAGACTACTGTTACCTAATGGGTAGAGGCCAGGGATGCTGCTACACATCCCCCAATGCACAGGTCAGCCCCTCACACAGGGAATTAACTATCCAGTCCAAAATGGCAACTGCCAGGTTGAGAAACTTTGATTTAACTTCTCTGCTACTCATTTTTGTCATTGTGCCAGATGGTGTTCATTCCTTAACAGACATTTCCAATCCATCTCTTTGTTGACTCCACTGAAGAGGTTGGAAACACTAAATACTTCTTTTGCCAGCCTCCCTTGCCTTGCAGCTAGGGATAGCCCGGAGGCACAGTTCTACCCAGTAAGAGATAAGTGGAAATCTATTAGAAGCATAAGGAAAGTGTAGTTTTTTTCTTGAGACAAGAAACAGATGAGACTGGTGTCATCCCCTTCTTAGCTGCTTTCTACCTCAAACGTGGAAGTAATATATAGAGTTGCAGCCATCTTTTTACTATCATTAGGGAAAGGCAAGAGATTCAGAGGATGACCTAGATATTGTTGAGGCCATGAACCAATGCCATATCACCCTCCTGTACTTCTTGTTATGTTAGAATATATAACTCCTATTTGTTTAAACATTCCCGATATACTCAAATTTATAATTAGGATAATAATAGGTTTTTTTCACTAATTTTTATTGAGGTAAAATATATAATAAAATATGCCATTTTAACCATTTTAAATGTACAATTCAGTGGCATCAATTACAATACATTTGCAATGTTGTACAACCATCACCACTATCTATTTAAAATTTTTTTCAACACCCCGAACAAAACCTGTGTGCTCATTAAGTAATAACTGTCATCCACCTTCTCCCCAACCTGAAATTCCTGCTAACCTCTAATCCACTTATTATTTTTATGAATTTGTCTATTCTAGACAGTTCATATAAGTGTAATAATACAATATTGATACACAAGGCTTATTTCACTTAGTATAATGTTTACAAGGTTCATCCATGTTGTAGGACATATCAGAACTTCATTCCTTTTCATGGCTGAATGATATTCCAATGTATTCCTCATTTTGTTTATCCATTTACCTGTTGATGGGAACTTGGGTTGTTTCCACCTTTTGGCAATGACAGGGTTTTAAAAGATTAAATGAAATAATATACCTAAAGCACTTAGAACAGTGCTTGGTACCTAAGAAGAACTTAGCAAATGTAAGCTAAAATTATTACTGCTATCACTAAATACCAACCTGTCACATCCACCCTGTCAACTGTCTTTTGTTCCAAGGGGGAATGTACTAGTATGTATGTGCACTGGCATAAAACTGTGATCAGAACCTACTGTACAGTTCAAAGCAAATGATACTCTCATGGATCTGTGACCATACTCTCATGGATCTGTGATCATGATACACTCATGATCATGTGTGGGTGTGATGGACAACAACCCAATTTCATTTATCCATTCATCCTTCCATACATCTATTCATTCAGAATTTATTGAGCATCTCCTATGGGAGAAATCCTATGCTTCAAACCTAAGCTGAAGTGACACATAATTGATTTGTTAAAAAAGACAAAGGAGAAAAGGAGGTGCTTAATAAACATTTCTAGTGATTATGGAATAGTTCTACACTCAGTCATGAGCTTCAAAAATGTCTCTAGGACTGTGTTATTTCTCCAGAGTTATCAATGAACCAGGCACCTGCCTTATGAAGTCCTCATCATGCTAAGTACTTTTTAAACAGATTCATAAATATTGTTGACTTTCATCCTTTACAGCTAATGTCTCAAGGTACAAAATAAAAGCTCGGTATAGTGACTATCATGACTGGTGCCAGGAAGAATGCCATTGCCTAAGTGAGAAAAACTTCTACCTTCAAGTAACAGGGATAGGTAGAGAGTAGAGGTGTGTGCACAGCAGGCCAACTTTTTAGCTGGCGAGAGATAAATTTTTGGGGAGAGGATCTGGTGTAGGGAGGGGGCTTATACTGACGAGCACATTAAAACAAGGAGTAGGAAAAAAGTGTGGAGGAGGAAATGAGTAAATCTGATGTCAGTGGTGATAGCAGATCTTACTTTGGCATAGAAGACCTTGTAGATGAGTGTGGATGGTCAACATTTAAGATCAACTCCTGGAATGTTTGGAAGTGAGGTATTCAAGGAGCATTTGCTATGTGCAACATGTTTTATAACATAAGATAATTATCAGCTTGCCCTGGTGTATCTTACAATTTATTTAGTCAAAATCCACCCACACAATATCTTCAGAAAGCAAGTGGAAGAAATAGTGAGGAAATAAGAATGCCATGGGGTTCTGAGATGGTACATGAACTCCACGCTTAGAGAACAATCATGAGGGAGCTAGAAACTGAACTGCGCTGAGTAGTGGTTGGCATGCAGGAAAGAAAGGAAATACCACCAATAGAGGAATGACAGAGCACTAGAAAGGAGGTGATGGGCTGACTAGGCAGTAAAGAGGTTGGCCTGACTGTACCACCACGGGAAATAAGGTTTAATGGGAGAGTGGTGCCCAGAAAGAGACAGGCACTAAGTAGCTCATTATTTTCAGGTCAGTCACAAGATAATATGGCTTCATTTCTTCATTTCATTCATATTCTTCATGCTGGAGATTCTCATTCTGTTTCACTAGTCCCTCCCTTGCCCACTTTTTTCATCTCACACACTCTAGGCAAGGGGAAAAATATTAATGTTTCAAAAAAATAAACTAGCTCCCAACAAATTTTCTCGGGCTCCTTTGAATAACTACCACACACCCTCCCAGTCACATCTTTACATGATTTTCATTTAAATTGGCTCACTTACCTGGCATTTCCTAATGATCTAATCTGTCACTGGTGCTCCAGCTGATACTGTGATGGCTACCAGCTATTTTATACTCTGGAATGAAAAGTGGTAACAATAGAACCTCTTGTGTTTTATGTTTTGTCAAATGCTGGGTACATTTCTGGCATTTCGTACATAACAAGTGTAACAAAGCAGGCCCGGGCCGAAGGATATGGCATCTGCTGGCCTCTGGCACAACAAAGGTGGCAAGCCCAGTGGTCTCCAACCTGTAGGGTAGTGATAGATGGCCCTGGGAAATGAGGCTTTTATCACAATCTACATGAAAAATGAAATAGTGCCTCCAGTGTATCTCCATGAACACTAGAAAAGCCTGAGTGGAAATAAACTACACCCAGGAGACAAGTGCTTTGCGTAATGAGGGTTTTAATCCTACAGTCACTCTCTGATAGGTGAATATTGCCAAGCATAGACACTTAGAGTCACTTAAAATTACTAGGGTGTATGGTGTTAGGGAGTGTTCTAATTTCATTCTTTTACATGTAGCTGTCCAGTTTTCCCAGCACCACTTATTGAAGAGGCTGTCTTTTCTTTATTGTATATTCTTGCCTCCTTTATCAAAAATAAGGTGACCATATGTGCGTGGGTTTATCTCTGGCCTTTCTTTCCTGTTCAATTGATCTATATTTCTGTTTTTGTGCCAGTACCATACTGTCTTGATTACTGTAGCTTTGTAGTATACTCTGAAGTCAGGGAGCCTGATTGCTCCAGCTCCATTTTTCTTTGTCAAGATTGCTTTGGCTATTCGGGGTCTTTTATGTTTCTATACAAATTGTGAAATTTTTTGTTCTAGTTCTGTGAACAATGCCATTGGTAGTTTGTTAGGGATTGCATTGAATCTGTAAATTGCTTTGGATAGTATAGTCATTTTCACAATATTGATTCTTCCAATCCAAGAACATGGTATATGTCTCCATCTGTTTGTGTCATCTTTGGTTTCTTTCATCAGTGTCTTATAGTTTTCTAAGTACAGGACTTTTGTCTGCTTAGGTAAGTTTATTCCTAGGTATTTTATTCTTTTTGTTGCAATGGTAAATGGGATTGTTTCCTTAATTTCTCTTTCTGGTCTTTCGTTGTTAGTGTACAGGAATGCAAGAGATTTCTGTGCATTAATTTTGTATCCTGCAACTTTACCAAATTCATTGATTAGCTCTAGTAGTTTTCTGGTCACATCTTTAGGATTCTCTATGTATATTATCATGTCATCTGCAAACAGTGACAGCTTTACTTCTTTTCTGATTTGGATTCCTTTTATTTCTTTTTCTTTTCTGATTGCTGTGGCTAAAACTTCCAAAACTATGTTGAATAATAATGGTGAAAATAAACTCAAAATGAATTAAAGACCTAAATGTAAGGCCAGACACTATAAAACTCTTAGAGGAAAATATAAGCAGAACACTCTATGACATGAATCACAGCAAGATCCTTTTTGACCCCCCTCCTAGAAAAATAGAAATAAAAACAAAAATAAACAAATGGGACCTAATGAAACTTAAAAACTTTTGCACAGCAATGGAAACCATAAACAAGACGAAAAGACAACCCTCAGAGTGGGAGAAAATATTTGCAAATTAAGCAATTTACAAAGGATTAATGTCCAAAATTTACAAGCAGCTCATGCATCTCAATATCAAAAAAACAAAGAACCCCCCCCCAAAAAAAGAACCCAATCCAAAAATGGGCAGAAGACCTAAACAGACATTTCTCCAAAGAAGATATACAGATTGCCAACAAACACATGAAAGGATGCTCAACATCACTAATCATTAGAGAAATGCAAATCAAAGCTACAATGAGGTATCATCTCACACTGGTCAGAATGGCCATCATCAAAATATCTACAAACAATAAATGCTGGAGAGGGTGTGGAGAAAAGGTAACCCTTTTGCACTGTTGGTGGGAATGTAAATTGATACAGCCACTATGGAGAACAGTATGGATGTTCCCTACAAAAGTAAAAATAGAACTACCATATGACCCAGCAATCCCACTACTGGGCATATGCCCTGAGAAAACCATAATTCAAAAAGAGTCATGTACCACAAAGTTCACTGTAGCTCTATTTACAATAGCCAGGACATGGAAACAACCTAAGTGTCCATTGACAGATGAATGGATAAAGAAGATGTGGCACATGTATACAATGGAATATTACTCAGCCATAAAAAGAAATGAAATTGAGTTATTTGTAGTGAGGTGGATGGACCTAGAGTCTGTCATACCGAGTGAAGTAAGTCAGAAAGAGAAAAACAAATACCGTATGCTAGCACATATATATGGAATCTAAACAACAAAAAAAAGGTTTTTAAGAACATAGTGGCAGGACAGGAATAAAGACACAGACCTACTAGAGAATGGACTTGAGGATATGGGGAGGGGGAAGGGTAAGCTGTGACAAAGTGAGAGAGTGGCATGGACATATATACAATACCAAACATATAATTTTTTTTTTTTTTTTTTTTTTTTTTTTTTGCGGTACGTGGGCCTCTCACTGTCGTGGCCTCTCCCGTTGCGGAGCACAGGCTCCGGACGCGCAGGCTCAGCGGCCATGGCTCACGGGTCCAGCCGCTCCGCGGCATGTGGGATCTTCCCAGACTGGGGCACGAACCCGTGTCCCCTGCATCAGCAGGCGGACTCTCAACCACTGCGCCACCAGGGAAGCCCTCAAACGTATAATAGATAGCTAGTGGGAAGCAGCCGCATAGCACAGGGAGATCAGCTCAGTGCTTTGTAACCACGTAGAGGGGTGGGAGAGGGAGGGTGGGAGGGAGGGAGACGCAAGAGGGAAGAGATATGGGAACATATGTATATGTATAAGTGATTCACTTTGTTATAAAGCAGAAACTAAAACACCATTGTAAAGCAATTATACTCCAATAAAGATGTTAAAAAATAATAATAATAAATAAATCAATCATCCTTGGAAGGCATTACTTGGACTGTTTACTAAACAGAGCAAGTAGAGAAAATGGATCCCACAGTGGCTAATGTTAATGTTTTCTTCCTTTTTCTCCCCCTAATCAAATATAGCTTTCTTTTAAAAGTAAAAAAAATAATAATAATAAAAAAATAAAATAACGTTTCTAGGGTGGTAAACCTAAGATGAGTAGAGATAGTTTCAGGAGACAGTCTTTCAATTAGGAAAAGAAAAGAAACTGTTGACCCTTGATATTCATTTAACACCATGTTTTAATCAAGAATAGGAAGGTAATAAAGATTAAGAACTTCCTTTCAAATTTATTTTGGGAGACTGTTTTTGCTGAAAAGGTGTCTAATGAAAAATTTTATTACTTCTTGATGTTATAAAGTATTTGCAAGCTGATATTTAGACAACAGAAATGCAGAATTTTGTTAACCAACATAATAGTGTTTTTTTTCCTTTTGCTTTTTATAGACTAAATGAAAGTTTTAAGAGATTGGCTACTATTATTTTCTCCATCTGTTGAAAACGATGTATATCTTCATCTTTACATCTAGGGAGAAGGAAATATCCATGAAAATGATGAATTTAGAGGTTGTAATAATTTATGTGGTGACCACAGTGGTTAGAAATGTGATTGACTAATATTGTACAAAATCATTATAATCCATTACAGAGATTAAAAAGTTGAATTCATGCAGTAAACTGGCTACAAAAGAAATAGACCAGTTAAAGAATATTTTAGAATGTTTTGATTGCATGAAAAATCAACATGATGGTTGTCTTAGGTAATTATTTGTTTTTCCTCAAAAGTAAAATAAAAAAAAAAGTAAAATGAGCTTGTCCTTCATGAATGTGGACTGTTACCAAAAGGGTTAATATTTCCAAAACCTTCAGTAAGATTAGGTTACATAAAAACAAATGCCACAGCCCATTAAAAAAGCAGGCATTTAATTTTTATGGTGTATATTAAAATCTACACAAATCTATAATTTAAAAAGAGCCATGTAATTTAATTAGTATTAATCAGTGTTGATTTAATAGAAGGCAGAAGAAAGTTTCTGCTCTGTGTACATTAAGGAAAACCAAAAAACAAAACCCACGTTATGATAGATGGATGCATAGTCACTTAAACCCCCCAGATTTAATCTAAAGACTTAATCAACACTGTCTAAAAGGTTATATTATATTAGTACTAATACAGCTAACCAAACCAAAAGTATATTTCTACTTTCAGAAAATTTAAGAGCTTAATTATTTAGGATTCAAGATAAATTTGGCAGCATTAAGGAAATGTAGTATATTCTAGTACAAAGCATCTAAAATGTTGTGAAAGGCTTCCGACAGAGACTCAAAGGCAAATATAGATGAATAATAACCTCATACATTTCCTTGAATCAATGGTGATTTTAATATAGATGAATAATAACTTCATACATTTTCCTTGAATCAGTGGTGATTCCATCATGTGCCCATTTGACCAACTTGTACTGAGCACACACTATATGTCAGGCATCATGTTAACCATGGAAGTATATATATGTTAGGATCCATTCACAGAGCTATGCAGTAGACAAGTGAACAATTACAATACCTGTGGGTCAAGAACCTTGAAAGAAGAGCACACAGGTTAGTACGGGACCATGGAAGGACATCCAGTCCAGCTTAGGAGGAATAAGAAAAGGCTTCCCAGAGGAGGTGCTGCCTGGTTGAAACCTTGTAAAAGAATTTACCGCAGGTTGGGTCACTTGAGATCATTGGAATGAATGCAGTTTCTGTAGGGCGCATAATACTTTTAAAACATGTCTCATGGGAGGGAGACGCAAGAGGGAGGGGATATGGGGATATATGTATACATATAGCTGATTCACTTTGTTATACAGCAGAAACTAACACACCATTGTAAAGCAATTATAAAGATGTTTTTTAAAAAAATGTCTCTTCTTCCGTTACAGTGTGTGTTTTGCAAGGACACATTCATTTTTTTAGCCCATTTTGTGAGCTCTATTGTGCTGGTATTTTATGCACGTTGTTGACTAGTGACTAATGAAAACAATGTTAGTACATTGTTGCTGCATAAGTGTAATGTGATGTGGTTTTGCACTTAACAGAAGCTCTAGTTGTGAATATTCACAAAAAGCCTCTTCTGTGATGAACTGCTTTTAGTGAGTCTCACTAGTGGTTTTTACACCTGCAGAGCATTGAGGGCTGGGCTGACTTTTGAGAGCACTGAAATTGCTTCATATTGTGATCCTAAATGTATATTCACTATATTCCAGAGTATCCCTTAATAAGTATTTTATGACTGGAAAACAAATAAACAACAACAAAACAAAAAAAAAACAATAAGAAGAAGGAAGGTCAGGGCAGTACAGGCAAAGAGAAGAGAATGTGAGGATGGTGAGAGAAGGCAGGGCATGTTCAGGAGTGTAGGGCATTGCTCACTAGGGCAAGAATGCAGAGGACTGGGTAGGAAGAGCACGAGGTGAGGTTAGAGAGGCAGGTGGGCGCCCCTATTTGCCTTAAGTTGCTTCAATTCTCTGGAAGATACCAGAAAGCTATTGAGGGATTTAATCTGTTTTTCAATAAGTTCCTTTTGGCTTTAGTGTAGAGGATGAATGGGAGAGGGCTAAACTGGGTACAGGGAGATCAGTTAGGAGAAATGACACTAGCCTGGACCCAGGAGCAGTAGGTATGGAGAAGAGAGTACCCGTTTGAGAGACAAGTCTTTAAGATATATAATTAACAAAAGTTTGTCATCGATTTAGTTTGGAGGGGTGTAGGAAGGAAGAATGGATAGATTCCTAGATTTCCTGCTTGAGTAATCCAGGGCCTCAAATGATATGGTCAGGACCTTGAAACTTGGAGGGAAGGATGGCTGTCAGCAGTATGCCAGCAGAAGGAGGTGCTGATTTCTCCTTACATCTAGTATCAGTTGATGGAGGGATGCTGACTGGACCAGGTCAGGCTATGTGTCTGCCTGACACATAGTTACTTCCCATCAGGACCACATGGAGTGAAGAAGGAATTCCCCAAAGAAAAGGGAAGCAGAAGGGGGCGTGGGTATGTGAGAAAGAGTGTGGAGCAAACAGAAACAACAGCTACCATGGTCTGCTGTACAAGCTGAGAGTAAGAGTCAAGAGAGATGTCTGATAGCAAATTATGGCTATGGATATGGAAGTTAAGAGAGTTCTGGGCTAGAGATCAATTTGGGTGTCAGCACTGGCAGAGAGGCCTGAATATGATTGTGCAGGGAGAAGTCAGAAAGGGAAGAGAAAGGCCAAAGATGGAATGCTGGAGTGAGGAAAAGAAGTCCCTAATGGTCCAAGATGGAATGGTCTCAGAGATGGAAGGAAAACCAGAAAAGCAATCAAGGGTAAAGACAATTTCAGGAGAGTAGACTTAATCAACAGTGATAACTGCCTCGAAGAAATAGAGATAAGGCATTTGGCAGCTTGGAGGTGACTCTCATAGGAACCAGCTCCGTGGAGGTTCTAAGCAGGGATGGGAAATCAGATTACAGAAAGTTGATGAGTGAATAGAAAGGAAGTGGAGACACATATACAAACCACTCTCCTGAGAAGCTTGACACTAAAGAGAAGGAAAAAAGTTTATAGCTGGAGTTGGGGTAGAGAGATCTAAACATGTCTATATAAGGGAAGAGAAGTGGTTGAGTAGGAGATGTGAGACAGGTACAGAAGAGTACTGACATAAAGGTGCAGTACTGCTCCTAGAAAAACATTCTTTTTCTAAAGCAAGTTCATTTAAACCCAAATGTGCTCAACGGAAACCATGTGAAAAGGAAAGCATTTTCAAGAACAGGTCAGATAGGATTAATAAACTCTGGAACAGGAATATACATAAACACAACCAAAAACGTACAAGGGAAAGTAGGCTGCTGGATAAAACCTCAGATGAGTTAATCCGCAGCACAAAAATACACTGTGTTGTCTAGCATCAGTTCTTACTCATCATGAGGACATACATAGTCATTATGGGCAGAGGAAAACACAACCTGAAAAACATGGAGAACACCCGAAACAGACAAAGGCACAATTTGTAGAAGCTTGGTAAACTAAGCATTACTTTCGGCTGTGGAAACATAGCATGATACCTTGGGGAACTTACTGGGGCCTGAAAAACGACAAACGTTTTGCAATTCTATTCCGTTGCTTTTGGGAAGTCTCCTGTATAGATAATTTCATGATTTATTTCATTGGTTCACTCAACCATTCAACGAATCCTGATGGAGGATTTATTATGCGCTAAGCATAGTCTGACAGAACATCAATAAGAGAGCACAGGTTCTTAAGGAAAATGTGGTGGTGGCTGTGCTTAGAAAAAGCTTATTCAATTCATCTACTGTCTTTGGAATAGAAAATACACAGTAAAACCTGTCACAATTCTTCTTGGCTGTTGGAATATAGAGAGGATCCTGTGTAAAAGACATTGTAGGGCACATTGGCTTTAAAAGATGGAGAACCACTGGCCTAAGGATTCAGGTATTTCTCTTTAGAAAAGATTCAGTAAGATGAAATCTGAAGATTCATTCCTCCTCCATTAAATTCAGTTTCTAATTACAGGCTATGAAGCAGGCAAAACAAGGAGAACGTGTATGTTTGCGGAAATATAGATATAAATGCTATTGACTATTAGCTCTTCATTGCTCTTACCAGTTTAGTGCCCTTCTCTTAATCAACCCATTTCTACTACTGCCCATAACTTTAGGGTTAGGAACCTCAAATACCTATCTGAGATAGCAACTTCTAGATTTGCCTCAGAAACAGGAGCCAAGTCTCCTGAAAGGGGAAGAGGAGAGCTTAGTGTTCCTGCTTTAAGCTGTGTTAAGTGATGGGTATAGCTGGTATGGTGTGAGATAGAAAACGGGACACAGTCTGTTCCAGGCTCAGAAATACACATTGATAAACACACATTCTCGTGAAGATCCAAAACAAGGATGGCAGGGGAGACTATAGGAGGAAAATAAGTATTTAGGCTTTGTCTTAGCCCAACTGCCTGTTTGCTTTTCCGCATCCATTTCTGTCTTTCTGGTCCTGAGAAGGCCTATTCAAACGACTAAGCTAACAATGCCACACACAGCATATGAGTGTACAGTGTACCCTGTAGGTGTAAGAACTCGGCTTTGTTTTGCCCTTGTTCTTGAACAAAAGCTTCTTCTTTGATAGCCTCCCAAATGTTCCTTGTCATAAGGCAGAAATACATTAATTGCGAAACAAAATAAATTATGTACCTTTTGGGAAACAAAATTAAAAGAAAAAACCATACACATAAACACACATATGCACGATGAAACTGTTCCTTCTTCCATGTGTCTCAGAGTTATAGCCAGCACCTGTGGCCACACAAGGGGCAGACTTGGCAGCTGCAGAACCCAGATGTCAGACACTGGATTGTATGTCCCTGGCAGCACTCCTAAGTGGGAGGCCGTCTCCTTAACTGACCTCTGAAATGGTCTATTGTCTGACTCCCTCTCTGGCCTGGGTAGTAACTAACAAGCTGTCTGTGAGCCTGGTTCAGTTAGCATACTGATGGGTTGTTCTGGATGCAATTATCCTTTGCCTTACCTTTGATTGTAAGGAATTTATTTCCTTTGTAGGGGTGAAAATTGGGACCGGGCAAATTCTTGACAAAGAACTATATTCAGGTTTCTTCCAAGGACAAATAAGATGCTTTTTGCTTTGATTGGTATTTTTTGTCACAGAAATTGGATGAGATCAACTTTATGTTTTAGCACATAGTGTTTTGGTTAATCAGAAGTAAAAATAAGAGTTTCTTGGGCACCTCCCCCCTCTGATAAAAGACTGAGTTTCCTTATACTGCTTCTTAAAATTACTTCTCAAATGTTGAAAACGAACCATTTCTTTCTTTAGAAACTTAAGGAGCTACAACTTTGTCTTTGCTATTACTAAAAAAAAAAAAGTCTATGTATTGTAGAGAAGAGCTCTTTGTATCATGAATCCTCTTGTTTCTTTAAAGAGGAACATGGTTACACTATAACCTTGCCTCCACACCACTTGCTGAAGAACGGCATTATGTGTACGATGCAATCATCATGGGAATGAGATGGGAAAAGGCCAAGTATCTAAGAGGGCTCCACTCACAATGCAACACTTGTAGCCTTGCAGGGAAGGTCTATTGTGGACACAGTTACAGTCATGGCCAGTTAAGGAAAAACACATCTGATATTTATAGGAAGATGATTCTGGGGAAATTATAGAATATATTATCATATCCAATGTCAAATAGTATTCATCTGCACCACATAAAATGTTCCAACTTATCTTTATTGACTTTTATAAAAATGTAAATATGTATCTTGGCCACCACTGATTTATATTTGGGGGGGAAAAGGGATTGAATATTCATGAGTTCCAATATGAAAAAGTAAGTGATTGAGAAAGAAAGAAATAGATAGATAGGTAGATAGAAGAGGCATATCTCTCATAGGGAAGAATTCCAAATAATTTATGTGGCTATTCACCCCTCAAGAAGGTGAAGCTTAATTTCCTATCCCTTGAGTGTTGGCTATGCCTTGCAATTTAATTCCAAAGAGTAGAGTTTGAAAAGGATGGGGAGAGAGGTACTTTACAGTGGAGAAACCTGGCGAACACGACCTTGGCCAGGTGATAATGGTTAACATCAATATGTCATGTTGAGAGCATGTATCCTTGATATGATATGATCTCATTGAAGGGCACTTTACCTTTGCAGTCTTCCTCCCAAAACCTATAACCGTAGTCTCATCATTTGAAAATATTAGGTTAAACCCCAGTTGAGGGACATTCTACAAAACACTTGACCGGTACTCCACAAAACTGTCATGGCTGTCGTAAACAAGAAATGTCTGAGAAATTGTCACAGCCAAAAGGAGGCTAAGGAGACATGACTAAATGTAAAGTGTTATGCTGGATGGGATGCTGGAAGGGCAAAAGGACATTAGAAGAAAACAGAAATCCAAATAGAGTGTGGACTTTAGTTAATAGTAATGTCTCAATTACTTAGTTGTAGCAAATGTATCGTAGTAATGTAAGATGTTCAAAACAGTGAAACCTGGGTGAGAGGTATACAGGAGCTCTGCACTATTTTTGTAACTTTTTAATAAATCTGTAACTATTCTAAAATAAAACATTTCTTAAATTAAAAAAAAAAAGGTGATCAACATATTGCTGTATTGACTGTAGCAGAGTTCCTATGCATCCTTCTTTTTCTCTTTTTCACCCCACCTATCTACCAAGCTATCTGGCATAAAGAGTCATTTTCCTGACGCATAAGGATTCTCTGTCTTTCAGGCCAATGTAGTGTAAATGACATGAAACTTATTGTGAAAATTTTAGATTTCCCAATAATATTTAGGTCATGCCCTTAGTAATATGACACTAATGCTCAAAAGATAATATCCACAAACCCGTATTTCTCAACAGCTTAAAAGGTGTAACATCCTTTAACCACGTATCCAGTATACTTATATTGCATGTGAATGTTATTAATGACGTTATTAATAAGACAATGTATTAACCTCTGAAGGTAACATACTCTTTGTTAGATTACAGTGTTCATTTATTGGTCTGTTGTTGTTATCATGAGAGGTAAAGGGGTAGGGTCCCTACACGACTGTTTTAGAACATGGATGAGATTATTTCATTGCTACTCCATTCTGTCCTTTAGAATGATAATAAATCAGGTCTCTGGGAATTTTAGAGAATATTTCTTTCTACATACTGTTTTCTTTCTTCTTTTTTTTTTTTCTCCTGAGTTTGCAAGACTTAAATTGCGTCAGCCAAATAGTTGCTGTTATAAGATGTTATAAGGGAGTGTTTTTTTGTTTTGTTTTGACGGTTAGCATTTTTTTGCAATATAGTATTGTTTAATCATTTAAAAAATTTTTATTTTATATTGGAGTATAGTTGATTAACAGTGTTGTGTGAGTTTCAGGTATACAGCAAAGTGATTCAGTTATACATGTATCTATTCTTTTTCAAATTCTTTTCCCATTTAGGTTATTACAGAATATTGAGCATAGTTCCCTGTGCTATACAGCAGGTCTTTGTTGGTTATCTATTTTAAATATAGCAGTGTGTACATGTTAATCCCAAACTCCCAATCTGTTACCCCCCTCAACCTTCCCTGCTGGTAACCATAAATTCAATCACTAAGTCTGTGAGTCTCTTTCTGCTTTGTAACTAAGTTCACTTGTATCATTTTTTTAGATTCTGCATATAAGCGATATCATATGATATTTGCCTTTATCTGGCTGACTTACTTCACTTAGTATGAGAATCTCTAGATCCATCCATATTGCTGCAAATGGCATTATTTCATTCTTTTTAATGGCTGAGTAATATTCCATTGTATATATGTACCACATCTTCTTTATTCATTCATCTGTCAATGGACATTTAGGTTGCTTCCATGTCTTGGCTATTGTAGGCAGCACTGCAGTGAACATTGGGGTGCATGTATCCTTTCGAATCAGGTTTTTCTCTGGATATATGCCCAGGAGTGGGATTGCTGGATCATATGGTAGCTCAATTTTTAGTTTTTTTAAGGAACCTCCATACTGTTCTCCATAGTGGCTGTACCAATTTACATTCCCACCAACAGTGTAGGAGGGTTCCCTATTCTCCACACCCTCACCAGCATTTACTGTTTGTAGGCTTTTTGATGATGGCAATTCTGACTGGTGTGAGGTGATATCTCTTCGTTGTTTTGATTGGCGTTTCTCTAATAATTAGTGATGTTGAGCATCTTTTCATGTGCCTCTTGGCCATCTGTATGTCTTTTTAGGTCTTCTGCCCATTTTTTGATTAGGTTGTTTGTTTTTTGGATATTGAGCCACATATCTTTAATCCATTTAGGTCTTTATGTCTGCATATGGTGTTAAAGAATGTTCTAGTTTCATTCTTTTACATGTAGCTGCCCAGTTTCCCCAGCACCATTTATTGAAGAGACTTGTCTTTTCTCTATTGTATAGCCTTGCCTCCTTTGTCGTAGATTAATTGACCAGAGGTGCATGAGTTTATTTCAGGGCTTTCTATCCTGTTCCGTTGATCTATATTTCTGTTTTTCTGCCATTACTATACTGTTATGATGATTGTAGATTTGTAGTATAGTCTGAAGTCAGGAAGCCTAATTCCTCCAGCTCCGTTTTTCTTTCTCAAGATTGCTTTGGCTATTGGGGGTCTTTTGTGTCTTCATACAAATTTTAAGATTTTTTGTTCTGGTTCTGTGAAAAATGCCATTGGTAATTTGATAGGGATTGCACTGAATCTGTAGATTGCCTTGGGCAGCACAGTCATTTTGACAATATTGATTCTTCCAATCCAAGAACATGGTATATCTTTCCATCTTTCTGTGTCATCTTTGATTTCTTTCATCAGGGGCTTACAGTTTTTGAAGTACAGGACTTTTGTCTCCTTAGGTAGGTTTATTCCTAGGTATTTTATTCTTTTTGATGCAATGGTAAATGGGATTGTTTCTTTAATTTCTCTTTCTGATTTTTCATTGTTAGTGTATAGAAATACAACAGATTTCTGTGTATTAATTTTGTATCCTGCAACTTTACCGAATTCATTGATGAGCTCTAATAGTTTTCTGGCAGCATCTTTAGGATTCTCTATGTATAGTATCATGTCATCTGCAAACAGTGACAGTTTTACATCCTTTTCCAATTTGGATTCCTTTTACTTCTTTTTCTTCTCTGATTGCCAAGGCTAGGACTTCCAAACTATGTTAAATAGAAGTGTCGAGAGTGGATATCCTTGTCTTGTTCCTGATCTTAGAGGAAATGCTTTCAGCTTTTTTACCATTGAGCTGTAGGTTTGTCATATTTGGCCTTTATTATGTTGACATATGTTCCCTCTATGCCCACTTTCTGGAAAGTTTTTACCATAAATGTGTGTTGAATTTTGTCAAAAGCTTTTTCTCCATCTATTGAGATGATCGTATGGTTTTTATTCTTCAATTTGTTGATGGGGTTTATCACAATGATTGATTTGCAGATATTGAAATCCTTGCATCCCTGGGATAAATCCCATTTGATCATGGTGTATGATCCTTTTAATGTATTGCTGGATTCAGTTTGCTAGTATTTTGTTAAGGATTTTTGTGTCTAATGGCCTGTAATTTTCTTTTTTGTGATATCTTTGGTTTTGGTATCAGGGTGACAGTGGCCTCATAGAATGAGTTTGGGAGTGTTCCTTCCTCTGCGAGTTTCTGGAATAGTTTCAGAATGATAGGTATTAACTCTTCTTTAAATGTTTGATGGAATTTGCCTGTGAACCTACCTGGTTCTGGACTTTTGTTTGTTGGGAGTTTTTCTGGCTACATTTGGTCTTTGTTGCTGCACATGGGCTTTCTTTAGTTGTGGTGAGCGGGGAATACTCTTCATTGCGGTGTGTGGGCTTCTCCTTGTGGTGGCTTCTCTTGGTGTGGAGCATGGGCTCTAGGCATGTGGGCTTTAGTTGTAGCACATGGGCTCAGTAGTTGTGGCTCATGGGCTCTAGAGTGCAGGCTTAGTAGTTATGGCACATGGGCTTAGCTATTCTGTGGCATGTGGGATCTTCCCAGACCAGGGATTGAACCCATGTCCTCTGCACTGGCAGGTGGATTCTTAACTACTGCACCACCAGGGAAGTACTTGTTGGGAGTTTTTTTTTTTTTTTTTTTTGCGGTACGCAGGCCTCTCACTGCCGTGGCCTCTCCCGTTGCGGAGCACAGGCTCCGGATGCGCAGGCTCAGCGGCCATGGCCCATGGGCCCAGCCGCTCCGCGGCACGCGGGATCCTCCCAGACCGGGGCACGAACCCGTGTCCCCTACACCGGCAGGCAGACCCCCAACCACTGAGCCACCAGGGAAGCCCCTTGTTGGGAGTTTTTTAAGCACAGTTTCAAATTCAGTACTTTTGATTGGTCTGTTCATATTTTCTGTTTCTTCCTGGTTCAGTCTTGGGAGATTGTATCTTTCTAAGAATTTGTCCATTTCTTCTAGGTTTTCCATTTTATTGGCATATAGTTGCTTGTAGTAGTCTCTTATGATCATTTGTATTTCTGTGGTGTCCACTGTAACTTCTCCTTTTTCATTTCTGCTTTTATTGATTTGAGTCCTCTTCCTCTTTTTCTTGATGAGTCTGGCTAAGTGTTTATCAATTTTGTTTATCTTCTCAAAGAACCAGCTTTTAGTTTTATTGATCTTAGCTATTGTTTCCTTTGTCTCTATTTCACTTATTTCTGCTCTGATTTTTGTGATTTCTTTCCTTCTACTAACTTTGGGTTTTGTTTGTTCTTCTTTCTGTAGTTGCTTTAAGTGTAAGGTTTGGTTATTTATTTGTGATTTTTTGTGTTTCCTGAGGTACAATTACATTGCTATAAACTTCTTAGAACTTCTTTTGCTGTGTCCCATAGGTTTTGGATTCATCCTTTCATTTTCATTTGTCTCTAGGTATTTTTTGATTTCCTCTTTGATATCTTTAATAATCCATTGGTTGTTTAGTAGCATATTGTTTAGCCTCCACGTGTTTGTGTTTTTTACAGTCTTTTTTTCTTGTAGTTGATTTCTAATCTCATATCATTGTGGTCAGAAAAGATGCTTGATCTGATTTCAGTTTTCTTAAATGTACCAAGGCTCGCTTTATGGCTTAGCATGTGATCAGTCCTGGAGAATATTCCATGTGCACTTGAGAAGAATATGTATTCTGCTGCTTTTGGATGGAATGCTCTGTAAATATCAGTTAAGTGCATCTGGTCCAATGTGTCATTTAAGGCCTGTGTTTCCTTACTGATTTTCTGTCTGGATGATCTGTCCATTGATGAAAATGGGGTGTTAAAGTCCCCCACTGCATATTATTGTGTTACTGTCGATTTCTCCTTTTATGGCTGTTAGTGTTTGCCTTATATATTGAGGTGTTCCAATGTTGGGTGCATATATATTAACAACTGTTACACCTTCTTCTTGGATTGATCCCTCGATCATTATGTAGTGTCCTTCTTTGTCTCTTATATTAGTCTTTATTTTAAAGTCTATTTTGTCTGATATGAGTATTGGTACTCCAGCTTTCTTTTGGTTTTCATTTGCATGGAATACCTTTTTTCATTCCCTCACTTTCAGTCAGTATGTGTCCCTAGATCTGAAGTGGGTCTCTTCTAGACAGCATATATACAGGTCTTGTTTTTTTATCCATTCAGCCAGCCTATGTCTTTTGGTTGGAGCATTTATTTTTAAATGTTTTTTAAGTATTAAGGAAAATAACTTTACTTAAAAAATTTTTTATTGGCGTATAGTTGATTTCCAGTGTTTTGTTACTTTTTGCTGTACAGCAAAGTGTATCAGATATACATATACATATACATGTATCAACCCTTTTTGGATTCTTTTCCCATATAGGTCATTACTGAGTAGAGTTCCCTCTGCTATACAGTAGGTCCTTATTAGTTATCTATTTTATATATAATAGTGTATATATGTTGATCCCAATCTCCAATTTATCCCTCCCCCACTTCCCCCCGGTAACCATAAGATTGTTTTCTACATCTGTAACTCTCTTTCTGTTTTGTAAATAAGTGCATTTGTACCATTTTTTTAGATTCCACATATAAGCAATATTATATGATATTTGTCCTTCGCTGACTTACTTCACTCAGTATGACCATCTCTAGGTCCATCCATGTTGCTGCAAATGGCATTATTTTGTTCTTTTTTATGGCTGAGTAATATTCCATTGTGTATATGTACCACTGGTTGGAGCATTTATTCTGTTTACGTTTAAGGTAATTATCGATATGTATGTTCTTATTGCCATTTGGTTAATTGTTTTGGATTTGTTTTTATAGGTGTTTTCTTCCCTTCCTGTTTTGTTCTCTCGTGATTCGATGAGTAACTTCAGTGCTGTGTTTGGATTCCTTTTTCTTTTTTTGTGTGCATATCTATTGCAGATTTTTGGTTTGTGGTTACCATGAGGCTTTGATATAGCAGTCTATATACAGACAAGATTGTTTTAAGTTGCTGGTCTTTTAATTTCAAATGCATTTCCAACATCCTGCATTTGTGCTCTCCTCTTCTCACAATTGCTGGTTTTGATATCATATTTGTGTATGGATGATTTCCTACCTTTACTTATGTTTGCCTTTACTGGAGAGCTTTCCCAGTCGTAATTTTCTTGTTTGTAGTTGTGGCCTTTTCTTTTCCGCCTAGAGAAGTTCCTTTAGCTTATGTTGCAAAGCTGGTCTGGTGGTGCTGAATTCTCTTAGCTTTTGCTTGTCTGTAAAGCTTTTGATTTCTCCATCAAATCTGAATGAGAGCCTTGCTGGGCAGAGTATTCATGGTTGTAGGTTCTTCCCTTTCATCGCTTTAAATGTCACGCCACTCCCTTCTGGTCTGCAGAGTTTCTGCCAAGAAATCAGCTGATAACCTTATGGGGATTCTCTTGTATGTTATTTGTTGCTTCTTCCTTGCTGCTTTTAAGATTTTTCTCTTTGTCTTTAATTTTTGTCAATTTGATTACTATGTTTCTTGGCATGTTCCTTCTTGGATTTATCCTGCCTGGGACTCTCTGTGCTTCTGGACTTGGGTGACTGTTTCCTTTCCCATGTTAGGTAATTTTTCAGCTATTATCTCTTCAAATATTTTCTGAGGTCCCTTCTCTCTCTCTTCTCCTTCTGGGACTGCTATAATGCCAATGTTCGTGCATTTAATGTTGTCCCAGAGGTGTCTTAGACTGTCCTCATTTTTCATTGTTTTTTCTTTGTTCTGTTCTGCAACAGTGATTTCCACCATTCTGTCTTCCAGCTCACTTATCCATTCTTCTGCCTCAGTTATTCTGCTATTGATTCCTTCTAGTGTATTTTTCATTTCAGTTATTGTATTGTTCACCTCTGGTGGTTCGTTCTTTAATTCTTCCAGGTCTTTGTTAAACATTTCTTTAATCTTCTTGATCCGTGCCTCCATTTTTTTCCCAAGATCTTGGATCATTTTTATTATCATTACTCTGAATTCTTTTTCAGGTAGATTGCCTATCTCCACTTCACTTAGTTGTTCTTCTGGGGTTTTATCTTGTTCCTTCATCTGGGACATAATCCTCTGCCATGTCATTTTGTCTAACTTTCTGTGACTGTGGTTTCCATTCCACAGGCTGCAGAGTTGTAGTTCTTCTTGCTTCTCCTCTCTGCGCCCTGGCTGTCTAAGAGGCTTGTGCAGGCTTCCTGGTGAGAGGGACTGTTTCCTGCCCATGGTGGGTGGAGCTGGGTCTTTTCCCTCTGGTGGGCAGGGCCAAGCTAAGGGGTGTGTTTAGAGGGCTGTGGGCTCAGGAAGACTTTAAGCAGCCTGTCTGCAGATGGGTGGGACAGTGTTCCTGCCCTGTTGGTTTGGCTTGAGGTTTCCCAGCACTGGAGCCTACAGGCTGTGGGGTGGGGCCATGTCTTTGTAAGAAAATGGTGGCCTCCAGGAGGGCTCACGCCAATAAAGTATATTTTAATAGAAGTAATTTACAATGTTTTATTAATTTCAGGTATACAGCAGTGATTCCATTATACATACACATAAACTTTTTTTCAGATTCTATTACATTACAGGTTATTACCAGATATTGAGTATAGTTCCCTGTGCTATACAATAGGTCCTTGTTGTTTACCTATTTTATATATAGTATGTACTTGTTAATCCCCAAATCCTAATTTATCTCCCCCCACCCCCGCTATCCCCTTTGGTAAACCATAAGTTTGTTTTCTATGTCTGTGAATCTATTTCTGTTTTGTAAGTCAGTTCATTTGTATCATTTTTTTAGATTCCACATATAAGTGATATCGTATGATATTGGCTTTATCATACTAAGTAAAGTAAGATAGAGAATCTCTAGGTCCATCTATATTGCTGCAACTGGCATTATTTCATCTTTATGGCTGAGTAATATTCTAGTGTGTGTGTGTGTGTGTGTGTGTGTGTATGTGTGTGTGTGTATATATATATATATATATATATATATACCACAACGTCCTTATCCATTCATCTGTTGATAGACATTTAGGTTGCTCCCATGTATTGGCTAATGTAAATAGTGCTGCTATGAACATTGGGGTACAGGTATCTTTTTGAATTACAGTTTTCAATTTATACTGTTTTCAATTTATCATTTTACTTTGAGAAAGAGAAAAAAAGTGTTGGTGTCAATGAATGTTTACTTAAAAAAAGCTATTTGGGTTTCCAGAATTGTTAACAAGAAATGTGCTCTTGTTAATATGTAATAGTACAATTTTAAAAGTTCAGTTAATCAAAGTTTAATTCAACAGATTAATAGATTGGTCAGAATCTCCTCTCTAATTCTGTTTTTAGGAAAGAATGCAAATGTAGTTAAAGAAAGCTGGAAAAAAAAAAAGAAAAAAAACATGAAACTTCCTGAATGTGTTTTAAGGTTAAAAATAAGATTCAGTAAAATTGCTTGTACATTCTATACCTACAGTACTTTACAACGATAACTTGTATTGAGGAAAAGGACCATGATGCTTGATAAGGAGAGGGAAAAAAGTGTTCCCTATGGAATTCTTAACTAAGGAATCGCAGAAGAGTCAACCAACATATTTTAGCAATATTTTTCTTAGTGAGGTATTTAGTATAGAAAAAAATAATGGGGCAGGAGGGATCTACAATATAAATGTAGGTAGCTATATATTTTTATATTACTCTTTAAGCAGTTCAGTTAGTATGTATTTTGCATTTCATTAGACTGTTGTATGTGTGGTTAGTAATGAGAATTATAAGAGCTCCCTTTCGCAGAACACCTATGGTGTGTTCAAGCTTTATGCTGCCAGGCATTTGACAGACACCATCTAAAACCTAACACAACCCTGCAAGAGGCATACAATTACTATTTAATTGGAGAAGGAACTAAGGACACAAGAAATCAAGGGACTAACTCCAAATCACACAGCTTCTAAGTGAGGGAGCCATTACAAACCGTGGCTGCCTCAAATGCACCAGAGCATACAAGCTTTGTTATAATTCATATTATAATTATTAACACTACTAAAGGAAATATTTATCACTAACTAGGTGACTTAAATCATTTAACCTTTCTAGGCTTCAGGTTTCTCTTCGGTAAAATGGAGTTGGCTAGTTGATTAGTAATGTTTTTCCAGTTTTCAAAAAGTAACATTGATTTATATAGAGTAAGAAAATTAAAATGGACATTTTTACAATGTTTTTTGTTAAAAATAGGTCATTAACACTGGCCTTTACTAAATCTTGTGATGATGGGGATCTACCTTAAGATGTTCATGTGATTTCTCCCAAATCTCTAGTCTTATTAATCCAGGACTAGTGATCTTACCATTTTCAATGTTATTCCTTAAAACTTACATATAAGAGGAAATTTCATAATTTTCTCTGGACTACAAAAACTATGTACTTAAATCTTGGCCTTTCAAAGAATCAATAACTTGCACTCAGATATGAATAATGCAAAGAAAACCATTTTTCTGATCTGAAAATAATAAAAATATCAGTTTTTTAAAATTCATGTTTATTTAAATATCTTTTATAGACAAATGAAAATACTTATAAGCATATTTATAACATGGTAGACATACATATAAATGAAATGTATAAGTAGACAAAATTTAACACATAGACAAATTGATAACATGCTTACATTTGGCTTTAACATTGGCTGTACATTAACACGGATATTGAAAAAAAGATATGTTTTCACAAAAACTGCTATAAAATGGTCACATTTGTCTTAGTAATAAGTTAGATTTCTTAGACTGATGTTTTATGAAAACTACGTGAAGCTCTAATTTAATCATTCACCTCATATGGTAGCATTATTTGTAAGTGAAGCATATTTCTGGCAATAGAAATGTACATTTACATTATAAATAATATAACATTTTATCAAGACCATGCCACGTATATTAAACCAACATGCATGATACATTAAAACTTGAATAATTCACGTACCTTTATGCACAGTATTTAGTTTTGCTATGGCACTCTACCTTTGTGAAACATATAGTTAAGATTTGGCACAGAATCAATAAACTGTATTGCCACTAATCAGAACAAATGTGATTTAAATTTTCCATGGCATAGAAAATGCTCTATCACAATTTACCTCTTCCCTTTACAGTTTATGGACCAATGGCAGTTTTCTGGAATAAGTAACAGATATTCACGAACTAAAAGTCCTGTTTAGGTGTTTTGCCTACACTCTAAATGGAAATGAGTCAGTTGCAGTTTTTGTAGCAGTAAAACATTTCCATCTGTATTTTGGCCAACGAATTTCTAAATAAGGGCTTTATCAGCAATAATACATATCATTATGAGATGCTTTTCTTTGGGAGGTAGAGAGGTTGAAAGGAAATATGGATCTCTTCATAAACCAGGAACATAGGTGGTAAGGAGAACAAATGCCAACTGAGGCAGAAGCAGGGAACGTTCTTTGGAAAGCTGGTGAGAGAGCAAACCGTGAAGTAGCAAAAACCAAAGGCAGGAACTCAGGACTCCATCAAGGTGGAACAGACTGCCACGGGATTAAGGAAACCAAAATCTGTCATTCTAAAGAAACAGTATCCAGAGCATTCTTCTTACAGCATTCTTACATCAGCAAACTACCATTGCTTTCTAGGAAAAGTTGTAAATTTCCACATCAATGTCTAAATCAAGACTGAAGAAATTAAGCTAACTGCCAACTTTTTTTCTTTTTTTCTGAATTCATTAATAAACACAGTGGAAGGAGAAAGGGGATAACATTAAGTAAGTTTCTTCCAAACCAGAGAAGAGAAATCACACTCCCTCTAAGTGGAGACTTCAGTTTCTTGTGGTAACTAAGAAAAATGCCTCAGTTCTTTTTCACAGTTTTTCTAAGATAAATATGAGGTGTTGTATTTTGAGAGACCGGTTGACGGAATCTACTCCTTTCATAAAACCTTGATAAATTAATATTTGTATTTATTATTAGGGGGAAAAGGAAGTAGTAGATCTTAAGTTTACTTTTTATACAAATATGCTTTATTCTAAAAAAATAGAGCAATGAATGTAATATTATTTGCTTTATGATCCTTGCTTTTCTGAGGGCCTTTAAACAGGGAAATGTCAAAAAACATCACACAGGTTAAATAAAACAGGCAAACTTTTGTCTTAAAGCTGTTAAGGTGCAAACAGACATAAAGATTACGAACCATAGAGCACTGAGTTTTCAAGAGTGAAATCATACCAAAACCTTGATAAGTTTTCGCTGACATCATAGGAGAGTAAGTGGTCGGGAAGGTCACTGATGGTGCCCTGCACGGCCAGCACATGCGGGGCCAAGGTGAAGGGTACGTCGCTCAGAAGCTCGGCCATTAATGAGCTGTTTTCCAGAGTCTGGCCTGCCTTATTTTCCATCTCGGGGCCTGCTACAGTCACACTGGATGAGTTTTCTTTGCCAATCTAAAAATACATATATATTTAAGTCATTTAGACCTTATGGACTTTGAGGTTATATGGCATTAATATATCAAAATGTGGCATTAATATATCAAAGTGATTGAGAAATGTGGAATATATAAACATTCCCAGATTAGAACGGAGCTATTTACTTACTTGAGAAATAAATCCATCTATATCTCTACTAGGTTTTATTTATTTATTTTTTAAATTAATTAATTTATTTTTGGCTGTGTTGGGTCTTTGTTGCTGTGAGCGGGCTTTCTCTAGTTGCAGCGAGCGGGGGCTACTCTTCGTTGGGGTGCACGGGCTTCTCATTGCGGTGGCTTCTCTTGTTGTGGAGCGTGGGCTCTAGGCGTGTGGGCTCAGTAGTTGTGGCTCGCCGGCTCTAGAGCACAGGCTCAGGAGTTGTGGCGCACGGGCTTAGTTGCTCCGTGGCATGTGGGATCTTCCCGGACCAGGGCTTGAACCCATGTCCCCTGCATTGGCAGGTGGATTCTTAACCAGTGCGCCACCAGGGGAGTCCTCTACTCGGTTTTAAAATGAATCCTAAGCCCTACTCTTATTCAGATGGACCACCTACGGGCCCCTCCAATACAAATGGGCCCTCTTGCTGTTTCGCTAGCCCAGATAATGTCCACGAAGTCTTTCTCTGCTTTTCCAAATCTGATGTCAGCTTTTAGGCCCCACAGAATCCCCAGCTTCCCTCTGAAATCTTATATCAACATAGTTCAAAGTGACCTTGCTCACTTGAGAATGACTATGGGGCAAACTGCCCAGGATATTATTTGGCATTTCCTTTACATGTCCTTGCTAGTTGCTGTTTCACGTGCTTATGTCTTATCCCCAACTAGAATCTAGGGTCCTTGAGGGCAAATAATCTATTTTACCTATCTTTGTATTCTCTGTCTTGCATACGTTACTGCTTTACCCTAATACATACTTGGGAATTTACCTCTAATGTGTACGGTACGTAGTGGTTGATAACCTGCCTTTCGCTGGAAGTAAAATCCTATGTTATGTAAGTTATTAAAATAAGAAGAATTGATACATCTTTTAATTCAATTTCTTTAAAGTTGGTATGTCTTGCGTACAGGAGTTTACCAAAAGACATGCAGCACTAGGGTGTTCATAGTAGCACTCAATGCAAGCCCTGAGCTGGTAGAGTGAGCTGGTATCCATTCATCAATAGTAGAATGGATAATAAACAGAAGTATATTTACAGCAATGAGAACGAACAACCTGCCACTACAAGCAGCTGAAACCTAACTCAAACCAGGTCAGGCAAAAATTTACTCCCCCCCGCCCCCCAGTCTCATGCAGAATCAAACTCCCGAGTCTTTACAAGGCCCACTGTGATCTGGCCTCGGCTACTTCTCTGACCTTATCCCAGCTGGTCTGACCTTGCTCAGGCCCCTCTAGTTCCACTGTCTCCTTGCCGTGGCTCGTGCAGTCTGCCTGCTTCTGCCTCCGGCCTTTGTTTTCCAGATCCTCCCCCCAAGAGGTTCTTCTCCCACATAAACACAGGGCTCTTTCCCTCCCCTCCTTTCCAGTGGTGGCCCAAATGTCACCTTCTCAGTGAGGCCTTTCCTGACTGTTTCATTAGACTGTTTCCTGCCACCTCACCTCGTCCACTCCAGCATTCCCTGCCTGCCTCTCCTGCTTCTGTCCTCTCCATAGTCCTTGGCACCTGGTTATAATGGTATCTAATTTATTCTGATTATCATCCCTCAGAAGCTTAAGGGGTTTTTGTCTCTCATGTTCACTGCTATATCCCAAATGCCAGGATGAGTGTCTAGCGTTCAGTATATATTTGTTGAATAAATGAAAGCAGACAAGACTTTTGCCTGAATAGGGCTTATATTATAATGGCTATAAATGCGGATAAATTCCTGTCTCTAAGTCTAGAGGAGAATGATTTTCTGTGTAAGAAATAACAATTTTGTAAAACTTTTTATGGAAGTGCAAAATACAAACAGAAATGGGGTACATCATAAGTGTATACCTGGCTAAGTTTTTTGTTTTGTTTTTTTTGCGGTACGCGGGCCTCTCACTGTTGTGGCCTCTCCCGTTGCGGAGCACAGGCTCCGGACGCGCAGGCTCAGCGGCCATGGCTCACGAGCCCAGCCACTCCGCGGCACGTGGGATCTTCCTGGACCGGGGCACGAACCCACGTCCCCTGCATTGGCAGGCAGACTCTCAACCACTGCGCCACCAGGGAAGCCCTAGCTGGCTAAGTTTTAACCAGCGAAACACCTATGAGCAACCGCTACCCAGATCAGGAAATAGAAATGACCCTATTTCTATAGGGTCATAGAAAGAGAGTGGTGCTCTCTTTCAGTCACAGTCAACTCCCTGACCCCTAGATCACCATTCTGACTTCTAACAACATAGATTGAGTCACCTATTTTTATATTTTAAATGAAGGTAATCATACATTTTTTTTTGCAGCTTTTTTCACTCAACATTATATGTATGAGATTCATCCATGTTGTTGCATGTGGGATTAAAAATTTTTGAAGAACATATTTTTGCAGAGGAGATACATTCTGACTGATGGCTTAAAAGAATTGTTTGGTTGCCATGTTGCCAGCAGGCAGTGAGGGGTAACAGGGCCAGGGAAGGAAGTAGGAAGACCAGCTGGGAAAGAGAGATGATGGTGATGTGGATTAGCGATGTGATAGTAAAGGTAAGAGAGAGCGGTTGGGTTTTAGATAGACTTAAAGGTTAAAGTCAATAGGGTGTGCTGATGGAATAGATGGTGGGGTGTGAGAACAAGAGTGGAGTCAAGTATGAGGCCAAAGTTTTTGGCCTGAGCAATAAGGATGGGTTCTCCATTCACAGGGATGGGGCTTGGACAGGAAGGTCAAGAGTTCAGTTTTGGATGTTCCCCGTGCCTAGCGGACGTCTACGTGGAGCTGTTAGTAGGCAGAGGGATGTAACTCAAGTCTGGAGCTAGTGCAATCTGGTGGAGAAAGTCGGCTTGGTGTGTGTTTAAAAGAGGACGGGAGGAGAGAAAGTGAAGACAAATACGAGAACAGACTGTTTTCCAGACGTTATGCTGGAAAGGGAAGTGGGGTCATGAGAGCTGTCTCTTGATTTTTCTTTTTCTTTTTTAAGTTGGGAGAAACAATGTCTGTTTATATGCTAAAGAGAAGAAGCTCCTAAGAAAGGAAAACACAGAGATTCTGTAGAGAAGGAACTGCTCTCTTCACAGTCATCCCCCAACACCTAGAACAGAGGCTCTCAAGAAATACCTGTGTAGTAAGATGATTCTGGATGAATGAAGTTACCAAACACATCCCTATCAAGAGTTGTTTTACCGCTTCATGTGAAAATAAAATACCAGAATACTTTCTTAGGATGGCAACTAGAACAAATGTAACCTCACCCGGTGATGACAAAGCTTTTCAGACAGGTCCATGTAGGCAATGAATGGATAGAATCTGCTTCCTGAAACCTGACTGGGATTTAAATAGTAAGTGTCCCTGGGTCAGCCGAGAGCACAGGTATCAGTGAGTAATGATGCCACAATTCCAGCTTCTTTAAAGGGCATCACTATACACTGGTTTCCTGAAGATTACAGATGCACCAGGCTTTGGTTACCATGGGCCAGCATGGCAGAGTGTTTAAAAACACAGAGCATAGAGCTAGACTACTTGGGTACAGATCCTGCCTACTAATAAGCAAATGGCCTTGGACAAGTTATTCAACTTCTCTGCGTCTGTTTCCTTAGCTGTATTAGGAAATCAGTAGTAGTACCTATTTCATAGAATTGTTATGAGAATTATATGAAGTAATATAAGTAGTAAGTAATTTATGAGTAAGTAGAATAATGCTTAGCACATGTTAAAAGTCAGTGATAAATAAAAACTTTAGTAATGTCAGACCCCTCTTGGCTTTAAATAAAGTCTAGGATCCATCCATTTCTTTTGGGTTTTTTTGACATTCACAGATGGTTCAAGCAATCTTACCTTCCCCTCTCCTCTTATATCTTGTCTTCTCTCTTAATCTCATGGGCAAATGTTCCCTAGATCTGTTGATCACATTCCATACCTGAACTTTCTTCTCTTTCTCCCTTGAGTACAGAATGTTCTCCAGTTTCATTAGCCAAATCATCTCCTTTCTTAAACAAAAGCATTCTTAAAATCTCACCTTCTCCACTAAAAAGGAGGTATGTTAACCCGGAGCACTCTGCTTTCTAAACATACAACTTCTAAGGTTTACCTCTCTGGCAGCAATGGTTATTCCTTTGTTCATGCTTTTATTAATGCTCTTCCCTTTCCTTTACAAATCATTCTTGTCTGTCAGAGCATAATTCCTTGAGGACAAGACTATATCTAGTATAATAAAGGAAGTGAGCCATGTGGTTTCTTGTTCAAGGTCTCCTGATAAAACTGCCATATGCCATAAGCAGAAGGGGGCTGCTTCATCCACCTGGGCCTCAGTTCTCTATTCTGTAAAATGAGTGGTGAGGGGCAAAAAATGATGATGATGGTGGTGATGGTGACAGCAACTAGCGTACATTGAACACTTTGTGCCAGGCTCCATCTAAGCGGTCTAAGTATATGAACTCATTTAAGTCTTGCAACAGCACTGTAGGGCGTGTCCTATTACTAGTCTCATGTTAAAAACGAGAACATTGAGGCACAGAAAGGTTAAGGAAGTTGTCTCAGGTTACACAGCTAGCTAGTCTGTGGTAAAACTGAGAATCAAACTCAGTGATCTTGAAAGTTCTGTGTTCTAAGGTCTTGTACCTTTCAGCCATGCTTTGGGTAGACTGGCTGACTGGATGAACAAAGCCTCAAAAATTTAGGGGATAGTATTGGAAAATATGACAGTTACTAACATAGCATCTTGGCTTAATTTAGAAGGAAAAAACGACTCTACTAGCTTTTACCTTTAGGAAGCAAGGATAGAGAAAATCATTAAGGTGATAGATATTAGACTGAGGAAGGATGGAAAAGGAACTATAACTTAAGAGATATTTATCCCTGGAAATGAATCTACCAGTAGCCTGGATAAACCATGGGGAAAACACCATGGACAGTGAAACAAGATTGTCTATGAGTTGATCATGGGTGAAAGGGAGAGATAGGAAGGTATGTGGGCGTGTACTACAGTATTCTTTCTACCTTGGTATATGTTTGAAGACTTTCCATAATAAAATTTTCCAAAATTTAAATTAAGTTAAAAAACACTGTGGACACAGTGTTCCACTAAATGCCTCCTAGAAGGCTCTGAGTATCAGCGGTGCTATATGTCTTACTCCAGTATCTATTTCTTAACCGTTGGCTAGAGTGCCACGTTCCAGTCTCCAAGGAGGCTGCCTGCCCTCTTGGCAGCAAGGGTGAGTGCCATGATGCAGCTGCTGTTGGCATGCTGAGAGTTGGAAGGGGAGAAATTATAAGACAAAATAAGAGTAAGTCACAAAGAAAATGGGAGTCAAAATTCAAGGACCCTACACCCACTAACCCTGATCACTGAGTCCCTAGCTTGGCAGCCAATGGCAGCAGAGGTGGGGGGGTGAAGGCTGAGACAGGTGCATGAGTCCCCCTGCAAAAAGCAGCCTTCTCTCTTAGACACAAAGTCTTTCAATTTTTTTCATTTGCATAATACAATGGGTCTTTAAAGGGAAGAATGAGTATGTTAACCACAATGGAGCAGGAAGAAAAGAATCAATTAACCTTATGGTTAATAGCCAAATTTAAAAATAATACTTCAAATATTATGTTCATAAAGCATACTTGTTACTTTTGTGATTAATCCTGTTCACAGAAATGCTGCTATGATAATATTCTTGAATGTAAGTTCCTTCATATAATCTAGCTTTAATACTTCTTTTTCAAATGAACGTTTGCCTTTACACGGGTGAACATGAGTATACCATGTCAGAATCTTTTTTCATCTCAGGGAGAAAATACATTTCCTTATCTGTATCATGACAACAAACAAAGTTTACAATTAATCAGCTGTTTTCATAAAAATTGTTTCTTGTTCATCAGTTAACCTGTTAAAAATGGGCTGGCCAGAGCTTCCGTGGTGGCGCAGGGGTTGAGAGTCCGCCTGCCGATGCAGGGGGCGCGGGTTCGTGCCCTGTTCCGGGAAGATCCCACATGCCGCGGAGCGGCTGGGCCCGTGAGCCATGGCCGCTGAGCCTGCATACCGAAAAAAAAAAAAAAAAGGGCTGGCCAGGTTTATCTTAGGTTCCTTACATTCTATTATCTTTGTTTCGAATAATTCAAAGTGGTTTATAGGCACTATTCTTCCCTTTCTTGCAGAAGGGCTGTAAAAATTCATGAGGTTCAATCTGTAAAATCTTCTTAGAGCTTAGGAAAAAACACACTCCAAGAGTACAAGGCACATCACACTTTTTCGTAAAGTCTTAGAAAGATGAAGTCACTTTCCCAGAGCAACAGAAGGTTCGTGGCATCCTTGTGAACCTCACTCTTGGGTGTTTGGAAGCAAGGAAATGGAGGTTTAAGAACAGACTACTACATTTTTCCTGGCACAGAGGCTCCACTAACCGCCATGAAATCTATTAAGGGGAGCCAACTTTGCAAACGCGCTAACAATTTGGAGACTTCATCTACTTAGCCTTACCAGACTAAAGTATGAATAGTTTATTAATATGAACATCACCTATATTTGGCATCTTTTAAAACCTCCTGCCTTTTTCTGCAACCCGTGTCTCAGATAAGTAGAGATAAAATAGTGTCCTATAAAAGCAAAATACTGAAGCATTGAAATTTAGAAACCAGCCTTAACCCCAACAGTAACAGAACCTATTAAAAGAACATGAAACCAAGTACAAAACACCCATTTATCACATTCAATTTACATGCAAAGAAGGTAGCTATATCAAGCATACTTCTAGGAAACGAGTTATAGTAAGAAGAGGTAATATCCAGCTCTGGCCGTCTATGCCTTTAAATTCTACGTCTATAAATAAAAGACACGTTCCCTTGAACAATAGCCTGAACAGGGAACACCGTCACTTTATCTCCTCAGATAACTATCCATTCTATTTTGGCTTCAGCTGCTATCTGCTTGCATTACATCAGCGTCTCGATGGGGGTGGGGTAGGGGGCAAATCTGAGTCAGAAGCATCAGGGGACAAGAGGTTAGGAAAAGGTGATACAAGTAATGGCACAGTTAAGGCAGTACTCAAGCTTCTTACTTCTTCTAAGAAGTTACTTGCCAATAAATGTCCGGCTAGCTGATAAAAGCCAGAGGATTGGGCTCTTCCACCTACGTAAGTCCTAAGCAATAGTCTCCTTTCAATTGGGAGAAATTATATTGCAGAGGAAGAGACTATTTCCTGTTTTCTGCCAATCCCCACTACCCAGAACAGTCATACCTGCACATGACAAGCACCCATTAAATATTCCGAATGACACTGAATCTGGTCCCCTTGTTCCTCAGATACCCTAGACTTGATTTTTAAATTAAGGGGTTGGTCCAAAGAAACAAACAAAAGCCCAGAATACTTTACCGCTGATACAGATAAATTAGGCAGAAGAGAGCTGAAATCACTCAAAACGTCTGTGTTCCATGTGACTTGGGCTCCTAGTTCAAGGATACTGCATATTTTGGTAGCAAACTAAGAGGCTAGGTTAGAAAGCAGGTATTTTCTTTGCTCCCTTTTCTTTCTGATTTATGACATCATTTCAGTTTTCATTTCTTTTGTTTCCTTATTTGCTTCCCTTTTCTCTTCTTTCTTTTTTCCTCAGTGTTTCCACCTGCTCAAGCTTCCTGATGCTCCCATCTTTCTTTAAAAAAGAAAAAAAGTTCTCCTGACTTCCTCTTTTCAGAACTCCAGCTGACTGTACGTGAAGAAGGAGAAGCGAGCCGGCTGTCACTTGCTTCTGTAATCTGTTCCATGTATTCTTGGAAAAGTGGCTTCACTAAAGCCAGAAAATCTTCTGTACTAGCCAACTGGAGTGGGGGAGCAGTGGGAAGAGGAAAGACGAGCATTTTAGGAAATGAACCTGGAAGAAACAGTGTGTTCAATGTGGGATCCTGTTTCATACTGGTTTTGAAAATACAAAGGGCTGTTGCAGTGATTTTTTAAAAAAACATTTAAAAAGTTTATAAAAACTCGTGATCTTTAACCTTAAGCTGTCCAGACATCTCCTATTTTCCCAGTAAGCCTCCCCCATTCGTTCTTTACAGCACGGATTTCACCCCTTCTCTTCTCTTGCCCGACATCATCACCTTCCTCCTTGCTGTCAGCAGGTGGTTAGCCTCCTACTTAATAGAGAAAATAGGAACCATCGGCTGAGGATCTCCTCTACCTGCTGTATCCAAAAGACTTATCTACATTTGAACCCATCTGTGCTTCCCTCCTGCCACAGAGGGCAAGTTGCCCTCCTCCTCCCCAAAGCGAACCCTTCCCCGGTGCTCCACGTTCATCTTGTCCCCACTCTTCAAGGACATGGCTTCATCAGTCAGAAGCTCCTCTAATTGCTCATCTTTCATATAATCAGTTCACCATTTACAGAAAATTCTCCTCAAGTCTATATGGCCCATTGACATCTCACCCACTGAACTCCCCTCCCACACTATCTTTCTACTTTGTTTCTCAGCCCGGCTGAGACCATTGCTGACCCTGGCTATCTGCTTCATTCCTCACCCACTGCCATCTGCCTCTATCTCTGCCCCTCCACTGCCACTGATTTCTCCAAGGTTACTCATAATCACTCTTTTGCTAAACTCAGAAGATGACGTGAAGTGCTAAACTTACAGGACCTCTTCGTTGTACTTAAAACAGGTGACTCTTTGAGTTTTTATTTCTTGTTAGTTTTTCCTTCTGTTTTTTTGCCTATTTCTGAAATGGTATTTTCCAGGGCCTCATTTCTGTTCCTTTATTCTTAGTCTCAACACACTTCCCTGCATGAGCTTATCCATATCCAAGGTGCCTACTGCCCTACTCCTCCACCCAAAGTACATAAGTATGTTGATACATTTGTGTACACACACACACACACACACACACACACACACACACACACACACACACACACACACACACACACACACACACACACCCCAGTCTCGAACCCAGCTTTCTATCTAGAGCTCCTAACCCATATGTTCAAACTCTATTATACATTTTCTTTCAGATATTCAACAGGGATCTTAACTCAGTGTGTTCTAAACCTTGCTCTCATCTTTTCCCTAAGTCCACCCCAAACCTAATGCTCTCCTAATAAATATTTTCTGTATTGGTGAAGAGTACTAACACAGTGCCCAACACAGAAACCTGAATTATCTTCGACTTCTCTTTCCCTCTCACTTCCTCTATGCAGTAAATGACAGAGTCCTACTGACTTTGATGTTTTTAATGTCTCCCCAAGTCCATCCATTTCTCTTTAGGTCCACTGTCACTCTCTTAGTCCAGGCCACCAGGGCCTCCTGCTGTGAGTGTTACCAGAGCTGCCCCCTATACTACATTCTCCCTATCGCTGGTGATGTCTAAAACCCACGCTGTTCCTTGCTTAAAACTCCTCAATGTCTTCGGAGAAAAGCACAAACTCCTTATCATAGCATATAAGGTATGATCTGGCCTTGCTCATCCCTCCCGTTTCTTTTATTACCGTTCTCTAAACTCTTTACTCCATTTAAATGATTGCTGTTATCCAAACACGCCAGGCTCTCTTTTTAGTTCCGAGCCTTGTCTTATTTTCAATTACTTTTGCCTAAATTAGGACATCTTTCTCTCTTTTGCTACTCCCTTCATCTTGCCTATAGGATGCACTTCAGGACTCTTTCAGAAAGATTTCCCCAACTAACTCCTCAAACCTGGGCCATGTCCCTGTCCATGTGTTCCCTTAACAGTCTGCGCATACCTCTCTCACAGTATATATCATAGTGGAATCGAATTCTCTGTCACCATCATAAAACTATGGGCAGCTCAAAGCCAGCGACAATAGATTTCCTCTCCATTTCCCTAGCAATCAGAGCAAGGCCTGGCTCATGATAGGTGATCAATACATGTTTAGTGAATGGCTAAATAATTTAAATTTCTTCATATTATGTTAATCCTGGATTTCTGCATTTGTTTGTTTGCTCCTAATAAGACTTTACCACCTCTTTTCCACAATATCACTGACATGTGATACATGTCAGACAGAACTTAAAACTAGTGGGAGACCCCAGCTACATCTATTTCTTGAAGAAAGAGATGGGTTGTTCTTGACTTGCCAAATGAACCATTTCACAAATACGTCTTCCAAAGGAAGCTCAATGTGGTCCTGCCACAATAGAGATGAAACTGTTTGGGAAATATTTTTACCAGAGACCTACCTTTCTTTCACTGAGAGGAGGACAGAAGCTAACCTTAGCTACTCCAAGTTCCCCTTAATCAACTGTCTTAGTCTGTTCAGGCTGCTTAGACTAGGTAGCTTATAAACAACAGAAGTTTATTTCTCATGGTTCTGGAGGCTGAGGAGTCCAAGATGAAGGTGCTGACAGATTCAGTGTGTGGTAAGGCCTGCTTTCTGGCTCACAGACTGCCCTCTTTTTGCTGTAACATCAAATGGCAGAAGGGTCCAAGGAGCTCCCTCGGGCCTCTTTTATAAGGGCCCTTATCTCATCTCTGAGGTCTTTTACCCTCATGACCTAATCACCTCCCAAAGGCCCGGCCTCCAAATACTCTCACACTGGAGATTAGTTTCAACATGAGAATTTGGGGGGAATGCAATCAGTCTATAGCTTCAACCTGCCTTGCTTAGGAGCCAGTATTTCTCCACAACTATGTGGTACAGTCTGACGGAGCTGCAGGGGAGCCTGTGCTTGGGGGCAGGGGTATGGGGTATAGGGCCAGCAACAGGGCAGCAGGACTAGGTAAGCAGTGTAAGGGGAGGAAAGCCTGAGAGATGACAGCTGAAGAGGTGGGTAGGAGAGGGGATGGGGAGGTAAATGCCATTTATTTAGTTTCTGTTCACCTCTGTTAAAGAGAAAAGCCTCTTTCTTCTTTGGTTTCCATAAAGACGGATTTTTCTTTAAGCACCCTGGCCTTCTGCCCACCCCCTACTCCTCCCCAAGGAGGTAGAATGAGTTACCTGGTTGGTGGAAGATAGCCAAGGATCCATGTTTCTAGATGGGGGAAATTGAACCACCCAAGATCCTGAGGCCTGGGGAAAGTCTCTTTCTCCTTCTCTCTCTACTTGGACTAGGGGAGACAAGTAACCTGGGTAAGAGTGTGTGCTGTGCTGGCTTAAACCTTCCCCACAGTCTAGACGTGGGTTATTGGGACCCTGGAAGTCCATTTTAGCTGTTACACTAAGCTGCCTCCTCCAACCTAGGCTCTATCAGTCAAAAGGGTGAGCGCCATCTTGTTTCTCTGTTTGCGGGCTCTTTGGTCTTATTTCTCCATTGGCTCAGGATGCAGGTGAGGAAAAGCAGTGCCCTGTATTAGGATGTTAGGACCCCACCGATTTCTACTTCCCAAAGCAACTCCATGTACAGTAAAAAAGAGAGGCATCTTAAACACACCGAAAAATAGAAACAAACCAGCAAAAACAAAGTCATGCAGATATGAAATGATCTGGAAATTTAAAACATAACAAAGTAGGGCTTCCCTGGTGGTGCAGTGGTTGGGAGTCCGCCTGCCGATGCAGGGGACACGGGTTCGTGCCCCGGTCCGGGAATATCCCACATGCCGCAGAGCGACTGAGCCCGTGAGCCATGGCCGCTGAGCCTGCGCGTCCGGAGCCTGTGCTCCGCAGCGGGAGAGGCCACAACAGTGAGAGGCCCGCGTACCGCAAAAAAAAAAAAAAAAAAAAAGTTAAAATATAACAAAGTAATGGTTTTTAAAACTTATGTGCCCTATAATGCTCTATGAAACAACTTATTGGTATGATTTTATCAGTTTCATAATTCAGTTAAATCTATGAGATCAGAAAAGTTCTAATCAGAACCTTGGAAAAATGGCAATTAATATTTGCTTAGTGCTTTACATGATTTTTGAAGTTGTCTCACATACGTTATTTCACTTGAGCCTCACAACCCACTAAATCTGATTGGGAAGCTATTGTTTCTATTCTTATCTTCCGAGGCTCAGAGTTTAGTGATTATCTAAGGTCACACCACTACGAACTGACAAAGACTTGTACTCAGGGTCTCCTGACTTAGAATCTGATGTTCCCACTCCAATATAAAGGTCATCATCAAGAGAAATAATTTTAAAGTTTACCTGTCTGGTTGTTTTAGTTTTTAAAGAACTTAAATTTAACAATTTCTCTATGGACAAGTGTTTTCTGGAGTAGAGGATGAAGTTCCAAAAATACAGACTGTGCCACTCTAGAAACAGCGTTTAAAGTAACGGTTCAGCTAAGCATCTTATTACTAGGTTAAATCTATCAAGCTGGATAAAAAATGTAATAGCTTAGAAAACTGCAGCATCTGATCACCGCCAAGGTTACACAATGGCTTAGGCTTTTGTACACAAATTCTTCAAGCTTGTTATGCACACCACAGTTTTGAAGAATTTGATATTGCTTATTAGTCACACTGGAACCTACTTAACTTCCCATTTACATAGTTTTATTTATTTCAAATATCTATTCAACTTCTTCAGAATGCAATGCAACAAGATCATATTTTTTCTAGGTAATTTCAAAGGAAAACAATGAAAAGTGATCTTGCACATTTCCTCAGCACACTGAATATTAATTTCATTGTAATGATTTTCATTTTGTAAAACAATAAAGTACTTCAACTGTCTGCATATATAAGCAGAAAGAAAATGGAATACTTTTCTATTTTTAAAGCTGGTAAGAGAATATAAATCTATATATTTGTTTTTATATAACTAGATGTTTAAATGTATATCATTAGATGTTTATAATTAGATATAAAAACAAATGTTTTATACTTATATAATATTGATTGAATGGAAATAATACCATAGGATACTAGTAGGAAATACAAAAAGAAAGTAAATCTAAAAATATTAAGTAATAGCTATATGCTGGCTTTTTTGGCATGTGCTTTGATGAAATGAACATTTAATAAATGTATAACCTAAGGATAATATACATTTTTAAGAACATTTAGAATTTAATCAATTCATGTTAAGGTTGCTGTTTGAAGACAGAAAGCTAATCTGTTTTGCTGCTCTTTTAACTGCAAAATTTATATTTTGTCATTGTTTTATCATTATTATGTAAAAACATAATTTTTAGTATGCACTTCAAATTGTCATGTTCATAGCCAGAATTCAAAGACAATTATCAGTAGGATCTCATGCTCACACTGCATATAAACATCTTTCTAATCTCAGGAAACAAATAATTCTTTAAGAAATAGAAAAATACTAGTTAAGAAAAGCCTTAGTTTCTTTGTAAATTGAATTTGATGTGTGGAATGGTCCACACACTTGAAAATACTATGGTTGGTGAATACACAATTGTACGTTTTCACATACAGATGCAAGTGAAAGAGAAATGCATCATACCAAGTTAAGTACAGAAATTATGAAGGTAGGCTAATTAAATTCCACTCAGAGGGCATTTGAGTGATAGTGTTACCTAGGTGTGCTGTACCTAACCCAGAACTCCACTAGAAAAACAGTGTTTGGAAAACTGAAGAGGTGAGCAGAAAGCTGTGTCACTTGACTTTGGCTCTCATTTGCAAAAAGGTTATATTTCAAAATAGAAGATGGGGCTGGAAAAGTAAACACAGCTGTGTTTTCTCCACCCCAGTGTGAGAATGAAGGGGCTCTTAGGAGTGGCAGGAGGCTAAGTCACTGCTTGGTGCACACTCAGAGCCCCAAATAGAATGCTATTATTTCATTTTATGGCTAACTCAGGATAGTATTTTTTATTGTGGTAAAATATACACAACATAAAATTTATCATCCTAACCATTTTTAAGTGTATAATTCAGTGGCACTAAATACATTCACAACGTTGCACAATTAACACCATTATCCATCTCTAGAACTTTTTTATCAGCCCAAACAGAAACTTCATTCTGCTCTTGATAATAAGAAACAAGCATTTAGGAGTCAAATACGAAAAATACAGGCAGGTACTAATCTTTTAATAATTCACCATTATATTATTAAGAACTCTGACTATATTTTCTCAGGCCAATGAGTCCACAACAGAGATGAAATCCTATGTATCTTCAATAAACAGATGTAGGAAAATTATTATTATAGTATTCATATTATAATTAGAATAAATAAATAAGATAAAACATATTAAAATTATCTTGAATGTCAGTACTTGAAAAAAGGCAAATTAAGTTGTACGAGCTGAACGTTGGTAGAGAATCTGAAAGGTACTTCAGAGCACTGTCAAGATTGCTGGTGTAGGTTTGTTGTGGGGTATTTTAATTAGAAGTATCTCTAGGAAATCTGGAGAGCTGTGTTCATTAAGGTTTTTTTGTTTTACTCCCATAAATAGTAAGGTAATATGGTAGAATTTTCCCAAAGTTAAGTGGCAAAATCTGATAGAAGGGGTATAAGAAAGATGTATGTGCATGAAAGAAAGCAATTCATTGGAAGTAAGAATGACTGGTTATCAGCAGTGAAAGTGAGAGTACAGTCCATCTGCTAAGTGACAGAAATGGAAGATGGGATGTGATAGGAAGAGCGTCACACAGCTCCTTTTTGGCCACCAGGAGACTTTACCATGGATCAACTTAGTTGTCATGATTGCCAACCCAGGGAGCAGAGAGGCCTCATGGAGGGTGGGAGGAAGAAGTAGCACCATGTAAATCTAGGACCCAGCTATTTGCATGGTGGTTCTTGGTAATCTGAGCACTAGTTTCCAAAGATCTAGTATTTCACCAAAGTTTCTAGGTAGTCAATTTTCAGAACACAGTACAGATTTTCCTTTAGCTTTCTAGAAATAATTCCTATGGCTTCAACTGCCAAAGTGGCCTAAAAATGAACACCTGTAATTTCCAAAAGTGTTCTTAAATGCACAGATTCTACACTCAGAATCCAACAGAGCTCTGTTTTCCCCTCCTAGGCCTTTTTTGCAGGTGAGTTGATGATGGGAATTCTCTGAAGAAAGTAGATAATTTATGGCTACCCATGAGGATGGAAATAAGGGTTTAGATTATGAACTCTGATATATACTAATAAGTAAACTATATTAGTTACTAGTGACTAATTATATTAACTTCATTTTGGTTCAGTCCTAATGTTCTAATAGTGTACTTATGTCTACTACCACAGATAGTTCACATTTAATGAGCACTTATTTGCCAGTCACTATTCTAAGTTTTTTACCTGTGTTATCTCATTTAATTTTTCCATTTAAGAGATGGGAAATACTGAAACGCAGAGAATTTAGTCTAACTCCAGAATTAGACTTTTAGCTGTTATTCTATTCTGCCTCACAAGTACAACACAGTCTAAGGAAACATCACTTTGTGCCTTTTAAAATGTGGTGTAATTGCTTCTAAAGACCAAAAAAGTATCTTCTCCTTCAGAAAGGGTTGTAGGATACTGTTCTAATAATCATACTTTCTTTTTCTTTCAAAACAAAAACAAGAGCACATGGGATGGTAAGATACCAATTAAAAAAAAGAAAGGAAAAACATTGGGTGTTGTATTATGTCTCATTTTTATATCTAGCTGGATACGCTAATTCTATGTGGATCTTAGAAACCCTGAAATTATAGACTGTTCAGACTATTTTAATCCCTAAAAGCACCGTTGTGAAGCCTCAGTAACATATTTTTAAAATAACATTTTTACCTTAACCAAATATATTCCAGTTAAATTTAAGAACCTAAAGTAACCACATACTGTCCTTTGTTCAATGAAGATGACTCTTCCTGAAACACATCCTCTGTGGTCAGTTTTCCAGTGACAGGGACTGACTGCATTCAATTGCCCACATTTCCCAGCTCATGGCACTTGGTGAGCAACAGCAAAAAGGTGCCAGGTGGCTGGAACCTGGGTTGCAATTTGTTCTCAGGAAACAGAGAAGATACGTTGCCTTTAACGGGCCCAAACACATGATCTGGGTCTACTTAACATTATTCTTGAACCAACTATGCTAAGAGATTATATCACAGGCAAGAGAAGAGAATGAGAACATTTCCGGGACTCAATATAGTTGCAGACTTCTGGGTGGACCCTTAAATGCAGAAAAAAAGGGAAGTACATCATCACTATTTATGCCCAAAGTAGCACAAATAAAAGTGGTGCTTTCATGCTCAAAGTGCACAGTTGATTTTAAAAAGGCCCACGAGTGCATTTTTACTTCCTATTTATTCAATTGCTTTGAACTAAAACCTAAACAAAAATTGATTAAAGTGTTGTAGTTCAAAATAGAAATTTCATGGTGATTGCCTGAAAAGATGTGGATCATCAACTAGAAAAAGTAAAGCAAATCACAAGTTTTAAAAACAATTTCAAATTACTGAGTAGCTAATCACTGAGAAGAAAACAAAGAATATTTTCACTTGCACAAAAATTTACCCAATTTATGCTACTCCTTCAGTTTTCTTTTCTGCAACCCAAAAAAGTTAATCTGTTTTTGAAAAGAGACCGGGACAGACAATATACATAAAGTGTATGCTTTTTGTTGCATGAGGTTTGTACTGTCTCTTAGTATGATTTACATGAGCTTAGGGAAAATCAATTAATGTCATACATCACATCAATAAAATAAAAAATAAAAACCAATATCATCTCAATAGGCTCAGGAAAAAAATGTGAAAAAAATCTAATACCCCTTCATGATAAAAACACTCAACAAATTAGGAACTGAAGGGAACTTCCTCAACCTGATAAAGGACATTTACGGAAAAGTCAAGCTAATATCATACTTTACGGTGAAAAACTAGATGCTTTCCCCCTAGGATTTTGAACAAGACAAGGATGTCCACTCTTACCACTTCTATTCAAAATATTACTAAATGTTCTAGTCAGGGCAGTTAGGCTATCAATAAACAACAATAACAAAACAAATAATAGATAGCATCCAGATTAGAAAAGAAGTAAAATTATCTCTCTGCACACATAACAGGACCTTATTTATAAGAAAATCTAGGAAACCCACCGAAATACTATTAGAACTAATAAGTTTAGCAAGGTTGCAAAATGCAAGATGAATATACAAAAATCAGTTGTAGTCATCTGTGGAATCAATGCTATCCCTATTAGAATCCCAGCTGATTTCTCTGTTGAAGTTGACAAGCTGATCCTAAAATTCATATGGAAAAACCAGGTATCCAGAATTGCCAGAACAATCTTGAAAAAGAGAACAATGTGGGAGGAGCCATACTTTCTGATCTCAAAACTCACTACAAAGCAACAGTAATCAAGACAATGTGGTACCTGCATAAGGATACACATGTATATTAATGGAACAAAAAGTCCAGAAATAAACCTGTGTGTCATTGGTCAACTGATTTTTGACAACAGTGTCAACATCATTCAATGGGGAAAGAACAGTCTTTTCAACAGATGATGCTGGGATGCACAGTCACATATAAAGGCAAATTGGACCCTTATAACACACCACATACAAAAATGAAGTCAAAATGAATCAAAGTCCTATAAGAGCTAAACTATAAAACGCTTAGAAGAAAAAATAGGGGCAAATCTGCATGGCCTCAAATTTGGCAATGGATTCTTAAATATGACACCAAAGCACAAGCAACAAAAGAAAAAATAGATAAATTAGACCTCATCAAAACTGTAAACTTCTGTGCTTCAAAGGACACTATCAAGAAAGTGAAAAGGCAACCTGTAGAAGGGGAGAAAATATTTGCAAATCATATATCTGATAAGGGATATGCATCTAGAATATATAAAAAACTCTTATAACTCAATAATTAAAAAAGATAACCTATTTGAAGAACAGAAAAAGGATCTGAATAGACATTTCTTCAAAGCAGATAAATGGCCAATAAGCACGTGAAAAGATGCTTGACATTATTAGCTGTGAAGGAAATGCCAAAAAACCCCCCACAAAACCCTCAAGATACCTACAGTGAAACACTTCACACCCATTAGGATGGCTATAATCAAAAAGTCAGATAATAACAACTGTTGGCTAGGATGTGGAGAAACTGGAACTATCACACATGCTGGTTGGAATATAAAATGGTGCAGATACTTTGGAAAACTGCTTGGCAGTTTCTCAAACGTTTAAACAGAGAATTATCATAGTCCCGGCAATTCTACTCCTAGATATACACTCAAGAAAATTAAAAACAGGTATTCAAAAAAATACTTGTATATTTTTATAATAGCATATTCATAATAGCCAAAAGGTGGAAACAATCCAACTGATGAATAGATAAACAAAATGTGGTATATCCACATAATGGAATATTATTCAACAATTAAAGGAGTAAAAAGAAATGAAATACTGGTACATGTTTCAAATGGATTACCCTTGAAAACACTATGCTAAGTGAAAGAAGTGTCACAAAAGACCACATATAATTCTACTTATATGAAATATTCAGAAGAGGCAAATCTATTGAGACAGAAAGTAGATTAATGGTGAAAATTTCACCTTTACTTCCAATAGATCAAAGCTACATCTTCAAGTAAAAGGAATACATATTGGTCATAGTGAGTGTTTTTTATTTTCTTGAACCCTCAATCAGACTCATATAGGAAACATTTTCATTCTTTTGCCAACATATTTTTGAAAATCATAAATCTATACTCATTTTAAAATTTCATCTAAGCAGTATATAATATTTAGATAAACTTGAAAAAGGAATATTGGAGATTCTACTATATCTAATGCACTTAAAAAACACTAACATCTTTATAAGTTATTCCTCTACACTAATTACCATGGCCCAATTCCTTCTCTTCATTTTACTGTTAGCTTCATTGTAGTAATAATCATCCTTCGATACATGAACTTATTGAACTTATGGAAGAAAAAAATTAAGCTCTTCTATTAAGAGATACCCTTCTATAAAAATTTACCTTTCAAGTTTAGTAATTATAAAAATATGTAATATATTTATATTGTTTTGATTGATTACATATTACCAATAATTAAAATAATAATTCAGAAGAAACTTTCTAACACTTGGCCTATGGTCATAGTAGATATATATACACACACACATATATATATATTTAATTTATACCAATATTTTTTGTTGCTAAGAAATACGGTATAGTAATCAATAAAAGACCTTCAAGATAAAGGATTAAACTCAGTGGATAGAAATCTGAGTTCAAGTAGGAAAAGGAATGATGTAAAATTTCTGATTGTTGAAGAGCCTGTGCATGTAGTTTTTAGATGGATAATGTCATGTGGCAAATTGCTATGGGACTTCAATTTCATTGGACATACATGAAGGAGTGATAAAATAGTTTTATGTTTAAATGTCAATATTTACAATATGTGGGAAATCCCATCCTTTGCAACTGTTAAACTTATGATAGAAAATTTTTATGACATCTTAGTATAAGGAGGTACATTGTTATTAGACTTCTTTTAAGAATAACTGGTCTAGGGTATATATACAAAATTGTTTTCACATTTGAGAGATTTTGCCAAATTGCTCTCTAGAGTAGTTGTCTAGACTTATACTGGCTGTGAGCATTTTCTTTTTCATACACCACCACCAAATCTTGGTGATTTTCAGGTTTTTTAATTTTTCCCAATCTGAATGAGAAAAGGTATCATTTTAATTTGCCTTTGCTCCCCAGTTCTAACACTCTTTGCTTCAATTTAATGCTTTAAGTCTCATCTTAAATACTATTTCCTCAGAGAGACCTGCTCTGTCCACCTCATCTTAAAGTAGATCCTCCCAAGTACCTCTAGCTGTTCTCTATCTCATCGCACGGGTTATTTCCTTCACTATACTTCCAATGACCTGATGTAATTTTATATATTTGCATATTTTATTTATTAATTTATTGCGGTACACGGGCCTCTCACTGTTGTGGCCTCTCCCGTTGCGGAGCACAGGCTCCGGACGTGCAGGCTTAGCGGCCATGGCTCACGGGCCCAGCCGCTCCGCGGCATGTGGGATCTTCCCGGACAGGGGCACGAACCCGCGTCCCCTGCATCGGCAGGCGGACTCTCAACCACTGCGCGACCAGGGAAGCCCTATTTGCCTATTTTATTTTAGATTAGTTTTTATCTCCTACTAAAATGCAAACCCTGTGAGTCAGAGCCCCTGTGCAGTCAATTGTATATGTAGTACGTAGCAGAATACCTGGCACACAGTAGACACTCAATAAATACTGCTGAATGAATGAGCGTTTCTGGGCTGAGTAAGGGACTGGTGTTATCTTCCACCCTTCCTTCAGAAGACCTCCCACAATCCACTGGGACCATAATCCCTGCCTCCTGGTCTTCCCCTTGGCTACACTCCTTAATTTTATTCTGGATGAACTCCTATGTGCATACTGCCACAAATGCTTTTGCAGTGAACTGTGTTGAACTGTAGAAAAGACAATATAAACATACTGGATAAGGGCTCCCCAGCTATGTGATCTTGGAAAAGTTGCTGTATGTTTCTGCACCTTGGTTACTTAATCTTCATATGTCTCAGTTTCCTCATCTGTAAAATGGAAATAAGTGAGCCTACTTAGTGAGATGCTGTGAGAAATGAGTAACACCAATAAAGCTCCTTAATATGGTTCCTGGAACACAGTAAGTAAGGACTCAGTAAATGTTAGTTATTATTTCCTTGCCAACTGTAATGAAATTTGAAAATATAAGTTAAGTCTACCTGCCACATTCAGTATTATCCTAAATATCAACATAAGGGAAATACGTTAAGAAATCCAAGTAATATAAAATCTAATCATAACTTGAGTAACAGGTAGACTAATATCACTGTAAGAATCTGGCATACGGAGTTTTTCAAAGAACAAGAGAAATTATTTGATTATCCTTGCAAATTGAGAAAGTAGTATAAATAGGGCTGGCAGATATGACAGACTTGCCAGGGTACATACAGCTTTTTAAAAACCTTTCCTTCAGAAATACAGATAATTGACCTAGTAATTTTAAAAGCAGTCTTTACTTTCTAGTTATCTTTTTCATTAAGTTTGATGATTGGATAATAAAAGAGCCAATAACAATTTTTTTTAACATCTTTATTGGAGTATAATTGTTTTACAATGGTGTGTTAGTTTCTGCTTTATAACAAAGTGAATCAGCTAAACATATACATATGTCCCTTTTTTTTAACATCTTTATTGGAGTATAATTGCTTTACAATGGTGTGTTAGTTTCTGCTTTATAACAAAGTGAATCAGTTATACATATGTTCCCATATCTCTTCCCTCTTGCATCTCCCTCCCTCCCACCCTCCCTATCCTGCCCCTCTAAGTGGTCACAAACCACCTAGCTGATCTCCCTGTGCCATGCGGCTGCTTCCCACTAGCTATGCACCCTACGTTTGGTAGTGTATATATGTCCATTGACACTCTCTCACTTTGTCCCAGCTTACCCTTCCCCCTCCCCATATCCTCAAGTCCATTCTCTAGTAGGTCTGCATCTTTATTCCCATCTTGCCCCTACGTTCTTCTGACCATTTTTTTGTCTTTGTTTTTTTAGATTCCATATATATGTGTTAGCATACGGTATTTGTTTTTCTCTTTCTGAGTTACTTAACTCTGTATGACAGTCTCTAGGTCCATCCACCTCACTACAAATAACTCAGTTTCGTTCCTTTTTATTGCTGAGTAATATTCCATTGTATATATGTGCCACATCTTCTTTATCCATTCATCTGTAGATGGACACTTAGGTTGCTTCCATGTCCTGGCTATTGTAAATAGAGCTGCAGTGAACATTTTGGTACATGACTCTTTTTGAATTATGGTTTTCTCAGGGTATATGCCCAGTAGTGGGATTGCTGGGTCGTATGGTAGTTCTATTTTTAGTCTTTTAAGGCCAGTAACAATTTTTATAATGATTTCCTGGCTGCCAAACCCAAGTGGTAGAAACAAGGCAGCATTCCAGCCAAGATTTCACCAATTTCTCCCTTTCCCTTCCTGTAACAATGCTCAGAGAAATACCTTCTAGCAAGCATTTCAGTAATAGTAACCTTTATTCAGCATATCCTCTATGGTCATTTTTGAGACCATCAGAAATGTCACTTGACTTTGCCTTCCTTGATGGAAGTACTATATTTGGTACTGAGTATAATTTTAACTAACCTGTGAACATTTTAGATACTAGACCAACTGCTGATGCAGGAACTAGAGACTTCCTGGAGTGAAACCACACATTCAACCCAATGACCAAATTCATGGGAATGAATTAACAATTGCCAAAATATATTCTCTTTTTGCAAAAGTAATATGTCACTTTATCTTGAGATGGCAAACTGAAAAACAGACTGACCATAAGGTGTACTTTGATACATTTAGTAGCATAACAGATTCTGTTAAATTCAGTTAAAGTCACTGTGGAGGAATAAATAACACAGAGACTTGTCAAGCTGAAAGAGGTGTCAATTAATAATAATATTAACAAATGTTAAAAATAATCATTAAAAGTTATATACCAGATAATATATTATTGGTTCTAAAGAGCTTCCAGTGGTGCCTGAAACTTTCCAGAATTCTCTTCCTCATTTAGTAATAAGTTAAAAAATTCCTCATTGGCTTAATTCATATTGGCTCAAATACATCAAAAGATGATTACCAACGAAAAACATTTTAAGAATTCTGAAACTACATGTAAGAAAACCAAATGGCTTTTAAAAAAATTTATTATTTATTTATTTAAACATGTATATACTGCAATTTTATTACAATTGCACAAACGAAGTTAGCATGTAGGAAATTTAAATGAAACTGTACTGTAAAAATAGCAGAGAACAAAAAAATCTAAAAAGGAAGTACACCTAAAGCATGAGAATTCAACATTCATTAGTGTTTCATCTTCAGATTTTATTGACACTTGATGCTTGCAAATTTTGAAACAAACTTGGAGATCATGGTAACTACTGAGAAGAGATTTCAGCAACAGTACTAAGATTTGTACATTCAGTTGGTTTGCAATTGACTTGTTAGCCAGTTACATAGTGTATAGTACAGATTTGTCACAGGTCAGATCACAGCATTGAAGGAAAGAAGTACCTTCCTGTAATTAGAAAGGATTCCCTAAACTGCACTCAGCTTAAGACATCTAATGTAGAAACCAAACGGCTTTAAGAAATTTGGCCACATGGGTATAAATAAGGACCTTCATTTCTGGAGTTAAAAAATGTGCATTCTAATTATAAAAATGACAAAGGCAGTATAATACAGAGGAAAAGAAATGATTTAGGAATCAGAAGATCAACTGCATTCATCTATTTAAAAAATATTTGGGTCCCTATAGTATGTCTGGCACAATGCTGGGCAACAGACAGAGTGGGGAATAAACAGCCATGGTGCTGCTCTGGTGAGGATATTGGGTTGGCCAAAAAGTTCGTTTGGGGTTTTCCGTAACATCTTATGGAAAAACCCGAACAACTTTTTGGCCAACGCAATAGTACAGAGGGGAAATTGGGCAAAACACAAGAAAACCAACTACGGGAAGTGTTGGTTGCAAGAATGGAACAGCAGGCAATGAAAAGAAATGGGATGGGTAATGGGCACAAAGAGGAGTAAGATAATGAATGCTGACTACACCTATGATGAAGTATTTTAAAGTGAAAAACCTTTAAACTTACGTGACTCAATTGCTATTCTTAAATGTTAAAATATTTGAAATTTGGGAACAATTATTATTGAAAATTATTTGTTGCAATATTCTAACTCTCAATACATATCAAATTTTAAAATCTAATTCAGTGTTATGATGGTATCTGGTACAGTTACCAAAGCATAACCAAAGATCATCAAAATTTTACCATGATTTTGAAAAGCTAATTTAAAAGAACCCTACTATTTGAATGAGCTTGTTTTTTTGTTTTGTTTTGTTTTTTCTTTTGAGAATAGGCCAGTAGACAAATAAGTAGTGACCAGTAAGATAAGAAGGATATTGGCATGTCTAGTGCCGTTTTAAAAAGTTGAGATATAATGAACATATAATATTATATTAGTTTCAGGTATACAACAAAAGAATTATTTGTATATATTGCAAAAAGATCACCGCAATAAGTCCATACCATTATCACATAGTTGCAAAAATAATTTTTTTCCTGGGATAAGATCTACTCTCTTGGCAAGTTTCAAATATACAATAGAGTATTGTTAACTATAGTCACCATGCTGTACATTACATCCCCAGGACTTATTTATTTTATAACATGAAGTTTGCATCTTTTGACCATACTCCCAGCAACCTCCACCTCTGGCAACCACCAATATGTTTTTTTTGTTTGTTTGTCTGTTTGTTTTTTTAGATTCCACATATAAGTGAAATCATATGGTATTTGTCTTTCTCTGCCTGACTTATTTCCCTTAGCATAACACCTTCAAGGTCCATCCATGTTGTCACAAATGGCAAAATTTCCTCCTTTTTTATGACTGAAATATTCATATATATAACATTATATATAATATTTTTATATATATATAAATACACACATATATATAAAATACATATATATGTCTCACTTTTTTTATCCATTCATCCATTGATGGACACTTAGGTTGTTGCTTCCCTTTCTTGGCGACTATAAATAATCCCACAATAAACATGGGGGTACATATAACTTTTTGAGCTAGTGCTTTCATTTCCTTTAGATAAATACCCAGAAGTGGGATTGCTGGATAATAGGGTAGTTCTATTTTTAAGGAACCGCCATTCTGTTTTCAGTAGTGGCTGCACCAACTTACATTCCCACCGACAGTGCACATGGGTTTCCTTTTCTCCACATCCTCACCAACACTTGTTCTCTCTTGTCTTTTTGAAAATAGGCATTCTTCAGGTTTTGGGTGATATCTCATTGTAGTTTTGATTTGCATTTCCCTGATGATTAGTGATGTTAAGCATATTTTCATATAACTGTTGGCCATCTGTATGTCTTCTTTGAAAAAATGTCTACTGTGATTTCTGCCCATTTTTTAATCACATTGTTTTTGTGTTATTGAGTTCTATGAGTTCTTTATATATTTTGGATATTAACCCCTTATCAGATATACAGTTTGCAAATATTTTCTCCCACAGTGTAGGTTACTTTTGTTGATGGTTTGTTGATGGTTTAATTTTGTTGATGGTTTCCTTTGCTGTGTAGGAGCATTTTAGTTTGGTCCCACATGTTTATTTTTGCTTCTGTTGCCTTTGCTCTTGGTGTCAAATCCAAAAAAATCATCACCAAGACCCATGTCCAGGAGCGTACCACCTATGTTTTCTTCTAGGAGTTTTATGGTTTCAGGTCTGAGGTTCAAGTCTTTAATCCATCTTGACCTAATTTTTATGTATGGTGTAAGATAGTGTTCCAGCTTCATTCTTTTGCATGTGGCTGTCCAGTTTTCCCAACACCATTTCCTGAAAAGATTGTCATCCCATTGTATATTCTTGCCTCCTTTCTCATAAGTTAACTGACCATGTGGGTTTATTTCCGAGCTTTCTATTCTATTCCATTGGTCTACATGTCTGTTTTTATGCCAATACCATACTATCTTGATTACTATAGATTTGTAAAAGTTGGAAATCAGGGAGCGTGATGCCTCCAACTTTATTCTTCTTTCTCAAGAATGCCTTGATTACCCAGGGTCTTTTGTGATTCCATACAGATTTTAGGATTGTTTTTTTCTATTTCTGTGAAAAATGCCATTGGAATTTTGAACAGGATTGCTGTGAATCCATAGATTGCTTTGGACATTTTAACAAAGTTAATTCTTCCAATCCATGTGCACAGAATATCTTTCCATTCATTTGTGTCTTCTTCAATTTCATTCATCAGTGTCTTACAGTTTTCAGTGTATAGGTCTTCTACTTCCTTTGTTAAATTTATTCCTAGGTATTTTATTATTTTGGTGCAAATGGAAAAAATACTACTATTTAGATGAGCTTTTTAATAAAGTCTCATCTGTTTACATTTTATATCATAAATGTGATACTTCATGCCTATTGTATTTGTAATGAGAGTATCTCTGTCTATAAGTGTTGTAAGGATTGTGATATCTCTCTGATAACAATTAAAAACTTATATATTTCTAAGGAAAAGAAGATGTCCTTAATAAGCAGATTTGACCGAGAACTCTTACTTCAATGGTGGAAGATTTCTGGGAAAGAGGAGGAAGAGGCTAAAAATATTTTAAAGGTAAGAACAAACACTTGCTCTTTTATCTTCTCTTTGTACTAAGGTAAAATTGATAACATGAGATATTATGGAATATTATGCCATACATATATATTTTACATATGTGTCATTCAAACCCGCACAACCACCCTATACATGAGTAGTATTATCCCTAATTTAGAGACAAGGTGAGTGAGGCACAGAGACATTAAATAATTGGTCCAAGGTCATAGTTCATACACCACAGAACACCACTCTATACCGCTCTTAAAACTGAACTCTGGATGACTTTTCTACACGTGAGCAATTCTTTAGCTCAAATATAGGCTGTTCTCACAATACTAACATAGAGAGTTCTAAAGCTTAGCAAGAGAAAATAACTAGTTGCCTAGCAATTTACCAAGGAAATATATAGCCTGGAGGCCTCACTTCTTACTAGTATCATTTCCTAGTAATATGCTAACATGATAGTATGACTACAGCTTACCCAATAAGAAATTGAAATTTATGACATATCTGTATTACAAAAGTACAAATGAGATGGAAAATTCTAGTATGGTATTTACTGGATCTTTTAAAAAAATATTTTCCACTGCCCTAAGTGTTCTGTTTGCAAGTTTTTCATAGGGAAAACTACCTCCATCTTAAGGAAAGCTAATAACTGAAATTTCAAATTCATAAAACAAAAGGATTTTTTACTTGCACTATAGAAAAAAAATCTTTGCTCTAACTAAAGGGTTCAGTGAAGACTTCTAAGGATAGACACTTCCTCCTATAAAAAAGTATAAGAGTCACAAAAAGCTGGTCTCACTGAGAAGGGCACTGGTCGCTTTACTACTTACTACTATAATAAGATGCTTTGTGACTTAAAAAAAGCAAGTCACTTAATTTCTATGAATTCTATTTGATTTTCTTATCTCTAAAATGAAGGGGTTGGATTAGAGGATCTTTTTAGATCAGTCCTATTAAATAGAAATTAATGAGAGCCATTACATGTAATTTAAAAATTTCCGCTTGCCCCGGTAAAAAAGGAAAAGGAAACAGGTACAATTAATTTTTAACAATATATTTTACTTAACCCAATATATCTAAAATGTCAGTTCGAAAAACAATATAAAAAAATTAATGAGAAAATTTCGATTCCTTTTTTCAGACTATGTCTGTGAAATCCAGTATGTATGTTACACTTAACAGCATACAATTCAGATTCAACACAATCCATATTTCATGTGCCCAACAGCCACGTGTGTAGAGGCAGTTGCAGAAGTCCATTCTCCAATAATTTACGTAAAATGTTTCAGGAGTATTTCACTATTAAAAGTAAGGCACACCAGCAGAAATTAGGCTTAATGAAATTAGCTATCCGCACAGTGTGGTTTAACAGCAGCACTGTAAAGGTCCTCAACTGCAGAAGCCTGAAAATCTACCTATGATGGGCATTCCTTTGTAGTACACAGAAATTATCTGTGCTTCTCAATGTTTTACAATATAAATCGTAGAAGGATAACAAATTGACAAATTAAGCATTATGTAGTGCAAATTGAAAATCTTTTTAGAAGCATATGGGCTGTAAGTAGCAAATTAAAGGGTCCTTAGTACTTGATGTGGATGTGAGTTTTGAGTTTTTCATATTAGTTGGATCACTAGCATCTTACATGACTTTGGGGGAGTAGGGACCAGAAATCTGTGGAGGGTAGATGCCTGAGAAAAAATTTACTTACTTATGATTTAGCCTTGCATTCGTATACTCTAACTTTACTGGGAACTTACAGCCTGAACTAAAATAGGAAAAATATAAAAAGAAAAAAAAAATTCAGACAGTCACTTGCTAGGTGGAGTCACACCAAAAGAAAAGCTGTCATTCTGACCTGAGCATCAATTAATGATAGCTGTGGCAGAGTGAAATCGGGGAAGGAATTACCACCAGAAGTCAGTATTGTAAAATGCCCCTAGGCTCCTCTAAGAAGAGGTATTAACAAGACACATTAAAAGTTACTGATAGAAGCATAGTTAGGCAAACCACTTGAAAAGAATCAGGTCCTAAATGACGAGTGAAATTTAAACCTTGAGCTGCACCTTGACAGGAGAAATGGTAGGACTGTGGCATGGAGCTTACTGAAGGCAAAAATCTGCATGGCGCATAATTTGTGCCCTCTCATCAACCGGTTCCCACACCTTGAGATTCACATGAAGATTCTGCAGGAATCGTATCTGCAGGTGACCACATAATGAATGTGTGGGGAGGCTACACCAGCCTCTTGTTAAGAGGAAGGAGGACAAGGAACCAGAGTGGTCACCAAAGCAACTTCAGCCACGTGGGTTATTTTTAAAGATTTATTTTTTTTTTTAAATTTTTGGCTGCGTTGGGTCTTCATTGCTGTGTGAGGGCTTTTCTCTAGTTGTGGCAAGCGGGGGCTACTCTTTGTTGCGGTGCACGGGCTTCTCATTGCGGTGGCTTCTCTTGTTGCAGAGCATGGGCTCTAGGCACGCGGGCTTCAGTAGTTGTGGCGCACGGGCTCTAGAGCGCAAGCTCAGTAGTTGTGGCGCACGGGCTTAGTTGCTCCATGGCATGTGGGATCTTCCCGCACCAGGGCTTGAACCCGTGTCCCCTGCACCGGCAGGCTGATTCTTACCCAGTGTGCCAACAGGGAAGTCCCCAGCCACACATTTTTATTCAGTCAAGTGGATGGAGTCTATGAATTTAGGATAAGGATTCGTGTCATTACATGAAAGCGTTTACTCCCTCCCACGGGCAAGCAGGAAAGGATGCTTTTGTCATAAACCAAGAATTAGTATCTCAGTTTATTCTTGTTAGCAAAGCTCTATGTTAAACTTATAAAATATTATGTGTGAGGGAGGGAGAGACGCCCTGCTAATTTTTGAGATTGGAGGTAGGAATGGTTTGGGGGGATTACAGAATTTACATTACTGAGCCTGGAGCATGTTAGCTGTTCAAGTAATGTCAATTCAGTAAATTGTGGAAGTGGGATTGTAACCTAGGTCAGTCTGGCCCCAAAGCTGGAACTATTTTTCCTAGATGGAAAAGATTTTATCTGAGAATCACGAGGTGGTAAGAAATCCTTACTGCAGAAAATACAGCAACCAAGTTGTAATAAATCTTCCTTCCTTTCTATACGCTCTTAAGGTTATCTCCAGCCTACTAGTCCCATGTTCGTGAACAGGTTTAAACTCAACTGAAATATATGGCACAATAAAACGTTAGGTTATATTAAATATCACAACTATAGGCAGTTTACTTGCTCTCCTTTCATTTATTCTCTAAGTGTAAGAACAAGAATAGGACTCTTAATTGCCAATCCATGCAGAGACTGGTTGAATGAAACAGGGGTGTACAGATGTACATAAAGCTCTAGAAGGAATCAGTAGAAAAGTACTCTAAGTTCTGAGAATCTTTCATTTTAAAATAAGGTTTACCATTCCTCACAGAAGAATCTGCCAGATTTTAAGCAATCATTTTAGTTCTAGAAGCACCCACTAAGCAATTGATCGGGCCAAGAATAGACAAGTGTGGGCCCTGACAGGGATACCTACATGCTGAAGCAACTGACCTTTTACAAATTTTGCAGTCAAGTGCTCAACCTTAAAAGCAGCGGCCTTAATATGGCATCTTGTGTTTTTCTTAAAGTGGCAAGGAGACTTTATTTAGTTGCTGCAAAGTAGGTTCACTAAATAGGTTTTGAAATGTGTGCATCCAGACTGCTGTTTGAAGGGCTGGCAGTATGGGATGGGCCATCTTAAACATAGTCATATGTGAGAAATGGTGAGATTCTCCACTTGGCACAGATGTGGGTGTCCCCACCTTTCACTGTCACGGAACAGACTGCAATAGGGTTTTGGAACTGCCTTTATACCTCAGAGACTGAGAGCTCTGGGAGGAAACGGACCGTGTCTATCTTGTTCATAATTGTATTCTATCTCCAACCCTGAGAACCACGCCTGGCAAAGAACAGGTGCTTAGGAAATATTTGTTGAATGGGGGAAAAAAAGAATTTCTCAAGGAGGCTAAAAGACACAAAATGGACTTCCAGTGACCAAGATTTCTGAAGAATATGTATTGAATGAGAGATGTACTCTTTGTATTTTTTTTCCCTAGGGTAATAATAGCTTTCTTCAGATAGTGAACTTTCTTCTCAATAAAATATTCACATAATAGCAGTCCAAAAAGTCAAAAGGCAACTTGATTTGCTTTGCTATATTTTACTGAGCACCATCAGAAAAATGCCCACAGGTTATCAGAAAACAATACTATTTTTCTTTTAGACCTTAATAAAGCATTCTAAATTTTTGATGGCTCACAATAAAAACTTTTAAATGTCCTATTCTTATGCCCATATTGGTAATGCCATATCATGTTTTAAACCTGTCTAGGTCTTGGTCATGCTTTTAGACTAGAAGTACAGAACCTGAATGATAATGAAGACAAAAACCATTACATGTAGCAATTTCTAATTTATAAAGTATTCCACATCCATAACCTCATTTGCTTTTAATAGCAACCCTGTGAAGAAGCCAGAGAGAGAGAGAGTTACCCTCATTTTACAGAGTGAGGACTGGAGCTCACAGAGCTAGGTCAGTGTCACACAATTAGTCAATGACAAGTTGGCAATTTCAGGTGTGAAATAAGGACAGAAACACAGCTGAAGTACTTAAAAGATGACTGATTTATAAAACAAACTTTGGTTATTCTACTGTCTTTGCTTACCTAACATACCCAACAGAGACGCTGTACAGGAATGACATTCTTTACTGGAAAGGATCATTATCCAGCCTTGTCATCATTACTTTTGCTTTATAGACGGCCATGGAGAAAACTGTATGTCTTCCTCTATCAGGTGATAGGTTTTTAGATTAGCTCTTTTATTTACTTGTAACACAAGCTGATAAGAACTATCATGGAGGACAGAGAGGATTGGGAATAAAACATAGGAGGTTATGTCTCTTTATAGCAAACTAAAATCTGGTTGGATATAAAGGGACAGATGTATCTTATTCTTCTTCAAACTAGAATAGAACTAACCTGGAATGTTCCAGTTGGGAATGTTTCCCAATTCTTTCCTTGACATTATCTTTTCTAAGGTGCTTGCCTGCCAGCTTTCCTGGTGAGCCAGTGAATCTACATGAAAACATGCTTTTGTGTGCAATAACACAGAAATAAGATTATTTATGTTACACTGTTAGTTTGTACCTAGTATTCTTTGCATTCTTTAGTGAGACTACATCTTGAGGAGTCACTAAGTACTTACAAGTACACATTAGCTTTATTTATTTATTTTTAAAGATTTTTCTGATGTGGACCATTTTTTTTAAAGTCTTTCTTGAATTTGTTACAATACTGCTTCTGTGTTATGTTTTAGTTTTTTGGCTGCGAGGCATGTGGGATCTTAGCTCCCTGACCAGGGACTGAACCCTCACCCCCTGCACTGGAAGGTGAAGTCCTAACCACTGGATCGCCAGGGAAGTCCCTACATTAGCTTTAAATAGTACTGCTCACCCTGACTGATAACACTCTCCCTTTGTGGAGGAAGGGGCAAGACTGTAAAAGATGCACGTAAAGCAATTTGAAAACATAAAATACTAGTGTTGTATGTTTAATGTCTGTCTCCTCTCCTCACTCCCAACTCTGCGACAGGAACGCTGAAACACAACTCAGGCTTTTAGGTTCCTATTAGTGGGGCAACACTCATCAGCTTGTCTTAGCCTTTAGGTTTGACGAGAGAAAATAAGGTCTATTAGGCAATTATTTGGCTCCCAGGGCAGGGAGTTGCATCCAACTCCCGACCAGCTGGCTTCTGATGCCTGCGGACTGCCAAGTCAGGCAATGATGGGATGGAGCTCTTTCTTGCTTTAGTATTACTCTGGAAGGTCAATTAAGAATACTGCCAGCTCCTAGGGGTTTTTTTCCCCAAACTCTATTAGGAACCCTTCTTGATGATCATCTAAAACTAGTGATTTTTAACCTTTTGTAAAGACCCTTTGAGAATTTAATAAAAGATCTGGACTCTTCTCCCTGGATAATACTACTGCTGTTGCTACTGTCAATAATAATGATAATAATAATAACAACAAAAATAATAGTAGAAACCGTTTATTGAGTGCACACACTATAAGAAATGACTTGAGCTAAGTGCCTTTCAAGGAGACTGATCCTCTGAATCATCCTTCCTTCCTCCTGTACTCCCGCAGCTAACCACACTTTTCTCTACCATTTCTCTTATGATCTTTCTTGGCGATGCCAACATTCATGTAGACTCGTGGTTCTCAACCCTGAATGCACATTGTAATCACATGGGGAGTTCTTAAGAAATAGCAGTTCCCCGGAAACTACACACAGAGATCCTGATTTAACTGGTCTGGGGAAGGGCCTGGGCATTGATCGATAGTCTTTGAAAGCTCCTCCGATTACGTGCAGCCAGGATTGAAAACCATGAATACACAACCCATTCAATACTCCATCCTTTCAGTTCCATGACCTCTAAAATCCTTTTTGTTCAACCACAGCAGCCGTGTACTTCCATGGTCATCTTAGACCTTGAGATTAATAATAAAAATTCTAATTCCAGAACTCTATTTCATGCATCGCACACGTTCACTACCACCTCCTAACAATCTACTTCACACACTCTAGAAGCTGTACCCTGGCAATTCAGTGACCCACAAAGATAGCCAAGCCACTTTTTCATTGTCTATGATATCATTGTATCTTTTGCTTCTTTATCCAGCATGGATTCTGTTTCATCACTGTAATTATTTCATTGTACACACCTTCCATTGCCTTGTTTGTTCCTACCTAGTTTTTATCTAGAAAAACCTCAAGCCCAGTTAAACCCAATTTTATGCCAACTGCAAACCTGCATGCACTTGAGTAGCTGGATGTGGGTTGGAGGAAAGCACAGGATCATGCTGACTAGTTTCATTTTAAATTTATGGCCAAAAATCTCTAGAGATCATCTTCCCTTCCCACCAATAAATCTACCAACCTACTTGCAACTGCACCATGTAATTTCCCCCACCCCGCATTAAATGGGATGAACTGTCCCTAAGACCAAACCATTCATTTGTACACTGCATCACTCACTTCTTAAGAACTTTGTTCTTGAAATTACCCCTTCTTTGTCCTCATTATGACTTTTACCTCTTTACCACTCCTATTAGTATCCAATATGGTATAACATCTACTTTTTTTAAAAAAAGTTTTTATTCGTATCTCTCTCCTCCTACTGTTCTATTGCTCTGTTCTTCTGTGTGGTAAAATGCCTGGAAAAAGTCTCCATCCTTGTTGTTTCCACACTTCCTTACTCCATCCCTACTGTGTATTTTATTTCATTTCTCAAACAATGAGGAGATAATATATTAAAAATATGTGTAAAGCACAAGGATAAAATACAGCAAACACCTCTATTTTACCCCTCAGTTTAAGGAACAGAACATTACTAGGAACTCTGAAGTTTACTCTGCATCCCTCTTGCCCGCCCGCCGCCCCCCCCAATTCCCTTCCTTCCCTCACTAGGAAGTAAATGCTGTTCCTATTTTTCCAGCTATATTGAAATATAATTGACATAAAACATTATATAAGTTTAAGGTATACAATGTGATGATTTGGTATAAATATATATTGTGAAATGATTACTAGAATAAGGTCACTTACACCTTAATCACCTCACATTGTTACTGTGTTTCTGTGTGTATGTGTTGACAACATTTAAGATCTACTCTCTTAGTAACGTTCAAGTATACAATACAATATTGTTAACGTTAGTCACCATACTACAGGTTAGAGCCCCAAAACTTATTCATCTTCTAACTGGAAGTCTGTACCTCTGGCCAACATCTCCCTACTTCTGCCACCCCCTGGCAACCACCAATCTACTCTGTTTCAGTTCAGTTTTTTTAGATTCCACATATATGAGAGATCATACAGTATGTTTCTGACTTATTTCACTTACTATAATGTCCTCAAGTTTCAGCCATGTTGTTGCAAATGGCAGGATTGCCTTCTTTTTTATGACTAATATTCCATCATACACACAGTTGACGCTTGAGCAACATGGGTTTGAACTGCATGCGTCCATTAATACACAGATTTTTTTCAATAGTAAATACTGCAGTACTACAAGATCCAAGGTTGGTTGAATCATGAATACTGAGGACCCACATACACTGAAGGCCAGCTACAGGTTACAGGCAGATTTTTGACTGTGCAGTGGGTCAGCTTCCCTAAACCCCATGCTGTTCAAGAATCAACTGTGTGTGTGTATTTATATTTATAAAAATCATATTTTCTTTATTCCTCCGTCAATAGACACTTGGGTTGTTTCCATATCTTGGCTATTGTAAACAATGCTACAGTGAACATAGGGGTGCAAATATGTCTTCAATAGTGATCTCACTTCCTTCAGGTATATACCCGGAAGTGGGATTGCTGGATCACGTGGTAGTTCTAATATATATATATATATATATATATATATATATATATATATATATATATATATATATGTATATGTTTATTTATTTATTTATGGCTGCATTGGGTCTTCATTGCTGAGAGCGGGTTTTCTTTTTAGTTGCGGCGAGTCAGGGCTACTCTTCGTTGCGGTGCGCGGGCTTCTCATTGTTGTGGCTCCTCTTGTTGCAGAGCACGGGCTCTAGGCGCATGGGCTTCAGTAGTTGTGGCACACAGGCTCAGTAGTTGTGGCTCGCAGGCTCTAGAGCGCAGGTTTAGTAGTTGTGGCACACGGGCTTCGTTGCTCCGCGGCATGTGGGATCTTCCCGGACCAGGGATCGAATCCATGTCTCCTGCATTGGCAGGCATATTCTTAACTACTGTGCCACCAAGGAAGCCCTAGTTCTAATTTTTTAAGAAACCTCCATATTGTTTTCCATAACAGCTGCACCAATTTACATTCCTACCAACAGTGGGTTCCCTTCTTTCCACATCCTCACCAACACTTGTTATATCTTGTCTTTCTGATGACAGCTATTCTAAAGGTATGAGGTGATATCTCATTGTGGTTTTGATCTGCATTTCCCTGATGATTAGTGATCACCCTTCCACGTGCCTGTTGGCTACTTGTATGCCTTCTTTGACAAAATGTCTATTCAGGTCCTCTGCCCATTTTTTAATCTATTGTTTGATTTTGTGCTATTGAGTTGTATGAGTTCTTTATATATTTTGGATGTTAACCACTTATCAGATATATGGTTTGCAAATACTTTCTCCCACTCTGTAGGTTACCTTCTCATTTTGTTGATGGCTTCCTTTGCTGTGCAAAAGCTTTTTAGTCTGGTGTAGTCCCACTTGTTTATTTTTGCTTTTGGCATCATATTCAAAACATCGCCAAGACCAATGTCAAGGAGCTTACTGCTTATGTTTTCCTTTAGGAGTTCTATGGTTTCAGGTTTTACATTTAAGTCTTTAATCTATTTTTACTTAATTTTTGTAAGCAGTGTAAGATAAGGGTCCAATTTCATTCTCTGCATGTGAATATCCAGTTTTCCCAGAACCATTTATTGAAGAGACTATCTTTTCCCTATCGCATTTTCTTGGCTTCCCTGTCAAATACTAGTTGACCATATGAGCCTGGGTTTATTTCTGAGTTCTTGATTCTGTTCCATTGGACTATGTGTCAGTTTTTAATGCCAGTACCACACTTTGACTACCATAGCTTCATAACATAGTTTGAAATCAGGAAGTTTGGTACTTCCAGCTTTATTCTTCTTTCTCAAGATTGCTTTGGCTATATGAGGTCTTTTGTGGTTCCAAATGAATTTTAAGATTGTTTTTTCCATTTCTGTGAAAAATTCCATTGGAATTTTGATAGGGATTGTACTGAACCTATAGATAGCTTTGGGTAGTATGGACATCTTAACAATGTTAAGTCTTCTAATCATGAACAGGGGATATCTTTCCATTAATTTGTGTCTTCTTTCTTTCATCAATGTCCTATAGTTTTCAGTGTACAGATCCTCTACCTCCTTGGTTAAATTTACTCCTAAGTATGTTATTGTTTGATGCTACTGTAAATGGGATTTTTAAATTTTCTTTTTTCAGATAGTTTATTGTTGTGTATAGAAGTGCAACTGATTTTTTGTTTTAATTTTATTGAAATATAGTTGATTTACAATGTTGTGTTAGTTTCAGGTGTACAGCAAAGTGATTCAGTTATACATATGTATCTATCCTTTTTCAGATTCTTTTCTATTATAGGTTATTATACACATTGAGTATAGTTCCATGTGCTATACAGGTCCTTCTTGGTTATCTATTTTATATATAATAGTGTACACACTATTTTAATCCCAAACTCCTAATTTATCCCTCCCCTCCTTTTCCCTTTGGTAACCATAAGTTTGTTTTCTATGTCTGTGAGTCTATTTCTGTTTTATAAATAAGTTCATTCTTTTTAAAGATTATTTATTTATTTATTTAATTTATTTTTGGCTGCGTCGGGTCTTAGTTGCGGCACACAGGATCTTCATTGAGGCATGCCAGATCTTTCGTTGCGGCATGTAGGCTCTTGGTTGTGGTGCGCGGGGTTCTCTCTAGTTGTGGCATGTGGGTTTTCTCTTCTCTAGTTGTGGTGCACAGGTTCCAGAGCACATGGACTCTGTAGTTGTGGCACGTGGGTTCCAGAGCGTGTGGCCTCTGTAGTTGTGGCGTGCAGGTTCCAGAGTGTGTGGGCTCTGTAGTTTGTGGCACGCAGGCTCTCTAGTTGAGGCGCGCGAGATCAGTAGTTGTGGTGCACGGGCTTAGTTGCCCCGTGGCATGTGGGATCTTAGTTCCCTGACCAGGGATCTAACCCACGTCCCCTGCATTGTAAGGCAGATTCTTCACCACTGGACCACCAGGGAAGCCCCTAAATAAGTTCATCTGTATCAATTTTTAGATTCCACATATAAGCAATGTAATATATTTGTCTTTCTTTGTCTTCCTTCACTTAGTATGATAATCTCTAGGTCCATCCATGTTGCTGCAAATGGCATTGTTTCATTGCTTTTTATGGCTGAGTAATATTCCATTGTCTGGTTGATTTTGTATCCAGCAATTCTACTGAATTCATTTATTAGTTCTAACAGTTTTTGGTAGCATCTTTAGGGTTTTCTATATAACGATAGTCTGAATTTGTGTATAGCCTTGATTTGCTTTTCTGTATAGTTGTATCACAAATATTTATAGCTCTAAGCAATATACTGTATAGCTTGGCATGTTTTGAATTTCGTATAGTTGTATTTATTCTTCTGTGGCTTGCTTTATACCCTTAATACCATGTTAAGATTCATCCATATTGCCACGTGAAGAACTTTTAAATCCATTTTCCCTTCCTTTCAGTATTCCATTTATGAATAGGCACTATTTATTTATTCACTCTGTGGATGATGGATCTTTGTATTGTTTCCTGTTCCTACTATCATGAATAGTGCTACTGTGATCATTCTTCTACATGTCCACTAGTGCATTAGGATATATGCCTAGGAGTGGAATTGCTAGGTCATGAAGGAATCACATGCTCAATTTATGAAGAAAGGCCAAATTATTTCTAAAAGTATATTCATGAATGTTCCATGCATCCTTGAGAAGAATGTTTATTATATACATCTTTGTGGTCAATATCAACCTTGTTAATTCTGTTGCTCAAATCATTTACCCTCTTCTTGACTGTTACTGTCTATTTCAAGGTCAGCACACTGTAGCCCATCAGCCAAATCTGACCCACAGCCTATTGTTGTACAGCCCAGTGAACTAAGAATAATGCAAAGAGAAATATATGACAGAGACAATATGTGCCCTGCAAACCTTAAAATATTTACTATATGGTACTTTTTAAGAAGAAGTTTGCTGATCCCTGGGCTATTTGATAAAACAATTACTAAGAGAAGTATACTGCAATCTTCAACTCCAGTGACAGATTTTTCTTTTTATTCTTGTGCTTGTGTTCCTTTCCCATTTTTACTTTACATAATTTTAATCTATGTTGTTAAGGGCATGCAACTTTACAACGGTCATATTTTCCTTGTGAAATGAACCTTTTACCATGACCTAGTGACCCTCTATCTTTGGTAATACCTTTTGCCTTAATGTTTATTCTGACTATATTTGTAGTTATGTCATCTTTTTTCTTGAAACCTTTCTCTACCCTTAGAATCTACACGGGTTTCATATAAATCACAATACTGTTTTTAGAGTTCTTTTAAGCTAGTTTATCTTTCCAATCAATCTAATATTTAACAGGAGGATTCTGTTAGTTTACACATATTATAGTGACTGACTGATATATCTGCAATTATTCTGCCATCTTATGTGTGCTTCTCTTTCTTTTTCTATTCTTTTCCTTTCTTTTGGGTTGACTGAATGTCTTTATTCCTTTTAAAATCTCCACTATATTTAGAAATTATGCTATTTCTTTTTAGTGATTACCCTAGAAATGTTAACATGCACTTAATAGAGAATAAATGCCAGTGATTTTACCATCTTCCTACATAAAACAAGGACCTTAGAATGCTTTAATTTCAGCTACTTCCTTCCTAAGTTATTTGCTATAAGCCATTACTATTTTTGTTTTATAAATCAACCTTAGCTTATATTTATTCTCATATGAACCACTTTATTAGTTCATCAATCTTTTTTGAAGCTCAGGTCTTCCATCTGGGATCATTTTCTTTTTGCCTGAGTATATCATTTAGAATTTCTTTTAGAGAGGGTCTCTTGGTGTATATTCTTCCAGGTTCTATATATCTGAAAATAATTTTATTTACCCTTATTCTTAAAATTTTGCTGAATATGGAATTCTAGATTGACGATTATATTTTCTCACCACTTTGAAGATATTATTTCACTGCCTTCTGGCTCCACTGTTGTTATTGACAAGTCAGCTTTAAGTCTACTTTCCTTTGAGGCAATCTTTCAAGATATCTTAGTTGTCTTTGGTGTTGTGTACATTCGCTATGATATGTCTAATGTGGATTTCTATTCATTCTTTTTGGAATTTTGGGGGGCTTCCTAAATCTGAAGATTGATGTCTTTCACCAGTTTTGGAGAGTTATTAGCTCCTATCTTTTCAAATACTGTCTTTGCCCCATTCTCTGATTTTGACCCCTCTGCTTCTGGAATTCCAGTTAAGATGCATGTTAGACCTCCACATTTCATTATATTATAATATTAGTTATTATACTAATAGCTATTATTTTATTATAATATATATAATATTAGCATCCTCCATGCTACAATTTGCATTTCTGTATCTCTGTGTTACATTTTGAGTAACTCCTTTAGATCTTTTAACCCATAAAAATCTCTTCATTTGTGTCTAATATGCTAAATGTCAACCTGTGCATTGAATGACTATTTTTAATTCCTAATGTCTCATTGTGTTCTTTTCCAAATATGCTAGATCTTTTTAAAAAGTCTCTTGATTCTTATATTTTCAAGCCTGCTTATTTTTTAAATACAGTAAACATAATTATTTTGTATTGTATGAGATATACCGATATCTGAGACCTCTGTAGATCTGATTCTTCTATTTTTTGTTAACTCTCACTCATCCAGCCTTGTTTCCTTCTGTATTTTATGATTTCTGACTGAAGAACTAATATTCCTTGGAATTGTATCTATAAGAATCTTTTAGGCTTGACGAAAAGGGATTCCCTAGAAAGGATTTATGTTTGCTTCTGCCTGAGCCTGAGGACACTACCAACCCAGGAAAATTTAAGGTAAGTTTTTGACTTCAGGTTTCTTTGACCCTTTAAAAGGTATTATCAAGTAACTGAAAAATGTAATGGCAAAATTTTAAAAGAGAACAAATGACAAATAGAGTACAGAGGGAAGAGAACTGAGATCTAAACTACTACTAACTTTGAAAAAGAATGAGTCTTGAGACCCACATACTATGCTATGTATGATAAATTTTTAAATTTCAAAGGAAAATAAACTAAAGAATGAAACAGAAAAAACAAGTTACCTACTCAGAAGACAGTGGGATGATATGTAGTTTTGAGCAAAACAAAAATTGTGACATAAGAATTTTATAGCCAGTAAAATTACTGTTCATATGTAAAAACAACAGAAAACCAGTGTTAAATATGCAAGAGCTTAAACCTATATTCACGCCATTCTTAAAGTAATCTAGAGATGTTTAACATCATAATTAAGAAATTCAGGAAGATAAAATTATTGTATAAAGACTGATAATAAGCATGAAAAGCAGTTAAATATGGAGATAAATCACTGTAATTGCTATAGATATAAAACCAGATTAAGAACAGTTATTTAATATAATTAATAAAACCTAACTAACTTTTTTTTTTTTTTTTTTTTTTTGCGCGGTACACGGGCCTCTCACTGTTGTGGCCTCTCTCGTTGCGGAGCACAGGCTCCAGACGCTCAGGCTCAGCGGCCATGGCTCACGGGCCCAGCCGCTCCGCGGCATGTGGGACCTTCCCGGACTGGTGCACGAACCTGTCTCCCCTGCATCGGCAGGCAGATTCTCAACCACTGCGCCACCAGGGAAGCCCAATAAAATCTAACTTTTAAGATTATATTGATAAAGACTATAAGTAAGAAGGAGTGTGGAAGATTACATTTTACATGTTACAAAGGGGGAAAGGATACAATTCTTGGATTTGACAGGCAAAATTTAGACTATAGAATGTTTTTAGTGACTATAAAATAACCACTTACATAAAAAAGAACAATAACATCTTCCATATCATTGGAGAAAAAACCAAAAAGATATTATCCATAGGAATGAAGAGAACAAAAACTAAAAGGAAGCAAGAGACTCCAGAAAACCTAAAATAAGAAAACTGATGTAAGATCACACATATCAGCTATTTTGATAAATGTGTTTTAAATCCCTTTATTGAAGGACAAAAATATTCCCCTCCGTTAACTAAAAGATAAGAAGGAGTAAAAGGATAAAAGATAAGACTTTTACCTTATCATGCTGCCTGTCATGCTAGCACATAATTCTATTTTATTTTCTTCATAGCACTTACAATACTATCAGAATTATTTTGTTTATTGCCCAATTCTCTGCACTAGAATATAAGCTACATAAGAAAGGACCATGGCTGTCGTGCTCATGCCTGTATTGTCAGGGAGCTCAATAAATATGTGTTGTATCAATCAGTGAATGAGTAAATGACTAGAAATCACAAGAAAGATTAAAAATTAAATGGCAAACAAAAAGAAAATAGAGGTTACAATTAAAATTTCATGTAAAAAGTGAGAGCAAAACACTTTTAAAATATGTAGAAGAAATACAGGGTAGGGGGAAAGGGGTTATTATGGGATTATATGATATCATGTGTGTGAAACTTTTAAAAATTGTAAAGCACTATAGAATTTAAAGAATCTTTCATTCAATAATATATATATATATAAAATATATTTTTGTTGTTGATGAAAGACAAAATCCATAATAAACTTTAAAGGTCCCAAATCTTGTTACATCAAATTAGAGGATTAACATAGACAAAACAAAACAAAAACATAGAGATACAGACAGAAAATGATAGAATTACAATGATGATGAGTGACTAGTAGTCACTAATATACTTCTAATAGTCTTTGATAGATTAGGTAGATAAAACATAAATAAGAATGTAGCATATCTGAATAATTTACCCCCTTGAATGTATATGTGTGTATTTTATATGCATAGAAATAACTTTGTACCCAAAACAGTATTTTCTAAGTATACATATATTGTTTAAATCAGAAAATAATCATTACTAAAGTACTTGGAGATTCCATCAGAAAAAAAGTTTTTGACAAGCTTTTCTCCCCCAAAAGGTGTTAGAAAAATAATTCATGGAATTGAAATAAAAATTTGGAATAGACATTTTCTAGATGGAAAAAAAAATTAAGTCTAAGTGTCTGCAAACTGTTACTACAACTGGTCTAACATTTTTGTAAATGTATTAACTAATACCTTCTAAGTAATACAATCTCAAACAGATAAATACATTGCAGGAAGATCTCATAAGCCTAAATGAGTGGACAGAAAAATGGAAGAATGCTTTCTGAAAACACTAGTGCAGTACAGTTCTATAGTCACATGTTAAGTAATGATGACTTTTCTGCATAAAAACTATGTTAAACTTGATTTCAGAATGCTGTGTGCAACTCCATATGCTATGCCTTGAAAAATGAAAGGGAAAGAATGAAGGTAACATTTATTGAGCAAATATGTGTTGTTCTGATGTATAACTGCATATAATAATCAGTGCCTAAAAGTATGGCTGTTTTCATTCATTTAGGAAATATTTCCTGAGCACCTCCACTATGCCAGGCATTGATATACGCACTGGGAGGGACATATAATAAAATCGTGTGAAATGTATTGTCTAGTAATAGATGGTGATAGGTAATATGAAGAAAAATAAAGCAGAAAGGAGGGATGGAGAGAATTGGGGAATTATATTTTAAATAAAGTAAGTCAGGAAAGGCTTTCCTGAGAAGATGATAATGGAACAAACAATGATAGGAGATGAGGGAAGTGTGTTGCAGGCCAGGACAGCCAATGCAAAGGCACTGAGACAGGGGCAGAACAGCTGGGAGGCAGTGAGGCTGGAGCAGCGTGAACAAGGAAATTGGTAATGCGAGAGGGGCTATTGGGAGACCAGATGGTGTGGGGCCTTGAGGTTATGGCCAAAGACTCTGGCTTGTAATTGAAAGTGATCTGCCTTATGTTTGAAAAGAATCACTATGTCCTTTGCATAGTTGAGAATAGAGCACCAAGGATGGAAGAGAGAATTAAGAAGCTACTATACGCCAAAACCACAGGATATGAAATCATAGCACAGCCTGAACTCACACTCTGCGCTAGAAGTCCAGCTCTGTCATATGCACTGCTAGCATGTTGATGGAAATGATTATATTAATAAAATTACCAGTATTATTACATAAAAACAAAAAACAAACATAAAAAGAAGCTACTCTAGTAATCCAGGTAGGAGATGATGGTTGCTTGGACAGAGGTGGGACTGAAGGGGGCAAGAAGTGATGGATTCTGGATGTAACTGAAGGTAGACTCAACAGAATTTGCTAGTGGATTGGATGTAGGTATGAGAGATAAAAGGAGTCAGCATAACTCCAAAGTCAGCCTAAACAACTGGAAGGATGAAGTTTCATTATTTGCATTTTACAGAACAGGTAACTAGATATTATCCCAAAGCTCACAGTCTTTCCACAATGCCTCATTACTAGAGGAAAACGGCAACCAAAATTATGTGCATAGGGATTTCCCTGGTGGCGCAGTGGTTAAGAATCCGCCTGCCAATGCAGGGGACATGGGTTCGATCCCTGGTCCGGGAAGATCCCACATGCCGCGGATCAAGTAAGCCTGTGCGCCACAACTACTGAGCCTGTACTCTAGAGCCTGCGAGCCACAACTGCTGAGCCCGTGCACCACAACTACTGAAGCCTGTGTGCCTAGAGCCCGTGCTCCGCAACAAGAGAAGCTACTGCAATGAGAAGCCCGCACACCGCAACGAAGAGTAGCCCCTGCTCACCGCAACTAGAGAAAGCCTGGGCGCAGCAACAAACACCCAACGTGGCCAAAAATAAATAGAGCATCTACCATATGCATTACAGACTTTTCATTTTACAAATGAAGGTTGAGAAGACTTTTTAAAAGATAGTTGGTAATAGTTTCCTGAATTATGAGATTTATTGTTCAATGACATGGTGAAACCTGAAAATGTTAAAAGGCTGGAAAAAGGATAGGAAATTTATGGATGACAGAATTGTATCAGGTTATCTAGGGATGTTAGGGATACTCGGGTAGATCTCCACATTCTTGAACCTGATAGCATGATATATTATCCACAGAACCTCCTTGGAAACCAGTGCTGGACAGAATGAGATAGAGAACAGACTCTCCTAAGATTAGATATGAGAATACTATTTTGCTCTGGCTTCTTCATTCCAAGTGTTTCAAATAGAAACTTGAAAAACCAATGTTCTAGCTGCTTTTCAGTGACTAAATATATTCTTTAGGCATACACACAGAGCTATATTTTGGACATTTATCATATATGTATAGCTTGCCAATTAGTTTTTCATAGGATAAAGGTTAATAGGCTCCAAGAAATGTACTTGTTTAATGTCTTCAAGCTTTCTGTTTATATTCTCTCATTTGCCATGTTAATAGGATGCCTCAGCAATACAAGTTGATTTTGTTGTTGTTGAGATAAAATATAATTCTTTTCCACTAGGCTTACTGGAAACATTACACTGGCTATCTAGAATTAATCTTCTTCTGTCCTGCTATCTTTGTCTATTTGTATAAACATGCCATCATGTGGTAATTCCCAAGAGTGAGTTCTCTTAAATCTGCCCCCGCTCCTGACATCACTATTTCAATGAAAGCTACTTCCCTCTTTCTTCCCAGTCATCTTGACCCAGCTCCTTCCTGTGCTTTGACTCTATGTCAGGACAGTTGCCAAGATCAAGAAATACTAACTCATACCTCCTGGAGATAATAACTCTCTTTTTTACTCCCAGTGCCAACCCTCCAGAGATGGCTCTGGTCTTAATTTTGGTGACCTCCCTGAATGCATCTCCTCTTCTCTAGTCTGTCCTGGCTGCACTTCACCTGGCATGCTGGGGCCAGCTTCATTTTTTTTTTTTTTTTTTTTTTTTTTGTGGTACGCGGGCCTCTCGCTGTTGTGGCCTCTCCTGTTGCGGAGCACAGGCTCCGGACGCGCAGGCTCAGCGGCCATGGCTCACGGGCCCAGCCGCTCCGCGGCATGTGGGATCTTCCCGGACCGGGGCACGAACCCGTGTCCCCTGCATCGGCAGGCGGACTCTCAACCACTGCGCCACCAGGGAAGCCCCGGGCCAGCTTCATTTTAAAGTATGGCTCTGGTTATTTCACTCTATCAAAACCATATAGTGGCTTCATGTTGACAGCTGAATTAAGTATACATTTTTCTACCTACCTTTCAGGGCCCTCCACAATGTGACCCCAGGCTGTCTCTCCAGTCTTATCTCCTGCCATTTCCTTTACAAGGTCACTACAGCCCTAGCAGATCCAATCACTGCTCCCTGAACCTGCCTCCTTTTTAGCAGCTTGGTACTTCTGCTTACACAAAAACGTTTCCTCTAGTCTATCAAAAGTTGACCTATCCTTCAGGTCCTAGTCCAAATGCAGCTCCTAAGAAGCTTCTGTGGACGCCCCTGGCCTGATCAGTGTGATCACTACCTCCCCGGAGCCCCGCCCCCAGAACTTTGTTTGTACAGTGCTGATGGCAGTCTGCAGACCTGAGCACCTTTCTTATCTTCAATACTTTATTCTAAGCTCCTAGAAGGTGGCAAGTGTGCTTTGCTCATCTCTGAATCTCCCATGGTGGTAGGATCCTGCCTTACACAAAGTCAGGTTCAAGGATTATCAGTGACAAGAAGTGTTAAAGAGTCGACATTTCAAAAGAGGCTGTTTTTAAATGTATCATTAAAAGCCATGAACATTCCCCTCTCACTTAATTACAGGATGTCAGTGGAGACAAACAGATAAAACAGTATCTTCCTGGTCTCTTCAGTAGTCTTTCTACTCTCCCTTATAAATAGAATTTACATTATACTGATTAAAAGTCCCCTGAAAAATGATGTCACGAGGCCATATCTGGGAAGAGAGGATCAGTGCTAATCTGTTCCTGACTCGCTCTTCGGTGAGTAAGGGGAATATGAGATGATCTGTTTGGATTAAAGACAGAAAGGAAATAGAGTTTTCAAGGGAAAAAAAAGTTACCAAAGAAAAACCTGTTTCACAAAATGCAGTCTGTGGAAAATCTTTCAGCTGAATGTCAAGACTAAGAAAAATCAATAAAACCTTTGAAACCCGAACTATGTGAAAGGCTTTTTAGGCTTGATGGCAAAAGACAAAGCTATGGCTTCAAGAAAGTAAAATCTTTCTCCAGTAATGGCAAAAACAATTCTTCAATATTCAGGAGCCTTCATAGCCCCAAAATATGCTTAGCACAAATTGCTTATTACACAGATAGGGACAGTCAAGATTCAAAGGGCCAGCGTTTCCAAAAGGACTTTTACCAAGGCTGTAATTAGTTCTTCTGGCAAAAACTGCATACACGTCTAATTGCACACACAATTGGCTAATTGTATCTTCAAAATAAAGGGTGAAGGGTTAATTGTATCCACATCTGGCCACAAAGGAAGAGACTGTCCTTTGAAAATATGACACTACACTTAGATGAAAATTTGCATTAAACAGCCATCCCTATTACTACTAATAATTATAATAATACCACATGCTTACAAAATAATACCTTTCATCTTGATCCTGAAAACACTTTACAAACATTAATTAATCTCACAATACTACTATGAGGTATGAAAAGCAATTATCCCAACGGTGTCAATGAGGAAATACAGGAAAGTTAGGTAATTGTCAAAAAGCCACAAAGGGAATTGGAGTTCCCAGCCCCTGGCTCTGAACACTGGCCCTGGTTACCAGGGAGGGTCGATGGGAGTCTGGTTCCCATAATCAGCAAAAATGAGCCTGAAACCAATGCAAAAGTAAGTAATCACATTTAAGAATACTGAAAACTGGTCTGTGATTTAGACACTACTTTGACTTCTTTTATTCAAAGGAAAATAGCATTCAGAATGGAGCCAACAAGTAGAAGTTTTTTGTTCCTTTTGGTTTTATGATCAAATATTTCAGATAATGAAAAAAAGTCCAGAAAATCATGTGATGCATCCCTAATAAACGGTACTTTCAAAAATATGTAAGAGGAATAAGTTTCTGCAAGGGATGGGTACTTAGAAAGTTCTGGCTATAGCAGCTGTGAGATGAGGACATGCTGGACATAAAGACATGAGGTAAGGGGCTAAAAACCAAGTAAAATTAATGTTACCTTAATTCTAACTGTTGTGAATTTACATCAAATCACTAGTCAGAAGCATCTAATTAACACCAGCCCAGAGTATATAATTTAGTACAAATAAATTTCCTTATAAATGTTTATCATTAGTATTTGGGTCAGCTTAATATCTTCTTTAAGAATGAGTGATACGAGGATTCACGTTTAACAACAAAACATACATTTTAAGGATTGACATAATTTATAATTATTTTTATAAATAATATGGCAGGGGAGGGGAAGATGGGAATACAAGTTTTTCTTTCTTTCTTTCTTTTCTCTTTTAAAGTACAAAGCTCTGACACCATGTAAAGAACAGATCAGAAAGGCGAAAATCAGGAGTCAAAGATCTGTCAGGAGGCTAATACACTGGATGAGGGATGATGAGGGTCTGATCTCTGGTCCTGGCAGAGGTAAAGGAGAGGACAAACTAGAGTCTCTGACAGAACCTAGTGAATAATTAAATGTGAGGAAAAGGATGCATTGCACATGACTCGAACCCCTAAATCCTACCTGACCAAGGACATCCAGGCTGATACTGCATGTTTGCTCTAATGTCGTACTAGGACTAGTGTCAGCTGAATTCATATATCATAAATATTTTTCATACATATCATATTTTCATCACTAAATATTTGTATCATATTTTTAACCAATGAAAAGTATAAAACATTGCTTTTTAAAGTTAGAACATGAAATGTTATCTTTTTTTAAAATAAAAAAGAAATGTGCTATTTTTCAGCCAGACTTCAGATATGAGACCTAAAGCACCATGGTTATGTTTCTAGCTCATGTTTCTGCATTTTCCTTTTTCTGCTCATTTACATTTATAAGAAGGAAAATGAGCTTTAATTTTTTTTCCCCAGAAATTCAAAGGATTTGTACCCACTAAGTGTCTTTGTATCTCCCTCCCACATTGCCAGGGATAATGCAAAACTCTGATCAAAGCAGATGCTTAAAACTTACTGGTTAAATGAATAAATTTAAGAATTAAATAAAAATTAAAGTCAAATAGAAATCACCTGTTCCCCAAACATGTAGAGACTTATTGCTGTTAGTATTAGACTGCCTGTTAAATGCAGGTGTGTTAGTGACGGCTGCTGTTCATTAAATGACAGTTTAAACATGTCACCAGGAAAAATCCATTTCCTAAATAATTTACCCTTATCACCAAATTTGTTACGAAAAATTGCTAGCTGCTAAATCCAAAAACAAATCCTCAATAGCAATAGTGCTAAGAATTGCCATAGACAGAAAAAACAAGAAAATATTTGAGAGATATTGCAACGCACTTAACGTTTCCCTAAGGAAATGACATGACTATATGGTCAATGTTATAGAGTTAGAAATTCTACCCCTTATAATAGTGTTCCATCTTTGTGTTTGAAGGGAAACCACTGATTTTTATCTACTCTAATTTAAAGATAACCTTATTGTCAATGACATCCTAGTCACATACAAAATAGAGGTCAACGTTTCAGATTTGACATTCAAAGGCCTAGATGATCTGGGCTGATGGACTTCTAGTCCTAATTCCCTCTGATCTCCTGGTCAGTGATTCCTGAGGAATGAGGGTTTGTACCACTGGTTGTGCAAGTGCTGAGGAGGAGGGGCCCTGGGAGGCTGGGGTTCAGGAGGGCTTCATGGGCAAGAAGGTAGGCAGAGTGGAGGACTGGGTAGGTCAGGGGCTATCTCCTTTCTTCTCTGGATCAAAGCCTTTAGGGGCAGCCCCTCAGCTCCTACACGTACGAGCATATACGTGTACACACAGAGGTTGGCGGGGGTAGGGGCCCTGGGGAGTGACCTAGCTGCAGTGAGCTCAGAACGAGGGGCTCTGGAAAGCCTGAGGCAGAGCTGTGGCCCCCGACTATGACTCAGTGACAGTGACTTGGCAGTTAGGTATTTGGATTGAGTCAATCTGAACTCAAGTTTGGGCCACATGTTAGCTAAGTGACCTGGGCAAGACATTTCACTTTCCTAAGCATCAGTTTTCTCAACTGTAAAAATGGGAAGAATTAAATGATATATACATACACTGCAATCAGTACAGTACCTAAGCATAGAAGAAGAGCAATAAATAATATTTTTTATTATTACTACTAAATGTACATCCAGAACACCAGAGCTCTGGGAAGCAGTCTTCCAACCTCATTTATCCATTTAACCAACCAGCAACTATCAAAAACCACTCTGCTTCTTAAAACATTGGGTTGAAATCTCAAATGAAGAAGTCAGTAAAAATATTTTGAACTTGATAAAAGGCTCTCAAAAGTATTTTCCCAGGAAGATGGTAGTGGTGAATGGCAAAGAAACTCTTATTCTACCACTTTCACACTTTCAGAACATTATTCAATAACCTGACACATTCAAAAGAAGAGGACAGCTCTGAAAATGGCCTCACAACTTCCTGAAGCAAATGCTTACCACGAAAGTCATCTACATCATTTTGGTTAAAAACTAATTCTACAGACAACCTATGAGACACGGTGTTACATTTATTTATGTATTTCCGACTTTATATACACGTGAATTGAAATTTTTGCTGCTGGTTAACAGTAACACTAAGAACCAGATTTAGCAACTAAGAACTAATTGTCTTATTGGATGCAGAATCTCATCTTTGTCTGAAACACCAAGCCATTGAGCCAAATATCCCTTCACTACTGACTGATCACAGAACATTGCATTTCCCCTCTAAAAAACTCAGTCTGATTTGGATTTTACCATTACTTCTACTTCATTATGTATTTAAAAATTTTAATATCATCATTTTCTTAAGTCATATTTTAGCTGGCAAGGAAAGTTGGTTTTACATTTACAGTACTGGCGTGAAATTTTCTCTTTAAATATACATATCGAGTTAAAACTTGGGTCATTTTTTAAAATATGAATAATATTTTAAAATACTAAAAGTATTTAAAGCATGTAAGTATATAAAATACCTTAATATAAATATTCTAAAAACAACAGGTGGTACAAGTCGAAGGTGGGGGGCTACCTCCGCCATTTTGTTTGCCTGTCCCCATCTATTCATCTCCCACCTTTTGCAGAAGGTCTTCCTTGGCCACTGCAGCCATGGTGATGACTCTCTGAAATCTGGACTTCTTCTATAAAATTTAGGCTATATTATATTATTTCATTTTTACCATATGATTAACACATAATCATATGCTATAATACACCATAATTTAAATTTTCATGTGTCTGTGTCCTGGACTATTAGACTGATAAAACACTTGAGGGCAAAAAGAATTCATTCATCTCTGTGGCACTGAGCATAGTACTATGCAAACAGTGGGCATGCTAATAAATATTTCCTGAATAGTTTTATAATTCCTTATATTTATATTTCATTTAAATAAGTGCACTTCAAAGGAAATTCTATCATAATTATAATGTTAACTAAAACTAATTTTTAGTCCTAAGTATTTATTTGAATGATCCCATAAAGGCAAAAACTAACAGATTATTTGCCCTCATTTGGATTGGTGTAAGATTACTAGTTACATACCAGTGGGCTTTTCCCCTTCTTCCTTAGTTATAGATATAAATCATGGCAATGCGCCTAGCTACCAACATTTCCCAGGCATTCCTGCTGGTAGAGGTAGCCAATGAGATGCTGTTGGATGGGGCTTTGGAAAAGCCATTTAAAGGGGGCTTACTTTTGCTTCAATCCCCTCTTTCTGTGGTTGGAGATGCAGATGCAGGGGCTTTTGGAAAAGCCATTTAAAGGGGGCTTACTTTTGCTTCAATCCCCTCTTTCTGTGGTTGGAGATGCAGTGGCCATATTGTAATCAAGAGGCAACCTAGTATATCGAAGCCACATACTAAAGGTGGTGGAGTAGAAAGATAAAGAGTCTAGGATATTGATGGTATCATGGAGTCATTATACTGGCTCTCAATTGCCTAACTTAGCACATTTTCAGATGAAGCAAAAAACCCCTGATTTGTTTAAACCATTAATTTGAGTGTCCATTACTGGCAATCAAATGCAATTCCTGATTCATCCAGGTGCAGACACATCACAGGCAGCACCTAGGTTATACTATCTGACGGGTGATTAAAAGTTCTCCTGCTTTCTCAAAAACACCTTTTCCTTGGTATTATATACACTATCAATAAAGTATATCATGCCAGTATTATTCATTCTTTGGAGACAGGAGTTGAAAGCATCTGTTAAAATGCAAATACTGTCTGAGAAGAGTTACACTTTAAGCTATCAATGTAATTGAATATCTCATTTTGAATTAATTTATTAACTTCCGTGATTGGGTAGGTCCTGAGGGGATGGAACACAGGACAGGTAAGTTTTCCTAAAGGAAGACTAGTCAAGAAAGGAGTAATGTCAGGCTACTACAGTAAGAATCTCTTCTTCCCTCTCCTGGCCCCTGAACCCCATCCCCATCCCCTGACTGCATTCCTACCCCAAAGAGACAGATGGTCAGCCTTAGCGGTAGAAGGTACAAAAAAATGAAAGGAGAGATACAGAACCTGAAGGGAAAGGGTGCCAAAGGCAAATTTATGTTTATTACATAAGGCTGCCCATAACCTCCCCTCTCTATAGGAGTACTTTATTTACTCTACAAGAAAATTCCATAGTTAGCTAATAAAGAGCATTGGTAGATTAGCTATTCATTTGAAAATTAAAAATCACTTTTCTATTCACCAAGTGATGTGAAAGAAAGGACAAAACTGTGGTAGTGAGCAGCTAAAGCACAGGACCAGTTCAACAGGATTGGATTTACCTAAAGTCTTTACCAAGTGGACAGTTGATCCATTCAGAAACACAAACACCTCTCCAGTGCTGGCTATTTTCTAGGCTCTGTGCTAGAAACTAGAGATTTGGAGATGATGATGATGATGATGACGATGATGATCATGTCTTATCTTCAAAAAACTTGCAAACCTCTACAGGAGACAGACATGTAAATAAACTATTACAGCACTCTGGGATGTATGTGACACCACAAGTGTATACAAGAGCTGAAGTAGGAGAATAGAATTCACTTTGAGAATAGTGAAGGGTGGTTAGGGAAAGCCTCCCAGAGCAAATGATATCTATGCAGGGCTTTCAAGGATGAATGGGACTCTGCTAGGGAGATAAAAGGGGATAGGCATTCTAGTTAGAAGGAGGAGTGCACACAAAGCTGGAGATATGAATTAGCATGCTAAATTCGAGGACTACCAGTATTTGTTACTGCTGTAGCATCAATTGCTGAGGTAGAAGTAAAAGAAGGGGAAGTAAGTAGAGCCCAGGTCAGAAAGGGCATTGAATGCCACACTAATCAGTGTGGACCTTATCTGATGTTAGTCACTGGAGCTGAGCCAGCGGTATGATAAGATTTATATTTTAGAAAAATCACTGCTAGCTGTCGATTTAGAAGAGAGCAAGGCTGGAGGGAAGAATATCACCTAGGAAACCTTTATAATAATGCAGATGACAACGGACGAGGTCAGGCATGGTAAGGGTTTGTCTCTGGTTCTGCTGCGTGGAGGAGGGTGAGGTGCAGGGAGAAGGAAGGTAACATCTTTCACCTGGACTGCAGTGTTCATTTTGGAAGCGTCACTTTTCACCCATCTGCCCACCACATTTATAAAGCATACAGGAGGGCTTCCCTGGTGGCGCAGTGGTTGAGATTCCGCCTGCCGATGCAGGGGACACGGGTTCGTGTCCCGGTCCGGGAAGATCTCACATGCCGCGGAGCGGCTGGGCCCGTGAGCCATGGCCACTGAGCCTGCACGTCCGGAGCCTGTGCTCCGCAACGGGGAGAGGCCACAACAGTGAGAGGACCGCGTACCGCAAAAAAAAAAAAAAAAAAAGCATACAGGAGATGCATTTTCTCTCTGAATTCACTCTTTTGAAGTTTTTTTTCTTTTTCTGTAATTATACTGCTAGAGATTTCATACTAAATGAACCCAAAATAGAGGCAGCTTAGAAGGAGAATCCAAATTCTGCTGTAGGTGTCCTCTTAGCTTTCAGAATCAGTATTACCACTTTATAAGAGAATGTTTTCTTCTTTTTGAAAATGAAAAGAAGAGATGAGAATAGACCCCTTCCTGTCTCCCCCAAAATATATGGATAAATGAGAAAACATACTTGAAGCACTTTTGAGTTTCAAAGAACTATAGCTATATTATGATACCTCTAAGGGCTGGGTTAGAATAGGATGACCAGCAAACAGCAAAAGGGCCAAGCATGGAACTTACTCAACTCAGGAGGTCTCTGAGTTAATAAGAGAGCTGAGTTATGCTTATGGATGCCAAAGTGAATATGGGTGACTTTTTAAGTCTAATGATGATGAGAATATTGCATGGGACAAACTTATACTAAAAATTATCTGTTGTTTATCTGAAATTCAAAGTTAACTGGGCATCCAGTATTTTTATTTGTTAAATCTGGCAGTTCTAGTTATGGTAGTATTTTAAGGGGGAAAAGTTGGCTCAATTAATGACCTGTACATCTTGTTTGTGGCATTCTGGTTTCTTTTATGCAATAAGAAATGTTTTAGCTACATATAAGGGAATTCTGAAGCACGACAATATAAAAATGTGAGCATAAATGGCCACTAACTTCCAAAAACCTTACCAACAATGTTGGAAATCTCACCTTCTAAAAACCGTGCTGTTGAAAGCAGCAAAGGGGGAGCACTCCTAACTAATGAAGCGGTATGTTACCATTTTTAAAGAGAGAAGAAATAATGTTCATTGACATATTACAAGTATTACAACTTCAAAGACAAGTATTTCTAAAAAGCAAACAACCCACAAGAATACAGAGGCATAAAAACTCTTTGAAAGAGATAACATTTAGAAAAAAATTTTTAAACAAAGCATACTTCCATGATAAATGACAGAAAAGAGACCCACCACCCAAAAAGTTTTTCACGTTCCTGGAGGTCTTACTAATATGTCCTCAATTGACTACCAGGAAAAGAGTGACAGGGCCATATCTGGAATCCAGGGCAAGGTGGAGAAGCCCAAATGTCCAAACTGGGAATCTTGCAACATTACACTAAAGCATTGTGGCAAATTTTTATGCACTTTAAGCTCACTTTTACTACTGCCAGAACTCTTTCCTCATTAAGGAACAGATATAAAAACTGGGAGCTACTTATAGGGTAGATAGCAAATAGTCTGTCTGCTGGTAAGATACAGACCTTCACCTTGCATACATAACAGCTGGAGAAAAAAGAGCCCTTATTCATCAAATTTAAAAAGCGCTCTCTCATTTCATGCTAATTGTATGGCCTTTTGCATGATATACAAAAGATTGCCTAAAATGAAAGGAATTAAAAAGAAAACTACCAGTCTCAGAGGTTTTTCGGGAACAAGATTAACTTATTACTTTTTTAGAGAAAGTAGTTGACAGAGTAATTCAAGTATTTCATTTATTTTCACAGAATGACCTTTACAGGTTTTATTATTATCAACGTCTTTCCAACTGCCTCTTGCTGCCTAACATAATGTGGCCTCATTCTACTAATCTCAGTGCTCCAAAACCCTTTAGATTATTACCAAACAGTTCATAAATTATAGAATTTAAAATAAAGTACATAAAGATTTTATATGATTTTTTTTTCCACCGAGGAAAGGGAGGCTGATTACTCATAAATGCTTGCTTCCCAGCTCCTGCAACATGTAGGTTCTGCTTCAACTGGTTTCTTACAAAAGTGCAATATCAAAAATTCATTTGTAGCGATGGATATTTATTATCAATAATAATATACGGTAATAGAATAAGTGACAATATTATTCAAGGTTTGTAAATAAGATGATAAGCTGTGATAATTTATGACATACCATAAATTATGGTATATGGTGGTATATGAAGTGGGTCTTTGAAAACCTGCCTGACTTTAGATTAATGTTACTATAAATATCAACCAATTATTAACAACCATGTAAAAGCCGTCAGGGGAAGAGGTGGAAAGCAGAGAAACGGTAGGTGCAGTTCATTCATTTGGGCACAAAGCAGCACTTATTCCTTCCAGAACTATCTACCAATTGCTATCAGCCAACTGAATCAGGGTTGGCAATTGCAAAGAACAGCTGCTTCAACATGCAGCCCTCGAAGAAAGCAAAAGAATGACTGGGCTGCCGAGGCTCCCAAAAGGATTGACCGTTCAAGAAATTAAAAGCTGAAGCAAACATGCAAATAACTGCTGTTTACTATACACGTTAAGGCTTTTTTAACCTATTAGATTGGCATTGTCCAGTAAAACTATAAGGCAAACCACATTTGTAATTTAAAATTTTCTCATAGCCACAGTAAGTTAAAAGAAACAGGTGAAATTCATTTTAATACTTTTGTGTTCTAACTCAGTATATCCAGAATATTATCGTGGCAACATGTAATCCACATAAAATATCACTGAAATATTTTACAATCTTTCTTTCATACCAAGTCTTTGAAACCCAGTACGTATTTTACACATATAGCACATCTGAATTCGGACTACTGGTCACATTTCAAGTGCTCAACAGCTACATGTGGCAAGTAGCGACCACATTAGGCAGTGCAGTTAAAACTTCACAGCTTGGAGGAAAAAAAAAAAAAGGCCTTGCTCTTAATTACTACCTAATGTTTTCCTGTGAGTCAAATCTGAAGCCACCAGTGAGGTTACTTATTCTCTGTGTTAATGAACACAGTAAAAACAAAAAAGCTATACCACTAGAAACAGGGGTTGAATTCTAAGAGGTCATGCTTAATTTTCATTAATAACAAGTATTTATCTATTAAACTACTTGCTTTCCCTGGCCACATTTCTGATCCTGCCACAAATTTCAGGAGTCTGCGTTTTTCTCTGAGGATCTAATTATCAGCCGTATCACCCAATATTCAGTGAAATTTTCCCATCTTTACTATTTGCCACTTGAACAAAATAGTGTTCCAAAGTAGTAAATTATGTAATTCCTAAATCCGAACTGGTTTATGACTAATTGGTAAGAATCATGGAGTTTCCTCATGAAAAGAGTTCCAAAAAAATCAAGAAAAGAATAACTAAAAACAAATGAGTACCAAAATATACTAAATTCCAGGCTAACAAGCTCTTTGGCCCTTATGAAACTGCAAAGGACCGCGTAAGGGCTTGCATGCAAAACCGAAACTCAACAAGCCATTTTCAAGAGCTGAGGCAGGGATGATCGTTAGTAGAAAAATAAGTGACGGAGAGGTGCCAGTATTTAGTCCGCAAATCTGAATATTCAAAATGTAAAATATTTAACATTTCTTTCAAAAATGAATGCCAGTTTATATTTTTCTTCTTTCACATTTATTGTTAGAAAATTTTTATTTCAAGTTTGGGTTTTGACTTGACTGACAATTTCAGGCAATATATTAGAAACCAAAAAGTTAGTGGAATTATACATTTTATAATCAACACCTAAAAAGATCTTGAGATAGAAACAGAACATTCCTCTTAGTCACTTATAAAATGAGGTGAAGTAATAGGTTTAAATATGTCAGAAAAACTAAGCATTCTCATATTCTGCTTTTATCCATAATTTATAATTTAGCCTATAATTCTCATATCCTCAGATCTCACACTCTCCTGTAGCTCCACCTTTCTTTATTAGTAAAACTCCTTAACACTTAACTCGATTGAGGAAAGCAGTAGCATGGTAAACTGATTCATTTGGTTAACTGATGGATGGCTGCGTGAATGCCCTGAATTTTACTTGAGGGACGGATTGCCTCTGAGACATGGTTATAGCCTCCAATCCTGGAGTTCAATTATGGCCAACTGTCTTACGTGATCTTGCAATGATGAACTTTTAAATGTATCAATAAAACAATTTTTTTTCACCACATATCTTCCACAGAGCAATAACCCCAACATTTTTAGACACGGAGAACAATGTTTAACAGAGCCTTGCCCCAAATAACTGTTTAAGAAATACTGAAATAGATACTGCGGGTGGAGGAGGGGGGAAGCTTCGGAGCCGCGGAGGAGAGCACAGCAAAGGGGTGCAGAGAGCAAAGCAGAGAGATTCCCGCACAGAGGATGGGTGCCGACCGGCACTCACCAGCCCGAGAGGCTTGTCTACTCACCCGCCGGGGCGGGCGGGGCTGGGAGCTGAGGCAAGGGCTTCGGTCGGAGCGCAGGGAGAGGACTGGGGTGGGCGGTGTGAACACGGCCTGCAGGGGGTTAGTGCACCACGGCTAGCCGGGAGGGAGTTCGGAGAAAAGTCTGGACCTGCCGAAGAGACAAGAGACTTTTTCTTCCCTCTGTTTCCTGGTGCGCGAGGAGACGGGATTAAGAGCGCTGCTTAAAGGAGCTCCAGAGACGGGCGGGAGCCGCTGCTAACAGCGCGGACTCCAGAGACGGGCATAAGACGCTAAGGCTGCTGCTGCCGCCACTCTGTGGCGGCAGCAGAAGCCTGTGTGCAAGCACAGGTCACTATCTGCACCTCCCCTCCGGGGAGCCTGTGCAGCCCGCCACTGCCAGGGTCCCAGGATCCAGGGACAACTTCCCCTGGAGAACGCACGGCACGCCTCAGGCTGGTGCACCGTCATGCCGGCCTCTGCCGCCGCAGGCTCGCCCCGCATCCTCAACCATCCCTCCCCGGGGCCTGAGTGAGCCAGAGTCCCCGAAGCAGCTGCTCCTTTAACCCCGTCCTGTCTGAGCGAAGAACAGACGCCCTCCAGCGACCTACACGCAGAGGCGGGGCCAAATCCAAGGCTGAGCCCCGGGAACTGGTCAAACAAAGAAGAGAAAGGGAAATCTCTCCCAGCAGCCTCAGGACCAGCGGATTAAATCTCCACAATCAACTTGATGTACCTAGCATCTGTGGAATACCTGAATAGACAACGAATCATCCCAAATTGAGGAGGTGGACTTTGAGAGCAAGATTTATTATTTTTTCCCCTTTTCCTCTTTTGGTGAGCGTGTATGTGTACGCTTCTGTGTGAGATTTTGCCTGTATAGCTTTGCTTTCACCATTTGTCCTAGGGTTCTATCTGTCCATTGTTTTTTTCTTTTACTTAAAAAATTTTTTTTTCTTACTATTTTTTATTTTAATACCTTTATTTTATTTTATTTTATCCTCTTTTTTTCTTTCTTTCTACTTTTTCTCCCTTTTATTCTGAGCTGTGTGGATGAAATGCTCTTGGTGCTGCAGCCAGGAGTCAGTGCTGTGCCTCTGAGTTGGGAGAGCCAACTTCAGGACACTGGTCCACCAGAGACCTCCCAGCTCCACATAATATCAAACGGCGAAAATCTCCCAGGGATCTCCATCTCAACACCAGCACCCAGCTTCACTCAACGACCAGCAAGCTACAGTGCTGGACACCCTATGCCAAACAACTAGCAACACAGGAACACAACCCCACCCATCAGCAGAGAGGCTGCCTAAAATCATAATAAGGCCACAGACACCCCAAAACACACCACCAGACGTGGACGTGCCCACCAGAAAGACAAGATCCAGCCTCATCCACCAGAACACAGGCACTAGTCCCCTCCACCAGGAAGCCTACACAACCCTCTGAACCAACTTTAGCCACTGGAGACAGACACCAAAAACAACGGGAACTACGAACCTGCAGCCTGCAAAAAGGAGACCCCAAACACAGTAAGATAAGCAAAATGAGAAGACAGAAAAACACACAGCAGATGAAGGAGCAAGATAAGAACCCACCAGACCTAACAAATGAAGAGGAAATAGGCAGTCTACCTGAAAATGAATTCAGAGTAATGCTAATAAAGATGATCCAAAATCTTGTAAATAGAATAAAGAAAATGCAAGAAACATTTAACAAGGACCTAGAAGAACTGAAACAAACAATGACGAACAACACAATAAATGAAATTAAAAATACTCTAGAAGGGATCAATAGGAGAATAACTGAGGCAGAAGAACGGATAAGTGACCTGGAAGATAAAATAGTGGAAATAACTACTGCAGAGCAGAATAAAAAAAAAAAATGAAAAGAACTGAGGACAGTCTCAGAGACCTCTGGGACATTAAACGCACCAACAGTTGAATCATAGGGGTTCCAGAAGAAGAAGAGAAAAAGAAAGGGACTGAGAAAATATTTGAAGAGATTATAGTTGAAAACTTCCATAATATTGGAAAGGAAATAGTTAATCAAGTCCAGGAAGCACAGAGAGTCCCATACAGGGTAAATCCAAGGAGAAACACGCCAAGACACATACTAATAAAACTGTCAAAAATTAAATACAAAGAAAACATATTAAAAACAGCAAGGGAAAAACAACAAATAACACACAAGGGAATCCCCATAAGGTTAACAGCTGATCTTTCAGCAGAAACTCCACAAGCCAGAAGGGACTAGCAGGACATATTTAAAGTGATGAAGGAGAAAAACCTACAACCAAGATTACTGTACCCAGCAAGGATCTCATTCAGATTTGATTGAGAAATTAAAACCTTTACAGACTAGCTAAAGCTGAGAGAGTTCAGCACCACCAAACCAGCTTTACAACAAATGCTAAAGGACCTTCTCTAGGCAAGAAACACAAAAGAAGGAAAACACCTACAATAACAAACCCCAAACAATTAAGAAAATGGGAATAGGAACACACATATCAATAATTACCTTAAATGTAAATGGACTAAATGCTCCCACCAAAAGACACAGACTGGCTGAAAGGATACAAAAACAACACCCATATATATGCTGTCTACAAGAGACCCACTTCAGACCTAGAGACACATACAGACTGAAAATGAGGGGATGGAAAAGATATTCCATGCAAATGGAAACCATAAGAAAGCTGGAGTAGCAATTCTCATATCAGACAAAATAGACTTTAAAATAAAGACTATTATAAGAGACAAAGAAGGACACTACATAATGATCAAGGGATCGATCCAAGAAGAAGATATAACAATTGTAAATATTTATGCACCCAACATAGGGGCACCTCAATACATAAGGCAAATACTAACAGCCATAAAAGGGGAAATCGACAGTAACACATTCATAGTAGGGGACTTTAACACCCCACTTTCACCAATGGACAGATCATCCAAAATGAAAATAAATAAGGAAACACAGCTTTAAATGATACATTAAACAAGATGGACTTAATTGATGTTTAGAAGACATTCCATCCAAGAACAACAGAATACACATTTTTCTCAAGTGCTCATGGAACATTCTCCAGGATAGATCATACCTTGGGTCACAAATCAAGCCTTGGTAAATTTAAGAAAATTGAAATTGTATCAAGTATCTTTTCCGACCACAATGCCATGAGACTAGATATCAATTACAGGAAAAGATCTATAAAAAATACAAACACATGGAGGCTAAAAAATACACTACTTAATAACGAAGTGATCACTGAAGAAATCAAAGAGGAAATCAAAAACTACCTAGAAACAAATGAAAATGGAGACACGACAACCCAAAACCTATGGGATGCAGCAAAAGCAGTTCTAAGAGGGAAGTTTATAGCAATACAATCCTACCTTAAGAAACAGGTAACATCTTGAATAAACATTCTAAACTTGCACCTAAAGCAATTAGAGAAAGAAGAACAAAAAACCCCCAAAGTTAGCAGAAGGAAAGAAATCATAAAAATCAGATCAGAAATGAAAAAGAAATGAAGGAAACGATAGCAAAGATCAATAAAACTAAAAGCTGGTTCTTTGAGAAGAGAAACAAAATTGATAAACCATTAGCCAAACTCATCAAGAAAAAAAGGGAGAAGACTCAAATCAACAGAATTAAAAATGAAAAAGGAGAAGTAACAACTGACACTACAGAAATATAAAAGAGCATGAGAGACTACTACAAGCAACTCTATGCCAATAAAATGGACAACCTGGAAGAAATGGACAAATTCTTAGAAATGCACAATCTTCCAAGACTGAATCAGGAAGAAATAGAAAATATGAACAGACCAATCACAAGCACTGAAGTTGAAACTGTGATTAAAAATCTTCCAACAAACAAAAGCCCAGGACCAGATGGCTTCAGAGGCAAATTCTATCAACCATTGAGAGAAGAGCTATCATCTATCCTTCTCAAACTCTCCCAAAATATAGCAGAGGGAGGAACACCCCCAAACTCATTCTATGAGGCCACCATCACCGTGATACCAAAACCAGACAAGGATGTCACAAAGAAGAAAACTACAGGCCAATATCACTGATGAACATAGATGCAAAAATCCTCAACAAAATACTAGCAAACAGAATCCAACAGGACATTAAGAGGATCATACACCACGATCAAGTGGGGTTTATCCCAGGAATGCAAGGATTCTTCAATATACGCAAATCAATCAATGTAACACACCATATTAAGAAACTGAAGGAGAAAAACCATATGGTCATCTCAATAGATGCAGAGAAAGCTTTTGACAAAATTCAACACCCATTTATGATAAAAACCCTGCACAAGGCAGGCATAGAGGGAACTTTCCTCAACATAATAAAGGCCATATATGACAAACCCACAGCCAACATCATCCTCAGTGGTGAAAAACTGAAAGCATTTCCACTAAGATCAGGAACAAGACAAGGTTGCCCACTCTCACCACTCTTATTCACCATAGTTTTGGAAGTTTTAGCCACAGCAATCAGGGAAGGAAAGGAAATAAAAGGAATCCAAATTGGAAAAGAAGAAGTAAAGTTGTCACTGTCTGCAGATGACATGATACTATACATAGAGAATCCTAAAGATGCTACTATCAGCAAACTACTAGAGCTAATCAATGAATTTAGTAAAGTAGCAGGATACAAAATTAATGCACAGAAATCTCTGGCATTCCTATACACTAATCATGAAAAACCTGAAAGTGAAATCAAGAAAACACTCCCATTTACCACTGCAACAAAAAGAATAAAATATCTAGGAATAAACCTACCTAAGGAGACAAAAGACCTGTATGCAGAAAATTATAAGACACTGATGAAAAAAATTAAAGATGATACAAATAGATGGAGAGATATACCATGTTCTTGGATAGGAAGAATCAACATTGCGAAAATGACTCTACTACCCAAAGCAATCTACAGATTCAATGCAATCCCTATCAAACTACCACTGGCATTTTTCACAGAACTAGAACAAAAAATTTCACAGTTTATATGGACACACAAAAGACCCCGAATAGCCAAAGCAATCTTGAGAATGAAAAACGGAGCTGGAGGAATCAGGCTCCCTGACTTCAGACTATACTACAAGGCTACAGTAATCAAGACAGTATGGTACCGGCACAAACACAGAAATATAGATCAATGGAACAGGATAGAAAGGCCAGAGATAAACCCACGCACATATGGTCACCTTATCGTTGATAAAGGAGGCAGGAATGTACAGTGGAGAAAGGACAGCCTCTTCAATAATTGGTGCTGGGAAAACTGGACAGGTACATGTAAAAGTATGAGATTAGATCAGTCCCTACACAAAACACAAAAACACTATACACAAAAATAAGCTCAAAATGGATTAAAGACCTAAATGTAAGGCCAGAAACAATCAAACTCTTAGAGGAAAACATAGGCAGAATACTCTAGGACATAAATCACAGCAAGATCCTTTTTGACCCACCTCCTAGAGAAATGGAAATAAAAACAAAAATAAACAAATGGGACCTAATGAAACTTCAAAGCTTTTGCACAGCAAAGGAAACCATAAACAAGACGAAAAGACAACCCTCAGAATGGGAGAAAATACTTGCAAATGAAGCAACTGACAAAGGATTAATCTCCAAAATTTATAAGCAGCTCATGCAGCTCAATAACAAAAAAACAAACAACCCAGTCCAAAAATGGGCAGAAGACCTAAATAGACATTTCTCCAAAGAAGATATACAGACTGCCAACAAACACATGAAAGAATGCTCAACATCACTAATCATTAGAGAAATGCAAATCAAAACTACAATGAGATATCATCTCACACCGGTCAGAATGGCCATCATCAAAAAATCTAAAAACAATAAATGCTGGAGAGGGTGTGGAGAAAAGGGACCCCTCTTGCACTGTTGGTGGGAATGTAAATTGATACAGCCACTGTGGAGAACAGTATGGAGGTTACTTAAAAAACTACAAATAGAACTACCATATGACCCAGCAATCCCACTACTGGGCATATACCCTGAGAAAACCATAATTCAAAAAGAGTCATGTACCAAAATGTTCACTGCAGCTCTATTTACAATAGCCAGGACATGGAAACAACCTAAGTGTCCATCATCGGATGAATGGATAAAGAAGATGTGGCACATATATACAATGGAATATTACTCAGCCATAAAAAGAAACGAAATTGATCTATTTGTAATGAGGTGGATAGACCTAGAGTCTGTCATACAGAGTGAAGTAAGTCAGAAAGAGAAAGACAAATACCATATGATAACACATATATATGGAATTTAAGAAAAAAAAATGTCATGAAGAACCTAGGGGTAAGACAGGAATAAAGACACAGATCTACTAGAGAATGGAGTTGAGGATATGGGGAGGGGGAAGAGTTAAGATGTGACAAAGCGGGAGAGAGGCATGGACATATATACACTACCAAACGTAAAGTAGATAGCTAGTGGGAAGCAGCCGCATAGCACAGGGAGATCAGCTCGGTGCTTTGTTACCACCTGGAGGGGTGGGATAGGGAGGGTGGGAGGGAGGGAGACGCAAGAGGGAAGAGATATGGGAACATATGTATATGTATAACTGATTCACTTTGTTATAAAGCAGAAACTAACACACCATTGTAAAGCAATTATACTTCAATAAAGATGAAAAAAGAAATACTGAAATAAATAAAATGGTCTGATAGTTCAAAATTGACTTGGATAAGAAACTAGGGAATTATCTATTAACCAGGCTAAGCAGGTTTTAGATAGGCAATGATAAAAATGCAAAGTTACTCATCAGATCTTTTAGTGACTAAATAATGTTACACCAGAATCTGAATCCATTTTTCTTTCAGAGCAAAACTACAACTACTGAAGTTGAAAGTACAGAATCTGATTTCGGTTCTCAATGTCAATAGGCATGAAGTGGAGGTTTAAAAAAAAAGTAAAACTCATGGAGATTATCCAGCTAACAATGGTGCACTCCTTCTGTTCTGATTCAGTGGCCCTTTTTGCACAAGTGTGATTTCTGAGGGTCTCTGTAGGTCTGGTGTACAAGTGCTAAAATTCTCTTTTGTTGACTTTGGACTTGAAAGTTCACCCTGGTGAAGGCTACCCAGGCACTGGTTAACTGAAATTCAACTGCCATTGCTTCCTTCTTTCCTTCCTTCAACAACTATTTATTTGACACTTACCATATGTAAGTACTGTTTTTAGGCATTAGAGTTTCAGCAATAAATGAGACAGAGAAGATCGCAGCTTTCAACAATCTTACATTCTTCCAGTTATTACCTGTAACTTGTCAGATATAGCACACTACAAGCAACTGTTGAATGTAAACAGTATTTGATACACTAAAAATTGGGAATTAAAATTTTAAGGAGTAGCAATAATACCCATGGTCTAAAGAAAAGTTTCAGATGCTTATCATTTACTTATTTTGCCAACTTCTTAATTCTTGTGCAAGAAAGTCTTGTACTATTTTCAATAGCTAAGGAAGGCAAAACACATACCAAAAACACTTAGGAATCACTACTTAAAAATAAGAGAAAAAACACTTAAAATCACTTTTTAAAATACCATTTAAAATGTGTCTTCAGTCAGGAATGGATGCCAAAACAGTCAATACAAAGGAGAAATGTCCAAAACACAACAGAGTTTTGAGGAAAGGCATAATACATAATAGAACTAAGAGCCTCTTTAGGATTTGGGAATCCCAATGATCACTGAGCCTGCCTAATGGGAATGATTAAAGATAACCTGAAAAACTAACAGAAACTATGGCAGAATCTGATGTAAATAATTCAATTTGGAAAGATGGAGTAACTTTACAAATATACTCCCATTAATTCAGCATTGAAAAAGTAAGGAATTTGGCCAACGTTACGAGTGTTTCAGTACTACGGTAATGAGCTGAACAAGTTATTCTGTCTTTGGTCTAATCTAAATGTTCATTCCTGCATGCAACTAATATTAAGCATTTATTGAGTGCCTGACACATGCCATGCATGGTGCTAGGCACAGAGAACACAATGCTGAAGCAGCCAGGATCCCCAGTTCATGATGCACCTGGTCACCATACAAGGAGCCAGAACACAGGTGTTTAAGTGTGCAGAGAGAGCAGAAGAGAGGACTTTATGCTGCCTGAGGGAGACAAAGACGGCGCCCGAGGTGAAAGATATTTGAGCAGGAGTTTGAAGGAGGATCGGAACTACATAAAGTGTTCATGAGGGGTGAGGCGTAGAGAAAGCACTCGAGGAAAAAAGGAAAATTGCACGCATAAACTCCAGGAGAAAGGAATATGCTCACGGCATGGTAAGAAACGCTGTAAAACGACACAGGACAGACCTGGATGTTTATACACTGGGCAGGGCCAGATCATGAAGGGACATGCACCCCAGACAAAAGTTACTGGATTTTATCCTAGAAGAAGCTAAGAGCCCCCTATGTCATCAAATAAGGCAACTGTTTGATGCCTTATTTGACCACAATGGTCAGATCTGTGGCGAATGGACTGAATGAAAGTAAGACTAGGGATGAGGAGGCTATTTCAGAAAGTCTTTGCAATGGTCCACGTGAGAGATAGTAAGGCCTGACCCACTGCAGGTGGAGTGGAGAGGGAGAGGACAGGAGAGATAAGTGAGCTAGAAACGAAGTGACTTGCTGATCAACTGGGTTAAGCTTGGGGGAGAGGAAGAAGTCAAGAGTAATTCGCTGGCTTCCGACTTGAGAAGACACCCGTCTCCACACCAAGCATTCTATCAGCTTTCAGTTTTGGATTTTGGCTCCCTGAGACTGGTCACTGCTGATCTGCCTCATTCTCTTTGTCCTAAAGAATGTCCTTAGGCGCTACAGAAATACAGAGGCGGCCACCACCACCTCTGCGTGATGACAAGAAGGAGGCACCACCGCCTGTGCCTCCCTGCCTGGTCTACACAACCTTCAGCAACCACGGCAGCAATCCTGTAGATGGCGCCCATTTTAATTCTGTGCACAAATAATTAATCGAACTATAGTTATTATGGGCCCCAGGAGCACAAGGCACTACGGAAAATAAAAGCAACGTGCAGGTTTCTGCCGAGTTATGCAGGAAAGCAATACAGCGCAAAGCAGTGGTCAGTCAGGTGCAAGTCCGAAATCCAGCTCCATTACTGTTACTGGTTATATGACCTTGGGAAACTGATGTTCTTGGGCCTTGGCTGCCTCTTCTATAAGATATCTGGATAATATAGCCTATCTCATTGGTAAAAGTTAATGAGATAATACATGTAAATTTCCTACTAGCACCATGCCTAACTTATCATAGATTCAAAAAATAAAAAGTAAATATCCTCCTTTATTTCCCATCCCCTTTTGACTACTCAAAGCCTTTCTGCTTCCAAACAGAATCCAGTTATCACCAATGGGTGTTTCTCTCTACTTCCCCATGTCTACTGTTGGCAAAAATGAAGCTTCTAAAATTAAAACAGGATGGTATCTATATCACAGACTGCTTACAGGCTATCCAATATTCATCATCCCTTTCTTCCTTATTACTGCACCCTGATTTTGCTGAAGGTGGTAAAATACTAAGCAAAAAAACCATTTCCTAGGGTCCCTTGCCACTAGGGGTAGCCTAGTGTGTGACACAGTAGAGTCAGTAAAACTCTTGTTAGAGATTATTTGGAAAGTTTCTGGACATAGGTATTTGTCCAGCTTCCTTTTTCCAACTTCCTCAACTAGCTTCCTTTTTCCAACTTCCTGGAAAGTCAGTATGATGGCTGGAATTGCAGTAGCTATCCTGCAACTATGAGGAAAAGATCAAGACTCATAAAATATGAGCCTTGACATACTTGAGCTCCTGAAAAATGCTTCCACCACCTTCCACCAGACTTCTTGTCACATAGGAAAAATAAAGGCCTAAATTTAAGCCACTGCCTTTCAGGTCTCTGTAACTCTTCTGAGCCCAATTCCGAACTGATTGAGGAATTTCCTAAATTTAGGGATTTCCTTCAATCCTATTTTGGCATGAGTATCAAGGCATCAACCATAATTTCCTTCCAATTTAAAAAGAAACTCTTATTGAGTGTCCAGTATGTGAGATACTGTGTATGTAGACATAGAAATAAATATTACCTACTGACTCATTTTTTTTTAAACATCTTTATTGGAGTATAATTGCTTTACAATGGTGTGTTAGTTTCTGCTGTATAACAAAGTGAATCAGCTATACATATACATATGTCCCCATATCTCCTTCCTCTTGTGTCTCCCTCCCACCTTCTCTATCCCACCTCTCTAGGTGGTCACAAAGCACTGAGCTGATCTCCCTGTGCTATGCGGCTGCTTCCCACTAGCTATCTACTTTACATTTGGTAGTGTATATATGTCCATGCCACTCTCTCACTTCGTCCCAGCTTACCCTTCCCCCTCCCCGTGTCCTCAAGTCCATTCTCTATGTTATCTACTGACTCATTTAATTCTTATAGTAACCCTTCAAAGTAAGTAGTGTCATTCTCATTTTATAGCAAAGGGACACGAAGGTCTGAGAGGCCAAGTACTTTATCAAAGGTACCTTAGTGATACAAGGCGAGCCAAGATCGGAGCTCCATGTCTATTTGATGATGAAGTTCACATCCTGGCAGCTATCCATGCTACTGCAGGGGTTCTGTGAACTCACTACTGTGAGGAACCATGACTCCCAAGACAATGTCTCTCTAAATGAAGTACTCACTTTTCCTAGGTCGTACGTACTGATACCTAAAATTCTACTGGGAAACCATCTTAAAATGTATGTGTAGAGCATGAAAAAAGTGTGTAGCAGGAGACCATGAAGTGGTTGATGTGGCAAGGGTGAGAGCTGCCTAGGCCTGAGGTACACGCTGCCTGAAAGCAGCTAGGCAGGGCTGACAATCTGGAAAGGAGGCTCCTTTTACCTGGGGCCACCAGTCAACAAGGACCCTGAAGAAATCATGTTAAACTGGAAATCAGCGTGTGAGCCTGAGGCATCGGAGAGAGAGTAAGTAAAGGTGTCCAATGTCACACACATTCTCACAGTAAAAAAAACTCATGATCTTGTCACACGTAATTTTTTAAAAGAGGAGTGAGAGACAAAATTGGGAGTTGTGTACATCTCTTATAACCTATTAAAAAGCACTTTAAATACAGACTTGTTCTATATATATTACATAAATATACATATAAATGCATATTTTAACTCTTTCTTCTTCACAATGAATCTGTAGCAGCCAACAAGAAGATTCACAATAATTTAAAAATTATAACTAGGAAAAATATAAAATAGGAGTATGAAATAAGAGGAAAATAAAGTAAGCAGACATGTATCCTATAGGGTCCTAAACAGTTACTAAAATTGAGCTGTAAATTTAGGTCTGAGCATCCTCTTGCCAAAGGAAAATGGAAAAAAATGACTAGGTACAAAATTCACAATGGCCATGAGAAAAAGAGAATACTACCACCTCAGGAGAAACAAAATATTTTCTGTTAGCATAAAAGCAATAAGAAATCAGAAGACCTAAGTGGGACTTCACACAGGAGAAACTAACAGAGCAGACAACGTCTCAGCAATTCCTCAATAGCAAATGTCACAGTGTATTCCACATAACAGTTTCTCACAGAGTTATTCAATCAAGCTGAAAAACAGTTCAGGGAAGGCAATCTGTGCAGAACTGAGGCAATGAGATAGGAATATACGGCTCTCCAATGGGCCGGCTTGATCTAGTAATAAATCCCGGAATATCTACACGAACAAAGAGACAGCATTTTCTTTAAATTATTCTCCAACCGAAACCAACTTAAGAAGTAGGATTATGCAACAGTTTCCTGACTCTTTTCAGTTCAGAAGTTCTGAGAAAGTTTTCAGGGGCTTTTTATTATGTAAATGGTACTTCAGTCCACTGGCACTGTGCTGCTCTTAGGTGTAGCACTTATGTGCCAATCTTTCCTCCTTCTCCAAGGAGAAATCGGCATTAAAAGGCAGAGAAAAGGTAGGCTGCATTACTTTAAAAAATTATGGCTTTTTGCTTTTACATTAGGAGGTTCTACTACACACACTTCCTATTATATAAGTAATGTTAGAGAAAATTTATGAATTCACACCCATAATGATTTCTTAACTAATTTAAAAGGCAATGAGTGAAAGGCATGTACCTAAGAATATGACATTCCAAAAATGGACATTAAACAGTCCTTGAACAGGTAGAAATTAATATCAATTATGAACAGTGTAGGATGAACACAGGAGTTCACTGAAAAAAAAAACAAAACTGACGTATAGTAAGACATGGGGCCTGTTAGGTCTGGAAAGAAATGTAAAATCTATGTAAATTTAGCTGAGTTTAACTAAGGTGTAATTTTTTTCTATGTATTCATATTGATGCACTCTCGTAAGCATATTCACAGGAATCCTCAGTAAGGTACAAAGTGGAATATTCAGAAAACGCCAATTAGGCCAAGTACATACCTGCATGCCAGTTTTTCCACTGCATAAGGAGTCAGATGATATTTATCCTTCAAAAGAGTCTCCAGTTGTGTGTGAAGACAACATAAATATCATTGTGCTTTAACTTAAACTCTCTATAAAGTCACAAGAAGTTACGACTGTAACATGAACCAAAGGAGGAAAAAATAAGGACCATTTGATACTAATTAAAAAACAGGAGATTAGAAAAAAGATGGCTGTGGGAAATAGGGAACAGTTGTTCTCCCAACATGGACCTCTTACCCTGCTGATTCTGTGGTTTTTAAAACTACAAAAGTGAAAACTGGAAAAATGACAATAAAATTACTACCAACAGATAAACAGAATAACATTCTCTATGGTTTTTAAAATAACTTCTAAATTGGCAATAGAAAACTAAATTTGCTAAGCAAAAAGCTAGCATTTCCACATTTATTTCCTCCTTCTAAACACATACAATAAACACACATATTGGATCTAATGTAGCTCCATGCAATGCAATTACAGGTTCCCATTCTTTGATTCCAATTGCAATCAATTGCAATGAATTGAGGCATTCAATTCATTGAATTGATGAGGCAGGTGATTAAAGATGAGGCAGGTGATTAAAGTCACATAACTTTAACAAACGAAGATTGCTGAAGTTAAATAAATATCACTGTGGTCACTTTAAGCTACCTAGCTTCATCAAGCAGAGCTACAAAAGCAGCAGGTTAGCAGGTTTCTGGCAAGGAATAATTGGTGCTGAGCAACAGACTGTGTACATGAGCAGAAACATTGCATAAAACTCACATTGCTGGCTTACCCACACCATATGTGCATTTTGGATGGAAACAGGGGCAGCTCTCATACACCTCACATAGTTTGGCCTTTTCTGGCTAGGATGAATAAACATTATGTTTCCGTGTGCTAGTTAACCCCAATGGAAACCAGAAAATACCAGAATTATGACCTCTCAATTCTAATTTTTTCCAGCAAAACTGAATCTAGGACAAAGACACAGTGGTAACAAAAATATACAAATTTGAAGTTATGGAAAAGATCTTTACAAATACTGATAAGCATGCCTCAAGTTAATTCATCTTGCCAATGTTTTGAGCTATCAACAACCCACAGTAATCTGATTGTCAAATACAAAAGTAAAAAGTTTATAGATTTAAAGAAATAATAAAGCATTTCAATTATTCTTTACCAGTGGTCAAATTTATCATTTCCCCAAACAGACTTTGTAAGCAAGAGCAAGGACCTTGAAAGTGGTTTTCACAGTCTGACAAGTTACCTACAAGGACTTTTGCACAATTCCTTCCTAACAAGCATGAAAGCCTGATTAATCAATATCTAAAATCTTCATTATGCATCAGATTCTCCCCCTCCACCCCCCCCTCCATCCCCCAATCAAAGCAGCAGTATAAAGGTTGGCGTTTGGTGGCAAAATTCCAATTCACTTTCCAAAGAGGTAAATGGCCAGGACTTCTGGGGAGGAAAAGATCTCAGACACTGCATCTAATCCCCCTACTTCACTGACTAAGAATTGAAGTTGAAGAGAAGCTTAGCAACTTGTCCTAGATCAAACACTTGGTGAGCAGAGGAATCCAGCAAAAATGTACTTTCTACTATATTATATGGTCCAGTAATTCAAGTGAAAATAAAGATTGGAGAGATGCACTCTACAAAATCTTTTTCCCAAAAGGTATCCTGCATAGCAGGATAAACACATCAAAGAATTAAATTTACCATTTAAATGATATAAACAGTGCAATAATCCAACTGTGCTTCATTTCCCAGTAAATCACAAATTTGAAATGGTTCTGTATTAGGAAAAACAAAAAACAGAAATCCTTGCACTCATCTTGGATAAAATTATATTCTCATAAACTAACTGTTATAAAGGGAGAAATTAATATCTTCAAACTAAGAGTCTCAGAATCATAGATATAGAGGCAAAAGCAAGATTTGTAGACAAATACATGTTCAAACCAGTAGCCCACAACCTTTTGGGGGGAGGGGGAATATGACTTTATAACTGATACTATGACACTGACAGGTAGATCAATGAGAACAGTCTGGGCCACGTGATTTCTAATGATATGTGAAGAATAAACTCCAAGTCACCTCACTCTTCTCCCTGCTGGAAAGTCCTCTAGGTGAGAGGACAGATGTTTCGACAAACCATGATCAGATGTGATGCTCTGGGATCAACTAATTAAGAGATCTTAAACTTAAATAATCCAAGGCAGGTAAGTACCTACATATCTCCTAAAGATCATCCTCAGTAGACTGTTCCATCATTTTTACTGCCATCCAAAATAGTTCTTCTGTTAATAAGCAATATCCTCACCATCAGACTTACTATCATTTAAAATATAAGATATACTCATTATAGACAAATAGGAAAATCCGAACACTGGACAGTATGATTTAACCTATTTATCTATCATTCCAAAGGCAACTACTCTTAATGCTTTTATGTATTACATCATCTTTTTCTGCACAGTTTTTTTTTTTTTTTTTTTCCCATACGCGGGCCTCTCACTGTTGTGGCCTCTCCCGTTGCGGAGCACAGGCTCCGGACGCGCAGGCTCAGCGGCCATGGCTCACGGGCCCAGCCGCTCCGCGGCATGTGGGATCTTCCCGGACCGGGGCACGAACCCGTGTCCCCTGCATCGGCAGGCGGACTCTCAACCACTGCGCCACCAGGGAAGCCCTTCTGCACAGTTTTTATATAGCAATAATCATACTGTAAATATAATTTTGTACCTCAAATCTTCTAACTGAAATTATGAAACCAAGAGTCTTTATTGAAAACTAATCATAAATTTCACTTATGAAAACTAAAAAATATTCCATTAAGTGGACTGCCATCTTTCTGTACATACAACTTCTTGTGGATTTAAAAGATTATTTTCTCAGAATAGAATCCTAAAAGTGGAATTACTGTCAAAGTATATTAATGTCTTTATGGTTCTTGATACTTGCAAAAATGCTTACCAAAAATGGTTGTACCAATTTAAACTGCCTTCAATAGCAATTCCCATTATACCTGTATTTGGACTATGAATATCTTGTGAGAATTAACAGTTTCATAATCATCTTTACACCCGCCATGAGGCAGGAGATAGATGGGTCCCAGGCTGAACAGTTTCTCCCCTGTGGACAGAAACTCCATAATAGCAGAAACTCCATAAAAGCAGGATGATGGAGGAGGCTGGGCCCTGCCCAGATAAAAGGCCAAATATTCCTCATTCTTGAAGTCAAGGAGACCTCCCCGACTACACATGTGCAGAAAGGCCCCTTGGAGGTCAAAAAGGGAGGGGGCACCATCCCATAGTAAGTGATGTCAACTAACCATAGGCCTCTTCACTAGAATCCTTCTTGGCTAAGAGATGTGCACGCACACAGGGAAGGACCCTGAGATATAACAAATACAGACTCAGAACCAGGCAAAGCAAGATGACTGGTCAAAGGAAACCCGGAAGAAATGCCCCATAAATGTGATTCAAACTACCATGAGGGCGCGACTCTCTCTCTGAGCCCACCCGTGTGTCTATCCACACGTACTGTACTCTTTTTCCTCCTAATAAACACTTTACTTGCTTCACTACTTTCCGTCTCTATGTGGAAAGTCGCTTCTACACAGCTGACGGGCCAAGGCCTTGTCACTGGTCACTAGTCCCTGGTGGTCTGGTGGCTAGGATTCAGCGCTCTCACTGCTGCTGCCCAACCTCAATCTCTGGCTGGAAACTGAAATCCTGCTTCAAGCTGCCACAGGCTGAGGCCACCCGAGATCACTCATACTTTAAATTTATAAACTTATATACCATAATTATACTAAAAAATTCTTAAAACCGAAATCCTAACACCCAGTGGATGAATGTTTGCTATTCTTGAAACTATTCTTGAGAATCACTCGAGTCTCTTTTTTTCCTATACCACCCAACCTCAATTCTTTTCTACACACAAGTAGGTCTTTAATAGGATAATCTTATACCCCCTTTTAAGGAGTGGTAACCAAAGTCTACATCGTATGGAATTTATAAAGTTCAAGGATATTCTCATTCATTTTAATGACTATATAAAAGAAAAGAACAAGGAAATTCATCCCTACCGAGTCTGAAGGCTCCTATAGCTTTGTTAAAAGACATAAAGGAAGTATTCATTCTATACTTTGTATTCATTCTATATCTTTTTCAAAAAATCAATTTTTGTTCCCTAAATTACTCAACTATGAATTTCACATGTAACTCAACAATTTACAAATATGCAAATAAGAAATTACAAATACTGTGTACTAGATTGAGATGTGTGCTTCAAATGACATGAATAAACAAAGTCCCCCATATCTTTACTGTACTTCCCAGGGATTCTAATATTATGCATTTAATAATCTTAGCAAACACTTTGTTGTTGTTGCTACTACCTTACTGTTTTGCAACTGCTATTAAATTTCCTAGTACAAATTGGCTGTAAGATTATTTTAGATCTTCATTAAAAATTTTATATTAAATACGCAATAAGCTACTTTGGTTAACAGAAGTTGGGAGATTATTAGTGTCACAGTTTATTATTATAAGTAATTTTTGTGTCTTCTGTCAGTGTAACCACAGTATCTCAATACCACCAGCTGATAATAATCTTTATAAATCCTACTTTGCAGCTATACCATCTGTTAGTTATTATTTTATACGTCTCCATATGCATATGTGGGTTAGTTGTCATTCAAAACAAATATACAAATGGAATTGTGGTTTTGTGGGGAGTTTTTTATTGGCTTGTTTTTGTATTTTGTTATCTTTAGGCTAGTGAACTAACTAAATAAACATATTCCTATATCTTTGAGACCAAAAATAAATGCAAATTTCAGTTACACAAACTTCCAGTTATAAGTCATGAGAATGTAATGTACAGCATGGGGAATACAGTCAATAATACTGTATTAACTTTGTATAGTGACAGATGGTTAACTAGACTTATTGTGGTGATCATTTTGCAATGCATACAAATGTTGAATCACTATGTTGTATACATGAAACTAATATAATATTGTATGTCAAATATATTTCAATAAAATAAAGAGGCTAACAAAAATGCAAATTTAAAAATACTTTTTGTAGTACAAATAAAAGAAATTTAAGTTCAACTAACAATCCAAAAGTATCTGCTAAAACTGGTTAAAATTAACAGTCACCAAAATTGGATATAATTATATTAAAAAACTGATATTTCCATATTCATAGCTCTCAAAGTACACCTACAGACCAAAAAGCAATAGGTCCACTAGTAAATTAGTAGCTAATATGGTTCCAGTTTTCACAATATAAAACACTTTCCACGATTGAAGATTAGAAAAGAATGACTACTTACTTACTTACTTGTAATGTTAATTCCCTGAAGAAATGAATCATAATGACAAAAATTCAAAACAAGGTCCCCCATTAATCTGCGGGTTTATCCCCATGAGCTGTAAATAACCAGGCTCCTACAGTAGCAGAGAGCAATAAGTAGTTGTAATGTCATTACAACTCACTACCAAAATTTACCCAGAAAGGCAACAAGAAAAAAAGAAGGAAAAGAAGGAAGATAAACTTACAATTGGATAATTAGTTCCAAATTATCACTTTTTCCCCAAGTACTAGAGTCTAATGACTTTAATAAGCCCAAACACGGTTTACAGGAGCTTTATACACTACACAACAAAAACATGGTGAATTCTGTTAAGAGTTACCAATGGCAATTAAAACATGAGACGAAAGCACAACCTGGGAGAAACCACATTTGATGACTAAATAGTTCATTGTTTCCTTAAGTTACCCTATTTTAGGTAATGATACTTTAGGATCATATACAGGGAAAGCTAAGGTACAAACAGTAGTAAATAATTAAAGTCATCATTAATAGAAACCCTGAAATATTTAGAGAGGGGGATTAAAGAAGAGAAAAATGTACTTAAGTTATGATTTCCTGGAATGAATGCTATATTATTTTCTGTTTCTTGAAGTAGAAAGTCCCACTAATTACTTATACAAAAAAATATGCTGCTTTTCATAGAGTCTTTTGTGTATTAGAATAAGTTATACTCCAACTTTGTAAAATTTAACTTATTTGATGCCCAAACTAGATCTCCTTTTTTTCAAATTATATTTCATCTAGATGTTAGAATTTCCATGATGTCTGTGAGACAGCTGTGCTTGGAGAGGCAACACAGTTTTGAAGTATACTTGGGCTATAAAGTATAAGGGAAAACATCGTAGACTACTTAACAAAAAATATATATACATTTTTAACAAGTTTATTGGAGTATAAATAATAATCAACACAATGGTGTGTTAGTTTCTGCTGTATAACGAAGTGAATCAGCTACACGTATACATATAGCCCCATATCTCCTCCCTCTTGCATCTCCCTCCCACCCTCCCTATTCCACCCCTCTAGGTGGTCACAAAACACCGAGCTGATCTCCCTGTGCTATGAGGCTGCTTCCCACTAGCTATCTATAACAAAATATTTTAACTGCCATTAAAACTACAGTATAGCACAGGCCAGGTTCCATTCATTTTTTAAAATATTTTATTACCTGTCATTGACATCCATGTGGGGAAAGTAGTTTCATACCATGATTTGCTTCTGTATGTCTAAAATGTTTTTAATGAGGGATTTCATTTCACAGGAATTTATATTAATCATATAAAATTAATTGTATAAATAGTAAAAAAAAAATTTTTCATGGTTCAAAGCTCACCTAATACATGAAGCCTTGCTTGATTCTCCCTAATGATATTTCTTCCTCCACTAAAGTCTCAGTTATCTTTGTAGTTATGGAATTTAAGAAACTTATTTATTCCACTTTATATTATAAGGACGTGTGGAATTTTCTAATTTTCATGAATAGATTGAGAATGTCAGCTTCTATAAGTTAGAATCACGCAGTCTTACATATCTTCATATCCTCTCTGCCCCATGTCCAACAATTCCTCGAAAATAGTAGGCAATCTACATGTTTATCTGAATTCACCAAAAAAACTTTTTGGGGATACTAAAATCTACCTTCTCCAAAGGGTCTCTAGAAAAACAACTTATGTTTTGGTAATTAAGAGTGTTATTTTGAAGCTCTATGGAACCCACACTAACTGACCAAATATGTTTTCGTTATAAATAATATTTCAATATATAGCCATTAAAAATGAAAATAATGAGACTTTCCTATTAGGTACAATAGTTACAACGTTTTAATCGATGCATGTCTTTCAAAAAATCAACTGAAATCATTATACTTTGCCTTGCTAATGTACTGAGTGTCAAAAATAATCTAAATTAACAGATTTTTTTTTATGGGTAACTCTAAGAAATATAAGAAAAACATTTTTTTTCACAGTGAGAAAAAAATAACTGTTGATAATGTGTTGATAATGTAAGATGGAAAACAGAACTAAATGAAGAGATTTACTCATAAGACAGCATTTGCAGAAGACCACTTATTATTCATGTATCCATCTAGAAATCATTGACTGGGCACCTATGTCACATCATATATGTCTGTGCAGAGGCTGTAAAGGTAAAGAAGGTGGAGTCTCCACCTTCCAGGAACTCACACTATAGTGAAGTCATAAAAGACAACACAAGTAGTAAAAGGACTCTGGGGTTATCTCTGGCTGGGAAAGCAGGGAAAAGAGTTCACAACGAAGGTGACACTTGAACAGGGCTTTGGGTTTAAGCTTTATTCTGTAGATTTCAAGGCATTTGGGGGCCTGAACTAAAAACAAAACAACAACAACAAAAAACCCTGCTGTTCTTTTTCAGAAAGGGATTTGGGAAAGAAGCTGCTTGTCTAATAACAGTCAAGTGGACAGATGAGGATGGAGTATGAGGAATCAGATTTGGAAGATATCTGAATCAAGAAGAACATCAACATCAAGAATCAACAGGACTTGATGACAGATTTGATAAAGGGGGGCTGAGAAGAATGAGTCAAATGACATTTTTAGGCCTTTAATTTGCCAAGACAGATGATGACATTCAATGAAATCTAGATTATCAGTTAACAGCTGTTTATTGAGCACCTTCTATGTTCCAGACATTATTCTAGACCCACAGTCTATTTTCACTGTAGTCAGGAGAGGCAGACAGTAAACAAGTGGATAATCTGAAATAGTGATAACCGTGATGGAGAAAATAAAACAGGGTTACGTGAGAGTGACTGGGGGAAGAGACACTTTAGCTGAGGTCCTCACGAAGACTGACACTTGAACTAAGACCTTAATGATAAGGGGGCAGGCAAGTGAGGCTCCAGTAAAGAAGGGGTAGCAAACGAAAAGGCTGAGCTAGGAAAGAGCTTAACATGATCAAGGGACAGAAAGGCAGCTGGTGGACGGGGATGGGGTTTGGGGTATGAAGAGAAATGAAGTCTGAGAGCACATGGAGCACCTTGTAGCCCACTGTAAAGAGCTTAGCAGTGATTCCAGTTACAGTGGGCAGCCAGCATGTTTGAAGCCAAGGAGTGATGTGACCTGATTCAATTTCTGCGGGCTGTGAAGAGAACGGACGTAAGGGGGAAGAATGGAGGCAGAGAGTCTGGGCGAAAGTGGTGGCTTAAATTCCTAGCAGTGCCCATGTTAAGACGGGGTTAGAGTCTGGATATAGAGAGGGAGAGGTGATAGGACTTACGGGTGGAACTGCATGTAGACTGTGAGGGAAAGAAAGGAACCAGGGGTACCTCAGGGGGTGTGATTCTAAACCAGTATATAAAGCGTGGTGTTATTAAACAGTGATGGTGAAAACTTGAGCAGAGAGAAGCTTCAGGGTGGTGGGGTCAGAAATCAATAGTTCTTCTTTGCTCAAGTAAAGGCTGAACTGTTTAGAAACTTGTAAGTGAAATGGCAGGTAGACAGCTGGATACAGTCTACAGCTCTGGGGTGAGGTCTATGTGGAGATATACTTTGGAAGTCATCAGACTCTTCAAAGATTTTAAAACCATGAGACTAGATAAGACTCATCTTGACCCGTCAAGGTAGATTATGGGGCGGGGAGGGGTAGGAAACATGAAGCAATGTTTGTGGTTTTAGATTTTTAAAGCAAGGAATAATAAATTCCATTTTGGACACTTAAGGTGGGGATAAGTGATTAGTTGGCTTTTCTGTGGTGAATCACACTAGCCTCTAAAAGTATTTTAGTATTACCCTCTTGTACTGACCTAACCCTGTCATCTCATTTGGAGTCTCCCTATTTCATTTCTGCTACATCAGTAAGCTCTTTGAGAGCAAACGGTGTCTTCCCAATCCCCAGCAACTATTCAGAGAGAAGGCACTTTTATCTGTTATACCATGAGTATAAAAATCCAGTCTTAATGGTTAAGAATTGACTGTATAGTGGAGAGACTAGGAAGTAGCACAATAATGAGCTAGTTTCAAATCTCTGAGGATCTATTCTCAAAAGTTTCTTTCCTTCAAAATTAATCTTGGAATTCTTCCTATCAATAAATCGACTTTGAAAAATAATTGAGTTCCGCAGACATTTCCACTGAATCACATACATAACTAAGCAGTTAAATTCAAGTAATCACGGATGATTTCTAAACCATCTTGGTGGTTCTTTCCTAAAGCTCAAATATATCAACCTTTATTTCCTATCAAAGATGCTACTTATGTTCAGTACTCAATAAATATCTGAATACATAAAAGAGATCAAGATGCTTCAACATATAGACAGGAAATTTTTCTTTGTCCTTGTATCTTTTTTCTCAGTACTATATACTCAGCCCCTTGCACAGTGCATTGAATACAGTCAGTGCTTAATAAATATTTGTTGCATGCATTAATAAAAAAAAACAATGCACAGTTTTATGGGAAAGATGGCTCTTTTCTTCTTCTACATCAATTTACTTCCCATGTAACTTCTTTAAATGTTTTTCTCTTGATTATAAAATATTTACTCACTGTGGAAAATATAAATACAAAAAAATCTCTCTTCTGGGCTTCCCTGGTGGCGCAGCGGTTGAGAATCCGCCTGCCGATGCAGGGGATATGGGTTCGTGCCCCGGTCCGGGAGGATCCCACATGCTACGGAGCAGCTGGGCCCGTGAGCCATGGCCGCTGAGCCTGCGCGTCCGGAGCCTGTGCTCCGCAACGGGAGAGGCCACAGCAGTGAGAGGCCCGCGTACCGAAAAAAAAAAAAAATCTCTCTTCTTAAGATGACTATTACTCTCTATTTATAACTCATGATTGTATTCATTCATTCATTTAACAAATATTTTTGACTTCCTGTTCTGTGCTAGGCTTTGCGGATACGGTGATGAATCAAACAGGTCAGGTTCCCTGATGTCACGCCAGTGGTATGCAATACCCTCACGTTCTACATGTAGAATATAAGTAGAGGTGTGTCACCACATACAAGGTTTCAAAATCCAAGGATATCTCTTCCACTCTAATAGTTAACATTCCCCCAAAGTCTTAAAAATGACTATTTCAGTGATTAAATAAGGTTAGTATGTTTCTACACAGAATATGAAAGTATGTGAACTACACGTTCACATACCCACAAAGAACAAATAATTTTCTCAGGTGGAAAAGAACAAAAGCCTTAGTCTTTTTACCAAACAATGTCAAGGAGTGTACTTTGATGGTGGAAATGCTAATGTAGGACAGTTCTGAATAAGTTATTTTCAAACCTTTCTCTATAGGTTCATATATTACCTATTTATTCAAATGTAATAGAAAATAATCTCTCAAGTAAAAATAATTGAAATGTTTTAACTTCAGTGTTCTATTCCTCTATTTCCAACAGAGTTTCCATTAGCAGCACTGGGAAAAGCTTAGCATTTAGGAAGTCACTCCTGCCTGCCATACCCTGATTTTCAGCAGATCACCTGTTCTCCTGATACCTAGGCACCTATTTGCATAGCAAGAGTGGAAGTTACTATTTATCCTCAGCGGTGTACATAATCACATTGACTTATTCGGTTTTACCCCAAAAGGACTCATTGAGTTTCACTTACCTCCAAAGTCTCATTGCCTTCGATGTCTGAAGTTTTGCCTCTTGCTGCCACTCTTTGCTCATGAGGTGTATCTCCTATGAAGCAAAAGAAAAAAATAAAACTTTACCATACCACTGTGGCCAAACTGTCTACTATTTATTTGAAATATCTTTCGCATGTTTCACACTGTGGAAGCAATTACTACTTCCTTTGTTACAAAGTAAACAAGTTAATATTTAAGAACAGTAATTTTATAAAGGTCACAGAATCATCCGTAAATACATAGGTATACACTCTAAACCAGAAATGTATCCTGCTTTATATAGGTTTACTCTGGAAAAATCAAGTGAATTTATATTTTGGAAATCAAGTCATACTTCAAATAAACTAGGAAAACTTATAATTTGAAGATAAAGCAAATTATTTTCAAACATTAAAAGTCTTGGGGCTTCCCTGGTGGCACAGTGGTTGAGAGTCCGCCTGCTGATGCAGGGGACACGGGTTCGTGCCCCGGTCCGGGAAGATCCCACATGCCGCGGAGCGGCTGGGCCCGTGAGCCATGGCCGCTGAGCCTGCACGTCCGGAGCCTGTGCTCCGCAACGGGAGAGGCCACAACAGTGAGAGGCCCGCGTACCGCAAAAAAAAAAAAGTCTTAAAAAAAAAAGCCTTTATAATATGAATAACTGTCCTTCAAATTTGTTTTTTAATAAGGTTTACTCTTTATAAGTGTTTACTTGTGTCTCTGTGGATTTGCCTCAGAGTAGCTATATATGTTTGCATGTAGTAATTAACCATATGTCAAACAATTTTTACAGCAGGAAAGAACAATGAACAAATTCATAAATTAGCATTCAGTTAATAGTTTGATTCCTAAAGGTGGTGCCTGGGAGGGTTATATTACTAATCAAAGTTGGTGACTAGGCTGCCTCTAAGGACATAGGACAGACAGAAATATAGTTAGGTAAGTACAGGCATAATTTAATGTATTACTGTCCTATTATAATTTATTAACTAATAATCTGCGATTAACATATGGTAGGTAAAGAAACAATCAGCGTACTTCTTAAAAGCATAATGAGAGGTTAATTTAGTAATCTGTAAACTGCTCTTCCCATAAAATTAAGCCAGCTCAGGAATGCTTACAACAGGGAAGATTACAAAATTCATATATAATGACTTGGCTGACACTAAAGGTTAGGAATTTGTTAACATAGGGAAAGTCACAGTCTTCACTGGAGGTAACAAAGTATGAAAGTCTGGGCTGGGCTTAACTTTTCCACAGTGAAACACGAAAGTTTAGTTTACCAGGCTGTAGTCAAGAAAGGGGCCTGTGAAAATTTTAAAGAATTAAATAAAATTCTGTTAAATTCTAAAACCATAAAGCAAGAATTAAGTTGGTAGTTTATTTACTTAAAGGTAAAGGAAATCCCCCAAATGTTTAAAACCCAAGCACATCATGCATATTCCAGCCTACAAGTTGTGTTCTCAGCTAAGTACAGCATTATTACTAGTGGGCAGAACCCAGCACATAGTAGGTGTTCCATAAAAGCTGAGTAAATTAGTGAACTTCTATTTATAGTTTCTAGTCTATAAAACTGTGATAATACTAAATGGTATGTAATAAAAGTTTTATTTGAGCATACGGTTAGTGTTTTTCCTCTAAAACACATTTGTGAAACTTAAAAGGCAAATTTATTAAATACCATTATGATGTATTGTTATTAGTGATCTGTACTTGGAGCATAACTTGTTAGATTTTAAAAACAGTTAATGGGGCTTCCCTGGTGGCGCAGTGCTTGAGAGTCCGCCTGCCGACGCAGGGGACACGGGTTCGTGCCCCGGTCCGGGAGGATCCCACATGCCGCGGAGCGGCTGGGCCCGTGAGCCATGGCCACTGGGCCTGCGTGTCCGGAGGCTGTGCTCCGCAGCGGGAGAGGCCACAACAGTGAGAGGTCCGCGTACCGCAAAAAAACAAACCTACAAAAAACAGTTAATGATTTTTTAAAAGAATCATACTGAAACAAAAGCATTAGGAACTTTTCTTTTTTTTTTGCTGTACTCGGGCCTCTCACTGTTGTGGCCTCTCCCGCTGCGGAGCACAGGCTCCGGACGGACGCACAGGCTCAGCGGCCCTGGCTCACAGGCAAAGCCGCTCCGCGGCATGTGGGATCTTCCCGGACCGAGGCACGAACCCGTGTCCCCTAGCATCGGCAGGCGGACTCTCAACCACTGAGCCACCAGGGAAGCCCAGGAACTTTTAAATTACATCTATAGGATAATAGAGGTAATAGTTGTTAAGTGAAAAATTATGTCAACTTACATTCATGACCCAGGATGTCAAACAACAATTTTGATTTTTTAAACTTATTGTTTAAACTGACCATTTATTTGCACATCAGGAAGAATCTTATTTTCAGAAATCCCCCTTGTCTCTGAAAGTTAGGGATAAGCTAATCAACCCCCAGTTCACAGATGGCAAAACCAATGCACAAGTTGTTTAGTTTGCTTGGGTAAAGGCAATGAGACCACTGAGACCACAACAGCATGAGCAGACAAGGTAATGCAAGTCTCTGTATATTGAGGTCAGGTGTGTTTAATAACTCACATGCCTGAGGTTGATACGGAAGTATGTGACATCCAATATGAAAGGTCATTTACTCAAGAAAGATATTTTTTCACCTTTTAAAATGATTATTGGGCCATCCCCTAGCCATACAAACACTATTTGGCTGAAATCATTCAGCACAAAGTCTGTGCTTCCTTTGCCAGTTTCTAATTCCAAGGTGTGTATCTGTACCACACTTTCTCCATTTCTCCCTACTGCCTGAATAACCAGAAAGGTTATCAGCCAGTGCTCTTGACATCACACAACACATCTGCCTGGAAGCAACTGTACAATCACTACTTCCTGGAATGCCATATCTGGCGATGACTCAGGACAATAACTGATTACAAGGAGAAATGCCATCTGCGAGATGATTCTCTATAAACAAAGGCACAAACTGAAAACTACACAAACAACAAACAGAAAAGAACAGGTCACAGTGAAATATAACTTTTGAAGTTTTTTCCTCCCACTGAAGAATTATTTGATCATGGTAAAAATTCAATTATTTTCTCTAACTTGTTATAACCCACATGAAAGTTAGATACTTCAACAATAAAGATGCATGTGATGAACGTGAAATAAGGTACTTTAGTTTTCAGACATCAGTTAATTCTAACTTATGTGCTGTATAGATTCAAAAATTTCATTTGCAAGTCAGCTGTTTAAAAGGAAGGACAAAAACAACAAAATAGATGCAAACTATTACATGTAGAATGGAAAAACAACAAGATTCTACTGCATAGCATAGGGAACTATATCCAATCTCCTGGGACAAACTATAATGGAAAAGAATACAAAAAAAGAATGTCTATATGTGTATAACTGAGTTGAGCAGAGATTGACATATTGTAAATCAACTATACTTCGATAAGAAAATGAAAAGAAACAATAAAAATGTTCACAGTATTTACATTTCATAATGTCTTGTTTATAACACCACAATTGATTCTCACTACGGCGCAGCAAGACATCCTCCCCATTTCCCTCCTTCCACAGTTTACTGACGGCAGAGGTACTCAGGGACTCACCTAAAGTCTCCCAGGTAGAAGTCAGCCATAGTGGGAGCAGAGCCCAGTCTCCTGACATATCTGGGGGGACTGTGTGGTCCGGTGGAAGGTTCCAACGGATGGTGGCTGAGGTGGGGAGAATCGAGCTCCTAAACTGGGGATCAGTGCGAAGAAGAGCCCAGGGCTCCGAAACCTGGTCCAACCCCACGGGCCCCCCTAACACTTCTCTCTACTCCATTTTTCTTCCACAGGCTCCATGGGTTATCTCGTCTCTTCCCTTTCCGCTGATAATGCCAAATACTCCTGATCAGAACAAGCCTCTGTCCTTCCTTCTGGTCCTTCAAGGCACACACACGGTCCCCTTGATACTTTCCCATAAGTTTGAAAGGCTGGAAACAGTTTAAAGAGGCAAAATCCCTCTTAAACTATAGCTATGCAATTTTCTTGGTTTAATGTGTAGTTTTTATTTAGAGTGAGTAAACGAGAAAGGCCGTATATGCATACTAATGAAGCTCTTTTAGAATTTAAAGGACTGAAGTGAAATTCATCTGTATTTTAGATTAGTGGGGCTACATAGTAAACATTTTAGGATTTGTGGGCCATATTGTCTCTGTTACAACTTCTTGACTCTATCATTGTAGCCAGGAGCAGCCATAGATAATATACAAACCAATGCATGTGGCTGTGTTCCAATAAAATTTTGTTTACAAAAACAAGTTGAGTCAGGCTGTAGTTTCCAGATCCCTGTTTTAGAGAATATATATATACTCCACCTTTTCTAGGATAAAAAGCTGAATTATGTTACATAAGGAAATGAGAAAGGGACATCATTAGCATATCATCATGATCCCATTCTACTGGTGAATTTGGTCGAGGGAGAGGAGAAAAGTGATGAAGAGCGAGCACTAGGTACAAGGGAAAGTGAAAAGAGCAGAAACCCTCAGTGATGGGAGGGGGAACCTGAATGCCTGTTTGGACCACCGCAGGAGATTTGTTTTGGGGAGGGGTGGTGGGTGAGTAAGGGAGCACCTTCATTCCTTAGGCCTCCTTCAATGTGGAGGAAACTCTAGTAACATTCACCCCAGCCTCTATCCACTCTCCAATCCCCGGGTTGGTGATCTGGAAAGACTCAGCTGCACATGGTTCTGCCCTCCCCCTTCTCGTGGGGAGGACCAGAGAGAACTGGGCTCTGTCTGCTCTGACCCTCCACAGGGGCCTCCTCCCACTTGGGGAAGCCTGCCCCAGCCCAGAAGATCCTGTAACAGGATGGAGTTCAATCTAATTCTGGGGTTCAGATTAGGAAACCCATCTGCTCCTTGATGGAAGCCACATTCTTCAACACTAGCTTTATAGGCAATAAAGATGAGAATTTGGTCTCCATCTGTTTTTTGGTTTTGTTTTTTTTTTTTTACTAAATTGGCCAGATCTTATCTGGGTAAGAAGGGTGTTATTATTGGAACGCCCTAGAGTCCAACAAGACTGGGAATGGGCTGGTATGGACAGAATTGGAGCCTGCCTACATACGAAAAGCTGTGAATACAGAAATCTGTTTTCTTTCTTTTATTGGAGAGGAATTATCTAGAACTTCATATCTGAGAATGCAGTCTACAAAACACTAGTTTCAAGGGGTTTGCATGGAAAAAATATTTCTGTGGTCAAAAGTATGAGAAAAAGCTACAGAATGCATTCCCTTACAACGATTTCCAATGCACTGTAACATATTAAAGGCTCTGAGAAACTCTTCAGTAAAGAAAGTAAAAAAATGATTTCCCAATGTTTTTGACTATAAAGCCACTTTATTCATTGGATACCTATTAAACATCTTGCAGAGTGACACACTATGGGAAATGCTGATAGAACATTGCTGAAGTTAAAACTGAATATGAAATATATTATTTTTACCAGACTTTTAAGAAGACCCTCAACATTGCCAAATGTGTTATTTAGCTCTTGAACATTCATTTTATACAATGTTAACTCACACTTATTTTCCTTTAGATGATTCTTTTCACAACTCCCTGTTAATTCATTTAATTGCATTTGGGGCAGACTTGCAGAATGGACTGCATTCTATTACATGATTCTGATTCCAGAATAGCTGATAATCTACAGAGGAGAAAAGGATAGCCAGACACCTTGAAGGCAGGAGAAAGCCCCAGTGCTCAGAAATATCTCCCCCACAAATTCTACCAATTAGAGATTCATTAGGGTTAATGAGCTCCTCTTTTAAAATGCAAATACCCTCTGGGAGTGTTTGCTTATTAGTCATTCACCAAGTGAAGTAGTGGAAAGAACAGTGGAATGGCCCCTCCATTAACTCCTTTTCATTCTTCAGTCACACACTCATTATCCAAGGCAGCCTGGCACTGCGGCAAGAGAATGGCTTTGGAAATGAAAGAACAAAACCCAAATCCTTTACCAAATCCATGACCTTGTGCAAGTTACTTAACTTCTCAGACCCTCAATTTCCTCATCTGAAAAATGGGAATCATGATACATAATAAAGCTATTATACAGATTAAATGAGAAAACATGTTAAACACTAATTTCAGAGAAGAAGGGAGAGAAGCCGGGGCAAGATAAACATTTGTCAGGTGTTGGTGTCAATTGCTGCTCTGCCCTTGTGAGTAGCGGTTGCCATGATCTTCAGCATAGCAGAGGTGAAAGAAGTCCTCTCTCGCTATCTCATTTAGTGCCCGTGGCAGTGTTGTGAGGCAGGCTTTGTTATATCCTTTTAAGAATGGCAGACCTGGTGCTGGAATCCAAGTCTGCCGACAATGCCAAATCATCACATAATACCATGCAGCTTCCCATTACTTATCAAAACTTGAGTGAAGTTATCCAACTCAGTTTCACACGCTTTACATTTAAGTCTCCTCCAGTTCAGTTGCATTTTCCCTTCCACTTTTTCTAATACTGTGCACTTGCTCCCCGTTTTCCACTATAATGAAGAAAGGAGGGATAAAGAGAAAGCCAAAGTACTAATTGCTGAAGACATGCCCTGCCCAGGAGCCTGCTGCAGTCAGGCCAGGATTCTGAAGACAACTGTGACCCCACAAGAAAATAAGCCAAGAATAGGAACACCTCAGCCATAGAGGGAGGAGTGCAGTCAGCAAACTAATGGAGGAAAAGGTTCAAGCTAACTAGGAATGAAAGAAAAACAAATTAAAATGGCACCAAGAACATATTAAATTAGCATACCAAAATTATTACACCCAAATTCGTTAAGGATGCTTACAACTAACACACTGGCATCATTCTGATAATGAAGTGAATACTCAAGGAAACATCTGTTGATTCAACTGTATGTGGGAGAGGGACAATGAGGAAGATAATTCTACACACACACTCACTAAGGGCTTATAAAAAGGATTATAAATGGTTGTTAAAACATGAAGAAATATTAAAATTAAGGGTTCGGTAAAACAGGCAAGGTATTTTATAAGATATCAGTGTGGATTTTAATTTTAACACGTATTAATATACAACTTTTAGGCATCATGTTAGATTTCAACATTATGACTGCTATTAAAAATCATACAGCTAAAACTTTGCTTACTGCATTGAAAGCTTAGGGTCACACTGGACACTTAAAGGCACTGACTCACAGAAGTAAGAATACCAGCAAATCCAACAGAAGTCAGACGCACTGATCAGTCCTCCTGGCCTGCTCTTAATTAACTTGTCCTAGGATTCCACAGATTTCTTTAGTTCTGAGTCTTGTCATTTTGTAGCTATGAGTAAAAATTTTTCTGGAAGATTTTAAGCAATCCAAAAACATCAATTAAGTATTTAACACTATGTTAAACAGTTAAGCTGTCTTTTAGGCTGGAAGACTAGAAACTCAAAAGGCCAAATTAACTTTGTACTTGTACATTTGTACAATATTGTATCACGCTGTACAAATATGCATTCAAAGGTTTTTTGTTAATAGCTTTCTTAAATCAGAGTAAATTTACATACTGCAAGAGTACGTTGGGCTGATCATTCCTGACCCTGAATCCCAAAATGATGCTGAAAGAAAGCTCTACACAAAGGGCGGCTCTGAGCAGTCCACTGACAGGTTCTATAGGCCCTGTTGCAAACAAACAGGACTGACACAAAAAGGATTTTCAGTGTGTATGGTTTGAAACATAAATCTGTAAATAGAAAAAAAAAAAAAAAAAAAGGCTCACTCTACCAGTTTATCTGGTATCCTGAAACAAAGACTCAAATGTTCTGCCTGTTGTAGGTGAAGATGATGGCATTGATCCATCACCAATAATGCAAACTAGGCTGGAGATCACTGGCATCAAGTCACTCACACTCAGGAGTGTCCGGTCTCCTTTCCAACCAACAGAATAAACCTGTAAAATTACTTGTTGGTGTCAGGAGTTCTGCTCAGTCAGTTTTCCACACAGAAAAATAAGTGACCCCATGAGAGCAAATGTGTGTTTCAACCTATAGCATCAGTTGGTCTAATCAGAGATATTAGGTAGGTAAGCTGTCAATCTCTTGAAACTGAGTTCTTACATTGATCAAAGAGTTGTAGTATAACAGAAAACTGCAAAGAAAATTTCTAGCAGAAACAATAAAACCAGTAGATGAAACATTACAATCAGCTTCACGTTGTTTCATTCATTCAACAAATATTTGTTAAATACCTATTTATGTGCCATATTATCATGCTGGGCACCATGTGAACTATAGCAATACCATTCCTGCCCTCACAGCATTTACACTCTAGAGGGCATTTCAGCCAAGAAAATGGAAATCACAAAGACTGGTTGTAAAAATTAGCCCCAAACTGAAAATTATGGGAGTACCAAATCAACTAAGGAATAGAAATCTGAATGAAGCACACTGTGGAAAAAGTGGCCAGCTATAACAAAAACAAGCTTCGTATTAGGGCTTTTCTTCCCTCCAGGTCCCTTCATTAAAAATAAAGTATGTATCAGTCGGTATCATTACTTTTAATGGAAGTCAAATATATAAACATGCTCTTGTATCACACAAAAGTTTGAAGAGAATATTTCTAAAAATACCAATATTACTTGAAGAAAAGTTGATATTAAAAAAATGAATCACTTGCAAATCACAACTAGAAGCAAAGCCACACATGGTGGATGTGATGAGGTGGCACGATGTGATGACTAGATGAAGACAAAGAGTTTGCTTTCAAAATGCAGAAGAGGCTGGTTGGCTTTACTGAAGACGTCACACTTCTCATTTAGTTATACAGTATAAGTGTGTGACATTACTGTTCTGAGCGTCACAATATGTCATACTTAAAGTGCTTATGTAAGACAAGAGATTTGGTCCCTTTAAGAACTCAGGTAAAACTAAACACCACAAGGTCTGAGGGAGAAAGTCCTAATCTGTTCACTGGTCTACTAACTATAAGCAGGTAAAGAGCAACAGTGAATCACCAATTAGCCTCCTGAGGAGGAAGGTCCCTGACTGGGCCCAGGTCAAAGCTGAGGATTGCAAACTCAGGGCTGGCCATCCTTTGTTATATTTATGGAACTTTTAGTTGGGCTATAATATACAGACAGAATGGAAAAGAAAGTGGATCATGGGCTAGCCTGGGATGAATGTGCCTTAAGGGAAAGCAGGGGCTGAAAGTAGCAGAGAGCAGGGCCTTCATATGCATCAACAAGTAAATTATGAGACATCTCCTTGCCAGTGGGGCACTGCACCTCACATTTCAGTATGTGTAAAAATCACCTGACGTGCAAATTCCTGATTCTCACAGAAGATTCAGACTTGCGAAGTTTAGTGAAGGGCCTAAAAATCTAAATTTTTAGTAAGCATTCCAGGAGATTCTAATGTAGTTGATTCACAAACAATTCTTTGAGAAACACTGAGATAAGCTGACTGAGATAAGCTTACATGGCTGACAGATTATCATCTGCCTAATTTTGGGAATGACTGTCCCCTCCCTCCTTTTCTCCTTCCCTCTCACATTGTTTAAATACTTAGAGAGTAAGTACATATCTCTGTGCTAAAGTTGGGGCCCAATACGTTCCCAAAAGAACTGAAAGCAGGGTCTTGAAATATTTGCACACCACGTTCATAGCGGCATCTTTCACAAGAGTCAAAATGCGGAAGCAACCCAAGTGTCCATCAACAGATGAGTGGATAAACAAAATGTGGTATATGAATACATACAATGGAGCATTATTCAGCCTTTCAAGGAAGGAAATTCTGACATAATGCTACAACATGGATAAACCTTGAAGGAACTGTGTCAAGTAGAATATCAGTCACAAAAAGATACATACTGTATGATTACTTTTACATGAATGCCTAAAATAGTCAAATTCATAGAGACAGAAAGTAGAATGGTGGTTGCCAGGGGCTGGAGGGAAAAGGAAGTGGAGAGCTGTTGTTTAATAGGTAGGTAGAGAGTTTGAGTTTTGCAATATCAGAGTTCTAGAAACTGACTTACAACATTGTGAAGGTACTTAACAAAACTGAACTGTACATTTGAAAATGGTTAAGATGGTAAAACTTATGTGTATTTTACCATAATTAAATATAAACATTTTAAAGATAAGATGTGCTATTCTCTATTTAGAGCAATAAAATGGTAGAAGTTAAAGGTAAGTCTACTGCTGGTCAATACTATATTTTACAATTTATTTTAGTTTTGTTCTAATTAAGTGTTTACATACAGATGTTATAATTAGTATTTATTCCATATTTATGTTGTTATTTAAATACATATATATGTATATATATATTTAAAGAAAAACCAAGTGAAGCAAAATGTGTGTTTTCTTTCTTTCTGCTACAGAATTCGTTATGGCTCAATAAAGGGCCTGGCTACAAGAAACAGTTTGAACACACTTTGGCCACCCTGTACTAGTACAATAATGTTGTTTCTGTCGATGTGTATCTGCAAACTTATTTGTATATACATTAGCAGGTAACAAGGTAACAACTCAGTGGTAACAATACTGAATATCAACATGCTATACTTTTTTAAAAAAAATCTCAACTGCTGGTCATAAAAATTGAAATTTTTGAATAACTTGAATCAAGAAATCTAAAATATAAAGTACCAGATAAACAGATGAAGCACAATTATAGGTCATACAAAATTTCAGAGCTAATATGACTATCTTTTAAACATCTAACGCAAAACACCTAAATTTCCTCTTAGGAAGAGATATTTTTCAAGCCCCTTAAGCCTTGATGTCACTAGGATGGGGCGGGGAGATGGCTGACAATGAAATCCAGGCTTTGGGTGGACGAGATCATTATCAACAAATAAATTCTAAGGTCCCCGCTGCTGGCTTGAATTTTCTTCCCACAGGAATCCCACCAAACCCGAGAAGTTAAGAGAAGGAAAAGAAGAGAGTAAGAGGGTAGGAGTCAGTGGACAAATCAGACTTTGAGAGCCCAACACTGGTAGATCCTAATCTAACAACGAGGGGACACTGACGTCAGGAGCTCCAAAATAGGCTGACAGCACAAAATCAGAAAGGTGTAAGGGCAGAAACTCATTAAGAAGAAAGGAGTGCCCTGGTGAGAACGAGCAGATGGCATGGCTAAAAAGTATGAGAATTTACTTGAGGACAAGGTGAAAAGTGATGATGGGAAGAGCAAGGATCACTCTTTGCCTGCAATATTCCTCAACCTAGACCTCAACCAGCTGATATGTACTCTACCTTCACATCTCACTACCTCACGACCCTGTAGAACCCATGCCCCCTTCACATGCTCCCATTTATTCTCATTCTCCAAAGCACTCCCCACATTCTCAGTCATTTAATTATTTGCACTTACTTGTTTAACAGTTGTTGTTTCCACTAGACTGTCAGCTCCACCTGACGTGTTTATTTGCTACAATATCCCCAGCACCTAGTACAGTGGCTGGCACCCAGTATGTACATGGTAGGCCCTTATGAAATAGCTACTGTTTGACGGACACATTACAGCAAATGTGGCCTTGTCATGAGAAGGGTGGCACACGGTTTCAGAAATATAAGTTTCTGATGAAACTATGGGATAAATAAAGGAAGCTAAAGAGGATGCACTATGATTGGTAAAAGGAAATAAGTTTATTAATAGCACTTAGAATTCAGTGAAAGGTAGAGGCTGAACAAAAAGGCTTACGGAGACATCAATAATCACAGCTCTATTGTAAAGTTTGGACAGGATTTCTGCAGAGAAGAGATTTTACCAGGTTCTATGTAGTTACAGTGAGTTCGAGAAAACTGCATGAAATATAAGAGGTGGCTAAGGTTCCAAAGGAATTCTGATAAAGTATTTTTATGTATCTTATTGTATTTAATGCTGTATTTTAAAGGTTACTACTGATGCGTATTTGGCAAATTTTAAAATGCCTTTTTTAAAAAACATAGTACTGCATTAGAAATATGTACTAACATATTTGTGATATTTTAAAAATTCCTCTAAAAATAGTTTTCATGTTCAAAAAATCTGCAGTTCAGTTTGTAAAGAAGAAATCATTAATTTCAAGCCTGGTTAAACAATAAAACCATTTGTCACTTTTAAGTTATGAAAACTGTATTATGTTTATGTGCTTAAAACTTAAATTTCTAATTTATTACCACAAAATTCTATAGTATTGCTGAGTTTCATGAATTAGATATTCTTGAAATTAGAATTTGTTTACAAAATCCCTATTATATACTTATATCTTCATGACAGTGATTTCAAATAAATTCAGTAGTCTTCTAGGGGCTGGCTCAGTGAAGTTAGAATTCATCCGGACACGTGCCTAATTGCAACATGTAAAAAAAAATTCCAATCTTCAATAACATTTTTTTAAGGCTTAAAGAACTATGATAGAATAGACATATGCAATCTATTAAAAGAACTTAATTCGGCTATTATGTCTTGATTTGATTCCAGTTTTTTCCTAATTATAAATTTTTTCCTCATTGATCTGTTTTTATCCTGTACCTAGAAAGAACATAAAATGTACACTTTTAAACTATGACATTTAACACCTGCCCACCTCCCTTTTCCCATCTCCTCTTCCCCTCTTGTTGATGGTGGTATCTGGTCTTAGATAGGTTGAAGGCACAGGGTTCCCTCCAAAAACCACTATTGATACCACTGCAAAAACAAGACAGCAACAACACAATGTAGAGAGGTTGGCTTGCTTCCCTCTCTTCTAACTGCATGTTCAAAAATAAGCTTTTATTGATCTTAAACATCTGTGAGATGACTCATACATTGGTTTATTTTTTATATACATGTATACAACAATATTCCAAATTGAAAGCAACATCTCAATGGATCAAGAATATTAAGTGCTGTTGTCTATAACAGACTAGAAAATTTATAACTGTAAAAATGAAACATGCACATATTATTTAAAATGCACAGTGAAGAAAACCCATTGGTGTTGTGTTTTTCTTGTATGCCAGTAATTAAGCCACTACTGTTGGCACTGTTTGGTTTTCTATTTTAACACTGAAGGAGTGAAAGTATTTCCTATATTTATGAATTTACTATGAAAATCTTGGCAAAAAAAGAAAAAAAAAGTCTGTCTAAAATGTGTGGGTGAAAACTGTTAATCAAGTGTGTTTCTACTTTTTTTCCCCCCAAGTTGGACACCATCTGTAAACCCTAGCTTGCTTCAGGGGATTTCACTGTTATATAAAATCAGTAAAATTAAAATGGAGTAGTTGTATATATGCAACATTGTGTACAGAGGGGAGATACTGAATAGTATTAAACATTTTCGTCTTCCTTTACCCTTTATCCCCTACCTAATATCTAGTCTACTTTTTTAAATTTCAAACTTCACTGCTCTCTGAATTGATAATTCCAATTTTCATATTGTTATTGGAAACCACATCTAATAAAGGTTTTAGTTATTCCCATGCACAGTATGGAAATTCTCGTTTGCTGAGGTTTTGTTTCAAGAAAATGTATTGGCATGTATTTGAGAACAAGTTTTATTGTCTCCTCTGTCGTACAGTTCAAACTCTACGTTTATGGATTTTTGACTGAAATGAAAGATCTTAAGATTAAACTATATTTAATGTTAAAAAAAGAAAAGAAAAGACACACTATTAACCAAGCAGCTCTGTTTTGTGAAGCTGTCTAAGAGTAGTTGCTTCATTCAAATCAACATGTCAAATTTATCCCCTCCTCCCACTCGCCACTTTGACCACCTCCAGACTTAATGGAGCAAACCTCCCTCCTGCAGCTATCATACTCCCTCTCTTCACCCTATAAAAAAGCACATCAACCCTAGTAAGTGCAAGGCCCCCGAAACCAGAGCACAGGAGCAACAGACAGAGCATCTCAATCTAAGGAAAAAGCAAAACGTAGCTCTCCCCACCCGGCTTCTTGAAGGGGAAAATACTAAATGCTTACTTCTCTGTATGGTGCCAGCTGATCTGTAGACCATGCATCTACCTACCCATCTCTTTGCAAAAGAAGTTGCGAAGAAAAGCATGAAAAGAATATAGTTTTTTGTTAAGCCTGATCTTAAGATTACAGCAAATAGTGTGCTTAAGAAGTTGTTTCCCAGACTGGGAGACAGTATATAGTAGTGGGATAAATAGCTGGAGAACTTAGATTCAGGCCCTGAGTTCTCAAAACCGTAAATGGACCCATCCATATTCAAATATCAGTAGAAGACAAAAACATGATACTGTGGTCTGAATGTTTCCCCTCAAAATTCATACGTTGACATCCAAAACCCCAAAGATGATGGTATTAGGAGGTGAGGCCTTTGGAAGGTGCTTAAGTCACAAGGGTGGAAACTTCAGGAATGAAAGAGCCCCCACAGAGATCCCTAGCTCTTTTCACCATGTAAGGACACGGCGAAAAGGCCTCGGCTCTGAACCAGGAAGAGGACCCTCACCAGAAAGCAACAATGCTGGTGATGTGATCTTGGACTTCCCAGCCTCCAGAACCGTGAAAAATAAATTTGTTATTTATAAGCTACCTAGTCTCTGATATTTTGTTACAGTATCCTAAACAAAGACACGTTCCAAAATCAAAATAAATAAATTATTTGCAGCTTAGCTGTCATTCCTGGTTATCCGAACTGTTTCCCTACAAGATTAAGCTTGTCTTTTTTTTACGGTATGCGGGCCTCTCACTGTTGTGGCCTCTTCCCGTTGCAGAGCACAGGCTCCGGACGTGCAGGCTCAGCGGCCATGGCTCACGGGCCCAGCCGCTCTGCAGCATGTGGGATCTTCTCGGACCAGGGCACGAACCCGTGTCCCCTGCATTAGCAGGCGGACTCTCAACCACTGTGCCACCAGGGAAGCCCTAAGCTTGTCTTTTTATTTCCCAATTTCTATGGGCAGAACATTTTTTTCCCGTCAGTCTAGCTAGCTAGCTATCTGGGTCTTTCTTCCTTTTCTTTCTCTTCCTAAATAATTGAGTCCCAGCAAGGTAAGAAGGGGCAGGAAGATGAAGAGCTAGTGAGGAGAGCGGGGAGGCTGAGGCAGCAGTGGCCTTGTGTAGGCTAGTGAAGATGGGCCTGGGTCATCTCACTGTGCCATGAAGCACTTGAAGAAGGAGGGCGATGATTTGGAGGGGCTTCTGCTGGCCCAAACTAGTCCATTTTAAGCAGCATAATAGATAATGATAATAACAGATTATAATCCATTAAAATATCCATAAATAAATGATAAATGAGCATCTACAGCTTTGATGGTTAATTTCCTAATGTTGATAACTGACGCAGGAGGTATCCCTGCTTTGGGGAAATACACACTCAAGTATTTGGAAATAATGACATATCATATTATTAATTTACGTTCAAGTGGTAAAACAATAAACTCTTTGTACCATTTTTGCAAATTTTCTACGAGTTTGAAATTATTTCAAAATAAACGGAAAATAAATGAGAGGAATAGTTAGGAAGGTTAGAATACATAGACATGATATAAGGATAAAGACAGAGACAGTGGAAGAGATATCAATGGCTCCTTTAACCCATCAACTAAAACAGAACTAATCCTTTACCCTTTTCACCTTTTTACCATTTTCACTCATGAGTGAGTGAATGTAGTATGCGTAGTTACCCAGGGATGTTTCACGTGTAACAAAAACTCTAACACAATTCAGATAATTAAGGAATCTTTCTAAGAAGGAGGGGCAGAGACAAATTTAAAAATACATTCAGATAATACAATAGTGTGCAACCAGGCTAGTTGTGTTTATTTTCTTATATAGCACTTTTCCTTAAAAGATTTTAAGCAAATATGATTTTTCTATTCTTCAAGGAAATTGTGACAGCTTGAATGGAGAGACAAAATCTTCGCAACAACTTCATGAAGAAGAAATAATTTTGCTTATTTAACAGGTGAAGAAAATAATGAAAAAGAGATTTTAAAGTTCCTAGCATCATAAAATGCCTAAGTGGTAGAGCCAGTATTCAAACTAAACTCTGTCTGGGTTCAAGACCCACATCCCTTCTCACAGAATTGTAAAAGGAAACAGTTAATTGTGAATTCTCTCCTTGAACAATATCCACCTTCAGAATGGCACACTCTCATAGGCAAACACGATCCATTTATCATCTTAAATTTCTTCTTTACTTAGCCTCCTTTCTGTGAATGTACTAAATGAGAGTAGACAGAGTGCAATGTCTATTTCTGGTTTCATTTCCCTTAACCAGAAGTACTGACCGCTTTATAACATTGTGCAAAACAAAGTGAATACCACAGGGTCCCTGTTGAAGCAGTTTTGTTTTTGGTTTTTTAAGTAGGCAATTGATGCAATTGTTTCTGGTTCTGATGTTTTATTTCTATTTTCTCTTAAGGACTTAGAACCAGTTTTACACCTCTCTAATGAAAGCATATCACTTTCCTTCAACAATTTACAAGAGTTCATCTTTCAAACTAAAATTTGGTAGTTAAGACACAGAAGCAACATTTGAGCTCATCTTGGCTACTATCCTCCATCCCTACTTTCAAACCCATTTTATAAGTGAGACATGGAACATGATGCCTTTACTGTCCACTCTCATGCTCACCTTCCAGCCCCAAAGCTTAACAAACACCCACAGAAACACCCCCTACAGAATCCACCTTTTTAAAAAGATAATTTCTATTCTACAAACGATAGGGATTCTTACATTCTCATAGTCCAATTCTACTGTCATACAGAGAGAGTGAATTCTTTTTATTTTGACAAAGGAAACGTGTATTTTGATAACACCAGCCTTGGCTTACAGACCACTTAGAGCACGTTACAACAATCTATAAGTGACACGACCTAGTTTCATTTTACAAATAAGACAAGATAGTACAACCAGCTTGTCTCTTACAAGGATTAAATGAGACTCTAAGATAGCAAAACTACCATCTCAAAAGAGGACAGTTCATTTCTAGATCAGGTTTGGCCACTGAGTGTGTGTCCATGCAAGAGATTATACACCAGACATTCTGCTATTGTTGCTGATGTAGACACAGAAAGTCAATAATGTGGATTAACTAGGATTAATGTATTATTTTCTGATTACATTTGAGACTCAAGTTTCTAGGTACTTAAAACTATTCTTAAGATTAAACAAAAACCCTACAGTTTAAAACGAATAAAAAAGAAAAAAAATAACTTTAAAAGTTTAAAAAATTAAAAGTGAACTATTTAACTGAGAAATTTTTATTTTTATTATAGGTGCAAGAGCTTGTATATACATGACTTAGACATACTGTCTTACCTCTGAGAAGGAAGTGATATATATATAAGACAATCTGTGTCACAAACAAGTGTGTCCCACATGTACACATGTGTAAAGGTTTCAGATAGATAAATGGTATATGGAGATAGAGAATCATGAGAATTATCCAGAACAGAAAGGTACATGAGAATACAGGGAGTAAAAAAACCTGAAAAAAACCCTGAAAATTTTCCTTTTTTCTCATTTATTCTGAAGTTTATTTTCCATTAGTATTAAAAAAATTTCTTCTCAAACTACTGTATTCCTATAAAAAAACAGAAGCAGAAGAGAGAACAGATAAGAAAAGGGAAACTTTAAAAATGAGAGAATGGAAATAAATTTAGAGTAACAAAAACGGTAAATGATGTGGTTTTCATTGTATGAGTAATTTGCCTAATGTAATGAGAGATTATTTTCACATTTAAAATTTTCTCCATTAGTTTTATGTTTAACTCTGTAATTTCCTTCTTCATTCAAAAATATAAGCTAGAGAAAATGGTTTGAATTTGACAAAGATGCATGAAAAAAATAGAGTTTTGCAAATGATCAGAATTCTACAATTCTAATTTAAAAATAGTTTTCCAGGTTACTGTTTTTCTATTCCTTTATTCCAGGTATAAATTTCTCCCTTTCTGAATTCAGAAATTAAATGGCCCCAATTCCCAAAGCATTTATGGTCCAAAACCCAAACAAAAACTGTTAGCATTAATAACAGCTCAGAAAGGAAGAAGAATACAAAATGAATATATAAACTCAATAGCTTTCAAATAACTAGTTATAAAATATAATGGAAAGAAATTACCCAATTCCAAAAGGCCACAAAATGTAAAATATTTGAAAGTAACTTTTCTTTTTTTAAAAAAAGAGGTCCTGTGTGAATAAACCTATAAACTTTACTGAGTGACATTTAATAAAAATACTTGAATAAATGGAGAATCATTCCTAGGTAGTATTATATACACATAAATGTGTCAATTCTTCCCAGATAAGTGTATAGAAATATCAGTGAGGTAATTCCAATAAAATCCCTACTGAATTCGGCAATGTATTTTAAAATTTTACTAGTAAAAATTTAAGAAGCAAGAACAATCAAGCAAGATAATTTTTTGAAAAAAAATAAGGATATGGGGAAATTTGTGCCCTACACACTTAAATTTTTAAAACTCTAAATTAATTAAAACAATAATGAGGGCTTCCCTGGTGCACAGTGGTTGAGAGTCCGCCTGCCAATGCAGGCGACACGGGTTCATGCCCTGGTCTGGGAGGATCCCACATGCCGCGGAGCGGCTGGGCCCGTGAGCCATGGCCGCTGAGCCTGCGCGTCCAGAGCCTGTGCTCTGCAACGGGAGAGGCCACAGCAGTGAGAGGCCCGCGTACTGCAAAAAACCCAAAAAAACAATAATGAACTGTAAAGAAGATAGATCAATGACAAAAAAACCCTCAGAAACAGACCCTAGGATATAAAAGAATTTAGTACATTCAGTTCATGTCGACAAAATTTTATTGAATACCTATGTGTCAAATACTGTGCTAGTAGGAAAGGAAACCAGTAAAACATTTCTTGAAAGCTATTTGGCAATATGTATCAAGAACTTACGCACTATATGATTCATTTACATACATTTCATACACACAAAACAATCTATGTGGTTAGAAGTCAGGATAATTTGGGGAGTTGGGTGAAGTGACTGAAAGGGGTTGGTTGGGGGGAGATTCTAGAATTCTGTCATTTCTATTTCTTGATACGGATGCTAATGACATTTTATGAAAAGTCAATGAACTCGTCATTTGTATATGTTTCTGTATGTAAGTTATTCATCAATAAGAAGCTCTTCAAAATTAATGACATGAAAAAAGTCCATTAAAGTAGAAAAAAATCAGGCTACAAAACTACATAAAATATAGTCTCAGTTTTGTGAATAAAAGAATAGAAAAGAAAAACTGCTAGAAGGAAACCTGGTAGGTATAAGTTGGGGGGTTGGGAAGGATTAGAGGAGCTAATAAGAGACAGGGAAAGCCCCCTATAGTATCTTATCGAAGAGTCATTTCTTAGGAAACTTGGTTTGAAGATATGGTGGTGGCTAGAGTGTATGTGGAGTAAAGGGGAATGGTTCTAAGACAGGAAAAGCCTGAACCTGTTTAAGCTCTGATGGAAAGAGTCAATGGAGGGAAAAGCACAGAAAATATATAGAAAAAGGGCAATAATGCCTCTTAGCAGGCTGGTATGCATATACAAAAGAAGCAAACTCAGAAAGGGAGCAGGAAGGTTCTGACTACTATATATATACAAAGCTATTCTTTTGCTTAGAGCTTTGCTAATTAATATGTCAAAAAACTTGTCAATTTCACTCTCCATGTTTATCCATTTGTAGTCTTTCATGAGGCCTTCAGATTATGATATTATCTGGATCAGTCAACTGTTGTTAAGAGTTTTAGCCAGAGGATAACCTATCTCTTACTCCAAAATACTTCGGGTCAAAATAAAGACCAGGTCAAGTATAATGATAGCCAGTCCGGTGGCAAGGGGCATTTCTACATTACACCTGTGTGACTTGAAGCAAGTTATTAAACCTCACTGTGCCTGAGTGGTCTGATAAGAAAAATGAAAAACATAGTAACAGGTTGGTAAGAGGCTTAAATGAGATCATCCACATAAAATGCTGAGCCCAACATGTGGCACAGAGGAAACCCCCTCAAAAACTATAAATTTCTATCATCACTTATTTTTTTTAAGTCTGGGGAAGAGTTTCTAAGATGTCTGCAGATCTAGAAATAGCAAAACAATAACAGAACATGATAGGTAATGAAGCAGCAGCTCCTAATTCACAGTAAACAATCTTAGCAAAGAATATGCTTTCTCTCAACTTTTTTTTTTTTTTTTGCAGTACTCGGGCCTCTCACTGTTGTAGCCTCTCCCGTTGCGGAGCACAGGCTCCGGACACGCAGGCTCAGCGGCCATGGCTCACGGGCCCAGCCGTTCCGCGGCATGTGGGATCTTCCCAGACCGGGGCACAAACCCGTGTCCCCTGCATCGGCAGGCGGACTCTCAACCACTGCGCCACCAGGGAAGCCCTCTCTCAATTTTTTATTGTGAAAAATATTAAATCTATAGAAAATGTGAAAGAATAGTACAATGAACATCCTTGATTATTCACCTGCACCTATAGTAACCAATTGTTAAATTTACTAACTCCCTCTCATACACAAACACACACAATTGGTGTTAGAGAATCCAAGACTCCAACTAGTTGGCTCACTGTGTAGAAGAACATACTTCGTCTATTTGCCACATGTACCAAAAGTCAGCTTTTTTCAGAGAACATGATGTATTACATAAGAACAAATGACTTATGTAATTAAGCCTGCAATAACTGCGAAGACCAATGGAGGATAACACTGAGAGCAGATGAAAAGATTTTTTTTTCAAGATCACCTTGGGAAAGATAAAGGGTCTCAGAAATCCATTCTTAGGCCTGTTAATAAGGAGAGAGCAAAGGCTTTCATTCAGAGGCAAGAAAGCCTGACAGAGCTGGACCAGGGTTAGAGTTAGACATGTTACTTAATGAAGTTACTGTGAATGACTTTGAGAAATTTTCCCCTTAGCTATATTGAACAACATTTAAATGAAGGTTCTCCACTCCTTTTTCTTTTTTTTTTTTTTGCGTTACACGGGGCTCTCCCTTTTGTGGCCTCTCCTGTTGCGGAGCACAGGCTCCGGACGCGCAGGCTCAGCGGCCATGGCTCACGGGCCCAGCCGCTCCGCGGCATGTGGGATCATCCCGGACCGGGGCACGAACCCGTGTCCCCTGCATCGGCAGGCGGACTCTCAACCACTGCGCCACCAGGGAAGCCCCTCCACTCCTTTTTTTAAGCATCCAAATAATCATGTTCTCTGGTAGTTGATCAGAAAATCAAAAAGACACTAAACACTTGGTCTCAAATAATTAACCATCTGAAAATGTATTATGCAGATTTTAGGTTGAACCACACAAAATTTTTTCTAGATTAAGAAATAAATACTGGCAATTTCATATATTCACATATATTTGTTCAAGAGGTAAATGACACATGTTTAATGATATTAACTGTAGTATTGTTTATGAAAGCAGAAGTCTGGAAATAATCTAAATGTCAACAGGTAGGGGACCAGGACATAAAGTACAGCATGGTCATACAATGGAATATAGTAAGACTGTCAAAAGAAAAATAACTAAGAAGCTATGAACCAACTGGAAACTTTCCTAAAATACATGGTTAAGCAAAAAATGTATGGTGTGGGGGGAGTTTCAATATGGCGGAACAGTAAGATGCGGAGATCACCTTCCTCCCCACAAATACATCAGAAATACATCTACGTGTGGAACAACGGCTACAGAACACCTACTGAATGCTGGCAGAAGACTTCAGACCTCCCAAAAGGCAAGAAACTCCCCATGTACCAGGGTAGGGCAAAAGAAAAAAGGAACAACAGAGACAAAAGAATAGGGACGGGACCTGCACCTCCGGGAGGGAGCTGTGAAGCAGGAAAGGTTTCCACACACTAGGAAGCCCCCTTCACTGGTGGAGATGGGGGGAGGGTGTGGTGGAAGCTTTGGAGCCATGGAGGAGAGCTCAGCCACAGGGGTACAGAGGGCAAAGCGGAGAGATTCCCACACGGAGGATCAGTGCTGATCAGCACTCACCAGCCCAAGAGGCTTGTCTGCTCACCCACCGGGGCGTGTGGGGGCTGGGAGCTAAGGCTCAGAATTCAGAGGTCAGACCCCAAGAGAGGACTGGGGTTGGCTGCGTGAACACAGCATGAAGGGGGCTAGTGTGCCACAGCTAGCCACGAGGGAGTCCGGGAAAAAGTCCAAAACTGCCTAACAGGCAACAGACCATTGTTTCGGGGTGTGTGAGGAGAGGGGATTCAGAGCACCACCTAAACGAGCTCCAGAGACGAGCGCAAGCCAAGGCTATCAGCGTGGACACCAGAGACGGGCATGAATGCTAAGGCTGCTGCTGCAGCCACCAAGAAGCCTGTGTGCGAGCACAGGTCACTGTCCACATCTACCCCCCTGGGAGCCTGTGCAGCTCACCACTGCCAGTGTCCCATGATCCAGGGACAACACATGGTGGGCCTCAGGCTGTTGCAACCTCATGCTGGCCTCTGATCCCACAGGCTCGCCCCACGTTCCATACCGATACCTCCCCCCAGCCTGAGTGAGCCAGAGCCCCCTAATCAGCTGCTACTTCAACCCCATCCTGTCTGGGCAGGGAACAGACAGCCCCAGGTGACCTACATGCAGAGGCGGGTCCAAATCCAAAGCTGAACCCCAGAAACAGTGCGAACAAAGAAGAGAAAGGGAAATTTCTCCCAGCAGCTTCAGGAGCAGTGGATTAAAACCCCACAATCAACATGATGTACCCTGCATTTGTGGAATACCTGAATAGACAATGAATCATCCCAAAATTGAGGCAGTAGACTTTTGGAGCAACTGTAGACTTGGGGTTTGCCTTCTGCATCTAATTTGTTTCTGGTTTTATGTTTAACTTTGTTTAAGATTTAGAGCTTATTATCATTGGTAGATTTGTTTATTGATTTGGTTGCTCTCTTCTTTTTTTTAAATATCTATTTTTTCCTTTTTCTCTTTTCGTGAGTGTGAATGCGTGTGCTTCTTTGTGTGATTTTGTCTGTATAGCTTTGCTTTTACCATTTGTCCTAGGGTTCTGTCTGTCCGTTTTGTTTTTGTTTTTAGTATAGCTTTTAAGCTTATTATCATTGGTGGATTTGTTTTTTGATTTGGTTGCTCTTTCTTTCCTTTTTATTATTACCTTACTTTTAAACTTTTAATATTTTTAAATTTTTATTTTAATAACTTTATTTATTTTACTTTATTTTATTTCCTTCCTTCCTTCCTGGGTGTCAGACCTGAGCCTCGGAGGTGGGACAGCCGATATCAGGACATTGGTCCACCAAAGACCGGCGGGCCCCATGTAATATAAAATGGTGAAAGCTCTCCCAGAGACCTCCATCTCAACGCTGCACATCCTATGAAAAACAACTACCAAGACAGGAACACAACCCCACCCATTAGCAGAGAGACTGCCTAAAATCATAATAATTAAACAGACACCCAAAAACACACCACCGGATGTGGTCCTGCCCACCAGAAAGACAAGATCCAGCCTCATCCACCAGAACACAGGCACCAGTCCCCTCCACCAGGAAGCCTACACAACCCACTGAACAAACCTTACCCACTGGGGGCAGACACCAAAAACAACGGATACTACGAACCTGCACTGTGTGAAAAGGAGACCCCAAACACAGTAAGTTAAGCAAAATGAGACAGAGAAGACATAGAAATACACAGCAGATGAAGGGGCAAGGTAAAAACCCACCAGACCAAACAAATGAAGAGGAAATAGGCAGTCTACCTGAAAAAATTCAGAGTAATGATAGTAAAGATGATCAAAAATCTTGGAAATAGAATGCAGAAAATACAAGAAACGATTAATAAGGACCTAGAAGACCTAAAGAGCAAACAGACAGTGATGAACAACACAATAAATGATATTAAACATTCTCTAGAAGGAATCAATAGCAGAATAACTGAGGCAGAAGAACAGATAAGTCTCCTGGAAGAAAAAATAGTGGAAATAATTACCACAGAGAATAAAGAAAAAAGAATGAAAAGAATTGAGGACAGTCGCAGGGACATATGGGACAACATTAAAGGCACCAACATTCGAATTATAGGAGTCCCAGAAGAGGAGAAAAAGAAAGGGACTGAGACAATATTTGAAGAGATTATAGTTGAAAACTTCCCTAATGTGGGAAAGGAAAGAGTGAATCAAGTTCAGGAAGCACAGAGAGTCCCATACGGGATAAATCCAAGGAGAAGCATGCCAAGACACATAGTAATCAAACTATCAAAAATTAAATACAAAGAAAAAATATTAAAAGCAGCAAGGGAAAAAGTAACAAATAATATACCAGGGAATCCCCATAAGGTTAACAGCTGATCTTTCTGCAGAATCTCTGCAAGCCAGAAGGGAGTGGCAGGACATATTGAAAGTGATGAAGGGGAAAAACCTACAACCAAGATTACTTTACCCAGCAAGGATCTCATTCAGATTCGATGGAGAAATTAAAACCTTTACAGACAAGCAAAAGCTAAGAGAATTCAGCACCACAAAACCAGCTTTACAACAAATGTGAAAGGAACTTCTCTAGGCAGGAAACAGAAGAGAAGGAAAAGACCTATAATAACAAACCAAAAACAATTAAGAAAATGGGAATAGGAACATACATATCAATAACAACCTTAAATGTAAATGGATTAAATGCTCCAACCAAAAGACACAGACTGGCTGAATGGATACAAAAGCAAGACCCGTATATACGCTGTCTACAAGACAAACACTTCAGACCTAGGGACACATACAGACTGAAAGTGAGGGGATGGAAAAAGATAGTCCACGCAAATGGAAATGAAAGGAAAGCTGGAGTAGCAATTCTCATATCAGACAAAATAGACTTTAAAATAAAGACTACTACAAGATAAAAAGAAGGACACTACATAATGATCAAGGGATCAATCCAACAAGAAGATATAACAATTTTAAATACTTACGCACCCAACATAGGAGCACCTCAATATATAAGGCAAATGCTAACAGCCATAAAAGGGGAAATCAACAGTAACACAATCATAGTAGGGGACTTTAACACCCCACTTTCACCAATGGACAGATCGTCCAAAATGAAAATAAATAAGGAAACAGAAGCTTTAAAGACACATTAAAAAAGATGGACTTAATTGATTTTTATAGGACATTCCATCCAAAAACAACAATACACTTTCTTCTCAAGTGCTCATGGAACATTCTCCAGGACAGATCATATCTTGGGTCACAATTCTTGGTAAATTTAAGAAAATGGAAATCATATCAAGTATCTTTTCTGACCACAATGCTATGAGACTAGATATCAATTACAGGAAAAAAATCTGTAAAAAATACAAACACATGAAGGCTAAACAATACACTAGTAGGTAACCAAGAGATCACTGAGGAAATCAAAAGGCAATCACAAAATACTTAGAAACAAATGAGAGTGAAAACATGACGACCCAAAACCTATGGGATGGAGCAAAAGCAGTTATAAGAGGGAAGTTTATAGCAATACAATCCTACCTCAAGAAACAAGAAACATCTCAAATAAACAACCTAATCTTACACCTAAAGCAATTAGGGAAAGAAGAACAAAAGAAATCCCAGAGTTAGAAGAAGAAAAGAAATCATAAAGATTAGATCAGAAATAAATGAAGAAAAAATGAAACAAATGATAGCAAAGATCAATAAAACTAAAAGCTGGTTCTTTGAGAAGATAAACAAAATTGATAAACCATTAGCCAGACTCATCAAGAAAAAAAGGGAGAAGACTCAAATCAATAGAATTAGAAATGAAAATGAAGAAGGAAAAACTGACCCTGCAGAAATACAAACGATCATGAGAGATTACTACAAGCAACTCTATGCCAATAAGATGGACAACCTGGAAGAAATGGACAAATGCTTAGAAAAGTACAACCTTCTGAGACTGAACCAGGAAGAAACAGAAAATATAAACAGACCAATCACAAGCACTGAAATTGAGACTGTGATTAAAAATCTTCCAACAAGCAAAAGCCCAGGACCAGACGGCTTCACAGGCAGATTCTATCAAACATTTAGAGAAGAGCTAACACCCAACCTTCTCAAACTCTTCCAAAATATAGCAGAGGGAGGAACACTCCCAAACTCATTCTAGGAGGCCACCATCACCCTGACACCAAAACCAGACAAAGATGTCACAAAAAAAGAAAACTGCAGGCCAATAACACTGATGAACATAGGTGCAAAAACTCTCAACAAAGCACTAGCAAACAGAAACCAACAGCACATGAAAAGGATCATACACCATGATCTAGTGGGGTTTACCCCAGGAATGCAAGGATTCTTCAATAAACGCAAATCAATGTGATACACCATATTAACAAACTGAAGGACAAAAACCATATGATCATCTCAATAGATGCAGAGAAAGCTTTCGACAAAATTCAATATCCATTTATGATAAAAACCGTCCAGAAAGTAGGCATAGAGGGAACTTTCCTCAACATAATAAAGGCCATATATGACAAACCCACAGCAAACATCGTTCTCAATGTTGAAAAACTGAAACCATTTCCACTAAGATCAGGAACAAGACAAGGCTGCCCACTCTCACCACAATTATTCAACATAGTTTTGGAAGTTTTAGCCACAGCAATCACAGAAGAAAAAGAAATAAAAGCAATCCAAATCAGAAAAGAAGAAGTAAAACTGTCACTGTTTGCAGATGACATGATACTATGTGTAGACAATCCTAAAGATGCTACAGAAAACTACTAGAGTTTATCAATGAATTTGGTAAAGTAGCAGGATACAAAATTAATGTACATAAATCACTTGCATTCCTGTACACTAATGATGAAAAATCTGAAAGAGAATTTAAGGAAACACTCCCATTTACCATTGCAACAAAAAGAAGAAAATACTAAGAATAAACCTACCTAAGAAGACAAAAGACCTGTATACAGAAAACTATAAGACACTGAGGAAAGAAATTAAAGATGATACAAACAAAAGAAGAGATATACCATGTTCTTGGATTGGAAGAATCAACATTGTGAAAATGACTCTACTACCCAAAGCAATCTACAGATTCAATGCAATCCTTATCAAACTACCAATGGCATTTTTCACAGAACTAGAATAAAAAATTTCACAATTTGTATGGAAACACAAAAGACCTCAAATAGCCAAAGCAATCTTAAGAAAGAGAAATGGAGCTGGAGGAATCAGGCTCCCTGACTTCAGGCTATATTACAAAGCTACGGTAATCAAGACAGTATGGTATTGGCACTAAAACAGAAATATAGATCAATGGAACAGGACAGAAAGCCCAGAGATAAATCCACGCACTTATGGTCTCCTTATCTTTGATAAAGGAGGCAATAATATACAGTGGAGAAAAGACAGCCTCTTCAATAAGTGGTGCTGGGAAAACTGGACAGCTACGTGTAAAAGAATGAAATTAGAACACTCCCTAACACCATACACAAAAATAAACTCAAAATGGATTAAAGACCTAAATGTAAGGCCAGACACTGTAAAACTCTTAGAGGAAAACATAGGCAGAACACTCTATGACATAAATCACAGCAAGATCCTTTTTGACACGTTTCCTAGAGAAATCAAAATAAAAACAAAAATAAACAAATGGGACCTAATGAAACTTCAAAGCTTTTGCACAGCAAAGGAAACCATAAAGAAGAGGAAAAGACAACCCTCAAAATGGGAGAAAATACTTGCAAACGAAGCAACTAACAAAGGATTAATCTCCAAAATTTACAAGCAGCTCATGCAGCTCAGTATCAAAAAAACAAACAACCTAATCCCAAAATGGGCAGAAGACCTAAATAGACATTTCTGCAAAGAAGATATACAGATTGCCAACAAACACATGAAAGAATGCTCAACATCATTAATCATTAGAGAAATGCAAATCAAAACTACAATGAGACATCATCTCACACCAGTCAGAATGGCCATCATCAAAAAATCTACAAACAAAAAATTCTGGAGAGGGTGTGGAGAAAACGGAACTCTCTTTCACTGTTGGTGGTAAATTGATATAGCCACTATGGAGAACAGTATGGAGGTTCTTTAAAAAATAAAAATAAAACTACCATACGACCCAGCAATCCCACTACTGGGCGTATACTCTGATACAATTCAAAAAGAGTCATGTACCACAATGTTCATTACAGCTCTATTTACAACAGCCAGGACATGGAAGCAACCTAAGTGTCCATCAACAGATGAATGGATAAAGAAGATGTGGCACATATATACAAGGGAACATTACTCAGCCATAAAATGAAACGAAATTGAGTTATTTTTAGTGAGGTGGACGGCCGTAGAGACTGTCATACAGAGTGAAGTAAGTGAGAAAGAAAAACAAATGCCGTATGCTAACACATATATTTGGAATCTAAAAAAAAAAAAAAAAATTGGTTCTGAAGAACCTAGGGGCAGGACAGGAATAAAGACACAGATGTAGAGAATGGACTCGAGGACACAGGGAGGGGGAAGGGTAAGCTGGGATGAAGTGAGAGAGTGGCATGGACATATATACACTACCAAATGTAAAATAGATAGCTAGTGGGAAGCAGACACATAGTATAGGGAGATCAGCTTGGTGCTTTGTGTCCACTTAGAGGGGTGGGATAGGGAGGGTCAGAGGGAGGTGCCAGAGGGAGGGAATATGGGGATATATGTATATGTATAGCTGATTCACTTTGTTACATAGCAGAAACTAACACACCATTGTAAAGCAATTATACTCCAATAAAGATGTTAAAAAAATGTAATGTGCAAAATATTCAGTAAACTTCCTTTTGTGTAAAAGCAGAAAGAAAGATTAAAAAAGCATATATTTGCATTTGCTTATATAGACATAAAGAAACTCTGGAAGAATATGCAAGAAATTAATGGTAGTTGTTTAATTTGCAGGGAGCATGAAGTATGTGGATGGAGGACAGATGGTGGAGGAAGACTTTTCAATGTATCCCTTTTTATGTATGTTTGAAACATCTGTATCTATTATCTACTCAGAGAAATATAAGAATGTCTGAGAAAAAAATTAAGGTATTGAATATTTAGATGGAGAACCAGAAATTGTAAAATGATTCTTGCTATGTCTTCTATCTGCAACAATGCAATGTTAGGTTGCCATCATTTCCATAAAAGCATAGTTTCTAGTGTTTACATAGTAATGTTATTACTGATTTAAGATCTAAAAAACTGATGATTGTTTGGCATGCTATTTTTGTTTCACATTAGAGAACACAATAATATCCAAAAGGTTGTTTTAATAAAGACACTTTTAATTTTCAGATAATTATACATTCATTAGTTACATATTATATAGTTGCAAAAACAGTACTGAAAATTCCTGTGTATCCTTCATCTAGTTTCCCCCATGGTTTCCAATCCTAACCCCTGGCAACCATTAATCTATTTTCCATCTCTGTAAGTCTGTCATTTGAGAATATTATATATATGGAATCATAAAATATGTAACCTTTCGAGATTTGCTTTTAATAATATTTTGCAACTTTAATCCTCATATTTTATTTTCCCATATGCTTTTTTGTTAAAGTCCGGGATATTGGGGGATAATTTACATGCTGTAATATTCATCCTTTTTAGTATGTGGTTCTATTAAATTTTTCATAGTTTTATTGTGGTATAATTAATGTATTACAAACACATTTTCAAGTGTCAGATTTGATCTTTTCTGACATACATATACATTTGTGAAAGCACCATCACAATCAACATAATAAACATATCCATCACCACAAAAAGTTTCCTCGTGCTCCTTTGTAATCCATTCCTCCTACACCACACTCCCATTCCCAGACAACTACTTTGCTTTCCATCACCATAGGTTTGTAGTTTCTAGATTTTTTTATATAAACAGAAACATACAGCGTGTTCTTTCATTTCTCTTGGGTAAATACCTAGGAGTCGAATGACTGGGTCATATAGTCGATACATGTTTAACTTTTTAAAAAATTGCCAAAATGGCTGCATCATTTCACATTCTCATCAGCAATATATGCAAGTTCCAATTCTTCCACATCCTTGCCAGCTTTGGTGTTAAAATTTTAGGCATTCTAATGGATATAGTAGTGGCTCGTTGTGGTTTTATTCTCCATTTCCCTAATAACTGATGATGTTGAGCATCTTTTCATGTGCTTACTTGTCATCCATATATCATCTGTGATGAAGTGTCTATTCAAATCTTTTGCCCATTGTTTAAAATGAGGCTGTTTCTTAAATATTATTAAACTTTGAGAGTTCTTTATATTTTAGATACAAGTTCTTTGTCAGATAAGTTTTGTAAATATCTTCTCCTAATCTGAGGCTTTCCTAATCTTAACAATATCTTTCTAAAAGCAGAACGTATAATTTTGATGAATTATAATTTTTCATTTTTTTCTTTTATGGAGCATGCTTTTTATACCTAAGAATCATCATCCAGGGTCACAAAGATTTTTCCCCTATATTTTCATTTATCAGGTTTATAGATTTGGATCTTATATTTAGGTCTATTACCCAATTTGAATTAATTTTTGTATATTGTGAGGCTTGTACAGAATCCTAGGGAATATCTACTCTTAGGGGCTGAAGCGAAAAGAAAAGCAGTCAGTGACAGAGTTGGAAGAGAATAAGCAAGGTACTGATATACGGGGCCAAAGAGGAAGAGGGTTGCAATTAAAGGAAAGTTAAGGCTGTCAAAATCTGCATGGAACTTGGCACAGAGACCGATAAAAACAAACTGGATGGTCACTGGATTTGACGATGAGATCAGTGGTGGCCTTCGAGACAGGAGTTTCAATACAGTGAAACAGACAGAAGCCACGTTGAAATGGATCAAAAGGAAGCATGGATGGTGAAGAAAGAAAGGGCTCAAATCACTCTTGAATATTTCAGCAATAAAAATGAAAAAAAAAAAACTACACACACACACACACACACACACACACACACACACACGACACTGAACTCAAAGAGTTTCCTGACCATGGAGAAAGACCAGGTAGAAAGAGATGAAAAGAACAAAAGAAAGATATGAAATAACTGATGAAGCAAGGTTTGAATTGAAGGAGGATGAGAATGTCAAGAGCACAGTTTATCTGTTGCAAGGAGGAGCTAGAAAGTGAGATGGAAATGGATAAAGACAGAGACATTTTGAGATGGTGGCCAAGGAAGCTCAAGGGCCTCGCTCAACCTTTCTGACAATGTAGCAGAGGAGTTTCTCTATTGAGACTGAGAAAGGAGGGGCTGGGGCTTGAGAAGGTGAAAGGGTTTGAAACTGTCTGTGGGGGGACTGGTAGGTTGGGAATCAAAAAGAGAGAAATAATGGGATTATCAAGGAGCTCTGAGAGCACTCATAGAGAAAGAACCAATGTTTGTAAGATTTAATATTTGCTGCATTCCCTTTCCTTGGCTGCCAAGAGTTCCAAAAAAAAAAAAAAAGACACAAATGGGTTGGGTGGTCCCACAGCTACACATAGGATTCACAACTCTCACGTTCTCTCTCTTTTTTCTAAGACTCACACCCTGTTTGGTATGTAGAACAGGTGTCCCAGTTCCACTTTATACATGAAGAAACAGAAGGTGAGAGAACGACTTTCTCAAAATGTTTGGCTAGCTGGAACTTTAATTCAGATCTTTTTATCTAATTCCAGTAATTAGAATTTCCAGTAATTTCCTCGCTGCGTCAGGCTGCTCTCTTTCTCCAGTGCTCTTCATCACCATTCCTACCTTAAAACCTGGCCTCAGTCAGTCCCTTAAGTGCTATTCTACCTTTCCACCGCACCCCAGCCCTCCTCCATTCACCTTCCTGAACTCAGCTGTGCTCACAGTCTATAGAGGCAGGAGTCTGGAGAGGAGTTTGGTGCACACGAGGGGTCAGTTTGCAAACAGAAGAACCAACTCACCAGCTGCAGCCATGCTTTGCCAATATTTAGAAAGAGCTCAGACATGGTTCTCAGTGCTTTCTTAGGGCCTCTGGTGAGGAAAGACACAAAGAATCAGGAGAGAGCAGCCACCAGAGAGTGGGGGAAATGACAGTTGGTTTTCCTCTTGAAAACACCCAGTGTAGAGTCCTCCCCCCAAATTAACTCCCAAGGTGAGGGCTGCAAAAATGGAAATAGCGAGAGCTTTAGGGCTGTAACTCCCTGCCAGCCTTCTCCCTTCACCCAGCTTTCAAAAATTCCTCTAAAGGAAATAAAGCCCAAGAGTCTCCACTAGAAAATCATCAATATAGGATAAACACTTAGAGCAAACCTGAACCTGGCACCTTTGTTTGACCTACGGTGAAAATTTTGCTTTAGTGTGTTGGGCAATCAGTATGAAAACTTACAATGGATGAGTGTCTAGTACAAATCTTGGTTATTTGTGAACACAATGGTTTTTTTAAAAATTCAGCTCCCTCTGACCTTGTAACAGTTATTTTCCTACTGTAGACTGTGATGCAAATTAAGGCATTTCTATTCTTATTTCAAAGTCTGCTGCATAAAATAAGTATATGCTTTTCAAAGCCAAATGACAGCCTAATGTTCCACATTTAACTACAAGTCAACATGTCGTCAGATTATTTCATTATTATAATGACTAATTAAAAAATTTATCAAGAAAAATGTGATTTTCACCTCTCGTAGTTTCTGGTCTTAAAAAACAGATAATTCTCCTAACGTTGCATCTTGTATACAAAATGAGTCTAAAAAGCAGCCTCAAATTTTTTTTGCTACAAAAGTAGGTCACCAGCTTTTTAATGCATTAAAGTTAACATAAATACAACTGTGCAATCCCTTATTAAACATTATTTTGAAAGCAGGTCTTTCATAAGCTAAATCATCTTAAAACCCATACTTTTTAGTTTGCATTTGTTACAAAAACAAACAATTATGCAGAAGTACAGCATCTTATATTTCCTAGAGCTAAATGATATTGTGAAATAGCAAAATCTTCCAGAGCAGTATAGAGACATTTCTTCTTTTAAGCATTAAAGAAAAAATGAATATATTTAAGGTGAAACCCCCCCTTTTTTAAAAAAAGGCTTCTTCTGTTATATTTAATCCACTTTCACACAATTTTTCTTAATTACACTACAGCTGTCTGGTAAGGCACAACTGACCACTTGCATCATGAAAACAAACTGTACCCCACCATCCAAAGTTCTCGATTAAAAAGCAAATGTTTTTGTGAGCCCAGAGAAAACGGGTGCAGCTGCTCCATTTCACGAGGCAGGCACCTCTACTCCATTCAGCTGTGAAGAATGGCAATGACTGTAAATTGTTCTTCCTGATCGGTTCCACAATAAAAACAAACCACACTACTTTCAATTTTTCAAAGCCAATTTTTTTAAGCCTCCACTACACTGGAAACAAGAGTTGTGTTTTTCTGATTCATGGCCTTTGATTTCTACATAAACGTCCCTGTATGCATGTAAAAACAGGTCCCTGCAGGATACTTATGGAGACTGTATAGATTAACTTACCAGATGTACCAGAAGATAGACACACCATCAGCTTACCTTTTAAAGCAAGATACTATTTAACAGCTTAAACTGCCTGTGACTAAAGGACGACTGTAAAGAACATACCGTATGTGGAGGGGCATCAGGCAACTCCTGAGAAAACGGCAGTGTGTTCACAGAACGTGCAACAAATGTTTTTGAACTTGAGTTTTAATGTGTTCACTTAAAATCCACACTGTGGAAGGAAGGTCCGGTCACACATCTGCATATGCAGCTCAAACAATGGGAATCCGATAACAGCTAAAATCCTTGACAGAATTTTATTAAGAAACCTCTCAATGTTCCCAGTTTACTCACAACGCCCAAACAGTATTTATGATTTAAGCTTGAGGTCTCCAAAGTGTATTCTCAAGCACTTAATCAATTAAAAAATGTTTGTGCATGCCTCTCTGCATTTATACACAAATATAATTTACTTATTTACAAACACAGAGCACTGTACTGATATCTAATGCACATTCAAAACATAGACAGTTGTTTAAGGCTGGGATAAACACAATTCATAAACAGAAATTCTAAAACTGTCTTTGCACACCTCCAACGAGCCATCTTGCACAGCTCCTGGGGACTGTCCACCTCCTCCCCACCCCCATGGAGACCCTAAGGGGGCCATGGCTAATGTGAGGCCAAGCTAAGTCATTAGTGGCTTTGGACAAATTCTTTGATTGCTGTAAGTTTCTACCCCTGCTCCCAACAAGATTTTCCGTGGAAACCTAAGTGTATAATCTAGTTCAGACAGCTTTTAATTCTGACTCATGACTAGTGTGTTGCAATGGAACTTAAACACGATCAAACATTATAGAGATAAAACAAGAAAGTGTTCAGATTTGTTATCCTCTACTTTGGTGGCAAAACTGTTTGCATGAAGTTATCAATGATTTCTCTCTAACACAAGACAGCAATCAATATCACCTACACTGACAAACGGCTTCTATTGAAAGTAACACCCCGTGCTGCTGCAATGATTGCGTCCCCTAACATACCAGTCACCCAACCTTTCCACATGTCTCCTATAGACACTTTGTCTTTCCAAAGTGTCTGCTTTACAAGTCCATTCCTTCCAAATCCCTAGCAATATGTGATGTCTGGCAAATGAAGTTGCCACCAAGTGATGACTGTTTTCAATGCGCCCTGTCAATAATGGCATGTATTGTATGAGACTCAGTAGTCTACACAATTTTGCCAGGTTTTGCTAGAAGCTAGTAATACAATTATACTTGTCCTCTTGGAGCTTTAAAAACAAAAACAAAACTGACAAGAATTACACACACACATACACACACACACGGAAACACACCACTTACTTGATTTCTTTCTTTCTGGCCATTTGTTCTCAGTTTCCTTCACAGGTTCCTCTTATTCTACCTCCTCTGTTACTGGATATTATTCCCAAGGTCCATGTTTCCATAACTCATTGAATTTAAACCTTAAAATACAATACTTAAAGTTCTCTAGGTCTTAAAAATATAGACAATGGAGGGCACTTGTTTTTTGAGATTTTTGTGGAAGTTAATGTCACTTAAGTCTCCCTCATTGTCAGAAGCAACTTTATGTAGTTTTCACTGAGGTTCCTATATCTAGGACTATTTTCCTTACCATTTTACCCTGAAAGACAAATGAGTATCTGGGACTCATTTTGACTGGTATGCCCAAATGTGCAAATTACAGACACGAAAAAACTAAACTTCTGGACAGATGAATGAAAGGGGACATCTGTTCTTGGTGTTTCTGCTCCTCCTTTCCTGATTCAGAGTTCAAAAATTCATACTACACTGGTCCTTTCAGCCAGTACCCATTCTTGCCCCCTCCTTTTAATCATCTCCATCCAGTACCACAGAGATGTAAAGGCATTAATTAGTCACTCATTCATTAATTCGATGAACATTTACTGACTACCTAACAGATTATAAACACGGGGGAAAATACAAAGACAAATAAAATGTGAAGCTTACAGTCAGGGGAAGGAGAAAAATGTATAAAACTATTAAATACAAATCAGTGAGTGCTATAATAGAGGTATGCATTCATTCAACGACTATCAAACACCAAATATACACCGGGCACAATGGTGCTGAGGAGTTAGCAGTGAAAGAAACAAGAAAAAACAAACAAAACCCCGTTGTTCTATTTAATAAACAATAAACAAATGAGCTAAGAAAATGAAGGCAACACTGAAGAAGACAGCTCCTGCAGACCGGGAGCTGAGCACAGCCTTGTCAGAGAAGCTGCCATCAGCGGACCTAGGAGGATGAGAAGCAGGAGAGGGTAGTCCAGGAAGCAAGCAGCACAGATGTGGGAGGGAACAGGGTGTGGAGTTAGAATGGCAGAAATACCTGCTCCAGCCAAAACCCAAAGGGGGAGAAGCAACTCGAAATACTGCAGTGAGAAAAGAGGAAATCCCTCTCCAAACTTGGGCTCTTTCTCTTTACGGGAAAACGAAGCCTGCTTTTGTGTTTCCATTGTTTTCCAGAGGTACAGAAAAATATAATTTTGTACACAATGAATTTGACTAAATTTTCTTTTTAAATTTGATAAATCTTTCAGGGTACTAGGTATAAGGAAACAAATATATAAATTAATAAACAAATAAACAAGCAAACATAATTAAGAACAAAAGCAAATGAACTTCCAGGTCACATTGTAAGTAATGCTGGACATACAACCAAAAAAAAAAGCTTTTAAATATAGGATAGTTATGAATCAGGGAAAAAAAACATAATTAAAAATGTTCATTTTCATATTCAGCATACAATGTATGTACTATCCAAACTAATATTCACATATCTGAGAGAGAGCAAATCACTAGAACACAAAAAAAGCAAGAAGGGGGCTTCCCTGGTGGCGCAGTGGTTGAGAGTCCGCCTGCCAATGCAGGTGACACGGGTTCGTGCCCCGGTCCGGGAAGACCCCACATGCCGCGGAGCGGCTGGGCCCGTGAGCCATGGCCGCTGAGCTTGCGCGTCCGGAGCCTGTGCTCCGCAACGGGAGGGGCCACAGCAGTGAGAGGCCCGCGTACTGCAAAAAAAAAAAAAAAAAAAAGCAAGAAGGGTCATACAAAAGCATATCTTAAGTACGAGAAGCAGCAGAACATAAGAGTCTGAGAGCCAGACAGCCTGGGATCTCATCTTGTCCTTGCCTCTAGCTAGCTTTGTAACCTTGGGCAAGTTACTTCAGTCTGAGCTTCTGCATCTGTCATACAGAGGTATAATAATAGTATACTGTAGAACTCATATTAGCCTAACACTGATGATCTCCTGGAAAACTCTTTATCCTCTTACTAAACTGTGTGAAAACGCTGCTTTATTAATGAAATAATTCCAGCCACTAATACTCCAGAGTTGAAACCTAAAATAAACGTGCTTAGCAATATGAACTGTTTAATCTTACTATTGATTGAAAGTTTAACTTCTTGGAATGTTCACTATTCACAATTAATAGCAGCAGCCACTTCTGAAGCAACACATTTATGCCAACTTTTTAAGATGGAAGGATTTTAAAAGACAGAACTTGAAACAGCTGCCTAGATTCCATCACACCAGAGGTTCTGTGAAAGGAGAATAGGCAAGAATCCTTACAGAATCCACCAGAAAATAAATTTCACACTAGACTCTAAGTTTCCAGGAGGCTAGTATCAATATTCACCAATATATCACCTGCATCTAGACCTGTGTTGGAACTGACAGGATCATAACATGTTTGAATAAATGAACAATATGGTTAGAAATGAACTATCCAAAAATAGCCATTATTAAAAACTCTACAAATAACAACTGCTGCAGAGGATGTGGAGAAAAGGGAACCCTCCTACACTGTTGGTGAGAATGTATACAAGTTGTACAGCCACTATGGAAAACTGTATGGAGGTTCCTCAGAAAACTAAAAATAGAATTGCCATATGGTCCAGCAATACCACTCCCGAGCATATATGCAGACAAAACTCTAATTCAAAAAGATACACGCACCCCTATGTTCACAGCAGCACTATTCACAATGGCCAAGACATGGAAACAACCTAAGTGTCCATTGACAGATGAAAGGATAAAGAAGATGTGGTACAGATATGCAATGGAATACTACTCAGCCATAAAAAAGAATGAAATAATGCCATTTGCAGTAACATGGATGCAACTAGAGATTATCACACTAAGTGAAGTAAGCCAGAAAGACAAAGACAAATACCATACGATATCACTTATATATGGAATCTGAAATATGACACAAAAGAACCCATCTACAAAACAGAAACACACTCACAGACATAGAGAACAGACTTGTGGTTGCCAAGGGGGAGGGAGCTGAGGAGGGATGGAGTGGGAAGTTGGGGTTAGCAGATGTAAGCTTTCATATACAGAATGGATAAACAACAAGGTCCTACTGTATAGCACAGGGAACTATATTCAACATCCTATGATAAACCATAATGGAAAAGAATATAAAAAAAGAATGTATATGTATATATATATATATATATATATATATATATATATGTACAACTGAATCACTTTGCTATGCAGCAGAAATTAACACAACATTGTAAATCAACTATACTTCAATAAAAAATAAAAATGAACTGTCCAAATCTTAAATGATCAATTACACATTTGTAGGAAATTACATCTATATTTAAATGATTAAAAAAAAGGAATATTAGGTAAGTTTTAAAACAATCACACCTTTGAGCTTTAAATGAAGTGCTGAGTTCAACCAGCTCACAATATAAGAAGGGAAGAAATTAAGCACCTTGGAGTACTTGCAGATTGCCTAACGAGGGTTGTATGTTTTAAACCAAAGCAGCACCTGCACCATTTAGAGGAATAAATTCAACAAGAAGTGGTTATGAATCTATAAATTATAAGGCTTTGGGGGTTCTTTTATTATGTGAGCAACAGCAAGTGTTTTCTGGACTTGCAGCTGGTGCACTGTTTTTAAACAGCATGAGGACCTATTTTATTCACGACAAAGTTTGAGACCTGAGGCAATATCAGTTTATTAATCAGATGAACTCTAATGTTAAATAGTAAAAGTTTTACTTCCTAATATAAATTGTTGTCCTGCAGATATAAGTATGTCATTGGGTTTGCCTGTGATAAGCAATAACTTGTAGTAAAAAAAATATATTTTTAAAAATTGATTGAATTTAACTACATAGGTACCCTGGAAGAAGAAACAGACAAGTAAATTTTGCTGCTTACTGGCAAGGTTGCACTATTATAATCTGATGAGCTGTAATCTGTAACCACAATTTTATTAAAATGAGGAAACTGCTACATTTGGGTTCTGGCATACTTGGATTCTTTTTTTTTAAATAAATTTATTTATTTATTACTTATTTTTGGCTGCATTGGGTCTTTGTTGCTGCGTGCAGGCCTTCTCTAGTTGCGGTGAGCGGGGGTTACTCTCGTTGCAGTGCGCGGGCTTCTCATTGTGTTGGCTTCTCTTATTGTGGAGCAGGGGCTCTAGGCAAGCAGGCTTCAGTAGTTTTGGCACACAGGCTCAGTAGTTGTGGCTCATGGGCTCTAGAGTGCAGGCTTGGTAGTTGTGGCACACAGGCCTAGTTGCTCTGCGGCATGTGGGATCTTCCCAGACCAGGGCTCAAACCTGTGTCGCCTGCATTGGCAGGCGGATTCTTAACCACTGCGCCACCAGGGAAGTCCCCCATATTTGGATTCTAACGTAAGATTCTATCCCAAACAAATGATCAGAAGGCTAATTCTGATTAAAATTATTATTCCATTATTAAAATCACTTGTAACTAAGGAGAACCATTCTACCACTTACACACACACACACACACACACACACACACACACACACGCGCGCAACACATACTACTTTCTTAGCTAAGAATTTTTTTTTTTAATTTTTATTTTTGTGTGTATGTGTTTTTTTGCGGTAGGCGGGCCTCTCACTACTGTGGCCTCTCCCGCTGCGGAGCACAGGCTCCGGATGTGCAGGCCCAGCGGCCATGGCTCATGGGCCCAGCCGCTCCGTGGCATGTGGGATCTTCCCGGACAGGGGCACGAACCCGTGTCCCCTGCATCGGCAGGCGGACTCTCAACCACTGCGCCACCAGGGAAGCCCTTAGCTAAGAATTTAATAAGTATTCAGAAAAATATCCCAAAGATACTAAATAGGGGGAAGATAATTATTTCTAAAATTTTGGATAGGCCATTTTATTTCTAAAGCTACAGCTTGTGCTTATTGGGTAAGCCTGTAAGAATCTCAGGTGTTCCTCTAGCTACCAGCCCTCTTCTCTTGTCTCTTTATCAGTCAAACTCACCAGTCCCCAACTGCATCTACAGTAAATTCACATCAACCCTCTTTCAGTTCTGTAAGCCCCCTCTGCTCTCCAGTACTCTTCCCCATTGTCACCCCTGACTCCTATCCTTCTATAGTTCCTCCACACTCACCTATTAGGTTAAGTGCCCCTGCCCACTGAAACCCACGTGGGCAGGGATCTTACATGTCCTGCTTCCCATACTGTAGCCTCAAACCCTAGCATAGGGCCTTGCAGAGGGCCAGAGCTCCATAAATATTTATTAAACATATGAATGGTTTCTCAGTCAACCAACCAAAATTACTGCCCATAACAAGAATGTGAGCCTTTTAAGGCCAAAGACCACATGTCACTTTATAATCCTCAGTGCAGGCCTAGCTCAATCCCTGACACAGAGATGGAACTCAAGACATGATTGACAGTTTGATGAAAGTTAACAAATTCAATGACCTAACAATTTTCCATTTTGAAAGGCAACTTTTAGAGCTTCAACATTAAGCTACAAAATTTTAAAAATTTGCTTAATTTCCTTTTCCTATGATTTTACATAAGTAGCAAAATATAGAAATTTAATTTAAATTAGAAATTTTTTATAAGTCACCAACAGTTTTGGAGACAATGGTATAATTTTATTAAATATCATTATTATTAAACACTGGAATATTATGCTACAAACAAAAGGAATCTTTTGAGAGAAAGATCTCAAAACCAGAGTAAGAATTTGGTTATTGAAGGAAAAGGAACAGATACATAAAGAGTAAAGTGGTGAGAAGATAGGATATGAGAGAGGGTTAGAAAGAGTTCAGGCTTTTTGATCAGTGAGATGCTGTCCTTACCAGCCTATGTGGAAAGCTGTATATTTGCTGGATTTGGGAAGAGGTGGCTAGGAACAGGGCTTCAATAATTTTGAGTATGAGAAGCCAAGATAACATTTGATTTGATGTGTCCTTATTAATGATAGAGTCAGAGCAAAGAGCTGCCATCAGTAGTAGATAGTGGCAACTGAAATACAAATATGATCAGTGCTAAAACAGGATAGCAGGTATACACAGGGAAGGAAGTGCTTTCAAAAGAAACAGAAGGCCAGTGGCAGACATAAAAGGTACCCAGTCAAAGAAATTCTAAAAGCCAAGATCAAAAAAGGTGCTAAGAGAAAGGAGACAGTACCCTGGCGAAGACATATGAGTGGTCCTAGAGTATAAACACTGAACCACAAACAATGAGGCAGAATAATCTGACCAGTAGAGACAACAATAGAAATATGACCTCACTGTTAAAACACACTGTTTCCAATCAATTCTGGCACTGTTACTTAGTGGAGTCCTTCATGAACTCCAAACTCACCTCGAGTGATCCAGCTCCCATCATTGTCTTAAGATGCTCTTTTGCAATCTGCACAATTGGCCTAGATGTTGAGAATTGCCTATAAAAGTGTTCACATTATTCCCAGAATCCATGGTCTCAGTCTAATCTGAACAAATCTGTCTTCCAGTAAGTTGCTTATATCCATCATATAACTTCATACTGTTTTATTACTTAACCACAGAGAAGGAATTTTATTTTTAAAATCTTATTTATTAAGCCAATTCTTCCCTATTCTAAGCACTATAATTTCTGTTTTCCAAATTATTCACAATATTGGCAGCTACTTGTTTGGATGCTCTTGGGTTGGTATAAGACAAATTTTTTTTTTGTTTTTTGTTTTTTTTGCCATGCCACATGGCATGTGGGATCTTTGCTCCCCGACCAGGGATTGAACCTGCACCCACTGCATTGGAAGTGAGGAGTCTTAACCACTGGACCGCCAGGGAAGTCTGACAAATATGTTCTTAATACTGTCGTTTGTAGGAGCTTCCTGCTTCCTTTCTTCATTGTAATGAGTTTGCAAGATGACTCCAAATGGCAATAGCTCTTTGTACCTGCCACATCCCATTGCAATCTCATACCTACTTTGCTGTCTGATACCACCTCGGCTGCCTTTCAGCATTACTAAGCATTTTCTCCCATTGAATATCTATTTCAGATTATTTGCTCTTACATGCATTAGCTTGCATTTTCTTAGGCTGAATCTCACTATTTCCTGTGATAGTTCTAAACCTTTTTAGGTATTTTTGTGATACTTCTCTTACTTTACTATTTGAGATGCTTCCCAATTTACTATCATCTGTAAAATTGGTTGACATGCTATTCATTTCTGATTTTATATTTTTAATGAAAATGCAAAGGAAAACTAGGTAATATGCCTCTATGAAGAAGCTGCATTTCATCTTAGTAAGAAGAATGAATTTAAGTAAAAGTTGCAAGTCATCATGTTATTGAATCAGTAAACCTGAATTGTTTACTTACTATACAAATCATATCACTTAATTTTACAACTAGCTTAAAACAAAAGTTAAAATGATTTTTAGTATCATTTATTTTTGTACATTATGTATATATGTGGTTTAATTTCACCCATCCATTTTTTTGAGATTGAGTTAATAGAGAGGCAATGATTATTTAAAAAGAAACAAGCATTTTTTGTTTAAATTTCAAATCTTAAACGCATTTAAATTTTAAAAATTCAAAAAAAATTCAAATGTCTTTGGTTCTCCAATAACCATAAAAATGTCATTGGTTTTAATTAAATAAAAGGCACCTTAATTAAATAGCAATGATCCATTCAATATTTTAAATACTACCTCATTATATTTATGAGAGTTATATTTATTCTCTCCTACTATGCTGTTAATAACTTTTTTCTTGTGCTCAAAACATATTTTAAAATATAACTTGGCTAAGGAATTTCAGGATATTTATTTCCTAAATACTGGGCTTACGTAAACATAAAACTCCTGTTTTATATCCTTGTTTACTTAGTATCACTCTAGTTTTCTCTAGTTTCTTTTAACAGTGCCGACTTAAACACATTTAAAAAGTCTGGCAAAATTAATGTTACTCTATGCATTTTTAGTTAAATTCTGTTAAATCTTAATTATCATAGTGCATTTCTGACTCAAGAATCTTCGAAGAAAACACTTTCTAATCCAACCCAGGAAGGTAAAGAGTCAAACGTGCAATTTAGAAAAGAAATATGGCAAGTCCATGTATGTGGCTCAGTCTTAGAGTGATGTTTACACAGGGAATCCTGGCTCTGTCTGCACTATATTATGACCCTTGTCATCACCTGCCCTGGAGCAGTTGCATATGTGTCTACTTCTCCCATTAAGCCAGGCTCTCCTGCAGGGCAGAAGCAATCTGAAACCTCTGTATCTTTCATGAGGTCTCCCATAGCACTTTGCACAAAGCAGCCACACAATAAATGTTTGTGAAGTTGTATCAGAAGAGCAGAGTTCTTGGGTTTGCCTTGATACACAAGCTCCATGAAAAATGAAAGCAAAAGAAACCTAGGTGAATGGGTGGTGGGAGGGGATGGCAGTGGTGGTAAGAATGTTAGCAAGTAATTGCAAATGAAAATATTTAAATGTCGTCTTATTTACCTCTTACGTACTTGAATATGAGTTGAGATTTTTTTTTTCAGTAACGTTTCATTCTTCCCAAGCTAAAAGCTGGGGAAGCTTCATTATTTTATTTGAAAATATTTTCTGAGTTAGACACACCCTTATTGACACTGCCAGTGTAAATAATTTGTTCTCCTGGTATGCCACTGCTAAACAATGATGAACAGATCAACAGTACAGGAATTCCCCAATAAAGAGTGACCCATTGTGTGGAAAACAGATCCTAAAACAAGGAACTGTATTTAGGATAGGTTTCTACTTTCTGAATTCCGGCACACCCTTCGTCCCTGGCGCCTATGAGTCAGTCTCCTGGTCAACCTGAACCTGATCTTTCAAAGGCAATGTGATTCAATTCAACAAATACTTATTGTGCACCCACTGTATGCAAAGGCACAAGAATGAAAACCTGAGAAAAGGGGGCCTTCAAAGGAGATTGAGAAAAAGCAATGCTCGGGGAAGAAGGAAAAGATATAGGAGAGAAGGGCTTATGGAACCCAAAAGGGAAGAGGGATTGGTCAACATTCTCAGATGTCACAAAGGCTTGGAAAGCTGAAACTCTAGAAGATAAAAAAATTCTTATTGAGTAAATGCAAACTACTGGGATCAATGAACAAAATTATTAATGTCTTAAATTATTCATGTTTAGAATAATTTTGTTTTGTGGACACACTTGCTAAGAATAGGTTCCAGTTCTATTAAGGTTATTAGCAACTTCCCTGCCAGCCAGACTTGAAGTTTCTTCCTTTTCCCTCTGAGAAATAATACAATCAGTTACCAAGTCCTATCACTCATACCCACATGATTATGGTCACAGGTATAGTTGTACAAGTTGTGTACTGCACAAAAGTGTCACATCTGGGGAGAGGAGCATTCACATCATGGATGTGTAGACTTAAAACAAATTCCCAGTAGACGTCAGTCAAGTGTCTTATTCTAACTAAATAAATATATTACAACAATTTTCTAACAGTTGGAAGTAAAAGGTCTTGAAGACGGGCCACTCTTTTAATTCCCAGAATGCACTGAGTGGGTTAATGGTGGCCCAGCCCAAAACGTTTTCCATCTATTTTCCAGTCTTCACAAATCAGACTCACATAACATCTTGCAATAGCTTCCAAATGGATCCCCTAATTTCTCCACATTTGAGTCCATTACAAAAATATTGGAAAGGATTTCCTAAAGAGTCCCACTAGTACTTCTCTTTCCAAAATGTCTTCAGGGGCTCTATGTCATACAGTCTCTTCAACCTCACATTCAAGGCCCTTGGTAACCATGTCCTAACCTTCCTTTCTAGTCTAGTCTTACCCTACTCCCCAAGAGGTATCCAACTCCCGGTCACATCTAATTACTGTCTGCTTTACATATATCCTGTCCTTCCTTGCCTTGCTATCTTTGTTCAGGTCATTTCCTCTGCCTGGAATTCTCTCCAAACTCAGTCTTCCTGCTAGAAGTTCTAAATTACACTAAGTATTGTATTTTGGGGAGAGAGGTTTTAGATGATTAAGTATTGTCTTTAGCAAGCATCAAAAAAAAAAAAAAAATCATTCCCCTCCTTGGCTTTGCTTAAGTTTCTGTTATCTCTTGGTGCATAACAAATTACTCCAAAAAAAAAACTATTTTTTTTTACACCTCACATACTTGTAGGCCAGAAATTTGGGCAGAGCTAAGTGCTTCTTCTGTTCTGTGTGGTGATATTAGAGGCTGCTCTGGTGTTGGTAATCGGCAAAGAGATGGCCTAGTTCAGAGGCTCCCCATTCCTCCTCCTTGTCACAGACCTTTAAGGTCTTCACCCTTTGAGGCCCAGCTTGAATTCCCCTTCTTCTAAGAATCCCTTCCAGGTCTTTCAGTCAGGTTTAATCTCTCACTGCTTCAGATTCTCTACTACGTTCTTCTTCATTACAGTACTTTTCCTATTCATTCTTACATTAGGTTTTCATTTAATATGTAAGAAGCAAAAGAGAGAGAAAGGCAAAGGCAGCAACAGAATGCTAGGACCCTATAAATTTCAATCAAATTTAAAGAGAACAGACACAAAATGCTCAATGCGACTGGAACTCTTGTAGAATAAAGTAGAGGGACAGAGTTCTGTGTCCAGACTGATGCCAGACGAAGCTGATCCAGCATAAGTAGACAGCCTACTTCACGTATGTATCAGTATATAATTGTGTTTATTCTAATTACTAGCACTTGTAGTTACTATAAATTCCAGGAAAGAGAAACAAAATCAAGGGGAAACACCTTTAGTGTCTTATGCCGTTATAGTTAATGAACATTTCTAATACTGCATATATATTTTTTTAATTTAATTTTTTTTTATACAGCAGGTTCTTATTAATCATCCATTTTATACACATCAGTGCATACATGTCAATCCCCATCTCCCAATTCATCACACACACACACACCCCGCTTTTCCCACTTGGTGTCCATACGTTTGTTCCCTACACCTGTGTCTCTATTTCTGCCTTGCAAACCAGTTCATCTGTACCATTTTTCTAGATTCCACATATATGCGTTAATATACGATATTTGTTTTTCTCTTTCTGGCTTACTTCACTCTGAATGACAGTCTCTAGGTCCATCCACGTCTCTAAAATGACCCAATTTCATTCCTTTTTATGACTAATATTCCACTGTATCTATGTACCACATCTTCTTTACCCATTCGTCTGTCGATGGGCATTTAGGTTGCATCCCTGACCTGGCTATTGTAAATAGTGCTGCAATGAACATTGAGGTGCATGTGTCTTTTTGAATTATGGTTTTCCCTGGGTAGATGCCCAGTAGCGGGACTGCTGGGTCATATGGTTAGTGCAAATATTTTTGTCCTCAAAAACGTTCAAAATGGAACCTTCCCTTGCAAAAGTAAAATCCACATCCTACAGAATGACTTGAAGAGATACACTAATGGGACTGTGAAATTATACTAATAACAAAATCCAGTAATTCACACTACCTAGTTAAATAACCTATATAAAAATGCAATTTTGAACTAGAAAAGATATAAAAGAGAGATAGATCTTCCTCGACTTACAATGGGGTTAAGTAGAAACTATCATAAGTCATAAATGCATTTAATACACCTAACCTACCAAACATCATAGCTTAGCCCAGCCTGCCTTAAATGTGCTCAGAACACTTATATTAGCTTACAGTTGGGTAAAATTATTTAACACAAATCCTATTTGATAATAAACTGTGGAATATCTTATGCAATTTATTGAAGACTATACTGAAAGTGAAAAACAGAATGGTTATAGGGGTACAGAATGGTTGTCAGCATATCAGTTGTTTACCCTCATGATTGTGTGATCATACTGCATATTGCTAGACCAGAAAAAGATCAAAATCCAATATTCAAAGTACAGTTTCTACGGAATGCATATTATGCCATTGTAAAGTTGAAATATCGTTAAGTTGAACCATCGTAAGTCAGGGACTGTCTGTAGTTCAATCTTACTACCACTATAATGAAAAAACTGAGGCCCACAAAATGTGACTAGACTGAAAAAAACAATTCCTCTCCTGTATAAAAACAAACAAAACTAAACTAAAGGTACAAAGTTCTGTGAAGCAAAACGTGTACAGAACTGTTGATGGCAGCATTGTCTATGAGACAGGGTATAAATGCCTGCTACCAGGAGAAGGGGTAAATAAATTATGGTATCTTCATGCAAAGAAATACTATACAGTAGTTAAAACAAATGGACCAGATAAATATCAACTACAAATATCAACACAGATGAATCTGACAAATGCAGCACTGACTAGAAAAAGCAAATTGCAGCAGAAGACAAAGAAAATAACAGTACTTATATAAACTTTTAAAACAAGCAAAACAATACTATATATAGTTTGGAATTATATACCATATGTGGTAAAAGTATAAGAAAATGACTTGGGAATGAGTGGCTACTTCTATGGGGGCTGAAGGGGTACACAGGCAGCTTCTATGGTACCCCTCTGTAGTGTGTCATTTCTAAAGCTAGTGTTAGACACATGCATGATTATATTATACTTCATAACTTTCGTGAAACTTAACTATTATATAATAAAATTTCAAGATAAGAAGCATTAAAAACATCTCTTACACTTTTCCTTTTGAGATATGCACTACCAAAATTCAGCATAAACGCAGATACATAAAGACTAGGCAGATGTTGAGGGGTTCAAGACCATTGGCATAGGCTATGTGAGAGCAAGGAAGCAAAGAAGTCTCTGGTTCTCAAAATAACATAACAAAAACAAAAAAATCCAACTAAGTAAACACATTTTTAGAAAATTTTAAATAAATCACACTCCAGATCCTTCCCTCAACTTTTAGGGTGCGCCTCCCCAATCCCCCCACTGTGAGGGACCATGAGGAGATATGACGAAACACAACACAGATCCTGCTGCAGCCTCTGGAATGGTGATGGAGGCAGAACCAAGGGAATAACCACGATTTAGTGAGCACATACTATGTACCAGGCATTGATAGCTTTGAGCCTTATCTGCATTCTCTGCATTTTCTATTTAATCCATACAAAGCCCCTATGAGGTAGGAATGACTATCATGTTCATTTCAGAAAGGTTAAAGGACTTGCCAAGGCCACACAGCTAGAAAGTGGTGGAGGGAGGATTCTAGCCAGAGTCTGACATGTAATCAGTATATTGCTGCCTTTCTGTCTCTCCAAAATTATAATTACCAAATATCTGTTAACTCATCTTCAAGAAAAAAGTTACCTAACTTACATCTGGCTCCAAAACATGTTCAATTGCTTTTAAAGCAGCTTTGCTTTGGTAATTTTTAAGTATTTCCTCTTCTACAGCACGGCACAAAGAACTTTATAGCTCACTCTCTTACAAAACCACCTGTACTATGTCCACATGGTTGTCAACGTTTAAAAACGAATACAAATAATAACAGAAGCAATTCCAAGGGGAATTTTCCTTTGGGGGAGAGGATTAGATGGAAACATTCTAAAAAATGAAAAAGGTGCAACATCTGGAATAATTTTATTTTCTCACATCTTGGATACCTTATATGTGCAACGATGTCAAAAATAAAGGCTCAAGGAGTCCTGAAGTTGAAGTGTCTCAAGATCTCAGAATCCAAGACGACACCCTGAACATATAATTGATTTTTCTCTATTTACTAACCAGTAACACATTCACATCACTCACCTCTTAATAAAAGTAGTAACTCATCTCTCAAAAAAAGGCAAAATCCTATTCATTTAAAATGAAAAGCTTTTATGCATATTAGTTTGCCACAAAATAGATCAACACAGGTGTTCTACCAAACTGCTCATCTCTTCTGGGGTGAGCAGGTGCCCCACGCGGTGGCAACATCCAGGAATCTCGGGAAGACTCTCAGCACCATCTAGGCCAGCGATCCTCAACCCTGGTCACAGACTAGAATGATTCAGAAACTTTAAAGAAATTCTGAGCAGACTATTACTCTATACATGATTGGTAAAACAGTACTGACTAAAAGATAACATAAGGGAATATTGTCTTGAACTTGAGGTAGGCAAAGATTACCTGTACAGACCCATAAAGTACTAACCGAAAGGGGAAAAGATTGATCAATTCAACATTAAAATTAAAAACCTGCTTATTAAAAGACACCCTGAAGAGTGGGAAAGGCAACCCCCAGTGTGGAGACAATGGTGACCAACACATACATCAAAGAACAGGCCTGGGGCTGCTGTGGCCATCCTGCCACCAGAGGGGGGCAGCTAGTCTGAAGACCAGGCCTACACACAGGGGGGAAATGTAAAGCCAAAGATTCTGGGCCTTCTTTAGAACCTGAATCAGGGCACGCCTAAAGTCGGCCTGACTCATGCACTGTCTGCGTAGAAGAGCCCATTAATGCCCATTTTATTTATAAGCCAGGAATAGTCCGATTTTCTGTCACTTTCTTCATAAACAGTCTCAAGTGACACTCAATTCAGATACACTTCCACTTCAATTTTTAACTTCTCTGAGAAGGCAATCCACCACCTGTCCTCATTCCTGATTTCATTCAAGGCTTACTCTAAAAAGTTTTGACAATGCGAAACTGGGGTCGTCACTTGCCTAGTCTCAGGCACAAAAGGCTATCTTTTCGTTTCTCAATAATCGTCTTTGCCCTTTAGGGTCCTACTTCAGGGTATCCTCAGTTTTAGAGTTTACTGCTTCTCTGCCATCACTTCATATTCCTTTCTTTTTGTTTAATTCACCCCGGATTTCTCTAGCCCCATGCTCCCAGGGCACAATGCCCTAACAAACACTACTTACTGAAAGCAACATGGTAACCTTGTCTATTCATTTTGTCCACAAAACACATTTATCAGTGATAAATGTGTGCCAGTCCATGTGTTTACAACTATCACCATACCATGCATTATAATCCCTTTAGCTGTCAATAATCACAAATCCTCCAAAAATTTACATGCTTAAATAGATCACAGGAGTCTGCCTTACACTAGCAGCACTGGAACACTAACATTATGTACACACTGGGCCAGCAAGTTTTCACATTTCATTGTTTAATTAAATTGTTTTTTTACTTTATACCATTCCAGTTTAAAAAAATTCTTATATTTTTCTGTAAAACTCTTCCTTTACTTTTCATATGCTTGGAAACCATTTTGGAGTCTCCTTGCCAATGCAAAAGGCTTTTCCTTAAGGCTGGCATAGGCTGGACTGTAGTGACAGGCATGAGACGAGGCAGACAGCTTTTTCTCCTTTTTGCACACTGATTAAAAAAAAGTGCCACCAGATGTGAAAGGGAAAATTTAGACTCCAAATTCTGAAATTTAATCTAGCAATAAAGAAGCACCAAATTCTTAAGACACAGTGTACGTCAGCTATCTGCCATCCCACCGTTTCCTCCTTTAAATGTGCTCTTGATTAGAGGGAGCCTACAACATTTTTTTACTTTGGTTAACAAGGTTTCTTTTACTTTAGTGAGCACTACTGGTGAAGGAAAACAGGACTTCTTTGCTTTAAAAGGAGTTGGTGGTGGTCAGATAAGTGAGAAACTCAATTTTGTAAGTGGAGAGATTTCACTTTACTAGTGATATTTCTGACAGAGGTTTTTAAAAGAAAGAAGTACCTGTGTTTAATCCCCACTTTACCGATGCATAGATGCTTATCCTACCTGGAAGTGAGCAGAAAAGCTGTGAGGGAATAGGTCAAATTAGGCCTTAGGCACAGACTAAAGATAAGCGATTTTATTTTGAGATAGATTTAAAGCCAGTGGAGGGTTTTGAACACAGGAATGACCCAATCTCACTTATACTAAAAGAAAAAAAAATCACTCCAGCAACTGTGTGAAAAAAAGTTGTACAAATAGAATAGAATATTATGCTGCTAATAAATGAATGAGATAAATTTGTAAGTTGCTACGGAAAGATGTGCAAAACATATAGTTAAAAGCTAAGATGCAGAACAGTATACGCAGAGTATGATCTTCTTTGTGGAAACAAGCATACACATGCACCAGATTTCTCAAAATTTAAAGCCAAATTATTTTCATACCCAAATTGTTCTAAACATACTTAAAACTTTTCTAATAAATATTTTGGGTATTCATTTCAAACTTAAGTTCACTGAAATTAAATGGAATTAAACAAAATTTAAATGAAGTTAAAAATTCAGTACTTAGCCACATTTCAAGGGTTCCATAGCCACATGTGGCTAGAGTCTATGTTATTGGACAAAGCAGATCTAACAACTGTAGAAAACATATAGGAAAGGTTAAACCTGTTTCTGGGGCTTAGAACTGAGGGCAAGGGATGGGCCTTGTACTTCTCAACTTTATGCCTTCTGCCACAAAATAAACATTTTTTTTTTTCAAATTAAAAAGGCAGGGGCAGATGCAAGTTGTAAGAGATCTGAAGCTTATCAATTTTTAAAGCCCTTTTGACGAATACAAAATTATATAAGAAAGTGAAAATGCATTTAGAAGTGATAAAAATTTACAAATTTTAAACACCTGAAAATACCACAAACATCACAAAACCCAGAAAAATATCATCCTATTTTTATTAATTAATCATCTGGCAAACGTCTATAATACCTTTTTTTCCCTAAAATTTTTGGCTATCCACATTTTGACAAATGACAATATTATAATATAATTTTCCACATATAAAATTAAAGAATAATTTAATGTTTCTTCTAATTGTGGTACAGGAACATAGTTGTTTAGAAATATATGTCTAGGAAAGGTTCCTTTAACTTCACAACTCAAGTCAATTTTTAGGATCATCGTCAAATTTGGGAAAACTTCTATAAAGTTACTTTCATATGTGAGCTGCAAAACATCAGGGTGTTTCAGTTTCTTCCGTGGCAACTAATCCCAAGTATTCTTCAAATTGCAGGCACTCATTAACTATAAAGCTGATTGCAGACACATATTATGAAGTTTTTTGTTAACTTTCTCCATATTGTGGACAAATCAGCAAGAAACATAACTCTTTTCCCGATGTATTCCTACCATTCATCCCTCTTTGTTAACTAGATCTTCAAACAATCATCAAGCCTATTTATTCTATTTGGAATTTCTTCTTCTCAAATGAATTACTGCTTTGGGGATAATCTGAATTTTTTTTTACAATATACTTTTGGTCATCAGAATAGTTTCTATTTATTTCACCATTTTTATTGCTTTAGTTTTACGTTCCATTATCTGAATTTTCTCAGTTCTTTAATAAATAAAGGTAGTGGTAAAAAAAAAAAAAAAAGAAGTAACCCTTCATATATGTTTGAATTGGGAATCTGTAATTTCTCAGTTGTCTTACTGAAACACTCCTGAAACATCTTTTAAACTGCAGTTAAAGTCGTATATTCCCAGCTCAACTTCCCTTTAAGCCAGATCCAAAAAAAATGCCTGTGATCACTCCAGAGCAATCTAAGATGTGAAGAAATGTGATGGAAGGAGGGTCAGGGCAGAAAAGGGACAGCAGTCTTAACTAATTGTGTTTTAAATATCTTAAAATTCTTCAAATTTTGCAAGACCATATGGCCCTGTGAATACACAGCTAGAGATCTTCCCAGGGCCTTGGAGGGGGGCCTGTGCAAGGAAGGGGCCCTGAAACCTAAATCCCAGTCAATCAGCTTCTGGTAAACTTGCCTCTGATTACAGGTAAACAGAGGAGTCAGAAGACCCAGTTTAAGCCAAAGGTCCTTCCTTAGCTTAAGGAGTTCGGCGTTTCTCCCCACCTGTCCCTCCACCTCCACAGTGAATATTCAATTTCAGGCTGAAGTACACTTCCAGGAGGTCTTAGAGCAGCAAACTCTAACCTTCCTTCCTACTTGACACAGCTAAAATTGCTTCATCTCAGTTTTTGCTGAAGTTGAGGTTCATACAAGTTGAAATCTTAACCAAAAATTTCTGACTTGTTTTTCAGAAACTTCTTCAGTTTCAGTTTCAGCAATCCATTGTTTTGATTGATGCATCCAGCCTCTCTCTCGCTAAAGCTCGGGAAACGTTGTTAGCCCTATCTTAATGTAACAACTCTGAAAGTCTCAGTTGCCCCATAGATCCATTTTTTAAAAACTCATTTATATGGGCTAAAGCCAAGACACATATAGTTGGGGCGGGCAATAGTCATCACAGAGCTCCATATTTCATTAGTGGAAGTAATGTAACTAGTGGTACAACATAGGAAACAGTAATGAGGACATTATATTCACACTGCTCAGCTATGTACACAAAAAGGAAGCCTGCACAACATTGAACAATCTATAAAGTAGCAGTCAAAACTGGCTTCTTCCACAATTAAAGCTGTTTTCAGTTTCTCTTTACAATTCATCTTTTATTTTTAACAGAGAATCCCAAGCTCTTATTGGGGGTCATTACTTCTTAAATATTTTATTGACACTATTTAGTATCTCCATTTACCCTCTAACTCTTGGAAGTCCAGCAATAGGTTTTAGTTATGGCTTTCACCAAATTCTGTCAAATCTGAAAAATACACATAGTTAAGAACACGAACTCTTAAGAGCCAAACTGACTGGTTCAAATCCCAGCTCAGCCACTTTCTACCCGTGGTTTTGAGCAAGACACTGAACTTCTCTGTGCCTCAGTTATCTCATCGGTAAAACAGGGATAAAATAATACCCCATAGAGATGCTGTGAGCATTAAATGAATTCGTGTTCATAAATACTGAGAGCAGCGCCTGGTACACACTCGGGCTGCATATGTGTTTGTTAAATACAAGAAAAATATGAATCACATGTAATATGAAATGAGAGTGATCGAGAAGCTAAAATCAAGATATGCACACTAATTTGAGTGTTTTACTATCTCCCATCATGTTGTAAATTCCAAACTGCCAAAGACAGTTAATTCAAATTTAAAAGCACAAACACAATTCTGAGCCAAATAAACAACATTATCAATCCTTTATCTCTGATCACAGGTAATCAAACATTGACAAGCAGCTTGGGCTAGTAGAGTCTGATGTATGTGAAATGGACTCTAGCTGGGAAGCTTTAGGCACATCATTTAATTTCTTGGAACTTCATTTTCCGTATTTGGGCAAATGGGTATAACGCTGTCTGAACTTCTTAAGATATTTTCTAAAATCCCATTATATAAAACACACATAAAGAGCTATTATGTGGCCCAGCATCTAGCAGATGCTCATTAAATAGTAGTTATTATTATTGTTGTAATTGACCATTATTCTACTCCATTAACATTCCTCTTTCTATATTATACTACATATTAAAGATCGTTGCCCCTCACCATTCTAGGAATATAATTAAGAAAATCTATCTTCCCTATTCACTTTTGTTAAAACTGTCAAACATAATCAATGTCTGACCTTGTCCTGGACTAAGATTGAATAACATTGGTGAAAGAGATCCTTCATGGATATTTATGAATGCAAATGTGACACACAAGGTCCTTTCATTAGTACTTAACGTTATTAAAGTTTTTACAGAACTTAGATAAACTATCACAGAAAAGAATAATTACAGCTTAGATTTCTGCATAATAACAGTTTCAGTTTATGCCACCTTTTGTGAGAACTTTCAAAATCTTAACATATACTACTCTGTGAATATTTTCATTACATCTGCATATTAGATCAGAGCAGATATACGCCTGGTTTTATTTTAGAAAAATATGAGGCTAAAGATTTATGACTTGCCCTCCTAAACATACCAAGAAGGGAATTCACATAATTTCTCACTATTTCTGGAGGAAGCCTTTGCTGCCAGTACTGAGAATGTTACAAAATTAAATATTAAAGGCTCGAATTGCTAAATATTCTATAAGCTATGAAAAAAATACCGACTTCCATTTCTGGAAAATACATCAACTAATGTCCCTCAAATATTTTCCCTTGGATTAAATGGAAACAGTTCAAACCCAAAGAAGACACATAGCTTTAACCTGGAATGTTGGCTGTTAGAGTGTGTGCTGCTAGAAAGTAATTAAACCACCTTATATTCTTACTTAAGTGAGATTATAAAAACTCAGAAAAGAGTCCTTCAAGAAAAATTGTCAAAACAATTTAAATTCATTTAACACATTAAATCTCACTGTATTTATTGTGGAATTGTTACAGCATTCACTTTAACTTCAAAAAAAAGGTAATTGACAGATATTTTCCTTGGAATCCCACACAATTTTTCTTCAAATCTATTATAAAATACCAACACCAAGAATGGAAAGGCTATAGGCTAGAACTTTCAGAAGCGCTAGCAAGGGAAATTTTTGAAAAACAAATAAAAAAAAGCAAATATAGAAATTAATGTAATCACACTGACTTAAGAGGAGCCAAGGATGGAGGAAAATCTCGTATGATGGGACGTCTCTAGCACAGCGATAAAATGGGATGCAAAGGGGTATCTGGAGTGTAGGAAGTTGGATGTTAGATTCATTGATGGCCATGCCTGGTTCTAGGCTGACAGAGCTAAATCCCAAAGTATTATTGTACTAATAAATATTATAATTCTTCTCCCTAAATTTTTAATTTTAAAAATAATTTTTAAAACTTAAACATATATTAAAATGTACTACCATTTTCAGAAGAGCAACATGATATATAGCATTTGAACAGCTATGAAAAGGTAAAATATATTTCACAAACTTTGGTAAATAGGTGCATCAGCATTATGATTGTATTATTAATATACCGCCACAGCACAATGCTGATTACTTTGCTATAAATATAAATCCAAGGCAAAGATAAGTCCTATCTCACCTGCTCCCTTTAAAAAAATTTACAGCAGCTCTAACAAGATTGAGTGATGAATTCATATTGCAATTCTGGGACTGGTCATCTAGTTCTGTAGCAGCAGCAATATCAAAATGTCATCATTAGTTCCATAATATTTCTATAAATCTGTATTTTACAAATAGGTACTGAATTTATATTATGTTCTAATCCATGGAACAGAATTTGGTTTCACCTTATGACATAAACAAGTATATAATAAAACATAAATAAAATATTTAATTTTATATATAAAGTAAAACATAATGCATACAATAAAACATATAATGACTTATTAGATGATTATACTTTGTTTTCCTATTTTTGGGCCCAGAAACAGCACATTCTCTAATAATTTAATGATTCAGATTTAATTTCTGTACTTTCTTCCAAGAACACAGCAAACTTTCCTTTTCCTTCAAGGAAAATTACCTGTTAAGCTGAAAATAATGACAGCCGAATTTTCAGTTATAGAGAGAAACAGTTTCAGAGAGAAACTCAGGAAGCAACAATGAAGATTTCCCATTTCTCAAAACCTTGACCTAGTGGGCTCAGCGCTTCACATGAAAGGACCAAAACCTTCGGTCTCCACTCTGTTTTGAGTTACTACCCTGGCAGCCTTTCTGGCAGTTTCAATTGGTTAAAAGAATTTTTTTATTTCTGAGCAAAAATATATTTCATAATTGCTAAGTATCACAATAACCCAAGATTTGAAGCTTTCTGAGGAACACTGTAGAGCCGTGGAAAAAACCCCATGATCTACTACTACCTGGTGACCTTTCCAAGTCACTGGATATTTTTGAGCCTCAATTTTCCTCATCCATAAACCAGGAAAAAGGCATTTGCTCTGCCTTGTTCTAGGGATTTCTGAAAGGATCAAATAAAGTAGCATGTATGAAATGCTCTATAAGACAAAGTATTCAACAAATGGAACAGTATTAATAATTGTAGAAAAAATAAGAGTGATTATTAATTAAATAAAATGTATTAAACAATAACTGGGCTTTCTAGGACTAGGACTTTTCTAAGAATTTTAAGAGTTATAAAGGAAAAAGGGTGAGTGACTTTTCTAAATGATAACTTCAAAACAAATCTCAATACTTCTGAGCAAAGCAAGGCTAGAGTTGTCCTCTGCCCTAGGACAGACATCAAAACATCAGTACATAATATCCTCCCAAGGCAACTCCAAGACAATAGTAGGATTTATCAACCCCTTGCATCTCTATTATTTAGGAAGAGTCCTCATGGCCTACGGGCTAGTGAAGGCATCTCACTACTATTTCTCACCATGCACTTGAAGGCCACTTTGCCTACTGAACAATCAACACCATTTCTAATTAGATATATGAAGTATCAAAAACATGGCAATAACTTTCAGTAACAATTTACGCACACACAACACACATATACAAACACTCCATTTTTAAGAAGGGATATAAACATCTTAAAAAAATTCTTTTAAATCTACAGGACCTTAATCCCTGAAGATAGCAATTAAAAAAAGGGGATTGTTTGTGTAACTTGTACCAAAATAATGAGACATTTCCAAGTTTGTGTTTGAAGTTCTTTAAACAAGGTGGTCTTTTTAGTGAGCTGAGATAAAAATTTTAAACATTTTAGGGACCGAGCATTTGGTTGGCATTCTGCCACTTTCTACACCAGATAATTTCAGTTGCTGCTATTTGTCTCATATGTTTTTTATTCTCCCTCTAGGGAAGTCAAAGCCTTTTCACTTGCAGGCAAATTTTACTGTAGCTCTGGTAACTACTTTACAAGGTGATAAGCATTCACAAGAGGCTTTTATTAGGCTGGTAGCAAAAGCAAAAACTATGTGCACATATTTAGACAACATGTGCGAAATGGAAAACTTTAAACATATGAGAGCTCCAAGTTAACCTACTAAAACTGCATATCCCATGAAAAATCTGGGGGTAGAAAAAAGAAACATGCTAAATAGCCTCAAATATAACTGACTGTATATTTTCCTTGCCTTCAACTCAACATAACAGCTTGTTTAATTAACTATGTCAACTAATGCATATGCTAACTCATTGCTATCTGATTTTGCCCAGAGAATGTTTCCCTCCATCACTTTTCCAAATGATTTTACCAAGTTAGAACAGAAACTCTTGCTTTTATCATGTTTATTCCAACCGGTTCCATGAGTAGTGTCCCAAAGAAATAAATAGTCTGAACTCTATGGTACAATTAAGCTATGAGGGCAACTAAGCATTCAAACATGAGACTATTAGTTAAGACACAAAGTTCGAAAGTACTATACTAATCAGAGAAAGAAATGATCATCAGTTATCATAAACGTACCAGTCATGAGGGGCCTTAAGGCAGGCCTTGGATTCTAGATAAGACTTGAGTAAGAGGAGAGAATAACAGCCTGGGAAATGACAAAAATAATGTGCCCGCATGATCAGCTTCCAGGGCTCAGAGAGACTGAGCAGGAGCTCTGATGAGGGGCAGTGGAAAATGTGGGGAAACAGACCGTTTGTTGGAAATCACTGCACTAGACTAGTTTTACACATCATTAAGTAAAACAGACTCAGTGATTTTCAAGTCTCCTTCCACTACTTGTAAGTTTACATCATAAATCTAATAAAATAAACTCTCCTTGCTTTGTAAAGATACAGTGCTTTTCCTGACAACGTAACTTTTTCTGACCTGTCCACTAGACTGTAGGCTTACCAAGAATGAGTTCCACCTTATACCCCCAGAGGTTGGTTCCAGTGTACAGCACATAAGCAGGGATCAAAATAAATGCTTCCTGAATGCTACAGCACAGAGTGCAGGATTAGAAAGTGAACTTTCTTGGCACAGAGTAAGAAAAGTATAACCTTTCTCAGTTTGTCACTGTGCATCCCATAAGGAGAACAGAATTTCTCAAAATAACATCACAATGTAATTAGAAATCAGAAAGAAGAAGCAGTAGAATCTCAAAAAGAAAGATTTATAAGACAACCTACAGAATGGGAAAAAATAATTGCAAATCATATATCTGATAGACTTTTATCTAGAATATATAAAGAACTCTTATAACTCAATAATAAAAACATAAATACCCAAGTTAAAAATAAGGAAAAAATCTGAATAATCATCGGTCCAATGAAAATATACAAATGGCCAAAAAGCACATGAAAAAATGCTCAAATCATTAGCCATCAGGTAAATGCAAATCAAAGCCATAATAAGATACTACACCAGGGCTTCCCTGGTGGCGCAGTGGTTGAGAGTCCGCCTGCCGATGCAGGGGACATGGGTTCGTGCCCCAGTCCGGGAGGATCCCACATGCCGCGGAGCGGCTGGGCCCATGAGCCATGGCCGCTGAGCCTGCCCGCGTACCGCAAAAAAAAAAAAAAAAAAAAAAGATACTACACCATATCCACTAGGATGACTACAATCAAAAAGACAGACAGGCAAGATCTTTTTTTGACCCACCTCCTAGAGTAATGAAAATAAAAACAAAAATAAACAAATGGGACCTAATTAAACTTAAAAGCTTTTGCACAGCAAAGGAAACAATAAACAAGATGAAAAGACAACCCTCAGAATGGGAGAAAATATTTGCAAATGAAGCAACTGACAAGGGATTAATCTCCAAAATATACAAGCAGCTCATGCAGCTCAATATCAAAAAAGAAACAAACAACCCAATCCAAAAATGGGCAGAAGACCTAAATAAACATTTCTCCAAAGAAGACATACAGATGGCCAACAAACACACGAAAAGATACTCAACATCACTAATTATTAGAGAAATGCAAAACCAAATTACAGTGAGGTATCACCTCACACCAGTCAGAATGGTCACCATCAAAAAATCTATGAACAATAAATGCTGGAGAGGGTGTGGAGAAAAGGGAACACTCCTACAACTGTTGGTGGGAATGTAAACTGATACAACCACTATGGAGAACAGTATGGAGGCTCCTTAAAAAACTAAAAATGGGCTTCCCTGGTGGCGCAGTGGTTGAGAGTCCGCCTGCCGGTGCAGGGGACACGGGTTCGTGCCCCGGTCTGGGAAGATCCCACATGCCACAGAGCGGCTGGGCCCGTGAGCCATGGCCGCTGAGCCTGTGCGTCCGGAGCCTGTGCTCCGCAACGGGAGAGGCCACAACAGTGAGAGGCCCGTGTACCACAAAAAAAAAAAAAAAAAAAAAAACTAAACTAAAAACAAAACTACCATATGATCCAGCAATTCCACTCCTGGGCATATACCCGGAGAAAACCATAATTCAAAAAGATACATGCACCCCAATGTTCACTGCAGCACTATTTACAATCGCCAGGGCGTGGAAGCAACCTAAATGTCCATCAACAGAAGAATGCATAAAGAAGATGTGGTACATATATACAATAGAATATTACTCAGCCATATAAAGGAACAAAATTGGGTCATTTGTAGAGATGCGGATGGACCTAGAGGCTGTCATACAGAGTGAAGTAAGTCAGAAAGAGGAAAACAAATATCGTATACATTGCTTATATGTAGAATCTAGAAAAATGATACAGATGAACTTATTTGCAAAGCAGAAAGAGAGACACAGACATAGAGAACGGATGTATGGATGACGGGGGGAGAAGGGGGGACAGGATGAATTGGGAGATTGGGATTGACATATATACACTATTATGTATAAAATAGATAACTACTGAGAACCTACTGTATAGTACAGGGAACCCTACTCGATGCTCTGTGGTGACCTAAACGGGAAGGAAATCCAAAAAAGAGGGGATATATGCATATGTATAGCTGATTCACTTTGCTGTACAGCAGAAACTAACACAACACTGTAAAGCAAGTATACTCCAATAAAAATTAATTAAACAAGAAAAAACAGACAGACAGTAACAATTAGTATTGGCCAGGATATTGAGAAATTGGAACTTGCACACACTGCACTTAGGACTGTAAAATGGGCCAGTCCCTTTGCAAAACAGTCTGGAGTTTTTCAAATGATTAAACATAGAGTTACCATATGACTCAGCAATTCCACTCCTTGGTATATACCCAAGAGAAATGAAAACATATATACTCAAAAACCTGTACACAAATATTCACAGAAGCATTATTAATATTAGCCAAAAAGTAGATATAATCTGAATGTCTATTAACTGATGAATGAATAAACAAAATATGGTATAGCCATACAATGGAATATTATTCGGCAATAAAAAAGAATGGAATAATAATACATGTTCCAACGTGGATGAACGTTGAAAAGTAAAAGAAGTAAAGGACCCAGCCACAAAAGAAGTAAAATAAGCCAGTCAGAAAAGATCAAATATATTGTATGATTTCACTATGTGAAATGTCCAGAAAATGGAAATCTATAGAGTCAGAAAGTTTGGGGAAAATGAAAAGTAACTGCTACTGGGTACAGAGTTTCTTTCTGAAGTGATGAAAAGGTTCTACAGTTGCCTGTAAAACTACACAACGAGTGCTCTACTCTGTGAGTATGTTAAAAGCCATTGAATTGTACACTTTAAGTAAGTTAATGTTATAGTATATGAATTATATCTGAATAAAGACTTTATTAAAAATATAGTTTCTGTTTAGGGTGATGAAAGAGTTTTGGAAATAGACAGTGATGATGGTTTCACAACATTGTAAATGTAATTAATACCACTAAATTGTACATTTAAGATGGTTAGAATGGAAACTTTTATGTTATATATATTTTACCACAATAATTTTAAGAAAGTACAGAATGGAAAAAAATAACCTACTTTCCCCAGTTTTAATTATGAGTAGATTCTTCCTTCAGTAGAAGCACTTTGTCCAAAGTAGGAAAATCCCACATCTAAAATATTTTATCAGACCATAGATAAAGGAAGTATTAACATGATTTTGGAAATTTTATTGAATAAATCAATCAGTATAACATTTAAAAAATTTGTAAAAGATATTAAAATCAAATGCATTCCCATTTCAGTTTTACAACTTATAAACTTCGTATATTTGTGGTTCTTAACCTGCCTTAACACTGTTTTTGACAGATGATCTTTGTTAACTGCTTTGCTATTTCCTGTAATGAGGAAACTGACTGTTACACTTCAGGTTTTAACAAATAGCATTTCTACTAACCTTTGCTAATTATGCTGTGCCTGTATTTTGCACAACATTTCACACTACATTTATTCTCCTACTTTGATTTTAGAGCAACTTATTTGTAAAAAAGTGAATTTATATACATTTCTTTTTGGCTCACCAGCCAAATCTGATTGTGTTGCTTCTAATCCAATTCTACACAGATACTTAAACAGAAATGCACATTGATGTGACTAAACTGAATACTTAAATATACAGCACCTCTTTCATATTTCAACAGGAATGTAGATACACAGACATAAATACAGACCAAGCAAAAACAGCCTAGTGCACGCACTGTAAAAGCCATGTGCTTTACAATAAATATTTCTGCGCAAGTCTTTTCAAATACACTGAGAATTATTACTTAAACATGATTGCATTTGAATGTATAGCACTTTGATGGGTTTAGTTTAAAGCAAGTCTATTACGACAGAAAGAAGAGCAAATGTTCTACCATAGTGCCGTTTTATATGAAATAAAACATCAATATCGGAGATGAAAAAAATTAAAGCATCAAACAACAGTAACTGTCGTCAATCAAGCTTATTTCAGATAAATGAATACAGAATTTCAAATCTGTGATTACTCATACTTACATTCTTTTCACTTGACAATCCTGAAAATCACTTTACCTAAAAATTTTGGTTCTAAATGTTAGGCTCATTAATTAAAAGAATTAATCCTCTAAGAGGCTGTCACTTAGAAAAGGCATCTTGAGAAACAGAGTAACAAATACTGATATGAGTTATGCCTTGATTTTTAAATTTTTTTATATTTATAAACATAAATAATATTATACATGGTGAAAATTTCATTTTCTGTGATGAAAAATAAATGTTAATCTTTTTAGATGAGAAAAATAATGACTGATGCACATTGGATGCAAGGGCCAGGAGACTCCAGAAACCATATTTTTTATAAACTTAACAAAAAAACCCAATACATTTATTAAGTGCACACTTTGTGAAAGACATTTTCTTCTGCATTTTACATACTTGATTTCATTTAGTCCTCCCAAAAATTTTGTGCAGTAGGTATTCATTATGTATAGCCACTTCATACATGAGAAAACTAAGGATGAAGAGATTAAGTAGGCTGTGCAAATGTGCAGGAGTAAGAATTCGAACTAGAATTGAATCCAAGTCCATGCTCTTTCCATTACACCATTCTTTCTTCTACAAGTAAACATTCTATCATTTGCTAAAATAATTCAGTAGCATCAGCTGTTGCAACTGTAAAAAGGCTCGGGGAATACCAGACATATTCCTGAAGTCTGACTGGTAAAGTTATATTACCCAGCTACGAAGGGGAAATCACACTTAGGCAGAGCAATCCCTACTTTTCCAAGTTTGACACATCAGAACAAACAAGAAATCAAAACTAAAGTAAACTCAACCTTAACATTTATATTTCTTAAAGTCCTATTAATCCAACAAGCAGAGGCATGTAATAATACATGGACAACAGGATGCTAATTTTATAAAAACAATTTCTACTTGGATTCTGCATGTTGTATATTTCCCACTCTGTATGTATCTTGTACATGTATTTGAACATGTCTTTTATAGGTGTACATTTAAAAAAATTACTCCAAAAGAGAGCTCCTTCAAGGTCATCTCACTGGTTAATTTCATTTATAAGTTATAGTGAGGTTTCTTTTTTGGATACCAATACATTTCTTTTTTTTTTTGGCAATCTGAATTACATTTATTTTTAAACAAGTGGGAGGAATATTGAGTGTCTTGAATGTTGTGTGCAAAACTGATCCACGTCACCATCTCACCGTCACAACTGAACATGGCAAGGCAGGTACATTGGTTTCCAGCATCACAGGCAACACTGCATGTAGGTTTTTTAATGAATAATGTAAACTTCAGTGTTAAGGCAGCTGGTAGTAATGCTGAACACAGGCTTAGCTCCGTGCCCATTTCAGGAATGAGACGGTCAGCACTTGAAAACAAACTGTGAGAAGAGAAAAGGGGAGCCGGCATTATCTGACAAAAACAGTGTGTCAAAATATTTTCCCTTTCACACACACAAAAAGAAATACTGGAACATTTAGAAAAACAAAGCACCCATCCCGCCAACTTCAGCCTGTTCTTTAACAAATACTTCAAAATACTGATAAATAATAGTGACTGCAAGCAGAATTCCAGTGCCCGAGCCGATGGCCCCGAGGAAGTCAGCCAACACGGACAGGGCGCCGAGGCACAAGTTGCCGAACGCAGCTGCTATGGGGATGCACCTATTAAGCTCATGAACCATAGAGGTATCCCTGTGGCCTCTCATTACGATTTGCTGTTCTTTAAGCTGTTCAGCTACATCTTTGGCTGAGGAACCAGACACCACTATCCACATCTTAGAAAAGAATGCACGTGATCCCAACATGAAGATGCTATAAACAACCACATGGACAGGATCCTCAAATATGGCGCCCATGGACTCAGGAGGAGAAAGGTAGTAACAAAGGCCCCCCACTGGGTAAGAACAAGCAGATCCTTCCCAACTGACATCAGTCCATGGTCCTGGTAAATTTACTAAAAAGTTGCCTGGTAAATTTACTAAAAATCAAACTGACAGCATCTGGGAAATAACATACAGTTTGGATGATGGGGATGTTGGAGGTGTAGAAGAGCTTGGGGTAGCTGCTGTACTGCCCTCAGTACTGGGCCGACTTAATGGGCAGATCCACACGAAATCCCTGAAAATATATAACAGCAAACACGAAAACTGTAGCAATGAGGTTCATGAGATTGGGTAAATTCTGATGACTGAAAGCCTCCATTAGAGCTTGACCTGTGTCTGTCCTGGTGGCCAGTAAATAAAAGACAGCTATGACTGCACCCTCAAACTCAGTACCTCTGCCACTGTTAATGGTAGTGGGACTAAAGGCCTTCCAGACAATGGTTTCACAGATGTTGGTGGCAATAAAGAGGGAAATCCCAGACCCCAAGTCATAACCCTTCTGTAGCAGCTCATCTAACAGCAGCACAATCAAACCAGCAACAAACAAGTGAATGATGATAAGGAGACAGATTCCAGCACCCATTTCAGCGGTATCCCCGTACAGGTCCGTCATGACATACACAAGGGCTTGCCCAATCGTAATGATCATACCAGATAGTTTTGGGGCTCCACTGAATAGGGCTCTGTCTTTGGGTATATCTCCAACTTCAATGATTTTGGCTTCAGCTAACAACTGCATAATCAAACCAGATGTTACAACTGGGGAGATACCCAATTCCATTAAAGTTCCTCTGTTGAATGCAAAAATAACTCTCATCCAGTAGAAAGGATCTGCAGAATCTGATGACGTGATTCCAAATAGTGGTATCTGAAAACATACTAAGAAGATGAAAAGAGTTATAGCAGTCCATAGTACCTTCTCTCTCTAAACTGGATTTGCCTTTCAGGTTTCTGAATTTCTGGTAGAACTGCACAGAAAGGTTTGATAACTTCTAAAAATGTGATGCCCGTGGCGGCAGCTAGGGCCACCCGGTGGGGCCCAGTGACCTCAGCACGTCCTTCACTAGGGTCCCGCAGCTTGGGCCTCGGTACCTGCTCCTGACACGCTCCGGCCAGCCCCACCAATACATTAAAAAGGCATTTTTTATGGAAAAAAATATAGATGTACATACATATATAATTATAAAGGTAATGTAACTTACTCCAACTACACAAGAATGAGTCTAATTCTTACTGAAACACTTTTCTCTTAGCTTTCCCAACACCCTTTCTCCTCAGTATTTTCCTCTTGACTCTCTGGCTGTTCTTTCTCAGTCCATCTGTGAACGTCTCCTATTCTACTCAAGGTCTAGGTTTTAGAGCTCCCTAGGGCCAGGTCCTGGGCTCTCTTTCTCAACATTCCCTCCCTAGGTGATCACATTCATTCACAAAGATGTAAATACCATCTGCACCCTGATAATCCCCAGATTTATACTGTAAGCCCAAACCTCTACAAAAAACCTCCATTATTACATAAAAGTTACTTTGTCTAAAAACTGAACTCTTGATGTTCCCCCCAAACCTGTTCCTTCTCTAGACTTCTATATCCTCCACCCTATGGCTCATGCCATCAGACACTTATTTAATTCTAGGGAACCTCCTTGCCCCCATATATAATCCACCACCATATCCCCAAATACATTCTAAATGTGCCCACTTCTCTCCATTTCTACTGTCACTACTCTAGTCCAAGTGACCACTACCTCTTGCCTGGACTATTTATTATTGCTCTAGGCCATATCCTACAGATTCTCCTCTTTAATTTAAAGACCAGTGAGGTCTTTAAATTAAGACAAACAAACAAAAAACAGATACTATCATTTCTCTGATTAAAACTCCTTCAATAATTTCCCCTTGCACTTCAGGTCAAAATTCAAACTGCCAAACCTTGTATATTCTGACCTGCCTGTTTCTATCCAATTTCATCCCAGGTTTTTGCTCCCCTCTGTACTTCAGTGATACTGGTCTTCTTTCAGTTCTTCCAGTAAGCCAGAATCCTTACTGCCTCAGGGCTTTTGCACATGCTGTTTCCTCTACCTGGAACGCTTTCCTCCACTTCTTGCCCAGCTAACTCTGATTCATCGTTCAAGTTTCAGCACAAATATCACTTCCTGAGCCACCTCCTACCCTAAATTAGTTCCCCCTTGTGAATTCTCTCTCATAGCATCCTTTTCTTTCATATGACTCATTACAATTTGTAAGTAAATACATATGTGTGTGTATGCATATGTGCATATTAAATGCCTGGCTCTCCCACTACGTTGTTAAATTCATGAAGACAGGGACCATGTCCATCTTGGTCACCTCTGCATAGCCAACATTTTACATAGTGTCTGGCACATAATGGGTGCTTTATAAATATTTGCTGAATTAATCAATTAGTAAAAAGTTTCCTTCTCCACCAACACGTTGTTCCTGAAAGCAACCATTGTAAGTTGCTTTCCAGACATGAAAACATATGATTAAAGGGTAAAGAGTTCAGGAGATTGGCTCAAGATGGCAGAGTAGAAGGACATACTCTCACTCCCTCTTGTGAGAGCACCGGAATCACAACTAACTGCTGAACAATCATCGACAGGAAGCTACTGTAATTCACCAAAAAAGATACCCCACATCCAAATACAAAGGAAAAGCCACAATGAGACGGTAGGAGGGGTGCAATCAAAATAAAATCAAATCTCATAACTGCTGGATGGGTGACTCACAAACTGGAGAACACTTATACCACAGAAGTCCACCCACTGCAGTGAAGGTTCTGAGCCCCAGGCTTCCCAATCTGGGGGTCTGGGAATGGTAGGAGGAATTCCTAGAGAATCAGACTTTGAAGGTTAGCGGGATTTGATTGCAGGACTTTGACAGGACTGCGGGAATCAGAGACTCCACTCTCGGAGGGCACACACAAAGTAGTGTGCGCATCAGGACCCAGGGGAAGGAGCACTGACCCCATAGGAGACTGAACTAGACCTACCTGCTAGTGTTGGAGGGTCTCCTACAGAGGTTGGGGTGGCTGTGGCTCACCGTGTGGACAAGGACACTGGCAGCAGAAGTTCTGGGAAGTAGTGCTTGGCGTGGGCCCTGCCAGAGTCAGCCATTAGCCCCACCAAGGAGCCTGGATAGGCTCCAGTGTTGGGTCACCTCAGGCCAAACAACCATCAGGGAGGGAACTCAGCCCCACCAATCACCAGACAAGTGGATTAAAGTTTTATTCAGCTCTGCCCAGCAAAGCAACAGCCAGCTCTACCCACCACCAGTCCCTCCCATCAGGGAACTTGCACAAGCCTCGTAAATAGCCTCATTAACCAGAGGGCAGACAGCAGAAGCAAGAAGAACTACAATCTTGCAGCCTGTGGAACAAAAACCCCATTCACAGAAAGACAGACAAGATGAAAAGGCAGAGGGCTTTGTACCAGATGAAGAAACAAGATAAATCCCCAGAAGAACAACTAAATGAAGTGGAGATAGGCAACCTTCCAGAAAAACAATTCAGAATAATGTTAGGGAAGATGATCCAGGACCTCGGAAAAAGAATGGAGGCAAAGAAAATAATGAAGGAAACGATAGCAACGATCAATAAAATTAAAAGTTGGTTCTTTGAGAAGATAAACAAAATTGATAAACCGTTAGCCAGACTCATCAAGAAAAAAAGGGAGAACCCAAATCAATAGAATTAGAAATGAAAAAGGAGAAGTAACAACCGACACTGCAGAAATACAAAGGATCATGAGAGATTACTACAAGCAACTATATGCCAATAAAATGGACAACGTGGAAGAAATGGACAAATTCTTAGAAATGCACAACCTGCCAAGACTGAATCAGGAAGAAAACAGGAAATATGAACAGACCAATCACAAGCACTGAAATTGAAACTGTGATTAAAAATCTTCCAACAAACAAAAGGCCAGGGTCAGATGGCTTCACAGGTGAATTCTATCAACCATTGAGAGAAGAGGTATCACTTATCCTTCTCAAACTCCCCCAAAATATAGCAGAGGGAGGAACACCCCCAAACTCATTCTACGAGGCCACCATCACCGTGATACCAAAACCAGAGGAAGATGTCACAAAGAAAGAAAACTAGAGGTCAATATCACTGATGAACATAGATGCAAAAATCCTCAACAAAATACTAACAAACAGAATCCAACAGCACATTAAAAGGATCATACACCATGATCAAGTGGGGTTTATCCCAAGAATGCAAGGATTCTTCAATATACGCAAATCAAACAATGTGATACACCATATTAACAAACTGAAGGACAAAAGCCATATGATCATCTCAATAGATGCAAAGAAAGCTTTTGACAAAATTCAACACCCATTAATGATAAAAAGCCTCAAGAAAGTGGGCATAAAGGGAACTTTCCTCAACATAATAAAGGCCATATATGACAAACCCACAGCCAACATTGTCCTCAATGGTGAAAAATTGAAACCATTTCCGCTAAGATCAGGAACAAGACAAGGTTGCCCACTCTAACCACCATTATACAACATAGTTTTGGCAGTTTTAGCCAAAGCAATAAGAGAAGAAAAAGAAATAAAAGGAATCCAAATCAAAAAACAAGTAAAACTGTCACTGTTTGCAGATTACATGATACTATGTGTAGACAATCCTAAAGATGCCACCAGAAAACTTCTAGAGCTAATCAATGAATTCGGTAAAGTAGCAGGATACAAAATTAATGCACAGAAATCTCTGGCATTCCTATACACTAATGATGAAAAATCTGAACGTGAAATTAAGAAAACACTCCCATTTACCATTGCAACAAAAAGAATAAAATATCTAGGAATAAACCTACCTAAGGAAAAAAAGACCTGTATGCAGAACATTATAAGAAACTCATGAAAGAAATTAAAGATGATACAAATAGATGGGGAGAGATATACCATGCCCTTGGATTGGAAGAATCAACACTGTGAAAATGACTATACTACCCAAAACAATCTAAAGATTCAATGCAATCCCTATCAAACTACCAACGGCATTTTTCACAGAGATAGAACGAAAAATTTCACAATTAGTATGCAAACACAAAAGACCCCGAATAGCCAAAGCAATCTTGAGAAAGAAAAACGGAGCTGGAGGAAAAAGGTTCCCTGACTTCAGACTATACTACAAAGCTACAGTAATCAAGATAGTATGGTACTGGCAAAAAAAAAAGAAATATAGATCAATGGAACAGGATAGAAAGCCCAGAGATAAGCCCACGCACATATGGTCACCTTAGCTTTGATAAAGGAGGCAAGAATATATAGTGTAGACAAGACAGCCTATTGAAAAAGTGGTGCTGGGAAAACTGGACAGCTACATGTAAAAGAATGAAATTAGAACACTCCCTAACACATTACACAAAAATAAGCTCAAAATGGATTAAAGACCTAAATGTAAGGCCAGAAACAATCAAACTCTTAGAGGAAAATACAGGCAGAACACTCTATGACATAAATCACAGCAAGATCCTTTTTGACCCATCTCCTAGAGAAATAGAAATAAAAACAAAAGTAAACAAATGGGACCTAATGAAACTTAAAAACTTTTGCACAGCAAAGGAAAACTTAAACAAGATCAAAAGACAACCCTCAGAATGGGAGAAAATATTTGCAAATGAAGCAACTGACAAAGGATTAACCTCCAAAATTTACAGGCAGCTCATGCAGCTCAATATCCAAAAAACAAACAACCCAATCAAAAAATGGGCAGAAGACCTAAACAGACATTTCTCCAAAGGAGATATACAGATTGCCAACAAACACATGAAAGAATGCTCAACATCATTAATCATTAGAGAAATGCAAATCAAAACTACAATGAGATATCATCTCATACCAGTCAGAATGGCCATCATCAAAAAATCTAGAAACAATAAATTCTGGAGAGGGTGTGGAGAAAAGGGAACACTTTTGCACTGTTGGTGGGAATGTAAATTGATACAGCCACTATGGAGAACAGTATGGAGGTTCCTTAAAAAACTAAAAATAGAATTACCATAAGATCCAGCAATTCCACTACTGGGCATATACCCTGACAAAAGCATAATTCAAAAACAGTCATGTACCAAAATGTTCAGTGCATCTCTATTTACAATAGCCAGGACATGGAAGCAACCTAAGTGTCCATCAACAGATGAATGGATATAGAAGATGTGGCACATATATACAATGGAGTATTACTCAGCAATAAAAAGGAATGAAACTGAGTTATTTGTAGTGACGTGGATGGACCTAGAGACTGTCATACAGAGTGAAATAAGTCAGAAAGAGAAAAACAAATACCGTATGCTAACACATATATATGGAATCTTAAAAAACCCAAAAAAAGGGTCATGAAGAACCTAGGGGCCAGACGGGAATAAATACGCAGACCTACTAGAGAATGGACTTGAGGATACAGGGAGGGGGAAGGGTAAGCTGGGACAAAGTGAGAGAGTGGCATGGACACATATACACTACTAAGTGTAAAATAGATACCTAGTGGGAAGCAGCCGCATAGCACAGGGAGATCAGCTCAGTGCTTTGTGACCACCTAGAGGGATGGGTTAGGGAGGGTGGGAGGGAGGGAGACGCAAGAGGGAAGAGATATGGGGACATATGCATACGTATAACTGATTCACTTTGTTATAAAGCAGAAACTAACACACCATTGTAAAGCAATTATACTCTAATAAAGATGTTAAAAAAAAAGAATGGAGGCAAAGAATGAGAAGATGCCAGAAATGTTTAACAAAGACCTAGAAGAATTAAAGAACAAACAAACACAGATGAACAATACAATAACTGAAATGAAGAATACACCAGAAGGAGTCAATGGCACAATAACTGAGGCAGAAGAACGGATAAGTGACCTGGAAGACAGAATGGTGGAATTCCCTGCTGCACAACAAAATAAAGAAAAAGAATGAAAAGAAATGAAGACAGCCTAAAGACCTCTGGGACAACATTAAACGCAACAACATTCACATTATAGGGGTCCTAGAAGGAGTAGAGAGAGAGAAAGGACCCGAGAAAATATCTGAAGAGATTATACTTGAAAACTTCCCTAACATGGGAAAGGAAATAGCAACCCAAGTCCAGGAAGCGCAGAGAGTCTCATACAGGATAAACCCAAGGAGAAACACACCGAGACACAAAGTAATCAAATTGGCAAAAACTGAAGACAAAAATTATTGAAAGCAGCAAGGGAAAAACGACAAATAACATACAAGGGAACCCCATAAGGGTAACAGCTGATTTCTCAGCAGAAACTCCACAAGCCAGAAGCGAGTGGCAGGACATATTTAAACTGATGAAAGGGAAGAACCTACAACCAAGATTATCTACCCGGCAAGGATCACATTCAGATTCGCTGGAGAAATCAAAAGCTTTACAGAAAAGCAAAAGCTAAGAGAATTCAGCACCACCAAACCAGCTCTACAACAAAGGCTAAAGGAACTTCTCTAAGTGGGAAACACAAGAGAAGAAAAGGACCTATAAAAACAAACCCAAAACAATTAAGAAAATGGTCATAGGAACATACATATTGATAAGTACCTTAAATGTCAATGGATTAAATGCTCCAACCAAAAGATACAGGCTCGCTGAATGGATACAAAAACAAGACCCATATATATGCTGCCTACAAGAGACCCACTACAGACCTAGGGACACATACAGACTGAAAGTGAGGGGATGGAAAAAGATATTCCATGCAAATGGAAATCAGAAGAAAGATGGGGTAGCAATACTCATATCAGATAAAATAGACTTTAAAATAAAGCCTGTTACAAGAGACAAGGAAGGACACCACACAATGATCAAGGGATCAATCCAAGAAGAAGATATAACAATTATAAATATATATGCACCCACCATAGGAGCACCTCAATACAAAACGCAACTACTAATAGCTATAAAAGAAGAAATCAACAGTAACACAATAATAATGGGGGACTTTAACACCTCACCTACACCAATGGACAGATCATCCGAACAGAAAATGAATAAGGAAACACAAGCTTTAAATGACACAATACACCAGATAGATTTAATTGATACTTATAGGACATTCCATCCAAAAACAGCAGATTACACTTTCTTCTCGAGTGCACATGGAATATTCTCCAGGATAGGTCACATACTGGGTCACAAATCAAGGCTCAGTAAATTTAAGGAGACTGACATCATATCAAGCATCTTTTCTAACCACAACGCTATGAGATTAGAAATCAATTACAGGGGAAAAAAAAGTAAAAAACACAAACACATGGAGGCTAAACAATACATTATTAAATAACCAAGAGATCACTGAAGAAATCAAAGAGGAAATCAAAAAATACCTAGCGACAAATTACAATGAAAACACGACGATCCAAAACCTATGGGATGCAGCAAAAGCAGTTCTAAGAAGGAAGTTTATAGCAATACAATCCTACCTCAACAAACAAAAAACATCTCAAATTAACAATCTAACCTTACACCTAAAGGAACTAGAGAAAGAAGAATAAACAAAACCCAAAGTTAGTAGAAAGAAAGAAAGAAATAACGATCAGAGCAGAAATAAATGAAATAGGAACAAAGAAAACAATAGCAAAGATCAATAAAACTAAAAGCTGGTTCTTTGAGAAGATAAACAAAATTGATAAACCATTAGCCAGACTCATCAAGAAAAAGAGGGAGAGGACTCAAATCAATAAAAGTAGAAATGAAAAAGGGGTAGTTACAACACACACCGCAGAAATACAAAGCATCCTAAGAGACTACTACAAGCAACACTATGCCAATAAAATGGACAACCGGGAAGAAATGGACAAATTCTGAGAAAGGTATAACCTTCCAAGACTGATCCAGGAAGAAATAGAAAATATGAACAGACCAATCACAAGTAATGAAATTGAAACTGTGATTAAAAATCTTCCAACAAACAAAAGTCCAGGGTCAGATGCCTTCACAGGTGACTTCTATCAAACATACAGAGAAGAGCTAACACCCATCCTTCTCAAAGTCTTCCAAAAAATTGCAGAGGAAGGAACACTCCCAAACTCATTCTATGAGGCCACCATCACCCTGACACCAAAACCAGACAAAGATACTCCAAAGAAGAAAATCACAGAAAAATATCACTTATGAATAGAGATGCAAAAATCCTCAGCAAAATACTAGCAAACAGAATCCAACAACACACTAAAAGGATCATACGTCATGATCAACTGGGATTTATTCCAAGGATGCAAGGATTCTTCAATATATGCAAATCAAAGAATGTGATACACCGTATTAACAAATTGAAGAATGAAAACCATATGATCATCTCAATAGATGCAGAAAAAGCTTTTGACAAAATTCAACATCCATTTATGATAAAAACTCTCCAGTAAATGGGCACAGAGGGAACCTACCTCAACATAATAAAGGCTATGTACAACAAATCCACAGCAAACATCATTCTCAATGGTGAAAAACTGAAAGCATTTCCTCTAACATCAGGAACAAGACAAGGCTGTCCACTCTCACCAGTATTATTCAACATAGTGTTGGAAGTCCTAGCCACAGCAATCAGAGAAGAAAAAGAAATAAAAGGAATACAAATTGGAAAAGAAGAAGTAAAACTGTCACTGTTTGCAGATGACATGACACTATACATAGAGAATCCTAAAGTTGCCACCAGAAAACTACTAGAGCTAATCAATGAATCTGGTAAAGTTGCAGGATACAAAATTAATGCACAGAAATCTCTTGCACTCCTATACATTAATGATGAAAAATCTGAAAGAGAAATTAAGGAAACATTCTCATTTACCATTGCAACAAAAAGAATAAAATACCAAGGAATAAACCTACCTGGGAGACAAAAGACCTGTATGCAGAAAACTATGACACTGATGAAAGAAATTTAAGATGATACAAACAGATGGAGAGATATATACCATGTTCTTGGATTGGAAGAATCAATATTGTGAAAATGACTATACTACCCAAAGCAATCTACAGATTCAATGCAATCCCTATCAAACTACCAATGGCATTTTTTACAGAACTAAAACAAAAAATCTTAAAATTTGTATGGAGACACAAAAGGCCCCGAATAGTCAGGTCTTGAGGGAAGAAAACGGAGCTGGAGGAATCAGACTCCCAGACTTCAGACTATACTACAAAACCTACAGTAATCAAGACAATATGGTACTGGCACAAAAACGGAAATATAGATCAATGGAACAGGATAGAAAGCCCAGTGATAAACCCACACACTTATGGTCAACTAATCTATGACAAAGGAGGCAAGGATATACAATGGAGAAAAGACAGTCTCTTCAATAAGTGGTGTTGGGAAAACTGGACAGCTACATGTAAAAGAATGAAATTAGATCACTCCCTAACACCGTACACAAAGATAAACTCAAAATGGATTAGAGACCTAAATGTAAGACTGGACACTATAAAACTCTTAGAGGAAAACATAGGAAGAACACTCTTTGACATAAATCACAGCAAGATCTTTTTTGATCCACCTCCTAAAGTAATGGAAATAAAAACAAAAATAAATGAATGGGACCTAATGAAACTTAAAAGTTTTTGCATGACAAAGGAAACTACAAATAAGACCAAAAGACAACCCTCAGAATGGGAGAAAATATTTGCAAACGAATCAACGGACAAAGGATTAATCTCCAAAATATATAAACAGCTCATGCAGCTCAATATTAAAAAAAACAAACAACCCAATACAAAAATAGGCAGACCTAAATAGACATTTCTCCAAAGAAGACATACAGATGCCCAAGAGGCACATGAAAAGCTGCTCAACATCACTAATCATTAGAGAAATGCAAATCAAAACTACAGTGAGGTATCACCTCACATAGTTAGAATGGGCATCATCAGAAAATTTACAAACAACAAATGCTGAAGAGGGTATGGAGAAAAGGCAACCATCTTGCACTGTTGGTGGAAATGTAAATTGATACAGGCACTATGGAGAACAGTAAGGTTCCTTAGAAAACTAAAACTAGAACTACCAATATGACCCAGCAATTCTACTACTGGGCATATACCCAGAGAAAACTATAATTGAAAAAGCACATGCACCCCAATGTTCATTGCAGCACTATTTACGATAGCCAGGTCATGGAAGCAACCTAAATGCTCATTGACAGACAAATGGAAGAAGATGTGGTACATATATACAATGGAATATTACTCAGCCAGAAAAAGGAACGAAATTGGGTCATTTGTAGAGACGTGGAAGGATCTAGAGACTGTCATACAGAGTGAAGTAAGTCATAAAGAGAAAAACAAAATATCGTAAATTAACGCATATATGTGGAACCTAGAAAAATGGTACGTATGAACCAGTTTGCAGAGCAGAAATTGAGACACAGGTGTAGAGAACAAACGTATGGACATCTGAGCAGGCACCATGTCATTTGGAGCACGTCCACAGTGGTTTAACAGCAGCATTTTATCACTATAGTAAGTTTTAAGAGGAAGGTGGTAAGAAGGATTTCTTCAATAAAACTGTAATTATAAAGTGGTTAATTGTATTACAATAAAAAAGAAAGTATTTTATTTAGGAGTAAAAAATAATTTTGTCACTTTAGAAAGGTGTTAAATTTTTAGTAAGTTGATTTAATGTCTTATAGTTAGTAGTCCCACTTTCAGAAGAGATATGCATGTTTTGCTCAGTCCTTATCACATCAATGGCAGTTAACTGAAAAATCCAAAATTACTTTTTAGCAAGCCAATGTTTTCATGTTTATTCAAGTTAATGTTGGCTCAATAGGCAGATAGGACCAGAACTGTCATTCTAATGTGTTTTTAATTTATTTTTAAATTGAAGTATAGTTCTAATTGTTTTAATTCGTTGCATTAAAAATCTGTTAAAAACAAAAACGAAAACAAACCAAACCTCCTACTTTATTTTTCCTTGCACTTAAAAGAGGAATTCAAAGTTCCTCTAGTAAGTTCAACACCTGGGGGAACTTCATTAAGCGCTATTCCCTGAAATTACCGCTTCACGGTGCAAAATAGGGGCTTTATAATCTGAAGAAGTTAACGTAATGTGCACCGCTACTCAGGGACTCACAGTGGCACTGGGAAATGCTGCCATGCTATTACCTTAATTAATGTTTCCATCAAATGAGTGGAGTGCAAAAAAAAAAAAAAATTCATAACTAAAAGTCAGGGTTTAAAGGATTTGGAGAAACAATGAATTCCTGATTTCAACATTAGCTGAGGAAGACTTTAATTTCTGCTCTCAAACAGTCTTTAATTCTGGTAGCTACGTGTCAAGACATAAATGGATGCTGGATAAAGTTCAAAGATACTAAAATGATTAAGGAATCTGTTGACTGCTACATGTAGTAAACTGTAAAAAGTGTTATGACACTTCAGGATGGAAAAGGCAATGTAAAAGGCAGATTATAAGACTGCATAGTGTTATGAACTGTTATGAAAGGTATATGCTACTCGAACTTGTTTGCCAAATTTCAAAATTCTAGAATTTAAGATTTCTACAACAAAGGCAATACCAACTTAAATTTTGAAATAATTTAAGACAAATAAAATATTATTCTAAGCTGTGGAGAGAAAACATCAATCTTGTAAGAATCAGTGTAAAACTAAATTTTAATAGTTTGAAGGAGAATTTGGGTGATTTTTATAGATTTTATGGACTTAAAAGTAATCTTGCAAATATATTTGGGTGGGGATAGAGAATAGCTGACTTTTAAAGGTTGTTATTACAAACAATAGTCATAAATTCTCACAAACCTTCCTTTGAGGTGAATGCAAAAAATAGAGGTCTGGACCAAACACCAGAATTCTTTGCTTCCTATTAAAAAGTTGCTACTGGCCAGTTCTCGAATGAAAGTGTTAGCAGAATTTCAAATCTGCCTCATGCCTTGAACGTAGGAGCAATTCCAGGGTTTCAAGAATTTTTAACAATCAAGGGAAAGAAGGGGGTTCACTGCATAATAATTAGACGCTAAACAGTCTTGACTTATTTAAGCTGTCTTTCTATTTTCCTCATTGACACAGGAACTATCAAGTTTACTCAGATTTCTCTTTGGGCAAGTCCTGGCTAACCTTCTGGGCTCCCCTGTGTATAGACATATATGTAGAATCTGAACATCTTTTTAAGTTTCTCCAACCAACCACTGACAAGCTGGGTCATTTCTTCTATTCTTCATGAATTCATCATCAATCCAAAGTGGCAATTTTAAAATCCTACGGTTTCTCTGAAGATCATGAAATACCTTGATTAGTACTGCCTTACAGTTTTTCTTTTTTACATATAAATTTTAAGAAAAACTAGCTTTTGATCCTAATGTAAATATTCCGATTTTCTAAAGGTACTGCTTGACTTGCTGTTATTAGGAACACCAGTCAGCTTCCTTGACAAAACTGATCTTGAGGAATCTAAGTTTTGAAAATACTTCTGACTGTTTTTAGACAGCAAATGTGCCGAGGTCAAACCATATGGCACAAGAGTAAATAATCAGTTGCTTCAAAGAAACACTTGTTGAGCTACTGATGTGTGCTACAAAGAACTATCTCATTTTTTGGAGCACTACATGAAAGGGCAGGTGTTAGGAATGGGGACAAATGCCAAATCTCACTTGAGGTTACAGCAGCTTACTGACAATATGGTGAATGTCACAGGGACCAGGCAAGGTAATGACGGTGAGATATAAATTGACTACGTGATTAAACCTTAAATGTCTGATGCGACAGCAGTTCATTACTGAGTATTTATAGGGTCTCACCTGTGGTGTGTCAAATTAAAACTCTGATATTGTAACAAACTATGCTAACTTTCTACTTTAAAAATGCATTAATCCAAGCTACTTAAGGAATACTTATGTAACAGTTAAGCAATATTTTATTTATTTTAAAAGTTTATAATTTGTTCAGATATTGTACCTGAATACTGGTGCTGAGAAGTAAAAATAATTTCTTACCCTTTTCCCTAAAATTTCTGCCAGTTCTTTCAGGAATTCAAACAACAAGATTTCATTCCCTATACCCTGTCTCCTCCTTTTTATTTCCTTTCCCTGTTCTCTATCTCACCTGGGAATGTTGACCTTGAAGCCAATGGCTTGACCTTTGGCAGCTACCATCTAATTCCAAGTGGAGTCATGTCAAGGCAACTGCACACAGCAGGTGTACAAGAAATGCTGGCACTTTACCATCAAGTGCAAAGACAGTGCCATTTTTGAGCATTAGCACCACCCCAGAGTGGATAAGAGCCAGGGGTTCTGGCCTGTAGAAAATAGGAAAGCAGGAAAAACACATAAAGAAATGCCTGTGTGCTTTGTGACTAAGGAGCCACAGCCCTAAGAGTAGCTCAGAAAAAGGGCAAATTATTGGTGAAGCTAAAGCAAGGAAATTTTCTTGATGCAGAGCATGTGGTTACATAACCGTAAACCACAGCATATTTGGTTACAAGGACAAAAAAAGTTCATTTGTATTCATTGCTTAATGGAAGTTTTTATACATCCATATTGTTGTGCAATACTTTAATATTGATGCAGCACCTAGTGTCAATTGACCTTGAACAACAGTCCATTAAATATCACCAGGCCCTGGTTGAATCAGTAGTTAGCATCAAATACTACCCTGAGGTGTCCAACTCAGAGACGATTTAAGCTTTATGACTTGATGAATATAGCAATGATTTACTTCTTGGCACTAAGGGCACAGGGAGAACAAGCTTCTGTTTTGTTTGTTTCAAGTCAGTGAGTCAGATCCAATACTGGAAAAATTTCAAAAAGTATACTAAATTCTTCCAATGCCTATACTAGGCTTTGGTCCTATATTAAACATCTTTAAGAAACTGGATTAATTATTTCAACAGCTAACTACTATTTAACATTCTACAGACCCTTTTATCAATCCAAATAACTATAAACCTATATGTATCAAAAAGACATTTTTGTATTAGTCTGGCTTTAGAATCTATTAGGTCAATTGAAAACATGAAAAACTGGGTTATGTTGTTGCTTTAAGGTGACCAATAAGATGAAGTTTTGTTAACACTGGATTTTCCATCACATAATAATGGCTATGGTTTCTTAAAGACTCAGTATATGTAAGTGTTGGGCTAAGTTTTTGACATATACTGTCTCATTTAATCTTTACAACAATCTGATAAATTAGGCATTATTATTCCACTTTACAGATAGGAAAACTGAGGCACAAAGATAGTAATTGACTTGCCTAGACCAACAACTAATTAATGTCATGTGAACCAGAGCTGGATTCAGGTCTAATAAGCTCTGAGGTCTAGCTCCTGGTCACTAGGGTGGACAGTTTTCACTGGGCTCTCCTACTGTAATTCACCACAGATAACTTGCAGGAAATTATTTGGTCCAATTAGCCAAAAGGATTACTCAGACTAGGCCCCTACCAAGCACGACACACCATTCAGTAAGGAAAACCTCGATTAAACCCCAAGATGAGTTCTGTAAGTTAAACCTACAGACGTTTATTGAGTGCACGCAAAAGAGATGAGAGGCAAAGCCAAAAACACAGACCTCATTTCAAGAAAAAGAAAATATTCAGGATTAGTTAAAAAGAAGCAAATGTACCAACCTTATTATTAGGGTGTTTCTACATTTTATCTTAAAATGTGGCTACTATAAAATTATGCTACCTGCCCACATTCTGTACTCTTTCTTAAGTTACTATATACAAAGAGACAATATGACAAGCTTTAGAGAGACCAATTCAGCAAAAACTTATAAGTCAACAAAGCAAAAATAATTACTTTCTGATAGATGAAAATATAAGGGTAATTAAACCTTTACATATCTGAATGTATACATTAAAATAATAGTATGACCATTGGTGTGTCATCAAAAATAAATAAATAAAACTGTCATAGGTGAAATGAATCAAATAACACTGAGTATTTCTTACTGATTTATCTGTAAATCTATACTGTGGTAGTAGTTTGTTTGCTCCAGGCTTCTGATCCTACAACATGACTAAACGTTATTTGCTCTGGAGATTAAATGACGGACAAAACAAAACAAAGCCCAGATTTAAGAACTCGTAGTGGGCTTGGGCAGAAACCTTGGCATTCTGCTGGAGAGAAGGAGAAACTGCTATTGAGTGAGCACCCATTCTGTGCCCAGTGCTGGGCTGAGTAGTTTACATAAGTTATTGGATCTAAACATTTCAACAGCCCTACTGACACCACGTCATCATCATCCTTTCACAGCTGAGGTAAATGAAGCCCAGAGAGGTTAATTAACTCACCACAGTCCCAGCGGGCAAGTAGCAGAGCTGAGATTCAACTCTGGATGTCTGACTCATAGACAATGGGGTTCCCCCAAAATTAACATATAAAAATTATATATACATATAGTAATCTTAACTCCTTTTTCTCCAAAAGTGACAGGATTCTCAAAATGTAGCTTTAGAAAAGCTGGGGGGCAGGGATGTGACCCAATCCAAGGAAAGGAACACCCTCATGGAGTGAGGCAGCTACCGTGGCTGGACAAGCAGTAGGGTCTGTGGGGAAACCAGAGTCCCGATGACCTCCAGCCACCCCAGTTGTTTTCAGCTTGTTTCCTACCACTGGGGAATGGAAAGTGACCGGCTCTGTGAGCGGCCATTGGAAGCCAGGCTCCAACAGTCCTGGACGCGTTGGCAGAGGATGGCATCTGTCTTCTGCATTGTGGAAAAGCTCAGAGACACAGTGGCTCCCACCTTAACACACTGAGGAATGAGTCTGTTGCTTCCTATTTTGCCCTGTCACTCTATACGAAGACGTTAAGAAAAGAATTTTTGGATTCAAAGAGAGAACTTTAAAATAAAAAAGAATACTTTTTGGAAGAAACATTGATAGGAACCAGATGAGATGACGAATAACATGTTCTGTGAAGTGAAAACAAGTAAACAAGAGCTATCATGCACATCAGTAAGATAATTTGAAAAGCACATTGGAATAAAATAAAGACAACTAGATGTTTGAAAGTATTGAGTGAGCAGATGCCATCTAAATAAGCAGAACTGCTCCATCTAAGGACATCTAGAAACTCAGCAGGTGAAGAAGCATTTAAATCCACCTTCATTAAACTGGCAGGTAGAAAAATGGAGCTATAATCTGTAGATCCATGGTTTCGCACAAGAGCTGGAACTTAGGAGGAAGAAATGTAGCAATCTTAAAACTGAGCTACAAAAAATCCAAAGCGATCAGTCTCAGGAAGAGGATCTGACCAGCTGACATCTTCAAAGACCAAATATCTCAGGTCATAGTTAAGTAGCATTCATCTGGGAACTGAGGAGAGAGATGGCTAACTTATATCAGGACTTAAGTGCAGCCTGAACTACTAAGAACACTGAAAACTCCAAGTGCAATCAGGAAAGCCTTCATTCCAAGAGAAGGCATTGAAGTCACTGGGAAGGACGGCACAAAGTCCATTTGACGCGATGCTCAAAAGACAATCTTCTCTCACTAAATGCAAAGCACTTTGTTATAAGGATCATAGCTTCCCCTTTACCAGGAGATATAAAGATTTTATCAGACAAAGCAATTCTCCAGTCACAGACAGATAATGAGAGAACCGTTCCTAATGACAGCACAAACTTTCAGGAACATGACTCCTATGGCAACAAATCTATGGGTGTTCCCAAGAGCTCCTAAATTGAGTCAGGTAGTTTTTGGGGAGATTAGGAATAAAACTTTTGGGTCAACATAACCAAAGCTGCCTTTGTAAGAATTAATTCTGAAGAGATTCATATCTGGAGACGAGGATACGAGATTTTTCCCTACTTGTTCTCCAAGAAATGTGTATAACAAACTATAAAAGTGGACTTAGATTAAAAATTTGCTGAAATCTTTAGTCTTTAGTATAGAATATATATTTTTATTATATATATTAAGGTACAATATGTACCAATATATTGTCTCTTTAAAAATTACCTTTATATTATACTATCTTTCCTTCAAATGTGATACCGTTACAGGATTTTTCCAGCTATAATATCTGTGCTTTCAAGAGTGGTATGCTATCAATCAACCAATATCAACTTTCCTCTTTGACTGACCTTGCAACAATATTCATTTAAGGTATAATCACTCTTCACGGACAAATCATTGTCTATTAAACAGTAATTTATTTGATGTGTTCCTGGAAATTTTTTTACATCACTGGTTTTATGAAACCTAAGTGTTCCATGAAAGAAACTACAAAAATAACACCACCCTATTCACAACATACTCGTTAAACATACTTTTATGAATATAAGTAAAACACTTCATAATCTTATATTTACTATATAATACAATTCAAACTGAATTAAAATGCTTTTTGATATCAGAGTCTTAGGTCTTAGCTATTCCCTGAACATTGTGGGAGATTGGAAAGCATTTTTAGTTAATGCATTTGGGATTAAAACCACTGCTTTTTGGATGAAAAAATAAAGTTAATTGGCATATTTTGCTTCAATGACCAAAAGAAACATAAGGTAGCAGTGCAAATTAATGGAGATGATAGGTAACTCTTGCATTTTTAAGGGGGAGAATGGAAGAACAACAAAGATTATAAAAGCTTTTTAGGCTAGGCATTTGGTTTCAGCATGGTGCGGTAAAGGGCTTCATTCTAACCATATGCCTCATGCTCTTGAATATCTGTGATGAAACTTCAAATGAACAGTAACATTTTTATACTTTTCCATAGAATGAAGAATGACAAATCTTCTGAATTTACTTAGGTGAAAGCCAATTAGGAGAGAGATTTAACTCTGGAAAGTAAAAGCACCAAAATATAGCTTAATTAAATAGGGAAGATAATTTTAAAAGCATAATCTTCCTATATTCATGAACTTCTTAAGGGTTCAAATCTAAAGACCTTAAGTTAAAATAAGAAATCTTAACAATGACAAAGGCTACAACCCCCCGAGATACAGAAACCAGAGAATTTCTGGGAACTGAGAGGAGAGTCACATCCACACTAGGGGAAATCTAATGGCTTACTTTGACACCGCATTCCCCAAATCCCACCACCTTCGGACTCAGCTCTGAGACTCCATGAGCTAACGACGGTTTCCCTAGGATTACAGAACCAGGACAGTATCTCAAATAGAATGCTCTAAGTTAAGCCTATAGTTCTACAGTAACATTATAATAACTTTGCTAATAATAACGTGGATCAAAAGTTTTTTTAAAAGGTAGGGAAGAATAACCCTATACTTTGGAATTAAAGCATATACTGCTAATTCTTAACTATAACAAAAAAAAAAGAAGAGGAGAAGAAAAAGGCAATTACAATCCTTTGAAAATGCAAGGAAATTAAAAGTTCAGAATTATCTAAAAGAACCAGAAATTACACTCATATTTTCTTCTCTAAAGAGAGATATTCATATTATGTATGACAGAAATCTCTAATTTTATCAATAAGTGGGAAGTCTGTCTTGGTCTGCTGTATCTGGATTCAATGTAAAGCAATTATACTCCAATAAAGATGTAAAAAGAAAAAAAAGATAATATGGAATGGGGTGAAACAGGTAGGGGTATAGATAAAACATGACAGTCATCAGTTGGTAAATATTAAAGCTGGATGAGTTCATGGGTATGCAAGGAACACTTACAGTATTTTTATACTTTTGTATATGCTTAAAATTTGTGATAATTGTTTAAAAACAAGACGACACTGTAGAAAACTGTTTGGCAGTTTCTCAAAGGTTAAACGTAGAGCTACCGTATGATCCAACAACTCTGCTACTACCTACACTGCACATCTAAAAGAACTGAAAGCAGGGATTTGAACAAATATTCGTACACCAATGATCATAGCAGCATGATTCACAATAGCTACAAGGTGGAAACAACCCAAGTGTCAATCAACTGATCAATAACAAAATATGGTATATACACACAGTGGGATTTAGTAAGCCAAAAGAGGAATGGCATTTTGTTACATGCTATAACATGGATGAACCTTGAAAACACTAGGTTTAGTGAAATAAGCCAGACATAGAAGGATAAATATTGTAGATTCCACTTACATGAGGTACCTAGAATAGGCAAATTCATAGAGACACAAAACAGAATAGAGGTTACTAAGGGCTGGTGGGAGGGAAAATGGGGTTGTTACTGTTTGATGGTTAAAGAGTTTTTGTTGAGGATGATGAAAAAGTTTTGGTTATAGACAGTGGTGATGGTTACACGACACTGTGACTGTATTTAATGCCACTGAACTGCATATCTATAAATGGTTAAAATAAATATGATTTATGTATATTTTACCACAATAAAAAAAAGAGGAATAAAAAAAAGAAGACATTTCCAAGCTACTAATACAAATGAAGTATATTAAGCATATAAAATACATAAGTATAAACAATTCACATGTTTTTATAAACATTTAAAGAAAGCTTCAGTGACAGAGCTGAAAATTATTAAAGTATTTTAGCAGAATACCTAACTTCAATTGACATGAATGTCTAGCAGTAAAAACTGCCCTGGGATTAATTCTACACAGTGGCTGATGACATACCAGCCTGTGTATGCATAATTATCACATATTGCTAAGTTTTCTGTGTAGCATCTATTTCATGTGGTAACATTAATTTCAAAACATGAGCAATGGCTATTACTAACAAGGGGACCACAATTCTAATTTAGGAATATGAAGTTTATATTGGTTTGCTTTGTTTTGCAGAATAAAAATTGTCATGGCTGGGTGAAAGATACTCTCACTAAACCAATAAATAAAATCAACAAAGGAAATGCATCAGTGAAGCACTCAAAATGTCAGCCTTCAGTGCATACTTATAGCCTAGTAGTTTCTTCAGAACTATACACCAAGACCACTGATGTCCTTCCGAGGTTTAACTTGGCATTGAGCTGATTACCCGGAGACTCTGGAGTTTCCTGCCAGATAAGGGACAAACATACCAACTGGGTATGGTGTGCTACTTGCTGCTGTTTTAAAAAACAATGCCAGATTGCAACACTCTTTGTGCACAAAAATGCCTGACATTTCTGGCTTAAGACCTTTTGGGTCTAATAAATAACTCCATTTCTAATGACAGAGGTTTCTTTCATTGATGGATTTATTAAATAAATAAGTAGTTCATCAGTTTACAGAATGTGTTATTTCACACAATTTAATATGAAAGAACTAGCAGGTGGTACTATTAAGAACCATCAGTAGTAGGAATTGTTTCATAGATGACCAACTTAATCTACATTTGGAACACTGCCATCCTTTATAAAGTTTTTCCATATAACACATTCAGAGTTTTAGTGCCCATCTACTCAGGGTGTTTATGAAATCCTCGTGCAGCTTTAAACTTGACCTATCCCACTGAATTATATTTTATGGGACTGTGTTAAAACTGCTGTGTATTCATCCAGACCACATTCTTTAAAGGAACTTCAAGCCAGGATCATGAATGCAATTTATGAAATCACTCAGCAGCAGCTGGAGAATGTTTTCAATGAGGTGGAAAATCAGACTGAATGTTGATCACCAAAAAAGGGTGGTTATGTTGAAGTCTATAAATTTAAACTGCAATGTTAAAGTCTTATTCACACTGATTTAAGTCATTTTTATTTTTTTTCTGTCACAAATACAACAAAGATTAAGGTTTAGCGTTAACATGGAATTTTAAAAACACCCAAAATGGCCATGATGTTATACATTTCTATTAGAAATTTTTATTATTTTTCCCATGTTAGAAGACTAATAGCAACTCATTAGAAAATGTTTTACAGCATCCTAAAAGGCTAAAATATATTTTAGAGATCACTGATTCTCCAGTTGACTTAGGCCATGTTTGTAAAATTGTACTATTTATAAAAATGTATTTTTATAAGCAAACCATTTCCTAATGGGTTGTGAAAGGAGAAAAATCAGTGCAAGAGAGAGGTTGATTAACATGTTAAAACAGAACATGACTAGATACAATGCAGTAACCTGGATTTGATCCAGGGACAAAAAAAGGACATTAGAAAAACTGGTAGAAAAACTGGTAAAATCCAGATAAAGTCTGTGGTTTAGTTAATAGTATTATACCAATGTTAATTTCACAGTTCTGACAAATCTCCCACAGCTATGTTAGGTGCAGATGAAGGATATAAAGAAACACTCTGTAGCATTTATGCAACTTCTCTGTAAGTCTAAAATTATTCCAAAATGAAAGTTTATTAATTTTTAATGTTATGAGAATATTGGTAGCTTCTGCAATCCCCTTCTTCTCTACCTTTCCTGTACCTATTGCTTGTGACAAATTTTATTTTCCAGAGTTGGCCACCAAATCTCCTGTCACATGTTCTTTTTAGCCATGTTTCCCCATTAAGAACTAGCATTTACTTAGCCATACTCTTGAATCTGAGATCACCCTGAGTCTACTTTAACCAACGAAACATGGTAAGAGTGATACTATACCAGTTCTAAGTGTAGCTCTTAACTGGCCTGGTAGCTTCACCTCCTACCTCTCTGAATGCTAACTCTTAGAACCCAGACACCATTTTATAAGAAACCCAAGCAATGCAGAGAAGCTACATACAGGTTCTCTTTTTCACAGCGTTAGCTTGAGCCAGAATCAACCAGCCCCCATGAGAGTAAGCCACTCTGGACATCAAGCCCAGTTGAGCTTTGTGATGACAGCAACCCCAGCCAACACCTGATTACAACCACATGAAAAAGCTCAACCAAGCACTGCCCAGCTAAGCCCAGACAACCCACAGAACTATGAGACATAACAACTATGAGAGATAACAAATCACTGTTTTATGCCACTAAGTTTATGGTAGTTTGTTACACAGCAAAAGATAATTTGGACACGTAATCATCAAAAAGGAAACTGCTACCCAGATGAATTCATGGAAGGGTTGAAAATAGAAGGTCTGAAAAATAGAAGAACTGAAAAAACAATAATTGTTTCTATTTTCACTTTACTATTCTGCCTATTTCTTTCTTTTCACAGAATTTATTGATTATAGCAGTTAAGGACAATAAGTGATTTTCAGGAAAAAATACTCAACTAGAACTTCATGGGAGAATCTACATTTTCACATTAACCAAGAGTCAAACATATCAGTTCACTAAATACTTTCTTAAAAGGGACATCAACTACTCATTGCATTTGCTTACTAAATGACAAGAATATTTTACTGACTCCCAACGGCTAGAGCAAGTAATCCAAGCAGAAGCTATAAAAATACTTATCTAAAATTGACTACATAATACAAAATAATAATAGCTGATATTTATCTCAGATATTCCTCACAGTCCTATCAGGTGGCTCTTCTAACTTTCTCTTTTTTTTTTTTTTTTTTTTTTAGCGGTATGTGGGCCTCTCACTGTTGTGGCCTCTCCCGTTGCGGAGCACAGGCTCCAGACGCGCAGGCTCAGCGGCCATGGCTCACGGGCCCAGCAGCTCCGCGGCATGTGGGATCTTCCCAGACCGGGGCACGAACTCGTGTCCCCTGCATCGGCAGGCGGACTCTCAACCACTGTGTCACCAGGGAAGCCCTAACTTTCTCTATTTTATCAATAAGGAAAATGAAGTTTAGCAATATTAAGCAACTTGCCTAAGGTCACCAGTTCAGTTTGGGTAGGAGCTAAGCTTCAAATCCAGTTTGTATCCACAGTCCAAACCCTTCCACCACACCTCTCCTGATTATGATATTTTTCTACTTAAGGTTTCTTTCATACATTTTAATAGACTATTAAAAATATTCTGAATCACTTAATCAAATAGTATATTTTAAACTTGGTCTAACATCCCATTCCATAGAAGAGATATGTATTCTTTAAAAAAAACTTTGTTCTGTAAAGTCTTTTATTGGGCCAGTTGCTATAAGCCACTCAGGTTATAGTAATTTTGTTGTAGCACTTGAATGAACTAAGGTAGGTAGCTATAAATAATAGGCAATTTAGCAGAATCTTTGGGGTTAATTACTAATAGCAAATTAAATACCTACAAGTCTTGACATAACACTCTAAAATGTAAAATGACATGATCGTCTTGATTCTACTCCTAAAAATATCTCTAGAAGCAGTTTTTTTCTCCTTTCATCTTCACTATGCTCGTCCGGGACTTCACCACTTCTTGACTAAACCATTGCAAACGGCTCCCAAAGGTCCTCTGTGTCTCGAACATATTTTCTCTACAGACCATGTCCCATACTGTGACCATAATTCTGTCCTTAAAGCATAGTTTTGATCCTTTTGCTCCTTGCACTCAGACAGAAAATACTTTCAAAGTATTTGAAAATCGAAGTTCAACAATTTTAGTAAAATATGCAAAGCTCCACCTCCCACTCCAGCTGCTGCCCCTCTCTGGTCCCAACCATCTTTCAGGTATCACTTCTCACTATATTCCATCGAATATTATTTGCTCTGAAAATCATCATCTTTCATTTTTCTGCTTAATATTGCTTAAACTCAGGTTGATTGCTTTTTCCCCAAGTTCTTTTTTTTTTTTCAACAGAAAATTCATGCTTCATAAGCTGATAGCACATGCTTACTTTTTAAGCTCAATCATTCATAACAGGTCACTTGGCTCAGATCAGGAAGGGAGGAGGAGAGAGAGACTGACACCCAGTGCGCCTTTGAAGAGGTCAAATATGGGGATGTAGGCAATTTTTTTCTCTAAAATAGGAATGAACTAGGCAAGTATGGATGCCATTAAAAATAAGTAGGTCTAAAGGTAGAGAAAGGAAAAGGAGTTTGACGAGACAAGATAATCTGCTTAGCATGAGTACCAGAAGAAAGCCCAAGAAGATGTGAACAAGTCCGTCAGCCTCTGCGGGTCCAGTAGCACAGTGGTTCTCAACCTTGGCCGAACACTGGAATCACGTGGGGAGTGTCTCACCATGCAAAATGTACTCTAGAACAATTACATCAGAATATTTAGTGGTGGAACCAAGGCACTGGCATGCTTAAGAACACCTCCAGGAGATTCCAATGTGCAAAGTTGACATCCACTCTGTTAAGACAATGCTGATGAGAAAGGACCAGAAAAGAGAGTTGACAGCTCAGATAACTAGGAAGCAGCAATGCATTACAGTGCCCATGTGCACAGTGATGGTTTTCTTCAGGAATGCTTAGTAGCCTGGGGGCAGGAGCAGATAAAGGGAAGGGTTGGCTTTATCCAGAGTTGAAAACTGGCAGGGATCAGAAAATTGAGAGACCTGATCTTACAACACTGCAGTGAAAGACTGCAGACTTCAGGCTAGACAAGAAGTCAGGAAGTCACTGAAATAAAATTTTCAATGAGTTAGATGAACAAGCAGGAATAGTGGCATGAAAGAGGGACATGACATCAGAGAATAGGATCCCTGGGTTTAAGATTTAAGACTTCAGAGGAGGCATCATTCTGAGTGAGCATATATTCGAGACCAAGGCCACATCGGAGAACTGCCGGAACAGAGAAGGAAAATGTCAGTGGCATAGAAAGTCTTTGGAGAACAAGGGATTGAGGCGAGAGTGTTAGCTGGGGCATTATCATGAATGTTAGAGATACCTAGGCTGACTATAGGAGCTGCGAAGGGGAAAAAGCCAAGTCCAAGGGCCCTTTAAATCTGGAGCAAGTAGAGGATGGCAGGTGGTATGGAGCTTAGAGCATGGTGTCCTTATTAATGCGGTAGAAGAAAAATGGACTGAAGTGGCAGCAGCAGAACAACCCTGATCACAGAAACCAAGTCCTAAACACACACACTTAGAATGAGCAGCATCCATCTGAGAGGGCTGAATCCTTTCAATTAATGGAAGAAAATAGAGGAGCATCTTTTCATACCTGTATTTGTTCACGTCACCCTCACCCATGCTTAATTTTCATCAATGGCTTCCACTGCTCTTAAGATAAAGATATTATCAGGGCCCACAAGATCTAGCATGATCTGGGTCTGCCTAACCCTCCAGCCTCATCAAGTTCCACAGCCCCTCCTGGCTCTCTGCGCATCAGCCTAAGGGCCTCCTTCCAATTCACCGAAAGTGCTGTATGTGCCCTCCCACCAAAGGGACATTTTGATTTCCTATTCCCTCTGTCTGGAACCCTCTCCTCTCCATTCCCTCTCTATTCAGTTAACTCTTACACATGTTTTCACTCTCAAGTGTTACTTAGGGAAGACTTCCTCAAACTTCCTCACTTGGTCATCTGTTCTCATAGCACTTATCAACACTGTAGTTTTACACTTATTCAGGTGATCATATCTTTAATGTTTGTCTCTCCAACTGGACTCTCATTTCCGTGAGGGCACAGACTGTCATCTATCATAATCACCATTTATTCCCAATGCCTAGCAAAGTGACTTGCATATGGCAAGCCCACTATAAACGTTGTCAAATGAATAAATAAGTGAATAAATACATGAATAGATATATAAATGAACATAGCGAAAAGGCTGATGTAATCTTGATACTATTCTTATAGCAGCCAGAGATACTATTTCTCAATGGCTTCATATATGCCAGATATGGCTACTCACTTAATCCATGCATCAACCTCAAAGATAGGTTTTATCACCTCAATTTTATAAATGAGGAGACTGACACTCAAAGAGATTAAATGACTTGCCTACTGTCCCCCACCAGAGAAGTACCAGAGCCAAGATTTTCTTAGGTAGAGGTATTCTATCTCCAGGTAGAGCTGGCCTTAGGATACCTTCAGTTCAGGCCAAATTATTCCTCAAAAAAGCAACATTAGATGTGCACACGTATCTGAACATGTATCAGTTTGAGTAGCTTCAAGCTGGTACTCTTCACCTTGAATTTTACAATAGAATAAAAGGCACCAAGAGAGCTGGAAACTGGATCAACAGAAGAGAACAGATTTGGATGGAAAGTTCCATAAAATCATGGGGAGGATAGTAGCCAAAATCCTCGTAGGCAGTCACAGAGGATCAGAGAGAGGAGGAAGAAGCAGCACAAAAGGTTGATTCACTGACGGTACAGAGCTTCCCTGAGGTGAAGGGGAATTTTCATTCCAGGGAGACCAGTTCCGGCTAAGAATAAGTCTCTTCCTTATCCGCTGGGATAAGACTCTGACATCACCATTTAGTACTTATATTCAAATACATGAGCATCTTTTTAAGAAAAACTGGGTTCTAATGGCAGGAACCCCTATGGCTCATAATCATGCAGAAGTAGAGTGGTTTTCGTTTGGTAACAGTACTAGACTGTCTCCTTGACATTGCAAACAGAATTCCAACTTGCCACAGTGGCAGGTCCAAAGCACATGAACACCTATATACACATAGAATATGTGAGAAAAGAAACTTTCACATTTTTCTTCTATCTAGTTTTGGTCAAAAATCCAAGTAAGAGAAGAGCCATTTCACATGCTATATTAGTTTCCTAGGGCTGCCATAAGAAAAAGTACCACAAACTTAGTGGATTAAAATAACAGAAATTTATTCTCTCACAATTCTGGAGGTTAAAAGCCTGAAATCAAGCGTCAGCAGGGGCGTGCTCTCTCTGAAGTCTCTAGGGAAGGACCCTTCCTCCTCTCCCCAGCTTCTGTTGGTTGCTGGCAATTCCCTAGGGTTCCTGCATCACTCCAATCTCCGCCTTCCTCATCACACGACCTTCACCTCTCTGTACGTGTCTCTGTGTCCAAATTTCTCTCTTTTTTAAAGGACATCAGTCATTGGAGGAAGGCTCACTATAATGAGTATGAGCTCATCTTAACTTGATTACATCTGTGAAGACTCTATTTCCATAAGGTTACATTTAGAGGTACTGGAGGTTAGGTCTTAAACTATCTTTTGTGGGGACACAAGTCAGCTCGTTCCTCCAGAGAGCTTAAATGCTACTTTTCTGTAAATTGAAATTACTAGAAGGCAGCATACCTGCACCCAATCCACTCAATTCACTTCACTGAAGGCTTTTAGTCCTTCAATAAAATGCCCTTTATGTATATTAAAAGTTTAAATAAAAACATGAAAAATATTAGCTTCTTTTACAAAATCACTATTGAACACAATAATCATTATGTTTTTACAAAAAGCCTTTTTTAAATTACCATGAGAAAAACTTGTTTCTCCTGATGTCAGTGAAAAGTTTTCTTTTGTTTGCAAATTACTAAGCTTTAGTAGTCTAGACTATAGTGGTCTACTTATACTTAGTGGTGTATACTATAACTACAGTAGTGTGGGGCAGTGTGTCTCAAATGTTAGTGTGTGTCAAAATCACTGGGTGGGAGTGACACACAAAACACACACACACACAAATCACTGGGTGGGAGGGTTAGGGAGGGAGATGAATAAAATCCCAGGTGTCTAGGACCCACTCCAACAAAATCAGAATTGATGGGGATGAGGCCCAGACATATGCACTTGTGACAAGCATTCAAAGCGAATCTGATGAACACTAAGCTTCAGGACCACCAGGTAGGGTTTTTACACTCCCTTTCCCCCTTTATTCTTAGGGGTGTACAACTTGCAAGTTCTATTTTAATGGTCTTGTGGAGTTCATGTCCTTTATTGCAAACTATATCATATTTTTATATTTAAATTTAAGATTAACAAGCAATTTCTAACCATGCCACTTTTGAATTACTCGTTTGAAATAATACTTGTGACTATTTTTTAGGTCCTGCAGCCGTTTTTTCCAAAGATGACATACATTCTCGAACAGATGGCTCTCTATTCATCCTCACCATGTCCCTCTGTGGCACACTGGAGGAAGAAACTACCATTCCCTTCAAAGATGAAAAACAAAGGCTTGAGTCCAAGTCAAACTGAATATTTATTAAATACCTTTAGTATGCAAGACACTATTAAAAATCACCTCATCAGGGCAGGCTATAAAGCTACGGAGGTGCATCTCTGAATATGGAAAGGTTAGTGCAGCACTGAAGCACTTCCTAGCTCACCGATTTCACCATCTCCTTTTTGCACAGAATTAAGCAGTCTGGACAGCTTAATGATTTTAATTGATCAGTATAAGCCGTCATGAACAATTCTGAATAAGAGCTCCAAGTTCAAGTACCTTCTTCTTTCCACATTATTTTTCTCTTTATTTCATATGTAAAAATCAACTAAAACCTCTCAACTTTAAGATTATAAGGTACTATAATGTACTACAGTCACTAAAGTAAATATATATATATATATATATTAGTTCCTATGGCCTTGAAACTATCTGAAAAAAAATCTAGAGTTGGTTTGAAGTCTTTTGTGAAATCCCTTGTGAGACTCAACTGTTGACTGTGGTTAGAATACATTCAAAAGTATAATCAGATTGCATCATCACCATCACCTGCTCAGAGGCGCATTGAAGGCACATGTACTTGTGAGGCTGAAGCTGGCTTATTGTACTACACTCTCATGTGGGCTTGCCAGAGAGATTAGTCACCATTTTGCAGCTGGTTTCAAATTCAGTTGCTGCGATACAAGTGCAGATGCAATGGCTTACCCTAATTATATTGCTCCAGTTTAATCTTTCCATTTGTAGCATACATACTATCTACTGGATCGAGTTCAAGACTCTGAAATTGGTTTCAAACTGAAGAGACTTCAACATCACACATTTGTGACCCTCCCCTGCAGCTTGCTAATCACATTTCATCACCGTATCTTTTGGATCTTCTGAATCCATCCCAAAGGTGTTTTTAGCTCTCTAAGCCATCACTGAATCTTGTTAACAAAAAGGCAGGGAAAACTGATCGTAAAAAACATTTGTTTTAGTAAAATAAAAGTTATGTCATCTCCAAAGACACTTTTTGACCTTAATTTTTTTTTTCCATTTTCTCTCTGCTTGGAATTAAACATACTAGCAAATCGTAAGGAAGTTAATCGTAATCAGTGATTTGTAAACTTGACTGATAATCAAAAGCACCCTATAGGTTTCGGGAAAAACACAGACTTCCCAGCTTCATCAACCTATTGAGTCATAATTTAAAGAGGTTTCTTTTAAAATTAACCTACAGGCTAAATAAAGCTTATTCTGAGAGTTAGAATGAAAGAAAGAGAAGAACAGGTTTCTGCCCATTTCGGGCAGGTCTCTTTGCTGCCTGCTATTGTCCATATCTAATAAATGCCTTGTGTCAAGAATAATATCTGTACACACAACATAGATAAATTAGAAATTTGGGAGTAACATGTACACACTACTATATATAAAATAGATAAACAACAAGGACCTACTCTATAGCACAAGGAACTATACTCAGTATTTTGTAATATCCTATGTGGGAAAAGAATCTGAAAAAGTATATATACACACACAAATACACACACACATATGTTTGTGTATATATATACATATATACATATATTAATAAATGTATGTATAACTGAATCACTTTGCGGTACACCTGAAACTAACACAGCACTGTAAATCAACTATACTTCACTTTAAAATTTAAAAAATAAAGAATAATATCTATACAAAGAAATGAGGTAAATCGGAACTTTTAAAACAAAAGAAAATACTAGAATCATCAGATCCACAGAAGATAATCAGACAAGAGGCTCCAAGAGGATATTTTTGGATGTGAACAATAACGATGAGGAATAAAACACCAGTTTCCAAATACTCTTAATTTCTTAGGCATATGTTTCTATTTGCTGGATGAATATAGTTTTTTATCAAGATAACTTAAAAGTATGATTTTGAAGGTATACATTTTAAATTTTAGACTATACATTTCTACTTTCTTGTTTCTTAATCATTCATTCATTCATTCCACACTAGTGTTGTGATAAAGTGGTAAACAAGAATAAACAAACCACACACACACCATGTGTACCATACCACATATGACATTATAAAAAATTAAAATATTAAAACAGTTTTATGATTAAAATAAAGTGTAAGAAATTCACATCAATGTATTTCAAAATACCATTAGGGATAAAGATAACACATTCAAGTTACAGGGGACACATTATTTGGAAAAATCACTCAAGTTCTGCAATGTTTCCTCTCCCCAAATGAATGATGCCAGTTTTACTTTATTATTTGATCAAAAATTTATAACTTATACAAAAATATGAAGTTATTAATAAATGTTTTGCTACAAAATGTTAATCAACGCACTGTTGACATAATGAATCACTGTGTTAATTCTAAAAACTGGATTTCCCCAAAGTCTAAAAGCTACACAACCATGATAAATAGAATCTACAGTACTTTCAGTTACTCTGCTTAATATTCTAAAATTAAACCATTAAACAACAAGCTTAATTAATGCAACTTTCCTAAACAGACTTTCACATGAATGACAGAATGTTAATCTAACAATTATTTATGGCCAGTTATAAACTTAAGCATACACAGAAGTGGTGAAATTTAACCAAATCTTGAGGTCAAAATTTTAAACTCACTCTCCCATCCAGACCACAGTTCCTGATCCATACAGTTACAAATTAATTTACAAATATTATTTAACATTTATTTTATTTGTTCAAAACACAAGCTATTTTACAAACACATCATACTATGTGTGGCCTAGAGTGGGAAAAAATAGATGAATTAAATATAGTAGAGGTTATCTTATCCAGTGTGATTGGAACCATTTCTTCATTTAATAAAAATCCAGATTAAACAGGAAATCATTACAAAACACACACTTTAGACAATACATTTCAAAATAAATAATGTCCATTTATTGATAATAAAGTGAATAATTTGACATTATTTAGAAGAAATACAAATTTTCCTGGCACTGGTACTTCCCATCTATTAGTATTTCTGAATGGTGATTCAGACTTATTCAATACAACATAGAACTATTTCTAGGGCATTTGTAACTATGACATGAGTAATTTTTGGCTCTGGATTGCTCTTATCTCCTCCTCCTCCTCATGTTGAATCCATCCTTTTCTGTCACAACCTGTATGGTTTCTGCATAATCCATAGTTTTATCTAAAAAAAACCCTGTGACTATTGGTGTACCATACATTAGTGTCCTACCAATTGACAAAAGTCAATTTGAGATAATTAAAAACATATACACAACAACAACAAACCATGTCCTTCAGAATCCCCTTGTAATTCAGGATATTATTAGATTACAGTTTTCACCAAGGTTCTGGAAACGCTTACGTGGAAATTTTGCTCTCTACCACTATACTATTTCTAAAATGTTTGATGTCATCTATTTTATATAACTATTAGTTCTGTCTTACACTGTTTTCCCCAAATACAAACTTAAAACTTTTTCCATATCTGCTCTTTAAACAATCCAAAATCTGATTCAAAGGTCGGAGCAAGGACATTACATTCCATGGCAAAACTATGGCTTAGGTCACTTTCTCTAAGGTCTTCCTCAGGACAGGGATGTGAAGAAACAATGTACAGGGAGCACGTTGTTCATTTCAGTAAGTTTATTTACAAGTGTTTCTATGCTGAAGGTACATATTAATGGGGAAAATCCTATAAATAATTTAGAGTCCATCTGGCTGAAAAACTAAAAAAAAATCATATGATGTATATTTTTCTAAAGTTCTAGGATTTGTGAATTTGCCTATAAAAAACTTTAGTTTGTTAGTTCTAGTTGTATTACTGCCTAAGGTAACTGTAATTTCCTCTTTGAATTTTTTTACTCTATTGCCACATGCTCTGCTTTTTTATGTCATCATTTTGAAGAACTGTTTCAACTACGTGGTATGACAAACCTGCAATAAAATTGGCATTATCAATAAAAAGGAAAATCATTTGTAAATTTTTGAACAACAGGTTGATCAGAAGAAAATTTCTCCTTGCAAGTGCCCAATACCCCAACATCTGACTTTTCCTCCACTTTCACCCATCTGTTACTTGATGTAACCTTCCCACATGGGGAAGATTTGGGGTCAAGGCCTTTATTTGCACTAGAGCCGCCAGATTAGAGTTCTGAGCCTTCCTTAGAAAGCCCAACATACAATTCATTATACACAATATCCAATTATTTTTAAGCAGATGAGAACTTAGAGACATTTGCTATCAGTCTGACGTAGATTCCTAGATTCTTTAAATTATCTCAGCCACACCTAAGTTGACAGCTCCTTTTTTCTATTTTAGCAATTAAACTATATGGACTATTTTCAAAACATTTAACTGTGTTTTTGTAGAAATACTCCTTTTTTATACTCATATATTTTTAAATTAAATTGTGCAATTACAATAACAAGCACACATGTTGAGGAGCAAAGAGGGTGACAACTCGACAGGACACCACTCTGCTGGAGAAGGAGAAGCATGTCGGCTCACTAGAGAATAGCCTATCAGCTGCCAATATTCAATGCTTTATAGAAAAGTTGGAGAATATTGGTCAATCTGCCAACTCATTTAAGTGAAGGTCCGTTAAGACTTTTGCTATATACTTTTCTTTGAGAAAAAAATGGGACCCTTCTTTTCCGTAGGAATGGATAAAAGAGGCACTGAAAAGGAAGTAAAGGTGTTTGGAGGAAATTAAAGAAAAATAAATTTTGAATTTACAAATCTTTGTCAAAGACTAATCCTATATTTCCAATTCTTATTTCAAAGATATACTTGTATCATTATATTTTTAAATAAAGGTTTCCAAAGAAATTTGGTGAATACAGATCTTCTTTGACTTATGACAGGGTTATAGCCCAACAAACCGATGGTAAATTAAGAATATCTTTAAGTCAAAAATGCATTTAATACATCTAACCTAGTAAACATCATAGCTTAGCCTGGCCTACCTTAAACATGCTCAGAATAGTTACATTAGCCCACAGTTGGGCAAAATCATCTAACAAAGCCTATTTTACAATAAAGTATTGAATTTCTCATATAATTTATTAAATACTATACTGAAAGTAGAAAACAGACTGGTTGCATGAGCGCAGGATGGTTGTAAGTGGTTGTTTACCCTCATGATCACGTGGCTGACTGGGAGCTGCAGCTCACTGCTGCTGCTGCTGCCCAGTACCATGAGAGAGTATCATGCTGCAATTCTTAGCCCAGGAAAAGATCAAAATTCAAAATTCGAAGTACAGTTTCTACTGAATGCCTATCACTTTCATACCACCGTAAAGTGGAAAATCCTAAGTTGGGGACTGTCTGTGTATAATTAAATAATAAAAGTCAAGAACAGAAATTTTAAGTATAACTTGTACATAGTGAAACATAACTCATTTTTCAAATAAGATATGAATGCAATTTCTTCCATGTGGATACAGATACTATTGTATTTTCATTAATAATTAAATCTGACAATCTGAATTCTATCAGTTAAACTAAAATAGCTAATTTTGACCACCCACAAAGCTGTAAGTAGCATAGGAGAACCTGGAAATGCTAACATGAACTGGTAAAAAAAGTCTCAATTTTAATTGGATTACTATTTTTTCTTTAACAACAACAACAAAAGGTTTTATCTAATTTATTAATTCAATTAATCAACAATGAAGATGGAAAGAATTTAAGCAACAAAGTTAAGAATCGCTGAATGGAATATCTAGCAGCATTTACTGAACAGACATGCTTAACTTGAGGCTTTAATAATTCCAGAAGGACTCAAGTGGCCAGCCCACAAGAGTACAGGGCTGTTTCAAAGACAGAATGATACCAAATATGTCACTGTGCTCTGAAATCTTTAAAGCACTAGAAAATATTAGACATTCTTACTAACACATATTAATTAATTCTAATGATGTAAAACTTTTTCATTAAAGATCGTATAACTTCTATTTCCAGGATTTTCCAAAATTTTAAATGATTACTGATAACTTTCCAAAAGTTATTCTAGGTAGTATTTTAATAAATGTTAAGTTCAGTAAAATACTCAGTTTTGTAAGATCCTCCATGAAAAAAGGAGTTTTAAGCCAGTCTGGAAAATGCTGAATGAACCGAAGTTAGATATTTTCTAGACACAGTAATATATTAAAGACTAAAAGTTTCTTATGAAATGTTTTCAACCATTTTAAGCCAAGCATTTCCCATACTTAATTTAAACATGATTCTCCTTTATCACCAACTATTAACATCTAAGAAAACTAGTAAATGTTAATGTTTCCAATTTAACTCAAATATTACTAAGTCATCTCTTATTCTGTCCTAATATGAAAAATTTTACATCAATTTTACATTTTTTTGACCTACTACCTTTTGTCCTATATGTTATATGCAACATGCATTCACCGCTAATTCTGGGTAAACCTGTTATTTAGCTACATGGTGAACAACCAGCAATGGTGTCACCGAGAAACCAATTAGATAAATACAGGAAGGTAATGATCAAGTGCACGAAAGAAATAAAAATCAAAACATCAAAATTAATAGAATTCATAAAAATAAAATAGTTTTTCACACAAAAACAAATATTTGAGATCCGTCATATATATATCAACAGAAGACAACAAAAATTGAAACAACAATACAGAATTACTGTCCTTGTTTTAAAAAAATAATAATACTGATCTTGAGATGGAAGTATATAAGACAACAAACATGGCCAGAATTTACAAAGTTTGAGATGTTGAAAACATAGCTTTTGTAAAAGCAGATTTTCCTACCAAGCTGTCCATCCTCTAAAGTACTATGAAGGTAAGTGGAATATAGAAATCTACCAAAAGAATTTATCTTCACAAAACTTAAAAATTATCCCTCAGCCCCAAACATTCTATAAACGTATGTACTAGGCTGTGAATCACATCTCAGCATACATAAAGATTATCATTTGTGCCATATTCTCTGACCACAGTGCATTAAATTAAAAATCTTCACCAAAAAGATAACCAAAACAAAACATCTTGTATACTTGGAAATCTTAAATATTTTTAAATCACTCAGCCAAGAAGGATTAAAAATTGAAAACTGTAAAACCACAAACTAATGGAAGTAATGCAAACTAAAAATTGGAAGCTGCTAATTAGCAATTAACGGGAAATACAGAGATTTTTATAAGTATATTAGAATATTAAGAAGTTTAAAAATTGATGCGCCAAAAGTAAGCAACCAACCTAAGAACCTAAAGGTGAATTATTAGAAATAAAAACCTTATAAAGATGGTTGCTACAAAAATCAACTACATGTTTTTATACTAGCAACAAAAGAGAAAACGCAATCTTTGAAAAGAAAACATTTTCAGGAGGACAAAGTAGTGAACACGCATGTACCCAACCACTCAATCTAAGAAATAGAATTTATGTTAACCTTGAAGTCCCCTGATCTCACACTTCCTTACTCCCACCTCAAAGGTATATTCCTCTCTCTAAATTCCATGTTACCCACTCTCTTTTTAAAGTGTTATCATATTCATTTTAGTTTTACATGCTTTAGAACCATATATAAATGGAATGACAATCACAATGTTTAGACAATATTCTTCAATGATTTGCCTTTCTCATTCAACATATCAATATCTGGGATATTGCTACTTGTACTCTTTAGTTCTTCATTTTTATTTGGCATTCCATTTTATAAATATACCACGGTTTATATATCTGTTCTAATGATGAACATTTGGGGGTGTTTCTTATGTTTTATTTTATCATTAAAAGCAATATTGTTATTGGAAACTTATAGGCAGAAAAAAGAAAAAAAGAACCTTGACCTAAGTCTAACACTTTGTACAAAAATTATTCAAAAGAGACCACCTAGTTTGTGGTATTTTTGTTACAGCAGCCCAAAGGGACTAAGACAGTAGCATAAGCAAGGGCTAAAAACAACATCGGGTAAGACATGTCATTTTAATGACCTTATCCCCAGCTGGTCACAAAACAACACTACAAAATGTAATAGAAGGACACATCAAACAGACCCTTGTTTGGAACAGATGATTTCTGAGCAAACCCTACTCATCCCACAAACCTTGTTTGTCCTTGTAGGCTCAGTGCCTGACTTTCAACGCCAAGTCTCCCAGTGAATGGTTCACCTTCTCTCTAGTTTCTTCTGCTTTGTTTCACAGTATTCTGCCCTCCTGGGCTGCCGCTCCTCAAAAGGAACACCAACATCTGACCTGTCCAGCTTAGCCTCAGGACTCATCTTCACAAAAGATGGTAAGCTAACAAAGGCTGAGTCTTCCTGACTCTCACTGGTGAGGACCCACAACTGAACAACTTTCTAATGTTCACCCCTAAAAAAATTGATCTAGAATCTCACATCTACATTGTATGTGCATTATATAACTATTCACATGTATATAATTCTGATAAGTTTGAGAATATGGATAGAAAAACAAGGAGATGGAAGTTCATTTTAGACAAAGAGGAAATAAAATTCCTTAAGGGTGACAAAAAATTTGAAAATATGTAAGAAATTATTATGCAAGGCACCAAAAGACTGGGTATTAAATAGTTAATTAGCATTTTTGATGGTTAGGACTCCCTTTATCCTCCTCTCTCTAACCCCTCCTTTTCCCTCTCACTCTTTCCTTCCTACACACACACACACACACACACACACACACACACACACACACACACACGGACACTCTTTGTTGGTTAAGAAATTCTTAAAAGAGATCCATACAATATAACTGCCTATATCTGTATATATACAATATAAATACACATGTATATTTGATACTTTGTACTATCGTTCCCTTAAACCACATATTATTGGCAAAAAAAAAGTCCTAATATTTATGCCCACAGTATCTGTTGAAACACTTGTCTCTGGTTACTACAGTTGCTCATTTCAGTCAAATCAGCTTAGTATGTACTGATTATAAAATAAAATTTTAAGATGGCAAAAAGAGTAGTTAGAAAAGTACATTATTATTTTATTAGCAAAATTTCCTTCTATTTTTGAATTCTATCCGAACAAAGGACAAATATATTGACTCATTTTAAAAGGTTCCCTTTAAATGTTTCAAGTTATAAAGCACTGCTGCTTTTGTAAAAGATACTATTAACTTCTTAATAAAGTGTTAAACCTGGTCCCATTATATCCAAAATGGTAAATGCTCTCTAACAAATATATGGGTGATTAAATCACGGTCGCTGTCACTTGGGTAACTGTTTAATACAGAAACAACTCATAATATATATACCTCTACAAAACTAAAGCTGAACAATCAATAATTTTGTCTTCCTTCGTTTACAGGTAGCTTATTCGACATTAACTAGTAAATCAAGAATGAAAGGGAGGGTTGTAAATCACAAAGAAAAGATTCATTTTATTCTTAATTCCCACTTGAATGTACGTAAAATGTTAAGTTACAGACAGTTAAGGAGAAGCTGTTGTTTTGGAATATGTAATTGCTATTTAGATGATAATGGCATGGATGTCTCAGTAGAACCATGATCCAAATTTGAATAAGGTCTTAATGAAGGAGGCTAAGAGAAGAATGACGAATGAAATACAACAGTGTCAGCAACAGACCTTAATGAAGCAAATTACTTTCAGCACCTTTGTAATTCAGGAGGAGCTGCATAAAAAAAGTGACAACTAAAGGATCAAAAGCAGGACCTTTGCAAACTAAACATGCTTACAACATGACATCACTGTCTGGGCAACAAGGCATTGTGGAAGGCAGCCTCAATGTTTGGGTTTTACAGTTCACATCACAAAATAACTACATTAAAAGATCTGGCTGGGCAAACCAAGTTTCCTTAGAAAGCATCTTTACATGTCAAGTTAATGACATTTCTGAACAGAAAAAGAATTTAAATGTCCAAAGATATCTTGGCTGATTTTTAAAAAGCACTAAATATTAACACTAAGAATAGTTAGAAGGCAAAATTAAGCTGGATTCTGGATCATACAAAATTAAAGAGGTCTTTTTTTAAGTTCTAAAATATCTACTTTTAAATTATTTGTTAGATTTATGAAGCATACAATGCACACTACTTAATAAGTAATGGAATCACTTTACATATTCATATTTTAAAATCAATTTCGCTTTTGCAAAATTGCACTGAGGCAACATGAGAGCATATGGCATGCTCACTGCCAAATGGAACATACGTTTAAACATGTTTAAATGATTTACTGAAGGTAACATTGATGATGGTGCTCGAAATGAAACACAAGGCTTCTAGCTTCCAAGGAAGCCATTCAAGGCAAGTAAGAGTGCCATAGCTACAAATTTAATTTGATACCCATAAGAATATTTTCTTAAGACTTCTAAGTTACAATAAAGTGATGATAAAATTCATTCCATATTAATATTGTAGGCAGGTCAACAAGCTTACTACCATAACAGATACAGTTTTTGCTGCAGATACCAGTATTCACAACCACAGAAACTGATTCTTGCCTATTTATCCTAACTCCTCAAACATGTACACAAATAGTAATTCTATTATCCAAATAATGTTAGCACAATTATCTGTGTTTATAATGAGAAAACAACTCCTCAACATTAATTAATGAGGGCCCTGTCACAGTCATGTTGCTGCTTCTAGGGACTGATTGAAGATGTTTTAACTTCAGAAATAAGAAGGGGGGACTTCCTGGTGGTCCAGTGGTAAAGAATCCGCCTTATAATACAGGGGACGCTGGTTCGATTCCTGGTCAGGGAACGAAAATCTCACATGCCATGGGGTAAGTAAGCTCACGTGCCACAACTACTGAGCTCGCACACTGCAATGAGAGAGCCTGCGTGCTGCAAACTACAAGAGCCCATGCGCCCTGCAGCCCGCCCGCCACAACTACAGAGCCCATGCGCCCTGGAGCCTGTGCACCACAACTAGAGAAGAGAAAACCTCCACGCCACAACTAGAGAAAAGCCCGCGCACCACAAAGAAAGATCCCGTGTGGCACAACTAAGACCTGATACAGCCAAAAATAAATTAAATTAATAAATAAATCTTTTAAAAAAGAAAGAAAGAAGAAGGGGACAAAACATAAACCTGGTGCTAAGAAAGATTCTCCATCACCTCCTTGGGCCACTGTGAGGATCTTAGGCACCACTGCAAATGTCTGTACTATACTGGATTATTTTTAAAATCTAAGTTAAGTCAAGATGGTCTATCCAAAAATAACAGAAACAACAGATAGAATGTAGAACATACTGGTTAAAAGCACAGACTCGATCTAGTTTAAAATCCCAGCTCTGGCACTTATTAACTGTGCAATCTTGGACAAGTTATTCAGCTTCTCTCACAATTAAGTTTCCCCATCTGTGAGTTGGGGATAACAGTGCTAAGTTCTTGGAGCTGCTATGAGGATTAAATAAGTTAACCTTAGCTATCAACATTGATATTTGGGCTTCCCCGGTGGCGCAGTGGTTAAGAATCCATCTGCCAATGCAGAGGACATGGGTTCAAGCCCTGGTCCGGGAAGATCCCACGTGCCGCGGAGCAGCTAAGCCCGTGCACCACAACCACTGAGCCTGCGCTCTAGAGCCGGTGACCCACAGCTACTGAGCCTGTGTGCCACAACTACTGAAGCCCATGTGCATAGAGCCCGTGCTCCGCAACAAGAGAAGCCACTACAATGAGAAGCCCACACACGGCAACGAAGAGCAGCCCCCGCTCACCACAACTAGAGAAAGCCCGCATGCAGCAACGAAGACCCAACACAGCCAAAAATAAATAATTTATTTATTTTTTAATTGATATTTTTATTACTTACCAGTGTGTTTCCTTGAATGGATTACCTAAATAATAGTGTACCTAATTTTCCCCAGTTCTCAAAATTAACAGTACGTAATGCTTTTAGGCATAATTTAAATGAAGCTTTGGAAAGAGCTTAAAAAGACCAAAAATATTACATATGTTGTTAGCGTCGTTATATGTTTCAAGTTTTCTTATTAGAATCACTGCTGCTATTTCCTGAACTTGTCCCTCCCTCCTCCAATCATACAGCCTCAGACCAGCAAACCCAGACTCATGTGGTAACACTCACTGTCTCCACCTCTTCTAGTCTTTCCTCAACCCTACACCAAGAATTAATTTTCTCGATGTTTTTCATTTTTTTCTTCTCAAAAGATGATAACCCATTTTGTTTTGATTCAACATGGATTTCACGTATTTTCACTAACCTCTACTCTCTCTTCCCCAAATCACCCAACATACACAAATACTACTGAGCATTATCTCATTTATTTTCAACAACCAGACTGCATGATAACTTTGGATGGTGACTTTCATAGCTTATTCTAGGGAATAGTGACTTCATCCACATTTTTCTCCATGCAAAAATAGCAACAAAGATTTCTAATAAAGATTTCTAATAAGAGGTTACAGATCACATACACTTTTCTGTTTTTAAATAAGTTGAACAATTTCAGCCTGAATTGTAATTCTTTGCCTTATAATAGAAATATTCAATTATCAAAATAATGGATTAGATAAGTATAGTACTTAGAGCCAGATGATTATATAAAATATGTATTAAGCATTTTGTGATAACACTGAATAGGAACACTGGGTTTAGGTTGCACAGTGCATGTGACCCAATTCAATTATATTTACTTAATCCTACCTAGTTATTTTATTATGCTTACACCAAGACTTGAGTGAATACCTTCTTAGACCATTTAAAATGACTTTTCATTCATTTCATTCATTGGAGTACATGCTTCAAAACACTCTGATTATTTAAGTGTTTATTATGATTAAAAACTGAAGATTCTACTTTTTATAAACCAGTTATTTTTCCAAAACACTATCTTAATAATGACAAAAACTAAACTGTAATGCATCAGTTATGCAAACTTCATTACAATCATCTTAGAAGTTCATATGCTCATTTCCTATTCTATGAAGTTCGGTAAGAGCTGATCTAAGTTGAGATCTCTTCTCACTGTTGCATAAAAAGTTTTAAAAAACAAAAACTGGTTTACAACATGTGAGAGAAGGTGCTCCCTTCAATTGAGAACGATAAACATGTAAGAAAGAATGTCAGCAGTCTTGTGTTATGGATGTCAAGTAGTACCCTGGTTCCTGGGGTGTCACATTCCTCTCCTGCACATGTACCTACATGCTGAGTTAATCCAGAATCTCTTTCCATTCATAAAACAGTACTGTTTAGGATCTGTCCCATCTTCCCTGCCTTTTTCATGTCTATCCAAATAAAATAAATCATCATTTTCTTTGCAATTCATGACTCTTTTGTGATTAAAAACTGTAAGTTAGACATATTTTGGTACAGCAGCAATTCTCTAAGGCAGCAATTCTTAAACTCTGTGACCCCAAGACCTCTTTATACTCTTAACAATTGAGGACCTCAAAGAGCGTTTATTTATGTCACTTACATCTCTTGAGATTTTATCATATTAGAAATCAAAACTGAGACATTTTTAATTTATTAATTCACTGAAAATTACGTTTTACGTGTTAACATAAATAGCATGCTTTAATGAAAAATAGCTATATTAAAAACACGAAAATGTAGTGAAAAGAGAGGCATTATCTCTTATTTTTGCACATATCCTTTAATTTTTGGCTTAAGAGTGGGCAGCTGGGTTCTCCTATCTGTTTCTGCATTCAGGCTGTTATGACATGTTGTTTCAATGAAGTATATTAAAGAAAATGCAAGGCCACACATATATAGTTGGAAAAGGGAACACTTCATGGATCCCATGAAAGTATCTCTTTGAGAACTGCCGCTCTAAGGTATGTCTGTTTCATAATTAAAACACCTTACTGACCAAAGAAACAACTAGAAGTGAAAAAACTTTTTAGGGCCTCAATCTCAGCCTCTGAACTAATGGACAAATTGTTGGCATCCTTTGGGTTGTAGGTACCTATATCTTGAGGTGGGTTATACCCAAATCAGGACCTCTAGAATTCAATACAGGTAGGAAAAGATGTTTTTTAAATTAATGGGATCTTTCTTGCCATGTGTGTTGTTACATCCATACAATGGACAAAGGTTATTTTTCTTTTTATTTATTAAATGAAAAATTAGAGTACTAATGGTGCTTCACATTAAAAAGTCAAAAATTCTAAAGGTAAAATAAATTGGAGTGACAACTTATTAGTCTAAATTTTGATAAAGGACCACTTAAACAGCAACCTTAAGCAAGAACATACAAGTTCAGTTAATTTGAGGAACTGACATGATTCTTATTGCAGAAGCCTCATTTTAAGCACATTTTCAAAATTTCAGCAAAAACGGTTATAAACATGGAGTGGATTTTCATCACCATTTTAGTGGGCAATAGTAATTATTTTTGGCAAATAAACTACAGCTGTACTCAATTATATGAAGAGTCATTCAGTGAAAGTTTGGCAAGCAAGAATTTTAAAAGCAGGCAGTAAATTCAGTATAATGCTACTAGAAGCCTGGCTGATGGCATTCTCCTGAAATTCTGCTGTGGCTGGTCTTATGGCTTCAAAGAACACATGATAAATATATATTGCAACAGGACTGAAGAATGATGTAAGTAAAAATCAAGTGCTTTTCCCCTGCAGCTAGGACAGTGAAGTTGTACAGGTGGGCATAGCAACTCTTCATCAACACACAAACTAGTTGGCTGTACCGCAGCGTTTTTTACAAGAAAGAAAAAAAGGTACTCATAGTCAGATAAGTTGGATAGTCTAGCAACTTTACTATGAATCAAATTTTACTCACGGGAACGCATTTCAGAGATTACAATAGAGATCAGTGGAAAAATAAGATTCAATTTTTTAAAAATCACTTAAAATTATTTAAAAGTATTCGTTTAATACATTAAGAAACATTTGTCTTTTATTTTCATCCTTGAGGGCTGTTTATGTGGACATGAAAAAAAAAATGTTAAAAAGCATCAGGAAAAATACAGGGAATAGGAATTTAAATGAGAATAGCCATTTCAAGTATTAGAGAAAAAGAATACCCGAGTTTTAGATAAAAGCCATTTGAGTGTGGCTGAAACCTGGACCAGAATTCTATCTTACTTCATAAATAAAATATCATATTTTAAAAATAAACTCTATTAAAATATATAACATTAAAACTGTACTGAACTATTTCTATCTTTCTTTGAAAATCAGTTTGGGAAGCATAGGAATGCCAGGCCCTGAAGAAGAATATGAATTACATTACCAACTTGTGAAAGTGCTAGTTAATAGAAATTTATAGTTTTAAAATGTGAAACAGCCTTCTATTACTATACTGATATTATCAAATGCCGTATTTTGAAAGCCAGGCTATGAATAATTTATCCTATAAAATATAGCTTTCAATCACAAAAATAATGGAAGAAGATGACTAGACACCTCTATATTAATCAATCTCTACCTTGAGATCCCTTCCATAAAATTCAACTATATATAAATATACTACTGTATACCTTTTCTGCCTGAATTTCAGTGTGAATTTCAGTCCTACATTTTACAAATCATGACCTTCCCTTGTTGGAAAAATTCATAAAAGAAGATAAAAGAGGTCAAAAATAGAAAAGGGAAGTACAGCTTATAGCAAAAAATAGCAGAAATGGTTACAGTGAAATCTGAGAAAAGATAAAGGGAGATGGCAGAAAGGAAGTACACCCAGGTATCCTCAGAGAGCAAGGGATCAGACATGTGGGTAAAAGGGTCTGTGGTGAAATAATCCTGGGAAGACCAACAACTGCAAAATCCCGGATACAATAAACAGGGGCTGATAGGCAGATTGGTAGGTAAGCACAGGTAAACACTGACACGGGTCCCCATTAATCATCCTAATCAGCCTCCTAATCACACGTCTCTAAGACCATGACCAGGCAGGACCTGGAAGGCAGAACACAAAGGTCAACTCTGAATCGGAAAAGCAGAAAGACAAGAACTTTTAAACGGAGGGGAGGCTCGGAAAACTGCTTCTTTTATAAATATTTTTATCTTCAACAAACCAACACAAATGCACAAGGATGGGATAGAGTGAGAGATCTGGGGAAGTTCTCAGCAAACAAGGGATGGTAAACGAAATCGAGCCACACAGTTTCCAGTATCCCTAATTTAAAATGCATAAAATGTCATGGAGGTTGTAGTTAGCGTGCTTTACTCTTTTCATTTAGCAAATGCAAAAACTGTCACAGATACACCTCCAACTTCAGGCCCCCAACCTTAGTTTCCCCTTAAGGTTTTAAGTTATTGGCCACAACTTCACCTTTACAAGCTTCAGGGCCCTGAGCCCCATAGTTAGGGAGGAACCTATATGGTTCATTCCTTTAAAGCTGTATATATATATATAAAAAAGTTAAGATAGGTTCCATTCTACCTCATACATTTTTCTCTATGAGAATACAGAACATGCTTATTAAATGCCTGATACACAAGTGAAATACTAACCAAATCTCTGCAGAGATCAAAGTGTGAATTATATAATTTTTTTCTTACTATAAATTTTTGGGTTTGGAGGTTTGCCCCCCACCAAGGAATGAGTTACTTAATTGAGTGAGCATCTCTAAATATTTAAATGGTTTATAAGGGGGTAAAATACCACTTCATGAGAAGAAAATACTTTACTATTATTTAGGACTTTCCCTATCTTTAAATATAGTTTTCTAGATGTAATCTGACTAGAAGTAAACAAAAGACTGATTTCCACTTATGTAAATCATTTTATTTATAACTCGAAGCTCAGTTTAGAGGTTTTACCATGCAAATTCATCCACTCTCCTTCACTCAATGCAAATATTTACTGAACACCTAATATTTGTAAGGCATTATATGAGCACTAAGGTCATAGAGACTCACAGCTATGGTTCCCCAGCAATGGTAGAATTGAAAAATATATCTACCCTCACTCAATATAGCTTTGGGGCTAAATGCGAAAAGCCTGGAGGAAGGAAGTTGTCTTTCTGGTCCTAAACTTAGAGCTGAATCTATTTCCAAGATGACCTTACAGATGGGAACATCACATCCACGGACCACCCTAGGGATTCACAGTTTCTAAAGTGAAACTTTCCAGTGCTCCTGTTTAGTTCAGTCTGGTGCCACTATTTTTAAACAGTTTAATGATTTTCCCCTTTTTATGGAAGTAAAAATAAAACAGATCTGTCCCACTAATTCATAAATTCTTATAAAATTCTAAGGAACTAAGGAAGCTAACATTTTAACTTGAGGCCCAATTTTAAGAATGGTTAAAGCATAAACAGATTTAACTTTTAAATCATCAGTTGGAAAAAGAATCAAAAGAGACCTAAAGACTCATTCTATTACCTTTAAAAAAATCAGTCTGATAAGAAGGAAAAACACAAAACCATTCTAAGAAAAGTCTGATGTTCTCGTAATCAATGGAGTCAGTGCCCCTCAGGGTTGGGGGAACCGATATGCACAGAACTCAGCATTCCTTTGCTGCAGGAAAAATCAAGGTCTACTTTGTGGCTCCAAATCACTTTGAGATGAGTTGATTTTAAGACAAGATTCCCATTCCCCTATCATTAAATGTCCAGTAAGGAAGAGGGGAGGTAATAATAGAGGGCTGGAGAAGGAAGGGTGAAAGAGGTCACTGCAAAAAAGAACTTGAGAAGCTAAAGTTGCAGTGATCACCCAGTAAAACTTGGCTACTTGATAGTCAAAAGAGTGGACTGAACTGCCCAAACAGGATCTCCAGTTATATGATACACCACAAAAAAGGAAAAATATTTAGACAGAATAAAGTCTGCAATGATTCGATCTCAAACGCTTTTTAAGTCAGGTGGGTCTGGTTCACAAAGTGACTTCAAAGGAAAAGGCTAAGTTTTAAACACATTGAAAGTCGACTTACAGCCATTTCTCACTTAATCAAAACTTCTACGAATTGGGTTGAAATTGATGGCAGAGATGGAGGGGGAAATGCACTCACATACTACTTATAAAAATACACTAAAGAAGTAAGTCTCTGCAGTTACTTAAAAAATGAGAATTGTTGCAACCTTCTCACAGAAATAAATTTGACCTATCTGTATCTTTAAGTCATTAACTTCACCAAAAAAAGACCTGATAAAGCATATGTTAACTCATAATAAATAAAATCCCTTCAGAAATGGAGATATCTGTTTATTCTTCGTGCCTACCAGCATGGTGTCTAGCCCATGGGCATTCAATAAGTATTTGAGTAGGCACTCAGTAAATATTTATTGAATAAATGATTAACTTACTAGAAATCTATGAATGGTTTATGAGGACTCTATGGCTCTCCAGAAACTATACATGAAATATTGGGTCCATGGGTACATGGGCATTTTTCACCAGATTCTCATATAGTTCATATCCAAAAAAAGGGTATGACTTATTTTGAGTAATGGAAAAATTATTTATCTTTCAGGCAGTCCACTATTAATATTGCTTGTTACCGAAATTTGATAAGAACTCGACAACAAAAAGATCCAGATAACACACTTTCTGGCTAGAATCTGTAGTGTAGAAATTCTCTACTTCTAATTAAAAGAATTATATGCTCTGACAGTCAAATGAGCAGAGGGTCAGATTGATAAGGAATCCTCTCCAAGCAACTCCCCAAAGAAAAGGCCATTTAACAGCCCCTTATGACATGGCCTGAAGGAATACCAAAATTTTCCTCCGAAACTTCTGGTCTCATTAATTTGAGTCATTCAAGAAACCAAGGAACTCTGATTTATACTTCTCAAACTGGGAGATGAGTGTCCCCAGGAGTATTTGTGGCAAGTGAGAAGACACATGATGACAAAGGAGAAACATAGCAAATCTCCTAACATCTAATTCACTGTTTGATGCTACAAAATTTCAAAGCATTTTGTTAAAATAATTACAGCTATATTATGCACTGAGCGCAAAATTCACATGAGTTTGAGATAACACCAGCTCCGACGGACAAAAATTCCTTAAAGCCAAGTACCCACCCCATAGGCTTTAGGGGGGCACATATTCATGCCCCTTCATCATTGGGGTACTTCGGAAAAAAAGTATGAGTAGAACTGCCACAGAGAGACGCCACAATAGTTTTTCAAGTCGCATTCTCCATTAATGTCTAAAAAAAAATTTTTTTTTAATCTCTAAAAGGTACCCATAAAATATCTGTTTTAAGCAGATAACTTTAAGGAAACCCCTCAAGATGAAATGGATAAGTTATTTGCTTCATATGTCTTTTAGAGATAAACAAGTGAAATATTGCAACTTAATGTTAAAGCAATAAATATTAAGCAGTTCTATTGGACAAAAATTAGAAAGCATAAGTACTATACAGTGAGGGACCTGTCCAAAAAAAAAAGGGGACTTCCCTGATGGTGCAGTGGTTAAGACTCTGTGCTCCCAACACAGGGGGCCCGGGTTTGATCCCTGGTCAGGGAACTAGATCCCACATGCATGCTGCAACTAAGAGTGCACATGCCACAACTGAGGAGCCTGCCTGCCACAACTAAGGAGCCCACTGCCACAGCTAAGGAGCCCTTGAGCCGCAACTGAGAAGCCCACCTGCTGCAACTAAGGAGCCCACGTGCCTCAACTAAGGAGCCAGTGAGCCACAGCTATGGAGCCTGCCCAGCACAACCAAATAAATAAATACATATTTAAAAAAAAAACTCTACACAATCAGCATTGTTGTAGATGTTAATCTCGCCATAGTCCAACAAAGGGTTAGGTACACAGTTCATTTAGAAAAGCTATGTGTTCATCAGGATTTTAATGGGTGAAAAAAAGAAGAATTTTTAAAAATAAGAAGAAAAGCAAAACAATCTGATTTATCCTTGCTGAAAACTATCTGATCTACCACAGACCATTCTTACCGACTCTACTTGGAACACGTAACTAAGACTGAAGTTCTATAGAACTCAGAATAGGGAGAGGGTGTTTACTGAGCTTGCAAAGCTTAGGTCATAGATGGTTCCATTTCCCATAGTCAAATGTCCAGGAAAAATCAATAAATCTGTGATGAGTCTTACGTTGTTCTTAACAGATTTCAGATGGAATGTCTGAAAAGGGCAGTCTTTAAAAAAGAAAAAAGTGGGAGCGTCTACATCTGAGTCTGGGCTGACAGGGCCCTAGCCATGGAGTTATTAAGGGTAAACCAGCTGGCAAGGATCAGTGCCCACTATTCAAAGACGACTTCGAGCAGATCTAGAGGCAGAAAATCTTTACAGAGTGTTTTATTTAGTTTGAGCTTGTGAGTCACTTGTTCTGTATGAGGCAGAGTTACTGGCAACAAATGAGGAAGAGCCTTGAGATCGATAAATTTCAACCAGTTGACATTGGTTAATAGCTAGGGAAAAATACGCTTCCCCATGATCAAATGGGATCTGAATTTCCATAATTTTACTTGCAAATTCATGCCACAAGTTATGCTATTCCCAAATCAGGCCTCATGGCCATTTCTAGTAGCTAAACTCAAGTCTTCTAGGAAGTTTTTTAGCCTAGAAAATTAAAATTTTATACTAAGACACATCTAAAAAGATTCCATGTTGTTTTTCCAAATTACCTTTATTGTGAAACCTCACAAATCAGACCTCCGAAGGTTTTTGTTGTTTCTTAACCTACCTAATTATTCTTATCAATTCTGACTCGAACAGAGTGAATTTCATAAAAGCTCAAGCAGAAAAACAAATCATAGTGGTAACAGTTCTATCAGAAGCACATGGAGATACAGCATGGTTTAAAAGAACCTCATATACCTAAAGGTTGATGACCTATCTCACTCCTTCATACTCTTGCCTTACTAAATCCAACTATGAGTACATAAAATGTAAAGTGAATAATGCTACTTAATTTAGAGACAACATTTATGATGTGAGAAGACAGATGTGGAAAAAATAAAGAACCTAAAGGATCCTTGACTGATAATTCCAAACATACACAGATATAAAAGATGCTGGGTCTACTTAGAAGGAGAGTGGAAGGTCCTTGCTGAGAGGCACATGCCCAGAAGCAAGGCTTCTTTATTCAGGGCCATGGAGCAAGGGGTCAGGTTCTGTCTGTAAAAATTCCACTGCCAGAAATTCAATGGTACAGCCACTAATGCCAAAGAACATGAAAAGCCTGAGTGTTCTTGCTCTGAGACTAAACATTTAGGAAGTTCTATGCCTAAAAGTAAAAAGGAAGGAGCATGGTTGAGAAGCATGTAACCAAAATTAAATGGACAGAATCAGTAAAAATCCATTTACTAGGTCTAGAAAAAGATAAAGGGGCAAAAGTGAGCAGATTTTTTTCTCCCTCCACATCCTTTCTTATCTAATAGAACATAACCATTCTTTGTTATAAATCCAATCCTAAAGTTGGTGAGGCTTGAAAATTCTGCCTGAGATAAACTGTGGAGAAGAAAATGTTGAAGGCAAGTAAACATATGCTTACCAGGTGGGGACCAATGGGGATTTCTCTACTTGGAAAATATGCGTAAATCCTTCTTCAGAATGTTCAACTATGACTCAGAGATAAACTTCCAACTACTTAATAGTGCTCCTCCATAGGTATGGAAAAAAATCAAAAAGATTTTTTTTAATGAAAGTTTCTTGTACATTTGCTACAACTGCCTAATGACTCAATTGAAATAAAAATCCAGTTGCTTTCAGCCAACAAATCATTAACAGACATTTCTAATCGCCTAACAATAAAGACAATTTAAAAAACGAGATCTTATTCCTCAGAGAGAAAGACCCTTTTGACGATGGCCATGTAAAAATAACATGTGATTTTAACTTTATTAACTAAACAATCAATACAACAACCCACTGTAAAGGAAAAATTATTATATATATTCACAGTATGACTAGAGTTTTACTTCAAATTTCAGAGATACATCGGGCAAAATAATTTTTGAAGAGGAATATAAAACTTCACATTAATATTATTACAGTTTCCGAGAAGTACAGAAAACTAAAAATAGAATTACCATATGATCCAGCAATCCCACTCCTGGGCATATAATCAGACAAAACTCTAATTCAGAAAGACACATGCACCCCAATGTTCATAGCAACACTATGTACAAGAGCCAAGACATGGAAGCAACCTGAATGTCCATCGAGAGATGAATGGATAAAGAAGATGTGGAGAGGAGCTTCAAGATGGCGGAAGAGTAAGACGTGGAGATCAACTTCCTCCCCACAGATACATCAGAAATACATGTACACGTAGTACAACTCCTACAGAACACCTACTGAACGCTGGCAGAAGACCTCAGACCTCCCCAAAGGCAAGAAACTCCCCACGTATTGGGTAGGCCAAAAGAAAAAACTGAGACAAAAGAATAGGGATGGGACCTGCACCAGTGGGAAGGAGCTGTGAAGGAGGAAAGGTTTCTACACACTAGGAAGCCCCTTCTCACGCGGAGACTGCGGGTGGCGGAAGGGGGGAGCTTTGGCGCCGCGGAGGAGAGCACAGCAACAGGGGTGCGGAGGGCAAAGTGGAGAGACTCCCGCACAGAGGATCGGTGCCGACCGGCACTCACCAGCCCGAGAGGCTTGTCTGCTCACCTGCGGGGCGGGCGGGGGCTGGGAGCTTAGGCTCAGGCTTTGGTTGGAGCCCAGGGAGAGGACTGGGGATGGCTGCGTGAACACAGCCTGAAGGGGCTAGTGCGCCACAGCTAGCTGGGTGGGAGTCCGGGGAAAGGTGTGGAACTGCCGAAGAGGCAAGAGACATTTTCTTGCCTCTCTGTTTCCTGGTGCCCGAGGAGAGGGGATTAAGAGCGCCGCTTAAAGGAGCTCCAGAGATAGGCGCGAGCCACAGCTATCAGTGTGGACCCCAGGGAAGGGCATGAGACGCTAAGGCTGCTGCTGCCGCCAACAAGAAGCCTGTGTGCGAGCACAGGTCACTATCCACAACTCCCTTCCGGGGAGCCTGTGGAGCCCGCCACTGCCAGGGTCCTGTGATCCAGGGACAACTTCCCCGGGAGAACGCACGGCGTGCCTCAGGCTAGTGCAACGTCACGCCGGCCTCTGCCGCTGCAGGCTCGCCCCGCATCCGTACCCCTCCCTCCCTCCCTCCCGGCCTGAGAGAGGCAGAGCCTCCGAAGCAGCTGCTCCTTTAACCCCGTCCTATCTGAGCGGAAACAGAGGCCCTGAGGCGACCTACACGCAGAGGCGGGTCCAAATCCAAAGCTGAACTTCAGGAGCTGTGCGAACAAAGAAGAGAAAGGGAAATCTCTCCCAGCAGCGTCAGAAGCAGCGGATTATATCTCCACAATCAACTTGATGGGCCCTGCATCTGTGGAATACCTGAATAGACAACAAATCATCCCAAATTAAAGAGGTGACCTTCGAAAGCAACGATATATATATATTTTTCCCCCTTTTTCTCTTTTTGTGAATGTGTATGTGTACGCTTCTGTGTGTGATTTTGTCTGTATAGCTTTGCTTTTACCATTTGTCATAGGGTGCTGTCTGTCCGTTTTTTTTTGTTTGTTTTTGGTTTTTTTAGTATAGTTTTTAGCGCTTGTTATCACTGGTGGATTTGTTTTTTGGTTTGGTTGCTCTCTTCTTTCTTTTTTTCATTACTTAAAAATTTTTTTAATAATTATTTTTTATTTCAATAAGTTTATTTTACTTTATTTTATCTTCTTTCTTTTTTCTTTTTTTCTCCCTTTTATTCTGAGCCGTGTGGATGACAGGCTATTGGTGCTCCAGCAAGACATCAGGGCCTCTGAGGCGGGATGGCCAAGTGCAGGACATTGGTCCACAAGAGACCTCCCAGCTCCACGTAATATAAACCAGCAAAAATCTCCCAGAGATCTCCATCTCAACACCAAGACCCAGCTCCACTCAACGACCAGTAAGCTACAGTGCTGGACACCCTATGCCAAACAACTAGCAAGACAGGAACATAACCACACCCATTAGCAGAGAGGCTGCCTAAAATCATAATAAGTCAACAGACACCCCAAAACACACCACCAGACATGGACCTGCCCACCAGAAAGACAAGATCCAGCCTAATCGACCAGAACACAGGCATTGGTCCCCTCCACCAGGAAGCCTGTGCAACCCACCGAAACAACCTTAGCCACTGGGGGCAGACACCAAAAACAATGGTAACGACGAACCTGTAGCCTGCGATAAGGAGACCCCAAACACAGTAATTTAAGCAAAATGAGAAGACAGAGAAACAAACAGCAGATGAAGGAGGAAGGTAAAAACCCACCAGACCTAACAAATGAAGAGGAAATAGGCAGTCTACCTGAAAAAGAATTCAGAATAATGATAGTAAAGATGATCCAAAAACTTGGAAAAAGAAAGGAGAAAATACAAGAAATGTTTAACAAGGACCTACAAGAACTAACGAGCAAACACTGATGAACAACACAATAAATGAAATTAAAAATTCTCTAGAAGGGATCAGTAGGAGAATAACTGAGGCAGAAAAACGGATAAGTGACCTGGAAGATAAAATAGTGGAAATAACTACTGCAGAACAGAATAAAGAAAAGAGAATGAAAAGAATTGAAGACAGTCTCAGAGACCTCTGGAACAACATTAAATGCACCAACATTCGAATTATACAGGTCCCAGAAGAAAAAAAGAAAAAAAAAGGGACTGAGAAAATATTTGAAGAGACTATAGTTGAAAACTTCCTTAATATGGGAAAGGAAATAGTTAATCAAGTCCAGGAAGCACAGAGTGTCCCATACAGGATAAATTCAAGGAGAAACACGCCAAGACACATATTAATCAAACTATCAAAAATTAATTACAAAGAAAGAATATTAAAAGCAGCAAGAAAAAACAACAAATAACATACAAGGGAATCCCCATAAGGTTAACAGCTGATCTTTCAGCAGAAACTCTGCAAGCCAGAAGGGAGTGACAGGACATATTTAAAGTGATGAAGGGGAAAAACCTACAACCAAGATTACTCTACCCACCAAGGATCTCATTCAGCTTTGATGGACAAATTAAAACCTTTACAGACAAGCAAAAGCTAAGAGAATACAGCACCACCAAACCAGCTATACAAAAAATGCTAAAGGAACTTCTCAAGGCAGGAAACACAAGTGAAGGAAAAGACCTACAATAACAAATGCAAAACAATTAGGAAAATGGTAATAGGGACATACATATCGATAATTACCTTAAATGTAAATGGGTTAAATGCTCCAACCAAAAGACACAGACTGGCTGAATGGATACAAAAACAAGACCCATATATATGCTGTCTACAGGACACCCACTTCAGACCTAGGGACACATACAGACTGAAAGTGAGGGGATGGAAAAAGATATTCCATGCAAATGGAATTCAAAAGAAAGCTGAAGTAGCAATTCTCATATCAGACAAAACAGACTTTAAAACAAAGACTATTACAAGAGACAAAGAAGGACACTACATAATGATCAATCCAAGATGATATAACAATTGTAAATATTTATGCACCCAACATAGGAGCACCTCAATACATAAGGCAAATACTAACAGCCATAAAAGGGGAAAATGACAGTAACACAATCATACTAGGGGACTATAACACCCCACTTTCACCAATGGACAGATCATCAAAAATGAGAAAAAATAAGGAAACACACGCTTTAAATGATACATTAAACAAGATGGACTTGAGTGATATTTATAGGACATTCCATCCAAGAACAACAGAATACACTTTCTTCTCAAGTTCTCATGGAACATTCTCCAGGATAGGTCATATCTTGGGTCACAAATCAAGCCTTGGGTAAATTTAAGAAAACTGAAATCATATCAAGTATCTTTTCTGACCACAACACCATGAGACTAGATATCAATCACAGGAAAAAAATCTGTAAAAACTGCAAACACGTGGAGGCTAAACAATACACTACTTAATAACCAAGTGATCACTGAAGAAATCAAAGAGGAAATCTAAAAACACCTAGAAACAAATGACAATGAAAACACGATGACCCAAAACCTAAGAGATGCAGCAAGAGCAGTTCTAAGAGGGAAGTTTATAGCAATATAATCCTACCTCAAGAAACAAGAAACATCTCAAATAAACAACCTAACCTTACATCTAAAGCAATTAGAGAAAGGAGAACAAAAAAAAAAAAACCCCAAAGTTAGCAGAAGGAAAGAAATCATAAACATCAGATCAGAAATAAATGAAAGAGAAATGAAGGAACGATAGCAAAGATCAATAAAACTAAAAGCTGGTTCTTTGAAAAGATAAACAAAGTTGATCAACCATTAGCCAGACTCATCAAGAAAAAAAGGGAGAAGACTCAAACCAATAGAATTAGAAATGAAAAAGGACAAGTGAAAACTGACACTGCAGAAATACAAAGGATCATAAGAGATTACTACAAGCAACTATATGCCAATAAAATGGACAACCTGGAAGAAATGGACAAATTCTTAGAAATGCACAACCTGCCAAGACTGAACCAGGAAGAAATAGAAAATATGAACAGACCAGTCACAATCACCGAAATTTAAACTGTGATTAAAAATCTTCCAACAGGGGCTTCCCTGGTGGCGCAGTGGTTGAGAGTATGCCTGCCGATGCAGGGGGCGCGGGTTCGTGACCCGGTCCGGGAAGATCCCACATGCCGCGGAGCGGCTGGGCCCGTGAGCCATGGCCGCTGAGCCTGCGCGTCCGGAGCCTGTGCTCCACAATGGGAGAGGCCACAACAGTGAGAGGCCCGTGTACTGCAAAAAAAAAAAAAAAAAAAAAAATCTTCCAACAAAAAAAAAGCCCAGGACCAGATGGCTTCAGAGGCGAATTCTGTCAAACATTTAGAGAAGAGCTAACACCTATCCTTCTCAAACTCTTCCAAAATATAGCAGAGGGAGGAACACTCCGAAACTCATTCTACGAGGCCACCATCACCCTGATACCAAAACCAGATGAAGATGTCAGAAAGAAAGAAAACTACAGGCCAATGTCACTGATGAACATAGATGCAAAAGTCCTCAACAAAATACTAGCAAACAGAATCCAACAGCACATTAAAACGATCACACACCAGGATCAAGTGGGGTTTATCCCAGGAATGCAAGGATTCTTCAGTATATGCAAATCAATCAATGTGATACACCATACTAACAAACTGAAGGAGAAAAACCATATGATCATCACAATAGATGCAGAGAAAGCTTTCGACAAAATTCAACACCCATTTATGATAAAAACCCTCCAGAAAGTAGGCATAGAGGGAACTTTCCTCAACATAATAAAGGCCATATATGACAAACCCACAGCAAACATTGTTCTCAACGGTGAAAAACTGAAACCGTTTCCACTAAGATCAGGAACAAGACAAGGTTGACCACCCTCACCACTATTATTCAACATAGTTTTGGAAGTTTTAGGCACAGCAATCAGAGAAGAAAAGGAAAAAAAAATGAATCCAATCGGAAAAGAAGAAGTAAAGCTGTCACTGTTTGCAGATGACATGATACTATACATAGAGAATCCTAAAGATGCTACCAGAAAAGTACTAGAGCTAATTAATGAATTTGGTAAAGTAGCAGGATATAAAATTAATGCACAGAAATCTCTTGCATTCCTATACACTAATGATGAATAATCTGAAAGAGATATTAAGAAAACACTCCCGTTTACCATGGCAACAAAAAGAATAAAATATCTAGGAATAAACCTACCTAAGGAGACTAAAGACCTGTATGCAGATAATTTAAGACACTGATGAAAGAAATTAAAGATTATACAAATAGATGGAGAGATATACCATGTTCTTGGATTTGAAGAATCAACATTGTGAAAATGACTATACTACCCAAAGCAATCTACAGGTTCAATGCAATCCCTATCAAACTACCACTGGCATTTTTCACAGAACTAGAACAAAAAATTTCACAATTTGTATGGAAACACAAAAGACCCCGAATAGCCAAAGCAATCTTGAGAACGAAAAACAGAGCTGGAGGAATAAGGCTCCCTGACTTCACACTATACTACAAAGCTACAGTAATCAAGACAGTATGGTACTGGCACAAAAACAGAAATGTAGATCAATGGAACAGGACAGAAAGCCCAGAGATAAACCCACGCACATATGGTCACCTTATCGTTGATAAAGGAGGCAAAAATATACAGTGGAGAAAAGACAGCCTATTGAAAAAGTGGTGCTGGGAAAACTAGACTGCTACATGTAAAAGAATGAAATTAGAACATTCCCTAACACCATACACAAAAATAAACTCAATATGGATTAAAGACCTAAATGTAAGGTCAGACTCTATCAAACTCTTAGAGGAAAATATAGGCAGAACACTCTATGACATAAATCACAGCAAGATCCTTTTTGACCCACCTCCTAGAGAAATAGAAATAAAAACAAAAGTAAACAAATGGGACCTAATGAAACTTAAAAGCTTTTGCACAGCAAAGGAAACCATAAACAAGACGAAAAGACAACCCTCAGAATGGGAGAAAATATTTGCAAATGAAGCAACTGACAAAGGATTAATCTCCAAAATTTACAAGCAGCTCATGCTGCTCAATATCAAAAAACCAAACAACCCAATGCAAAAATGGGCAGAAGACCTAAATAGACATTTTTCCAAAGAAGATATACAGATTGCCAACAAACACATGAAAGGATGCTCAACATCACTGATCATTAGAGAAATGCAAATCAAAACTACAATGAGGTATCACCTCACACCAGTCAGAATGGCCATCATCAAAAAATCTACAAACAATAAATGCTGGAGAGGGTGTGGAGAAAAGGGACCCCTCTTGCACTGTTGGTGGGAATGTAAATTGATACAGCCACTATGGAGAATGGTATGGAGGTTCCTTTGAAAACTAAAAATAGAACTACCATACGACCCAGCAATCTCACTACTAGGCATATACCCTGAGAAAATCATAATTCAAAAAGAGTCATGTACCAAAATTTTCATTGCAGCTCCATTTACAATAGCCAGGACATGGAAGCAACCTAAGTGTCCATCAACAGATGAATGGATAAAGAAGATGTGGCACATATATACAATGGAATATTACTCAGCAATAAAAAGGAATGAAACTGAGTTATTTGTAGTGAGGTGGAAGGACCTAGAGAGTGTCATACAGAGTGAAGTAAGTCAGAAAGAGAAAAACAAATACTGTGTGCTAACACATATATATGGAATCTAAAAAAAAAAAAAAAAAAACTCATGAAGAACCTAGGGGCAAGACAGGAATAAAGACGCAGACCTACTAGAGAATGGCCGTGAGGATACGGGGAAGGGGAAGGGTGAGCTGGGACAAAGTGAGAAAGTGGCATGGACATATATACACTATCAAATGTAAAATAGATAGCTAGTGGGAAGCAGCCACATAGCACAGGGAGATAAATTCGGTACTTTGTGGCCACCTAGAGGTGTGGGATAGGGAGGGTGGGAGGGAGGGAGACACAAGAGGGAAGAGATATGGGGATATATGTATATGTATAAGTGATTCACTTTGTTATAAAGCAGAAACTAACACACCATTTTAAAGCAATTATACTCCAATATAGATGTTAAAAAACAAAAAAAGCTGTGATACTTATATACAATGGATTATTACTCAGCCATAAAAAGGAATGAAATAATGTCATTTGCAGTAAGATGGATGCAACTAGAGATTATCATAAGTGAAGTAAGCCAGACAGAGAAAGCAAACATCATATGATATCACATATGTGGAATTTAAAATATGATACAAATGAACCTATCTACGAAACAGAAACAGACTCATGGACATAAGAGAACAGACTCGTGTTGCCAGGGGGAAGGGGGCTGGGGGAGGGATGGAGTAGGAGTTTGGGGTTAGTAGATGCAAAATATTACTTATAGAATGGATAAACAACAAGGTCCTACTGTATAGCACAGGGAACTATATTCAGTATCCTGTGATAAACCATAACGGAAAAGAATATTTTAAAAAGGAATATATATGTGTATAACTGAATCACTTTGCTGTACAGCAGAAATTACACAGCATTGTAAATCAACTATACTTCAATGTAAAAAAATTTGCCAAGGAATAGACTATACAAAATTAAACAGGGTACAAGTTTGTGCAATCCACTAAAAATTACATGGTTTCCATAAGTGATTTTTAAAATACAGTGAAATTTCATCTTAAAATTGACCTTAATGTTTAAAGGATGCCTCCTGATACACTGGAAATTCTGGTTTCATAAAGGTATTTAGGGAATAAAATAATTATCAACATCCAGGAAAACAGGAGAGAGAAACTGAAATAAGTTGGTGAACGCCTTTTCCCAATACATTTTTTCCTCTAAGAAATGCTATAAAGTATTAAGTTACTGCAAAATGAATGAAAAGTTGAAGATGATACTATACTCTGGCCTTAAATCTACTAAAATAATATTTATAATTATTAATATAAATATTTTAGGAGAAACTAACAGTATTTATATTTACTTGATCAGTGTTTGGTGAATTGGAAACAAGAAGCACAATGAAATTTCAGTAGTAAGAGTAAAATGCACTTCTGCTTTTCAGAGAACTTGTTTTCATGAGACAATCAAGAATTCAGGGACATACATCTTTGAGGCTCTTTTTTGACTTTGGGGTTATACAAGTAATATATATTAATTGCAATAAATGTAAGTAATCAAATTAGGCAAATATAAGTAGTCAAAAGGAAGAAAAAATTAAATCACCTGTAATCATAAGGTCCATAGGTAAATGATTTTCCTTTCAAAGGTTTTTTAAGCATATAAAATATATATATAACAAAAAGGTTTATGCTAAACATGCCACCTTATAAACTGCATTTGTTTACATTTTGATGATAAATTACTAAAAGTGGAATTTCTAAGGCAAAGGGGATCTACTTCTTTAAAGCTTCTGATACATATTGCCCATCTGTCTTCCAGAAAGATTGTGCAAATATAAATTCCCACCAGCTGGAGGCAGGCTGGTGCACACAGCACTCCATAGATTTGCATGTTTTTCCTAGGCTTTCACCCAGTGTAACTCTTCTCTCTTGGAATGTATTTTTCCTCCTATTGCTACCTCTTGGTCCTTATAAAAAATAAGATTTTCAACATCACTTCTACCAGCACCAATTTCATCTCGATTCCTGCCTACATTGTTTTACTAGTGGAAACTATACCCCCCAGTTGCCCTCCATCACCACAGGGCCGCCTCTGCTTGCTGACCAGCTGTTTGCCGGAATGAAGAAAGATAGTGATATGTGTGAGGGAAGTGCAGAAATAAGGAACAAAGTCCTCGGCTTCCTTCACAGAACAGAATCCTAGGGATAGTGTGGGATAACTGCCAAGTTCTATGTTCTTAAGATGTAGGTCTCAACATACTGTACCATGTGCAGAAGATTAGCTAGTTTTTTCTCAGTCTCACTGCATCCCAGATTCTGGCATTAAGCTGTCTGTCACCCTTACATTTTCGTATGGTTATAAATTTTTCCTTCTGTTTTCAGGACTATTTTAATAAAAGATTACTCAGGGCTAAATTGGGGCTATTAGCCACATAAAATTTCAACTAAAAAAAATCTTCAGACTGACTTTTGGTTGGCAGCTGGTGGACCAATTTCTTGCCCTCCTGAAAAATAACTCAATGTATCAGAAAGCACTTCAGTACTATCAATTTATTCCAACAGAGATTAGAATAAATTGAGGGATGTGTCAGTCTCCTTAAATACATAGAACCCAAAAGGTATCACTAAAATGTTAAGCTATTAAAAACAAACCAAAACTTTAGAGATAAAAATCTAATTGACTCTCTCATTCACCACATGAAGAATCTGTGCCCTAGTAAAGCGATTTGAACTGCATAAGCTGAGAAAGAAAATCAGCATCAGAGTTATGTTCTCCTTCAAAATGTAATCTCTTCTCACAGTGAAGGTCATGAAGTGCTGGTAGTCAAAATGCTCTTTGCAGAACATGATGAAACACTGGTATTTCAAATTCTACCACACAAACTATAATTTTAAACAATATTTTATGCTTAGTTATTCTAAGTTTAAATTGCCATTAATGTTCAATTTATTTTATTTTAGGCTATAAAAAAGAATATAAAACCATGACTATGACTACAGATGTTCAAAGAACAAAACAGCTATAGAAGTAAATATGATTGTTGAGTTATGTTGGCGAGTTATTCCTTAAATAACCCCTTTGCTCCTTATTCATACAAGTTTTCTGCCTAATACCTGCTTTTAAATTTAATGTTGGCTCTTTCCCCAATTTAAGAAACATTTCAGAATGAAAAACCTAAAATTCCATCAGCTTCTTTTTTCTGAATAACTGTGAAAAGGCCACCATTATCCAGTTTTGGCGGTGTAAGACCTCTGCCCAGTTCCAGGAAGGTTCACGAGGAACACAACTTGAGAAATACAGGTTTGTACCACGCTGAGCTCCCACATGCTTCAAGGTCCTGTAACCTTGGAGACCTAAAAGGAGCTGCATTCCTTTAGGGAATGGAAAACGTTTTAGTATATCTGAACTGAGAATACTAAAATATATTTGGATGCATTAGCATATTTTCATAACAGGTAGAAATCATAATTGAATTTTTATGGTGGTAAATTTAACCCAACTTTAGTAATAAAAAGATGCCCACAGGCTAGAAAGGCATTTATATCTCACTGTGAAGGGAATGCTTTTACCATAATTGGTTCATATCATAATTTGGTATTTTATATAAGGCAGATTCTATACTCTATTTACCTTCCTTTCTTTCCTTAAGCAAAAGAATATACATACTTCAAGGTATTCTGAATATACAACTTTCAATTATAAATATTTACATATGAGGCTATTTAGAATTATCCCTAAGATCTCCTTCCAGCCCTAAAAATTATATGCTGCCTCACTCCCACACTTTAATAGCAGAATGTTGTAAATTATAAATCGTAGTGCAATTTATAATTTTAAAATGTAAACATTTAAAAATAAGATGAATGAAATTTTTATCATTGCCTTTAAAAACTCTGGTTTAAAAACTGATGTATTGAGTATAATTAATGTGCAATTAATGTGCAATTCAAGTATAATTAATGTGCAATAAAAACTGATGTATTGAGTATAATTAATGTGCAATTCAAGTAAAAATATAATAGGTATTGGTTTTAAACTTTAAAAAATGACTTTAGAACTATTTGGGATGATAAAAGGAAAGAGACATTTTAATTTTTCTCCCAATTTTCCATGTTTAAAAAAAGGATTATGGTTTCACTTATTGCCTCCAGCATTTTTGAAAATGGTACATTTCTAAATCTGTAACACATGAAGATATATGAGTCATATAGGTGAGTTTCTATAAGTCAATATTACAATAAGTTTAAGACCATATTCTCATTAGAAGGACTGCTGACAATAAGATACCTGGTTCATATTAGAAAGGAACTGCCTACGTAATGTCCGTAACCCATTCCTGAAAACTGGATATGTAGGAAAATGTGCCAGGGAGCCTATTCCTCATTACTTCAGATAGGACAAATTACAACGTGTGATACATCAATCTAAACCTACCAACCAATTTCTTAAAGTATAACTAAAACACAATAAAATGCCTATGTATCGATATAAGCAGCAAATAATGATGTTACTATGTTAAACTCCTTTCCTGATCACCAAACAATTATTACAGTTGTTCACCAGTTGCTTTGTAGCGGAAGCCTGGCCTCCCTTGGCACCAGCAATATCCAAGATGCACATCCTTCTGCTGCCACTAGGCGGGCCTTTCGAAATGTTTACATATGACTCTGGCAATCTAGTCATTTCATTTGAAATGTTGCTCAAGATTATTTTCACACACTGTTTTGTTAAAAACAGTGAGTTTTGTAAGACATAAATATAAACTTTGCCTATATATACATCAACTGAAGAACCTGATTGAGATATATATATATATATATAATGAAGTCTGGACAATAAACACTAAGAGGGGCCCTACCAAAAAAGATATCCAGGAGGATGTAGCATTACAAGCACCCTTGTCAAACATCAGTCCAGACATTTTCAGCTGCAAGTAACAGAAGTCTATCTAAAAGTGGCTTAAACTTTAACCAAGGAACTTATTATCTCACCTAACAAGAAGCCCAGAGGTCAACAGTTCCCAGGCTAGTAAATCTATCAGTTCAGCAGTGTCATCATGGACCACGCTGCTTCCTCATTTTATTCTGCCATCTTCAACATGTTCCCTCTGTCTTAGGTTACCTCCCCTCAGCAAAGATAGCAACAATGGATGTAACCTCATCAGGCATTTCATCCAGATAAAACAGCTACCAGGGAAGGGGTGGCTGTCTCTGCAGTATCTGCCTATGAGCCCTTCATGTCCGTTAGTCAGAATTGTCACAGGTGCCCATTCTGAAACCAACTGCTGGCAAGGTGGACTGGGCCACCCTGACTGGTTGAGACAAATCAGAACTGCCCTCCCACGGCTAGGAGGAAAGCCAGCATCTCTTGAATCATGTGATCATGCAGCAGAAGGTGAATACTTTGAAGTGTGGAAGGAGGGGGAATGGATTTGGGGTAGGCAAATCTGCTCCTAATGCTTAATTCACTTTGCATTAATACAATAACTAAAATTTGTGTAATTTGTCCAGGTGATGGGTGACATAAGTTAAACACAGATATATTTCACTGGAAAAACACCTTACAGGAGACATTACCAAGTTTTCTAACCAAGTAGTAAATGATTTAGAAGTCATTCCAAAACCTTTTAACAATCAGTGGATGGAGGATATACTTTATGGAAGTCCTTGTGCTGGTTATTATGTAAGATACACAGCAGACGAGTGATCTGTAAGGTTACCATCCAAGTGGCAAAACATTTTAAAAAAAGTTTAAATAACATTATGAAACGATAATCTAGCAGCTGCTACAATGTACTATGTAATTAAGCAGCAAATAAATAATAGGAGAAAATGTACACTATGAGATCAAAGACAGAGCTATCTAGAAACTGTAGACAGCGAAAGACAAAATTTCATGTGGGATCTGACTGCAGGAGGGTGTGGACAAAATGAAGCAGGCCGGACGCTCTGCACAAAGGACACACTGGGCCCTGGGCCTGGGAGCAGCAAAATATCCTGGTTAGAACACTGACAGGTCCATGCAGAGGCAAACCAAGAGCAAACCATCATTACTAATTACTGATCACATGTTTAATATAACAAGTAAAAAGGTGCCCCAAACACCTTTTGGTGTTTAGTCTGGGATCTATACATATCCATTATCATCTGCCTATTTTTCAGTTTTTTAAATGAAAAAACTAACTGCAGCACCATGTCCTGAATGCATCACTGGAAAAGTATGCAAGTATACTCACACCAGGTTGATACCGTTAAGACATTAGTTTGACAATGTCAAACTAATGAACTGTCTGGGACCATCACGGTACAAGTCATTCTATCAAATATCTTAAGTGTTTGATGTTATTGTTTTGTACTGTTACTTCACTTCTATTTTTGTATCTCTTGTGATGTAGATTGTAACCTCCTTACAGACATCACTCATCTGCTGTGTATCTTACCTAGTGGTAATTATTCCCTAATTTTTATTTAGCTGCTCAGAAGTCATCCTATTTTCTGAAGCCAAACTAGTAAAAGTGGCCAATGGTGTGTAACCTGCCTCTGACAATGACTATGCTATCTCTGGCATTAAGTTAAAAATACCCTACAATCCCATAGCCCAAGTGGCTAGTAAACATCAGTATACATAGCAACATCTAGAAAAGTGGTTATTTAACCTTTTTAGGGTCACAGATCTTTGAGAATCTGATGAAATTCAGAGACCCTTCTCACCCAAAAATGCAAATACAATATTTTGTCTATAATTTCGGGAGGCTTACAGATCACTCCACTCAGGCTCTCAAACTCATCATGGCTAAGAACCCCTTAACATAGTGATAGCAATTGGGACGATCACTGGTTTTCACAGTTATCAATTCCTTTAAGTAAGCAACCCATCAACAAACTATTTTAAGGGTTACAGTTTTCCTTTGGTGCTGCCAAGCATATTTTCAGCTTGTGCATCAGGAAATAATAGATGCCAGAAATAAAAATAAGTCATTCCCTAAGTTTAGAGCTGAGCTATTTGACTTAGAATACTGAAAAATCTCAGAACAATGACAGCTTTAAGTCATTAATACTATGACGTAAGGCTTCAGTACAGTATACTTAATACATTTCATTAAAAATATCACACACACACATACATACACACACATGTATAGCCATAAACGTATATGCCATTTTTGATGGAAATACCAATTGTAGGGAATGAATCAGTTTCTAACTTAACTGATAACTAGAGTGTAGCAGCAATTCTCAATTCTTTAATAACGTTCCACTAGTTAATGCACACTTCAGACATTTCAGCTTTTAGTGGATATGAATGAACTTTGTGGTGCACTCATTGCAGAAGCACGCAGTGGCCTTCCAGTGGGAGTGGAGGAAAGACCTAGGCACTCGTAGGGAACTTACCGTTCCCTTGCCCACAACATAAATTAAGGATCACAACATTCTCTCCAGCTAAACCTAGAGGCTGGCTCAGAATCATTCGCCCAGGCATTTCACTGAGCTGATCAGAATTAGCAAGTGAATTAAAACTTCTTAGTACTCACTTCTGTCTATGAAGAAGTCTGTGTAAAGTTCCCTCTCATTCTTCTTCTTTAAAATGTAATGAGGAATCCATAATGCTATTAACTTTTTATATGTAAGGAAAATGAGGCTGAAATGGTAAGTAGCCTGCTTGATCACAGCAAGAAAATGATGGAACTTAGAATCCAAATATTATGATTTCCAGTTCAGCACGTACATTAGTTAGGGTTTGGTTCATCCGCAAATGACAAAATATCAGTAGAGCAGTGGCTCCCACAGAGCAGAAGTTTGCTCCTGTCTCACATAAGGGAGTTATCACATCACAGGGCTGTTGTGGCAACTCCACAGTCTTTAAGGACCCAGGCTCTTCCCAGCTTATTCTTCAGTTACCCTCACAATGCAGTCTAGTCCTCATGGTCCAAGATGGTGGCTAGTCCTCTACCAAATCATCACGTCCACACTCCAGGGTGAGCAAAGTTAGCGGCAGTGGAGAGATGGAAGGTACATACCAGCTGTGTTTTTAAAAGGTTCCCTAAAACCTGCAATACAACGTTTCTTCTTATATCACACTGGCCAGAAACTTCATCAAAATTCCACGTCTAACTGCGAAATGGCCACATGGCAAGATAAAAATGCTATTAACTAAGAAAGAAAGATAAACAGATATTGAAGGACAACTAGGAGTTTCTGTCCCTATATCATGTTGAAACTAAAAGGTAGAAAAGGTGAAACTTGAGGTGTCTGACAAAATGACTTGCAGCACGATGGCCCCATACAGTTCAACTGTGTGTTGTTTCTGTCATATCCTGTCCATCAAGTATGAATATACAGGCACACCTTTTCAGTGATACATTCAGGAGATGATCCTGTTTTCATTAACAAATAATTCTCAACTGGATGAAACTGTTAAATTATCTCCATTTTTTTCAATTAATAAATTTCCAATAAAATAAAAACCAAAACACTACTTCACTGTTTTGAAATGGTCAGATATCTGATAGGTCATTACTGCCAATAGGATAAAATTCTAATATCTCGGAATGGCACACAGGCCCACTGAAAATCACCGTTCTAGACTCGTTCCTCATCAGTGGCCCTGACATATCCTCTCTCTCCTGAAGAACTTTTTACTGCCCCTGAATATGTCCCAGATTCCTCTGAATCTACATACTTTACACAGTCTGTCCCACTGCCTGAAAATGCTTTGTTCCCCTACCACACCTTATAAGAGAATTATTCCAACAATTCTCAAATATCAGCATGCATAAAAATCACCTGCATTGCTTTTTTAAAAAATGCTGATTCTTAGGCTATAGTTTCAAAGATTCTGCTTTACTAGGTATGGGCCAGGCCCAGAATTCTGCAGCATTTATACAAGGAGCAGAGTGCCCGAGACAGAGAAAGTGCTCAAGAATGTTGATGATTACCACAATAAGACCATCTTACACTAGTTTAAGATGTTTTACTTCTGGATTAGTTTACTAAAGGATTAGTTTGCTATTATGAGGTAACACCATAATTCTATCATGATATAATGAAAGAAGAAGACACATTTTCAGAAATCCACATTTGGAAAGATTACTGTGTGACCTAAATAAGAACTCTTCCCTTCATAATGTTTTGGTTGCATTCAATGGGGAAAAAAAAACAGATACCGAATAAGACAACCACTTATATATAAAAGAATATTGTAGTATGATTAAGATTAGTAGGAAGACAATATTTAGGTCTTCCAATTCTATCTGAAATACTAGTAGAAATTGCAAAGCTCCTACTGTACATTCTACTTAGAGTCTCATCCTCATTATTTATTTCCTCAACAGAATGAAATAAGAAGAGACTGTAAGTCAAAATATAAAAGCTATTCATCACAATTTTTCAGCTAAATAGCCTCAGATGTGGAAGATATGACATTACGAAAGCCTCTGAGTAAATACTATAGGAAACCCATTTATGGAATATGGTGTGCACACTTAAAATTTTTCCCTACTGGTATTTTACTGAAGAGGTGCCTTCTAGGAAACAGTACCACAGTAAACCAGTCAACTACTGCCAAAGAGGTGTACTACAAATCTGACTGCCTGATGGTCTTAGTTCAAAGAAAACATACCTCAGAATTGCTCTGAAGAGTTTACAGGTATTAATCTGTCAAATAATTTTACCTCAAGTCACTCTAGATGCCTTATGGCTAAAGACAAAAAGAGTCATAAGCCACTCAGAATTCATATTTATATAATTAACAAAATGCTTCTCAACTGCTTCACTGATTACAAAAATTTTTTTAAGTTTCCAAATATATTACTTTACGAAACAAGATTTCATTCCTTAGAATTCCGAAGCTTTCTGCTCTTTATTTAATGTTTGAAAGGAAGTATGTTCAACCTAGAAATTTTGTGGTTTTATTTGCTTTTTTATTTGTTTATGGCTCAACTGCAGTGGAAGAGAAACGGTAACTTTGTATTTTTGTGAGGTCTTTTTCAAAGTGTCTTAACACATTATTTGATGGTATACAATTACTAAATTATAGAGCGTGAACTGCAGTGGTTCTCAGCCCTGCATGTACACAAGAACTATCTGGGGAACTCTGGAAAAAAAATACCAGTGTCTGGGCCAAACCCCAGGCCTGTCTAATCAGAATGTAGGGATGAGGCCCCAGCACCAGCATATTTTCAAAGTGCCCCCTAAATCACAAGAAGGTTAGATCCTCTGAGTTAGAGAGACAGATCCCTAATTTACATCTGCGTCGGCTGAGTCCATTGAGCCCCAATAAAGCATGAGTGACTTCCTCACAACTAATTGTGTGCAACAGAGGGCTCAGTTCTGCTTCTCAGCACAGTGGACACCTCTCCCCTGCCCCATGCAGCTCCCTCTCACCCTGCACCCTTAAAGAGACAAGGCAGGGTGGTACACCCCACACAGAACAGCCAGGCCTTAATGGTTTCACCTCTGAATGCTGCTAGATTAACAGGTGAACCAGAATTAGGAATCAACGAATGTGAAAATTCTGTCAATTCTACCCATTAGACACATGACTTCACATTTCTTATTGGGAAAATAAACAGCTGCATGATGAAGTTAGTTGAAAAATCCTGGCACACCTCCTTTAGAACTGAAAGGTCAAGGGTAAAAACACAAAGATTGCCAAGTAAATTCACTGCGATTTGAGTTTTTCTGGATATCACAATTCATGGGGGTAAAGAGTTATTAATAGAGTCAGTTGCTTTTTTAATCCATAAACACCATTTTTTTAAAGATTCATTATACTTCTGTTGTAAGAATGGGGAGTAAAAATAGAAAGCACATGGTGAAAATCTGTTTACTTTTTGTCATTGTTGTTTTAATTAAAGCCTTCAGTCCTAGACAGAATCAAAGTGACTTACTGTCCCTTATGTAAATTTTTATTATACACAGCTAGATTTCCACTTTTAAATAAAGGAAAGAGTACAGAGATGAAGAGATTATCTAAAAAGTTCCATTTAAAAATGTGATAGTTTAACTTTAGTGTGTATACATGGTTTGACTGATACCCACGATGAGGAATTCAGTAGGAGACAATCTTAAAAATAACCGACTATTTCCCAAAATCTCATTTATCATTTAAACTGGAAAACAGAAGGTGAGACTAAAGTACATATTTCAATATCAATACTTAAAAGATGAAATCCAAGCCACAGTGAATTACTAAATTCTGATTCTAAAGTCAATCAGTTTTACAAAATAATTAGCTTAATGGAAACTAGAAGTTCTTATGCCCTACTTTAAGAAGCACATGCATATTCTGAAAAACACAATAAATTTCAGCTGTACTATAACCCCATTCCTTTAATCTATATAATAGTGTTTGTCCAATTTCATTCTGCGTGCTCCAGAGTTATATTCAATATCTGGTCACCAATGTTAGTGAACACACAACAGTAATCCAAATTATTCTTTTTCATTTTATTTTCCATGGGTTTTTCCTGTCGCTGTTATTTTTCCTTTCTTTCCTTCTTTCTTTCTTTTTTTTTTTTGCTGTAATATAATAAGCTAATTCATGCCTTTCTCTTAGTTTTGGAAAGTTATATGCCAACATCTAGGCAACAGATACCCTTTTTCCTAATTTAAAATAACTATGAGGTTGCATACTACAGTAGGAAATTTGTAATCAACCTAAAGATAATGTCTTAAAAGTACAATTAAACATGTCATAACAGAAGAAAACCCTGGTAATTACAAATAGTACCAGCCTTTCTGGGGTTTTAAACAGTAGTGTAAGACTAAGAAAAATCGCCACCCAGTGATGCAAATGAAAACTGCAATTTGTTTTTGTGTAAAACGAGTACCCTAGAGGATTACAACAACTTCATTACTGAATGAAAGAATAGTACCTTCTTATGAGACTAGAAACTAGTTACCAGGGAAAGGATGTTTTTCTACAAGGCTTTTTTTTTTTCCTTATTATTATTCAGCATGTTCGACATTTTACAAAGGCTAAAAGCTTTGCAAACCTTTACAGGGAAAAAGCTTTCTGTCCATAAGTGAGCTAAATGTGTACAAGCAGCCCAGATATTCCTATTATCAATAAAAGTGTCCAGGCTCTGCCTGGACCCTCAATTTCAAGTCATGGGGTGTTGACTTCAGCAACTCAGCAATGCCATCTAATAACTGTGATCTAAAACTTATTTGTGTTAAGCAGGAAGGCTTGCCTAGGGGAAGAGGTATGCTCAAGGTGGGAAAAATGATTTATACTTTTAACAACATAATTTAACCTTTTTAGAAATACATTATAAAGGCCAAGTAAGATGATAATCTAACAAATTCTATAGAATCCATATTGATAAGAAGTTTTGGTATAAATATAATCTAAGTCTTTACTTAGTTGTATCATTTAGAAGTTAATAAACACACAAAAACACTTATATACACTTATTTTCCTGCAATGTATCTATTGTACATAAGAACAAAGAAAGCTATGTGGATACACAATAACCAAAACACACGTGTCAAAGTATGGGGTCATGTTAATAAAAGTATTTCATATCTACCATTTGACCTACTTGGTACTTTTCAAAATATTTTACACAGTATGCTCTGAGACTAAGCAGATACTATATATGTCAATATAGAACCATATGATAAAAAAAGCAACTGAGAACAAATCAGTTTCTAAAAAAAAAGAGGTTGCCATCATGTTTTTTAAGATAATTAACTATATTCCTAATAATTTATCCTGACTTTTATCAGTCAATTCAGTTAAGGCCTTAACTGCTGAAGGATATTTTACTAATTAAACAATGTATAGTTGTCCTTAGGTTTCTGTAGTACCCCTATACTAAAATCTGCAGCAGCTCAAGTCCCTTTTATAAAACGGCATATATGTGCATGTAACCTATGCATATCCTCCTGTATACTTTAAGTCATCTCTAGATTACTTATCATACCTAATACAATGTAAATGCTATGTAAATAGTTGCTAGGCATATAGCAAATTCAAGTTTTGCTTTTTGTGGAACATTCTGGGGTTTTTTTCTTTCAATATTTTCAATCTGCAGTTCGTTGAATCCACAGATGCAGAATCTGTTGATATAGAGGGCTGACTACATACCATCTTCCAACCTCAACTTCATTAAGGAGATTAGAGTTTTATGCAATAGTTTTAAATACTTAAAATATTAAATAGTGAAAAGTTTGGGGCAGCCAAAATTAAAGCCAAACTTTATGAATAATAATACAACCAACCCTCTTTTATTAAAAAAAAAATAAACAAAAAAGCACAGCACTTTGTCTTTTAAAAATTAATGAACACAATTTAGATTTTTTTAAAAGAGCTTAAAATGTCACTAACGTCTTAAATTTTAAAATGATAATATGACCTTTTTTTTTTTAAGTGATGGAGGGCTTTCTTGGTGGCACAGTGGTTAAGAATCCGCCTGCCAATGCAGGGAACACAGGTTTGAGCCCTGGCCCAGGAAGATCCCACAGGTCGCGAAGCAACTAAGCCTGTGCGCATGACTACTGAATCTGTGCGCATGACTACTGAGTCTGTGCTCTAGAACCCGCGAGCCACAACTACTGAGCCCGCGCGCCACAACTACTGAAGACCGTGCGCTTAGAGCCCCGTGCTCCGCAACAAGAGAAGCCACCACAATAAGAAGCCCGCGCACCGCAATGAAGAGTAGTCCCCACTCGCTGCAACTAGAGAAAGTCCACCCGCAGCAACAAAGACCGAATGCAGACAAAAAATAAATAAATTTATTAAAAAAAAAAAAACGATGGATAGCTTAGTGGTTAAGAGGACAGGCTCTGAAGTCAGAATGCCTGGGCTCACTCCAGATCTGCTCTATGTAAGCTAGAGGAACTAGCTCTAGCTTTTTAGTCCTCCCCTGTATGTGGAGATAACACCACCACTTCACTCACATGGTTGTTCTTAGCACATTACACACATTAACTCATTTAATCACCTCAGTAACCCTATCGGGTTGGTACTGTTATCATGCTCATTTTCTAGATAAGTTAAATGACACCCAGGAGGTTTCGTAACTTCCCCAAATGATGAAGGGTATCAGATATACCAACCCAAAATGCCACTTTGGCATAAGAATTATTTTGAGCCAAAGGCACTTGAAAAATAGCAGATGCAGGAAGGGTACTCTGACCTCCCATTTTCTTCCTGAAAGCAGGAGATAAAAAAAAAGAAAAGAAAAGAAACCTATGGAAAATGCCAGGAAGAAAGAAACTTTCTTACCACCAGAGATGGAGAGTCAGGGGCAAGAGAACTCCACAAAATCAGAGCCTGTTAAAATAACCCTCATCTTCCTTTAGTATCCCCACATATTTTAGTTACTTTTCCACAACTGCCTCTTTGCTCAACCTGGTATATGAGAACCTAGGTTTGGCCACCTCTTTAGGTCTTCATTCTCCTGTGGGGTCCCCATGTACATGTAAAAATCCTCATGCTTTTCTTCTGTTCATCTGTCCTATGTCTATTTAATTCTCAGGCCCAGCCAGAGACCCGAAGAGGCAAGAGGTAAAGTTTTGCCTCCCTTACAAGGGAAACTCCAGTAAATTGTAGAGCCAGGATAGAAACCCAAGGGGTCTGGCTCGAGTCAGCATTCTACCTGCAACTCACTGTAGAGTCTCTGTGGTGCTCCTGAGAAAAAAGGGAGATGGTGTTACTGATGAAAAAAGAAGAACAGAGGAAGTGAGAACCCAGACATGATGCTGACTGACAGCATCAAAACTTCAAGAGAGTAACTAAGATCACAGAACAGTAGGTACACAAGGATTTTTTATGGGAAATGGTAGAGCGCAGTGGAGCTTTGCACCTGGGAAAAAATAACGCTAACCAGAGACAAGCATCAGCAGACATGGCAGCTGAAGGACCAGAAGACTTCAGCCAACATTTGGGAGTCTGCTCTTGCTTGGATCATCTGAATGAGGGTGTTCTACCAGCGGCACCTGAAATTAAATCACAATCCTGGGACTGGGAGGTAAGTGATGCCTCACCATGATTTCCCAACCACAAGACTACGGTACAGGAGTCAACACCAATCCCGCTTAGTCGAAGATGGCCCTAGGAAAACTCCCTCAAAATACAGCATGTCAGCTTTTGGGAAAATGCACCATTATAGCTTAGATATATCAGATGGAGCAGCTGGGACATGAAAGCATATGAGAGTAATTAATTGCTAGAAATTCCCTCAAGCATTAGCAAATTTGGACATTTCTGTCTTCTGAGGCTCAGTTAAAGACCACTTCTTAAACGAGTCTTTCCTAGGAAGGAAAGGTCCGTAACAGAAGCTTCACAGGCTAAGGCAGAATACCATGGAAACGGGGCCCCTGTTGGGCTAGTTATAAGACAGGCAGTGAAACATCTTCATGTTACAAGCTACCAGACATTGAAGGAGATTTTAGAGAGAGCAGCACCAGGGGTTTTTTCAGTTGTGGTTAAAAGTTGTCTCTGTAATGCTGCAAAGTGGCAGGCCACAGAGCCAGAGAGGTGAAGAAGACGTATCGAGAGTTCACGAAGCCCAGCTGTAGAAGCTGTATGTGCTCTCAGACTGTCAGTGCACTAGACTCACAGCCTTTGAATGCCTATTTGATAACAAAGAGAATAAGGTGGATTTCTAATCATGAAACAACAGAAAAGAGCACAGTTCTCTGCATATGTGTTGAGATTACAGAGGTGTTCTAAAATGAAGAATACAGAAAAGAGTTTGGAAAACCAGGCTTTGCTGAAGCAAATTTCTGAAAGAATTTATTGTGAAACTCCTGAAGAGGCAGAAATTATACAGGAGACTAGAGGCATCCCTGAAGTTTTTCTGTTAGTGGGGCTAATTTAGCAGGTAAAAGGGAAGCAACGCTGGCAGCGTTTGAAACAGAAGTTGGGGTTGACAGAGCCAGTGCTGACTTAGAAGGCAAGGCACAATTTCCTGACACTGTAAGAAGGGCCAGAGAAGCAGTTGTGCCCATGGCACCCCACTTTATCCCAGTCAGGAGGCTCCCCAGAAAAACCACCAACCCTGGTCCGACTATGCCCCACTACTTTACCTCAGACGTAGGGGATCTGGTCAGAGAGAAAATAACTCTGACCACTCTAGTTACTGCCCCTGTCCCAGGCCACAGGAAGCAGACACAGAAAAACACACAGGCCTGCCAGAATTTGACTGTGGAAAAGATGGGATATTCTACGGTAACATTCAGCCATGAGAAAAACTCTCTTCCGGTCTCCCAGAGATTAAGGCCAAGAAACAGAAGAGGGCCAGAGCGGTAAAATCCTTGCATCCTTACTGTGAGAGACCAGATCCTAAAGGGAAGGGCTCAAGAGGCAGAGACCCACCCACCCACCCTTCTGAATGTGTGGGGTCAGAGGCCGAGAGGGCCTAAGCTGAAGGTTCAGGATTACCCGTAAACCCAAGGAGCCATCTTCTACTCCTCAAGACACGCAGACCATCTGCCAATGCCAAGGGACTCTGGGATGACTGGGCCAAGATAAAGACAGAAGAGATAGGAAACCAGAATCTGGAAAGGGAGACACCTGAGAAGCATCGCCAGAAGCAAACACTCTATGAGTTCATGCAAATCCTCTCAGAGAAGGAGCTGAAGTTGGCAGGAGGAAATCCGGAGTAGAAGAGGATGCGTTTCACAAGGGGACACTGGGCTTTGGTTCCTCCTCACCACCCTGTTGGTAGAGAACTGCTGGGAAGAACTATCTAAAGACTGCAAATCTCTTCCTTGGGGGAAAGACACAATGACATGAAGGAAATGTTATTTTTCAGAATTCCCCTTGGGAAGAGCATAGTATTTGGTTGAAAGAAATATTTTTTAAAGCCACTAAAATCTTTTTCTGTGTGTGTGTGGTACGCGGGCCTCTCACTGTTGTGGCCTCTCCCGTTGCGGAGCACAGGCTCCGGACGCGCAGGCTCAGCGGCCATGACTCACGGGCCCAGCCGCTCCGTGGCGTGTGGGATCCTCCCGGACCGGGGCACGAACCCGTGTCCCCTGCATCGGCAGGCGGACTCTCAACCACTGCGCCACCAGGGAAGCCCCACTAAAATTTTAATAACTAGCAGGTATTAATTTTATAATAGAAGATAAACTAGTCTTAACATTTAGGAGACACTATTTAACATGTTTAGATTTAAAAGTGTACTTCAACACTGTTGCTGGGAATGTAAATTGGTGTAGCCACTATGGAAAACAGTATGGAGGTTCCCCCAAAAACTAAAAATAGAACTATCATATGATCCAGCAATCCCACTCCTGGTTATATATACAGAAAAAAATGAACACACTAATTCAAAAAGATACATGCACCCCAAAGCTCATAGCAGCACTATTTAAATAGCCAAGACACAGAAACAACCCAAGTGCCCATTAACAGACGACTGGACTAAGAACATGAAGTATATATATACACACACATATATATATATACATACACACACACACACACACACACACACACACACACACAAAGGACTATTACTCAGCCATACAAAAGAATGAAATTCTGCTATTTGCAACATGTATGGACCTGGAGAGTAAATATTATGCTCAGTGAAATAAGGCAGACAGAGAAAAACAAATACTGTACATCACTTACATGTGGAATCTAAAAAGTAATACAAATGAATGTATATGCAGAACAGAAACAGACTCACAGATACTGAAAACAAACTAGTGGTTACCAAAAATGAGAGAGAAGGGCAGAGGCAAATTAGGGGTATGGGATTAAGAGATACAAACTACTATATATAAAAAAGATAAGCAATAAGGACATACTGTACAGCACAGGGAATTATAGCCATTATCTTGTAATAACTTTGAATGGAGTATAGGCTACAAAAATATTGAATCACCATGCTGTACACTTGCAAGTTATTACAATACTGTAAATCAACTATACTTCAATAAAAGAAATAAATGTACCTCATTCAGCAACTATTTATTGGATGCCTGATTTAATTTTTGATGCTAATTTAAGAAGCAAGGCTTGGTGCTATTTATAAAACAGAAATTGAATTTATCAAGGATTCATCAAGACTTCTGCTTTTTCATAATTAAAAAGGTTGACTAGCTTATTGGATAGAAAAAATAGGATGATTTTACAAACTGAATTTGAAGGACACATCCAAACCAACGTACTGTATAAGAAGAGTCTGACTTGATGACAATATTTTAAGTGATTGATGACCTATATTTTTATAGATTTCATATACATAAACTAACTCTGGAATTAATAGGAAAATGTTTAAAAATCAATCATATACTTTTCAAGTAATCTTTTAAAGGAAAAATAATTCATCTAATTATGATATTGTTTCCTAAAAAGACTCACCTAAAAGGACAAATCCATCTGCTTCTCTCTCTGGTACCAAGGGCTTTTTAGATTCCGGAGGCTTTCTGAAGAAGTGAAACATTGCTGCTTCCTCTGTTACCTGAAATAGAAACACTATATAATAACAAATTCAGATGAAACCATAAAACTCTTACCCTTCTTAGTAAAAAGCCACATACAGGGACTTCCCTGGTGGTCCAGTGGTTAAGAATCTGCCCTCCAATGCAGGGGACATGGGTTCGATCCCTAGTCAGGGAACTAAGATCCCACATGCTGCAGGGCAATTAAGCCTGTACACCGCAACTACTGAGCTCACATGCTATAGAGTCTGTGCACCAACAGCTAGAGAGCCTGAGTGCTGCAACTACTGAGCCCATGTGCTCTGGAGCCTGCGCGTCACAACTGGAGAGAACAAAGAGCCCTCGCTGCATTGAAAGATCTCACGTTGCTGCAACTGAGACTCAATGCAGCCAAATAAATTTTAAAAGCCAAATATAAAGATATCACAATAATTACTTTTAGGAATTCTATTCCCAAACTTAAGAACACAAGCCCTCTCTAGGTGTCAGAAGACAAAACCAGAAATTAAGGAGCATGGACTTCCAGTTTGAAATACTGTGTTCATCCTCTCAATTTCTGAACATGCAGGAAATAACCCAAGAAATCTCTACAAGTAAAACTGAAGTCAACAGATAACACCAGAATCTTGAAGGATCTCACTAGCCATAAATTGGACACTGGACCGAGGAAAGGGGGGAAAAAACCAAACCCTGTCCAGGTTTCTTGTCATGCCATAACTACCTTAAGCCTCATGAAATTAAGGCCACCTGAAAAAAGAAAAGAAGGCACTACAAACACCCTCTAGAGCTGGTTATCTGATTCAGACACTCAAGGACTGTATTCATTGTAAAATTGTAGCCAAATGTAAATTCCCATCAGTGCAAATATCTGTGTTGGTGAGATTATTGTGCACTACCCCCAACACACACATACACACACACACACACACACACACACACACACACACACACACACACACACTCTCTCTCTCTCTCTCTCTCTCCTCTGTGTCCTCCCACCTTTGTACATTCAGCTTTGTACACTCAGGCAGGGCAACAACTCTTAGAAAACAACTGGGAAGGAAGTTGAAGGAAACTTGGGAGGACATGTCACGTTCTGAGTTGCTGTAAGTAAAGCAATATAAGAGACAGCAAAGAGGGCTTCCCTGGTGGCGCAGTGGTTGAGAGTCCCGATGCAGGGGACACAGGTTCGTGCCCCGGTCCGGGAAGATCCCACATGCCGCGGAGCGGCTGGGCCCGTGAGCCATGGCTGCTGAGCCTGCACGTCCGGAGCCTGTGCTCCGCAACGGGAGGGGCCACAACGGTGAGAGACCCGCGTACCGCAAAAAAAAAAAAAAAGAGAGAGACAGCAAAGAAAAGTTCCTGGTGGCAACAAGTGCCCCACATTTCAGTTTCATATATTCCACCCACCAGAAAATCAAGCAGGGAGGATAAGTAAAGATTTTATCTGAGCAAGATGCTTCTAGAAACTGAGAATTGCACCAGGATTTGTGTAGGTCAACCTGCCCTGAGTTGTAGATCGGAGTGGATGGTAAAAGAGCCAATTTGTTGACAGAAAACACATCTAGCAGGTTTTACTTTTTAAAAGAAAAAAAAATGGAGAAGAAAAACACAAGCCATGTGAAAAAGAAAATATTTCAGTAAAGGAAAAGGAATCACCTCCGAAATCCTCAAAGGCTGAGCTTACTGGATATAGTGATGGAGCCAAAAGAAAAGTCTGGAAATAGTCTGGCAGCCTCAAGAGAGTACAAGGAGACATGACCTGTATGAAACTGGTAAAAACAAAAACAAAAACCAAAAAACCAAAAAAACAAGGTTAGATGGAAAAGCAAAAGGAAAAGATGAAAAGACAAGGAATGAGATGAAAAAAATAACTAAGATAAAGAGAAACCCATGCAAGAAAGAAATGAGATCAGAAAAGAACTGGTTGGTTTATAAGCAGGAATGTAAGACAATAAAGTTCAAACTCAAAGACTTAAAAGACTGGAAGAAGCAACTAACTTCTCAACCCCAAACAGTTAAAACTAAAACAGAGAAAGCCTTTGAAGGAACAACAGATGATTAAAATTCAATCTGGGTAAGGATCAAATCAAGGATATAGCCATCACACCTGATACTAAAGCCTCAGCCTGGATGAATGTGGCACTCAGTAAATTCTTAGGCTACAATGGGTCAGGAAAAAGAGACGAAGGGGATCAGTGTCCAACTGAAGCCTTGTAGAGAAAAGATACCTTCAAATAAATAAAGGGGGGGCACATTTAAGGGTGAAAGAGATGAGAAATGTAGCAAATCTAAGAGTTACAGCTAGCAAAAATTGTAGGTCTGGCTACAGATACATGAAGCTGATTATAATCAAATAGATAAGAAGCCAACAAAATTTTTGGAGAGTTGTGCTGGCAAAACAGCTACAAGTCTGAATTAAAGGAGGACTTTGACTATTGGAAGTTTACAACAATGCTGCAGACAGGAAGCTGCCAGAGAAAACTGCTCAGCCCCCAAGGAGGGTCTATTCTCCAATGCCTACTTCAGTGGTAGCCAAGGAAGTTACTGGAAAAGGAAGACACTTTGGGTGGAGTGCCTGGAGAACACGGGACTGGGGGCGGGGCTCTCCTGAGAAGCAGAATCTGGGCATAATTAATGAACATTCTCCAATCCAAGGCGAGGATCCCCCAAAATGCCTGCTCAGTGAGATTCCAGAATTGCTACCACTCGGTGACTGCTGTGTATCTCCCATTCCTCCCCTTTCTGGATGACAGTGGTTTGGGCAGTTATTTTTCCCAGTTACCAGAGGGGACAGAAGGGACAGACTGCTGGTCTTTTTAGTTCATGAAGTCTCTACAACAAGAGGTGCCACATCTGGACCTGATGAAGAAATACTGAACTTAGAGCATGATGCTATGACTGAATGCGGCCATTTGGGTTACTGCCGTTGGGGAGGGGTGAGTCACTCTGTCTACCGCAGGGAGAGAGAACTGAGTATATGGTGATCACGGAATCATTAGGCCATTCACTGGCTCTCCACCTTATATCAGGAGACATGTAAGAACTGCAGTTTTCTACCCTCCTTGGAGGTAGGTGTGGCCATGTTGCTTGCTTGGTTCACTGTGTCACATGCCATTAGAGTGCTAGAACAAGGAGCTTTGTGGCCACAGAGAGAGGCCCTTTAAAAAGTGGCTCCTTTCTAACATATAAAAGAAAAGCCTTTAATAGAAGGACTCAAATTTCCAATACCTTTTCATGTCTGGCCACAAGACAGAAATGGAACAAACAGAAATCACAAAAGCGGTTCTGATGTCATTCTCAGGCCCCCAACGTTTAGATACGCTGTTATAAATGCCAGACCAAACTCAGCTGTAGTGCCAGAATCCCTTTTGAATGCAAGTATTTTGTAGAGAACTTATGATTCAAATAATTAAGTGAAGCATTTAAGTTTTTCATGACCTAAAAAAAATCAAACTTAAAGAATATACAGTCTTAAATAGGCTGCAGCAGGTTACCAACAGTATGACTTATATGGCAATGCATAATATTACAGTTTGTCCTTTAGAACATTATAAAATTCCAAACATATCCGAGAAGGAGAGAGAACTTAGGTTCCAAGAGTCAAGAAACATCCACGCACGGAAGAAACAGGTCAGGAATAGGAAAAAGGTAGTAGAGACAGTATAAAGGAACTCAGAATGGCAGCAGACTAGTTTGCTACAAACATCCATTGGTAACTGCTCTAAAATGGTTATGAAACTACCAGTCACCCTCGCACCTGTTATTCTGCCAACCTGACCATTGCCTTAACTCCTTCCTCTACAATAGTCACCTCAGATGTGTTTCCATGGGAACGCTGTGCCAATTTTACAAGTCTTGGGATTCCCTTGCACCATCTATACTGCTGCTGACATTCATGATTCATTCCATTAGGTACCTAAGTAAGTCTAACCATACATATAGCTTTACAGTAATCACTCCATGCATGAAAAGACTATGTCCTGAGACACTAAAATCTGTAATCAAATTATCTTTATACCATGATATTTTTTGTACCATTGAAAACACACACAAGGTGGTATAAAAATTTATCCCAGTGGGACTGGCAATACCATTCTAAGATCCTCCCACAGCAAGAAAGCTGCATGGTTAGGTCACCACTCCAGCAGCCAGATTTCCTTTCCCCACCTAAGACTAGAACTGGGAAAGAGAACGGGGGTAACTAAAACCCCACTAACATTTGCTGAGCTCCTACAATGTGTCACGCACTGTACCTAAATGCCTTATAGACTCTATCTCCTATAATCTTACAATCATCCCGCCAGGTACACATAACTATTCACAACGTGTAAGTGAAAGAATTGAAGTAAAGTCGGTTAAGTATTGATGCAAATGTATATGGCTAGTAAACAGCAGAGCTAGAATTTTAAACCAAGTCTTTTTGGTACCAAAACTGAATGCTTTACATCAACAAAGCACCAAAGACAAGGAGCCCTTAACAAGACATTTGTGTTGGACTTTAATATTTCCTAATATTAGTGAAATACATTTCATTAATTCCATTTCTGTCTTTCTAAATCCCTACTTTCCCAAGCCTTGCTCAGCTGTGTTCTGAAGATATTTGCTAATTCCACAATATCCACGTTCCAGACTTTCACTTACTTTATATTTATATTTTATGAGTATTTATTAAGTGCTTAGGCCAGATACTGACCAGGCACTGCAAATGTAGCACTCAACTTATATTTACGGGAACAAACAGCAACCTGAAACTACCCCATTTTGGAGGCAATCCTGAGTAAACCTAAGAGGAATTTAGGAGCTCCATCCCAAAAGTGGAGGAGGCCTGGAACAGTCCTGCTGCCCCCAGCTGAGTATATGGGAAGACATGAGCACTCGTGCTTCTGACTTACATGCCCTTGACAGTGGCCTTCTTCTGCCTGGAGTTATCAAGCATGTTCCAGCCTCATTTCCTTAGGTACGATTTCAGTATGTTAAAAACTGTCTACAGTAAGCAAATTTTATATTTTATAAGTGGGTGAAATATCAAAATTTATTCTTAAAAATCCATTATCAGCCAGCAACAACACTCTTGCCTGGCTAAGCTGGGACCCAACCCAGAATGCCTCCTAATCCCCAAACATGGGAATCCTGGAACTGCTTCTACATGGATGGGGGATGAAGAGTTCACTGCCCAAGACACAGATTGGGAGAAAATCCATGCAAATCACAAATCTGATACAGGACATGTGTCTAGAACATATAAAGAATTCTTAAAATTCAATCATGAGAAAACAAACCAATACAAACTGGACAAAAGCTATTAACAGACATTTTCCTAAAGAAGATATGTGGGTCTCCCCTGGTGATCCAGTGATTAAGAGTCCACCTGCCAATGCAGGGGACATGGGTTCGATCCCTGGTCCAGGAGGATCCCACATGCTGCGGGGCAACTAAGCCTGTGCACCACAACTACTGAGCCCATGCTCTAGAGGCTGCGAGCCACAACTACTGAGCCCACATGCTCTAGAGCCCACGTGCTGCAACTACTGAGCCCATGCACCTAGAGCCTGTGTTCTGCAACAAGAGAAGCCACCACAATGAGAAGCCCGCGCACCGCAACGAAGAGTAGCCCCCACTTGCCACAACTAGAGAAAGCCCGCACGCAGCAACAAAGACCCAGTGCAGCCAAAGCAAAAAAAAAAAAGATATGTGAATGGCAAAGAGCCACATGAAAGGATGTTCAACATTAGTCAATAGGCAAATGCAAATTAAAATCTCAATGAGATAACACTATATACCTATTAAAATATTAACAATTTAAAAGGCTTGCCATGCCAACTGTTGACAAAAATGTGGAGCAACTGGAACTCTTATACACTGTGGTAGGTGTAATAATATAGTACTGTGGCAGTTTCTTAAAAATGTAAACATACACCTACCATATGACCCAGACCTCCTCCTTCTAAGTATTTACCTAAGAGAAATGAAAGCATATGTCCACACTTGTACACAAACGTTATACAGCTTTTTTGGTAATAGCCCCAAACTGGAAAAAATCCAAATGTCCAACAACAGATAAAAAGGATAAACAAACTGTAGCATATCCATAATACTATTCAGAAATAAGGCATGAAGGCCTAAGATATGCTATGACATGCATGAATCTCAAAAAAATCAAGCTAAGTGAAAGAAGCCAGACCACAAAACACTTCTAGGAAATGCAAACTAATGTATAGTGACAGAAAGCAGATCAGTGGTTGCCTGGGGAATGGGAGGTTCAGGGAGGGAGGAATTACCAAGGATCACAAGCAAACTTTTGAGGGTGATAAATATATTCATGATCTTGATTGCAGTGATGGTTTCAGGGTATATAAACATGTCAAAACTCATCGAATTGTACACTTTCAACATGTACAATTCACCATATGTTGATAATACCCCAATAAAGCTATTTTAAAAATTCATTATTAGCATGATATTCTAGATGTTATAAAAATGTTGTAGTTCACAATTATTTGTAAAATTGTCTCAAGTCTCTTAAATGACTTTGTGTGTGTTACAAATGCAGTCTTGTATACAAAGCAAGATACTTCTTTCTCTATGCATTCACACAAAACTGAAAAATAAAAGGACAGTGTCTTCACTTTTAATGGCACGCAGACTGCATACAGAAAGCGACCCTGATCGCTACACAGCACAGATCCTACTGCTCTGAAGGAGGGCAGCACAAGTGATATATTTATTTTTTCCTATTATTCTAAGACTTACCTTTTAAGTGATATTACCCATGACAAAAGGATTAAGGTAACCTGGTGTTCTCAATTTGATCACCTTCTTTCAATTTCAACAGACTATTTGACAATATAAATATGTCAAATAGACTGAAATGTATATGTGGGACTGATAAACAGCAGCCACTTAACTATATAAGAAAAAATATACATACACACATTTTTTCTTCACATTGTGTCAAAATCCAATAAATATGTAAATTCCATAGTGCTGAAAAACTAAAATCCTGAACCATGTTTAATCCTCCTCTTCTTCTGTGTGGTGGGTTGTGAATTGCATGGTTAGACAAAAGGAATACAAATTTAGGTAACAAGTTTCCTAATTTCTTCCGAGAGATACCAAAAAAGACAATGGTCCCATACTTTTGATAGTTTTAATCTTGAAAGACAAGATTATATTACCCAAAACAGCATTAAACGGTACAAAACATTCCAGAAGGCTCAATGAGAATGAGAAGAGCCCTGTTACACTTCACAAACAGGTAGCCTTGAGTTTAACTTCATCTGATGGGCACAGATATAAACCAAGAAGAGAAGGAAGGCCTCTCCTATAAGAAGGATCACCAGGAACAATGAACAGAGAGTGTTTAGGAGACAGCAGAGAGAGTAACCTCACTAGAAGCGTGGAGGTAAGCAACAGAAATGAAGAATACAAAAGAAGAGACAAATTATTAAAAGGGCTACTAAGTCAAGAAAATGTTAGAATATCCAGAGTGGCTTACCGGGATTCATTTAATATTATTTTCTAGTCTAGGATCTTCAGGAAAGTAGTGTTTCAGAAAGATTAAATTTAAGACAATAGGTTAGACAACGTGGTTGGACCGAGTGATTATCATACTAAGTGAATTAAGCCAGAGAGAGAAAGACAAATATCATATGATATTGCTTACATGTGGAATCCAGAAAAAAAATGATAAAAATGAACATATATACAAAACAGAAAGAGACCCACAGACATAGGAAACAAACTTATGGTTACCAAGGGGGAAAGGAGGGAAGGGATAAATTAGGAGTTTGAGATTAACATATATACCCTACTGTATATAAAATAGATAACCAACAAGGACCTACTGTATAGCACAGGGAACTATACTCAATATCTTGTAATAACCTATAATAGAAAAAAATATCAAAAAGAAAAAATATATATACATTATATATGTATATATATATGTATAATTGAATCACCATGCTGTATACCTCAAACTAACATGACACTGTAAACCAGCTATATTTCAATAAAATAAAATAAAATAAAATAAAATAAAATGCTGGAGAGACTGATTGAGAGAGTGGAGCCATGAAGTTAGAACGTTGTAGCAAAAGGGACTGGACTATGGTGGGAGAAGTTTGAATGAAAAAGAAGGGGTGTACAGAAATGTGAAACAGGACCTAGTGACTTCCAACTCTACAAAATACTGATGGAAAGGAATTACTAAAAGACGACTGAAGTTTCAAGCCTGAGGGAGTAAAGAAAGTGATATTAAGAATAAGAAAAGCAAAGTCGGAAAAGGAAATTTAAGAGAAGAAAAAAATTAACTCCACTTCAGACAAGTTTACATGTAGGGAAACAATGACTGGTCCAAATGGAAATATGTGAAATGCAGTTGGAAAAATAGGACCTAGTGCTCCAATGAAAGGAATAAGTTGGAATTTGGGAGCTGTTAGCATGTAAGTGGTAGCTGAAATTATAAACATCAGTGGTATTTCAGACTGAAAATATAGAAGTTCAGGGACTGAGATCCTGATCTCTAACATCTCAAATTATAATATGAAAATACACCCCTTTAATTATCACCAAACGGATGTGTATACCCCCATTTCTTCAAATTTTTCAAAAACATACTTGGCTGTCATACCAGGACTAAAATGTTAACTCGACTATATTGTTTCACATTTCAAAACTGCAGAAACACCTCTTCAGTATAATCCAGGGGGGTAAATTCAAATGCCAGGCAGATAACTAAGAGTGAAACCAGCCGAGTCTGAGACAGGAGTGAAGGAAAGTGCAGGCTTGGTCTAAAGATGGCACCTCTAGGGAGGGAGGAGATGCCCAGCGAGCCACGAGGAGGAGCCCTTCACCAAAACAAGGCTTCTGAGGAACCAGTGAAAGAGCTTTGAAAGGTTTTGAGCTGGGAAAGCCTGGAATCAGATTTGCATTTGCTGTTATGGCCAAAGTAAAAAAAAAAAAAATAACCATCACTAAAAAAATTAGGACAAGGCTGAGGCTACGGTTAGGGCATCTTCCCACTGACTCCTGGCCACCACCCAAGATGGTCCCAACGCATCTAGGAACCTCTGGGGAATGTAAATTGAAGATGTAAGGCTGCCTCTGTCTGAAGGTCCCTCCCTTTGATGCCTGTGTGTGGGACCATGGGCCTTGGACTCAGAACTCCTGCTCTCACTGTCACCCAGGCCTCTTGGAGAACATTTTAGCTGAAGTATGTGTTTTATACTATTTCATCCTTTCTAGTACTTTTTCCAACTTATTTGCTTTTTCAAAATGAAACTAGCAGGCTTTCTAATTATAAAGGTAATTTCTATTTTCTATGTGCAAATAAGTTTTGTACATTCTTAGGAAAAAAATATGGAGAAATATACACCAAACCTAATAGTTGTTCTTACCAGGAAGCATGACTAGTTTATATTTAATTTATGTTTCTTTTGTAGTATTTGCTTTTTTCTAAATCAAATATCATATATTGTTTTACAATAAAAAATATTTAAAAAATTTTTAATGACGTATACTTGATTTACAATCAAGAAAACTGTATGTTCCTGTGTGCTGTGTTACTTTCAGGTGTATAGCAAAGTGATTCAGTTTATATATATATTATTTTCAGAATCTTTTCCACTATTGAACATAGTTCCCTGTGCTAGACAGTAGGTCCTTATTGCCATCTATTTTACATATAGTAGTGTGTATCTGTTAATCCCAAACTCCTAATTTATCCTTCCCCTACCCCCTTCGGTAACCATGACTGTTTTCTGTGTCTGTGAGTCTGTTTCTGTTTGGTAAATAAGTTCATTTGTATCATTTTTTAGATTTCACAAGTAAGTAATATTATATGATATTTGGCTTTCTCTTTCTGACTTACTTCTTTTAGCATGATAATCTCCAAGTCCATCCATGTTGCTGCAAATGGCATTATTTTATTCTTTTTTATGGCTGAGTAATACTCCATTGTACCACAACTTCTTTATCCATTCACTTAGGTTGCTTCCATGTCTTGGCTATTATAAATTGTGCTGCTATGAACATTGGGGTACATGTATCTTTTTTAATTAGAGTTTTCACCTTTTCTGGATATATGCTCAGGGCTGAGATTGCTGGATCAGATGGTAACTCTACAAAAATAAAGATTTAAAAAAAAAATTTTTTTAAGTACCTTTGGCAGCTCCAACCACTGTTCCATGAAGGGATGTGGGCCCAGTGTCACCAAGTCTGATTCTTCAAGACAAACTAGAAATCCAACTATTATGTAAAAACCTAGTATTTAGATGATAGCAACAAATTCAAAAAGTTTTTAAAATACTCTGCAGACTGAATAAATCCTCTTCAAACTGGATTTGGCCTTCAGGTGTCAAAGTTTTAGACCTAGTTTAATAGCCTAAATCTAATCAGAATAAGGAAAAACTGTAAAAGACTTCGGAATTTAGTGGCTATTACGGCTAGCACGTCTGTCCTGGTTATCTCCACCTCTGTTTATCTGACTCGGTTATGTTACAACTCTGTAGAGACAGTTGATAACTTGCAGAAAATTGATAGGCATACAAATAATCCCTATCCACAGGATGCAATAACGCTACCCTAGGCACAGTGACCAGTTTTGCAATAATTAATAAATTCAACATTCCCTTATTTGACTGTATTGTGTGGTGATACTTTGAGTTTTCTTTTGAACCAGTTGTAATATACTACTAATTTCTTCCTTAACTGATGAATTAATAAGTCTCTGACAGATTTTTATTTGTATGAAGGAGATGATTTTGTCCTCTTTTAAAGTGTATCCATTACCTTCAGAGTACCAATTAGGATTACCAAAATATTCTCCCTCTGTTTTTCCATTCATCTGGGTTTTTTATCTTTGAAAGTTTGTGATATTGGTGTCATGGGTGAGAGGTACAGGCATCTAAGAGGATAAGCAAGAGGGGAGCCAGGAAAGACATTTCAACTGATGTCGCAGATGAGCTCCCAGAACAGTTTGAAGGCCAATGAATTAATGCATTAATAGAAATTTTATTTCCGTCTGTCTGATTTTTGCTCAGAATCCTACCCACCCTCGCCAAAAAAAAAAAACCACTCAGGAAAGAAAATAAAAACAAACTGAATCTTGGATCTACAGCTGTTTTCCAAACTGTAGGTCTCAACCCTTTACTGGAAATAAACTCAATTTAGTGAATCATGACCAGATCTTTGAATAGAATGAAATAGGGGGGGAAAAAAGAGGAAGAGAAAAAAGAAAGGAGAAGCAAAAAGTTTATCAGAGAGTGTCACATGTGGTAAGTAATGTTTATGAACTTTGGCTTGTGGGTGCATGTACTAGGTCCTGACATGAAATGTCACATTTCATGTTTAGGTTGGAGACAAAAAAGTTTCAAAGACACTAATCCTACTTTGGTGCTCACACACTCCCTAAAAGAATTTTGTAAGATCATGTGCTCTCTTGTACATTTTAAGTTGACATCTAAACCTTTACACTGAAAATTATAGAGAATGTAGTTTCTAGCATATTATATTTATATGTTGAAATAAAACAACTGTATCATTCTTTTAAATTTATCTCATGTAATCTAAACACCACAGCATTTTAATATCCACCATTAGCCATTTTAAAATATATAAGCAAGTTCCTTCTTTTCTAACAGCAGGAAATTTGACATTGTTCTATTTTCTCCTTGAACTCATATTTCCATTTCATTTCCACTGATCTGGGGTAGCTCAGAGATGCCCTCAGAACACTAGTGCAGCTTTTACAACAAACCCAGATGAATACAAAGCAATGGTGACAATCTCATTTTTAAGAAAGTCTGTCTTCTAAGTTATCACTCCTAACCTTTTCACTTGTCACCTAACTGGAAAGTGGTATCATGAACACATATAACAGGCGTTAAAAATTGAAGGTACATGATTTAATAAAACTCACTTCCCTATATGACTATATAGTTGCTTTTAGCAAACTGAGACATTAAACATGTATTATTTTCAGCCAAAACAGAACATCTAAAATACTTAGAAAGTCGGAAGACCTCAAGCTACAAATTGATGATTATAAAGCATAGGCAAGGGAGGGTTCTAGAAGAGTGCAGAGGAGCTCTGAAGAACTTCACAGTATAGATTTCAACAGGGGTGAAGCTGGGATTTTTTTCCTTGAATTTATAGTTTTTTACTTTTTTTTTTTCTATTCTTACAGTTTAAATCCTTTTCTTATTTTAGTTTATATTAAATTAAAGGCAGGAAAAGCTTTTCAGAAATGGGACACGTAGGATTCAAACATGAAATCCTTAAATATAATACAGGAAATCCTAGGTTAAAAGAGTACTGAAGGCAATGGGGGGAGGGGGTTGTAGTTTATCGCCTCAACTTGATGACTTTTAACACTTGGCTTTATTTGCCATGGACAGCAACACCGGGTTGCATTTGATAATCTCAACAGCCAGCTACTCCTCATTCCCATGCAAGATACCTACAACCAGGAACCGTTTGCAATCTTAGTTGTCACCATAATAATAAAATCCTGCTATCATGGAAGCATTACATGATCTGGAATTACTAATTTTCTCTAGCAGAATAGTTTTTCAAGCACATGATAAAGTTATTTTGAAAAGTCACAAGTTGGCCCAAGAAAATTTTAGAACAGAACCTTCTTTCTTCTCAGATCCCTTTTTCATCACTGAAAATTGACAGTCTCACTAAGGTAAAAGAGACCCCAGACAATTTTACTCTCCCCTCCATTTCTCTGTAAATTATCACCCCTCAAAGTCTCTATCAGAATCATGGGAAGTTTTGTGTAGTTTTGCTGCTGTTGTTGGATTTGGGGGTTTTGTTTTCCTTTTAATTAACTACCCTATTATTTTCAGAATCAAGAATGGTAGCCTGGCAATGATAAAGACTGACTGCTTTTTTCCACTACTGTCTCTTACTCATAAAATGAAAAATAGGATAGCATAAAAAAGTCTCCACTGATTCTACTAATTTAGGGGAGAGGAAATCACCTATTACATTAGATCAGAGTTTCTCAACCTCTTCACTCTTAGCATTTTGGACCAGATAATTCTTTGTTGTAAACTACTCCTCTGTAGATAGGTGCAATCACCTAGTATGTGATGCATTCTAGTCAGAAGCCATCTTAATTTCAAGAGGTTTTATTAAAACAAACAAAAACTTCCCTCTTTTTAATGCAGGACGTGCAAAAACCATTCTTTTTTTTCTAAAGAAGGATGTTAAATAGTGTGAAGAGATATAAGCTTAGAAGATAAAGTTGCTGCCTTTGAGAGCTTATAACAAACCACACTTATAAGTTATACCATTTTGGTCTCATTCATTGACGAAGAATGTAATTTAAAGGCTTTAGTGTTATCCCGACTCCTCTAAATTAATGACACAATTAGATATTTTTATGTTTTAGAAAAGTTACAAGTATAATTCTACGTAACTGTCACACAAAAAAATTTGATTTTGGCTTAAATAACACTGATACCTACCAATAAAATACTAGTTTCTAACCACTGTGTTCAATGTTGTAAATCTAAAATGAAAACACACCCTGAAAAAGACCCCAGACAACTCTAACAAAAGCATCTCTTCACATGAAACAAATACCTTAGGTGATTTACTTAAATAGGTGATTTATTTAATAAAGTCGTAAGGAAGAACGAAGTAGACCAATTGTGAGATCACCCCTCTTTACAACTCTCTATAGCACAGAGAAACGGAGAATTTAAAAAAATAAAATAAAGCATTATTCAGTGTGGGTCTTTAAATATCTCTATTTGCTCACTGAAATACATCTAACACACAACAGGAACCATTACATACATCTTCCAAAAAAACTCACTCCTCAATTGCCCATTAAAAATCTACATCATTCGACTTCCAGTACAAACTAACTGCATCATCAAAAGTATTTCCTTCCTAAATAAAAACAAACTTCTAAAATTCAGTCGTTTGTTCATTTGCTCACTTTTTAATTCATTCAACCAACATGTTTTGAAGGCCAAATACTAGCCAGGCACAGTTCTAGGCCCTAGAGAACAACATCAAACAAGGCAGTTTCTCCAAATTCAAGGAACTATCTAATCTATTTGCTGCCTTTTGGCCTGCCTCTCTACCACCTCTCACAAGGCCAGTGGGCACAAAGCATGGTGCCGAGTCCTGTGTAAAAACAGCACGGGCCAAGCAAGCGGCTAGCAAGTTGTTAACAGTCTACTCAAATATTGTTACCTGTCTGAAGACTTGCTTCAGACTCCTGAGTAAATAAGAAAGCTGACTGTTTCACCTCCTCCCAATTTTTCATCAAAATGCACATAAAGAAACATGAAAAAAATTGGCAATAACTATCAACCATATGCCAACGTCTGAGTCAAATGTCCATGAACTCCACAATCAGTGGGGATTGACCAAGAAGTACAACTGACCAAGAGTTCATTACTGTGCTCTCTGCCACATGCTACATCTTCTGAAATCCTATCCAAGGATGAATGAATGAATAAGCAAATAGACAAGCAAACTATTACAACAGGAGAGTGAACCACGAAGATGGAGAAAGTATTTCATCCATCCCCATTGCCTGAACTTAATTCTAAAACACAGCTGTATCTACCAGAAAAAAATAGGCTACCAGACATCGCACTGCATGGGAATTCTTTCTAAAGTCTGGCAAAATTGGATTCCCTCCCTTGACCCTCCCCTTCTCCTGGGAGATCTTCTACTTCCATTCAAATATGATAGTTTTGGCCTTGGCAAGCAACAGGGAAAACTAAGGAGGGAAATGGTTTATAACTGCCCAAGGAAGACTTTGTAAAACAGGGTCCCAGACAGAAAAAGCTCCATGAGCAGAACACAGGAAAAGATATCTACTTTCATGTTTGAAGAATTACAAACTGCTCCTAATTCTCTAATTCATTCAGAGATCTCAATGGTCTGAGCCACGGAAGACTCAATCTCGGCCTGGCAGACCCACACATGATGAGTTTCTGTTAGCCACTGTGAACTGAACAAGCCAAGGAACGTGTGCAACCACCTGTCTTCCAGGACTAGACACAGACACAAGAAGCTGCCTGCAATAGAAAGTTCAGTGAGGAAGACGAAAGTAGCCTGCTCCCCCAGTCTCTGCTTCAATGAATAAACATAAGGAATGGAAAATACAGACTGAAAGATCAAGAGGAAAAATATCTCCCTGACGATAATTTTCCACAAGAAACTGTTGAACAGTATAGACAACATCTTGGTAACACTCAAATGGTTGTAAGAGGACACAGTCTCTTCCATCCAGGCTGCTGAGCAGAGCTGGGCAAAACATACCATCACCCAGATGCTTCAGGATTCTCACTCTCAGACAAGCCCACACACTTCCTTCCTTCTGGGGAAGCACCCTGGGGTTTTCTTCCACCTTTACTAACATCGTTCATCATCACTAAGATGTCCAGCAGATACTTTAGGACAATTTGCTCACGCTACTAACAGTTATAACTTACAATTTATTATTTAAGTACTTAGTGTAACCAGGCACTGTGCTCAGGGATTTACATATGCAAATCTTATTTAATGCTTAAAATAACCCCATGAAGCTTTATTATCTCCCATGTTTATACAGAAACTGAAGCTCTGACAGGATAATTTTTCCAAAAGTCACCTAAGTATCAAGATTTAATCTAGGTCTATATCCTTCACCCTGTGCTGTAGTGCTTCAGTGTCCAAGGCTGAGTCATCTTCCCAGCACACATGTCCTACTCTACTCTCTATCTCAGAAAAAAGCATGGTGGTCCAAACAGCTGCTAGAGACAGAACCGTAAGTTTTACCTTAATTTCACCCTCTCCCTTTCATCCACTCTCCCCCACCCACTAAGTCCTGCAACCCCATGATATCTCATGAAACTTTTGGTTTCTCTCTATTCCTACTGCCCCTACTTGGGTTCAGCTCACCAACATCTCCAGTTTGATTACTGCAAGCCCCTTGGGTGTCTCTCCAACATAGTGGACCCCGCTATGTTCCCAACATCTTTGTACCCAATCCTCCCCAAGTCCCCTTCTACACCATAGTTGTTTGGAAGATGTATGGCCAAGTGACTAGAGCTGGCAAATTAGATTCTCCCAAGAGCCGTTCACAAAGTTTGGGGTAACCATGCAGATCTATGTAAACAGTGAAGCAACAATTGCTCGGCTGAAGAGAAAGTGGTCTCAAAAGAGACAGAGAGATCAGCTCGGCGCTTTGTGACCGCCTGGAGGGGTGGGATAGGGAGGGTGGGAGGGAGGGAGACGCAAGCGGGAAGAGATATGGGAATATATGTATATATATAACTGATTCATTTTGTTGTGAAGCTGAAACTAACATACCATTGTAAAGCAATTATACTCCAATAAAGATGTTAAAAAAAAAATAAATAAATAAAATAATAAAAAAAAAAAAGAGACAGAAGACAGTCTGGATTCTGAAAGCTTTCCTCTTCATGGCTTCAGTGCCTTATAAGGCTAATAAACCTTAGGCTAGTCAAGCTAACCCAAAATAGTTCTAATCAGTTTCCTTTTGACCTAAAAGTAAACTGGCTAGAAGGTGGAGACAATCCAAATGTACCCAAAATAACGAGTGGATAAACAAAATATGGTATTTACTACATACAATGGACTATTATTCAGCATTAAAAGGAATGAAACTCTGATACATGCTACAACATAGAAGAACCTTGAAGACATTATGATAAGTGAAATAAGCCAGACAGAAAAGGACAAATATTGTATGATTCTACTTATATGAGGTACCTAGAGTAGTCAAATTCATAGACTGTATAATGGGCAGAGAGTTTTAGTATGGGATGATGACAAAGTTTGGGAGATGGATGACAGCAATGGTTGTACAATAATGTGAATGCACCTAATGCCACTGAGCCATCCAATTAAAAATGGTTAAGATGGCAATTTTTATGTACATTTTACCACAATCAATCAATCAAAAAAAAAAGTTAAAGCTTGTTTAAAAAGGTCATGTTACTTGTACCAAAAGCACCTTGATCAGGATATTCCTAGACATTCATCATCATGAAACCAGAATAGTCAACCTAAAATGTCAAATTGATCACTCCCTTTCCAGCGCTCTCCTCCAGCATCACTATTAAGCTCAACTCCTTGGCATGGCATATAAGGAAGACATTCCAAATTCTGGTCTCTACTTAGCTTCATCCTTAATTCTCGCCACTCCCCAGTTCCCTACTATACCTTCACCAAGACCTTGTTATCCTCAACAACTAACAGAATCCCCACATTGGCTATCTAAAAGAGTACTTGTGGTAATGTCTTAAATATAAATATGTATTTTTAATGTATGGCTAACCCAATAAAAGAATAAAGAAAATCTATAGAAGCCAGAAAAGAATCTATAAATCCACAAAGGTAGATGCAAATACTAGAGTTAACATTTTCCCTGTGGCCACTTTTGATTTCTAATGACTAAAAGCCTGAGTTTTAATTATCCATGTCCCACAGGGAACAAGGACAAAGTCTGTGGCTAAACATCTTTGGAAGAAGGAAACAAAGATCTTCTCTGGAGTAAAATACCCTCAAACTAAACCTCAAAAAAATCAACAAAAAAGTTCCAAGAAACATGAATTCATAATCAAAAAATATTGTACAAATAAAGAAATAAGCCACAGTAAGCAAGAGTCAACAGAATCAAAAAACTCTACAGAATCAGACCCATCAAGACTGTGGGTATCAAAACTAGACCATAAACAGACTTACTTTATATTCTGTAATATATGGAGAAATAAAGGGAGACCTAAGACTATGACAAAAGAGTATCAGTAAAAACTACTAAGATTTGTAAAAAGAACTAAACAGAACTTCTAGAAACAAATAAAAACTAGTATTGAAATTAAAGCAAATGACTCACAACTGCATAAAGAATTAGTAAACTGGAAAATTAGAAAAAATTATCCAGAATTCAGCACAAAGAATCAAAACCACTGAATTCTAAAACAGAGATCAAGAGCACATGAGGTCCTTCCTACTTCTAATCAGAGTTTCAGAAGGAGTTAGAGAATAGGAGAGAAGCAATATTCAAAGAGATAATGGTTGAAAATGTCCAAGTGCTGATAAAGACAAGATCATCGGATTCACAAAGCACAACATATTCAGCAGAAAACTAAATAAAAGAACTCCTCATCAGGATACATTATACAGTAAAACTGCAGAATACCAAAAACAAACTGAAGATCAAGCAGATAGAGACATGAAAGAACAAAATCACAATTTAAAAGAAAAGCAAATATTGTAAGAGTAAAATAATATCAGAGTAGTCTTGAGAGAAATTAATTGTCCATTTAGAATTCTATGTAGATAGATAATAAACCTATCTTTTGAAAACAAGAATGAAATAACCATATTCAGAAAAACACAAACTGATGGAATGTACTGCCAACAATTCTCACTGAAAGAACTTCCGAAGAAGGTACCTCAAAAAAAAAAAGGGGGGAGGAAACAACAGAAAAAAAGTTGAGATGTAAAAATAAATAGTAAGTAAAAAATAAATAAATAAATAAATAAATAGTAAGTGAAGAAAATGATACATATATGAATAATTCTAAGCAAATATTAACTGTATAAGATAATAATAATGCCTAATTTGTGGAGTTAAAAGGAATCAAGATAGAACTAAAACTCTAGACAACAGCATACAATTGGAAAAAGGTCAGTGGAGTTGTAGGTTCTTGTCTTGACACAGAGTAAAGTAACTTTAGACTTTAATGTGTTTGTTAAAGCGTGACCACAAAATATTTTATTAAAGAATATGTAACATTCAAACTAATACAGAGGAATAAAGTGGAATTACCGGAAAAAAATAAAAAGTCAATTCAAAAGAAGGCAAGAGAGGAGAAAAAAATAAACAACAACAAAAAAAAGCAGAACACACAGGAAGCACAAAATGACTGTTAAAATGAATCCAAAAATATCAGGAGCCACAATCAATGTAAATGGACGAAAGATAGAAAAACTAAACCTCTAGCTATAGGCACCATTTACACAAGAGAAACACCTAAAACATAAGGACCCAGAAAAGTTGAAAGTTATCAGGCCAACGCAGACACAAATACCGCAAGTGTCACACAGTATAAATATCAAATAAGGTGTACTGGCGATAACATAACAAGCACAGAAGTGGCAAAGCACTCATGACCCACCACACACTAGTGTTCCCAGAAAAAAAGAATCCAGCTTCCACATAACCATTCCAGACTTCACATTATACTGCAAAGCTATTGTAATCAAAATGGTGTGGTACTAGCACAAAAACAGACATAAAGATCAATGGAAGAGAATAGAGAGCCCAGAAATAAACCCACACACCTACAGGCAATTAATCTTCAACAAAGGAGGCAAGAATATACAATGAAGAAAAGAAATTCTCTTCAACAAGTGGTGTTGGGAAAGCTGAACAGCTACAAGTAAGTCAATGAAATCAGAACACTCCCTCACACCACATACAAAAATAAACTCAAAATGTTTTAAAGACCTTAATATAAGACATGGCACCATAAAACTCCTAGAAGAGAACATAGGCAAAACATTCTCTCATATAAAATGTAGCAGTACTTTTGTAGATCAGTCTCCCAAGGCAAAAGAAATAAAAGCAAAAATAAACAAAGGGGAACCTAATCAAACTTAAAAGCTTTGGCATAGCAAAGGAAACCATAAACAAAACAAAAATATAACCTATGGAATGGGAGAAGATATTTGCAAATGATGTGACTGACAAGGGGTTAATATCCAAAATATACAAACAGCTCATATAACTCAACACTGAAAAAACAAACATCCCAATCAATAAATTGGCAGAAGACCTAAATAGATATTTTTCTAAAGAAGACATACAGATGGCAAACAGGCACGTGAAAAGATGCTCAAAATAGCTAATTATTAGGGAAATGAAATTCAAAACCACAATGAGGTATCACCTCACACCTGTCAGAATGGCCATCATCAAAAAGTCTACAAATAATAAATGCTGTGGAGGGTGTGGAGAAAAGGGAACCCTCCTACACTGTTGGTGGGAATGTAAATTGGTGCAGCCACTATGAAAAACAGTACAGAGGTTCCTTAAAATACTAAATTAGACTACCATATGATCCAGCAATCCCACTCCTGAGCATATATCCAGAAAAGATGAAAACTCTCATTAGAAAAGATACATGCACCCCAATGTTCATAGCAACACTATTTACAATAGCGAAGACATAGAAACAACCCAAATGCCCATCAACAGATGACTGGCTTAAAAAGAGGTGGTATGGGGTTTCCCTGGTGGCACAGTCTTTAAGAATCCGCCTGCCAATGCAGGGGACACGGGTTTGAGCCCTGATCCTGGAAGATCCCACATGCCGCGGAGCAGCTAAGCCCGTGCTCCACAACTACTGAGTCTGGGCTCTAGAGCTCGCGAGCCACAATTACTGAGCCCACATGCTACAACTACTGAAACCTGCACACCTAGAGCCCGTGCTCCTCAACAAGAGAAGCCACCGCAATGAGAAGCCAGTGCACTGCAACGAAGAGTAGCCCCTGCTCGCCGCAACTAAGGAGAAGCCCACGAGCAGCAACGAAGACCCAACACAGCCAAAAAATAAGTAAATTTTTAAAAAAAGAAAAAAGAGGTAGTATATGTATACACACACACACACACATAGAGTAGACGATTACTCAGCCATAAAAAAGAATGAAATACTGCTATTTCCAGCAACATGGATGGACCTAAAGAATATTATACTAAGTAAGTCAGACAGAGAGAGACAAATACTATATGACATCACTTATATGTGGAATCTAAAAAATAAAAAAATTAATCTATATACAAAACAGAAACAGACTCAGACATAGAAAACAAATTTATGGTTATCAAAGGGGAGAGGGAAGCAGGGAGGGATAAATTAGAAGTACGGAATTAACAGATAGGAACTACTACACATAAAATAGGTAAGCCACAGAGATTTACTGTATAGCACAAGGAACGATATTCAGTATCTTATAATAACCTACAATGGAAAAGATTCTGAAAGGAACATAAAACTCAGTCACTTTGTACACCTGTAACTAACACAATATTGTAAATTAATTATACTTCAATTAAAACAAATAATAAGAATCCAGCCTCCACACATTTGGGCAATTCTGTCATAATAGAAGCTTACTGCTTAAAGAAGCGCCTTGCTGGGAAGGAGCTGCTGGAGCCCACAGGCTGGTATCAGTCTGCTCCTCCTTTGAGCTGAGACCTGCCAGGTCAGCTCTCTGATAAGCCACCAAAGAGATGAGGAAATGAACATCCAAGCTCATGAGTCTTGCCTCCCTTAGGTGAAGTACTGGAAGGAAAAAGAGACAGCAAACAAATTCTAACAAAAAGAAAGCCGATGTGTCTACAGTAGTAGCAACAAAATTAACTTTAAGGCAAAAAGCATGATTTGAGATAGTCACTACTTCATCGCACCATTTTATTTCATAATCTTCATCTTGTATGTAGTGAAAACCAAATCTTCAAAAAAATATAGCACAAGTCATCAGAAGTTCAAGGAGAAACTGCCAATGCTACCATTTGTAATTATCTCTATAATTGAGACATTAATCAGACAAAAGGTAAGAAAATAGAAACAGCTGAATACTGCAATTAACAAGTTTGATCCAATAACTGGAAAACACAATTTTTTTCCGAAGAATACATGAAACATTTGCAAAAACTTGATGTCTTAAAGCAAGTCTCATACTTTCAGAGTTAGTATCAGACAGACCATACCATTTGATGATAATGTAATTACACTAGAAATTAACAGCAAAACAACTTTAATAAATAAAACCTATATATTTGGAAACAAAAACAACCCTTGAATCAAAGAAGAAATATGCTGTAAACTAGAAAATATTTAAAACTTAATGATGATGAACACCTACTTATGAAAAACTTGTGGGGTATGCTTAAAGCAGAAGGTACAGGTTACTATACCAAACCCAGAACGTTTTACAGGTGAGTTCTACCTAACAGTCAATGAACAGGTATCTCCAAGTTTACACAAAATCTAGAGAATAGAGAAAGCACTCCATAACTGATTTCATGAGACTACTCTAATGCTAATAATACCAAAATCTAACAAAGATTATATACAAGCAAGAAAAACTACAGGCCAGTCTCACTCATGAACATGAATGCAAAAATCCTAAACAAAACAATAGCAAATCAAATCCAGGAATACGGAATAAAAGATATCATAACCAAGCTGTGTTTCTTCCAGGAATGTGTTATTCACCACTGAAAAATATATTCCTCTCAATCATCTCAAGGCAAAAAAAATGCATTTGATCAAACTCCATAAACACTCAGTTAAAACTTTTATCAAACTAGGAATAGAAGGGAAAGTTCTTAACCTAATAAGTAGAACTCCAAGGTGTAAAGGACTTCCGGGAGCTGAGTCCCATGAAGGTAGACCCTTTTGTCTGCCCACTTCTTTGCTGCTTGGAATGGGGACTACATGGCTGATGTTCTACCACCTACCCTGGTCTATGAGGTGATGTGGATCAACTGGAATTCTCCTACACTCCTGACAGGAGGATAAATCGGTACCACACCATTTACGAACGGCTACACGCGTGATAAAACTATACAGAAAAGCTTAGGGTGCTTAACACAAAGTTCAAGAGAGTGTTTCTTTCTGGCTGGTAGAGAGGAGGACTTAACTGAGGATGCCCACCCCTAATGGTGAAGTTCCATTTCTTACTCTAAATGAGAGGCCCACATGGGCTCATTTCATTTCTCTGGAAACTATACCTATCAGCTATATATACTCTTCTCTGTGCATTAGATATCACGTAATAAATTTCACGTGACTGAAAAAATATCCAAGAAGCTATTTTAAATTATCTTCTTGCTCATCTCCCTGTTTAGAAAAAAGATGCTCTTGTAGGCAAAAGTGGTTTTTTAACTGTCATGAAACAGTGCTATTAGCATCTGGTGCTTTAAGGGCTGCTCTTTAAAAAACAGTTGCTATTAAAGATATTCATGTGTACTCTACCCTATATAATGCAATCAACTTGGTTTCCAAACCCTGAAGAGCAGAAGATGTTAAGGCTCTGCACGGAATATAAAAGAGGCTCTGCTCACTTGCACCGACAACCACTTTTTTATGCACCAACTGACATGCACCCTGCATCTGCTAACGAAATCCTTCAGATGTTTCAGTGACAGCAACATTAAAAGGCAAATATATTTACATAGATGCTAAGTGCTAAATAAACACGGAGAGATGCAAACTATCATTTAATCACGGCACATCAGATTTCCATCTTAAATTGCCGCGTGACGTCTCAAACAGGAACTTCTTAGCTTAAGGCAACTGCGGGACTAAACTGGAGACTCTAGATAGGCACCTGAATTGGCTTTAGGCAAACTGATGGACTCGGTTTCCAAAAACTAATAATAACCCCCCCCCCCCCCGATTTTTCTTTTTCCAATTTCCGGAGCACCGTTGGCAGGTTTTTTTAATGAGCACTCATTCGGGAATATCGCTGGCAAGGCAGGTATCAAATCCCGGAAGATAAAGCCCCCCAAATCAACAGCCACATGAGCCAGCAACAGATTCAAGAAGCCCCTCAAATCTCCTTCAAACGCGTTATCCTCCACGCCTCCTCATCTCCCCTCCAGAGTCCTGAGGTGTGGAAAGCAATAGGGAAAAAGATTCCTGGGGAGTTAAGAAGAAAGAGTCCGTAAATCATATGCACAAAACTCAGTCAGCTAGGACCTTGCCATTGAGTTATCTAACCTCCTCATTCTGCGGTTAGGTAAATCATGTCTCAGGAAGAAACGCACCTGCTCAGAATCTAACAGCCATTTAAATTCGTCTCCTCTCCTAGCCCAGTGGTCCTTCCCTCACCCCCTCCCAAATGCTTCAATTCGTTGCTAACAGTGAGGTGAGAAAACCCGCACCTCCACAGTGTGGCCAGAATGTCGGGGCTAAAAAGGGTCATAGAGGTAATGGGGTCAGGCCCCTCCTTTCACAGGTGGGGAAACTGACGAAGGAAAGTAACGCAGCTGGGGCGGTAAATCAGCGACCCTCTGCCACCGAGCAGCAGGAGCTTCACAAAGGCGATGAAAATCACTGGCGACCCCACTTCTCGTTTCCAGAAGGGCGGGGGTCAAAAAGAGACCCGCTCCCTAGGTTTCATTCAGCAAGAACCCCGCGCTTCCCAAGCAGAAGTGGAAGAGGGGAGGCGGGGAAATGCTAACAGCTGGTGGCGCAGCACCGAGAGTGCCACGGGGGAACAGGTACCCACTCCCGCCTCTCTCTTCCGCAACAGAAAGGCTGGGGCGACTCCCGCGAGAAGAGGTACCTGAAGCTCGCGCCGCAGTCCCCCGCCGCACCAGCACAGGAGCCCGCCACCCTGCTTCCGGGGTTAAGTCGCGGCGGGGAAGACCGATACTTCAGAAGGGAGCCTCAGCCCCGCCCCATCCAAGCCCCGCCTCCACGTACGCTTCACGGAAGACTCAGGTAACTTCCGGGACGCCGCGCGTCACTAAGCAGCCTATTCCCCACTTCCGGACGGGTCCTTGCCTTTTTCTTCGCTTTCGGGGTACTGCGCGATTGCCATCGAGATTTCCGTGCGTTTGATTGGTGGAGCGAGAGTGCTGGCCTCCGCCGATTGGTTTCGGAGGAATCCGCCCCGTAGACGTCCGTGGGGCGCACAGTCTCAGTTGTCCGCTAGTTTCCTGCCGGCTGCTGGCATTGCGTCGCAATCATGGTGGACGTGATGGAGTCGCCGAAGGCGCGCATCAACGCCAGCATGCTAGCTCAGTTCATAGACCAGCC